>NW_027249069.1:0-2400000 GCF_030848795.1 Temnothorax nylanderi | reverse complement strand
ATTCAACGCGCGCACCACATTTCGGCAATTCCGCCGATCCTGATTATCGCCGCTTCCTCGGATCGGCCAGTCGGATTTTTTTTTTTTTCCTTAGGGCCCGGAACCAAGCATCGCGAACACCCTGCCTTTTCTCGGCTGAAAAGCGAATCGTCGTCGCCTCCGATTCGTGGCATTTCTCGCACGATTTGACCGCGAGAAGACCCGCAGCTGGACAGTTACGTCGTAGGTTGAGTAAAAATAGACACCAGAGTGTCCTAGCACCCGCTTCTTTTGGTTCCCGAGACTGCAATCGTTGGGTCGACTGCAATACACGAAGAAACCTTCAGAAAAGTGCGCTCGATATGTCTGATTTTACTTGTGAAAAAGAAGAGCAACAAATTTGGAAATTGATTTAAAAATTTCAGAAAACACACACACAACGCAAAATTATTTAGTGGAGCACCATTTGATTATTACTCGAATGATGCATTTTTATTAAATACAATATATATATATTTACATAATGAGTAGATCAAAAGATTACGGAGAAGAATAATAAGTTTTATTAGTAGTATTTCGTGCATGATTGACAGTTGTTCATCTATAGAATCGTCTATCCTCTAATCGTAATTGGCATTGAGTTGAAAAAAGTCAAGTTGACATTGTACTTATTCATTGATACAAATCGAAATTAACATAATCGCATAACGGTTCCGACCCAATAGTAGTTTCGTAATTAGAGATGGATCGGCGACAGAAGGAATCAATTATCATCAACGATCCAGCGTTCGATGTCCTTTCGGAGTCTCTTGCTCTTAATCCTCTTCCTCCCCGTAATCCTCCGCATCCTAAACACGCGATCTCAATTTAGAATTGAATCCCGGATCCGAATAAGCGATGGTGGAAAAAAAATCCCCCATGCTCCCTACACAAATCACGCTCTCCCCGCGCGTTCTCCGACAAAGGAGAGGAAAAGGATCGAAAGGAACGAGGAGACAATCGGCGATATCCTCGCGGCGGAAGCGGCTCTCGGCGCCCCGGGCGTCCAGAGAACATTGCTGCAACTCCAGATCCGGCAAATCGCACGAGATAAATTTCCCGATGACGTCGCGTCTTCCCTAATTCCACATTTCTCTTGCCTTGTCCGAGACTCACATATCACACAGTATCCTATTGAGAAGAATAATGCAACAAGAATAAGAATAGAACTATAAGAAATAGGCGTTACGAAGTATGTGATAAAAATAGAAAATCTGGAAACTGTAGATATATCATGTAACTTAATCCTTACTTTTATTATTATTATTATTATATTTCCAATTTTCACATTTTTGTTAGTACATCCTTTCTGTATTGTCATTTATTTTAAGAATGCTTTTACATTCTTCTGTTTTTCCTCGTTTCTAAAGAAATCTCTGTTGGCTCTCTTCCGGCTATTCTCTATAGATTTGGATATTGCTCGAGGGATACTGCCCGAGGGACAGAAATTCAGAAAACCTGGACCGAACTGTGCCGGAGTGAATGTTAGGTCATGCCGATGCCCTCGCACCGAACTCGCCGCGACTTAATCGTTTTAGGAGTCGACAACGGCAACGCGTCTGCGGATGATCCCATCGGGCGGTCGAATCGGCCAAGGAAAGTACGTGAAGCTTGCGAAATTTTCGTTTACACAGCCGCGCTCGGCGAACCGGCGCGCTTTGCCCGTATATCAAAAGTTTAATTGAATTTTCGGCCGTGGCCCCAGCCCGAGAGAGATTAGGATCGTCCGCCGGTCCGCGTTCTCTCTCTCTCTCTCTCTCTCTCTCTCTCTCTCTCTCTTTCTCTCCCCTTCCGCCGCTCAGGTTCACCACCGCCTTCTTACATCTAACGGATGTATTGTGCCCGCGCCCTGATCGTCTTGGCTCTGTTCCTTATCCACACCTTTATCTCGCCCGTGTGCATCTTTACGCGCGTGTTATTCTAGCTGCCGTACGGTTTTGTTTCGGGCGCTCACGAACGCGTCGTAATGTTCCTCTCGAAATGTTCGCTTTCGTTTCGTCGTCTCTGTCTTAAAAATTCACACGCGGCTTCGTATACAAAAATGTTACACAAACGTGAGTTAAGATTTATTTTGTCTTAACAAGACTCGATGCGCTTAATTGTTTTGTTTGTATCTCCTTAGTTTTAAATATATTAATAAAAAGGAACTTAACCACTTAATAATATACAAAATTTAAATATAACATTATCTCACAAAATTTCTTTGACTTAAAACGATCTACATTTATGGAGGAGCAATTCTCGCGTAACGGCGAAGATACATTCGTCGTGCGACCTTCTTTCCGCCGGAGACTTCGCATCGCAGATTTACATAATTACGCGTTTTAATGTACCCTCCGGTCATGAGGGTCAGATCGAATTTATCTCATTGGCCCTCACCTGTCCCATACGATGCGGGCCTCGTCGGGGCAACTGACCACCTGTACAGTCGCGGCAGCAAAAAAAGGAGGACACCGGTCGAGAGAACGACCTGCACTGTAATAGTAGCCACTTTTAGAAAAAAAACTAGCAATCGGTGAAATCTCAGGTGCGTACATGATTATGAGCGTTTTTTAATTTTATTTTATTAAAAGGATTGTAAGTCAATTCTCGATCCTCAAATTAAATAAAAAACTGCGATTAATCGTTTTATTACCAAAAATAAATCGAAAATTTCAAATAGACGCTAAAATTGATAGAAACTAATTACTGAAAATTAGTTTCTAGCTCTCCAATTTTTTCATCGTAAACCTAATTACGCCGGAATAAAGGCTGAGCGGTTTTTTTAACGATCTTTTAACACCGGGGTATTATTACGCGCCTCGCTCGAATAAGACGGGGCATATCCTCGTCGCGGCGCTTAATTCAACAGCGGCCGTCGCGTCGGCCAGGTCGAAGCACCCGCGCGAGACAATAGAAAAGCCATAACTTTCTCCGCTGTGCTCGTACAACCTATATCCTGTCCCTGCAACGTCGTCGTCGCGGACGCGCCCAAAAAGATCGCGCGCGCCTTCTCTCGTGGACGCGCACGGGGATGCGAAGGAAACGACCTGCGGCTTGCGCACGGCGTTTATGACGCACGCCGGCCGATGATGCGTCGGACAGAGAATTGCTAAATCGCCGCCCGAGCAAGGTCGTGAAATTCGGCACCGTTCTTATGCACGCCGTTTAATCAGAAAATTGAATCGCTCGTCGCCGGCACTTTCGGCTCACCCGGTTTTCGAACCTCGTTCCGACTCTTTCTTCTCTCTTGCTTTTTCTCACAATGATGACCGAAAAAGAGTTCGTGTCCTCGTCTCTGTCTTTCTCTCTCTTTTACATTCGTTGCCGCTTTTCCTTTTTTTTTTTCGATCTCGGACTGTACGACCCGCATAGTCCGCGTTGTGACGCGCGAAGAGGTCGAATAGGTCCTCGTACGTGAATATGTGTCTGCGCGTCTGGAGAGGCCGCACAATGGGGACACATGTCAAAACAATTGGCACACAGGTGTATCGAATTTACCGAGGAACCGATGGAGGACGTCCACGTCAAAAGAATCGTGGAGTTGCGTCACGGCGTCCCGGCCGCTATCAATGAATTTCCGTCGGCCATTCGGGCGACGAATCATCGAGCCAGCGGCTATTAAGGACGCGTATTTACATTCGACAAATGTTCTTTTTATCAAGAGTATGTTACTCGCCTACCTTATTTCAGACGAAGACAGCTACTCGAAAATAATTCTTGCCTTCTTATACGCATGTATGAATCAATATCATTATTTTTTGTTGGCACGACAAAATTAACTCGAAATTATATTTATTTGAGAGTAACTGTGTCACATTGGTCACATTGTTCAGGCATTAATTATGTTTAATAATTTTTAATATTTCTTTATTAAAAGTCTCGTATCTGATAAATTCCTTTTTTCTTTCATATTTTTTTTTATTTATGTCGCCTTTACAAAATTGATTTTAAATTAAATTCAATATATTTCATTTTGAATTAAAATTATCTATATGTCTATTGAACTTTTCGGAAAAACCATGGCTGAGTCATGCAGGTACATAAACTCCGAGAAATTGAATGAGCACGACTCGCTAAGTCGGCGAACGCCCGCGGTCGATTCGTCTCGCTCGTTCGTAACGGCCGATCGTTTTGCGCATCATCGCCAACGAAAGTTACGATTATTGTCGCCGTTTGTATACGACGTACGCAGGTACGCGGTCCGCGGTCGACCGACAGAGGCGCGCGCGCGCGCGCGCGGCGCGGCGATGAGCCTTCCTCTGCACGCGCTGAAAGACGCGGCACGACGAAGATAGAGACCGGCGCGAAAACCTTTGGACGGATAGAGGGGAATCGTTGGACTGACGGGGAAGGAACGAGCGAGTAAGAGGCGGTATGAGGGAGAATGACACGCTGCGAGGGACGTAGGAGTAAGCCGAGACTCTCTCGCGCGCGCGCGACGATGAGCGGGACCAAGAGAAAGAAGAGAGTAAACGGGACGAGAAGGAATTTCTGAGTCCTCCCCCTGTCTCTGCGTGTCTCTCCGTCGCCGGACGAAGGGAGGAGAGAGAAAGAAACATCTCTCTTTCTCTCTCGCACAGGGCCCACGGACGGAGATTGTGTGTATAAGTGTCGGTGGCCGGGCACACCGCGCCGCGGCCGGGTTAGGCGAGGAGAAGACGGCGGTGAGAGGGAGGGCTAGTGGCACTCTCGAGAAGAGGAGGAGATGAGGGGGCGAGGGGACAAAAATGACAATCATCGTCATTTTAATAATATGCAAAGGCATAGTCGACTTCCACGCCGGGCAAGTGCGGCCACAATGGCGTTATATAATGACAAAGACACGCCGGGTCGGCTGGGTGCCTTTCGCTCGACAAAAGGCGCGGCGTTAGGGTCATCCTACCGGACCGGAACATGTTTTGTCCGGCGCGGACAAATGTCACCGATAATGTTCTCCAGTGCCTGCGGCCGTAAAAGTCAAAATAACAGTCGGACCGAAAATACCGTCGTCAAGTCGAGCGCCGCCAAGAATTGCGTACGGTGCACGCTGTTGCTAGCTTCTCTGCTCTTCTAGACATTCGCAGAATTTCGAGTTTTAGACGACTCAATCAAAGAAAATAATTCATTCTCACAAACATCTGTCCTCATTCCTTTTTATTTTTTATTTTTTTATTAGGAAAAAATATCTTGAGTTTTACATAAAATATTATATCATATTTTATCAAGTTCAGTTTGCTATATTTCATACCTGGCTTTAATTAACAATATAAATTTTTGTTTCAGATAAATGCCTTTCGATATATGATTTGGACGACAGCGATTAAGCTATATTGGGTATGTGCTTTAATCTTTCATTTTTTTTCATCAATCTACTCTCAATGATAATGGCACGATTGACATAATGAATGACCAAAATTACGTTGAATAATACTCTACATCAAATTACTGTTATAATATAGCCTGCCAAATCTCGTTTAACTTGGAACGTAAAAATCGAGCTAAGTTTTAAGCACATTTCTTGATAGTCCATTTGGCCGCACATTCCAGATTCGCGTTGCGCAATGTTTAGATATTTTACAATCGTCTGAGCGACTCGTTCTTTTCTCATTCTGTGACAGTAAAGTCGATATGACAGTCGCACCGAAAATATCATGGTATGTATGCGGAGGAATCGCGCAAACGCCGCGCCACCGGCACGTTCGATAGTTGTCTCTCGGCACGTCTACAGAAATTCGGGTTTGAAATAAGTTAATCGTGAAAGTTCAATTCTTCTCATTTTCTTCGTATTTTTCGGAGTTGAAAGTAGATACATCTCTCACACATACGGATAAAAATTTGGATTCAATATTGCGTCATATGGCGAGTAATCGCGAGGAAGCGAAACATCTGAAGATATCTGATACAATACTTTCCAAAATTGAGAATTTTTGAATAACAAGATGAAGACGTTTTGATGTCGAAAAAAATTTAATTATGTGAACTAAACTAGATATTTTATACTGTATTTCCAGGCTATTATTCGCCCAAGTAGCCTTTTATCTGATTAAATGAGGAAATTTGCAATCAAGCGAAAATAATCAGCAAAAATCCTACAAAAATATGTATTTCTGTTTGCACAACGGGGTTTATTTGGCTGAGTTTTTTCACGAGCGTACTTTAACACGTCATACTTTAACACTATGATGCCACATCGCTGAAAACAAAGATGAATTACGTGGATTCGGAACGGCAATTGCGAAACTATCGGAACTATACACACGTCTTGAGTACGACGATACGTCGAAGTAGGAATTTGTTTATGCTAATAAGCGTTTTTTCCGCGACTGACACGATGAATCGGACGATCTTGCGCACATGCAAATAGAATTGGTCTCGTCTCGCTCGAACCACACGCCCGACAAATTCGTCTTAGCGGGGCCATGCCCGTTACGAGAATCCCCTTGTCATCGTGAAAAAGACACGGGCACACCGTTCGTTTTTCGTTTCCATCCGGTGTGTTCGTAACCTTTCATTGAATTCCATATAAACTGGTCTCGTAGAGCTCATTTTTCTTATTTCGATATGTTCTTTGCTTTAAATTTAATTATTTTAATATTTTGGTGGTGCTTCAATTTTTTTTATTTTTGTATGTCAATGCCAAACATATAAATTTATTTTTATTTACACATGTCTTACCTCTTAGTTGTATGTAATTTCATTCATCTTTCGTTTTCAACTTATTTTATTTTCAGCAGATGCATGCAACTTGTTCACGCGCTAGTTCTTATTTTGTATCTGTTTGTTAAATCGCCTTTTGCTTTTTGCTTGGCGAAAATTTTCTCAGAACGCAACAAATTTCCCTCTTTCTTCTTATTGTACATCAGGAGCAGATGCAACGGGCGAACTTTAACGCACCAGTGGCCATACCTACGTGCCATAGATTCACACCCACCAATCGGAATGTACAGACGGTCATAAGCCGTCAGAAACGCTAAGCGCGCGCCACACTCTATACGCGAGGTTTATGATCACGAAGACCAAAATGATCTTCAACATCGGTCGTCTTCAAATGCTCGTCTTCAGACATTCGCTGTAGCTACTAACTGTATGCACTCAGTTATCATGTTATTTAATTCGTTATTTTCCTAAGGAGTTGCTCTTTCTTTAAAAAAATTTGATTTTATTATTTCCATCACTTAAGAAGTCTGCAATTTTCAATGTTACATGTACTTGTAACGGAATCTTAAATTATGAATGTCCGTATAAGATTAACATAAAATAAGAGTAACACCTTAGTAATTAATAACTCAAAAATTGATGTTCCAAAGTCCACAAAATGATGCTCCAAAATTCAAAAGATGTACTCTTTTATTGTTTATTAAATGCGATGAAACAGGCCGATCGATTTGTTGTCACGTCAGCAGTCGTGTTATCGCCACCTCTTTAGTTTTGCACGTTTCGCATCTGCTCGAGAATTCTCGTATATTTTTCCATGTAATCGTAGTTTCTCCTCCATTAAAGACCGCGAATCAATCTATCGCGTGATGTTGGGCTCGCCTAGGTACGTGCCACCGATTCACACCCACCAATCGGAATGCATGGGCAGGCAAAAGGTGCCAGAAACGCTATGCTCGCACCGTCCTCGTATCGCTTATCGCGATAGGAAAATCGCGCTAATATCACTTGGCTCAACTACATTCCGGCTGTAAAGCGCAGTTTATTATATTCGAATATTCAGAATTATTGCCGAATTAGTCTTACGATATATAATGATCCTCTGATAATTAATATAATTCAACTCTAGGTAAAACAAAAATTTGAATTATAATAAACCAAAATTCGAATAAAATAAGTATTCGTCTAGCTTGCGATAATTCAGTTTTAGATTAAACAGGCAAACAATCGAATGATCCGAATGTAACGTGTATTTAAATTTTTCACATTACACGATTCCATAATTTAGTTGACTCGCCCGAATAACAATTTTATTTGAATTACTGATATCTTTAGATCTCTAATTCTGACGCGATGTTTACGATATCAGCGGATTTTGCTTTTTGTCGAGCTACTACAATAATATCTCACTAATTTAATTAGTATTATTATTAACCTGTGTAGGTCGATTAGCATTCCTCGACAGGACATTCTATTCTATACACGATCTATTCTGTACATGATCTTTCACGATCGATCTTCTGAGATACGTAATAGTATAAGCCATATATCGAAGCATCATGTAGCTCCTCTCGATTTCTCTCTTCCTCTCTCTCTGTCTTTCTATCTAGTTTATCCCTTTCTCATTCTCTCGCTTTCTTCCTGCGAATCTATATTCAAATTGCGGAAGAAGGCTAATCGCAAATCTGTTCTTAACGGTACAAGAGCAAACAGCATCGTAATTCTCCGTGATCATATCAGGAGGGGATACAAATTTGTCGGTGTCGCCTTTTATCTAGTCACGGAGTACCCAAAGTATTCCAATTTACGCAGGCAGCCGTCAAAGTATTTTGTCGCTCGTAAATGTCGCATATTAAAATAAAAAATTGTTTATGGGACATCTTCATTTTAAACTGCTCGTGATATTGCACAATGGATCCTTTATCCTGCACGCCGTTGTTGATGCTCCATGTCTATGTTATCCATTATTTTTTTTATCGTTGATATAATAGATCTATTTTTCCTATGTACGTTTTCCATTTTCTCTCTTTTTCTGTGCGAATATATATACATAATCGCTTCGTTTCAAACGATATAGAAAAATACGATTAAAATGAATGCACCTGTTACGTCAAGAACGCGATATCGCGATTTCTCACCCGGCTAACGTTTTCCTCAATGTCTTACTCGGGCTTAATGAAAACCTGTCCGCTCATGCTCCGAAGATCGAGCGACGAGTTTTCCGGTTTCGACGATGAGACGCCGCGGCGTCTTCCTCCCGGCTTTTTCCCTCCCCGCGGCGCATAAATTTACATGTTCCGGGAAACAGGTAGGACACCGAGGACGGGGTGCGCGAGGTGCGGGAAAAAATTGTGGAGGCAGTCAGGTGGTTTCGCGACGAGAGCTCAAGAAATATCGGTCACCCGGGGACACGGAGCTCCGTGACGACGCCGACGGGCTCTCCCGCTTCGCGGCTCCTCGCGCGCGAAGCCGCTTAAAAATTCGGACAATACTTACCCGGGCAGCGGGGCGCATTTAAATGTATGTATTCATACGCTCGTGTATCGCTTTGACGAGAGGTGTGGTCAAAATTATTCAAACTGACCCGGACTCTTTTTTCTCCTCTCAGTCTGGGACACTTTCTAGCACCGCTGCACCCACGTACCACCTCGCCCCTTCTCTCTCCTCTTCTGTTGCTCCGTCCTCTTCTCTCTTTTTTTTCTTCTTTCTATCCTCCTCTATCCCGACGTCTTCCTTCATCGTCATCGTCTCCCGCTTCCTCCTCGCATCCTCATCGTACTCTCTAGCCATTGTCCCGATGCCGAATTCGAGATCGCGCCCGATGACCTCGTTGCCTTTATGTATTAGCTTCGTCGCGGGTAGAGCGATTCGCGAATCACGCGCGTCGCTGATTATTACCGGATACAATTGCGAGATCGGGACGACAAAAAGGTCGAAGAAGATGCGTGTCAATCGTTGTAATATATACTCCACGCCAACGTGTATAAATCAACTTAATGATATATTTGAGTTTTACGAGTTAGGATTAATTAATTCACTCGTAACCAACACGATTTATTGATATACTTGCTCGATTCCTAAATGATAAGAAATTTTATTATTTCAAGAGCGAAAAATATTTGCGAAGTACTCGCGGTACTTAATATCACAAAAAATTGAAAGCTCAATCACATTAAAGGAATTCTTTTACGGGTAGGATGCGCTTACTACCCGTCAAACCGACTTCCCGCTAATAAACCGTTGCAATCGAGTAGATGCATCCGCGCGTCGAACGAATAATTTCGGAGAAAGGATCGGCGAAAGTGCTATCGTCGAAGAGTCGAACGTCGAACGGTAAAGTGAGAAGGGAGAGAAGTGACGCGCGATGCGGCAAGATGCGCGCGATTATGGCACCGCTGATCCTCTCGTGTCGGCCACCCACCGAATTTTCTGCTACATATCGTGAATGGACAGAGAGAGAGAGCCCAAGCTGGGCTCTCTATGCCACGGCATGCTCTCGGCCGGGCCGACTATGACATATGGGTAGCGCAAAAACCGCCAATGCTGATCGATCGGCCACGCTAACCAAGCCCCCTCCGATACACTCTTTTTCTCTCACGTTCCGGCTTTATGTGCTAGTCGCTACCTTTCTCGGGGCTGCTACCGGAATAGCGCCGACCAAAGCAAACAGACGAGATGAAACTGCTCGCGCTGCAGCGAATTTTGCTTTTTTTTTCTCTTTCTCTTCGCTGACTTCTCTCCGCTCTCGACCGACCACAACACTCGTAATGAAGTAGTAAGGATTTCAAATTATGACGAAACTTTTAATAGATTAAATGACCTACGGCGAGACAATTATTTTCTTATTGTGGGCTTTTCTCCTTAAAGTTATTTATTGCGAAAAGAGCGAACTATCGTTCGACAATTCCGCAATAAAATGGCATCCTAACTGCATCGGGGCAAATATGTACGAATTAAATTGTATTATCGAATGTCTAATAAGTAAAGTTCACTTGAAGTTACGTAAAAATATTATTTTTCTTCTGTTTGAGTTTTTGAAATTTAATTTGCGAGACTCCACAGATTTCTAAATAAATAAAAGACTGGCGCCTCTAGCTATCTGTTAAGAAAAGATCTATTTCAAATTGTAAAGAATTAATTTTTAAATTATTCTGGTTTTTTTTTTAGAGAGAGAAAGGATTATTGCGTATGATATTTTCCCTTACGATACCTTAATATCCCCGCGATATTCTCAACATGCATAAGTGTAGGTTTGCAAAACGATCTCAATCTCAGAAAACGAACGGGGAACCTCGATCGGCGATGCGCGCGATCGGCATCGCGTCCGATATATCGAGTCCTACAAACGACTATAAAAGGTCCCCCTTCCCTTCTCTCCTACTTCTCTTTTCACCGTTCCGCAGGCCTCCACGCCGCCTAGGCCGCATTCGCACGATCCTCAACGCCGGGCCACCTTCGGCACGACCTCTCCGCGGTGCACCTACGGTGAAGGTTTAGCTAGCCCGTGTCGTAGGTGGCCACTCGCGCGCGTGATAGTGCCTGGTGTCTGCGATGGTCGTAGCTGCATCTAACTGCACGCGCGCGCGCCTATGCACGTTCATGTACACAGCGTGGTAGATGGACGGCGGTCACTTACTCATCGCACTCCACCGGGAGCCGAAAGTTCATCGGTACGGTTAGCCGGCACGACCAGGCATCTGGTTGTTTTTGTTCCTCCTCCGTTTTCCTCTCCTCTCGCTCTTCTGCATCTTCCGTCTTACACCCTCGTTTCTTTCCCCGCGTCTCCAGTTTCTACGTGCCCTGGAGAGCGGCGATCCTCGGTGAGCACTTTGACTCGGCGTGCTCGATAGGTCGGCCGAGTTCTAGTTTCAAAGGACATCGGGTGCCTCGTTGCGCTTAGCTACCTGCCCTGTGATTGATCCGACCGTCATCGCGCACACTTTCGAGGCCTATGCAATTCACGAATAATATAAGCGATTGTCGCGCGTTCAGATACGTTCAGTTGGGAAATTGCGACGACCAATTAATGCGCAAAGAGAAATTAGCGATCGTCGTTTTCTATCGTCCCGTTGTGCACGTGTTTTAGATCGATAACCGCACGATTGCGCAGAAAGTCGTCATTGATGTCTATTATTGGTCATATTTTTTAATCATAAACTGTTGTGGAGTCAAATTTTCAATACAATCAATTAAATTTGTTTCTGAATTGATATAAAAAAAATTAAACAGATTTGGTCTAAATAAATGATCAAGCCATTATTTATGTAAAAGCAAACAATTTAAGTAGTTTTTTATCCTATTTGTCAACTTCGGTTTTATTTTCCTGAAATAATGATAATTTAAGCATTTGCAAAAATTAATAATGAAACGGGAATACGAATGACTTATGAGATCAATGTATGTAAGCGCAAATTATGCACGATATATCTATTTATTACAGCACTGTCCTACGTATCTTCAAAATCGATAATTAAGAGATTCGTAAATATTAGCGAATTGTTTCTTATTGTGATCCATTGTAATAGAAGCTGAAGATAAGCATGTTCAACGGTCTCCTCGGCGAATCTAAGATGACATCTTGCACCTCCATCCTTCGCGATCGGCGAACTGCATGGTAGCGCGCGTGCGAGCAATCAACGCGGGCTATAAATTACGATGTATAACTCCGACTGTCTGCGGACGTTGAATTACGAAGCATAATCGGTAACGTGATAACTGGTCGCGTCGGACTCTTCCTACAACGTCATAAACCGTCGTAGCGGACAGACAACTTCTATAGAAGCGGCATAAATCAGGCTCCCCTGGAAGTTGTCCTTAATTCCTCCGCGATCGTGTCACCGAGTCAAAGGTGAGCACCGGGACCAACGATGGACGTCGGCCAGCCGGTAGAATCCAGCGCGCGTTCAGAAGCCAAAAGTTCATTGGCGACTACCGTCCATTACCGGCTCAACCAGTAGATCCGCTATATTGGGTCAAATTGTACTCACGCTTGCTGCAGGTATCGATATTGAATGATGATATTTGTGTTAATATAGTTATAGTACATCGCGCTAATAATCTATTGACGAAAGAAGATTGCTACTAAAATTAATATTTTTGAACAGGGAATGACATGAGGTCTTCATGAATTATTCTGTTGGAAGACTGACGTGCACGTGATAATATAATTTTGATTTTTATTTAATTTTCCAATTTATTTCTTTTAATTACTATTTTTTTAAATACTCGAATTTTCCCTCTATCAAAAGCGCGATGTGTGATAGACGCTAATGCGCCGCATTGGGCAGAATTTATCGAGGCGAAAGTACCGATACCAACTTTTGTATTTTGATATCTCGATTTGGTATCTTCAGCATCCCTAAGCACGGCCAGGCTTCCGCTTGTCTCGTCCCTACCTCCCGCTCTTCTTATGCACGCTTTTGGCCGCAGTAGCGAGCAGCAATCTGATGATTCTTCGCCGCTGGCGAAAAGTCGAGCAGAAACCATCCGTCCATCCTGTCGACCGACCAACCAACCGAGTGACCGACCGACCGACCAACCGAGTTCGAGGTTTAGAAGACGAAGCGACACACGGCGCACACATGAGAAACGTGAGCGAGCGTCATTCCTCTCCCGGTGATTCTACTGCTCCCGATATATAGGGCAACCGCGTAGACTCTCACGGTTTCTTCGAGCTATTCATCTGCATACGCTCCTCCGCCTGCACCTACCTATCTTCACCCGGCCTCTCTAGCCCTCCTCCTCCGCCGCTCCTTTGCCTCCGCTCGGCCACACTCTTCAAGAAGCGTTTCCATTATCGCGGCCGGACCTGGCCAAATGTCGCGACCCCCGCGGTGTTTCTCGCTGTAACATCGCTTTACTTGATGTATGTACTTGTCTCACTGATATTTTTATCGTCGCGTCTTGGCTACGTTCTCAAGGCGTTCGTCTAACATTTTGCTATTTATTTCTGCCTATATTAAATTTCATGCCTCTTCTCCTAGAGCTCAAAGTCTTCATTTTAATGACAGATTTCTTTAATCAATGTTACATTGAGTGTCTCACGAATGTTAATTAAGATTTATCTACGAACGCATTAATTTGTCATTAAAATTGAAGTAGACGGTATTAAAGTCTCAATATATTACACATGCAATTAGTCTTTCAATAAAAGTAATACATGTTTGGTTTATTTTATTTTTATAAATTGTTAAACGATAAAGCCTTGTGATCTTATCATCCTCATAATAATTTTATCATATCTTCTAATTCCACACGATCAGAATCATTTATCTTAATTCCGCATTCTCCGGATCACAAAAGAATACATTCTTGTTTTCGCGCCTAAATGTTCCGTTCTACGTTTCTTGCGAGAATGGAGATACTTCTTTATTTTTCTCTTTAACGGCGTTCTCCAATCCGCACGTGCACACCGACGCCGAAGCCGTTGAAGCCCGCGCGAATTTATCGTGATAATCATTGTCGTCTCGCGCGGCGTTATATCGTCGATTTTTTTTCGAGAGACTCGCCGCGCGCGTCCGCGTGGGCGGCCAGGTAATTATCGAGACTCGTTACAGAGGCGGACTCGTATTGAAAAGAGGAAGACAATACTCGGAGGGAGAGACAAATGCGAATCTTTAACGCGACGGATATTTAAATTTGAAATGAAACAGTTCTCCAACATATCATCGACGATATTCTTCACGTAAATGGATACATCGATCTAATAAATATGATCATCGACTTTATTTTTATATAGCGGATAGAAAAAAAATTGTCACAAATTAAGAAGATATTTGCGAAATATGTAATAGACTATAAATATCAATCCATTAAAACAATCAAGAAATAAACTTTGTCGACTTCATCGTTGCACTTGTAGATTGAGACTAACTGAACAAACGGTTTTAGGATATGTACGCGCGTGTAACGTACGTAGAACTTTCTACGATGTAGAGTAACAGCTGTGCGAGTACTTGGACTCGTGACCGAATGATCGGAAGATATACTGACAACGAGACCGATTAATGATGTTATACGGAAACATCGATGCCATAATCGAGAAAAAAACAGGTGCGCCACGTCTCTCTATCTATAGACAACGATAACGCGTGCGAACGGCAAATAAACGTTATTTCAAAACACTTGTTACTATAAAAAAAAATTTTTTCAAAACTAACCTGAAGATAAGTTACGTCTGAGAAGTGTTCACAACATTCCGTAAGAATCGAAACACGACCAGTGCGGCTAGACTTTGCGAAAAGATTATTCTTGGCTTCGCAATCGCCTTTGTCCTGCGAAGGAGAGAACCGCGGGAGTAAATTCGTCGTCGTCGTCACAATAGTTCCTCACGGTAATGTATAGAGTGTCCCAGACTAAACGCTTAATTTTTTTATGATATGTATTCGAAACAATTTAAGAGCTAAAATCTTAATCAGGTTGTGACAACTTTAAATAGGAAATGATAACATTTAAGCAGGCTAATTAAAATCCACATATACAGAACACAAAATGTATTAAAAATTTCTCATACATCAATATATAAATTTTACATATTGTTAACTTAGTTTCTTAAACATAAATTTTTTCATTTAGAAGTTTTGTTATTTAAAAAAACGTAATTTATAAATTTATACTAATATGTATCATTGAATATTATAATGTACGTTAATGAATATAAATGTTAAAAATTCGAGACATATTTACATAGAAGTCTCACGAATCCGCTATTAAAAACTAGGTGTTTACTCCGAGACACTCTGTATGAGAAGTCCGCATTCTAACCGGGAGAATAAGGAGAAGTAGGAAGCAAAACGTCGAGGCGGCGGCAGCGGCGGAAAAAGAATTGGCAAAGCACATTACGCGAAATCACAATGTTTAATGAAAATTGCGAATGGCGCGGCACACGAGGCGACCGCGGCGGCCGCTTGCGGCGTTCGCGTGCGCCGCGTTGCGCCGCGTCGCCTCGTGTGACATCGTCCCGCGCGGAATCGTGACGCCGCGAAGCGGTATTCAGATTGCGCTCTTAGCGGTTTCGCCGACTTTTTTCCGCCGCGACAAAAGGAGGATCTCTGTGTAACCGCTGGTCAAAAGCTGCGCGCCGCGGCCGCCTGACAAGCAACGGCAAAAACGTGCGATGGACATATCGCGCGCGCGCGCGCGCGCGCGTTTCTCGGTTTTCGCCGCGTTCCGTGTCGCAAGAGAAATTTCAGTTGCGGCAGACGCTATTATCCAAATAGGATGGAATTGTGGGGTTCTTCTGTGGAAGAACTTGAGTCCGAAAATGTGGTAGTGAGAAAATCGAAAATGTAAGGAATCCTCATTTTTCAGTCAAGTTTAACCATAGATTTCTTGTCGCATTTACGAAAAGAATATAAATAATATTAGTGCAATATATGCATTTTTTTTATAAATTGTTAGTTTTAAATTTTAAAAAATTATTTAAATTTTTTCTGTATTACTTTTTACATTTTATAAATCATTAGTTTTTAATTTTAAAACTAACGATTTAAAAAATTGTACGTATTTTAATTGAATATATTTACAAAAGTAGAAAATGAATACAAACTTCAAAAATCTCTTCCCACAAAGTTAATGTTTTTCTTAAAGTTTCAGTATGATTGAATTCTCGTAAATAAATTGGAATTAAAAGTCATTTAGCCGATCTGTCAATTGTGATGTCACGAATTAAATGTATAATGCTGATAATTTTCTTTCTCTATAACAGGATATTAAAATTCAGAAAAACAAATATTTATAATACCACGTGGTTAAGTAGGAAACATAAGTTTAAAGTCATACGTGAAAGAGTCCTGACTGAGTCACGCAATTGTTACATTGATCGTAGACAGCGAGGAAACACGCTCGCGTTTCCATGATTACCTGCCGACTCTATCAAGCTCCGAGTCGGCAAATTGCGTATCTAATAGGAACATTAGTTTCTTGACCACGTAAGCGATATTAGTCATCTATTATCCGTTAGTTAATATTGCCGAAAGATTATAGAAGCAATCGACCGACTTTTTTCGCCGCGTTCAACCATTTTCCTCGCCTGCGAGACGTCTCTAATACATAAGACAGGTCTTTAAATGGCAGAAGTTATTATGATTAGATATTCATAATCTAATATCAACTCCCGACTTTGGAGAAATTTTTTTAAAAATTAACAGATATAATTATTCATCGTGAAAATCTTGAAAATTTTCTCAGGATTTTCCTTATCAGGTTATTGAAAGTTCACATTCTCGAGAAATATTTGATTGTGCAACATTTCTTTTAGAAAGGAGAATTTTGCCAAGTTGATTTTCGTCCCACATGAGAGCCTCGCACGAAAACAGCATCCGCGAAATCGATCCCTCGGATCGATCGTTTCCACCAGATTAGCGACAAAAATTCTATTCATCGTTACAACTCTTACATATATAGGAAATCGATATTTAACGTACGGCCGCTATATCTCCGATTGAAGAGAGCACGGTGCATTTCGATCGTTACCGAAACGAGATTATTATCGCGATACAGACGCGCGATATATCACCGGCGCTCAAGACTCGCGAGCCATGTTCAAGGATTTCCCTCAAGACGCAAATCTGCCGCGCCGAATATCGCCGCCGTTCTCCAAACCGTTGTCACAAATCTTCAAAGACGCCGATCGACTTTTCTCACGTACCGACTTTCGTTCGATGATGAAATCTGGTCTCTCGATTTTATTACTTATTATAACTTTAGAATTTGATATTGAACGCGTCAAAGTACAATCTGTGAAATAACATGCAAAAATAAATTTTTCAAATTCTTGATTAATGACGTCTTTCTCAAATCAATGGAGATCGATCGAGCGTGTTCCCCCTTCTCCTCTAGAATTCACGTGACACCGCGATGACAATCCGCCGAGCGAAATACGCTCGAAATCTCGCTCTTGTTTTTCTTTTCCCTCTTCCCTCGGTTCCTGCCCCCCTTGCGAGGATTGTGCTCGCGATTTCAAACGTGCCGAGCGGCGCGCTCGCTCTCGGTTGGGCCCGGCGTCTTCGGACGTAGATATCTCGCGGAATCGCGCGAGGCCCGGCCGCGGCGCGGCGACGGCACGGCGGCTGCCGCACCGCTGCCCGATCCCCGAGCGAAGTGAAAGTTAGACGTGTGGGCACGGGATGCGCACGAATTCATTTTTTCGGCCTCGCGCTGGACGTTTTTTCTCCTCTTCTTCCCGGCCGGCGCGGCGCGGCGAGGCGCGCGGCATCAGTTCCCATGTAAGCACCGCCGACCTAGCCTACGCGGCCGACTCGCGCGATATCCTCGCGCGGCGCATGCACATGGCACTCGCGCTCGTGTGCATCGCACGTTTCTCGCCGCTTCTCACTCTCTCCCTCGCTCCTTCTCTTTTTCCCGCTCTCATCCTCCCGTGTGCATCGCACTCGCTGGCCGTGTGTACGCGAACACACGTGCGTCTCCCATCCCCGCGCACACATACGTACGCGCACGTGTGTGGTACAGATGGTACTCTAGCCCGGCTCTAGCCCGTGACTTATCGGCTCCGAGCGCATCTTACGATGTATCCTTGTGCCGCACGCCCGCGCGAAGTATCGATTCCGGATGACGCAGAATCGATGAATGCTACCGCGCCGCACTGACTGGGATGGAGATCTCGCGGTTTTCGCGAATCGTTTGACCGCCGAAACCAATTTTCTTTCGACTCGCATTTAACATTTATTAATATTACCTGAGAGTCAACTGTTTTAGAAAGAAATTTTATCTCGTATTTTAGGACATAAGTTCTCTCAAAATGCAAAACAAAGACATTCGTTAATATAACGAAAAATATGCATTGCTGTTTAATTTGAATTTTAAATATGCAAATATATAATAAAAAAAGTTAACATGTAAAAAATTATTAAATGATAAAAATAATTAAGTAATTTTTAATGTAGGACGAAGGCGTTAGAAAGTAACGCTATCTCAGTTAATGAGTTAAAGTTTATGAGCGAGCGACGAGTTGGTTGTCCGCGCGCGCGCGGGCGCTCATGACACAATAGCGTAATCAAACTGAAAAACCTGTCACTTTTGACGGCTAATGCGTTTGCAATATAATAATGGAATAACAGTATCCATTCTATAAGAACCTGTAATATGCTACCTCGACAGAATGTTCTATTATGTGATTAACTCATTCATTCATCCATATCCGCGTGTATCGATAAAGTTTACTCGGCAGATTCATAGATGTTCCATTAAGATTGTAAGAACGTGATAAACTTCTTATGTTATAGGATATTTAAAATGCAAGAAACCGAACCGTAACTTACACGACGCGATCGAGATGTTGAGAAAGGAAATAACATGATTGCTTCATTATCCGTATTAGTCTGACGTTTTATTTATGAGATAATTGACAGATTTTTTTAAAAGTATCTGTGTCTGCAACATTTTTCGACAGATTCAGGATGTTGTGCACAAACGTTGCGCAAAGGAACAAAGTTGCTCGCGTACGAGACTCGCTCTTTGTAGCCGGCTTTTCACACATCTCCCAGATTAGAAATTGCCATTACTCTTTACCAATACGAACGGTATAGCCGCGCTCTGGTTCTAACCGTGACTTATCAGATCGGTGCACGTAAGAGACGTGTTCCAAGCCTGAACCGATTCCGCATGACGCGCATGGCGGGCTCGATGAGCGCGCTAACAGCGTCGTGGGATCGTACTCCCTCGCCGTTAGATCTTCGCGATCGAGATATATTGGGCCGTTGCGCGTCAAGAGAGAAAGAGAGAAAGAGAAAGAGAGCGAGAGCGCAACTCGCCGCGTCGCCATAAACACGAGGCAAATGTGCGACCTTTCCGATTAGTCGCGATCGCGCCGCATTTTTCCGGTTTCCATCAGTCTCACCGGCAACGGTGCGGCGATCCCATTGTTTCGCGGGATTATCTTCGCGACCGGCGGCACATCCGCGCGGACTGCGATTTATCAGTTGTTAACTGCACCCGAGATACAACCGGTAGATCGATCCCGGATGACGTTGAGAATCGACGAGCACGATCGCCACGCGAGGGGATACCCGTCGTCGGAACTCTCGGGCTACAACCCGTAGAAAGCAGCTGGTCCCGCATCGGCCGCTAATTATCTTCGGGAGGCACGTTGCTTTCTATCGCCGGTCCGATGTCATTTAATTTGAAGAATCGGCATATGCCTGCTTGTACTTGCAAAAGCTGGTACACACTAGGCCGGGTTATTAAGTTGCAAGGTGTCAGAGAAGGAGAATATAGGATAAATGACACATTATAAGCGCTCACGACACAAGCTTAAGCTATATTTATGAGAAAAGGCTGAATACGCTACTATACCAGCCGTTCGGATAAAGAAAAAGGATTATAGGGAAAGGATTACCACGATTCAACTATTCTTATAGCCATTCTAATGATATAATGATTTATTATCATATGATGTATGTGCATTATAATTAGCAAATTAATGAAAATTATTTACGAGATGTTTGAAATTTTTCTGAGTTTTAGATTTATATTATTCTGTGATCAGATCATCTATAATGAAAATCACGTAATCATCAAATATATACAAATTTCAAAATGTATAAAACACTTCTTTTTTATTCGCTTAGATTTTTAATCGTAAAAGACTTTTCAGATAAATTGCAACACACACATCATTCTCAAAGCTCTTTATCGTGCGAAAAAGTATATCCCGAGTATCATGCTGCCGTATAAAAATAAACAATATCGTAGGGAAAAAAGGAGGGTGGTACGAAGGGAGACAGGGATATGTAGGCGTAGCAATCAGGATACGCGCCGGTCGTCTTTCACTACGGGGGTTGACGAAAACAATAATGTACAAGTGTATGAGGGAACTATCGATCGACACCGCGAAACAATGGCTCCGACTACGACGTAACAAATGATCGCCTTCTTATCGGCTATACGGTGGCGCAACGTCACGGTCAGCTTTCCCGCGATCGTGGAAATCGTTCTTTTTCGCACAATGCGCAAAGGACAATATGTCTTTACTACCCGCATTAGATACGTGCTGTCCTTATTGCAAGAAATTGCGAGACTTCTTTACTGTATCTTAACTGTACGAGTCATATCGTATATAAATTTTAACATCTTTAATATTTATATTACGCCACAATGGTCGCAATAATACTTTTATGAAACGTATAACGGTAAGTGATAATTAGTTTCATATTTCTTCATTTTCGATATATATATATATATATCGTCTTAAATTTTCTTTTTGTGAAAAATGTGGAAAAATACATATATTACTATATTGTTTATTTTATTTTTATTTCTTCTGTTTACAATCACCAGCAATTTCAAATCACCAGTATTAACTTTTCTAATTTTATATCAATATTCAATGGCCGTTGCATTATCGAATACAGACTCCATCATCCTCGATATTACCCATCCCATGCATTACCCGTAGCTGTTACGACGTCGTCGCTACAAAAGAGACTTAGAGACGTTTTTCTGTCTCCATTTTGCCTCGGCGGAGCCGAGCAGTGTAATACGTTATCATAGAACAAGAGGACTTTCCAGGTAGGATCCGGCGAATCCCCTTGTCCGCGAGTATACGTGACTCGGTGCCGCCTGTATATGTGTGTGTGTGCACGCCGGGCGAATAAGCAGCTCGACTCCGAAGCCAATCAGTTCGCGTAATGGAGATCGATAGCCATAAGCCGATCTTCGCGAGCACGATACACGTGGTGCTCCAATATAATGCACCGTCGTACCGTTCCATCGACAGACGCGGGAGCTCTCCTCGAATCTGCCTGCACGTCAACCGAATAGCGGCGCGTTACTCGGCGTGCACGCACACACGTGCGCACGCAGTAAAGCGATAAAGTAATGAGATCCCGTCAAAGTATTGTGAAAATGCCGGCCAATGGCAACCTATTCTGGGAATATTGTAAATCCACGGAAAGAGCGACCATCGCGCGCGCCCGCGCCGCGCGCCGTCTCGATCCGGGGAGTCTTTATGCGCTATAAATTTCCCATTACGCTGCGCCTCGCCGCTAACAACGTTCGCCGATGTTCTCTATTAATGCGAAAGGTGACAGAGAAGTTATTATTACCGTGTGCATCTTCATATCTTGCAAAAATTGTAGAAGTTGCAAGAATCGCTGATAAAATTATGGCATAAAATAATAAAATTACCGATAACGTTCACGTTTCTGGAAAGTTTCTTTAAATTTTACAGCAAAATTTTAGATACCGTCCGTACTATGACACATATCTTTTTCTAGAAATGTTGATAATGTTTTATCAGAGTCTCTTAATTTTTATGACAAGTCTTAGAAAGTTGATTACTGAAATGTGATTTTTTTTCCATTTTTACGTAATTTTTTTATCTTAAATTTAATTTCCTACAAAAATAGAGTTAAAATTAAAAGTAACGTTATATATTTCTTAACTAATTACAATTATTTTTTACAAAATACGTAACCCAGGCAAATTAAAAAGTTAAAAAATGTAGCTTTGGAATTGTCGTTATATTTACAAGTTTTATATATACTTTTTTTTATTTCTTTCATTGCAATACAATTTCAAATGTTCTTCCTGCGGCTTTTTTAGTCTTGCCAAGTTTAAAGTCAAAGGATAAACGCGGATGTGTTCATAGGAAAAATATTTGTGGCCGCAACGTATAGAGACAACGTTGCGTCTTTTATAGTTTCCGCGAGCGCGTAGAGTCCGTTCTTATCGTTGAATAAACCGAAACTAAAAAACGGACGGACGAACGGACGTCGCCGAGATGAAATACCAGCACTGTCCACTGTGCCCCACCTGTACCCTTATCTGAACAAACACGCGTATCCCGTCTCGGTTACAAAGAAACGTGGGTCAGTCTAATGCACGAATATTTCCTCTTTCCTTGACTCGCAGAGCTCCGAGGCGTTATAATGCACATAAGCGAACAGGCAGAGATAAGATATGGCGTGTTATAACAATCATTAAGATAATAATGCATATTTCAGCGATTAACGCGGAATTAATCATCGTAGCATCTACTGTAGAGATTATTATTGATTGCAGACTTACTCTTACATTTAATATAAGCCTATTTCAAAATTAATTTAATATGAAAGATATATCAAGATATTTTTATATAATTAATAAATTTTATTTATTATTAATTTAAACATTTTATAATGTAATTAATTGAATTATAATTTATATTTTATATTTCAATGTTTTGGTTGTCTTTATTATATGAGAATCTTGCAGTATATTACTATCTTAATTTAAATATGTCTCATTATATTGTATTATTGTGACATATTGATTCGATATTGAAGCGAATAAGTGAAAGATCTTGAAATATGAAGACAATAAATCGGATATTACCGGCCGGAAAACAGTTAATAATGTACAACTTAATGTATATTGCCTATGCGCTCAATCCTATGTATATAAGTATACCTCTCTTTTTCCGACGCGATCGCTCTTTGAAACCGCGGCGCGCGCGGTCATAAACATACGCGTAATAGAACGACGTATCTACAATGCATCGTATCTCAGAGTTACAAGGGCCCGCTGGTGGAGAGTGTTAAGTGAAAGTCAGGTAAAATCCCTGACCACGATGCTCTCCGACCCTCCATTTGCTTCACTTATCCGTTGAGAGCCGCGCTGCTGCGAGGCGATTCGCAGGCACGTGACTGTCGGAAATGATATGCAACAAAACCTATTTGCAGGGACGTCGTTGGGAAAAAATCCATGGACTATCATAAATGATGCCTAAGAAATTGCTCTATCAAATAAGGCGCGCTCTTACTCCTCGAGGCCATTCTCGTATTCTCGAATCGAATAGTGCGGTAATGTCAAATCTTTAATGTAAATGCCACTGTTCCTTTCTGCACAACGATTATGTGTTCTTTATCTCGAGGGAAACCTTAGGAGATTAATTTAAGAGAACAAACACACATACAAATCGGGAAATAGCCATTTCTATATCGGTTTATATAACGAATACGTGATATCAGCTATTTTTATCTGTTTAACTTGTTGAATAAATTGAGTCTGTATGTACGTTTCCATTTTTGGACAATCGAAAAGATCGGTTACGACGAGTTTACTCGAGCGAATATCTCCGTGATAATTCTGAGAGGTGAAATTTCCTGAGGCCCGCGAGAAGCAGCGACGGCGACGTCTGCAGATGCGAGAAAAGAGGATCCATTGATGCTAGGACAACATCCTGCCGTTGGCACGAGATCGAGTCATGACCTTATTCCGACACGTTCGTGGACAGTCGGACGCAGCTCCGCGTGACAAATTACGGATCGTTTCACGCCTATGACGTGCCTCCTCGCACGTCGAGCAACCAACTCGTCGCGGCGGGTCGGCGCGGTATAGTAAGAAGAGGCGTCCGAGGGTGGATTTTTATCCGGGTCGGCGACAAAGCGAGGCCTTAAGTCCCCGGGACAGTCGTGGCTGGAAGAATGCCCCCCCGGATTAGGATTATAGCAGAGCGTGGACCACCCAAAAAAGAAAGCTGAGAAATCGCGCGTAAAATAGCGTGGACTATTTCATGTCCATTCAAAGTCCAGTACGGAAGCTTTAAGAATTGAAATTGAAACCTGCCCCAGCTAACATTCCGACAATTCTAAAATATCTTCTTCGATATTATTTTACGTACGGATATTTCCAAATACTTTCAATGACATTTAAAATCTTATCAAGCAATAAATTGTAAAGGAACAAAACCTATGTGAAGTATCACATGTGAATGTTCCTACAGCGGGCCGTATCTTTTAAAATTACCGTTTCTCCTGCCCGTTTATCGACACACATCGATCTCACCCCTCATATAGGAGTGGAATAAAAAAATCGTCGAAACCAGCCGAATCTCACCGAAAGTTCCCATGCGCCTAACTGTTCGGTCTAATATTTGAACGGATCTCTGGTTTCAATTGAAAATCAACAACGGAGAAGGAGGAAAGTAGCCTGGTCCGAGAAGGAAAAGAGAGAGAGAGAGAACGAATAGACGATCGACGGAGAAAAATCGGCGACCGGAGTCCGAGACAAAGATTTTTAGGCAGAGAAGAGGGGCGGAAAAAACTGTCTGCCCTAACGGATTCTGGGGTGGAGCGAGGGGTTCTGGCGAAGGTAAAAAGGGCGAGCTGCGCTGCGAGGGGAGAGAGAAAACGAAGACGAGGAAAGAAAACTACACGGTGTTCCGTTTTTCCTTTGGCCAATGCACCTTCGCGGCTCGTAAAACCTTCAGCCCGCTTACTTCCCTCTCCCCAGCCTCCCCAGCCTTCCCCCTCTCTTTCACGTTTTCTGGCTCGCTCGCGCCTCGGCACAATCTTTGGTCTACTCCTGACCTGGAGTCTTATCTTTACGATATTTGCGTGCATTATCTCGCGCAAGAAGTACAAGGCACCGGGATTTCTTCGAGAGACGAGCCACGCCGCTTCGTGGAGAGAAAAGGGAAGAGGAGAGCGAGAGTGCCTTCTTTATCTACGAGCGAGGAATTAATCCAGCCACCAGAGACGAGCTCTTTCCACGATCTACCGCGTTCGGGGAAGAATAATTTCCCTGGCTTCTCTCCTCTCTCTCTCTCTCCCCGGGATCCCCCCTTTCTTTCCGGAGGGCGTTATGCTGAAAAATAGTCGTCGGTACCTTCTCCGTTAACCCCCGGTACGATACCTCCCCATTATGACGTTACGCCGGTAATTAGCATAGTCATCCACAGGTGGTTGATCGTGAAATATATCGCTACCGGAATACATAGTTATAAGTTATGTATGTGTGCGTGTAGGAGTAACTCGGCGAAGCCGAGAAGA
The DNA here is from genome assembly GCF_030848795.1 of Temnothorax nylanderi. Lineage (NCBI taxonomy): Eukaryota > Metazoa > Arthropoda > Insecta > Hymenoptera > Formicidae > Temnothorax > Temnothorax nylanderi. The sequence continues at coordinate 2,374,597 of NW_027249069.1, read as the reverse complement.
AAAGTCTCGTCCTTGAATTTTACAGAGTTGGCGGTTCTCAAGCGCGAAGAAAATACGGCTTTTAGTAGCTAATCGAGATCGACGATGCTCGTTCAATTAAATATTAGCTTTACGAACAAAACTGGGCGATAAAATGTAGATAAAACTCCAACAAAAGGAAATAAAGGAAGATTCTTTTACCATCAAAAGAGTTAATACATAAAAAGTGGAAAAATACATTCCAAAAATAGAATTGTTAAACAATTTAATTTATGTAAAATAATTACAGCGAGGAAATGTATACACACTTGGAAAGTATTATCAAATGTTTCGAAAAATAATACATTATTTTCATAATCATTATTTTATAGCAAATTATATAATATAATCGATCGGAAAGCGTAATTATTATTTTGTTACATATCGCAATTACTGCACTATAAACTTCCATCTTTACTTGAAAAAAACTTGGCTGCGATACCCAACACAATCTGCGCGTGAATGATATATTATCAAATTCATGAAGTCACGAAGATAAGAGATGATTCTACTGTCGGCACGAATAACGGGATAGTCTGACTGTAAATAAGTTAGTCCAGCCACGTCCTTGATTTGTTGTCGCCCGTCGTAGAAGGTGCAGATCGCCGGACGAAAACTCGTGTCGTAGACTCATTCTCGCCGTAACTAAAAACCGCTCCTCCGTTTCTCGGGCGATAAACGCGTCCACTTTAAAAACAAAGGACCCTATCAGATAAACGCTTTTTCGATACGAGAAGAGGACGCATGAGGGCTGTCCACTGCAGACTGATGCTACGGCGCGATTAGCTTCAAACGTAACTGTCCGACCGTTGTCCAGCCTACGCGTATTATTCTGAAAAAAAAAAAGGATTTATTTACGCTTCCTTTCTTTTGATAATGCGGGGGATAAGTCGGGTCGAAATTTATCTCGATCTGCAATCTGAAAATTATTTACTGCGAAGAATAGTAACACACATAAAATTGTTACGAAATAAATTTAAGTTTCAAAACTTTGACATTCTTCATTAATTTTGTTATTTTCATTATTTCATTAACATATTTTTAGCAGACGCTTTCTGTATTGCTTCTAATAAGTCGAAAGAAAAATATTTTTTAAGAGCGCGTGTCAGAGAAGATTATTCTCAAGTATATTTATAGGGAAAAAATCAATGGTTGGTGCAAATAACGAACCGCCAGTTCGTTTGGAGTATCTCGGAAACGGGTCGTGTGAACGCCATAGAAAAAGAACACAGCGAAAAGCGCGTTACTATAGTAATCATAAATGTTAATAGCTTGCGAGATGTCTGAAACTTCGGGACGTCGAGAGAGCTGGTTTGCTCGACTTGAATTCAATGTGCGAACCACATGCAACAAAGAAGGTTATACCGCGTACTCTCCCGATGCTAACAAGGGATTAGAGCCTCCATGATGACTACTAAAGAAGCAGTTTTCTAAAAATTTACCAATTTGTCGATACCTCGCTACGCGGCAATTGCCCATACAATTCTAAATTAAAATATAAAACTGAACTTCTTTGATGAGAAAAATCAATTCTTTCAACGTAATCAGATTTCAATAAATTAACGGCTTGATTTATTGTGTACTTTACCTGATATTAATATTTTCTAAAGCTAATCCTTTCCTCTCTTTGTATCGAGACACTTAGGTAATTCAGCATGGCTTCGTCAATCCATAAAATCACCTGTTCCTGTTTCTCCATAAGGAATCTTTAAGTCGTACCATTTAAATCAACAATTTTTGAATGTAAATTGTCTTATCCTTATCGCAGTAATGTATCTACAACGACTTAAGACTTAATCATCATCAACAAGGCGTAGGTAGGTCAGATATGATCGACGAGAGCCGCATCTAAGCCACTCGCGGAACGTTTTCGCGTGCATCGGTAACGAGAGGCAACGTTAAAGGCGCAGGCAGGGCCAGTTTCTCACAGAGGCATCGGGACTTTCTCTGTATACGTCGCGGATTTTTCCGAGTGTATTCGTATAGGTCATGGCACGGGGTCAGGAATGCCCTTAATAAAGTAACCGCGCGGTTGTAAGTATCCGTGCCATGAGGCGCTCGTTACGCGGAATAATGCCACTTTCCTAGCGAGCGAACGCCTGGACATGCCCGTTAATTTATGCGAATATCTTTTTTTCCGTCGTTGAGAATATTTTAATACCGTTTAGCAATTCCGTCGGTCGGTTACGCACGCGACCGCGACGAAAATAGCCATATCGTCGACATTCGCAAGATACGTATTAAAAGTCAATCGTTTAAAGTTAGAGATTGATTCTAAAATTTAAAAAAAAGATTATTAAATATGATCTCCCTTAATTTAATCATTATTCATGATGTAATTTAGAAAATAAAATTAAATGTTTGGAGATATTTTTACATTTTTTAAATAAACATCTCTCCTATATATTAATAAAATTAAATATTTAATATTTTGTAATATTTAATATTTCGAAGTGAGATGATCTAGTGACAGATTAAAATAAAAATAGAATGTCTGTATTATGTAATATTCAATATCAAATTGCCGCCGAGATTGAAGAAAGCCGAGAAAGATGCAAAGATAATCACTTCCGGGTTGTTACGGTATTACGCGATTATTTTCGCGGGGCGCAATTTCTACCGTTGCTCCGAAAATCCTGATAAGCGCCGAGGGAAGAAGCCGGGAAGATCTCGCGTCGTAGGCGGACAGTTAACATTAATGAAACGGAGCGTACCTACCTGGTGTCTCAAGACGAAGCGAGCGGAGATCGTAGATAAGTTACGTGCTAAAGGAGCATACGTCGTAACTACCTGTATAGCACACGGAGAACCGTGTTCCGGTCATTCGCGTCCTTCTTGAAACTACCGAGTTTCCCAGGCGCTCGTAATGTAGCGTGAGGCATAGTACTTTCGCGCCATTGATAGCACTCGTGTGTCGCTCATTAATTTAATTAAAAATTTATGAAGTCCATAAAAAAAGATGTATCCCGTTGTTGCATTAATTGAAAAAGAAACTAAGTAGCAGGACTTAAATAAACAATTAAAATATACGATTATTTTAATTAAAATAATTACGTAAAATAATAAAAATTGTTTATCTATTTGAGAGAATATATACTCATCGAGATATACTTATTCTCAATCGTAATAGCAATAAGGATTAGATATTTTCTCATTTCATGTTAAAATTTATTTCCGTAGAATTTATATCTTCAGATTACTACGATCGCGTTCATATGTTCTACATTGCGGCACTTTATATTTCTAATCTGTGATTCAAGTCGCACATATACCATCGATTACTAAACATTCTGAAATCCATTCCTCATCAGAAAGGTCTCGCGCTATCCTTTAAATCCGCTCAGAAGAACATATTCTCGTGTTACTGGATTTCGCATATTAAATATATCTATATCACAATCTTATAAATCAAATGTGATTCATGCACATTGAAGAAATATAATTTTAGCATCGAGACATCAAGATATAAAATTTAATGTATTTGCCGCTAAAGGCGAGATGCATACCTCTCTTAAAATACGCGCTTATGCCGGATGTATTAATTAATAATTATGAAAATCGTTTGGTTTATTCCTCCACAAATCGATCGCTTTCATCGCTTTTCGCTTATGGTTCGTCATCTTATCCGCGGTAGCAGCGGCGCGATTATATAATAAATGTCTCGCTGAAATCTTCAAATGGGTCTCATTTTACCAGAAGGACCCGCTCTCGCGAGGCCCGGTCGCTCGTTCCCCGGAGGTTCGTTCGGTCTCGCGAACGTTCGCTCGGAGGTCGCCTCGTGAAACGCTCGCGGACGCTCTCCTCTCTCTGGGGTCCTCCGCGCCGCGTCGAGGAGGAGGATGTGAGGGCGTGAGACTCTTTGAGTGTGGGAGAGTACAAGGCGCATTGTAGAAGTCGGAGCGCGCCGACATCGCCGACACCGATGCGGCTGCCGTATAACGCGAGTCGACGCGAGCGGCGGCGCGGCCCCCCCCCCCCTGCGGCCCCCTTTTCCGCTGCTTTTCCCCCCGCGTCGGCTCCTCCGCCTCCTCTCCACCGTGAAGCGGGGAGCCCCCATTTCGCCCCGCGGGCCTCGCTCGTGCGAGGCGGCAGGTCGGCGTGCACCTCCGGAGGGTACCTCCGCGAAGTAGTCTCATTTCTCGTGTGAACTGACCACATGGGTCACGTACCTATTATCATTTCCCGGTGTCTAAGTCGTAGGAAAGAATGAAATCTAGATCGCCGGAAGCCCCTCATAATTAACGCGCCCGCGCGAATGGTATGCGAGAGACGAGGAGGGGACGAACGGAGGGGGGAGGCGGGGGGGGGGGGAGTTTACGGGTAACACCGCAACACCGGACTGATGGGAAGAAGGATACGGGGAGAAAAAAAGGACGGTGGAAGCGCGATGAGGACGCGCGAGGTACAGATTCGAGTGAGTGACCCGGTAATATCGCGTGCGCCGCACCAGTACGCTGCGAATATCCGATGACCGATATACCGGGTGCTCGAAGTGAATTTATGGCCGGTCTATCGCGATATCGTGCTAGGTCGCGGAAGTAGGTCTTTGACGGAATATTCACGAGTGTTTCTGATCTCCAGTATCGGAAGAGAATAGATCTACATCAGTAATCGGTTTCTGAAAATAGTATCTATTTATCGACAGTGTAAATCGATATCCTTATTCATAATTTAATGTTTTTATCGGAAACTACAAATTAAAAATTAATTTCGGATCAATAAGCTTGAGAAAACATCATGAGTTATTTATCTAATCAAAATGTAATGTTTTTCTGAATAATTGGTAATATAAATATATAAAACTTTTCAAAAGGTTCTTGTCTGGCTAACTTTATATATTTTCTATATATTGTTTAAATCTTTCTCTCGTTTAGAGATTCATTAGTTTTCCCTTTTTAACTTTAAATAAAGGAAAGTAAGAAACACGAGAGACATATGTAGACCATACTACCATAAGTCCATGATTGTTACTTTGCATTTGCCTTACGGCAATACGTTGCTTTCTACTGCCAAAGTTTACAATATGAAACTCCTCGACCAACCGCGACATTGACGCGTTGGATTATTAAGCGTGTCGTGCCTCAGATATTAGATCGATTTTCGCGGTCGGCGAACCGTGGAATTCATCCGGAACGTCATTGCGCACGGCATTGCCATCCGAAAATCGGTGTGTCCTGCGTAACCTCTCCGCGGCTCCGAGGCCCCAGTGGACCAGTGATGGTCAGGCGAAGGGTTGCGCTGTTTTGACGCTCTCGCTGTCGTCGTCTCGCTGGCGCAGCTGTTGTTTTGTTGTTGCGCAAACGGACCCGCACGGGGGATTTTCATGGGGACGTCGGACGTCGTCGAATCTGTCCGTCCGTCCTAAGCCCGAAGAAAGGGTTCCCGTTGTGCTGCGAAGTTCACACATGTGGAACTGAAAGCCCCCGACGTCCGTCCGTCCGCCTGCTTCCATTATATCACCTACCACCTTCGTCCACCCCCTCGAATACATATGGCCTACGAGAGAGGGCAAAGGGAAGGCGCGTCATCTTGCAGCTTGCGTAATGATCGCGAGGACCAGCACAGCGGCACCTCGCCCCCCTCCCCTCTCTCCCTGTGTTTTCCTCTCATTCTCGGCAAACGATCATTTTCGTGAAAAGGGTGGGGAACTCCATTAACGGCCGCAGTGTGAACTGCTTCGCTTCCGGTGTTAGCTTTAACCCTAAGTTTGACAGTATACTATACATAAGATACATATAAAAGTTTGTGTGTAGCAGAAAATATTGAATAATAAAGTAAAAAATGATATTAATAATAAGAGGATACCGTTAATAACGAAATTAGAACTTTTATAAATAAAATTTGCATAATTTAAAGTATGCAATTACACAAAATATATTTTCAATTTATATACTTCTTATATAATTTTCATGTCTCTCGTTTATATTGATAATAATTATATTTTTACTTTTATTTAAAAAAATATTTCATCGACTTTCGATTAGTATTTCTTTTTTGAAAAAAATTAATATGACACAATTGTAAACTTTAATCAGTAAATTTTAATTGCGTAAGAATGTGTGTGTGTACACTACGTTATGTATCAGACTGATATGTATAACCGCGCATATTTATCGCGAGGTGCAATGCATTTTAAGCATTAAGCACATAAACTTGCGAAATATACATGAAACACGTTTTATCGCTATACAAGCATTTATACAATTTTTATTTATAACTATGCTTGATTTATGTTCAATTCAATGATATTCGATCCATGTAATTTAATTATAAGAATCGACTAACGGATTACAGTTAATTGCGCGATTTGGGTTTCAGGTAGCAAAACATGATGCAGATTTTCAACGATTGTCCTTTTTGAAAGTCGATGAGTGCCGGCAGGAAAAAGTCGTTGGTTCCAATGGAACCGACAGGCACCGTGCTATCATGGGTATATCTTACCACATAAGGGCTGCTTACGGGGGTAAAACTCGCAACGGGGAGAAAGAGAAAGAGAGAGAGAGACAGGGGTGAGCGACAGGGCCATGAAAAAATCGGGAGGCTGGATGGCTATTAATATATTTTTTTTTCTTCGGCCACCCCTATTTAGCATAGGCACGAAAGCGGACTCCGCTCCTCTGGTGTCTCATCACCCCACCGCGCGTAATCTAACCCTTTGCAAACAGCCTGAGAGAAAAAAAGAGACAGGCTATATCAACCGACAGTCGGGAATCTTCCGGAACGAAAAAGCGCGTCTCACGGTACGCTCTTTCTGTCCACTATCTCGTGGTAAAAAAAAAACGTAGCAAAAAAGCACGATGCACCGTGCAATCGCGTGTATATGTCTAAAAAATTATAATAAAGTATCCATGATTAGTTACATGTATATGGAGGGACATCGTCGTTAATGGCGTGATTTAATGAGAGATTATTTCGTGGGGTCACAGATTAAATAATGAAATTACTCATAACGTAAAAATAAGATAATATTTAAAAAAAATATATATATATATCATTAATTAAAAATTCCTTATTTTCTTCTATGAGTCACATTCTTAACACAAACTAATTTACATATTTTTTTAATTACTTCATTAGTCAACATAAAAGGAATCTTGTGAAATAAAGGATTCTCTCTCTCTTTTTCTCTCTCTCTCTCTCTCTCTCTCTCATAATCTATATTCTACTTTACTCTAATTTATGTATTGATTTGTGTGTAATCCTTCGCTTTGTGGTCACTTCCACTGTCGAGAGGTCACTGGATGTTGATCCTTTGATCAACCGGTACACATTGCTCGGTCAATAAGAACGAACAGGCCATTTCATTATCCCGACATTAATTAATTATTCTTGTCCATCGTCAGAGTAATTAATCTCCGCTGAGATAGAAGCTCTCCGCTTCGCAACCACCTGACAAATGTATTCTTTTTGCTGAATCGCGCGAAACCCACCCTAATCCATCCATTAATCGAAAACTGATCACGTTGCCATACAATGGACATGAAATAGATTTAGCTCGTGGTATATCTGCACCCATGTGTATTGTATAGTAATAAATTTATGACTTATGACGCGTTTACTTCAAGCAATCACATTGTTACGGATATCTGAACATTCAATGTTATTAATAAAAATCGCAATTTCTCTGATCCAATAATTTACGATAAAGTTTATATCGAAATGCTCAAAATAATGAATCGCGTATTTTTAAATACCTCTGGAATAAGTTAAGATATTTTGCAATCTTTTCTTGTGAGCATAATAAAAAATTTCCGTGAATACAATAAAAAAAATACTGATTTATTTATAAGAGAGTATAAAAGAAGAGAGATTAAGGAGTGAACCAACATTAATATTCTCGATACGATTCAGCTGAAATTAAAACGGTTGCTTAAACATTTATTGAACTAGAACTCGGAGCGAAATGTTGCCATTGTCAAATAGAAACAGCCGGCTGCTTTGCCATGAAAGTCAGAATAATCCAGACACGTCAGATTTGCCTTGCCATCGAAATCTCTCCCAGCGGGCAAGCTTAACGTGTCATTACCATCGAAGGTCACTGCCGCCACCACCGCGAATGGTGGCGTAATTTGACTAAAGCTAAACGGAAAGAGGGAGAGAGATGGAGAAAGAGAATGGTCGGTTATTCATGGTTGTTCGCGTTTTCACGAGGGTTTTTCGTATCTTTTATTGCGCGAAATCAATCGATCGCCGCCAGTGCTAGGGCCCGAAATTGGTGCAACAACGCCGTCACATATGGTCAAACGGCCGCAAAAAAAAGAGGGTGGCGCGGAATGACCAAACAGCGGAAGTACGTCGAGGAGGCGACCATGCGAAGAACGATGTTTGGACGCACACGCATTTTGTTGCATCCACAACGAGACTTTTTTCTACGTGTTAATAGAATGGGTGCATTCTTGAACCGTTGAACGATGTTATTGGAGAATTCAGCGAACTTGTCGATGTTGTTCTCATCACATATACTTACCGGATTCGAATAATATATTATCTTGAAAAACTGATCGAAAGATACAATGTTTATGAAATACTGATCACTAATTCCGCGGAAACATTGTTTCGTTCTGTAACTATAATATAATCGAGGAAGTTAATATCGTTATTTTCGAATAAGATATAAATGATCATGTTATATAATTGTACGACATAAATATAGATTGAATAATCGCTTGCCAATGCTATTTTCGTATCTAATAAAGCGATCGGAATATAAAAGCATTCAAATACGTAACAAACTTTCTTGAAGAATTCGGTTTGCTCCCTCTGTGTCCGAAGAGGCGCATAAATCTTTAAAGTAAACGCGCCCGGTCTCGAATTTCACGTGAGTAATTTTACAACCGTAAATCGACCTTTCAACGATCTTACAACCCGCGGAGAAAGAATGACGGAGAGATGTAGAGAGAGGGAGGGAAGAAGAGAGAGACAAGACGATTGAAAAACAACGGCATAAAGAAGAAGCAACGCGCGACGCTTCTTCCCGTCTTCCTTTCATCCCGACGGAAAAGCTGCAAAAACCTGCGTGTATAAATCGTATGCAAAGACGAGGTGAAAGCGCGGTCGGGCCCTTAATTTAGTTAATTTAGATTTTATCCGTTGCCCTGAGAAGGAGCTTTTTTCGTCCTGCGACGATTCTTCCGCGGAGGGGAAAAAAAAGCGGTCGGTACACGGGAGACAACGAGGAAGGGGTTGAAAACAAGCCGACGGCACCGCCGGCATTATTATATACTTATTTAAGATATGCGATGCGAGGGTCCCTCCAACGGGACTCTGCTTTCCTGTCTTTTTTCGAGAACCCGCATGATTTTTTTCTGTCGCTCTATTCCCGCTTCTACGTTTCCCCTCTCTCCCGTCGTCTCGTGGAGGGCCTGTCCTGAAGCAACGATAAATGCTGCTCTCTCTCTTTCTCTCGAGGATTCTCTTCTTTTCGCTCGCTCGCGGCTTTATTATAATCGGTGTGAAATGATAACCGATCGCGGGATCTGGTTCTCGCGCGACCAGACGATACGGCACGACGCCACTATGTTTTTGTTGGCGCAAAAACAAAACAAAACCGTAACCCCGCGCGCAATCCGTACGAGCGGGTAGCGGGTTGTAAGGGGTGTAAGAGCAGAAACGGGGCCGGTGGTTACGAGGTAAAAAATTTACGGGTTTAAAATCACGCGAGAAATTATTATGCCCGACGGAGCCGGCCGCCGAAGGGTTGAATCTGCGTGAGATTTCCGACGCGACTTTTTGCATTTTGCGCACACACTTTGTTTATCGCGGTATCGCCGTTCCCGACTCTATTCGTATAATTCATTCGGCTTGATCGCCAACATCTTTGAATACTGATGAACGACTTTGATTTTTTCGCACCGAGGATTGCGACTATTTGTCTCGCATAAACTATAACCATATTTATATTTTTTCGTTGATAATATTTACATAATATCAACATTGGTATTTCATGCGTATTTCATTATAATGGAAATAACTTTAACAAAATCGAATCAATCGTGAATTAATGTGTAATGTTATTTAAGTCTGAAGATGGAACACATTATTAAATAATAATTTTGCAATAGTTTTTAAATGTTCCTTATATATTTTCATTTTGCAACCTTACATTTAATCTGTTTTATCTGTTTTAGAAATCAACTTTATAGAAATCATCATTATTAAAATTATGATTGAAGATTCTCTGATTCTGTGAACAGTTAGTATAATGTATCATGAATTTTAACTGTCTAAAGATGATTCGCTTTTGTATCGATTTTTTTGTGTACGTTTTTCATCGAACCATCTTCTATTAAAAAAATTCTCACATTTTATTTTTACTTATTGCTTATCTCGAAAATTACACCGTAACAATTATAATTACCAACTCTAGCTTTTTGCGTGATTCTTGAATTGTGAAGAACGACATAGAGCTGGGCCAAGTGCGAATATACGTGACTTTCGGAAAAAAGGGAAGACTCACGTAGAAGATAGGGCGCTGCGGGGTGTGCTGGGGTAGAACAGAGGGGTACGCTGGCTGACCGTGCCCGGGGGTGACTTACGATGGACATGTGCAATTTGACCTGTTGACCCCGGAGGCCCGTGGCGCGACGCATGGGGGCGAAATGTATTTGGGGTAAAAATAATACAATTTACACATAATAGGGGAGGAGGACGAGACTGCGCCGGGGATACGCGCGCGTATTCAAATGACGTGTGCACGTGGGGCATACGTATGGGGCGAAGATGCAACGCGGGGGGGAATGGGGGAATCAGGACAGTGTGCCGACTGATGCACAATAGCCGGGCCGAATCGATCGATACCTCGTCACCTTCGATCGCTCATGAATACGAAACAAACGCGACTCCGGTCACTTATGGTGTTTTCCCTCGTTCGTGCGCGTTTTTTCTTATCGATATGTCTGGTCTCGTTAAACTCGGAAAAAAGTTGCGCAAGAAAAAATGAGCGACGAGCGAAAGACGATCAAAATTTCTCACGAGTACCTCAGCTGCTCGGTGCAAAAAAGCAGCGCGAATATTACTACGAAGTCTCGAATCACGAGATTAGGGAAAATTTTCGAAGAGTGCTTTACCCCCGCTGGACGAAATTTTCTCACGAATTCTCTCTCTCTCTCTCTCTCTCTCTCTCTCTCGTACGCATGTAATTTTTTATTAGAAAAGTTTTTTAACTTGCATCATAGTATTTTTAACGCTGGACGTCAGCTGTCTTCAACAACTCGTATAGCAGCTAGAGAAATCTGTCACGTAAATTAAGCGCATTTCTTTAGACATCTGCTGCTTTTTCGGCTGCTCCTGACCGGAAAAACATTCTTGAAAAAAAATGTACTGCTCTTTTTCATAGACGAAAATGGCGCACTGTTAAAAACTTGGACTCACACTGCAAATCCAAGTGTGTTATTTTAACTGAAGCTCTTCTCACACATTCTTGTCGTTTTAAATTACGTCGTTTAACACGGTTGAGCGTATTAACTTTCAATTTAATATGCGGATTAAACGTGTTAATTTAACACGCAACAAAACATGTAAAACGAGCTTTAGTCAAATGTGTCATTTTTAGACGTTTATGCGTGTAGAAATAACACACCTTACAGTGCATCGTCCTCTTATACCATCATTTTATTTTGACTGAATTCTCGTTTTCCGCACGGATTAACGCTCGAGAGATAATTACACTCACAGGGCAGCGAGATCGTCTTCTCCATATCTACGCGAAAGACCCGAATTTTGTCGACCGTGTCTCAAGACGGGAACTTGAAAATAGCCCCGGGACATACATACATCCGTTGCAGGGGCTGCGCTGCTGCGTGCACGCAACGGAACCCCGAGTTCTACCCGGTGACTATTTCTGTGCCGGCTCACAGATTCGTGTGTTATGTCTTGTCTCGCGTGAAAATCCTAACATCCCTCACACGGTTCCTGCCTCCGCCTCCTTCCCCTTTTGCTTTCCTTATCGGTTACCTACCCCTAGCCTCGTCCTCTCTCGTCTACGAGGACGTCAGCCCATTCGTTCTGACTCACTTAACGTAGCCGCGGATAAGAACGACGAAAATAACCGACGCACCCTACGACAACGGGGAAAACATTGCATCAAACCGTTCGCATCGTCATTTCGTGAGTTTGCTTCTACGCTCACTCAATCTTTACTCCGAGTAACCAACAGATTTAGCATACTTATTTATAAAATATCAAATCTTTTACAAAAGAATAATTTGCTTGATATCTAAAAAGTGTGTTAATTCACTAATAAAAGTATATTCAAATACTAATACATAAAAGTATTTTAAATAAATAAAACTAAATAATTAATTAATTAATTAAGTATATTAATATACTAAAAAAGATAAATTGAATATTCGAGATATACCATAATGTGCTGCAACTTTCTTTTCTAACTGCTTAAAACATGATATTAAAAAATTTTTATATTTAGTACACAGAATTCATAATTGACTGCAGCTTGGCACGAGAAAATTGAATCTTTTTCCAATTTTACAGAGCCTCATCGCCTTTTACTTCCTCTGATTTATCGCTCTAATCGGCGTGTAAATTGTTTGATATGTTTTCAACTGCGAGACAATAAGCAGCGTGAATACGACAATATTGTATTTATGTATTCGCGATAACAAGTTTTTCAGTTTTAATATCTGTGATTAAACACGCGTTTCTTATCTGATGCTAATTCGGTGTACCGAGTCGCAGAATTTACAGGCGGCCGCGGCAGGCGATACGGTATCCGAAGACACCCGTTATCATCTTCACGTGCGCATACGTATGTAGGTATATCGCACGTGAATCCGATCGGCGATAATAAACAAGCCATTGACAAACGATAGAGAGCTACAGCATTACGTGACTTCCTCGCGACGACGACACGTATACACGCATGTACATATACGTGAGCGTGCGCGCGCGCGCGTACTCGCAGCGATATTTATCGCCTCCGGTCGAGCACAATTAATTATCCTCCGATGGGAATAATTAGCCTGGTCACGGAGATACGCCTAGAGAGAAGTCACGTCCGCTCGACGGTCTCGTACGCCGCGATCTCGAGACTTCGCGATGAGGCATAACGCACTCGTGAGCGACTTTTTCTTTCTCACTGACGATAGCGCCGAGCGAGTCAGCCGCGAATCTGGGAACACCCCATTTGTGGCATTGCGCGAGGCGGCCAGGCTGATTGATGCCTAATTGATGTTTCGCGACCGGTTAATTATAATTAACCCGGCCGGAAGTAATTAGAATAATTAGTGAGTCTAACGACGAGAGGCCTTTTTACGTACGCTCACACATACACGGAGAGTAATGAGAGAAAAAAGACCGTAATCGAAATGACGGTTTCTGATTAGCCGTCTTGACACATATCTCTATAATGATCGCACCGAGTATTACTATTTAGAAAAACCTTAAAGATTTATCTAAACTTATATTATTCTGGAATTTTATAAAATATTGTGTAGTATAATTAAAAACATATAAAAGAGACGAAAAGGCTCTTTTATATTATTAAATTATTAATATTATAACAAATAAAACGATATTTTTATACAAGATTTAATTTTTTTTATACTATAGTATAGAGAATTTGTAGATAAAGTTTTTAAAATTAAAGTAGGGCTCTGTTATAGTTTATAACATTGCGACGTATCGTAAGATAAATAAAATAGAAATATATTTTCGCCCGTCACGTTCTCGGTATATTTTCGATGCAGTCGGTGTTGAGCGCCACACACGATCGCCCAAATCGACCTGGCTGGTTACGTTTTTCGCGGCTTGTTCCCGCGACGTGTTCCGAAGGTCTGAAGGTATTGACCGGTGGCCCTCTTGGCACAGCGCGGTACCAAGGCCCCCGGTAAGGCGCAGCGGCTATATGGCCGTCCGTGCTGGCTGGCACCGACTATCGAACAAACTGACCAGTAGTCACGATATCCGACCGAAACCAACCCTCGCGAAGCACTTCACCCGATAGACTTAGCAGACGCCGGACTTTGAATTTGTAGCTTGATAGCCGCCATGCACGAAGGGAGATATAATAATGAAGTATTAAGAATATATAACATGAACAAAAATATAAACGTAATAGTTTATATTACGGTTCACATGAGATGTGAAGATTCTTTTCTATTTAGATATCGGTTATTGCATTTTTTAAAAACACAAGTTGATATATCATTATCATTAAAGTAGCATTATTATTCTTAAAAATTACACGCTTGCCAAATGCGAAATTTAAACGGATTATTATACTTAAAAATTGAATGGATTAAACTTTTACATGTGCACGTCACGCTAAATGTTTTAGCAGATTCTGGAACTCTATCGGAACAGTTTTGTATGAAATTTATGACGTGCTCGGATCTTACAAACTCCTCGTGTGAGACGCGGTATCGATTCATACAGGCCAGTCAAAAATAACTATTTTCACGTGAAAAGATTATAAGATTTAGTTCGACGTGTCAGATATTGTACCAAAAAGACTGATGTTTTTACTTATTATTTATTCTTTGCAAATAATGCTATATTGTAGACTGTGACTTTCTTGTTTCAAATATCAACGACACATTTCTTAGTTTATCTAAATGACAATTGTACCTTAATTTATTGTTCACACAAACAATATGATCATTCAGCATTGTACTATATTAGTTCGGAAAATATAAACTTTTGAACGCATTAAAATTATTTGGATGAAAAGTTCGTGACTCATTTTGCTTGAAATATCTAATGCGTCTTTCGTTCCGAGTCCCTTCGCTTCCATTCGTTGTGTTTATCTGTAGTTATGAGGACCAGGAGAGAGAGAGAGAGGACACATCTCGAATGCGCGTGATCCTTTGTCCCCATGAAATTGGAAGAAACACTCGGCAGGACAACGAGGCGACGCGACGGTCGAACTCTCTCACGAAGGTGCATCCGTTCTTCCGTGAATGGGAAGCGCATGTAATACATACGCGTGCTCACACGCTCACGATCGCAACCGGAGGAGATTCAGGGCGATCCTTTTGCGCGACCACTGAGAAAGAGAAGGCAGGACTAGGCGAAAGGCGACAGTTGCGCGAATGGGCCCCTACGGGTCGCGAATGGGACCCTCGGCTCCTTGGGACGCGAGAACGGCGCGGGAAAAAAGGGTTCGTAAAAAAATGATCGGCCAGGATCTAAGATATAAAAAAAGATTTGTCCCCCTCGCGCCGGTGCGCCCTTACGATATCCTTTCCCCGAGGGCTAAGAACGCACGGCGATCACGGACGGGCCCCGAGGATCGAGGGGGTTTTTGCAGCTGGCCCCGTCCCGAATTACGGACGAAAAGGATTCGGGGGTCCATTCTTCTTCCCTGGACGAATAAGCTCCAAAGGACCTGCGTCCATGCGAGATGCCTCTGACCTGCACCTCATCCTCTACCGCTGCCCTCGATTCACGTCGGGCCTCGAAGCCCTCCACTTATCGGTCTTTCTACCATTATGTCCCCTCGACTCAGAGACTTCTATATACGTGTCTTCTTTTTTTTTTATTGAGTTGGTTCTCACCCACCTCCACCTATGATATGTATTTCATATGCGATCATATTATCATAGCTTTGTATTCTATTGTGACGAAAGGGTATAATCAAGAGGACTGTCAAAACTCTCGACATTTATTCATAATGTTTACATAAATATACATAAATTGGTAAAATATTTATCTTAATAAATGGGGGTGTTTTTTCTTTAAAAAAATTATTCTATCAATATTTTGATCGAAAATCTATATAAATGGAAGAATTATCGCGCAAAGTTATATGCAGTAATTCACGACATAATATTATGTTATCCTTAGAAACCGTTTTATATTGTACGCATAAGATGCTATTACAAAAGTTACTAGTTTTTGTGAATATCATACGCATTGTGCATTATCTTTTGTTGATATAACGATTTCAACGGACTAAGTCCATATTACCAAGTAAAACAAATAAATTGTAAATTTTAGTCGGTGGCGACCATATCGTACCAGGAAATTTTAATCACAAACGCAGATAAGCTTCTAAACAAAGATACCGGCGGATCATCGCGTATCTTTCTGCAGCAATTTTTTTTGTCACTCTTGGAAAGTCCCTTTGTACACGGTATGTTTTTGTATTTACGAAACTTGGCTGCGTCCGCTTCTTTCCCGGGATTCTTCGGCAGAAACGCGACGTAGAAAAGCGTCCGACAGGATTATGTCACATGGTCTAGCACGCCGGGCGTCCTCAAACGAGATTCGTTTTCGTGGTCCAGCGAGAATCGTGAAAGATCACAAATTGCTCGGACAATTTTCTATGGGGGATCGATCTTCCTTACTAAATGCCCGCTCCTAGAGACGTCGAATGGGATTACGTCGCGTGAAACGAAATGGATTCGCTCGACTTACACGCTGGAGGAAAGGTGTTTCTAAATAACGGGCGCTAAAAGCAATTTTATAAAAACAAGCCTAAAAAATTGTGACTGATTGATAACTTAAAATCTTAATAAAAGTTTTAGCTTTAAACAGTCATCGATCGACTAATGTCGAATGCAATTGAAAGAATCTTCTCTTATTGAATAGAAAATTGTTATTTTTTTAAATTAAGTACACATAGCAAAATTAAATTAGCGTTTACGTATTTTTTTCGTCGAAATGGTAGTCGCCATTGCGATTATCACGAGCTCGAGTTGCACGCCTTAATGGCGGAGGAAGGAGGAATCCGAATTCTTATCTGTCTCGAGTCTGCTATCGTCGTTATTGGAATATTAGCGCGCGACGTCATTGGCTCGGGAATATTTTCGCTCTCCGCCGCTTAATCCGATGAATAATCACGTGCTCGCACTTCGACCGATCCGAGCGCGGCGGCTGCGATTGATAACTCGAATGAAGGCGAGCGTGACTCAATGTTGGGCGGAGCGTTACGATGCAATTCGTGCAAGTCGGTAGAATAATTGAAAAAACCGCAGATTGCACAAACGCATGGACTATGGAAGGTAAATATTATAAAAATTAATAAAAGGAAAACTGAGAAAGAGATACCTGATTAAGCGATCTGCATGCATTCGCTCGTGACAAACGTCATCTCTTGGGCAAGATCCCTTATCAAACGCCATTGCCGCAACTGCAATCGTGGAGAACCCGCGGTTAATACTGACAATAAATTAATTCCAGATGACTTAAATCACCGAAAAACCTTCTGCCCGGAATTTTTCGTGGTCACGCAGAAGGTGGTGGCATTGCGCCGCGTCGCCACACCTCGGGTGAGGGAGCAAACAATTGTACAAATAGCGCCGTATTTCATGATAACACATGTACAAACAGCCTTACGTAAAGCTGGCAATTACGATAAAACTGGACGGGCGAGAAAAAACATGCGCGCCGCGCACTTTTCGTGTACACAACGAGGGAGAGGGAGGTGGCGAGAAGACACGTGGCTCTTGGGTCATCGCAAGCAACTTTGCGTAGCAACTGATTATGACTGTGGAACGCCCGATAAAATTCAGTATAAATGACGAGAAACTTTTAGAAAATCCATGTCGCTGTATGCTAATAAAAATGCTTTATTTTACGAGAACGTCAACTTTGCGCCTCTTAAATTGGCAAAAAGAAAAGAAATTAAATAATAGCTAAAACAGTAGTACATATGGTGTATTCTTTTGTTAAGATTCACCCTTATTACAGGTGCGGACTTCTTTTTATATATAAAAAATCTGTGCTGGCGGAGATGACAAACTTTAACAAAGTTCTAGCAAACATTAAAGAAAACTTTATTTCTGTCACGTTTGAATCTTTATTATTCCGCGATTTATGCGATTTGTGCAAAAAGCGAAACAGCGAATTACCGTAATTTGCCGTAACGTAAAATAGAAAACGGCTTACGATTAAACGCGACATAATCCACGATCCACCAAACAAGTTATTTCGGCGCCAATTAAGGCCTATCCATCAAAAATTTAATTAAATTCACATCGCACGTTACGAGCGCATGTGTAACGCAAATAGAAATTGCGCGTAAGCGCAAACGTGCTTGCCTCTGTGATTGTCACTGGGCTCTTGTTGAAACGCCCTACGGTAGGCCCTTTGTGAACATGTGTGCAGGGTTGCTTTCCCGCAGGTGCAATCCTGCGAGCCTAAATTAACATTCCTGCAACCGTCTCGGCGGAATTGTGTTTGGACGGAAGGTTGATTAATCATTATCATATCTTAGGTAAAGAGAGCGACGCGTGAATCATTGGCTCGTAAAATCGCGAACTAATCGAGTCGTAACAGTTAATACGTTAGGTTTTCTTAATTTTTTCGACGTTACGCGCTAAAAAAAATGTACAATGCACGTAGCATTGTAATATACAGTGTATATTAAACAAAAACTTGCTATCATCTTTTTGATATTTGTTTGTCTAGTAAATATCTAATTTTATGTCTAATTAGACTTATTTTATACCTAATCTTTTTACATTTGAATAACAAGTTAACAAGACGGGAAAACATGTCAATGTATCTGGATTTAATATTATTTATAATCGTCCGATGTTGTTATTATTTCTGTGGACAGAGCTGTTTGATACAAATTAAGCAAATTAAATTCGTGAATGGATGAATGCATGCAAACACAAGCGTAATTAAATTCTTGCAAGTACATTTTCCATCTGTATTTCTGTAGCGCATTTTCATCAAAAACTGATTAGCATCCCTCCGATCGACCAAGATTAACCCTCGAACCACCCTAGGAAACGGAGGTAGGTGCCCTCTGACGTAGAAAGGGAGAAATCTCTGCTGCTCGATTCGGTTTCCAGGCGGGGCATGCGCCGACTGTACGTCAGGCATCTGCCCTATCGATCGTGTGTGCGACAGGGGTAACAGGAGAGACTCTAGAAGATCGGATCGGGGAAGAGCCCGGGCTGCACGACTCCCCGAGTCCCGTGGCCTCGTGTGAACGGGCCCTAACGCGCGCGTGTGTGCGTGTCGCGTGTATGTGGGGCTCCTGCGGCTAGGCAACCCAACTTACATGAGATTACGCCGAGCCAATAGCACGGCAGGAGCGCCCGTCAAAGGCATATCTCAATGTGTGGTATGAGCCGAGTCTCTAAAAGGGGATTAGAGCTCCTCGTATTCCAGAATATGCGGCCGCACACGCGCGCCTCGGCAGACACGTATCCACGTCGAATATACGCGCGAATATACGGACGTGCGTTTGCGTGTCCGTGTGTGGGCGTGTGCACAAACGTAAACGCGTACGTAAGGGTGTGCGAGGCTCATCGAACACCGCGCAGGAAGTCTCCGCGAAAGAACGGATTCTCGAAGACGCGATCAAAGAAAAGAGCGAGGGGCCACACACATAGGTGAATAAACGGACGGATAAAGTGGGGGGGGGGGGGGTGAGAAGATACGTTTCGCGAGATACGTCGAGCGCACTCGCGACCCGGTATGTTTTTGACAAGGAGCATTACGCGGATTTAAAGGACGCATTCGCGATTTGACATGTTGCACCGATCTGTTCGTGGATCCACGTGAATTTCAAGAATCAAAAGAACAGGAGCGCGCTTTAAAAAAATTATAGAATTTAAAGTTGCCGTCAGAAATCAATACGGAATGTGTTAATCGGAAGAAAGATATTGTATAATCTGAGATTGCGATTTACATGACAATAGGATTATGAATAATATTGTGTGCCATATTGAAAACCATTCTTTATTATAAATTATTTGTTTTTTTTATTCTAAAACTAATTGCAATTTTCATCTTTATATGTTTATCAATAATAAAATTTTACATTTCAAAATTACTAATTGTTTTCAATGTATCATGACAAAAATTGTCTAAAAGATCATGACAACAGGCGGGACGTCAACCTGCAATAACATTTATCAATTGCCAATCAATCACGCCACGCCAGTTGATACGGCATTTCTGAAATCCAATTAGGAACGTCATTTCCGATTTACTGAACGGAACCTACTTACGCTATTACGAGGAAGATTCGATCGTTCATTCGAGGCTTATCCCTCCCGCGTCGCGCCCGATGCGATCGCGGGAGAAAACTTTTCGCGGCATTTCGCCGCGAACGAAAGTTTAACCGTCGAACGAAACTCCGACGATGAAATAGTGCAACGGTGTGGGGGGGCTGGTTTTCAAAGTCGCCGTTGACTTTCACCGTCGCCAATTATACGGGTGCGGCGTCTTGCGGCGCTTTCGATTTTTGCCGTGTGGTCGCGCGTCCGATATACCTTAATTTGAATAAATTTCCGAAGAAAGGTGCTCGCGACTTTCCACCTCGGTCTAGCCCCTTTCCCACCCATCGCCCTCGAGCCTCATTCAACCACCTCCCTTCCAACTCTCTCCGCGGCGCGGCGGCGGTGCCGTAAATCGCGAGTTCACTTTCCGCACTTTTCACCTAGTTGGCGCGCCGCCAGAACGACGGTAAAGGGGTGAGACGCCTGAAAAAAAGCTGCGAGGGGGGGTGGAGATCGCGAGGAGGGAGAATGCCGAGCCGTGGAACTTTACCTTACGGGGGTGCGAAACTTCCCCTTTAAGACGCAACGGCCCACAAACCGCCGCCGTCGGCGCCAGCGACATTTTACTACATTACTTCATGCTTATCCCCGGTATTACTTCGCTCGTCTCCACCGACTCTGTTTTTAACCAACTTCGCGAACAAATTGCCACGTTTTGCGGAATAAATCCAAGGTTTGTAACGTGAACAATTGTGGCGTGAAAGATTATAAGACAACGTGTATCAAAATTAATCCTTCAGGCATGTAGAACTCTCTTTATCACGATCTTATCTCAAATGCGAAAAATAATCGTCTTAAAGAGACGATCATTTACCTACATTTTTAATGTCCTGTATAATGAGATATAATATAAAATTGTATTGCTGAAAAGATTGTAAATATTATAAACAATACATGTATATATATTAATATTTTTAATATAGAAAAATAATATATATTTTGCAACATATATTAAAACAAATTGAAAATTATACAATTACAGTTGCGCATGAATGATCAGTCGATGATCCATTTAAAGTGCTCTCCCCCCCCTTCTCTCTCTCTCTTTCTTGGGCACACATATAGCAAATACCAAAAATATCGAACGAATTCCGCACGTGCGGTCACGGGGTGGCACGGGGGGAGATCATCCCGATGTCCAGTTTGTCTAGTGCCGGACCTGCGCGTTTCGCGTGGCAAGATCATACGGTGAAGACCCGGGATCCGATTGGGCCACCGGGTTTCGCCGGGGCGGGTTCTAAGCCGGTTTAGGGGCAGTTTGTGCGTGGAGCCACCCTCCCATACCACTCTGGCCATAGGGGATAGCGGCCCTGCCGCGGTGGTACCGACCTACGGTCACGTGCTGGACAAGACGCGATAGCTCCCTCGTCATACTCGGCACGTGCTGGACGCGTGCTGTCAGGTGACAGTGAAGATTTATGACGACGGTGTACGAGAGACATTGGTCAATTTTCGTAATTATTAAGGTCGAAGGAAATTCTCTCATTGCTCGATGCACGAGAATGAGCTATTCCGCTTTTTCTCTGAATTATAAGTTCTTCAACGAGAACTCATCTTTAACAATTTCGTAATGTCTATGATATATATTGTACCGTTTATTTTTATTGATATCTGCACGAGAGAGAGAGAGAAAGAGAGAGAGAGACGCGTAACATATTATATACATTTGTCATTGTAAAAAAGTTCTGCTAAATAAAAGACATATTATAAATAACTAATTCATTTGTCAATGGATTATATACAATACATCATTCCTATACATCATTCCTATACATCAGTCTTCGACTGTATGTATCTTGATTAATCCTTTACGAATTCACTTACCCTTGATCCCGAAATTCGTCCGTTAATTTCATTTTGCTTTGCTCAAACATTTGCAAACCACTCGGGACGCGAAGTACTCGAACGCACAAGTCCAGTGTCGTGTCCGCACGATGGACGAATCACGCGCGCGAAAACACACCACTACGTTTTTCCTCGCGGGTGGCGAGGAGGGAAACGGCGGATCGGGGGTTGGTTATGTGACACACGAGCCACCCCTGCGAATGGCCGAGCGGAGCCCGGCCGCCAAACAATCGATATATGCGTTCAAAATGGCCGCCAGGAACGCCACCCACCCTACTTCAAATCTCCCTTCGCCCCGTCCCACGTATACCCCTTGCCACCTCCTCCCCCCTTTCAGCCGCAGTCCTCACCCCCGTCGAGCTCTCTACATCCCTCTCACGTATGCCCCCGAAGCTCTTTAACTTCGAAACCCAGCCACTGACTGCCAACCAGCCAATACTACCCTCATCGTCCCGCGAGGGTGTTTCGTTCTCTCTTTCTCTCTTTCCCTTCTCTTTCCTCTCTTCAATTTATCCTCTTTATCCGTCTTTCGACTCCTTTCTTTTATCTTTCTCGCATTTTCATTTCTCTCGATCCTCTTCTTTTTTTCTCGGATATCTGTTCTGTTCGTCTCCAATGAACGAGCTTGGTTTCTACCCTCAAAAATGACGCCCTCGTAGATAGATAAAGCCTGTAAAATTTATTGCCGCGCGCGAAGTGTTGCGACTATCGCGCAAGCCGTGCATGAGTCGTGATGAAAAACGAGGGGCCAAGAAGCAGCCTGGGCCCGTAATCCAATTTGGATATACGAGAGCGAGTTTAGATTCTTCGTCTTACCGATGTGCCTTGAGACTAGAAATATGCCCCTGTACGTTACATAAAATTTCTTTGTTATATATTTTAACGAAATTGGAACCAGTGACTATCTCTAATTGTATAACGAAACGTTCCTTTTGTAAGTTTAATTTGGATATTAATTGCGATAATAGCGAATGGTCGAGTGATTAAAAATGATAAGTGATAACGCACGCTAAAGAAACTTTTGGATTTGTTTTTTAGCGCTGGAGTATATGTGTACTCCTCGAGGCGGAGGTCTCATCTGACGTACTTCAAGTTCCGAAGAAAATGGAAGGAGACGATAGCGGCGACGAAAAAGCGAGACGGGAAAAGGAAGGAGGAAACTAGTGAGTTTATTAAAATATAATAGCGTTATCAGGACGGCCGCGAGAGAGTGAAGGGGAAGGCGTCAACTTTAAGAGGGAAGTTTTCTTAAGTGTTCTTAATTAGAAGGGACCTGTTGCTTCGGAAAAAACCAGGTCACGGCCGTAGACACGCCGACGACGACGACGACGCCCCTACCCTGCCCCCGTCCCATCTCCGCGACGCTCGCCACCCCCCGGCAACCCCCTGGCTCGCCCCGACGCCCCAGACTCGTAACAGTCATTATTTTCTTCTTATTCTTCTTCTCGTTCGCGCTCCTTCTCACCTTTCTTCGTCGTCGTCAATCTTCCCTTGTTCTTCTTACCCTCTTCTTCTCCTTCCCCTACTATACGCCATCTTCTCTTTTTCCGCATTTACTTCTTACCCTCGGGTACTACAATGCTCCATAGAATATTTAGCAGGTCGCACCTCTTGCTGAACGTAGTCGCTTTAAAAGAACGTCACCGCGACTGAGCGAGTACTCGAGCGTGGTAACGAACACGGTAATATTCACGTACCGGGTGCCCCGAGAATTCTCGTAACCGCGAACGGTTACTTCGATTCTGGAGCGATTGGTTGACGAATTCTGTTGATGCTCACCCCGAAGTTAAACCCTGTCGCGATCCTTCTTATTCTTCCCACCCGATATACCCGTTTGAGTTTTCTAAAAATTGATATCCTCGGATCCCTCCTTGAATGATAGTCTATTTGATTTATTGAAGTGATCTGTTTACATTGTTTCGATACATTTCACTCGAGTATTTTCTTGTTCGCGAGCTCTGGAATATAGAATGCCGTAAATGATGATAGCACAGATATAATTTGACATGAAAGACATAATAGATCTAACTTTGTAATTAATTAATATCTTTTAAGGGAAAGAAGAAGGGTTAATACTATTACTTTCAGAGATGTGGCAACTGCTTTAAGCAGATATTACATGCAACTTTTAATGCGTCAGGGGTTTAAACGTTCTATATTTCAGAAGAAAAATGTATAAACATTCTCAATGTAAAATGTAGTATTATTATACTATAGAGTGAAAAGCAAGAAATATAAAACCATCTAGCCAATCGTCGAATCTTACCAATTAGGTCGCTATAGTTTCCCCATAACGCATTTCAATAAAAATCGGCGCGCCCATTGTATCTTTTGCTTCAAGACTCTTGTTCGCGTCGAAGGACCTTGTAACTTGACACCGTCTCTTTTCTCGAGATCTAGATCTTCCGGCGAAGGAAAACGCCGCCCGAAATATCGACGACGAACAGTTACCACGTGCGGATGCGCGCATCTGTCGGCGCGGTTTCCGTTCCAGATCTAGACCGCGAGTATCGACGGCCGAAGGAGGAAAAAAAACGAGCGAGATGCAAATTCTTTTTTTCCCCGTGCCCTTGCCAACCCCCAGTAACTCGCACCGGTTACGTGTAACGGTTTTCGTTGCGGAAAAAAAACGCGAGGAGAAGAGAACGAGAGAAAGAGAGAGAAGATAAGAGTACAGGAGAAGGGCGGGCAAGGAAGGGTTGAAGGAAGAGGAACCTCCGTCAAATAAATTTGAATATCGATGCCCATTGAATCCGATCGAAGGGGTTCGGCAGAAGTCTCCTTTCACATTGCGAAAGGGTTGCAATTTGAATATTCTCGCCGGGGTAACTAGGACGTATCGTACGGGGTACCGGAGCGAGGGGGGAGGCACCCGGGACGGGCACGTAGCGACCTCCCCCTTGCTTTTTTCTCTATTTGTATACTTCGCGTAAGGCATTGTACCCGCGAGGAAAACCCAACACCCAGCCACCAGCCCCGAGGCCATTCTGTTCCATTATTAAAGTAATCAGCGTCATTGTGACGGGCGTTCGGTTTTGACTAATATAGAATATCGGCGGAGGGATCGAGTCCCGATCGGCAGGTAACCCCGTTCCGAGGTTAAATCAACTTCTCGCGAGAGAAACAGTTTCCACGACTCCGTACGCTTTGCTATCGCAACGGGAGATTGAAGATCGAAGTCTTTTCTCGTACGTTATCGCACCTCTCCGACGGTTGTATCTTCAGTAATATAATAAATATATAGATCTAACTATATTCCGTATAATAAAATTAGTCGAGATGTGGAGAATATGCATTTTGGAATTAAAATTTTTCGTGAAAAAGTTTTGTAACTTGTAATTTTCATAATTAATAAATATGTTTTTGCAAAGTGGCAATATTCAGTGGTCTCAAGTAGACGAACATTGTTGTAGTCACAATTAAATATGTTTAATAAACTTGAAGCATGCAAATTACACGACTAAAGGCCGTCACACACAAAATGCATAACGTCGCATAAGCATAGCATAAGACCGCTGGACCAATGAGCATCTTACGTAAATTAATATGGCGACATTATGCTGGATGCTCATTGGTCCAGCGGTCTTGTGCTATGCTTATGCTACGCTATGCATTTTGTGTATTATAGCCTTAAATGTGAAATCAAATGCAAACCTTGATACCAGTCATTGAATAAGCTGACGACTTCGGACGGCAAACCGGCTTAACTTTTCATTTGCCGTTACGCAAAAATAACAGAGAGCGCACAACGAAGAGGACGAAGGGGATATTAAAAATTACGACGGGCTGCGCATTTGTGAGCATGGCCGGCGCGGAGCGGCGGCCGGGCCGTCGGGGCCGGAATTAAAAGCGGCGAGAAAGCCGAGTGTCCTAAAGTACCCTCGACGCGATGCAGACTATCTCCAAATCGCGAGGCCCATCGAGTGCCCTCGAAGATAAAAATCAAATTCTATGCGTAGCGGCAGAGGTGCGAAGCCCGTGCATGCATGGGTGACCGCATTGTCGGTCCCGGTGACGTCTTAACTAAGTCCCACGTACGTACGTACGTACATGGGAAAGGGTCGCCCGTCACCTAGGCCAAGGTTCAGATACTCTATCGGTCAGAGATTGCGATTCCTCACATCTGCCGCGAGAATGGACGTCCACGGACGGAATTAGAACAGATCCTTGTCAGCGAACGGCTTTAATACAATTCAAACGTCACGTCAGAACGTACGAATGAAATGTAACATTGGCGAACGCCCGATGAAACTACATAATTGATATATTAATCACATACACGTAACTGTAACATTTTATTTAAATGTAGCATTCCTAATCTTTTTCTATCACTCATTATGTAATTATTTAGGCAAGTTATTTGATGAAGGAATTATATTGATGCAAATTTCTAAAAATTTTACCGTACATGATAAATGTACAATTGTTAACAGAAATCGATTTTTGATATTTTAAGAGAAAATTGAAATCTTAATGCGTAATAATAACATTAATCTCTCTTGATAATAACGTATCGAGTAAAAACAGTTTGGAAAAAGATTTATATAATTTAATTAATATGGTGAAATCTTTTATAAAAATTGAGCGGATAACAGGTAGAACATATAATTACTTTATTTTTGGTTATTCAGCATGGTATATTTTTTTCTATCGTATCAGATAATATTTCAAAATATCCGGAAACTTTGAAATTATTTGTACACTTTATGTACTTTGCATTCCTTCAATTATCTTGTTAGGAAATCGGGGGAATCCACTACCGCTATTCGGTCGATGATCGCAAAAGAGGAGTATCGAATCGTATTTTTTACGGCGGATAAATAGCTGCGGCGATTCGAGAGATCGATGCTTTGGACGAATCATTAATTATCGACACAGGTATTCGGAGATGTGCGGATATGTCCGTATGAAAATCGCATTACGATAAGCAATAGTTGTCAGAATGACTGCCTCGGGGTTCATAGGGCCTCTCTTCTTCCCTTCCTCTTTCTTTCTCTCTCTCTCTCTTTCTTTTTCCGTATGGCTAAAAAAAACTTTCAGGTAGCTCGTTTCCCGTATATACGTACACGGGGGGGCCCCATCTGGGCCCCGTGCGTCTACACTCGCACGCGTACACGCGCGGCGTTAATGTGAGCGTGCGTACGCGCTGGTATCAGGGTAGGAGACGCACATGGGACCCTATGGAATATGCATGCGTTTTGTATTCAGGAATATGTTAACCCTTTCGCTTAGTCTTTCGATTGGCGTCGCGGAGGCAACACCTCGACGATGGAGCGACGGTGTTCCAGACTGAGACTGTCGTGTCTCTTCAGGTGAGATTTTACGTTCTATACTTTCGGTCCGCGACAAACGTTACATTTTGCGTTACTCCCGCGCGTTACTGTCTCGCGCGACATTACGAGATCGTTCGCGATGACGGAATATTCGCGTGTCTGAGATAACACCGACGAATTGTGTTACACGGGTTGACATTGAACTTTTCATTCGTTTAACAAATTTTACAGATATTAAAGATATTATTTAGGATAGTAATTGAAATATTTTTAATATTGAATTACAATAAACTACGAAAATATATAAAACAATAATTACGTGAATACAATGTCGTGGTCGTAAATCTTAATACAGTAACGGAATATTATATAAGTTGTGTCATATTTTTCAAATTTATCTTCTTGTGCGGTAAAAATTAAACATGATACGTTTAAAAAAATATATAATAGCTTTACATTCAATTAGAGATTACATTTGTATTATAAACAAAAGTTTTTCATCAACTAGTAATATTAGAATAATCTATTAGATAAATTCTAGCGAGGAAATGTGTTTATTCTCTTCCATAAGAAGAAATCAATTTGATTCGTTTGTTGTATCTCTGCAAATGTTTATATATTGACACGACAGGAAGTGCTTTCAGCAATAGCTTTCAGCAATGGCGAGTATGCGCGCGATACGCGTCACGAAAGATGGAAGTAATGCAAAAGTAATATCACGCTCGGAGAGCATCGCGCACGTATAATAGCCGCCTTAAAAATATACGTCCATCGACGCGAAATGGCGCGGTAAAGTCTCTCATTGAATTACCGGTCGTTAAGCAATACTCGAATTCTTGCGCTGCGATAAACCGCTTTATTTGGACTCGAGGACGATGCAAATAAAATTATCGTGAGCTTTGCCTCGTAAAAAGGATGCAATTGCAATGATATCAAACATTCTGAAGTTTCCGGCTGAATCGTTCGACATTAATACAATTACGATGTCGCTAATAAAATGCAATTTTAAATGAGATCCTTAAGATATTCCTCGTTTGCATTTGCCTCGATGCATAAACTAGTTTAATGAATGATTAAGTATATTGAATGATTTAGCGAATAATTAAGTATAGTATATATATATTGAAAAGATGTGTCTTATATTTCTTTAACACTTTTTAAATATATTTCCTACATCTTAATAACACTAAATTCTGTTTCAATTTGCTCTAAAACATTTAAAATATTAATATTTTTCACATTTGAATATCTCAGTTTTCAAAAAATCAATTTTACTTGAGGCACTTTAGCTCGATTCTCTGATCCGAAAACGCAACATGGAGCCATTTTGTAAAGATTACCCTTCATCTAAGCTTCGACGGCCATCTCTGCACCCCCGCGGGCGCCATCCCCGAGGTCATATTCCGTCCAATTGCCTCGAACTGGCGTGGTTTGTCGACTTCTCCCCCAGACTCCCTGCTGGCAGGCAGTTGACCGCTGGTCAGTTCTCGCTTGACCGTGAATAATTCGATTCTCGACGATAGTGAAAAACCTTTAAACCGGGCATGCGCGAAATTCAATTAGACGTTAAACAAGCTGTTCAGTAAGCCTTTCACCACCTACAGCGTTCGATTTGTCACGATTTTCTTTTAATATTTGTTAATAACCATCTTAAAAACTAATGCAAAGAAAATAGGTATTATTGATGGTGCATTTAGTACACCATCGATAATACTTAAGTGGAATATTGATGAAGATTGATGATATTCTAAAGGAGATTGCTTTTAAAAAATTCAACTTACAATAATCATATACACGAATATATTAATATTGCAATACTCTTCAGCTGCTATAATGTTCATTTGTCTTACGTAAACTTCATGTTGTCACCGGTTCTTTTGCGTCACGCTTATCTTTTCCATTATTCATTATGAATGTCGGTGAATTAGCCACGGTGACGCACCTAATATTTAAATTACGCAACAGACTGTCACCCAATTGAAGATTCCGACGCCGCAGCGACTGTTGTTTGACAAGCTACGGTTTGCTCGGCTACGAATCACGTGGCTCGCATAAAACGCATAAAGAGTCCCCCTTTCCCAAGTAAACTTGCCGAATGCTCCGGGCGAATATTAATTTTCGCGGGCTCGAGACGGGGAGGTAGGTGCTAATAAACGATTAAACATCGGCCCGCCGATAAATCACTCGCGGAATATGGTGTCGGGCGTGTGCCGTGAAAAGGAGTGACCGAGCATTATCGTATTGGCTTGAGTCCAGGTCAACCTGGACGAAGGGAGAGAGACAAGCGCGAGTACGAAGAGAGAGGGAATCTGGTTGGCGGTTGAATTTCCGGTTTCGCGTCCCTCGGCCACTCCGGGGGTCATTCGGGCCCCCTGACCCAGGTCGAGGGTCAGCCCAAACAACCTTTCCTCGGGGTCAGCCCACCGCGCATTACGATTCTGATTTACGGCCTACGTTTCCACGCTCGATCTACGCGGACCGCCGAGAGTCGATGACCAGAAAGTGACCAGATTGAAGTGACGCGGTCCGACAGCGTTCAATTAATCTCGATTGTACCTCGCTCGATCGTCATAACGATGAATATTCTGTAATGGGCATGATGCATATAATAATTTCTATTCGGAATACTCTTTATGAAACAAAGGATAATATATTAGAAAAATTACATAAATTAAAATCTGAAGGATGGATTTCATTTTCATTTTAAATTAGATATTTAGACAGTAAGAAACATAAATATATCCAGAACATGTAAAGAACATTAATCAAGAACCTTAACATTTTGCGAAAACCAAAGCTCTACCGTGATTAATTATATATTAGTATCATCAAAAGCTAATTAAGTCAACACATGATGCGCCAGTATGCAAGAAGCAGGCAATTAGCGATGAACACTGGCATACACCGATGAAATCTTACGAGAGAGCGAGATGTAAGAGAGACATGTAAGAGCCGTTCTAAAAGAGATTACTAGAATTCGTTGTCGGCTTCGGAAGAAGCCCCGACGCGAATCCCCCTGGCGAGCTGAGGGGCGGGAAGACGAGCGAAAACTAGCGAGCGGTTTAGAGCAACGACGAAGATTTCTAAGAAGTGATGCCAAACACAAATTGGCGCAAATTGGCGGCGGTTTCCGCGCAGGACGCACAACGCAACTGCATAAGACGCTAAGCCACCGGCAAGCAATTGCAAAGTCTCGCTACATCGAGCCGTACCGGAGTTTAGATGTGAAGGCCGAAAGAGGATGGGGAGAGAAGTAGAATAGACAGAAGGTAGAGCCGTAGAAGGCAGCTTCGGCGAAACAGGACAGACAGGAGGAAGAGGAGGGCGAAGGACGAGAAGAGGAGAGACAGGAGAGAGAGAGAGAGAGAGAGGCAGAGAAGAGATCGTTAGGCGTCTTACGTCTTGCATCCTGCCAGGACGACGGAGGCTTTATCGTGCACCGTTGCACGTACAGCATGCCCCTTCTGCTCCTCCGGTACATGTACGCGCGAGAACGTACAGTAGGGTGGTTTTGGCAGGGCCACCCTCCCGCGTCTCGACCCCGAAAACCACCCCCTCGCGAGTAGCGAGGGTCACAAGCCGGCGTTGCATCGGTTCAAGGCGTCCTCCGCCCCGACAACATGGCGCTGATCCATGTCTCGTGTTATTTATTTGTGTATCAAGAATTGCCTAACGTTACACATACATATCAAATAGCGACTTGTGAAAATGTCAATTGACATTGAAATCTACGAAAAGAAATTTTGTGCTTAGATATCTTTTATAGGTGAACTTATTGTTTGTAGATTCAAGAGAATTACGCGGTAATATAATATATTCGCAAAATTCAAAGTATTTCCAAATAATTAAGCATGAAGGATAATTCCCATTGACTATAATATTGATTATAAAGGCACGCGTGATTATTCTGTCTCAGATTGTCTCGGAGTTGCTATCGGCTGTGGCTTTTTCCGAGAATCGCGTAAGGAGCGGAAATTAGAGAAACTTCCGAGAGATCGAGTGGTTCGAGCACTTCCCTAGGTACTTCCCCGGCGTGCAAGTTCGAAACTGCTTCGTTGGGTATTCCTTATTGACTGGCAGGCAGTGGGAACAGGACATCTTGTGGCACGCCAGGAGGGGTATTGCTTAGGTAACTTCAAATTAATTTCAAACGCAGTTTGAAACAATACCTAGTACCGATGTAAGTCGCGCGTCGCGTTCTACGATAAACAGTTTTTATTAGGAAGTTCAAGTACCGGAAAAGCGAATCCGTCTTATCGTCACAATGCCACAAAATCAACATTTTGGAATTTGTCTGTCAAAAACGCGAAATGCGTTTGTGATTTTGTTGGATTCCGTTAATTTCTACGATATCTAACTTTAGAAACGTAAAGTATAATTGATCATTACAAAATCTTCCGTGTTCAAGAAAACGAATGGAGTTATTGTCCTAATTCCTTGATAACAAATATTTCATGTATCTACTGAAGAGTTGAAATTTCCTTAATGAAAATTCTGCATCGTGCAAAGGATTAACGTGCGTGCGAAGGTATTAATTGCATCCATAGTGAGCACCGTTTGGCGAAATACGAGAGCGCGATGTTAATGGAATTCGACCCGGACGAGGTGGTTTCGAGATTCTATCTACTAGAACAGGGAGAAAGGCAAGGAAGTTCGAACCGCCGCGCAAGAGAGAGAGAGAGAGAGAGAGAGAGAGAGAGAGAGAGAGAGAGAGAGAGAGAGAGAGAGAGAGAGAGAGCTCATGTAATTACGACGTGAAGACTCAGTGAGGCTGCTGCAGTTTCGTACTTTGGTAAGGACGCTCCCGTGCCGGCAAGTGCAGGCACTCGTGCAGCCTGAGGACACGAAACATCCTTTCTGAAGGTGCCTCCGGGTCTCGTTGAGTATAGGATCTCCTCTATTCCACGAAATACTCTTGCACACTTAATCGTGTCGCATCTTGTTCGCCGATACTCGTGGATGCGCGCGCAAAATCCGGTGTACTGATGTAAAAGTTCGTGTTAGTTCTTGGAGAATTAAACTAGCCCGAAGTCTTCTCGTACTGATGCGTCTCTGCCATGTCTCTCGAAGAAACGTTTAATAAGAAGGACATGTAGCAGCAGCGGTACTAATATTCACGTGTAGTGAAACGCGAGATTTTATTCACGTTTCACAGTTAGCTAGATTAAGAGAGGCAAAGAATTGTCGTGATTAAACCAAACACGGTGAAGGTAATTAAGATAATCATGTAAACAGATAATTGCATGATTACTAATTTGTTTTAAAAAATTTGAAACATTTTTTGTGCCTGAGTATTTATAAAATTAATTCCATTAAGATAGAAAGATGGGATTGTATTTTATCCAAAATGCTCCCCTTATCACAAATGTTATTAAATTATATCATCATAGAGGTAAATTTATATGTGTGTCATAATTATTAGATCATAATTTCGCAATAAAAATCTACATCCTGAAAATGAGATTGAGATCTGGCTATCTATAAACTGCTGATAGAAATAATTCATTCACATAAACCTCCAAAAGTCATCTCAACTCAATTAACTCTTAAATCGATGTTGCCCCGATATCAAAATTTAATCTCAACAGAATCTATAATAGGTATATGCAGCGATTTTAAATTTGTGATTATCATAATTATATTTTCAGCTTTCTCGCTCGTCATAATTTCTAATGCCGCTTCCATTACTGCTATTTCTACTGATCATACTACCAGTCGACGTCGGGATTTCGCGCAGTGATGCGATGTCGCGAGAACATCGAGGAAACTCGACGCGTAATGCGTTATTCACGCGCGGCACCCGGCGTCGTCATTTATTAACAATTTGTTACGCTCGCGCGACGCATGCGAGCCCGATAACGGATTCCGCGCGCGTTTCGAGGGCATCGCGATACGAAACATTATCACGCGGTCGGTCGGTCGAACCGTCCTGACGTTCGATGATGACGAACGACTTCAAAGGCGGAGGAACCGACGATTTCCGCTCGAGGGACGTCGAATCTCCTCTCCCCCGTTCTCTCTCCACCCCTTATGCCCCCGGCTCACTACCCTCCGCGACTGGGAATCCATGTGCATAGGAGATCCCGTAGGATCAGGGTCTCTGGCCGTCTTAACCGGCAACACGATGGATCCCCTCTTTGGCAAGCCCAGAAGGTTACCATGACGACCAACACGTGACGTAACCACCCACCGCTGTGCCCGCTGAAACAAATGAAGGCACGTCCTTCTACCACCCCCGCAGCCCCTGGCTATTGCCGCCGCCACCGCCTGGTCTTTCTCCTCTTACACCTTCTGCCACCATACCCGCGCTCCTTCTTCCTCTCTTTTTCTCCCTCCTCCCTCCCTCCCTCTCTCTCTTTCTCTATTCCTGTGCTTCCACCTTCCGCAAGAGAATGTGTGGTGTAGGACGACATGTGGTGGCGAAGAGAGTGCGGAGAGGAACGTAGAGAACAAACGCTGTTAGGCAAAATTGAAAGGATCGCGACCTGAAAGATATCTGATCTGATCCGCGGATATCGTAAATGGAAAGAATTAGTCTATGTCCCGATCGATATAGGTTTTTGAAACTATGTAATGAATATGTGTACGATGTTCCAGATTTTTATGACAAAATAGCATAGGAGATACATTTTCCACTGCATTAATGATTTATCTGAAGATTTTATATAATAAATTAGAAAAGATACATTGCTCACATTATATGTGAAAAACGTAATTGCTATTATGTGAAGAAAGCATTAACAGCATTAACTGCATTAACAGACATGACCCACGAAATCTATGAGCAATAATTTTTCTTTATATTTGCATTTTTTTTCTCAAACGTTCTATAATATTCGGCGAGTGAAAAGTGTCGAAAAGTAGAACCTTAGATATAATGTAAAATCGTGTCTATCATTTCTTTCGATATATCCGTGAGACACACTGTCCCATTCCTCTTTGATTTTGTTCTGCCTTTTCTGATTTCACCCGGGTACACCATCGCCATTTTCCCGACGCGACGGGGAGGATTCGATTCCGTACTCCCAACACGCCCCGATTTTTACGAAGTCTTTTTACCGATTTTACCATTCCCTCTGTCTTTATCCTCCTACCCTCTTCCCACTTACCAGCCTCTTTCTGCAATCCGTCGGATCCAGGACGTTATCCTTCGGCGGGAATACATAACGAGAGGACGCGCGAAAAGACAAACTTCGAATCAGGGTGCCTGAAGGGACGGAAGTCTTCGGGCCGAAGGGCAAAAGGGCGGAAAAATATTCCGGAATCTTCCGTCGAATCTACTAGCATCCACTGGTTTCAAATGATTTCCTCTCTGTCCATCTTTTTATCATCGACAGGCGCGATTCCTTAAAAGAAATTTGTCGCAAATTCTTGCAACATGACTGTCACGAAAGGAGATAAAAGAGTGTGCGTGCCTCTTGAATTTTAGACAGAAAATAGAAATATCGCCGTTATCAAATACGATTTTATGTAAGATTTGTTGTTAATATTGTCTTAAAATTTTTGTTTTCTTGCTGTATTATATACTAATTCTCTGAAAATATTTAGAAAGCACAGATAAAATGATATATGCTTTTATATATATCAAAAATATGATGATAGTGATAGAACTTGTGGTTACATGGTACATTTCATTTTTTTTTTTTGGTTAATTTTGTAGTACATTGGCATAGCACTATCTACCATAAATATTTCACATTACAATATCATGTAAATCCTGTCTTTATACTAATTAAAAGATCTTTCTGTTTTAAATAATTATTATTAATTACAGTATGAATTACAGCAACATTGAAATATATATATATATATATATATATATATATATATATATATAAAAATTATAATCTCCTAATATATTTTAAACGAAATATAAATTATATATTCTATCGACATGCATGAGGTAATACCTCGGGAAAAATTCTGGCAGGGTTCAGCCTGCAGAAGCGTACAAACAGGGATAACTCTAGGCCGAGAAAAAGGGAGCAGAATTTCCGTATTAGCAGCCGTCTTTGATGAAATTCGCCCTTCGATTTCTTCCAGCCCATCGCTCTCCCCGCCTCGCGTGCACGCTCATATGCGTGCGCGGCCTTTTATTCTTCTTTCTTCTTGAAGCAATATGACGCGTCGGAGGAACGTCTTGGCGCCGCGTGCACGTGACACGCTCGAATACGCGCGATTTCCTTTCCTTCGGGGGTCAATTTCCCTCGCGAGCTACATCAAGAATCACACGATCCCACGAGCTTGGAATTCCGTTCGCGTCTGATGTAAAAGCAACAAGAGAACTAATCCTTGATAATAAAAAACGATCCGTGACTTCATAATTGTCTATCGAGGAAAAAGTTCATTCGGGAGGCTTTTATTTCAGCCAATTCTTCTCGTCGATTTTAGGAAAAAGAGAATTATTTATGCTGTAATTCGAATGAGAAATGTATTTTTAATAATAGTTATTGACAGTAATATAATTGTTTCAATATTAATGGAATATTAATGAAGTATTAATAATGGAGTAAAATGTAATCTCTTCTCAATGATATTAGCATTAGATTTAATTTGTCATTTAATATTTATGTAATATAATAAGAGAACAATTATCGTCTAGATCATAATATCATAGAGAGCAAAGTATATAAATATAACTTTAGTAAGAATTTTCAAAATATATCTTTATTTCATAACAAAGTTAAATTTGACACTTGATTCTTTTTACGTAAAAACCGTTTATTTGAAATAATACTATCTCACGAAATAAAGACATTATTCTCTTTTTCCATCTCTTTTCCTTTGAGTCTTTTGCCTGCATATTAATCATTTGCAATAAGATATACTCATATTAGTATGAATCGCGTTAATTATTATAAATTAAAATTAGCCTACGGTCGTGCTTTATGATATTCTTGAAATTTATTAGATTCACGACTGTAAATAATAGGCTATTGAAATCAACATTTAATTTTGTTAATAATGTTGTATCACAACATTTAATTGACCTTTGAACCTATCAATAAATACCAATTAATCAAAAAATAATTGATTTTAAAGCCAAAATATAAACGATCGACGGGGACTCGCGAGAGTGAGATTCAAGAGAAATAAAGGGCACCGATCGTTTATCCCGGGTGTTACGAGTCGAACCATTATCCCTTCAGATTGGTTATTTTCCGTAAATACCATTTTGAAAAGCCAATAATGCTGTTCCCCATTGTACTGGCTTCGTTCCTTTGGTGACATGTTTTTCCTTCTCGCTCCTGCTCGCGCGTGATTTTCGCGATCGCCACGTTCGCTCGTCCTTTTCTCTACGGGGTGCCCCGACAACACAAACCGACAAAAGTAATCCCGAAAACGGCACAGGTGATGCAGCTTCCAGTGGGAAAAAAAGTGGGTCCGGAACTTACTGCGGAAAATGCGTCGCGAGGGGAACCCCAATTCAGATAACGGGTTAACCCCTGTCACTTTCGAAGGACTGAAGGGAAAAGAGAGAGATAGAAAGAGAAAAGGAGAGAGAAAGAGGAGGAGGAGAAGATATCCGAGCATATACCTGCAGTTTATTGCGCGTATCGGGAAATCTGAAGAGGAAGATAGAGACAGGGGTAGATAGAATGTGCGAAGGCCAATTTTCGAGTGGTGCCGCCGAGGGTCCTACACGCACATGAGTTAGAAAAAAGGGGCATAGCTCCTGCTGTCGAACGAATCAGGAAGTCACACTTTACAAATACCTGCGATGTCTCGCGTAAACTATCGCTTTCGAGACTGAAGGTATTAGAAGAAGCGGAGTAGAAACAAATGATCTAAACAAAAATATGAAGCACAAAAGTGTGAGGAAAGTCAACGACAAATCAATTAGTTGTAGATGGAAATGCATTACATTAAGCGCTTCTATATTACTGCTAAATATTTCAATTGTAAATTGAGCGACGTATTAGTTAGAGCTCGGGGACCAATTTTACCACTTTTTCGAAGAGCGGCATATTCGATCACTCATTTAAATGTTAAAACTTCATTTGCTGAGGCTTCAACGTCAAGTTACAAGTCGACGTATCGCGGAAAGTTTCATAATAACGGCAGCGTAATAAACTTCGGCGCGTATAATGATGACAGGGAGTATGCATGAACTTGGCGCATACTCTCATGTGTACTTAGTGGATTAACATACGTTGCTTTTTCATCGCGAATATGAAAATTATAATGTATACATTTCAGTGACAGGATAAACCGTTTCCAGTGATTCATAAAAAGTAAACGCCATTCACGATAGAAATCATAGTTTTCTCTTTGCTAAGATTAAATATTTAATATTAAGTAAATGTGCAATATAGTTATTCAATACATTCCCTCTTTCTTCAAAATCGTCATTTACTTACTAAAAATTATCTATATATTTTTTGAAACTAAATAAATCCCTCTACAAAACTATTTGAAAAACCCCATAATCGCTTAGATATCTGAAAATTTATTAAATTTAATAAACTAGCACCACAGACGCGCGCTTCGCGCGCGCTATTTAGCTTTAACATTATGCTATTACTATTACACTATTAATTTCTTGATACACACAACTGTCAAAATATACGATGACAGCTGCAAATGAAGTAAGCGCAGCGAGAAAACCAATCAGCATCGCGGAAAAGCGGCAACAATAAATTCGACTATCGACTTAACATGCCTTTTTTTAGAAAGGATTGCATAAAATTAAATAAAATGGATAAACGTGATATTAAGATAATTTCATATCGCAGTCGTGAAACATTGAGCTTCTGAATTTAGCAGAAAAAAAAATCGTTGAAAGTTCTCCGAGAAAGCAGCGAAAAGAACGAGGAAAAGAAAGAGCCGCGTAAAATCCGAACGACGCTATTACAAAGAGCGAGCGAAAGGAAGAAAATGAATGAGAGAGAAAGAGAGGGAAGGGGGAGCTAGAGACCTGGTAGGCAAGGTGGGAAGTGCAAGTGAAGGTGCAAGCGTTGAAAGAACGAAAAAGAGGAGCCAAGGTGAACCTCCCTCGAGGCGTCGGCCTTGAACTACATTTTTAATTGCAACTTCCTCGCGCAGCTCTCCTCGCTCCCATCAGCATGCCAGCGAGCTCCTCTGGACGATAAGAACAAAAGGGAAACAGTTTTCTGTCGACGCCGCCGCAGACGCCTACCTCGTCACCCCCTCTGCCACGGTGTCCGCCTACCGAGCTCCCTCTCCCACATTAAGTCTCCCCGCGTATTCCTTCCCTCGCACGGGGGCCAACTTTTGCCCCCTACCTCGCCGAGCTGTCCCCCGCCGCCCCCTCATCCTTCTCGGAGCTATCGCGGCCCGTCTGCACGGCCCACCCCTTTTCTCCGTGCAACAAGTAGCGCGTTCATTTAAGACGTGTCGGCGTTCTTTTGTTCGTTTTAAAAAGCCAAAGCACCAGCAAAGTTCCGCTTTAAGGAGGCAAGACCGTTATCCCCACCGCGAGCAAAGTTCAGGGGTGGTTGGCGGGCGGAAAATGCGGTAGCGTCTGTTCCGTTAGCTTTATGCCAACAGATACAGTTTACAGCTTACGTTCTCTGCCTTTTTATTCTCTTTACCAGCTCGTTATCCCTCGATCGATTTCAGCGGTTGCATAATTTATTATTCGACCTAACTAAATTGTACAAAAATTACTTACGATCTTGTATTTCCGTTTGTCGCGTAATTGATTAAAGTTACGTAAAAATTTGCGTTGCAACATAGACTATCGAAGGAATATTTAACCGATCGTAATATTCGTATTAGAAAAAAATGACTGTGAGAAAGATAAAGGGGATTAAAAATGGGGCAGGTTGTATTCTCAGGAAGGGTATCTTGGCATATGGCCGCTGTGCCAGTATCTACCTAGTTAGCGTTAGCTTATGCATCAATGTTCTATACTTGGCGTGCAACGCCATACGATCGGAGACGGTCGTCCCAGCATCCCATTGAGATCCATTCAATGGACCATCGCGCTTCGTTAACCAGTCTGTCGCATTTTTTACCTATCACCTATATAACCTTCCCGCGAAAGGTACAACCCTTTTTCTCGCAATTTGAATACATTGTACCCTCGGCCGACATACATATGTATATCCGACCGATACTCTTCCCCCCTCCCCCCCCCGTCCGTTCTTTCTCTTTCTCTCTCATGTCGAAGCGCTCCTTCCTGATTCCTCTGTATCTCCCTTCTCTCTCCCTCTCTCGTTCTCCGCGACTCGCTTTCGCACACATATCGCAGTTTCTACCTGGCTAACCCTACGGGGGGTTTTGTTGTAGCTTGACCGAGTTTTTCCTCCTTTCTTCCATTCTTTTTTTCCCGTCCTACCCCACTCTACCGCGCGCCGCCCCTCACAATACGCCTGATTTTGATTTATATGACGCGACCGACAGCTCAAATCACCGAATCACCAACGAGGGAAAGGGGGGAGAAGGTATCGCGGGATGCGTGGAAATTATAAATTCATGCTTCCCGTGTGTGTATAATGTATACACGTATATGGGAATCTGAAGACCGCGCGGCTCGTCTCCATGTTTCAGAGACCCCCCTTGCGCAATCCCATCCCTTTCCCTGTTTCCGTCGCCTTTTATGTCACCCTTTTTGGTCCGGCGAATATGAAAACGATTTCGATGACGCGCATCGCGCGGAAACGCCCGAGGTATTGTTCGT
Source organism: Temnothorax nylanderi (assembly GCF_030848795.1). Taxonomy (NCBI): domain Eukaryota; kingdom Metazoa; phylum Arthropoda; class Insecta; order Hymenoptera; family Formicidae; genus Temnothorax; species Temnothorax nylanderi. The sequence continues at coordinate 2,334,836 of NW_027249069.1, read as the reverse complement.
AAGAGCATCCTCCGTCGATTGAAGCCACATAAATATTTCGACGGATGGATGAACGGTTAGAGGAGTTTCAAGCATTTCAACTGTAACTATTTCTAAAAAAAAAAAAGAGATAAATCCAGTAGAGATCCATTTTAATCGATGCCCAATTACTGTTTTTTTTTTTTTCTAAGATACGTGTTTTATCTCTAATTGTGTCGGTCGCTATTTCACATTATGTATTTTTTTTTTAACTTATTTCCACCACCGCTGTGTATCGCGCTATGCCCACTTTTCCATTGATGAGAAAATCATTGCACGTTTCTCCATCTACGGCATGAATTACGACGATGACGCGTGCTCCTCCGTCACATTTCATCCCGCGCCCGCGAACATCCGCACTTCCACCGCAGACGTCACTCGAGAAACCGGGGAGTACTCCCCTGATCCGCGGCGTTATCGGGACACGCGACACGCGGAATCGCGATTCGGAATTAACCACGTACATAATTCCGCGTGTCGCGTCGATCCGACCTAACCCAGCCCGTTTTGGCCCCGTAAGCATCACGGGGAGCATAATTCCATCCGTGATCTCCCCTTGATGTCGTCGGTCCCTGCCACCGCCTAAAGACGCGGCTGTGCCATCAATAACTGATATTCGTCTTCCGCTTAAAGACCCCGAGGTCCCGAGACCCTCGTGACACACATAAGCATATACGTTTACATACGCATACGTAGACACGCGCGCGCACATCTCACCTCTACGAGCAGACAGACATTACCAGCGTCGCTAATGGGAGCGGAAAGTTCTCTCCGAGCAACGAATCCGTCCGATAGAAGGTTAGCGGGAACGAAAGAGACTTTCGATCTTCTCTGTCGAAAAGAAACAGTGAAAAAGACGGCGCGGTGGGACCGTAGTAGAAATTCGAGACACACCCTTTCGGAGACTTTTCACGCAACCCTTTGCCTCGCAACCCTCTCGCGGAGGATGCGCGTGGAAACCGTACGCGATCTCCGGGCTCCCTCGTGTGCCTCTCTCGTTGGCCCGAAAATTTCGTACGTGACGCTACATCCGGCGGATGTTCCTTGAGAATTGCCCTCCTATAGATCACGCTTCAAAGGGTTACGGGACGAATGGATCGCGCGACATCGAAAAATATTCCCATGTAAATGAATGACGGGAATTGAGATAAATTTAAATGGGAATACTCTCCGGTTTCTTTGTAACCAAAAGCCTGAAGCAACGAAACGCGTGAAAGAAAAATACGAGATATTTAGTTTACATTTATTTGCTTTGCGATGTTAAATTTAAAATCCTGTTAACTCAAAGTCACATTAGCCTTTTATTAACACATTTATAATTTTAAAGCCATGTAATTTTTTATTTAATTATTTTGTGTGTTTATATATTAAATATATTAATTTTTAATATATTTAATGTATATCTTAGATAATAGATAATAGATTTACAAGTAATATTTCAAACAGCAAATTACCTGATTATTATTTGCGAAATAGCGCAGCTACAGATTGTAATATTTCAAAATTCTTAGAGTGTTCACAGTGATCTTCGTATGGATTAGATATGTCGAATCATTTAGTTTTATTTGCAACAATTTGCAAATACCGACACGTTCATCCAAACATTCAAATTCAGAAGCCGCTGGGAATAATGAATGCCAGCGGGTTTCGTTGCGAAGAACAAGCAGCTAGCTAGAATAACATCTCTCGTCATCGCACAGAATCCGTGGCACAAAGTAGTTAGGAAAATATCTTACTTAAGAGAAAGTTCGTCGACCGACAAGGGTTGCGGGACGCGGTAACGGGGCGAGGATCGTTGCAAGCGACCCTGGCCCAGAAACAAAAGCGAGAAGAAGCTTGTGAATAATTCAACTACGCGGGAAATGAGGAAAGAGTTCGTTGAGAAGTTTCCGCGAAGAATTTTACACGCCCCGCGCTTCTTTGATCGCCGTATCCTTGAAACTCGAGGAGAAAGTTACGATTAATCCTTTGCCACTTCGTTTGAGCCAATTAATCCTGCGAACAAACCGCCCGTTTATTTGTACAGAATGTCTCCGAAACGTACGTGATGAAATTTCTCAGAAAATGATAATACTTCTCCGTAGCAGAATTTTAACTCACCACCATATTTCCTCCACAATATCTTGATTTTCAGCATTCAACATCTTACTGACTAATTGTAAATCTCGTGTTAAACACTCACCAGAATCAACCGTAAAATCGTCAACATAGTCAAAAAAATAGAAAGGGTTGCAGCATCATAAAATTCGCGTTCAAGGAAAAGTTTCTGGGGTGTCCGTTGAAAGAAAGATGTATATGCCGAGGGGGTCTAAAACACAGGCAGGTGGAACGGGTGCGGCTCTGGGGGAGGCAGGCTACCGTACGGTAAAAGCGTAAAACAAAGGACCACGGGGACAAATTACGGATTCAAACGGCCGGCCTTTGTCTTTCGGTGTTTATTTCTTTGTTTTTGCGCGGGCTGCATTGTTTTAGGTTAGACGGCGCGAGAGGGGAGAGAGCGAGAACGGTAAAGCCCGGGCAACGGGCTTTGTGGGACCTCCGACGGCTTTGTTGTGTGCCTTACCCCGGCTCCTCGTCGCACATTCGCGACTTTCTCCCTCGCTCGAGCTGACCCGCTCGCTCTTTCCTCCGCTCTTTCTGTTCGCGTATGAGCTGCACCGACCGGCAAAAATTGTGGCACGATTGGACCCCGGGAGATCAAACGACAATTTGCCGTCGATAGTCATCAACCGTTCTCCATATATCACAAATTTCGCGCTTGCACGTCGCTAAATAATATTGTATCGCTCGCGGAATAGTAATGGAATAACTTAATATCCTTCATCATTATAGTTTTGATCCTAAAACCAATCGAGACCGAATCGAATAAATTCTGAATAGGTATTATTTTTAGGATAAAAACTGTCTGGATATGTCAGCTATCTACTAACAGATATATAACTACGTCTGATATCATTGTTATACTTCTTTTAATACGCGAATAACAATAATCCGATTGCTCTCTTGATATTGTTTATCCGTCATTGAACGTCTGACCTAATAGTACGGAAGCAGATCGTTCTTTTACTTCCTTCCTGCAATATTCACGTCGCGAAATTTCGTAGAGCCAATGATTCAACCAGATCTCACGAAAGAGAGTTACTCAGTTACTGCGACTTACAGGATGCAGACGGGTTAATCTTAATACCGACGAATCGACTAGATCGGACGGTTATTTCGAGCCGATTAATTAACGAGACTATTTGTCAGACCGCCGACTCGAAGAATATAAATCTTTCAAGAACGACGGGGGCAGGAGAGGGGAAGGGGGGAAGAGGAGAGCGATAAAACGGCTTTTGGGAACGAAAGCCGTGAGAAGAAGCCGGGGAGAGATGGAGGGCAGATGGAAGGAAGGCAAGTGGAGACGGAGCTTGCAATTTAAACGTGCAAACGCGCGCCTTCGCGGTAAACTGACAACGAACGTGACGTCGTTCAAAGATTCACGAGGCTCGCTCTCCAGCAGCCTCGGAACCTCGCTTTTCTTGCGCGGTTGCCGCTGGGACGAACGATAACGAATAACTCAACGACGTAAAATTCTGGCGACGGCGAGAGATGCCGAAAAGTCGTTCCGAGACGGAGGCGAGGACGAAGACCTCGCGTCGAAGATGAGAATGTTAATCCGGATCGAACCTGTCAGAACGCTAAATGAATATAGACGAGATGGTCTTGCAAATAAAGAAAAATTAATGCCGTACGAGATGGGATGAAATAACTATGTGACATCGTTTGAAATTGAATGGAACAGTACTATTAATTAAATCCCATGATAAAATTATATTTATGTTTATTAAAGAAACCTGGTTAGAAGAAGCCGAACGTACGGCATTTAATTCTATTAGTTTCCGTTTATATAATATCGTGTATAATTTTATATTTTGATATAAAGAGCTTTAGATTTCCTTATGGATATACAAAAATATATTATAGTAATTGTATTTTATATTAAATATTTCCACAAGCTCTTCTACTGCTTAAAATAAGGGAAACACTGTTACAATACTGTTCTGACGTATCCAACGGTTTACATAATCATTGTTTTTAATTTCTATTTCGGTCTTCGCAAAAATTCTTGCGATAAATGCACAAAGTTATTGCTTTCCGATATTTTCGTTTGATAACGCGACGTTGATATGACAATGGCGATGCAGTTTAAAAGCTTCGTTAAATATTAATAGTCACTATATCTTACGTGCGTACAGATGCATCTAATTGGGCCGAATTCGCAAATTGCATTATACACAGCTGAAACTAGCCGATTTATATCGAATTTCCGGGCTTTAAAATCCTCGTTTTGTCTGATCCAATTTCCAGATGTTTTAATTAATACAGACGCAAATAGAATAATACCGGCACAAATGACAAGTGCAATAATTATCCGGCGACCAACTCATGATAATCGCGTTTTCAAACGCGATTGAATAATGAAGAATTGCATAAATTATTCAGTGTGGATTCTTCAGGCCTCGACGAAGGAATTGTGGTACGATAAATTGGCCGGATGACCTGCTTCGATTCAACTATTTGTTTTCGAAATCCAAAGATTCTCTGCCGTAGAAATGGTCAAAAGGATATATTTTTAATGCCAGCGATAATGAAAATATTATTTTAATAATATTATTATAATAATAAAGAATAGCTTCGTAAATTTTTAAAAGTTAAAAAAATTGTTAGTAGAATAATTATATATACATATATCTACACTAAATCAGTATTTAAAAAATGAATTAAACAATGATATTTTTGCGGAGATATTTCAAGGAAGATTATATATATAATTTATCGCTGTGTTGAGAGCAAGTAAAAAAAAAGTTGAGACAGCACGAACGGAATTACGTTACACGCTGGTCAGGCTCGACCTTTTTCGGAGGTTGACGACGAGGACGAAAGAGCAGAGCGAGGACGAGGGCGAGAGGGGTGAGGTGCGGAAGGCGAAGGGGAGAAGACGACGGTGACGGAGTGCGGAGGGGTGGCGTGCGACGGTCGGCGAGGACCACGAGATCAATATGTATGTTGGGGGATGTGGACCACGTGGGTCGGGGGTGGCCAGCAGCCCCCGGCTGCTGATTGGCCAGCGGCCACCCTAACGCCACGCCCACTCCCACACACGCTGTCTTAAGCTCCCTTCGTGCCATACAGCCACCCTGTACATCCACCGTAGTGGTACCACCGCAGTTGGCGGGACAAGGGGGGAGGGGGATGCGGGGGTGCGGGCCGCACAACTCCGGGCAAAGAGACTCTACCTACTACCCCCTAACACTGTTACCGAATTCGGTGGAATAGTCGAGAATTGAAAACTGCCTTAGCCCGCGCCGCGCGCCGCGCGCCGCGGTCTCGCTAAGTTTCGCCGGTGTACTACGAAACTACCATCTCGTGCTGTTCCCTATAATCCGATTAAATATGTTACGCCCGGTACGACCCTCGCGCGCTGGAGGAAATTGCTGGAGCACGGCGGAGCTTGGCGCGGACCCGGAAGGGCGGAACTGGGTTTACCGGACGACACACACGTCCCGGGTGTAATCGTCCAGAAGCGATTTCGGAGAAGCCACACGATAAATTTACCATGCGCGCTTCCTCCAAACTGAAGTTATTTCGTCAATAAAGCAACCGTAGTAGGGTTCAACCTGGGATACCTGAACCTTTGGCTTTATCTGTCACAAAACATGAGTGATACATTTATGATAATATCATTGAAACTGCCCTAATTATGTACGCGTTAAAATAATTCTTGACACAATTAGAATTCGGGAAATTAAAAAGCGCAAAAGTCTGAAGAAACTTTGAATTTATCTTACTGTGATTCTGTGCATCTAATTTTTTCTAGATATTAGATATTCATAAGGAAAGTAGTAGAAAATAATTCATAGAGCTTTCTCTCTCTCTTTTTTTTTTCAAGACGAATAACGCAATATAACGCTATTTGCTTAGTTGACTTTAATTGACTCTAATATTGAATGTAATCGTAATTATGAACGATATATTTGTTGCATATTACTGTAGTTATTTTAATTTTAAATTAAACGAAAATTTGTTGGAATTTTAAAATTTCTTGCGAGAATAATGGAGAATCACAGACGAGACTGTCATTGATAAATGCATCACGTTTCATAGAAACCCGCGAAAACAATGAATAGCGAATTGAATAGCGAAGTATTTAGTTAATCGACAAGGCAACTTCGAATGAGAAATTAATCGGCGGCGTTTTCATTCGTCGCCGACATTGTCGCTGACGACGCAACTGCAATTGCCAGCTTGTTATTGGCAAGTTAGAGAGATGCCGAGCGATGCAATGGATTTAATTAGCTATATAGATCCGAGTGCGGATGTGGGGCGATGAGGACGAGTAACGACGTTATCCGACCCTCGTGACGATCGTCGATAAACGAGAGCATCACCTTCGTCTAATGCTCATTTGCTCGCCTGCTGGAACGAAAGGAAGAAACCGGAAATTGTACGCTAGATAGGCAGGAAAACAACGCGGTCGTTCGCTCGATAAGTGTCGATATTCGAGAGGGAATAAAGAGCTCGATATAAAATAGGCATTTTACACATTTGAAAATTTGTCGTCGAAAGTGGAGGCATTTTTTGGGAGATCGAATCGTGGAAGATACAATTAAATTTCACGCGCGCGTATAAAATATTATCTTGTATATAAATTCAATATTAACAAAAATATCAACTAGTCTTTTCTAGATATTGTACATTGAAAATTATAAAAGAATAATTTAAGCCACACTTGTAACGAGATTTAATAGAATTATTTTAGCAGACTATTGATGAAACGCTAATGCGCTGCCAGTATTGCACGACGATGATGACACCAATATTGGCGTTCTCTAGCTATTTCGGTAGTCATCGTTAAAATAACGATTGTCCTCAATATGGTACAATATTCATCGCAGTTATCAAATTAATATGCTCATTTAAATTTCACTCCTCGCAGTTTATATCTGCAATTATTTCCAACACAGTCTCTTCGTGTCCTCGAAGAAATTATATTTTCCAGCATGTATACCTATTTTCTCGCATTCCAAACGGAACGATTATACGTCGTTTACGCAAATCCGCGAAGCGCGCGATCCATGTTTCTCTCCCACTCTAGATTCAGCGCCGTCAATACTTCCTCACTCGACGGCATTCGGAATCTAATTGCGCCGGGCGCAATTATTCCATATTTAAGCAGCAAATCAAAGAATACGATCATGATGGGATCGTCGATCCCTGGGCTTATTGCAGGCACTGCGCGCAACGCCGCATTCCCCGTTATGAATGCAATATCGCCGTCGACATCGTCTCCTCGCAAAGGCATTCTTCGTTTAATGACAATTAGCTCGCGTATGTCTCCCGTAGGATTAACCGGGTGCCTCGTACCGCGTTCGCTCGCGCGCACCGATATACGCGTCGCCGGTAGCTAAGATCATTGGAAACGCATTCGTTCTCGAGAACGGCCGTCGCAATTGCGGTTGCCCGATAAATTTGCTAATTAGTCGATGAGTCGATGAGATGCCACTTAAACGCACGGAATTAATTATGCCCCCGTGTGCTGTGCCGACGCGCTTGGATGCACCGGATAAATCGTTCATCCCTCGTCCAGACAGCTCCACCTTGCAATCACATTCCGTAAAACTTGTGCATCGCTGAGTAAATAATTCGCTGCGTGATACGTTTGTGATCAAGATTGATTCGGAATTATGAAACTTAAAAAAATTAAATAATTTTGATCATTGACGCACGTTTCTTAAGATTTCACGAATTTGTTATGTATTTATGCTTTAATACTTTTAACATGTCACATATGCGATTATATGTTTCTAATATATCGTGAAGCGTGGCATGTGATAAGACTTTATGACTTCGCAACAAATACACAGAAAACGCGATATGTCACGGTTTATCCCGTGCTCAGCGGGCACGGTGTAATTTGAATTTTCGCCCGCGGGCAAGACGGGCTTAAGACAAACGAAACGGGGCCGCCGTCTTATCAAAGCGAAAGCGGCTGGCTGATACTGACGAGGCAATTTGTGCGCGTAGCGTAGCGGCTCGTGCAAACATATATGCTCGCGCGATGGTGCACAGCCGTCTGCCTGCACGCTCCCAGGATTCGTTAAGGAGTAGATGGAAACAGACCCCCATAGGTACACTTCGGCTTAAGCTGCATAATGGAAAACGACACTCCGGCGACTCCCGTAAGTCTTGAGGATTCGCGCACGGATGACGTAGAAGCGACGTAGAAGGACGACAGATGGAATTAATTGTTACATATAAATCGTTACAAGCAAAAATTGAATTTTTTACGCGGGTTATTTTGTCAATATTATCACTAATAATTACTAAAAAGTTGATTTTGTTGAGCAATACCCTTTACATTTTATTTTATAACCGGTTCCTATATATATTGCTATATGATGAATATATTTTGTAATCAGTATAATGTATAACAATTATTATGACGATCGTTCTACGCAGCTTTGTTATATATTTATCTTGCTTTAAATTTTAAGAATATAAAAGCGACCTGTCCGCAACAAAACTCGGGCCTTCTGCGGCGGGTGTGGTAGCATGAAACTTTATGATAACGCAGTTTTCCTGCGGAAGAAGAGTTTAAGGGGCAACGACTGACTTTACGGGGTAGAATAGATTGTGAAAGTTAAAATACTACTAGCCTATACTTGTTTTTACCGAAATGGCGGAAAAGTTCATTCTTCGTAACTGTTTGAATGGGTAACTCTCTCATTCATAATTGCAAGAAAATGCAATTAAAAAGATATGCTGGTAACAAAATACATATTAATAACAATTAACGGTCTCATGAAAAACTATTAGGTTCAAGTAGAAAAGTATTTTTCAAATAATAAGAAAATGCATTTAACAACAAATTACATATTTTTATTATAATTAAATATAAATTTTTTTTAATACCGTAAAAGTTTTAGGTTGATAAACACTATAGTTTAATTCCACAGTTTCAAAAATATAATTTTTATAATAACATTTTTTTAAATATTTTTATCTCTACAGAGAAAAAGACATATTACCTCCTAAATATAATCCTCAATTCAACAATAATACATGTGATACATGTGTCATATAGAATTTAACATTGAACCAATAAACTCTCGCAAGCATGGAGCGCGCCGCAATTAAGTCGTCATCGGCGGCGGAATCCTTGGCCTTACCGAAGGCGGCGGAGAAAACGCGGAAGAAAAAAGAGGAAGACGTATGCAAAGCAGGGTTACGTAGTCACAGTTGCGGCGCTTAACTGCGCCAAACTCTCTTCTCGTCGCGATGCCGCGGGGATGGCGAACTACTACTACTACTATGTACTATGCTTCTCCTGCTCCTCCCCTCTGCGTACTCACGTGCACGCCTCACGACGCTTTCATTCATAATTAGAGAAAAAACAGAGGAGTAGCGAGAAAGAGCGCGCCGTCTCGGAAGGAAGCGTGGAAAGAAGAGGGAAACGAGACGCGCGAGAGCGAGACTGAGCGAGACGAGAGAAGCGCGAGCGAGAGAAGCGCGGTACGGCTCGCGCGTAGTGGAAAGAAAGAGTCAATGAAGAAAGTGGCGTAGTAGGGCGGGGGTTGGGGTTGGGGGGGGGGAGGGCGGGGGTCGGTTGCTCAATGAATAAGAGAGTAAGAGCGCGAGGATGCCGGCGGATAAGGATGGCGGTACTAAATGGTGGCAGGAGTGGCAGGCGAGGTAGAGGGTGAGCTGAGACGCGGCGAATCTTAAAGACTTTCGCCGTTCTGTTAATTTTCTTCTCAAAGTGGGTTAAATTATTTTACGACTTCCAACGCCAGTTTCTCGCCACGGGCGGCTCTCATTCTCTTTCACTCTTCCCATTCCCTCCCCCCTTCCCATTCTTTCATCGGTGCAACGTGCGACGGCGGCATTTAGCGAGGCTTATTTTCTCGTTGGACCTATCATTTTCTCTCACCGCGAATTCACGTTCCTCCTTTCTTTCCCGCGAATGCACACGAATTGCGCGCGAAACGTGTGGAAACTTTTTCATTAAACTTGTTTCAACTTGTTGGTTATCCACTTATTTTAAGATTAGGGTGAAACGCTATTCAAAGTCTTTCGATAGTTGTGTCTCAAAATGATTTTTTGTTATCATACGTCTATTAACTAGATCCAGAACAGTTTAAAAAATATGAATTGTAAATAGTTTAACTTTTTTCTGTTTGCTGCTGGTGCCTTATTCGTATTAAACTTTCACTAAATAAAATTTAACTTGTGAGTTATTCTGGGAGAAATATTACGTATTCTTCGTGTGACTTTTAAATATTGATAATTTATGATAGTCGTAAATTATCAATATTTAAAAGTCACACGAAGAGTACGTAATATTTCTTTAAAAATTATGTTATTGATGGAACGTCAGTTTTATGTAAATTATATAATTAAAAAATAAGATTAATGTTATAATATTAATAATAATTCCATAGATACTTTTTTAACGAGCAATTTATCTTGTTTGGAAGATCTTCATTTAACGTGACGTCATAAAAATGTTGCATCAATAAATAAACTCCCTCACAACTCCCACGCTTAAGTAATAAAAAAGATTTCCCAGTTGGCTAACCGGGATCTTAAGCGGGAATCTTTAAACTCTAAACGCTTAAACGAGCGAAATTAGGTGACGAGAGTTGATAGTGAAGCCGTAGAGATTTTCTCGGGAAAGTGCACGCCACTTCCGCCGACTTCCGTTTTAAATAAATTCACCGCCATAGCCGGCCTGATATTTCCGACGAGAGAAAACTTAGCCACCGCTGAGAACTTTATAAAGTTTCTCCATTTACTCGTACAAAAAGGAACAAAGTGGCGCTGGCAAACAGAATCATGCTTCAAAACGTAGTCTTCGACCTTCAACATCTTTCCCGCGCGTAAACGATGCGATCATTTCCCGCCGGTATTCCGGACTCTTTATTTGCGCCCAGAATATACGAGTGAAACTATTATGGACAAAGTGATGCTTTATCCAACCCATTTGTCGACCCTTTTGTCATTAAAATAATTACAAATCTCTGTAAAAATAGTAATTATTGTGTATAGGCCACGATAACATCACAAAGAATTTACTTCGAACTTTCAAACATTTAGATTGCTACTTGTCTGACTTTATCTATAAAATACTTTATCTACTTACGCCGTTCGTTATATCTTCTATTAATTGTTATTTATCTGAATATTAACGCTAGGATAAAAATAAATTTTTCCTAAATGAGGTTGTAAGTAGATTATTATTAAAACATTATATTACCACATTTTAAATCCTTTTTTAAGCCTTCATCTACGGTTTAATTACGGATTTGAGGATGTGTGATATCGGAGATTGTCGCAAACGGCCATCGAGAGAGCTTTTTCCCGAGCGAATTTTCTCCCCCGGAGAGGGTTGTTGGGGGTATGTGCAAATCAACGTGGACAGTGGCGAGAGAAAGCGAACGCGCGCGTGCACATATACACATACACACGCGCATGCATGCACGCATTCACGCACACGTGCGAGGGGGATCGGTCGAGGTCCCCGCGCCGGCCAATGGCGTTTCACCCCCGTGCCGAGGGTGGGTCGCCATAGCAACCCCTCGCCATGCCACATATACGCGCGCGTAGAGTCACGTATACATGTATACGTGCGCCACTCGCGTTGGGCGCTTTCGTGAGTGAGTCGAGGGATAGGGGGAGGACGACGAAGGAAGAGAGTACCATGGGGGAGGATGAGGACGGCCACGGGAGGGATACGGGGGAGGGGGGGTACCTCTTCCACCCTTGGACAAGCCCAATCGATCGAGGTGTGCTTCGGCCGGACGAAACTCACCCCCTGTCGGTCCGCCTCCCCCGATCTACCGCTACCATCCACCCAACTTCCACCTACATCCTCCTCGCCCCTCATCTATCCTTCGAAGCGGCGGTGCCTGTTATTTGAATGAGGGGCTGCCGACGGTGGTCGGGGGTTGAATGTGACAGAGTGCCACCCCCGAGGGCCTCTCCCGCCGCCCGTGGAAAGTGCGGCGAGCGAGTCCTATCTCCCTCCCCCCCCTCCCCCGCTATCTTCCTTCTATCTCCTGTCAGTCTTGTTCTCTTGTGCTCCTTCTCTCTCTCTTTCTCTCTTCCCGTCTTCCTCTCTCTTCTCTTTCATTCGCCCTCTCTTATTCTCTCCTTCGGCTCTCCACCTCCCTCATCCCCCACACCTGACGCTGCCACCTCCCGTTCGAGCGTAGGACGGCTCGCGCGGAGGTTACGGGGGGGCCCGGCGGGGGTGGCGTGGACAGAAATCAATATAAGACGGGCCTCTACGTACTCCATCCCTCTCCTATGTAGCCCTCGCTCTCGCCCTCTCTGCCCTCTCTCACCCTTTCATCCTCTCTCGTTCTCTAGCTCTAACCCCCCGGCTGCCCCCCCTTCCACCCTCTCTTACCTCTTCAACCCCAACATTCCTCATCCTCTCTACCGCACCATGTTCCCTCGAGGGTGGACTAGCACACATACACGTGCACATATACACGCACACATGCATAAACATACGGCTGTACGTGTACGGTGAGCACCAACGCGCCGGCAAACCAAGCATTTCTGTACAGGGTGTGTTTCGCTATGCAACGGGTGACCCATGAGTGCTGCTGGTGCTAGTAGCATGGGATAAAGTTGTTTATTAGGTAAAACTGATAACGATAAATTTATATAAAATAGCAATATATATATATATCTTAGCATTATTTTATATTCCGTTTGGAAATTTAACATTCTCAAAAGTTCTCATCCCATTATTTAGTATATTATGATAAACTTTTATCATAAATCCAGCATTATCAATTCACTCTGATGCTGAATCAATTTTTATCCGATCAAAACGTCTATTAATTTCAGTCGAATTATGTTATTTTCATGAATGTTTACGCAAAAATTTATTTTTATACGTATCTTAATGAAATGCTTATCTGCACAATATATCTCTACCGGTACTTCTTATAAAATTGGTAACGTAACAATCGAATGATGATCAGTACGGAATGGAGATGATTCGACGATGCTATCTGTCCCTACCCGTTCCAGCAAAAATAGAAAACCGATAAGTCTTGAGCGACACGAATTTCCGTGAGAGTCTGGCCGAGCGACACTTTGCGGACACCCGTTTCGTCGCGGTATATAGGATCGATAGAAGGACAGCAAACGTGTGGGGAGAGTGGAGTTCGTATCCTGCGGATAAGGGAACGGCATCCATAAATTACGACGCAACTCTGCAGGGTAAAAGTCCTGTACGGAGAGACCTCCTATATACGGCTGAGGTCCCTTCCACCCACCTTCCTCTTTCTTTCCCCCCTCCCGCCCCGTGCCTCACCCTCGTCTTGGCTCTTATTTCCACCCTTGGCATCCGACACTCAGCCCACGGTCGTCCTTTGCCGGAGACGACCCTCCTCTCCGGCCTCCAGGCCCCAGGGAGGGCTAAGGGTAGGCGTGCTACGGAACTATAAATTTTATCGTTAAGTTGTTTAGACCCCGCGGTCCGCAAACTGCTCGAGCCGTTCTACGTTATCCCCCTTTGGGTCTCCTCGGCCGCCAACCCCTTGTCCCCCCTTCGTCTTCCTACCTTCTTGCGCTTAGGGGTTGATTCCGAAGACTCACTTTCTACCAATTTCTCTGCTCTCAACCCACGATCCCGCGGGGTCCACCGATACTTCAGCCATATATACGCTCGACGGAACGCGCGCGACTGAAACGACTGAGCGAAATCGTATCTTTCCTGGAAGCGCCATTCTATCGGCAGGAAGCTGCTCGACGATCGCGATGATCGAATTCCTTTTGCGCGCGAAGTCGGTCCCTTGGAAAGAAACTGCTCTCGCTCTGTAGAGAAGTAGCGATAGCCTCTCATCTGATCGAGCTCGATGCAGAATTTTTATATTATAGCAAAGATAAATATATTAATATTTTATCTTTAACTAATATTAGTATTGTACCTTGACGTGTTAGTAAAAAGATATTTTTATTTCGATCACAAATTCTGCAATTATAATCAAAATAAATGTTACTTATTTCGATACTATATGTGAGTTTATTTAAAGGTGTTCAAATATTATAACAGCTATTACATTAGGAAGTACTTCAAAGTTATATTTGTTAGAAATAAAAATCTTAAATCTTGGACTTCGTGATATTTTTCCAAGGACCATTTCAATTTTATTCAGTAATCTCAAATGTTGCACTTATCGGAGCGCATAAAAATCTCATGCTATCGTCGCTTTTTATATAGGCTAGGCAGATTTTCCCCGAAAGAGACGCTCCGTGAAACGTGCGAGATCCTCGGATGAGTGGAAATATTCCATGTGCTATGCGGGGACAGAAAGAAACAAAGAGAGAAGCCCGCGTCGTCGTCGGGGGGTTATCACGTAGACGTATAAGGGAACGAGAGCGGACATGGGGGTGACGGTGGTGGGATGCCGAAGTCTGCCGAACAGCCAGAGGGCGGCAGGAGAGGGTGAGTTCGATTCCGCGAAAACTGTACGTTTTTCTCGCCGATAGAATGGCCGGGACGTCACCTGAATACATTATGTGTTTTCCACCCCTGGGGCTAGGATATTGAAATTTTTAATATCGAGGGCTGGCGACCGGGAAAGAGGAGGATGAGGGGGCGGACGGACGGAGCCAAACGTCTATGGCTTCGCGAGGCATCCCTCGTGTAACCACCCTCCCACGGCGATCCCTTATTTTGCTGTCGATATAGCTGGCTACCGATATATTTTTATATACGAGCGCGAATGTGTCTATATGTATGTGTATGCTCACTTGAGCGTGCGAAAACGTCGCCACTTGCACGTTTTATTGCATTATCATCGGTTGTCTCTTGAATACTGCCAACGAGGGTCTGAAGTGGCAGAAATAACGAAATATTATTTTAACGAAAGTATCCTTGAACTTAATCTTGAATTGTAAAAATTACAGTTGAACGAATATAATTCATAAAAAAAATTTTAAATTTTTATTAAGTTTAATTTTTGACAAAATTTATTTTTGACAAAAAATGCAGATAACTGAAGAAATAAAAAGGATTTGAAAAGCTGTTATAAAGTAAGTGATTTTGCAGCATTTATGTAGTTTGAAAAATAATGCCCTTTTAAAGATTTCGATGATAAAGCTCACTTATCTTTGATAAGAAAATCCTTCTTTATTCGTGAAATATAAAACAGATTGTGTGCACAGTGAAAGTGGCTACAAGAAAAATGTGTATTAGCTTAAAAGTAGATGGGCAGTCCCGGCAATGAGACCGATTGTAAGTTAGAAAAAGGCAACCTTTGCCGACCGCGACCAACGGTTCTCCACGTCCACGTGCCGCTTTGAAAAGAATCCAGTTTCGCCGAAAATGACGCAGGTGCCCGTCCGTCCACATACTCGACGCCGCTATCTGATCCCTACATGATCGTTGAAAACGTTAGTACGTTTCACGATGACCTACATTTCGACCGTCCGTGTCGTCCTCCAATTGTCCTGGTTGTCTACCTGGACGCTCCGTACCCGCCGGACACTCCGATAATTTGGACTTCTCTGACCGGTATCGCGACGCGACCCTGGGCCTACGAATCTCGGATCGGACCAGGCCGCCGAAATGGGCCGGGCGCGTGCTAGCAACCCTTTTCGCGCGAAATTTCGGGGCGCGACCGGGTTGCCCCGCGTCGGATCATCCCTTGACCCTGGGCGTGCGGCCCAGCCTCGGGCCCCTTCGGTGGTCAAAACAGGCGGAAACATGGCCTGACCCTCGTACATCATATGAGTCGCCAGCGGATTTTACCTCCGCTGGGCGTTCACCAATTAAAAGGAAATTCGTTTCCTCGGCGATCACGTTGATTGGTTGATATTCTTCCAATTTAATTTTCACATTATTTAGTTAATGTATTCGTGGACATATATTCGATTATTTCAACAAATTTCTCGAGACGCTATATTTTACCTCATTTTCTTTATATTCTCGACGTAATGGTCGGTGGTGTTTTATCGGGAGCATATACGAAATAAAATTTACATACCTTTGCAAATACAATGTTATATTTATACAAAACGGAGCTTCATTGCATCATAAATATCAGACTGTTCCTTTTAACTTACACGAAAGCGTATTAACTTTTCGCAACCGCTATAAACCGCTAAAACACGGTTGCCTGTAAACATGATGCAAGTCATTACAGTATCATGAGATGAAGATGCTAGAATTATTATAATAAACCAAACGAATACTTAATAAAAAATTGGCAATCGTACAACGTTATCTAAATATATGTTTTATCTTTCCAAATATAAAATAAAAATTCCTAAATTTCTTATTTAAAAAAAATATCAAGGTCCTCATCAACTTTTCGCACTCCATGTGACACGTTTAATACTGAAAAGACCGAATAAATTCATGCACTGTTTTTTTTCTCCGCCATGCATCTACACGGTGGCGGATGATTTTATTCAGCAGAGGTGCCCCGGCCGACCGGGGTACGATGTTGACGACGACGTTGCCCGGGTTGTGGCGTTCGTGCTCTCGTTACAGCGCCTCCACTCTGCGAGATTCAATATTCTAACCAAAATCCCCGGGGCAACGGAAGGAGGGGGCCGGGGATAAGGGCGGTCTCTATGAGGAACGGGCGAGGGGGTGAAGCGGTGGTGGTTCGCAGAGGGGGTGTACAGGGCAAAACTTTCCAGGCGTGCAGCCACGGGAACGCTCGCTCGACATGCAGCCGCGAACGTGAACGGGAGGCGCATCCGGGACTAAAGTTTTCCTAGTAGGAGCAACGTCGCCCTGTCCTCGTTGACGGTAAACTCGCGCGGTCCACACACGAGAGCTCCGAGGGACGGGGGGGGGAGGAGGCGGCATGAGCGAGGGTGGCTTTACGAGCGAGTTACTTGACGGACTCGACGTCGCTGCCTCGTACAGCTACCGCCAGGAATCCGGGCCGAGGGAGAAGAGAAATTTTCACCCCTTCCTGCCGCGCCCTCGAGGAATTTGGGATAACGACAGACGCGGCATTCGGACATCACGAATCGGAGACATATTCTGGAGTCATTTCAATGACGATTTGACTAAGCATTCTTTATTTAAAATACAGCCATTCTTCGCACTTTAGTTCTGATTTTAATCTTATTGTTAGCTCTTGAAAATAATTGTTATATATTTTTAGGAACCACGTTATAGTATTTGTTTTAGGGGGAGTTCCATTGATAGGATGTCCCATCATCGAACGTTCTTTCTGATTGAGCGAGCGTTTCGAGCTAAGAAAATTGGCAATTATTTCAATGTAAAGTCGTCGACGTAGTTCAATACCTGACGGGATTTAAAAGGCTTTTAAAAAACTTATTGAAATCGTTGTCGACTGTGTTGCGAGTGCGTACACATGTTTCGCTCGTTTAACGTTCACGCCGCTCTTTAATGTACGCGACAAAATCTGAATCTCAGGATGAGTTTTGCGAAATTCTCGCTACAACAATCACAAATACATCTGCAAAGTGCAAAATCTCATTTAATACTAATGGAGCTTGCGCGTTGAATTAACCAGGCGATGAACGCGCATACACATTCGCGCGTGTATTCGACGATTTTTCACACGTACGCGCAATATTTCTCGCGTCAAGAAAAACCCGAAAGCTAAAGTACGACGAAAGCTCTTCCTTTCTGAGTTTCCTTTTCCTTTTTACATATTTCCCTTACGATATATGCGTAGCACACATATCGATATACTTCTTGAATTCACGAGCAAGCCAATCGAAGTCATTGGTTCTATCGGCGAAAATAAGAGTGTCACGCGATGCAATGGCTTCAAATACAGAGAATGTCTCCTACATTTATCATTCCGCAAATTTTCGAAATTCGCAGCCTGTAAGCAAAACGATGCTATCGCCAAACATACGCGGATAATATTTCGTCAATTACGTCACTAATTACACGTCTATAAATATTTTTTATTATTGGATATTTCAATACGATTAAAATTAAAATAAAATTCTGTTTAATCTGCATAATTCTTTTTTAAATAATTTTTTTATGTCTGAATAAAATTATACTTTTCGGTTTGCTTTTGTAGCAGTACGTTATTTTTTGTAACAATATAGCTGCAAAAAGATGAAAATAATAACAGAAACATATAAGAAATCCACCATTCCGTTTATCTCACGATTATGTTTGTCAATAAATGATAAGGGAAGATAAGTATTTAAAAAAATGCCATAACCGACAAATGGATCATATAATTTGATAGGTAATGATTCTGAATGAGACACATATAATTTTACGCTTCTTCTTCTATATACTTATATTAATATATATTCTTCTAACATTTTTTTATTTCTTCTGACAGTTATTTCGCTCAATTCGCTTCAAGTCCGGGTACCCAATCGAGCTCGCCGATCGTATCGAAAATGTAAACAACAAAAGCGGAATGATTTTGCAAGGGAGTGGTGTACACTTTACCACCGACTGTACTGCCTCGGAAGTACGTATAGAGCCTTCCCTCCGTACAGAAGGAAAGGCCCGGGGCTATGGCTTCCCATCTTACTCCGGGTCTTGTCCTCTCTTTTTCTCCCCGTTTCGCCCTCCGGCGACTACCACCGCTCCCCCCTTCTCTCCTCTCGTCGTCCTCTCCTTCCGTCTGGTTGCGCGTGCATTCTACGAGATATGGATAACAAAATGCACCGGTGATGGTGCACGCTCGTCCGTTACAGGGTGCCGTAAACTTTTGATGTGAGGCACTCGACGACGGAGATCCCCCACGTGACCTCGTTTCTTTAACGCCCTCTGATGTGACGTAGGGCTCTTTGAGCATCGTGCAGGGAGGGTTGGCGGCGAAGTATTGGTAAGAGGTATCAAGATTCGGACGCATTACGTGAGGTCGAAGGTTATTTCAGATACGCGGAGTCGCGATATTCGCAATAATGATTTCTGTATGATCGATTTGCATAAATTTGGAAACACTTTTTTGTAGAGTTCGGTGAAATCCACCATTCCGTTTATCTCACGATTATGTTTGTCAATAAATGATAAGGGAAGATAAGTATTAAAAAAATGCCATAACCGACAAATGGATCATATAATTTGATAGGTAATGATTCTGAATGAGACACATATAGACGTCTTGAAAAATCTCGACCGAAGGAACAAGAAAAATTCCTTGAGTCTTTCGCACAGAATGAACAGTTCTCAAAATATTTAGAAAAAGTCGATTGTATCGAGAAATTCTGCTGTCTGGCACTAAAACTAATTATGCACTACAGAATAAAAGAAATTAAAACAAAAACACTTCTGTTTTAAATATCTTTTTAAATCTCAAAATTATGAAATGGAGGATAAACGAATCGAGAAGGTCATCTCTGCATTTTGATCATAATAGAACGATACATGACGCTATTCCGCGTCAGGAACGAAGCGGGAAATCCAACAGAGCAAGAGGGGAGGAAAAACCCTTGGTGCGCCGGATTTAACGTTTAGCGCGACTCTAATGAGGTGCGTTCGCGCACTCTCGTCGTAACCCGGTATTTCTGCGCCAGGTAGACGTGCCCGATTTTTAATAGGGCACACGGCTCGCGTGCTCTCCTTTTTTTTCGATCTCTCCTCACTCCGCTGCCGCTCACGATCTCGCAACCCTTTTCCGTCTCTTACCTGAGGACGTCCTAGGTAGGCAGGCAGATAACCCGCGGTCCGGGGGCCCCCAAGGGGTGAAAGCACCGCGCCGAAAAGTGTCCGCGCGCCACGCCGTCGAGATTGAAATTCAAATGAGACCGCGAGGATATTCTAATTCCGTGCGGCAACCCCTTTTTTGCATATCGGGACCCACGCAGCTGCCATCGGGGACCCAAATTATATACATCGCCTTTTCCATTCTCTCGTTGCCGCCTTTCTCGGTTTCCCTCTCTCTTTTTCTCTCTCTCTCTCTCTCTCTCTCTCTCTCTCTCTCTCTCTCTCTCTCTCTCTCTCTCTCTCTCTCTCTCTCTCTCTCTCTCTCTCTTTCTCTCTCCGCTCGCGCTGTAGCTTTGTTTCCCTCTCTGTTTTCCTCATTTGCCAAGCGCACGTTTTTCGACACTTGCATTTGCGTACGATCTACAACAATCGAGATTCGATAATAGAATTCAAATTCGTCGATGTAACCAAGGGTTACTTGGACCCGGATTAAACCCCGGATGCCGTGAATCCACGAATTATACCGTTACTTAATGTTACGCACGGTATAACGATCTTTATTTCTGAGAGCTTCAATAAAGTGAGATCAAAACTTTATTTTACTGCGTTGCAGTAGATGAGAAGTTAAGCATGTTTTATACGAATTCAGCTAATCTTAATGAAATTTTACGTAAAAATATATAAATGCAGGCAACAAGTGGAATTCTAATGACGATGACAATACAATTTTATTTAAAATTCCAATTAAGAATAAAATAGAAAGCAAATTGTTATTCTGAAACTAAATGCTTGACATAAAATGGTTGTGAATACCAAAGATAAAAATCTTAAAATAATTTTCTCGACATTTTAAAAAAATGTGTTTGGAGAGAGAGAGAGCGAGAGAGAGAGAGAGAGAGAGAGAGAGAGAGAGAGAGAGAGAGAGAGAGAAAAGCGTATGAAAACAATATTTCCTACATTTACTTTGCACGTTATGAATATTTTCATGAATGTACAATGTACATGCAACTTTTTGCAACACGTATTAATTTAAGGCATCATATAAATTATTTTACGATATAAAAATAATTTTACTTCTTACTTAAAAGCGTCTTTTTCACTTACAGATATTCTACTTTGTTTTTTGTTTTATCAATTCTCCTGTCTCTTGAGCTTTATCCGCCTTTTTCTTTTTTATTTCTCATTTTTTCGAATGCAGTTTCCGATGGTGCGTTATCCGCGACAATCGAGATACGACAGTATGCAAATCTAGTGACGTACCACCTAGGTACCTAGGTTAGAGGTTTACCGGTTACCTCAGAGGACTTCGATCGATTTTGCGTTGTAACAAAGAATGAAAAAGGAAAATGGCAAAAATGTGAAATAATACCTTCGATGGTGCCACGATTACAGTGCTAACGGAAAAAATATTGATCTATATATGTTATATTATGTACCAAGCCTTTTTCTGCCTATTTCTGTGTTTGATAAATAATGAAAAAAATAATCAAAAAAAGCTCGTGAATTTAGAATAAATTTATCTGTGGCGCCAATTTGTATTTCATACTGAATATTCTCATAATACTTTTATAAATTTTGCGAACTATATTGGTGATATAGAAGCAAATAGAGCGTCTAATTGAGAATATTAAATATAGTTTACTTTAAATATAATGAGTCTCCGCAAGCAGAAATTCTTACCGCAATATATTCTTGCGGAGACACCGGCGCCGTTATGGAAATTGACTTTCATCCTGCCGGAAGTAATGACCGAATGCTGTAGAAGAAAGTCCATTTCCGGCCGGACCGGAGCAGCGATCTTCGGACAGACAGCCGCGAAGAAGAAATGTCGAAAGATGAAGTATTTCATCGGCGATACTTCGAAACGCAAGTTGGTCGTTACTTCTGAATAATATGATGTCGGAAGAACGCTTTGTTTAGTACCTCGTCGCGAGCCCAGAAAGATTTATGATTGCGACAAGAACTTGCCTTGATATAAAGTGTAGAGCCGCGCTTTTAAAATGACAGCGGGTGTTTGCCGCGTCGTTTCAAACTGTGAAAATTACAGAAAGAAGTGTGTCTCGTCTGCCGTTACAAAATAAAAAGCCTAAAAAGAGAGCCAAGCACATTATTCTACATTAATTTTAAATTTATTATTATTTTTATTATTTACAGCTATACATATTACTTGGTAGTTAAATAAGTATACGAAAAATTGTTGAATGATAAAAACCAATACTCGTTCATGCATATGACATGCTCGCAAAACCTTCACTGTTAAAATGATTGAAAAGGACGTTCTTTTTAAATATATCTTCAGTGCTAAGCTATCAGAGATCACGTTAATAAAATTTTCAAATTTATTTTTAATATTAAAAATTAAATGATCGATATTAATGAACGAAAGTGGTAGAGCTAAGAAGTTACCATCATCTAGCATAAATGGCAGCGCGAAACGAGATACGGTAAAACGTATCGAGAGAAAAAGTGGAAACAGACTAAGAAGGAGACTGCCGCTTTGCATAATCAAATCCCACGACAATGTACTAGAATGCGAAGTGCACCCCTTGTAGCGCCCGCCGCGCGCCGCGCCGGGAGGGTGAAACCTCGCCGCGAACACGCGAGGCCTCCGAAAAATGCAGTTCGCCCTTCTACAATTGTTACATGGACCGATGGGCCCCGCGCGGTCATAAGAGGGATTCTTCACGGGGTGCGCCGTTGGCGCGATCACCCTTCGCAGCGGAATTCCGGGAATAAACCGGAAACACCCACCCATTCTGCGCGCGCGAGATCTCATGAATCCTCGCGGCCGCGGCGATGAGTGTAGGGGTGACTCGGGGTGGCCCCTGGCGCAATCAAAATGGAGCTCTTGTACATTGACTGTGCAACATATTCAGACTACTCGTAGAAGTACTCGTGAATAATGGTCGTATCTTTGGCGTGGGACTAAAAATCGGCACTAAAAGTCGAGCGGCGTTGCAAAATAGAACGACTGTTTCGTGTAACATTAAACGGGGTAAAGTAAAATAGCGCGAGAAATTCTATTTAACTTCTTAACTTTTAAATTTTTTAAATCATCTGTTTACTAAAATTATAGCAATGTAAGATTAGAGTCGGTAATCTTGGATAATGAGAATGCGATAGTAATATAGAATACGTAGCACAGAAATTGCTTTTCAATTTCTGGCATATGGTTCTAGCATATTTTCGTATGTTATCAACACTATTATAATAATATACTTATTATAAATTTTTATGTCTATTACAGGTCTTTGTAAAAAATTAGCATTCCTACAAATTAATAATTACGAAATTTATAATATATATCAAAAATTAATTAATTCTTGTAAAGTCAATTCTTTTTCTATTCGCTTGCACAGTTAAATGCACTTAAAGGTAGAAGTATCATCGGTTAATACGATAACTACTAATTACAATTTTTAATTGACAAAGCAACCTTATTGAAAGTTGCATCCTTATTGAAAGAAAATTCTACACAACCACGAACGTGAAATGTAACTCCAAGAAATATTTGGCGTATTTGGAAAACAGCAGCGGATGCTTCGACAGCGCAGCGAGAGAAAAAAAGCCCTACGGAATTCCGTAAGAACTGGAGGGTGGCTGGTGAAGGGTGGCACGCAGCCCGTCGTCAAAATGGACGGGCTAAGCCCGTATAAGTCTAACGGGATTTTCGATCGTAGGTGGGCGGGTGAGTGCAGGCCGCAGTCCGGGGATGAGAAGGAGTAGAACCGAGGGGGTGAGTGCGATAGAAAGGGTGAGAAAGGGACAGAGAGAGAAATAGAGCAGGTAAGGGGAGTCCTTCAAGATGGCGGCTATAAGGGATGGTTTAGGGCGCGTGAGGGTTGCGGGTGAGGCAATATATCAGAGGAAGACCCTTCTCGAGGGTTGCTTCGCTCCCGACCGTGGTGGCCGTTACCACCCCCTTTTCTCGTACTCCCCCTTTTTACTTCTCCTTCCTCTACTCCGTTTTCCTTGCCACCTTCTCCTCCTCCTTCTCCTCTTCCTCCCTATTTCTCCCGCATCTTTTCTCACTCCCGTCTCTGGCACCCACTCGATCACGACCACCCCCTTAACTCGGCCCCGTACAGCCCCCGGGTCCGTTCTCTAAAGTATAAACGTCACTGGAGACTGATGGAAATGGACGAGATGAGGGGGAAACGGACGATCGGGAAATGGTAGAAAATCGAATGGGGGAGGAAGAAAATACGAAGAACCAAGGGATCCCGTCGCTGTTAAGGGGGGAGGGAATTGGAAATTCGCCTGATCCTTACACAGTAACTGCTTTATTTTTTAGGTGAAGAGATATTCGAAATAAAGCACATTAGAAACATACTACCAAATGTCGACGAGGCTAGGATTTCGACTATTGATTGCGAGTATCGAAGATATAAATGTCTTTTAATTTCACTATTTTGTCACTATTTTAATATAAAGGATTATTTTTAACAATAAAATGTATTAAAAATGTGTCTTAGTTGTTGAAACGACTTCAGTATTGTCATAAATAATAAAATTATTTTTTATAAAGCTAACATTAAACTTTTATGCACTAGCTCTTATCGTTATGTATCTATTGTTTATTATTAATAGCGGCGGAGAGATATGTTTCAGTGCTTAATAAGTACATATTATAGATATATAATAGATATTTATTCTATCTTATAATGAAATATAGAAGGAGATAAAACGTACTTTGCTGAGTAAACACGTGATATAAATTTTTCCGTAATTCTGCGTAAAGAATGAACATCACGAGTCGGTTCATTTCTACTTTGAATTGAGCTCAAGATGAAAGTGCAACTTGCCTCGCGTTTCGAGCATAGAAAACGCGATGTTTAAGTACCCTGAGACGCCCGCATTTTCCCGCCTCGTGGCTCAAAACGAGCGGTAATGAACGTCGATTTTTTTTTTGCTTAGCCACGTTTTGCGCTCGCGCCTCCTTGCGCGCCTTTTTCTGTAGTGTTCGCGGAAGGGATAAAACGGATACCTATAATTAAGTAAAAAAATGCTAAAAATTATTTTTTTTCCATTAATTAATTTTTGGAAATTTCTTTGTTTTGACTGGTCTTCTATTCAAATTAAATTACAATTAATTTCAGCAAATTAAAATAATTAATTGTTTGTGCTTCGTGAGGTAGTAATAAAATTTTCGGTGCTTGCATAAAAATGTACAAATTATAAGCATAACAATTTATCGTGAGTGTAAAAATATTGGATTTTTGCAAAAATAAAATACTTTCTTCTCTTCTTCCTTGTTGTCTTACTTAACAGTATAACTGTTACAGGAAAAATGATAAAAGGATCTTCCTTGGAGAACTGGCTTTCTTAACTTGCTAGTCTCACTAGGAAAATTCTTTTTCCGATACAAATCGCTATTCTTAGTCGTCTAGGCATAGTTCGAATAGATCTCTCTTTTATTCCCGACTTTTCCTGTCTTCAACTCACACGAAATGCATAAGAATTGCAGAAATGCAAGTTGCATGTAAAATATAAATATATGGAGAATATCTACATGTAATATGTAAATATGTAAAAAAACATTTACTTTTTATAATAACTGAAAAACGTGACAGATTAGCTAGATCAGATATAGAAGATTGTATTAAAATACTTTTAAAGAGATAAATTTATTTAATTTTAAGTAAAAAATTGTGTCATTTATTAACAGTTCAAAAACTTAATTTGCTAAATATTTAACTCGAAAATTGTTAGTGACCTGAAAAGATAAGTTTCAGAATTTATTATTGCAATTTAGAGCAATTACGAGAAATAAGAAACTCGATTATATTTTTTGAAATTGATCATGTTTCTTCTTTCAATGTAAGGAGAATACACGCATGAAAACAGGGCCAAGAACCGAGGGAAGAATGCTAAAATCGTTACGCAACGCAAACATGATAAAAAGTTATAGACATACAAAAAAAGCTCTGGAAGGTATAAAAGGAATGACGTTAGTGAACAACTCGCTTCTTCCATTCACTGTCTCTTTTATTCCTTGAATACATCAAGAAGCGCAGCCGCGAAGCGAAACGGGAAAAAGAAAACGACGCGACGAAAGACACGACGAAAGTGAAAAGCTCGCGGTAAATATCGAGCGTGTAATTTACTCTTTAAAGAACACTCGAACGATAATTAAGCCGACCTGCCAGCGCCGTGCCAGGAAGCTGGAAAAAGCGAGCAGGAATACTTGAACGGTATGATGGAGTGAGGGAGAAAAGTAGAGTGCGGAAATATCGGGGAGGAAAAATAGAGAGAGATGAATGCACAGAAAGAAAAAACGAAGAAAAATAAAAGAGAGAGAGAGAGAGAGAAATGATGAAGGAAAATGAGGAAAGGGATGCAGAGACTGTTGCAAGGAGGGTAGGCGCAACTTAAAAAAAATCTTGTCTGGCTTTTTTTCGTGAGCATGGCCTGCAACGATACGTGAACTGCTTTTAATTAGCGACCAGGTTGTACTTGGAAGAAAAGTTCAAATTAGAACTTACTTATCCATCTGAGTGATTTCTCTTCTCTTCGTTTTCTAGCTCGTTCACAACGTCAGGATTTCTTAATTAGCGCTTTCTCTTCTAGTTAGATTTGCGAATTTAATGTGGGAATTAATTATTGATATGTGCATCTTATTTTATTCATTAAATATAGTGCATTAAGTCTTTTATATCAAGAATATAAATTTGACAATGTTTGATTGATATAAAGAGAATTAAATTAAGCACATGAACGAAGCTAGGCCAATTAAGACAAGAAAGACTCACAATGATATTGTGTAACAGACTGCAACTTTTTACTGCAGACTTATAAAAATTTAAACATTGTCTATACAACGTAAAATGTTAGTCGCTTTACTACACTTGGCACTATTGCCAATTTAACGGCCAGAAGAGGAAAAAGATATAATATTGACCTTTCTTACTTACAAATGTCAGTTGTTCGCGTTTACTTCGAAAAATTCGCTGATTAACATTTCAAGAATACATTCGATTTTTGGCACATTTCTTTCTGTTGTAATAAATCATGAACACATTTTTGGAGTAATATCATTATTCAATTTTCGTTGACAAGTTATATCAGACGAACACATTTTCGGAGTAATATCATTCTCCAATTTTCAAGTATTATTAGAAATACACATACAAATAACATTCATTAGTGTTATAAGAAATTGGAAAATCGATATAATTCTCATGTTTATTTGCACTTTTAATTCTCTACAATTGCTTTTAATAATTATTATTCTTTACACATGTTATTAAAAATACTGTATCCATGATATTTCATTTATTTTGCGCATAATTTTAAATATTTTTTAAGCAATTTATTACTATCAATAAGTAAAAATTTATTTATTCACAATTTGGTTGTTCATGCCTCCTGAGAAAATATTTCAACGTCTTAAGAGACGAGATAGCAGTCTAATAAATAAATGAATGCAGTCTAACTCTTCGCCTAAATAAATAAAAGCAGACCGAAAGGGTGTCGACTCCATGCATTTCTCCCCTTTTTTGCACGGGGGTGGGCGAGCCGGAGCAGCAACAGCAGCAGCAGCAGCAGCAACAGCGACAACGGCTGCGACGGGAGGGTGAGTCGTACTCAGCGACGTTTTATACGTCGTCGGGTTTCATGCGGCGGGGTAATTTTTTTATTAGCTTGAAAACCACTCGACCCGTCGGCGTCGTCGTCGTCGTCGTCGTCGTCGTCGTCGTCGTCGTCGTCGTCGTCGTCGTCGTCGTCGTCGTCGTCGTCGTCATCGTCGACGTCGTCATCGTTGTGTCGCGCAGCATGTCGGTGAGATCTACCCTCCCCCCCCCCCCACCACCGAGAAAAAGATCGACTACTCCTCGCGCGCTCCTGTGTCTATGTTTTTACTCTTTTTCCTCCCGCTGTCCTCCACGCCACACACCGTTGCCACCCCAGTTTGCTCTTCGCGGATTAATCGCGACTTCTCCCCGTCCATATTTCGCCCGTCAAACAGTCAAAAGAACCACACATTCATTTGCTTTATTAAGTAGTTTTGCGCGAATTAAGAGCACACTCGCTCGCGGCTTTATTAACTCGCGCGTTCTCATCTTCTCTTACGCCCTTTTTCGTTTTTGTTTCAGTTTGCTATCCAACGAGAGACGAGACCAATTATGCGACACGACGATCGGCGCACAAGTACGAACATGAGTGTGGAACACATTGTTGAACTTGGAGTTATTTCGGATGGCAGACGGCCGATTTCGAAGACCGTTAATGTTAGGCACTCAGCGTGTCTGCGATATAATTATCACGAGCGCCAATTAAGTATTCTCGTTTGCGGTCGATTGCTCATTCGTTATTAATCGCGCACGTTTAATGCAATTTTCACCGACAGTTTTCGTTAGGCATGATCCTGAAGACCATTATACTATTACGAGGATAATTAATTCCTTATTAATAGTCTTTCAAAAAAAAAAAAACGCCCTATTAAATATTCACAATTATCTATTTATGGTAATCTTTAGCAAATTATTACTACTAAATATTAAGTACCTAAATTTCTTCAATTAAATATTTTCGATGAATGATATACGACTTGCAAAAGAATTGTTCGCCACACCATCCTTAAGTATGTAATCTGGCGCGAATGGCAAATTTCAGCTTCGGCAAATTCCGGAGGAAAATTAAGGTACTTTTTCTCGACAGGTTAAAGTGTCAAGAACTTAAGACCTCGCGAGCAACCCCTCCTCGTGGTGTCGAGACTGCTTAGAAACTCTTAAAGGGTAATAAACTTGTTTCACGTGCACGCGTCGCTTATTATAACGAGTTTGAGAAATGCCGACAGGTTCACGTTCTTCTGTTCAAGATATTCAGGTTACCAAACAGGATTGCAAAACGTGAACTCAAACGTTAACGCGGACTCTTGTATTTCTCGTGTTATTTATGTAAACGACATATAACAATCGCTGTACATATATTCTTTACTCCACGCAAAATATCGTATAAAAAAATTTTTATTTTTCCGTTTGTAGCTCAATCTCAGAAACGTGTGAAGTTAAACGATCCTCGCGGTTTTCGAGAGGCACGGGCTTCCCTTCGCGCGACAAAATGAGACCCGATGCGCGCGATCGTGTCAGAATCATAGGAACGGAAGCCATCCTACGGAGGGCCCTCCGGTATTAATGCGAAGGAGAAGCCCTCGGTTCCCCGATTCTCCCAATCACCGGCATAAATAAATCGTGCTTCCCGTCTATTCCTTCGCCGTCGGCTCGGAATCCCCGCCACTCGATCAGGCACATCGCGAATACGCCGTCAGCGTGCATAAGAAGAAAAAGGAAAGTGATCGGATGGGACGATTGTGCCGCTTCCCGCGATCGGATCGGAGATCTGTCGTTAAGCCGCGCTTACTCTCTGCCAGTCCCGCGGAACGATGTGTAATCAGGCCGACGTTCCCGATTTATTTGAGACAGCTTTATCACCGCCGCCGCGACCGTACAATACGGCCGATATATCGACGACGATAAAGGAGATATATTTTTGCACTTTCTCCCGGGTGACACATCGTACGCGACGCTGTCGCCTCGCTCGCGAAACAGATTTATCGCCGTTTCCGTGATGTGCATACTATTAACGTATTATATTAGCGAATGTGGATGGTGCACATATATCTTTATTTATAAATTACTTTCTCAGTTATGTCTTTTTTTTTAATCGTCCTTGCTTTAATATACATTTCTTCCCAGATGCAGATTTCTTTACCTGATTGTAGGATTACTTTTAGAAATTATCATTTTAGTGATATTTTTAAAAGCATTCATTTATGCCACATTTTAGCGCGCGCTATTGACGTCGAATAGTGAAAATAACTTAACGAAACGCCGTAAATTGGAACATGAGAAGGCAACTATATGAAATCCCGAGGCGAATTCTTAGGGGGGAAGGGTTCTTGGTACGACGCTTAAGCATGGACTTTAACCATTAGTCTACGAGCCATTAACTAAATTATGCAAGCACCGCCGAACTCCTGCAAACGTAGCACGCGTAAACTTCAGCCATCGCGTTGGGATCCGGATCGATCGAATTATTCATACCATCCACATATGCTGCTCTAACTTACGTTCATCATTAGCCCTTCGCGACCTAGTACGAAGTTTCGCAGTTATTTTTGTCCGTAAGCTCCGCGTAATAGATACCGCATGTACATTATAATGAATTACGTTAAAATGAATATCAACGTACGTCGTTGTTCGGTTTCTCGTGCGTTTTATATTATTATAGATCTGATAAAAAGTATCTTGAACGTATTACTGCTTTGGTGAATAAATTAGCAGTACTATTACGAATAAACGCAATTAAGAAACTTGTCCATGTGACCATTACTTTGCTTAGAGTCTTTTGCGGCGTATGTCTTTCAAGAGAGGCAATTTATCAGGGGTAGTTCGAACACGAATTGATTCTGGATTTATTTACAGGATACCCCGTCCGAGTTTTTGAATTACGAGAAACTAAAAGCCCCCAAAGTTGGACTCGACCCCGAGAATGTCCCGCTAGTGCACAGGTGTGGGTCACGAGAGGGTCGTTAACGCGCAGCCTTAACTTAACTCCCGACGATTAATCTCCCCACGCTAATTATTTAACCGGTTACCGGGAGAGTCCCGAACGGTCGAATAACGGCGTTCCGTTATCGGATGTAGCAGGATCGTTCGAGTGGAGTGGCGGCAGCGGGGGGTGCGGGGCAGAGGCATCAGTAGCGAGTAGGGGGGTTTAGGGGGGTGAGGTCTTGAGGTTCGGTCGCGCTTACGAGGATACGCTTGCACGAGGGGTTGGGATCTCGCGCAAGAGTAAATTGATTAGAATTAAAGGGTTGGCTGGCAGGTGCTGCTACGGAGGCTGTTGCAGACCTACCCGAGGAAGAAGAGACCTCGAGAGGAAAGCGAGTAGCGGCGAGGAAGAGCCACGTCGCGAGAGGAACGGAGGGAATCCCAAGCCAAGAGGGAAAAGCAGCAGGACGTGGGAGGGAAAGGGGGGGGCGAAGGTACAACGGTGACCACAGCCTCGACGCTGATTGGTCGAGTCAAGTTTGTGGCAAGATGGCTGGCTGGCTGGCTGTTGCCACCGCCGTTGCCGCAGCTACTGCTTCTGCTTCTGCTTCTGCTTCTGCTTCTGCTACTCTATACTCACGTCGTCCTCCCTTTCTAGTCCTCGCGCCCACCATTACCCCCCTTCCCGCCTCAACCCTTCCTCCGGCTCTACGGCCGCGCTGCCGTAGTTCCCTTCTACGCGGTCTCTAAGATGCTTTACCTATGTGCCAAATAGATGTATGTACGTGTACACGCCTGTTCGAAACAATGCCGGGCGTGCAACCACCCTCGCGCGCTCGCCCACTACCCTTTCTCCGGCCCACCACCCTCCGCGTCGCGCCCCCTGCCCTCTTCCACGAGGCTGCCACCATCCTTACGTGCCACACCAACCCTTACCGCTACCTATACGCTCTACCGCCGACCACCCACATCGCCCGTCTCTTCCTCCGCGGCCACCCCACCCTCCCCCTCCCCCCGTCACCCACAGCTCTCCATCTCAACTCTGTGAGCACGGCGTCACTGCTTCTACCATCCGCAACGCACACCACCACCCACCCTCCTTTCACGTACGCCGTCCTTCTCTCCCCTTTACGTACCTTTCTCTTTCCCTTTCTGTTTCCACTTCCGTCTTCCTCAAACGCCCGATCCAATCCACCCGACGGGTAAGACCGTACGGTGCCGTAAGTACGGGAACACCGGCGCGGTCTCTCAAAGAGAATGCGATAATACGAAGAACTTCGACTAATGAGTTAATAGTTGGTGCCTCGCGTTACCGGCAGTACCGGGAAGTACTTTATTCGACGTCGCCGGGAGCAACGAGATTATAACGCGGCGGAGTGGGTGTGAGTGAAGCCACACTCACACACACACATACACATACGTATTACGCGCGCGCGTACATCGCGTGTATACACACAGCCACACGCTCGCTGATATCCGGAAGAAGTATATGCGTAACGGCGTTGTCGACATCGACAATGTCGAGCAAGACCGTTGAGAAAATTCGTCCGACATAATCAGACGACTATCTCGTTTCCGTCGCCCACCTTCCGAGTCCTTCAAGTCGCGCCGATCTCTCTCTCCTCAGCCTTGAACGACTTTTCCTCTTCTTTGCCCGCAAGGTCGCCCGCGGCGGCAGCTGATTTACTGTCGGCGCGCGCCGCTGAAGCCGATCGAAGCGGCGTTCATAATCGCGCCCTCGCCTCGTGCTAATTAACAGGCCTTCGGATCCTTCGCAACTCTCGCGGCCGAAACGAGGGTAAAAAGTAACTAATGGGTAATGCCGGCTAATGGAAAAAACTGGGGTTGACATTTTGATTGTTTCTTCTCATTGACTCACGCGCGCGACCCGAGGCTATAAAACGTTATAATTAATATATAAATAAACATATCGAAGACTTTCAACCCCAGCTAGCAACACTTCTTTTCGAATCCTTAATTCACCACACTCCGATCCGTGAGACCGCTCGACTTTGTCGCACTGTTATTTTCTAATTAATATCCCTTATGTAGGAATTGGAAATACAGAGTCTGAATAAGAGGTTTATGGTAATATCAGGTCAAGAAAATGATTTGAGTTTAAATTGAATTTATTATAAGGAAACTAGAAAATTATGTTATCATGTGAAAACTAGAAAACCGAAAAACGTTTAGCGGTCCACTGGACCGGAATGTGGCGAGCTAAGGTTAACTTTAAAATTTTGTAAGAATTTGCGCCAAACAACATAATAGTTATATTTGTGATTATATTAATAAATAACAAGCTATTCCCCGACCGTAATCTTGATCAATTCCGAAGTTGTTTGTTTTTTTTGGAAAAATTTCAAGAAAGGTTTGCAGATTATTTTTATTAACAAAGAAAAGCGAATTAGAATCGTTCCGCTATCATTCATATTAATGCAAACACATGCGAGATTCCTTTCAGCTTGACGAATATATCCGGTGAGGACGAACGCGGCGTTCAGAGAGCCTTCTTTGGTTTAAACGTCGCAGAAAAATTCGCGCCTCGAGATTCTCTCCTGACGACAAAAAGGAACGGCGCGAACTTGCCCGCTCCATAGCCGTTCGCGTAGAGAAAAGTGCAACCAATAATTTTATTTTCCGCGATAAAGCACGGCGCTCGCGTGGCGTCGCCAAAGCGCGGGGGTGGCGCGTGGGCCACCATGGGGGATACGGGATTGGGGTGCGACGGGGGCAAGCCGCGTATCTTTAGTAAGTAAACAGAGCGCCTTATGAATTTTAAGCAGCACGACGGAGAGAGTACCAGAGTCTCTCTCTGCAGCTCGCTTATTTTCGTCATCTCTCTTTATCTTCTCTTCACACGCTCTTTTTCTCTCTCTCCTTTTTTCACTTCTCTCTCTTTCCTCCATACCTCCCAGCACCCTCCGTCGCTCGTTTTCACTCGCTTTTTCTCCTTTGAGGCGACCTCTTATATGCACGAACCGAGACGGTGAAGAAGGGCAACGTAATTTAGAAAAGTAGATGCGCCAAGATTGTGTAAGCGGCGTTCTTTTCCTTCGGCTTGGCGGTCAAAACATGAAGATGATGACATAGGCAACGAGGTCGTTACTCCGTGTTACTTGAAGAGCGATCCGTCGCGAAATTCTCTCTTTTACACGTAAAGAATATCTTTGTCAATAATTACAACACAAGATAAAATATTATTACTAATAATCACGTTAATTATTTTTCAAAAGTTGTTTAATATAATTTAATATAGGAAGATGATATATAGCTGTACCTGAGAAGTAAAGAATCGTATCTTTTCATTATTATAAATGTAGGGAAAACAGGGTTTAAAGTTTATTATTTCCATGAAAATTTCCAATACGACTTATCCTAAACATTGTATCTTAGGAACTAGTAATAATGAACATTGACAAAAACTGGCGATGACTTTTTACCTCTAAGGTACAGATATATAAATTATATTTTATTTTGTATCTCCCTCTCCTCCTTTCAATTCCCCGGCGCTTTAGCAGACCGTGATTTCCGCAATTATTCGCACCTACATCAGAACCTGCTGCTCGACGAAGCAATTCTGCGCACGATGGAGAAAAGTATTCTCGTACTGACAGAATTCGTTCGCGAGACGACGACAAAGCCTCGGGATTTGCGTCGTCTCACGATTGTGGGCGGTCACGCCGTTGTTTTGATATTGATCTCCGGATAGGACAGCGTCGTCGTCTAAGCATTCTAATGGCAAGGGATCGGGATTCTGCGCGCTGCGAGGCGCACGTGCTTCTAATGATTTTAGTGTACCGTGGTATACCCTCACTGGCAATATATAGGCGGGCACGTATAGCCACGTATCGTATCCACGTTACCGGGGCGCGGTGTAATATGTCCCGGAGAAGCCCGAAAGGGTGGGTGCCAAAGGAGGGTGGGAGGGAGGCACTCCCCGGGACGGTCTTGCGGGATTCTTAATGGCGAAGGGCCTCCAAGGTAACACTACGGCTATTAAACGCAGACCCTACCACTTCGTCTTCTCTTCCGACACACACTCTCCCCATATACGTATCTCTCCTCATCCCCTTCCGTGCAATCCCCGATATATAGTTTCAGACTGTGCGACCCAAAATTTCGATAGAAAACTCGTGGAAAGTGTCCAGAAAGAGTTTAGTTTCCGTAACATTCTTGCGAGAATCGATTAACTTTGATCGGTCTTATCTTATGAGAATTCAGAATTGCCATGAAGAAAAAATTATGCAGAATTATTTTCACAAGTTTTGGCTGTTGAGCAACACGGTTGCACAGCTATTAAATAAGTGCAAGTTTTGCACTATATACAGCTCTATAGCCAATAATTTTCTCGTTGAATGAAGATAGTAAGTCGATCTTATAAAATTAGATTTTAACTAATTTCTAATTAATAAAGTGTGCAAATAAAGGACAAGACAATTGAAATGTAGCTAGAGAACTTGAGTTCGCAAGAAAGCGGTAAAAAAAAAAACGTTGGGCAGCGAAACGAGCCTGCAAGTAAAATTACAGTCACGCGTGAAAGATCGTTCGAGAGGAACGGGATTCGGGAGTGGCGTGCAGGCGCGGCGCGGCGTAGGTTGCTACGGGGGGTAAGTAAGGAAAATGTAAGCCTGGATCAACCGCGCTCATCCCCTTTGGCGTCGGCGTTTGACGCGACCGCTGAAATTTTTACTTCGTTCGATTTGGTCTTTCGGTGAGATTCTCCCCGTCCTCTGATTGGTGGACCCTGGCCACGCCCTGCCACGTAAGGGTGACTCGCTCGCCCGAGCACTATCAACCCTTATGTAGATATGCCCGATGCGAGCACACTTATGTGTGCCGGCACGCGTACACATGTGTATACGCGTTTATTTGCGGATGTATGCGTCTATGTGTGTACATGTATGTGTGCGTATACGTGTGGGGCCGCAGACTTCACGGGTACATACGTGAATACATACGGCCGATACATAAGCATAGGGATGTATATACCGGGTGGGGTTCCGTTCGAGAGACGGCAGTGGGCTTTCGATACGACACGGTCGATCGAACGGCTCTCGTATTTTCGGTATCGAGGCGTTATCTCCTGGGAAGATAAGCGTGCACCACAGGATGC
The DNA here is from genome assembly GCF_030848795.1 of Temnothorax nylanderi. Classification (NCBI taxonomy): domain Eukaryota; kingdom Metazoa; phylum Arthropoda; class Insecta; order Hymenoptera; family Formicidae; genus Temnothorax; species Temnothorax nylanderi. The sequence continues at coordinate 2,299,528 of NW_027249069.1, read as the reverse complement.
CTGAAAAATATTTCGACACCGTTTACCGGTGTCTGCATGCACTTATGCACGTATGCACGTATGCACGGGTATAACATACGAGGAGTGTGTCTGAGATAGCATTGCAGAGATTGTCGATAGGACAGAGAAAAAATTTGATGCGAAACAGTTATGCCTATACCTACTTTGGTATTCAGATATTGGATTAATATTTTTAAAAATTTTATACGAAAGTTTAGCCCAACAAATTATCTACTTTATAATAATTACAGTTACATCATGATGCAATAATCATGAGAGAAAGAGAGAGAGAGAGAGAGAGAGAGAGAGAGAGAGAGAGAGAGAGAGAGAGAGAGAGAGAGAGAGAGAGAGACAATTTGACAAACTATATTAATATGATATAAGAAATTGATTTCTAATTTGGTTAAAATAAAGCCGAATTTATCTTCTATTATAAATAAATTTAGTATACAATTAGTGTACTATATCCTTAACGTTATATTTTCTAACATGTACAAATAAATGAATAAATCAAAATCTCGATAACATATTCTTCTAAAAATTAATTATCTCCATTCAAATTTAAAAAAAGATGTATACAATAATTCTACAATGTCCATATATTATTGTTACAAATAATGCGAAAGATCCGTATAAGTCATATGTTCGTTAGGTTGTAAGTGTAGTAACGCATTCAAAGTACCCAGACAAATTCTATTATTTTTACTTTCGACCACTGAAGTGGGACAGCTCGTATATGTAACACACCACGAGTAACAATAATTAGCAACGTTAACGTATAAGCAACGATAATATATTGCCCGGATGCACGTCGCGTTGTGTTCATATATTTCGAGAATGAATTCCACGTATAAAAATGGGGAAATCTCAGTGTATATATATATATATCTGGATCGCGTGATTTAATTTTCGGGTACACCCACCTAACGTTCACCACGCCAAGTTTAGCTTCCCTATATTTAATTACACAGCGTATGCTATCTCATTCAGCGTTGCTATTCCGTAGCAATCGTACGATATATTTAATATTTATGCGATTCCATGTATTGATTTGTTACAGATCTATCTACATTGTGACATTTGCCAAAATTAGATACATCGAAACTTCACACATTTCCCTCACTGTAATTATTTACATTGATAATTCTTTTAGAATTGATTTAAATAATAGTATTAGTAAACTATAAATATCATATATTGTATTTTATTACTTCAAAAGATTCCAATTATTAAAATTTTATGGCTTTAGTTTTAACACAGACTAATATGTATTATATATTTATTATATGTTCTCATCCCCATATGTAGCTGTCATAATTATCTATTATAATTTAATTAATCTAGCTATTATAATTCAATTACACATGTAGATTAATACTTATTGTTAGATGTAATTACATAATTATATATATGTAATCTACATATATAATTAAATTATTATTATATGGATAATTAATGAATAATAAATTACAAATGAAGCACAGGCGTGCCTCTTTTAGTATACTTAAGTACGTTTTATAAAATATGTATATACATATAATATATATCTTATAAAAATATGAAAATAACATGCATTATGTAAATAATGATGTCATAAATATTCAATATTAAATAAACGATTACGCAGATATAAAAGTTAAAATATTATTTAAATAATTCTTTCTTTATCTTGTATAAATTTGTGTACAATAACTTTTAATATGTGATAAGATAGCCGTTATAATAAAATAACTATTAAATCAAATATATATATGAAAACGACTGTCAAATTATTGAGACTTATAAAGATTATTAATTATTATATAATATTTTCTATGTGTTAAAGAAAAGAAATTTCTCTTTTTAATTAAGGAATATTAATAAAAAATAAACTTCAGCTTTCGCTATCCTGTTCTTATACATATATAGCTTTTTTCTTATTCTTTCTCTATTTCTTCATTCTTCTCATTAGATTATATGCTTTTATTCTTTCTCAAATATTTATACTATTGCTCGTAAAAATGTTTGTATGCGGATGTATATAGGGGTGTATAAATGTATGTAAGTATCCGCAGTATATATATATTGAGCTCGGGTCCATGGGTTCGCTAACAATAAGCCCAAATGACTGTGCGGATCAGTCATCCCTGCGGAACCGCAGATTCCTAGCAGTCACGTAAAGTGCCATCTAGACCTACGATCATCATTCAGAACCTTGTAGAGAACAACTTGCTATACCGATAATGACATCATTTTGACTGCAATGTGTTCTTTGGAAATAAATGCAGACTCGATGAATAACTCGGTGAGTTCATACTATTCACAAATCTTATACGAATATGATTATGAATCGCGTAATCTGGCGCAAACTTTAAGATTAAGAAATTTTGATATTGGACACTTTCTTTATACCCTAAGATTTTATTCTTGAAGTGACTTTCAATGTTTGCGAGTTGTGAAATCTATCTTTTCTTCCCGCAGATGCCTCTTAAATAGCAATATCGAATTACTTATTATTAATCAATCATATAATTTTTCTAACAATACTATTTTTTAATATTAAATATTCGACTTCTTTTTTTAAACATAGACCCTAAATATAGTATGTAACGTCCGCGGTGGGAACGAGAGAGACGCGTTTCTCTCAATACATATACACAAGTATATATGATAATTTTGAGAAAATTAATGTTTACATGTGTAACCTGAAAACACTAGCAAGTTAAACTGTATTTCTTTTATTTTTTATTTACGTATTTATTTATTTACGTTTTTTTTTACTTTCCAAAGTCCAAAAATTTATAGTTAACAGCGCTAGTGATATGTAGCGCGTTTGGACGATTAAACGGTTTGACTGTGTCGAAAAATTTCAGGTAAATTTTCTTTTTAGAATTGACCACCGGAGTTACAAAATAAGATATAAAAGCAAAGACAAACAAGTATATTTTCTCTCATAAATCTGACCGATACCTGTAGGCATATTCTGTAATTCTTAATAACAAAGTCTTTAGGACTGCGAAATCATTTTTGGCCATAAGAAGACATTGAATATTCATCACTGTAACAAAACAAATAATTGCGAAAATGTCTCTACCAGACAATATTCGATACACCAGCGAGAAGAAAAGATCTAATAAGTTGTGATGTCAAATAGTGATGAAAAATAGTTCTAAAGTACGCATAATCACGGTCACATAACGAAAATTTCAATATGAGTCAAAAGTGACCCCAGTATCGGTCCTCTGCGTTGCTGTTTATAGTTGTCATTCGAAGATATCAATACTATTCACCCCATTCACTATATCAAACTTCGAAGAGTTTCAGGAATATTGAGAATATTCTTAACTTTTTCTACTGATTCTAGAGAATTCTAGAGAATCTAGAGATTTCAGAGAAACTAACTGATTCTTTTTAAGGCAACGGATGTATAGAATGCTTTATTCTTATACACATGTAGACTTTCGTATTGTTATCAAATTGTATACAATATATTATCTAGATATATGGTGTGTATATTTAATAAGTTGCCACACATCAGTTACCTCAATAAATATGTTAATTCATCACTCACCGACCCTGATTCGCAACAGCGGAATTATATCTGCCACGTAGCTACGTTGAATCTGTAACATACAAACATAAAATTTATATTAAAATAGTGTTATAAAAAAACCCAATGTTTTAAAACATAATTCCTATGTGAATCGAACTTTTTATTATTCAATTAGATATTAATTTAAATAATTAAACATTTTACGAAAAAGATCTTTACAAGGATGAATTTCTATAATATATTAAATTACTTCTCTTCTTCCAATTATTATTTCTAAATCACGGGGAAATAAAACAATTCGAAAATAAACAGGAAAAAAATTATTTTTATACAAAACAAAAAAATAATATTTACCGCAAAGTTGTTCCGCTGGCGCCCGATGCCTCTCCCAAGCCTCCTCCTCCTCTCAAGCTCAGTCCTCTCGGGTTATCAGCTCCCTCGATGACCGACACAACTCCACACCGGCACCACGCGTAAACGCGGACAACAATAATCGCGCGAATACATCACTCCCGAAAACGTGAAGTACACAACAGTTATATGTATACAAGATTGATCTGTAACATACGAAAATATTCAAATAAAAATAATGTCTAAGATAAATATCCTGATATCCTAATCCTAATATAATTTGAACTACTACAAATTTTAATTATTTAGAAATTATCTAGAAATATTTAGAAACATTTTATATATTAACAAGTAATATTTTATATATATTTGTTAATTATAATCAAGTCATAAATAATTTATTAAATATTTAAAAAATCTTCAAATATAAGCTAAAATATTTTAAACAACAAATAAGTAGAATAAGTAAGAGAGAGAGTCCGTTTGTTCTTTTTCGAAAAACTTCCTGAAATGGTGCAATATGTTAGAGTGAGACAAGTATATTTTGTTTCACTCTAATTTACTGCACTAGTGTACCAGTTCAGGAAGTTCTTCGAAAAATAACAAACGGAGTGGAATACGACCATATGAGATATACAATCAAATTACGGACAGGCCGTTAAAATATTTTACTAATTACACAATGTATTAGACATTTAATACACTATTACATACAGTGATCTGAAAACGATATACTACTGCGCAAATGAATAATTATTTCTTTTGTTAACAATTAATAAATAGATTATGAAATGCTCACCTTATCTGTTACACCTGGCCGCCTCCTCGGCTCCTCCTCTTCTCTTCTTTCTCCGTTGCTATTTCTTCTTGCCATTCACATCTGTTTCCTAAAACAAACAAAATATTGATTACAATTAATCGATTACAAGCAATCACTAGAATACAATAATCGTGCGGCTCTGCCATATACTTTCTACGATACTCTCGAAATTAATCACACGCGTACTTAATCATATTGCGACAGCGGAGAAATAAGAGAAAAAATTATAGCACGTTCGATATCAGCGATATTTCACAAATAAAAATCAACACAACGAAATGTATCAACAAAACGCGGCGTCGTTAAATTGATTCGCGCGATAGATCTTCGGCCGAACAAGACTTTCGAAAATACGCGTTCGAACGGATTATCAATATCCGAGCGCCGAATCTATACCTTTCGTGATAGGTACTGCAATAGATATTAAATGCAAAGTTAATTTACATGTTATACTCACCAATTAAATAAGTCGCGACGGCCATCACTCATTCCGGATCCGATCCTTCTCATGTCTGTCCGCCGCGTTCTGTAAATGAAAGGGGAATGTATAAATCAACATGGCGGAGGCGCTTCATCTTCCGCGCGCGATTAACGTCTCGCGGTCTCGCACCAAAAGCGACGCGGCGCGGCGGCGTCACTACGCGTCCCGCTCTTAACTTCGCGGTTATGCATTTCTCGCACTTCGAGTAGGAAATACTATATGCTTGCCTTTTACTACAATTATTATTTTATTTGCCTCCTAATGAATAGGCGTATTAATATTGGCAGACATCCGCGATTTCGCGACTGACCGCACGACGCGTCTTCGGCCGAACAAGTACCACGAATATGTATTTTCAAGAATCTATCAATAGCGGAGCGCGCCAAATGTGTACTACGCGCTAGATAGTATAGTTGTAAAGTAAATAACGAACGCAAGGTTAATATATCTTATTTTTACCAGTTGAACGAGTCGCGACGCCACTCGCCCCGGAGCCGATCCGTCCTGTGTCTGGACTGTCCAGTGTCCGGAAACGAAGAGAGACCGCGGCGTAATCAACATGGCGGAGGCGCTTCGTTTCCCGCGCGCCTCGCGGTCAACTTCACGCGACAAGATCGACGCGGCGTCGCTACGGGTCTTGTTCTTAACTTCAACGCGATTATGCATTTTCCGTACTTCAAGTAGCAAACACTGTATGCTCGCCTTTTATTACGATCGTCAAGCATTAACAAGTATTCTTCTCTTTACAAATTACTTTAATTGTGCAACGCAAATATTACTTATAATTAACTTATATTCCCTTGCCTTCTATTTGATGATGCGAAATTTACGCTCGAACGGAAAATGCGTACTTACAATCTCGCGAGATTACGGATCCGCCCGACACTCGTCGACGTTCCGCGACAGATGTATTGAGAAATCGCGAATGAGAACTCGCGTGAATTGCGCGGTCAACTTCGCGCGCTCAGAAGCAGTTTTACTGCCGCAACGATGCTACACCTGTTTGCTCCCAACTGCACTTTCGCGGACTTTTCACATTTTGGGTGCGTTCAGGCTTATCTCTGCTTCAGTCACCGACCGAGCCGACCGAACAGACCGAGACGCTTCCTCGCCTCAGGTAGTTCGGCACGAGCGGCGCTCGCGTCAGTACTGTGTGGTACTGTGAAAGCTTTAAAATAAAATTGTGCTTGTTGACGGGGTTGAACCAAATTTTAGACTGAAATGATTGAGGAGCACGACGAACGCGAGACAATATGCGACTCGGTGGTAAGTGTACGCGATACGCCGTGCGCGGGAACACCGGCGGGTCGCCCGGGGACTCACGCGACTCGCAAATGCACGTACACGATGATGATCTAACCTAATTTTCAGAATTCACTGGTAGAAGGCTGTCGTTTGCCGGTCAGGATGCACAGCACGGACGATTGGCGTAAGTAAATTGTACGCGCGTGTTGTTCTGTTCATCCCAAAGAATATGTCGTTATAAAAGGCGTGGCTTTTTCTCTGAAATCCACCACAGCATAGTTGCGATCATCATGTGGCGAGATTGAGCTACATTGTTTTGGAGCATACAAAACCGATATCATTTCATCGCTAAGTATTTGTATTTTACGCTACTCTATGATGAAGATAATCTGATTGCAATTATATGCATTGATCTTTATTGAATCATAGTGATAAACAACATATTTGATAAGGCTGATTTTATTGCATATGTATATATGACATTTCTGAGATACTTGCTCCATATATAACATTTAAAAATACATTACATTTGGATGTAACGTAATTTTGTTTACAATTTTGTTACAATTAATATATCTATATATATGCAAATGTATTATTTTTAAATATATAATAAATAATATTGTAGATTAAAAGTCACAGCAACACAATTTAAACAAAATCTTCTTGTCCTATCTGTAGCACTAGCTGAAATCATCAGCGTTAAGGAAGTACAAGGCGTCAAGTGCTATTACGTTCACTATGTGGACTGTAAGTAAATCGCTTTAGCGTTTAAGTATGAGAATCATAAGTGTCGACAAGTGTTATCAAAACTGCGCTATTTCAGTCAACAAACGATTAGATGAATGGGTTATGGAAGATTCCCTGGACACTAGAAAGGTCCAGTATCCTCGTCGCGAAGGAACAACGCCCGGAACTGGTGCGGCGACCCCAAAAAAGCAAGCCGTTAGTAGACCTCCTAGTCCCAGTAGCGTTAGCAATGAGCCAGTCAACGGTAACGCCGTCCTACAAGCGGCGCTGCAAAAGAAAATGTCTAGAAAAAGGAAAGCGACGTTTCTAGAAAATGAGGACTCTCAAGATGCCCCGCCGCCGCCGCAAACGCCGGGTCCCAGGCCCACTGGCTCCTTAGTGGCGCATCACCACGATGATGTAGTCACGAGAATGAAAAACGTAGAACTAATTGAATTAGGCCGCCATAGAATAAAGCCTTGGTATTTTAGCCCATATCCGCAAGAGATGGTAAACTTAACTTGTATATATATCTGTGAGTTCTGCCTAAAGTACAGGAAAAGTCGAAAGTGCTTAGAAAGGCATTTAGTCAAGTGCAATTTACGTCATCCACCCGGAAACGAAATATATAGGAAGGGATCTATATCGTTTTTCGAGATTGACGGCCGCAAGAATAAGAATTACGCGCAAAATCTTTGCCTACTGGCAAAGCTATTCTTAGATCACAAAACTCTTTACTATGACACAGATCCATTTTTGTTCTATGTAATGACAGACTTTGATAGCAGAGGGTTTCACATAGTTGGCTATTTTTCGAAGGAAAAGGAATCGACGGAAGATCACAATGTAGCATGCATTCTTACACTGCCACCGTACCAGAGAAGAGGTTACGGCAAGCTTCTAATAGAATTTTCATATGAGCTGTCAAAATTTGAAGGAAAGACTGGTTCTCCCGAAAAGCCGCTGTCCGATTTGGGTTTACTTTCGTACCGAAGTTACTGGGCTCACACGATACTTGATATCCTGCTGAACGTAAAGCCCGTGGTAGAAAACGAGAAGCCGCAGATAACGATAAGCGAAATCTCCGAATTGACGTCGATCAAGAAAGAGGACGTAATATCGACTCTGCAAAATCTGAATCTCATTAACTACTACAAGGGACAATATATTGTAACATTAAATAGGTAATTTACGGTCAAAATGAAAGAAGATTATGATTTATCTGAATTCGGTGAGATCTTCATAATGATGCATATCTTTATTCGCAGGGATATTATCGAACAACACTCAACTGCAATGGAAAAGAGACAGATCAGAATAGATCCTAAGTGTTTGCATTGGACACCGAAAGACTGGAGTGTTAGAGCCAAATGGTGAACTTATAGCTCGAGTTGACAATAAAACGATGCTGATTTCAGGCATTCTGAAAGCGAGTATGGTTAACGGGTGTACAAAGTTGTACATATATATGTTAATTTGCGACCTTGATGGTCTAGCGTTTTAATAAGACTGTATCTGGCGTTATTTACGCTTATTGCAATGCTTTAGAACTTGTCGACACACGCAGATCTCGATTATAGAGGACTAAGATCGTACTGCGCGAGCGCTCGCGAATTTTACCTGACAAAATATTTGCTGTAAACTTATACCTTAAAAATGCGATGTTTTAATATGATGATTAGAATTTTTTTAAAGATTCACAAACCGCTGTACAGTGGTCGAATTTGTACAAATAATCTACCGCTCCTGTAGAATTGTAAATAAATGTGATTTTATAACATACAATTTCCCCACAGCTCAATTGTATACAAAAATTTTATACAGAACTTTGTATATGTAGATGTGATCAGAACACAGATTGCTATTTGCAATCCGATTTTTAGCACGCACAGAGACAAATGAAGACGTGCATCATACATATATGTATTGCGTGTATGTAAATATTACATATCTTTTTCATTCACACTATATATGTATATTATCTTGACGTAATAGAAATGCTTTTTAGACCGTTACGAGTATTATAAATTATATAAGTACATAACGCATTAACGTATTTATGAATATTCATGCAAGATGTAGAGATCGCGTAAAGCAACTTTATTTTAAAAACTATTTTTTGGACAGGGACAGGCTAAATAGCCTGTCCAATATAGAAATTAATATCACAAGTAAAATTAGTATTAAAAGTATAATCCAAAATCGTGAAAAAAATTTAATGTAAATAATTTTCTAAATTTCTAATTTAATGTTATTGAACGCCGTCCGGTATTTACTTTTCAGTAACTTTATTAGAAGCTAAAAATTGAATTTTTATGTTTTACAAGTAGTGTAGTATTATAAGTATTATAAGTTTGTAGATAATGAATGCTCTCCATGTAGATTGATATTGATTTTCGTTCTGTAACAAAGAAACCATATAAAGTTACCAATATAAAATAAATTTCAACTCAATTTGCCAATCCGTTCTTTTAATGTTGTTATTTCATATCGAATGCAATATTTCTTAATTTTAGTATATTATTTTATATGAAAGTTTTGAATAGGAAAACTTTTGGTACAAAATTCTGAGTTTGTTTTATAAATTTCTAAAATTAAAAAATATGCATTTATAAATTTGATATTGGTACAAACTTTTAAAACAAGATTTGATTCCTTAATCATGCTTTAAAGAATAAAAAAAAAGATTATCAAATCTCACATAGCTTATTCTCGATTTCCTCATGATCAGAAAACGTCCATGGTATATTGAAATTCTACTTTTAAAAAATTAATTTTTATGATTTACGCAAAATGCAATAATGTATACCAAATGAAACGGAGGGAGGAAAAGTTCTACTAGTTCTACAAGCACTTACATTCCATTATGCACTTTGACGAGGTTTACACGAACATACATATAGAAAAGATCTAGCACAATACATTTTTATTGCCTATATTACATAATAGATCAGTCACGTTGTCATCTTTAAAAAATAGTTTGCTTGTACGAATATAAATTACAATTTCACTTTCACAGATTCACGACAGACTTTGTTTCGGTGAGCGAGGAGATAAAAGAAAACAATCTTTAGACACGACTTTAAATACAGCATCTTTTATGTATATATATATATGTATGTATATATATTTTTTTATATTCAACAGTAACATCACAGTAGCTTCATATACAATAAATCTTTGTTCATAATTTTATCTGTATTCTTTTTGTATTCGTTACCACGTAAGCGCGACACGGCGAGTTCCTAAGATTCATCACGACGACAAGCGGAAGGAAGAAACTCGTGTGCACGCACTTTTCACAATTGTCAGGTCACAATGATCTCACACCGATATGATCGCATGAAACTCGAAACGCTCTTTGATATTTTACGAAAATTGATATCCGGTAACCCTGTCCGTTACACGCACTATTTAGTAACTTGAATCCACGTATACAACAATGTGAATGCGATATATCAGGATGAAAAATTATCAATCAATTAATATGTAAACGATCAATCATATTATTAATATAGTGGAATTAAACATCCGAATGAACGAAATAACATTTGGGCTAATTACAAACTGATATCGATCACTCAATATTTTCATACTGACAATGAGAGAAATGTATAGTTGCAGGAATCGAGAACCACGACTTTCACATTTATATCGGCCACACTGTGGAAATAATTTGAATATCGGTGTGTTATTCATAACAAAATAGATCGTTTTCAGTTTAAGCGTATTTAGGAATGATATTTTGTATTCTATCATTCAAATTAAATTAAATGCCTTGCAAAAATCCGAACACACATTCTATAGAATTTTTTTTATAAAATTACACAGGAGTAAAATTAAAAATGTATCGTGGTTCACGGGAAGAGTACAGTGCCGCGAAGTAAAAAAAAAAAAAGAAATAGTCGTGGTATCTCGTCGCTGCCGTTTGTGCGTGCAATTGAATGAACGGACAATACGTTTCCCCCTTAACAATAACGACAACAACAACAACAACGAGACGATGAAAATCCAATGGCAGCGGTATAATGTCGAGAAGAACAGCGAGTATTTAACAAGATAAGAATGACAACACGTACACGGCATCACGACAACGGCATTTACATAGACTATCGCACAAATAACCAGACGCATACCGGAGAATTCGCGAGAAGCGCTTAAGATTATGCACAACCCTCGTACATCGCACAAAACGCAGAGATTATCCTTAGCCAGGCACACATTGAGTCCTGCGTGATACAGTAGCACGTCCGTGCACATGCATCGTCATTCTTAATTCCGCGGAACGTCAGAATTTATATAATCGATCAACATATTTAACAGCCTATTGTAACTTATATGCAAACAACGGCTTACAACTGCTTGATAAAATTTATAACAGTATTTTGATTTATTAGAGTGGATTAATCGTTAAAAACTTGTCCACTATAAAATGTACAACCAGAATGTTACCAGCAAATTTTATATACACAACACAAGCAGCCAAGAAAGATGATAAACCTTCAGTTTTAATCCTTCATGATATTCCATTTGATAGCAAATTATTTTGGCAAAATTGATAAAATGATCTTACACCCTTTAGGGCAAAAAGATGATTTTAACGACGCGATTTTTTCCCTTTCGGAAATCCGCCTCAATGTGCGTCTGATATTACACTTACTTACGCTATTTACTCGCCGGAGTCCGCTCACGTGGCTCACAATATTTCGTTACGCAGTTTTGACTCGTCGCATTATACTCTTTCTCACCCCTCTCTTTATCGTTATACGTGTGCACATGTATGTCATGTGTGCGTGTGTGTTTACATCTTAATATATATGTTACGTATATATATATATATCTCTCTCTCTTTCTGTTTTTTTTTTTCATTTGCCTCCTCTATCCCTCTGCGAAACAATTTCTTTACACATTTGCGTGAATGTACAGTTGAACAATAGGCGGCAATGGCTGGACAGAATGGCGTTCGATGACTTTTTTCAAATTTTCTTTTTTTTTTTGGGTGTTCTCGAGGGGGTACCTCGGCTTGGCGCCCTACACTCCCCCCCTTTTCGCTCTATCTTTCTTGACAACGAGCAACGCCTGGACTGTCGTCGAGTACAGTAAAAAAAGTTTCGTTTTGTACATTAGTATATACTCGTGCCACGGCGCGAGAGGAGGAAGAGTTATACACACGACAGGCGTAAGTTTGTACTGATTCGTGATATTTTTTTTTTTTTAGCAAACTCGAGCGCAGGTTCAGATCTTTTCAAGCAAAGATATTTGATATCGGTATAATTTCAGCTAGTTTGATTTTTGATGCTACAGATAGAATAAAATAAACTTCACTACGAGAATGTCGAGAATGTTTTTTTGCGTGTCTACGAAATCGAAATACAAGCTTGTCAAAATTATGTCGGTTTTCCAGATACGCTGTGTTTCGGATAAACGCGAATAAACGACTCGATGCATTTACATTTGCCAGCTAGATGTTCGCAGAACACAGTTGCCATCGAGTCGCGATCGATCGAATATCGTAGTGCAATGCTTATGTCAATTTTATAGATAATCATATTTGAACAAATCTCGAATCTTATAAACCACTGCGCAATTACATAATCGTAATTATATCACGATAACGAAAAATTCCATCAGCAATCCTAAGTGAACCTGCGCCGAGTTTTACTCCGATAAATATAACGAATGAATAATGAGCTTATGGCGCGTCTCTACATAGATTGGGAGACGTCGTAGATACAATGAACAATCGAATACACTTCGATCACACACTAAAACTACGCTTACACACTGACGAAGTAGAATTTCGAATTTCACCCGCTTCGCGATCCGTTTTCTATTATCGTGTCCTATATTTGAATTTGTTTTCTGGAAATTATGATTCACTTACGTGAAGACTTTAATACTTATCATTCAATCTCCAAGAAAGTTACTAACTAAAATTAATTATTATATCCGTGATTTATACACTTGTATCTTTTTTCTTTGTCACGCGGTAAATATATTTACAAAAAATGCTTTTTTTGTAAAAAAAAACAAATCTGCATAATAATAACAATAAACAAATACATGAATTAATCTGGATAATCGGATTTCGTCGAATGGCGATATTTCGAAACTCTACTTTCGTCCAGCCGCTTGCCTGAACAATAAGACACTTAACAGTTTGGCGCCCTCCGTAGCGGGAGGAGACCGATTTTAATCCTCAACTACTATAATTATATGTATTTGAATGAAATAACAACTACAATGAGATCAATTTTGGACCCAATGACAGAGTACAATCATTTTTGATTATTATTGATGTGCCCGTCTGGTTCTATTATTATGTCCGACAAAGAAAAAATCATTACATCTTTCTAGTAATAGTAATTTTTAGTAGAGAGTAAAAAAGAGAAAGAGAGAGACAGAGAGAAACCCATAATATTATATATTACTATAACTAATGGTACATAAAATGAACTTTCACGCAGTTATATGGAAAGTAGTCAAATTATTTCATTTCAAGCCCAAGGGTTTGAAAAATATATAGATTGTGAAGCACAAACAATAGTCAGATATACAATCAGACACTATTTCTGGCGCAAAATTGAAAACTGAGAGATCTGCATTGGGAACAGATTTGAACTCACCGTAGTGGTTGAGGATTAACGGCCTTATAAACCTTTACGCGCATTATACAAGTACCATATATTACTTGTTACATATATAATAACATAATATACAGCGGGAAATCGGCGCTTGAAAATATTACGTCGCATCGCGGACGACCAACCGAGATCGTGTAAAAATATTTCCTCCTTTGGAACATCAAAGAAGAAATCGACCCCCGAAAAATATCTTTGGAAAAGGAGATCGCGGAATACGTGTTCTGCGTGTGAAATCGCGCGATTTCTATCCCATTTATTCTCTTTTCGCCTCTCTCGCTTTTTGATATAATCGTTACTGGAGCGCTGCCGGAACCAGGCTAGTCGAGGTCTCGTTTGATATTCGCAAAGATTTCGTCGAAATCAGGAAGTGACTCCAATGAAAATCCTCTTCCTTTCGGAAAATCCATTCTCCCATCGGAGAGAGATCGTCGATATGTCTCTTCTCTTTGTAGAACAGGAAGGTCGAGTGATTCACGATCGTGTGATAAAAAATTTTGCGGCCACGAACAAGTGTTTCCCCTGTGGGAAAAGGGAGTCATTTTGCTAAACGAAAAAGAGGCCCGCGCGTTGTTGCGCGAAAAATTCTTTCTCCAGCCTGCCCTCTCCGTGGATTTTAGAATCTCTGTCTTAGAGTATTTGAAAATATAAAATCTACGATAGAAAACAGAACAGACCTCGAATATATATATGTATATACATATACATATGTATATGTATATACATATGTATATGTATACGTATATTTTTTTTCTCCCAACATTCAACATCAATTCGCTTGCGCTATTATCGTTATTATATTATATTTTACAGCTCATTTTCATTATTAGCGTTATTATTTTTATTATTATTGTTGTTATTCATCTCGTTTATCGTTTTATTTTTATGTATATATAACGATACGTATATATATTATATGTATATTTATATATCTTCTTTTTAAGCTTACGTAATAGTAAACCATTCTTACGTGTTATAAGTAGCGTTTTCTTTTATGATACAGATTGTCATGTGTCGGCAATTTATTAAGTGCCGCCGATACGATGCGCGCTCTCAATCAAAAGCCTTTTTGATCGATGATCATTAAAGTGAATATTTCTTAACTCTTTACGTCGACAACGCTATCGTCAAGTGATTCGTTCGCTATTTTTGTCTTTGTCATTTCACCAAAGACAGAGGACATATGACATTGTCACACGATAAATATTACTGGCCAGATTTGTCTTCGTCATCGTTCACCTGTGGTATTGAAATATAAGAAGTATTCCTTAATTAATTACCTTGTCTTTTAACTGATCAGAGATTTTAGTTGCGTGATTCTTCTCATTAAAGGTATGAAAAATTATGCTTTTCCCACACTCGCGTTACTCGCGCTCTCAATCAATACTTTACATTTAATTTTATCAATCACATGTTAAGAATATATTAATATAACAAAGTCTGCGGAGATTGATAACGCCTATTTACGAAACTTTAACATGAAAGTGACGTAACGTATTTCTTGTTTTATTCCCTGCTTGATTTATTGATATAATGTGTACTTGCTGTCTTATGACAGCTTGGAAGAGCTTACATTATAAAAAATAACGCTCCTTATAATATCGAATCACAAAAACTCATACGAATATTGAATTAAAATAATATAATGTGTATATTCAGAAAAAGATATAGAAAAAATAAGCAATAAGAATCATCTTTAATAATGCTAGATATTATCATAGCTATAATATTTTATAATTTTATGTTTACTCCAAAATTTAATTTACTCCAAAACTAAATGGGAGATTACGAAATGTATGTCATGGAAGCACTGTTATAAGACAGTTTCTGTATATTAAAAATCGAAAACAAAGTACATAAAAATTTTTAATTAATAATAGAAAATTTTGTGTTATTTGGAAATAATTATTTACGGAAATTATTACATGTTGAACTCTTATTTACCAACGTAAGCTGGTATTTCACAAATTCAACTGACATTTGTCGGATAAGCCAAAAGTTTCTCGAACAGGAAACTTTTTCAAATCCGTCAAAACTTTTTAAAGAAACTTTTAAAAATTCTTTATCAAGTATACCTCCATTAATATCAGCTTATAACATTATTCCCCTCACAGACGATTCACTTTGATAACAAAACAAGGATGGCAGTCTGATATGCCACCAGATATAATTGAATTACTATAGACGAGTATCAAATCAAGTTTACGCGAATGGAGCCGAGATTATGTTTAAACTTATTATTCGTCGAGTGGCTCAGCACAACGACCTTTTGTAATATCGGAGAAATCTATCATAATTCGTGTCAGGCCTCGCAGTGTAATTATCGACATATCACGGTCGTAGTCGGAGTGATCTAGTTTGCAGGTCATTGCCGCGAAAAGACTTCGATTATTCGCATGTAATATTAACTAACGCGAAAAGGATGCCGCAACGTTACAAGAGAATAATTTTCTCATCATCAGAAAATTCATGGGTCCTTTATCGTCACGCGTTTTTCAGGTACACTTCGTCCTTGCGGCACCTTTCGCGTGTTGGTTAACTTTCATAGTCCACAATCGAAACTTTCTTGATCCTGCAGATGCAGATTTCTCTGATACGCCTCCAAACAGCTGTCGATGTTTCTGTATATGCCTGAATTCGCTTGGTACATCAGAGTGTCAAGGATTCTCTCGTTCTTTATAACTTTCGATGGTAATACAATCTGAAAAGACGAAAAACAATTCTTTTTGTATTTAGAATAACGAAGGAAATAATTTATAAATCTATTTTATAGTAGGAGTTAATCGCGCCATATGATTTTTAATCATTTACGTAAGTTATACTTAATTGCTACTTTTTATTCTTTAATATCATCCACATTTTTCTTTTAATATCTACCCTGATTAGTTCTTGAGGCGTTATCTTATGTAACTTGAGGTCCCTGCTGAGCCTGTCCATGATGCACTTGAACTCCACCTTGGCATCGATCTTGGTCGACTTAGTTTTGATTCTGTGCTTCGCCCAGTTCAGCATCGCCTCGAACTTCTTGACCTCCGCTAGTTCGAGGCTACGGCACATGATCATCTGCACCATCGATTCGCTCAGAGTGACGAAGTCTGGATGGTTAAACAGCAACTCGGCCCGCGTCTCGATGAACGCGAGGATCATGTTGACCAATTCCGAGGCGGACGTGTAACGCCAGTAATAATTCTCGAGGGCACACAACATCACGCAAACGATCTCGACCCTGAGGAATTGCTTGGCGTGATGGAAGCAAGCCTGAAGAAGTTCCGGCAGGTCGTAGTGCTCCGCGGCGCATATCAGACCAGGTATGTTGCTGCATGTCAGTGGACAGGACCCGGTGTGCAGGTAGTCCAGCAGAATTCGGAAAGTCTCTGGATCGAACTCGATGATGTCAAACTAAAAATATTGATGTTTATTAATAGAGGATCAAAACTACAACCACATGGCAAATTGTGGCTTCAAGATTTTTTTTAATTAGTCTATAATATTTCTTAGAATATTAATTTAATGATGATTTAATATTAACCAATAATCACTGGTTATATAGCTGGAATAAACATATTAAACATTAAAATTTATTTTAGGGCAAAATAATAGAAAATAAAAACATTTTATCTTACAGAAAATATATTGCAAAATATTATTAGCTGTTTAACATAACTTTAACATAATTTTGATACAGGTGATAAATCGATTATGTATTTCTCAGCAAATTTTAATTTCACACGATAACGTGAACTTTCTAAAAATCCTCTACAATCATTTTCCTCAGTACCGAGATACGCATTAATCGTTAACGTCTCACTCACCTCGGTCTGTGCAAGTTTGGTTCTATCTACTTTCTGCGCGTCCGCGCAAACGCTGAGTCGCGGCACTGCCAATGATTGGGCTGCTTTATCCTTATCCTTTGCTTCCTTATCTGTAAAAGATAATATTTAAATTCTATCCTTTCACTCAGTCGCAAAAGAACGCAACATTATGGTACGAATACATCTTCATATGTCGTTATTAAACATCATTACTATTTTATTATTACTATTTTATTATCCCTTTATACGACATATTTATCTATGAGTTTAAAATTATGCATTTTAGTAAAATTAATTTAGTAAGAGTAAAACCAATAAGTATCGATACGAGATAAATTGGTCCTTTTCTTCGTAAGAATTGAGACACGTACTACTGCAATCCTGCGAGCTGGCCCATCGCTTTCGATCCTCGCTCTGCAGAGTGCTGCCATGTTTTCTGATACTCCTTCCCCAGCCTGCCGTGATCGTACCCAGTCGAGAGAAGGCCCGTTTCACCATCGGCGACGAAGGGACACTTTTGGGCCTAAACACATCAGAACCAGTATCTCACAGAAACCGCGGAGCGGCACCTCAAGGTATGGAGATGGGATTTACGGGCATTTCACGCAGAGACAAGGACGACTCCGGATCCAAGGGAGGGGAGGGAGGACTGAGTACAATTGGAAGGGACGAATATCGAATATAAAGTCACGAAAGAAACGAAAACGAGACAACGACGAAAGCTCACTCTCGAAATTTGTACTGCACAACGTGCGAAGGATCGAAACAATTTGTGTGCATAATTCATCGAATCCATAGCAGCGATTCTTGTCAATTTAGTCAATACAGTTGGTGATTATTACATGAAATTTAGAATATAAAAAGAACAACGGTGAATTGCACTAATATAAAATTATTGGCAATAATGCCACAAGGTAGACGAAAGGAAGCATACGTGATATCAACATTATTGACGGAAACGAGTGAAAAAGGAATATATATAACAAATTATAATATACAGATTCTTGTTTTTCTAAGATACAGATTATGAGAGAAAAAGAACGTCTCAGAAAAATATTGACGAGCAAATGACAGATTTCATTCGTAGAATTTTGAACAAGAATTGTCGTTTTTTTTCTTCAGTGATCCAAGCGAGGCGAATTCGCCACGTGAATCGTATCATTCGACAGAATATTGCAAGTGCCTCTCAGAGAAGAGCATGCTTACATAAAGTCCAATATATTGATGATACATGATTTGATTTTTGCAATTTTTACATTACACGGTAATAAATAAAAAAAAGTTACGAGATAATCATGCGGTGCCATGAGGATGGGAGACATGGATGTGCCGTGAAAAGATACATATATTACGATCAAGTAACTATATAGAAGAAACATTCGACATTGAAAATCGCAGGCATTAGTCTCACCGTTCAAGATTTTTCAATTTATTCTCATTAGAGAAATCCAATTTCTATCTCACGTAAAGTATCGCATAATCCACATTCTTGCTCGATCTTTGATTGAGACGAGGCCGTAGCCGACGTTCTAAGCGAACGCTCACAAATCGCTAATCAATTTCGCAACCAATATTTTGCGGATTTGTTTAACATTATTCTCAATTCGTTTAATGATTTTAATTTTTAAAGCTTACCACTTTTCATAATGACGCATTCCAACGCTTTAACAAAGCGAACTTCGATATCAACGATTCCGAACTAGATTCATGAGACTAACAGATAAATAACGGGCTAACGACAACATTCATGATTATTGAAACGCACCTAGGACTCTCCATGTCGGGAACTTGTAGGAAATTCGAGCTCTTCGGCTTCTGCGGGCTAAGCAATGTCGGCGCCGGTCTTGCGAGCAACTCAGCAACCGGTACTTGCGGGCTTCCGAAGCCCGCTTGAATTCCATATAACATTTCTTGAAACACTCTGTATAAAGACAAATGCATATCGATCAATTTTCACAATAATGTTGAACATTAGAACATAAACGAGTGTTTTACGCTCAATTAATTTTTCATGCTTCCGCTTAACAGATATGTCTTTTACATTGTTAATCAACCGGTCTAATTAGCGGAATTTACTTATTCAATTATTCTCTTGGCTATTTCATGCGCATCTGTGAAAAACGTTGAGCTAATTAGAAAATACTTATTTTATTTGAAATTAATAAACCGGAAGAGAGGAACCGTTGTTTCTGGCCAATAAATTATCGAAAAACATTTTTCTAAATTAGACAGATATAATCAAAGATAATAATTTAAGTTTGTTAGACATTAATTTACATCTTCGCAAAAATTATTATATCCTAAACTTTATTTTGTTTGCGAAACAAGCAAATGTCATGCTCATATTTGTTACCTGCTTCTTACTGCTAGAATCGCCCTAACGCCGATGAATCGGACTTTTTGTTTTTGCTGTCCCGGCACGAGGAAAGACACGTCGAAAAGACTAGTGTTTAGCGTCACGTTCGCTGAATTATTGAGGAAGACTCTAGTAAAGTCCTTTGCAAGTTGATCATAGTCTTCGAACTGATCTCGCACCGAGTCCAACAATGGTGAAGACGGTCTCATGTGTCCAATCGGTCGCCAAGAACCTCGTCTGAGAATCAATCATAAATTTAATCCTACTGATCGAGCAATATTAATCGAATATTTTATGATCGACTACGCAATTAACGAATTACACGCGGAGTTAATTAAATAAGTTATTTATTAAATACATTTTAATATGAAAAATATTTTGTATACGTTATAAAATATATAAGCAATACCAAGTCAAATAACAAAAACTTCAATGGAATTAATGCATATTAATTTAATGCAAAGTATTTTCAGATTGCTTTTTTACACATACAATACCCGGTTTTACGTATACAGTATCATTTTAGTCGAAATTTTGAAATATTATTTTGTTATGATTACGTCTCACCTGTATGGTTTCGGAATCTGGCCCGTTTCCGCGTGATTAGCGAGATTCGCCACGATATCCTCCAACATTTGACTTCTCGTCCGTTCCTGCATTCTCGCGAATTTCGGCGCTGAGTAACTCGCCCTTTCGCCATTCACGATTTTCGTTAATATCCATTCTCGGAACATCGGACCTGTTGCGCCCGAAAATCCAATTCAATAGATAAGTTCAACGTAAGGGAGATTTTAAATTGATATAATCTTGAGATAGCCAGCCAATTTAATCTTATCATTTACATTGCCATTATTATTTTTCTAATTAAAAGCTCGATAATTGTAGCGTAACGTCAAAGTGGAAATTAACAAAGTAATATCAAATTTATTGAACTTTGTCGCAAACCATATATAGATTATAATGAAGATTATTATGCAAATTATGTAATTATATTGTCATTTAATGCATCCATAATGCCAATGATTAAATGTTAAATAAAATATTTGCTGTGGTAGAGAGAAAGAAAAATGTATAACTCTCTCTGTGTGATGTGATAATTTTTTATAAAAACAGTTTTAAATCGAATAAAATTAATTTCCCTCAGTGACGCTAATTTTTTTTATATGAAAATGTAATGATACCTTTTTCGAAGACACTTTGCTCCCATAGATACGGTTTGTAGGCCCCAACTTCATCCCTTGTAACTACGGACACCTCGTATCTCGTGATTTTCCGCTTTATCCGTGGACTCACTCGCACCAAGATAAATGTGTGCAAAAAGTGCGACTTGATGCAAGCTGGACTGAAGTTCGTGTTGTCGGCTTCCAAAAATACGACGCACACTATATCGTTGCCAATGTGCCTTTTTCTCTGAAGCTGCGCGAGCGAAGAGAGAGAGAGAAGAAAGAATTTTTCAATTAAATCCTCTTGGCGCGTTTTATCATTTAAAATTTTTCTATTGCGTTAAACGAAATAGTTCGATAAAACTAAAATTGAGACAACAGTGCAAATAGATAGCTCACTTTTTGTGGATCGTGTTTCTCGTAAGGCAATAAGGTGGACACGTGGAACATTATCTCGATGCCCCTCCAATTGGTGTAGACAGAATATAGGCCCGTCAAATCGTGTACGGTGTCGAGACCACCTTTGTACTTGTCAAATCCCTTCAGCCTGATCTTGTCCCCGAGAATCTGCAGGAACTCCTCGAAGAGCAGCGAGTTGTCGTTGTTATCGAGTATCTCCTCCTCGGTGTACTGATCTTCCTGGACATAAATCATCCCCACCTTCAGCTCAGACTTGATAAAAACTTGATCGAGCTTCAGAAGTTCTTCGGGCGTATCTGGCAATTGGCCCAGGGTTAACGGCGGATTGATGTTCACTTCCTTGCCGAGACTACGTACCACTTCTTCTCGATTATACCTGCAAAAAATATATGTCTCATGTATCCTCGAAGAGATATTGATTATAACATTCGTTCAACTGACAATTTTAACTTGTTGAATGTATTTGACTGCCAGAATAAATTTCCAATACAATTCTAGTACATACATGATTAACAACGTGTTTTACCACAACTTTCATTATTCTAGGAACATCTAAAATATTTATATTTGGTGTAATAATTTATTTAGTCTTATTAACGTGTGTAAATTAATTCTTTTAACAAAAAATATTCCTAAATACGAAATACTACATATACGCTAGAATAAAACATAATTTGGGGAATTACCGGTCGGCAAAGACGCAGCTGGCGGGGATAAGGCCGTGGACCGTGTAACTGATGGCTCTGACCAAAATCCTGAACTGGTCACGATTGTTGAGCGTCTCTTGTTTGATGCTGAGTATCACCGGCCCCAAATCCTCGTCGTTTGTAAAATAATTCCAATGCTCCGAGCCGTAGAAATATTTCTCGTAGGTCTCCTGTTCGACGGAGGTGAGCTCGAAACCCTGATTTTTTTCCCATTGCTCCTCGATGGTGGTCTTCTTTCGAGGTGGATCATCCGTGTCGCCTGTCTCATTCTCCACTTCGTATAGGCAGGAGCTCTTATCCTGCCCCCTCAGCATCGACGGACGCTCCTCCACGCTTCGTCCATCTACCTGTTCGGGATCGGTACCCTCGTGTTCGTTCTCACTCTCGTCGAAGATCGTGTCTGACGTGATCTGTTGCCGCGAACATTCGATCCAGTAGCCGGGTGTCGCTATCAGGTTGTGCGCAAACTCTTGACAGAACTCGTCTACGGGGAAATTTATTTTCAACTTACGTCTATTCCTAATTCCACTCATTATAGACTTTATTTTCTAGAATAAGCAGTGACGAGCAAATTAAATCTCTAGAAAAAATACAATTAGAGTAAATCGTTAGAACGAGTACAGGATTTCTATGTGATAAGCCGTACTTGCCGGAATTCTGTGAGCTATTTCGATTCTGCCTTCGAACAGTAGAAGTTTTGTAGATCAAGCGAGAAATCATTAAAGAACATAATCACTGTGTAATATCATAGCGCAAAAGTTATTACATAGTCGTGGCACATCGTTGTACGTAAATGCAATAATCCTCAACGTTTTCATCATGAAGCGGACGTCGATTGGGCAATTTCGCTCAAAGCGAGATTAACGTTAATTAAACCCGTTCGACTAGCGCTCTTCTCAGCGAAGCAAATTGGTGGGCAATGGCGCCGATGGTGTCTTTGTTCTCCGCGGATACGAAAAGGATTGGTCGGATCATCCTCGAGGCGAGACGAGGGTTTGTTTAGAAATTAGTGAAACGAAGAGAACGAGATGAGAGTAAGAGGTAAAGAAAGAAAGAGAGATGGGCATCGAGAGGAGAAGATGGAGTAAATAATATCCAAAGACAAGCACTCTGCCTGAAAATAATTAGAAAGGAATCTGATCCAGCGAAATAGCGCCTCGAGAACGAATCGACCGTGAGGTAGTTATTATTTTTCAGACAGAGCGCTTATCTTTGGATATTATTTGCTCTGTCCCCTCCTCTCGATGTCCATCTCTCTCTTATTATTGTAGAACCCAGATGCGGAGATTTTCCTTCGCACAGCGCCGGACTCACATCCACTTAAGTACGTATCTCCGGTAATATGTTTCTTCTTGTCCGCCCCCGCGCGCTCTGTCGCCTCGTTTTATCAATCTTCGTCTTCCTCTCTGCCCGCTGCTCCTTCTCCCGGCTGTCGACGATACCGCAGTCGATTCACTGTAAGGTAGAACACCAAGCTGTTTGCAAACAGGGCTTGGTATTCGAACTTAGAGTGAGCCGCCCGCGGTGCCCTCCTCTTCTACGGCTCTATGGCTCCGTTGCTGCGAATCGACCTAATTGCCGAGCGCTTTGTTCGCACATAATGGCCATCCATATCTCACTGGCAACCCGAATTTCGACACGCCGCCGGTGGCTATGGTTCCCTCGACCTCCTTGAGGAAACCGTGAGATTTCTTCAGTTCCCAAAAGGGATTGTACGTCAAAGGAATAGATAAGATTTCTTAACGGATCAACATTTTAATACCGACTGATATGTGTATGATACGGGGTAAATAAATATTGATATTTTTATCGATCGGAATCCGACGTCTAATAATAATTTTTGTAAATTTTACTTGGCCTTCGTGCCTTTGAAAACTGAATAACGGCACGTTCAAAAGCATAAAGACAAAGTGTATAAAATTCACCAAAATTATTATTAGACATAAGAATCTCACCCGATGACCGAACATATCAATATTTATTTATTTTAGGATAAATTGTTATAACGACGATAGAAATTTATGCGAACATTATTTCAATGATCGCAAATTAATGCTCGAAGATTACATCAACGCTCGCAATTTAATTTGCTCTTAAATTATCTCATACACGCGATGACCCAATGCATCGAATATAAACTGGAGAAACGCGACGTCCATTATTTCTTTTTTCACGATCGTAACTCTACCACATTTTTAGACTGTCAGACTTACACTCGACTATTCGAATCCGGCATGACAAAGTAACTTCGTACATATAATCGTGCGTAATCTCAAGACAGGCGGAACCACCTGTAGCTTCATCTCATACATATGCACTCTTCCAAAAGTCGGTGGCACCGAGCTCGTTTGCGAAAACACGGCGCGACGATAATAGAGAGAAAGAGAGAGAGAGGAGGAGCGAATGACGGCCACCGGCAACGGTGACAGTACTTACCGGAGCACTGACACGCCTGAGGTGGCAGCGGGAAGATCAGGGTGGTCGAGGACTTTCTTCTCGCAACTGCACAGCCTAAACTTTGTGGTTTGAAGCTGCGCAACTGCTGCATGAAGTCCGAGCACTCCATCAGCGCCACGTCGGCAAAGTGCAGATCGCAAAGTATCTGGTTCTTGAATCTGAAATGCAGAACAATCCTTAGAGTCATTCGTTGAAAACGAGCGGTGCTTTCACGCGGCTGCTTCTCACCCAAGAATTGTAGAAAGGCATCTCTAAAGCCGCGTTTACAGCATCAAAGTGTACATCAGCTAATGGCAATGAATGACAATAGAATTGTTTTCTTGAAATTAATCGTAAAAATATGAACAAACGGGATCTTATAGCGAGCAAATATAATAATAATTGCGATATTTTCATTCGGTGGTGCGATAATATCTTCTTTTATCGTGTAACCTTAGTTGATTGAATTTGATCTCGTCAATCGTGGAAACTACAAACGATCGAATCAATATTCGCAGTAAAAGCTAAACGTACTTATAAAGAAAGAAATAATTGAGTGGACGGATCTGATTATGTTAGACGACAAAAAAATCTCTTCGATTGATGCATTTCATTTCAACGTGATAAAACTCGCGAACTCAAACGAGTCTTATCACGGATGAAAACAATCAAAAGTAATGAAGTTTCGTGAGAGTTGAGATCGCTCGATAAAACGTGAATCCATTGTGGCGTCCCGACGGCGGCTGTTATTGGAACACGTCGCTCCCTTATCTCCTTTATCGTTCACTTTTATCGCGTGGGTTTACGCGATATCAATTAAAATCATGGATCACGCCGAGATTCGCTATAATAGAAATCGTGATGATCCCTAAAAGAACACGTTTGATCTCTTTGCAATTTATTTATTTTCCGCGATATATCATTAAATTTCGAAGAATATTACTCTTTATTATCAAATATAATTATTTGTCTCAAAATTATAATATTTATAAATTTAAATTAATATTATAGTAATAAATATTTCTTCCTTTACACTTTGCATAAAATTTACGAACAGGCCAAAATATTGATTTACTTCTGAGAAATTCCAATTTATATATCATATAGTATCACTTGCAACTAAATTTCTCAATGTACTCTTATACTCGTTAACAGTCTCGTTAATACTCGTCGATATTTTGCGAGTTATTGTGTTCGATAATAACGACTGCCACGGACACAAATCATAGAAAATATTATTTCCTAGGCTTCACATGACGTTTCTATTTATATTTCCCGTGCGGTGTCAGGCGGCGGCCTCATAATAGTGACGCATTAGCGACTTGCGTAAAGGTTGTAGAACGACCGGTAATCGCATAACGTTACATTAAAATGTCCGTTCCAATTCCGGCCTGCATCTGACAGGATTCCGCGCGTTATTTCCACGGCCTGCCTGCCGATCCGCGCGACGGAATAATAAAAATATTTTTCGATAATCCCTCGCGCTCTCGGCGGAGAAAGCTTGTCGAGGGATGACATTATGACGCACTGTGACGCGGCGTTTTCAACGCGCGGCAGCCCGGCGATAACGCCCGTCGTAACGTACGTTGAATCGCAAATGGGCTTCTGAATCGGCCGGCCCGATATGGAAGGATATCGTTCGTCCTTTTATCCGCGGGAAGGCCACGTTAAAATCGCCGATTCAACTCCACGTCGCACGTGACTCGCGATGGGATGGCTTTCCGATCGACTGAGCCTCGCCGATGATTCCCCCGTATCTGACGTAAACGTTCTCGAATGGGAAACGCGATATCGATAGCCGGGCATTCATTTCGAGACACCGAATCTCATCGGCCATGTAAATTCGATCGGATGCACGAGCGTGCGAAAGTGCGATATTCTCGCGCGCGGAGGCGGCATTTGCGACCGGCCGGAACAGAGCGCTCGCGTGACTCCTAACAAAACCGGGATGATTTTCCGTGAGGAGCTTGTCGCAATTTCGTGGAATTTCAGCCGCGTCCAATCAGATTAATCGGGGATCGAATTTGCCGGCGGCCGAACGCTTGATTTCACGCTTTGTCTTTCGATTGTCCCCGTGTCCCGTCATGTTTATCGGACGCGGGATTTCTACGTTCGTCGAGAAAGTGGTAAAAGTCGAACGGCGACGTGATGTATTGGCGGCGAAAAAAGCGCCTTTCTCTGTCGCGATCTATTGACGTCTTTCTCACCCTGGCGAACAAAGTGTTAAATCGCGAATGGAATCTCTGTTTGTATGGCGATGCGTTACACAAAAGCGCAGCTGCGCGACTGACTGAGTTTCTCGCGCTGTACATCAAAGGACACGCACGTGTTACAGTTCTCGTACCTTATTTCATCTGCGGATTACTGCGCAGATTGGTATACAGAATTATGCAACACATATTCAAAAGATGAAAGAAATTATTATGTATTGTACGTGAGATGATGAATAAATCGTTATAACAATAAAATTAAGTCATACTTCTTACTCCAAAAAATAGATCAAGTTACATTTATTTATCGATTATATTATTTTAGGCGTCCGTGAAATACGACATCCATCTCATCATGTCTTGAGTATTCGCTACTCAATCTCCAAGACTGAAATATCTTGAGAATTCAGCATCATGGGATCCATGCCAGGGATCTCGTTTCATAAGCGTCAGCTTGGTTTTTAAAATATGAAAAAGGAGTCGAGAGTAATAGCATCGAGAGCAAATAGCACGAATATAATCCTGTTGAATGCCATATAGTTATTTACGTTCCCCTTCCGGCAAACAGTGTTAAATTGTAAATAAAAATTATTCTCGCGCGCAACATTTCGCGTTGCCAATATTGTAGTTATCAACAATAAAACTTGACGCGCTTGACTGTATGATTTACCGTTATCCTAAATAATAGCGCTCTCAGATACAAAATGTAAAGCGTATTCACTCGTCGGACGCGGGCGCGGCTCCATTTTGCACGCGGCTGAATGCAGATTGCGTGAAATCAGGTCGGGGATAATAAAAAATAATAAATCAACAAGCGAAATAATAAATGATAACCCGGATGATGAAATCGCAATTTGTGACTAAGCATTTTTCTGGCAATTTCCGGGGGCATGCATTATCTTTCTGCACCGCGAAGCGATATAAAATCATGGAATTTCATGCAAATACTATAAGCAATGCAAAATCGAAACCTTTCAATAACCGGAGTGTCCAAGAAAAAGTGCATCTGAAGATTTTTACGAGATTAGCATTTCTTCCAAGGTATTCTTGAAAACGATTGGGTTAACAGGCGAAATCATTACAATCACGTGAGCAGTTTCGAATGGGAGTGCAATAAAACGAATATGATAATAAAAGGATAAGAGGCGTGCTCCCACGCTAATGAGCCGCGGCTTACGACAATACTGATTAAGGATAATATCGTTTTACGAGTTTGCCGGAAGCGTAAACCGCACCGAGAAACGCGATTCTATCTTACTCACCGTCTCGCCCGCTTTTGATTGGGTCCCGTGAGATTCAGGCCGCAGCTGTTACATTTTAGGCACTCCTCGTGGTAGTGGTTGTTGTCGTACAACGGCGACGGTTCTTGAAACAATAAGCCAAGAGATAGAGTTCAGTCTTCAAAAGATGTCGCGTAATATGTGGGAAATGCTTGCAGCGAATAGATGTCAAAACAAGAAAGGAAATCCATAAAGTTTTCAGAAAAATTTTATCATAATTGAACGCAGATTCTGCAATGCGGAAGCAATTCCAAAATCTTATCTTTCTCGCTGGAGCCAATTTCGCGAAACAAGAAGAAATAAAATTATGTGCCAATGTTATTTCAAATATAATATGTGACCGAACTATCCTCCTCAAATACAATTCCACGTGTTACATGGGTTTTTAGAAAATCTCTGCTATCCACAAAACAGAATAAAAATCAATACAGAACTAAAAATTACGAAAATGGCGCTTGATTCTTTATTGCAAAACTGCATCCAATTAATAAAGTATCTCTTATAATAATAGATACTCCGAATGTCCGCCCTGTATTCGGTAAAAAATTCTGGTGGTCACATTTATGCTAGCTTTCGTGCGAGGGAACTGCAAACATCCAACGTAAATAAATCATTTGTGCAGTAATTAAAGAGAATAAACGTTTCTCTTTATGTTCGCGCGGATTTTTTGCTCGTTTTCGCATCCTTCATTCAATAAGCATCTTCCACGCGCGCGTCGCGCGCGTAATACCCTCTTTCTCATTATCGCGCCATTAAAACCACCCGGCTGTTCGGGAGAACTTGCGCATCATCCCGTTCCATTTACACTATTTTTCTACCTCCGTGTTTCCCGACACCCTGCCCTCCCCCTCTCGTTCTCGTGTCCTTACTTAACTACCCGTTCCGCGAGGTCGTGTCGAGCTAAGCTGGGGTGTGGTCGGCGCTCTCTCGTGACACCACACCATGGCACGGCACGGCACGGCACGGCACACCGGAGGCCGTAAAGAATTCCAGCGCATGCCAGGCATGGAATTTTGATATCGAGAGGAAAACGGGCGTCACGGCGCCACGCCGGTCTCGCCAGGAAGCAGGACGACGCGACGTGGCGTTCGTGACCGCCGCGATATGTACTAATTGCACGCATGCACGCATGCACATCCGTCAATGGGAGGCTCTCCTCTCACACATATGCGTACTCCATTTCGTGACTACTGCAGAATTAATGGAGTTGTTCCAAGTTAGAAATATTTAATGAACGTGATTCCCATTCTTAGTTCTGCACTGAGAAAAAAATGTTGTTAATTTGACTAAACTCGTTTAGTTGGTGTGATTTGTTTAATGTAAATATTAATATATTTAAATCAAATATACGTGAGTAATATCAAGAAATATTTTATTTTATTTTATATAATATTTGTTGAATTAACAAATGTTAGCTTGACAGCCCGTGACCGCTGCATTTAGTTGAATCAAATAATATTTCTTTGAATCAACGATTTTTTTTTCTCAGTGTGTACTTAGCAAAGCTAAGGATCTTAAGACGACGTAATAAAAAGGAAATATGTTGAAATATAGAGGAAACGTAATAAAAAATCTAAAAAATTCCTTTTTTCCTTTAATTCATTAACTTAAAATAAATTTTTTGCAAAACAAAAAATATTTATAATATATAATTAGAAGATAATTTATGAATGTTAATTTATAAAACCAGATGCAGAATGATGCATTTTTCGAAAGAAAGTCGCGATATGAATAACAATATTCGTGTAATGTTTGTTATATATTTGTAATATTAAAAGTTGTTCGAAAAGATTATTCGTATGCTTTAGAATCGCTTAGATCAAGTCAAAGGCTATAGCAGAAAGTCAGGGAACGCTCTAGACGTGACAAGTGTAACAACACTCCTTCCCGCATACGAAGCATATTATAGATATGCCGACTTGTCTCGTTGTTTAACTTAGGTTGTTGTTAGAAAGTTAGGTATGATGTAATTATTATTATGTTTTAACAACGACGGCGTATATCTTGAATAGAAATGGCGAACTCGTACTCGATAATTGAAATTTGATGAGTTAAAATTGAAATGGCTTCCTCACATACACACGCACACACACACACACACACACACACACACACACACACACACACAGAAGATGTTTGTTTTAAATTAAACGAGAAATTCATATGTATTAAAAATCATATTTAATGTAATTTTAATTGGTGCAGCATTTTGCATAATTCAAACTGTAATATTAATATGATATAATAATATTCTATACAAATAACATGTTATAGAATAGAAATAATTACTTATTCGTAAAAATTTTTACAAATTCGTGTCAAATTTGTAAAATATTGCTATTTTGCAAGTAAATATAATTACGGTATTGTAATGTTATTTTCATTTGCAAGTATATTTTAACTTTACGACGATCTGACAATTTTATAGTTTAACATTTTATTATTTTTTAAAATAATTATTCAATTAAAATAATACAAGGAAAGGTATATGTAAACACTAAGTATGTACAAGTTTTATAGAATGTTTTCAGCAAAATAAGTTTACAAAATCGACTTTACCAAACGACATTATTGCGAACATATTCCGAAGGAAACAGAATCGTATCGAATAGGTTATTAATATTTACGTGCTGTATCAAGAAAAGTTTAGGAGGCGCCGATGAATTTGAAATATAAAGTAGCTATACATCGCGACAATCTCGTTACAAGTTTTCACGGACCGCAATATATTCCGTGCAAAATATCCAGATGACGAGAGAAATTATTCGTGGCGCAACTGTAACACGTGATATGATATAAGATTACGCTGAATGGTATATTGCTTCACCCAACGCATTATATTCTTTCTACCCTCGATTTACGCCATCCAATATACTTTACATGCGAGCTTCATGTACTTTAAGCTTCTCCCTTTCTCTACTCTAATGTATTTTAGGAATCAAAATAAATTCTGTGCTTCGTAAAAATATTTTTTTTATTGTAAATAAAATTTAACGCGACGCTATCAATCATCGCGTATCGCGTATTTTAAACGTAAAGCATAAAATTTTTAACACCTTTTTTGGCGTCCTAGTATCACTGAAAAGTACTTCGTATCACGCATGATTTTTGGCGGAAGCAAAAATTGAAAGTTTGGTGGGATAAAACGGATAGAATAAATTCGCAGGAAAAAAAACATGAAGCAAAAACGCTCGCATTGTAACGCGAATCGACGAAATGAAATTGCATAAGGCCGCAAACGAAACTGCGGGAAATGTCGATTAACCCGCGGTTTATATGTGCAGATGATATATGTATATGTCAACACACCCCCGTCGCGGTAACGTGATGTGTACATATTTCTTCAGGTTTCGTTTTTTTATATCTCGAAACGCGGCGCGATGCAAATCTCGTCTGAAATATGCAGGAGCCAGGTCAAATTCTAACGAGCGTCAACCACCGAGATAAAACATGCGCTTTACCTCGATCTCAAGCAAAGATTCGGAAAAAAGTAGGAGGTGACGAAGGAGTCTCCTACTATTCCACACGTGCCGCGACGGCCTTTTTAACTCTTCACCTACGACGATTATGCTACATCCAAAAAGATAAAACCGTGTTCTTATTTGTACATTCATTACGCGACAAAATAGAGTATCAGGAAAATGTCAAGTAATATGGGACGTGTAATCAACATTTTACAGAAAAAAAAAACTTGTAATATCTCCGCGCCTCTAGGTACTTCCAATCGCGATACTGACAAGGTACGTTCGAAAGTTGGACAAAGTAAATAACAATGATGATGTTAGAGGCGCGAATGAAATAGAGGACTTCAGTGTATTGCACCGGAAGTGTTTGATAGTATTACTTTGGAGTTGCGTGTTTGTTATTCCAGGCAGGTTTTAGTAACGAAGGAAAGTAATAGCGTGCACGCACGAACGCGGTGATATTGACGCAGCCTTTATCAGTACTTTAACACGTTAACGGCGGACTCGATTTACCAGGGGTCGGAGCTTCGAATTTTCGGACTCGTTCCATTCAATAAAAGGCCCCAGCTTTTAGATAGGGCGTGTTTCATTTCTATTTAGTTTTTTTTGCTTAAAAATAAGCAGGATAAAAAAAAGAATTTCAGTGACTTTTACTCCTGCATTAAACATTTTAATCTCATTTAATTCCGTAGCTCTTGTTACTCATGATAATAGGTAATTGCAATACATTTTTCTCTGCATAAAAATGAAGACACGGGAAAGCAAAGGATACCTTGGGAATCTAATCTGATTTATACAATTAACGTAAATACATTTTGCAATATAAAGAAGGTAGCCCGATTTCAAAGAAATTAGCGAAGATTTACGAGCACATGCTTCTGCAATTAAAAAAGAAACTTTACGATTTTTTTAGGAAACATTTACTGTACGTTAGATAGAATTTTTATCATAATTCCTCATCTTAATTCCTTTATGATGGACATCGTCGTGACAATCTTCCGTGTTATCTCACGACTACCAATGGAACTAGCGTTAGATTGTATCTCTCTCGCCACTCCTAATTAATTAATTCCACGTTGTCGTCCTGTTACTCCCGTTTCTACCGACAAATGCAATTTCGCGCGCATACAATGCCCTTCGTAAAGCATCCACCGCAAATAAAATTTGCGAGCTTTATTCCCAAGAAAAAAATGAAGAGCATGAGCGTGTAATATCACGGGCGCACGCTGTCGTTCGCGTTGTCTCGACAACTTTTATTGACGCTTTGACCCTCGTCTTTGCCACGCGCTCAGATCAGGTGGTTTATCCGTCGTCGTTAGTTTACAGCGTCTGTGAGTTCAGTCGCGGTTAATGATAAAATAAAACTTGTCATATCCAATGCGACAAGAAAGCCGGATCCGAAGTAAACTCCGAGAGCGAGTTACGTCGCCTCGTCGGAAGCGACACGCTTAATTCGCATGTAAAACGCAATTACACGCACGTGCCGAGTGCGTAATGCAATTGTATCTGATAGTTCCGGAGGATGACGCCTTTAGGCAACGATGTTCGCAGTAAAAACCGGAAAAAGATGTCAAAGCGAAATGCTTTTTCAGCGTTACCTAACATTAATTTTATTATTAAATATTATTATATCCATAACATTAAAACGAGAGAAAAACCTCGCGGTAAAACTGAAGGTAGAATTAATTATTAGATAATTATTCCAGACAATTTGTGCTCGTCGTTCCTATGTTATCATGCACGTATATATTCGACATTTTAATAATAGCATTTAGACGCATAATTAATGAGAGCTATATGTGTAACCGCAGTTAACATACTTTAACCTTTACCAACCCAGGAAATTCAATTAAAATCGGATATACAGAATGTATCAGATTTCTTGCGCGTTTCTTTTTACTTGCAGATTGTGTATTCAATTAGGAGTCAATTTTTACCTGATGAAAACGTCAAGGCATTAATATGCCTTATGTTCTATAAGCGATTGAAATTTCGAGGAACTATATGTGAGGAAGCTAACACATATTTTGCGTATTTTATTTTGTTTTATACGTAAGTGAATATATGTGTACGCTATAAAAATATTTTTTTCAATATTTTTAACTTAAGATGTTTTCAGATTATTTTTCAGGACAGATATAAAATAGCACGTGCAAACTGTAATAAAATTGGAATCAAAGAGATGGAGATTGGTGAGATATGATATTAATTTAGGGGCAGTACAGCGCAAACTTTCAGACAATATAAACCAAATTTCCCCGATTATATAAGTCCGAACCACATGGCGGCACAATATTGACATCGGATCATTTATAGAGTTTTCCAATATGGAAACGAGGATGGAAACTCGTTACGTATGGTATTAGGCGCATTGAGTGCGATTAAGCTGAGTTTATACGGTACATTCTCAATGACCATTTGATATAAATCATTAGAAATAAACGGAAAATAAACCTTTAGACTTAACGTTTCTGCAAAAATAATTTTCCGTACTAAGGGATAAAATCCTCGTGGAAAATAATTATTATTAGCTTATAGCGAAGCAAAAATTCGGGAAATCCTTATAATCAGATGACTTAAATATGCGCACATATGTTATAAAATTTTCGAAATTAATTTTAACAGATAATTTTCCACAGGTATATAGAATTGATTTTCTCTAAAAGGACGCCAATAACTTTTGAATTACAAATCATCGAAAACGAAGGGCTCAGGGTGAACTTGAGCTTGCCGATAGTTCACTTCCGATTCATTCACTTGGGACGATTTACCCGGGAGGTTCGCCAAGAGCGAACCGCGTAAATTCGGCTTTAGCAGTGAACGCGGTCTTGTCGTTGGGAATTGATGACCGGAGAGCGCGACCTCGGCTGGTCGCTCGGCAGAATTTATCGAAACCAATGAAATTCCCGAGAGTTCTCCCGGCGACGATTACCAACGGTCGCCATCGATGGAAATAATAATTACATCTCGCACAATTATTACACTTGGGATTCTTCCGCGGTTCGCGCGTCGCGGATGAAAGAATTAGACCGCTCATGAATCCACGTTCTTTTTTTTGCCTTTCTCTCTCTTTCGCACTATATTCTTCCAAACTAATAAATCTGCACAGATCTATCCGTACTTCGAGAATAGTCCGTGTACACCAGGAGAAAGCTTCGTGCAGGTTTATGACCGTATAAAATTTTAGATTCCAAAATTGGAATTTTAAAAAGGGCAACTTTTCTCCAGGGAGAGAATTTTTATGTGCTTCATGAAATCACAATGAAGAAATTTTATTCTCAGTGTCGTACATCATGTGTCAGTTTCCCAATTAATCTGTGCGGATTTGCACGGTTGAATAAATTGCGGAGAGAGAGTGTGTGGGCAAGCCTTAATCACAATACACGCGGTTGCGAACAAAATGCCGATTATTTACAGCCGTGTATGCCAATCGGAATTCCTTTTTAATCCGCGAGCACGCCGCGCCCTTTCCGTCAATACGAGTAAACGAATAATTGATTTGCAATTACCGCGAGCAGTTCAAGGCGGATTAGAGCGCAAATGAATCCTTAATAAACGCACATGCGGGAGAGAGCCCGAGCAACGGCCGAGATTGATCGACACGTGATTGATACCGAGATGAAATTTACGGCCACCAATCATCAACACCCCACGCGTCTTCTCGAGCGTATCGATTTGTTGCTCGATTCGTTATTATCCTTTAATCTCGATCCTAGACTCGATGACGCACCCTCATACAGTCAACACATTTCCCGTCGGTCCTTTATTTGTTATTAATAAGAGAATATGGCAACACAAAATTATCAGCTATAACCATCAATTAATTATTTGTACGTATAATATTCGGGAGATAATGTAACCATTATGCGGAAACAAGTAAAGCACAATATGAATTATTAACAATGGATACGAACCTTGTTTGCGATAGCTATAATAATTTTCAACGTTGAGTGACCGGAATATTAGATTAGATATTAGAATATCGCCCACACATAGCCGAAGCCGATATATGTATAAAATACTCTTTCAAGTGATAAATGTCCTCCGCATTACAAACTTCGTTTTCTACAGATTTATGATAGGGAATTTTCACTGAGACACAGATTACTCGGATATCAATAACTGCGACATCACAAAAGAGATTGCTTCTTATCCTCATTATTATCATTTTATCGACACATCGCGTATCGACAGAAATTTATTAGCTTCATTGTTAACGCGCGTTCGCCGATGAAAGCATTCTTCATAGCTGAAAAATGGGTAAAGGACGATTGGGAGAATTTTCGAGATTGGCGTACAATAAGCTCGGAAATTTTTCCACGGCGTCGCGTCGGCTACGACCGATTAATATGTATTTCTCGATTAAGGACCCATTAAATCGCGTTACACGGCGAACGAGCGAGGAATATAATACGATCAGGCCGTTCCATTGAATTTCAACATTCGAGGCGCATGCTAATTTTCCGCACTTCGTCCGTTGTCACCTTCGCTTTCGTCGCTTCAATCTCGTGAGACGTGAAACAATTGTGTTCCATTTCACGTTTACAAGCGATCGAAGGAAACGACGCGACCCGCTATCCGAAAGGCTTTTTTTTTATTTAGCTCCACGGCGAAACGGTAAGGTTTTAATACCTATCCGTTCCGCAGGGATAATCCCAGGGGAGCGATATAAGAATACGAAAAAGCAACAGCTACGGTATTTCAATGATAAAAACATAAAACATCGTCTGAAATTAAATGTACAAATGTACAATTGAAAAGGTTTAACGAATAAAATCACGGGAATATTCGCGGTCAGAAACAATCTCGAATAAATTAAGTAATTAATACGGCCAAGTGTATTATTGAAAACAGAATGCGGCTTAAGAATATCTTATTAAAATTCTAGTACTGTATATTGTCTTAGCATAATCTTGAATAAAGAAAAAAATCTTAGAAATGAGATAACGAGCGGACGAACGTTTAAGAATTAATTTTCAATTACTATTCTTAAAACCGAGGCGCCTAATTAGCGTGGATTTTTCATTGTCATATTGCACAAATAACCTTATTTATATTTTAATAAAGGAAGCTACTTACAATTAGTAACGGATATTCTTGCAACCCTTATCCCATCTTAAGAAATATCTGCCGGGAATACAAATTTAACCCCATTGCTGAGAGTAAATGTCCTGCATGCATTTCCCGACAAGAAAAAGGTTTAGAATGGGATAAACTGAAGGACGAAGCGAAAGTACTCAACGTAAAAGTCAGGGCTCTCACCTTGTTTAACGGAAGCCCTCCTTTAACGGGAACGCGAAAACACACGAGAGCAATTTCGAAATGGACGCAGAGTCGCGCGACGAAGAGACCAGGCCGATCTGGAAAATTACATTTGCCAGTGGCGCACAAATTACGAACAATTTGTTCATAGTCCCTCTGCCACCTTTCCCTGGCCGTGTTGGCTTGAAATGTGCATCCACTAAATTACGCGAGCGCTGGACGAGTCTCGAAGATAAGGAAAACATAATTAAGAGCATTGCGGTAAAATAAAAAGCTTACCACAAAGCTGAAAGTTACCGAGGTGTTGCGCAGAAGGAAGATATCGAAAAATGTAATAAGCCGCAGATCTCTCTCGCGATGAATATCGCGCAGCGCGGCGCACGTAATGAGTTCTAATTGTTGCTCTGGTCGGTAGAAGTACGTCAAAGTAAAATACTGAAGAGTTGTATTTTTTGTAGAAAAAATTACGGCACAACGAGCAAATCAAATATAATTTATTTTTTGTGAATTGTTTCATATAGCAGCCGATGAATATTTTTTTGCAGTTGAAATATTTTGATGTTATACCTGCACACGGGTCGCTTAATTCAGAATTATTGGAAATGTTCCAGGTGGACACACGAAGTTAATTCAGGAACATGGGCCGATGGTAACTCTATTACATTTCGCGTATTTCTGCGTATTCGATAATTGTCTCTAATTACATCGTCGATGGGTTCGATTGGCTCATTTAAAAGTACACTTACTACGCATATACATAGGCGTATAAACGCATTAACATACATACTTAATGTTACCTGCACGAGAAAGGAAACGATTGCGTTCGATGTAGTCACGCGTTCATCATTCATGAAATATTCAACATTTCGTAAATTAAATTGTTACAAATGGATACGATCGAATTGCTTGTTTCAAAAGTGCTTGTCAGAGTGATAAATCAGATAAATGCAGCCGTAGTTTCTCGGCATTCCGCTTACAGATTTTCACCGAGGAGAAATTAATTTCTCTGTAACAAAGTATAACAAAGTATATCGATACATCACTGCAATTTTCTTTAAAAGTGTCTGCTCGAATTGCATAGATTTTTTTTTCCCGATTTAATGACGCGCGATACCTCCTCAAACTCACCCGCGAGACGCGAGTTAACGTAGAAGTTGTCGACGTTTCGAATCTCTAATATGCCGGAGAGATGTAAAAAATGTCGTGACGACCTCCGAGTTAACTTAAGTTTCTCCTAACGACCGTTTCTACGTCGACGACCGAGGAGCAAAATTTGCAAAAATGATTTATTCCGCATAGCTCCTACGCAAATCTGTTCGTACGATGAAAAATTACACGTTTAAATAATTAATAGGCCGTGATTGTGATAATCAAATTAATGAAAATCCCGTGTTAATGAGCGAAAATAAAAAACCGCCCACGGATCAATCAGCGAATGGGAACCCGGTTGATTTACGAGACCGAATCAACGTTTCAATCTCGCGCGATGCTCGAATATTAAAAATAAGAACGCGCAGCAGAACGTGGCAGAACGTTAACACCGAAAGAATGATTTTTATAATTGATTCCGACATGCGCAAAACACGTATAAAATAAAACTTCTCTCTCGATGGCGCGTATTAAACATGCCTCACGCATGAAAGCGCTTGAAAGGCCATTGCACGTAACAAAGTTTTAGTCATAATCGTAAGGCCGTAAGAAAATAGACCAATCACACTCGATTATTCTTCGAGCTCAAGGAGAATAATCGACTGTGATTGGTCTATTTTCTTACGGCCTTACGATTATGACTAAAACTTTGTTACGTGCAATGGCCTTTACAAGGGACGGTTCTCCGCGCGACTGATTACCTCTGTCGTAAAATTCGCAATGAAAATATTTATCGTTTTCGATATCATCGAAAGTGTGTTTCGGGAAACACAATTACGAGTACATCGCGCGTCATAACTTCTCGAACGCACTATATAAGCTCGGCTAAATTACCCGCTCGAAATGTAAACGTGGTGCACTAAAATTCTGTAGTGTTTATATCACCGATCCATAAAAAGACGACAGCATCGCGAATGAGTATGATTAATCGTCCTCTACACACGGATACGGCGAAATAAGGCTGAATATCGTACCTTGAGAAATTCGCGAGTTTAATTACGGATTCACTGAAATGGACACGTATATACGCATCAATGTATTAAGTTTTAAGTAGATCGGAGCAAATTACGTCTCCTCGGCATATATACGTCCGCAAAGATTTAACTTTGACATTTGAACATAATGCGTCGGTATTCGTAATCTAAATTGGCGACTAACCATGAGTTAACATGTATAATTCGTATTGACTTATTAATCTCAAGCATCGTGAAACACGACACGTTACAAATTGCGATATGACACGCGATAAGCTTCGCTCTAACTTCTCATGAACGTTTAACATGACACATATCATTTTACTTTACTTTACTTTATGCTATTTCATTGTCCGTAAAATAAAGAGAAAATTTTATATTAGGAGCTGTACAATACCGTAATGTTGGCCATCAAATTTCAAAAAAGTATCATATTAAACTTTGTCTCATACTATCGTAAATATTACATTTATAAGAGATAATAGGTGCTTTCCATTTACATCAAAACTCAGATAATTCTCACTTGTGACGTCGTTCTATCCTTTTTGGCAATTAATGAATAATAAAGACAGAATGACATCACAAGTGAGAATTATCTGAGTTTTGATGTAAATGGAAAGCAACTATTCACTCTCTTCCTCTTTCTTAAACATAATTTTAACTTGAGATTCATATTCCGATATATCTAATCTTTCTTTATATTAAATTATATTAAATAAAGTGTATCAAAAGATAATGAGAAAGGTATTTATCAGTCTAAAAGAAAATCAACTTTAAATTAATAATATATGCGAATTTTGAAACTTTATATTGTACGTAAAAAATGTCCTATTACGCATCAATGATCACACGAAAACAACGTATCACGTTATATAAGTCAGATATGGCTTGAAAAAAATGTATCGTACTGTAGTGCTGCAGTAGTACGGATCAATGATATTCGTGGACATGAATCGTTTAACATAAACTGAATCTTAAGAAAACGAATGTATACATATAATAAATCACTCACTATGATGCTTATTCGGAAAAATATTGTCAATCCGATATTCCACGTAGAGCATCGGATTCCACTTAGAATATCAGATATAAAATAAAATATATTCGAGATACATTCTTATAATAATAATGATTGTGTATTACGTTACACACGGAAGGAGAAATAGGAAGTTTTATACTAGAAATATAGCTGATACGAGATCGGGTCATACCTGTGGATCGTCACTTTCGTGAAAGTCTCCGGTGTCATGAAGGGAAAGCAACAGAGTCCTCGATCGCCAGGACGAGTCCTCCTCGCCATCACTTACGCGACTTTCGCGTTGCACAGAGAAAACACAATCGGCACGCTAACCAATCGCGCGCGCGGCTATCGAACGATCGACCGGATCGACATAACGTGTCAAGGACGTCCGGAGACGTCCGGCGTCGCCTCGAAGGTCACGGAAGGACCTTTCGGAACGTCCGATGATAGGACGCGTTAAATCCTGTCTCCCTGACGACGCGTGCCGCGCATTGGCCGATTTCCAAATTGCTCTCGCTTTGATATCGGGGGGCCGATATCGAATATACTGTTCGCCGGGCACCGCCACAAGTGGTTGTGTCCTGCTGCCACTGGGAAAACACCTGATCCTGCGCTCCGTAAAGTGAAAAAGACGGGGACGAGTTCGTGGGATACGCTACGCGAGAAAACACCTTTTGTTCACGCGAAGATCTCGACGGTCGGTCTTAAATCCGGATTTGCCGGATCGGAAGAAGAGCCACCACCCCCACCGATCAACGTGTTTTCATCGCTTTAATGGGCAAACTCGACGGTGTCATCCTTCCGCAGGAAGAGCCGCGCACCCTCCTGACAGCGTGGCTCGCCAACGAGCCCGTTGTTCATTTGATCGCCCGGAGGATCGATCCTTCGACGCAAGTAAACACAGATGAAGAGAAGAAAATGGGATGGGCAAGAGGATTTGCTGCCGCGCACCTTCGATTAAAGCACGAGGGATTAAGCGTGCCGTTCGATCGCGGAGCAGGGTCCTTTCCCCTTCGGGAGCGATCCTTTTCTTTCGCTCGTATTCGCTCGAATTCGCTCGAATTCGATCGTCGATCCTCGGGACGGCGAGACAAACACTTGTCCCTGAGTTCAACAATTATTTTCGATGTCTTCGTCTCAATGTAAAACGCGTCCTAGCGCGGCTATCCTTGCGTCTTTCTCTAAAATGACGGGAGCACCTCGCGCGCACGAAGCGGAGCCGCGACGAGTGTACACACGCTACACGCTCGTCCTTAGCCGAGGGGGTGTCTCGCAAGGGCTAGTTTTCTGTTTTTCAGCCCAACGACTGCCGTGCACCCCCGCGTTATTCCGCAGGTACTAAACCGGCCACGATGACGCCTGCGTCCTCGTGCGTCGCGACGACGGTTATCCGCGACCCCCCGCGTCCGATCGCGCATGACGTAGCAATAAGGGCGCGAATTTAGCGCAACATTCGAGATAGGGAACACCTGATAGCGAATACGCCGACTTGCTGGCTGTCTGAAGTAAGGAGAATATCTACTACGATTACGTAGTAGAGGTGAATCTTTGATTCGAATGGATTCCAGGTTCAGTATGAAGGTGAAGAAACCTCGTCTACGTTTGTTCTAATTATACATGGAAATGAAATTAATAAAATCCCCAAATTGGAAAAAAAGCTCGTTAAAAATAAAAGAGAGATAAAACGCAAGATTATAAGTATATGTGTGCGAAATATGATATAATAATATGCGACGTATGAAATAGAAAATAGTTATAGAAAGGATATGAAAAATTAATTATAAAAATTATAAAAAATAAGTTTTAGGAAACAGAGATTACTGACAATTTTCGTGTTTAAATCTTAAAAAAAAACAGTTATACTAAAAATAATTTTTTGTATGATGGGAACACTGTGAGATACGATACCATTGAGTAATATCATTGATTCATACTACTGCAGCATGTCGTAATCCGATTATAAAAATCTCACCAAAAAGAGATGAGTTTATTTATATCTCTCTTCTTCGTCAAATAGTGTAAGAATTTAAAATTTTTTATTATTCTTTTGTCGCTCAAATTTTTGCGAGAATAAATATTAACGAATATCTATAAATAATATTCATGCTTAAACGATGTAACGACGACAATCGTTTTTAAATTTATAAAAAATAAGTTTCGATTGAAATTCCCATTAAATGAGACGGATCAATAATGCTGCGTCAAGGTAGCTTTGTTCATTACGTCGTTCATTACGGTACAAAATTTAACATGTGAAACGTATCACATGAGATTAAAAAGAAAGATATAGGATTTTTTCAATTAAATCAAACAGAATAGTGAATATTTGAGACTAATAAACGGGAAACAAAATTAATACATATTAGAACAAATAAAAATAAAAATGTGCAATGTGTCCTATGATTTCACGGTGATATTATTCCTGTGTAATTTAATCATCAAATAAAAATGATTGTCGTTTCAAGAAATAGATCCTACAATGCAACACGGAATGTCTGAAGTATATTGAGAATTCACAAAATTATAAAATTGTTCTCGTAAAGAGTCGCTGTTATCAGAAGTCAAAAGTAAGCATGGATGGAATTTTAATTGGCATACGCTGAAATTCGCTGTAACGCCGCGATTTACAATAATAATACGCGACCCCTCCGCGCGCAGCAATTGTTATCGATCAACAAAATTCCTTTTAATCACTTACCAGTCTGGGTGCTGCTGTCAAATAAGGTGCTGGACGTTTCAACTGTCATCGACGCGAAAGTGCCATCCGTGATTTGAGCCGAACTGTCTCTTCGTCCGCGGAATCTCTGAGCCTGCGAAACACACAATACATAAATTTCTAATAACCAGATTAATTTAACTCATCAAATTAAATTAAATAAAATTTAAGTCATTAATTACGTATTAAAAGAATTTAACAACTTTTTATTAAAAGAACAAAGAATTTCTTTTGTTTTTTTTTTTTATGTAAGAAAGATAATTTAAGGTTTCTTTTCCTTTTAATACTTGATTTTGAAGGGAATATTTAAAGAAAAAATTTTGTAAATATTGTTTAAACTTATTTTTCTTCTCAAGAATAATTTTGCTTTATAAAATTCCCTTTTGAAATAAAGAAAAAGCTAGAAATTAAGGAGGTATCTATTCGATGTCTTCCATCTTGGAAATTTTTATAAAAATTCTTTGCCGACTTGATAAAGCTTCTTTTGTTAATAGAAATTCGAATGGTTACTTTTCTTAATGCGTTTATCGCAAGACGGGGTTCATTACTGCGAATTGTCAAAAGAAACAAACCACGTCGTCACTTTGAGAGCTCTGTCGTCTAAAGTTGCGGCATCGTATCATCTCTTCGGTGGTACTCTGCCGTCGAAAACCGCGCGCTATCAGAATCTCTTCCGTGGTGGATTGTCGTCGTATTATCGGCGCACGGTGAATATTACCAGGTGCGCGGGCGCAAGGACTGGGCTCTCTGGACGAACACGAGGAACTATCCGGCGATCTGCAATACAAAGTTCAATATGAGACACGGATCGCCTAATAGTGAATTCAGAATTATAACGTTTTAATTAATTTAAGTGAACTTCACCTTGCAATTACAAAATAAATAGAAAACATCTTAATTATAAATTAATTCCATTACTATTTTTCTTGTTTAGTAAAAATAATTCGAAATAATATAGGTATCTAAAAATATTACGTGTTTGTATTATAAATTTATAAAAATAATTTGTAAAAAATATTAAGTAATTATGTAACAATATTTAAATACACAAAAGCTTAAGCGTACACAACGTTAAAATGAAATATTTAAAAATAAACAATTTAAAGTGTCGATAATAATTTCTCAGATCAAGAGTCTATCGAAGCATTGGTGTTCTTACTATACGTTAAAAAAATCAATAGAATGTAGGTACCGTGGTGGCCGACCAGCCATGGAAGTGGACTGTTTTCTTAACTGTTTTCGACCTTTTCTCTGTCTGATAGGACTGATATCTCTCTTATCGGTTCTATCAGGACTCAGATGAGTTTTTGAATCGCGACGTCGCGGGTAGGAAGCAGAATCCGGGCTCAAGGAGTCTCTCCGTGCTTTCCGACCTTCAACAAGATAAATGTAAGCTGTCACTTATTCAATTATAGAAATATCTTCTTCAATACTTTCGCCAATCATTATTTATATGTAAGAGAAATTTTTGCAAAACGTTTAATTTACAAAAGGTTTAAATTTTGACATATTGCAATTAGCGAAATTTAAAAAATGTTGACAATATGTTTTAAGGTAATTGTAAAATAGATAATAAGATGAATTACAGATAATGTACAGAAAACTTTGCTTTTATATATCGTATAGAGAAACAAATCAGCTGTAACAGCCGTTGGTACCTACCCCCATCATCAGGATCCGGTGATAAAGTTGGCTGGCTGCCACGACGTCCTGTTGGTGGCATCGATTCATCAATTGCTGCTTGCTGGCGTATCAACCTCGACAATTTACTCGGCGAGACTTCTTTACCCTTTCCGATAT
This sequence comes from Temnothorax nylanderi, assembly GCF_030848795.1. Classification (NCBI taxonomy): domain Eukaryota; kingdom Metazoa; phylum Arthropoda; class Insecta; order Hymenoptera; family Formicidae; genus Temnothorax; species Temnothorax nylanderi. Next base: position 2,254,959 of record NW_027249069.1, on the reverse strand, counting down.
TACACTGTCGAAAAAATCGATAAACGTTATAAAATCTATGTTATAAAAACTACCCTCAAGTGAAATTAAAGATCTTTAATCCAAAAGATGCTTGCAAAAGGAAGCAATGAGCTCACTTCTCTCTTATTATAATTATTAAATAATTATTAAAAAAGCAGTTGAAAGGCTTTCAATTTTTCGTTAAATATTGATCAAGGCTCGGCTTGTATCTCATCGCAAACTAAATTACTAGCTGCTACCCTTTGCCGCTAGAAAAAGACTTTATCGATAACCGCTACCTGCGTGGTCGAGTCTCTTCGAGGTAACAGATGCGTAGGTGTGTTGTTGACGTTCGGGGAGCCGACCGGGCTGGAGCTACCGGAAGTCGAAGTGCCGGGAAGCGGAAGGCTACTTCCGGCCGTCGGTGAGATCGCCGGTGGCGTTACCGAGGACATAACGATGGTCGGTGGGCTCACGTCCAGGCTGGATATCACTGGCGAGGTGTTGATCGACACTGTCGTTGTTGTCCTCGATTCGGTCGCCGTTGTAGTGACCACGGACGCCTTGCCGTTGACTATCAAGGACGACACCGTCATCACCGTTTTTGTATCGATCATTGTGGGACCTGTCGGTTGAGTCTTGGCTTCGAAGCTACTCGATCTCTCGCTTTTTTCCGTGGAGTTTCTCTGAGCCTCGAGATGTTCTCTACGATGGAAGAAAATTAATGCGCAAGACGCGTTTTATTATTCTATTAATACGCAAAGCCCAAAACATGAATAATATGTTATTCTAGATACCGAAAAATCTAGTACGTTATATTATACATAACGTACGTATACAATTCCTTACGTATCAATTATTTTGCAGCAATTTTGAAGACTATTGTAATTTAACTAACCGAACCGTATTACTGCCCGCGCTGTCTGTGCTGGAAGCGCTCGGTCTTTGATCATTTCTGTAATAATTGGTAGGCGTGACGCCACCTCCATCGACAGACTGTTGAGATTGCCTACGTCTGTGATGACGACAATTGTGCTTACGGTCGCCGGGACTCTGAGATTGTCCGGTAACCACCGAATCCCTCCTGGATCTCGCGCTCTCGCCCGAACCGCGACGAGAGTTTTTCGATTCACCCGAGCCTGCAATAATATAGTAATTAACAAGATGCACATGTACAATTCGTTAAATAATTTATATATATTTCTTTCGTAAATGTGATTGTCTTTATATCGTTGAAAGTTCACTTAAAGTAACGAAATGCGTATAATATAATTTAAAAGATTCCATACGAGTCTACACGGGTTAAGTTAGGTATCGCCATAACCGTTTGGACGAAGTACGCCGGTCGTCTTTTCCAAGTCGTTTTTTCCACACTCGACTAGTCTAAACCGAACTATAGCGAGCAATGAAACTTTATTTTTCCAATATAAAATCCGCGATTCCATATTCAGGACACATCGATCCCCCAAGGTCTACTTTCACCGATATCATGATTCGCGAAATTCGCGAATCCGTTTTCGCTGAATCCACGAAACGAGGGACGACCGGACGAGGCAGTCGAGGGTTTCTATGTAGCTCAGTAGCTGCAAGCGCGCGCGCTATTTTTAGACTGGTACTGGTATTGAAGCGAGAAGCGAGGTGCTTTCTTCTCGCTTCTGAAAATTTCACCTCGACGTGGCGTGGGCGAGATGACCGTGGGTGGCGGCTGCGGCTGCAACAGCACATCCTTCTTGCTCCAGAGTCTGGCTATGTCGTTCTTAAGGTCACTGATGGCGGAGTCCCGTCTGGACTTGCTCGACACTTGACTCCGAATCCCGCTGTCGACCGAGCTCTCCCGCCTCTTTCGCAGACTGACCAGGTGGCTGGCATCGGTGGTGGTTTGGCGCGACCACGGCAGTGACTTGGCGATGTCCGCCAAGGTCTCCCTTCGGCAGAGCTTGGTGCTGCGGCTGCTTTTCGTCGAGATACCCCCGCCGCCCCATTCACGCAGAATGTCGGTCAGCTGAGCGAGGCTCGATCGCCGACGACGCTGGTTCGTCGGCGAGCAATCCTGAGTCTCGTTCGGTGGCGAGATCGACGTGATCTGCGCCGCGGAATCGCGCCTGCCTGTTCCTACGAACAAACGCGTTCGGCTAAAGAGAATCGTCGTTCAATAAATTGTAAGATGATGTCTTGGTATCGAGTTGCTACAGGGTAACAGGAGAAGTCTGGGTGCAATTGTAAGATTATGTCGACTTGTTATCGAGTCGTTATTATAGGAGAAGTCTGATGCAACGGTAATGGGAGTTTAATGGCAGTTTTTGTATCCTTAATAAAGAGTAATTTATCAATAGTGAGATATTATATCTTGCGTATATGTAACTGAGAAAATTATACAAAAAATGGAAAAAAATATGAAATATATTAATTAAATTTCTTCATACTTAAAACATTCGTTTGTACTATAATTCTCGTAATGTTTTAAAAAAAAATGCGTTTTACTCGAAAGAGGCGGAAAAGAATATATAAATACCATTAACTTCTGACTTTAATATTCCCGCAGAACGCACACGCCGCCCATTACAATCCGCATGAAAATAAATTCAAAGCACTTTTGCACGAGGAAGACCAACGAATTTCCATAATGTGCTTTCGTGCGAAAAATTCCTGGTTACGGGCTAAAAGCGTGTGTGAGCGTGTCGAGCGTGTCTATGCATACCCAGGCGTTGCCTCAGAGTGGACTCCTCCACCTGCTCTCGCATGAGGTCGTCCCAGCCATTGCCGCCCTGCCATATCAGCCCGACCTGATGACTCAGGATCGGCAGGTTGCACACGAAGCAGATCGCTGTCATGGTCCTGAAAAAGAGGAAGCGCGCGGTCTCGGTTTAAGCCGGCAAGGTAAGCGCGACGTCCGCCCGCGCGCAAGCGGTACGGTACGGCAGAACTTTCAACGGAAGAAGAAGGTGCATCTCTCAACGATATAAAGTTATGTGAAACCAGGCCATGCCAACAGAGCGCTTAAAAGTGATATAATTTGTCGAAGTCGTGGTTTCTCTGATAAAACCCTCGGAAAAAAAAAAGTGAACGAGAGACAAAATTGTCATGCTCGATTTTGCTTCAAGCTATTTTCCGGTATTGCAAGATACAGCGGGCGGAGGCGCGCCAAGTATTGATATATACAGATGCGAGCCTCTTCCTGCCTCCTCTTATCGTCGCGAAACCACGCTTCGTCTACTTCGCCCACTTCGTAGATACGATCGAAAGAACTCAACGAGATATCCAAGATAATACAAACGTAGCTAAGTAGAACAACACTCTAACAATGTACGATAGAACACAAGAACGCAAGTGTAGTAGTTAAAAACGGGAGCGGCAGTTGTGTAAGCTCGACTATGTCGACTTCTGATAGAAACGCATGAGAATAATCATGATGGATCTCAGGTTTACGTTAGCGCGAATGTGACAATTTTAAAACAGCGCGAAATACTTTTGAAAAATTGATACGCAACGAGCAGAAATTAGATCTTGCAACAAATATCGTAAACATTCTCACATTAACATTTAGATGTTTAGAAAATCAAAGAAATATTTAACATCAATTTGTGATCACGAACACGACACTTATAGATATAAAATATTGAAAAAAAAAACCAATTTTTTCACGTTTTATCTTCAGTTTTAAAAAACACACACACACACACATTCGCGCTATATAAAATTACTGCGGCCGTGATACATGCCGTTTAATGTTTAATATATGTAAAATTGAATTCTTTACGTCGTCCGGAATTAGCATAGATTTAAATATGAATAATGTAGACTTCGGGAGCGTCGAGTAAACGCGAATGCGCATTCTAACATATGCAAAGCTCGAGATCGTCGAGATCACACAAGTCGATATCAGCCTCCAGTTTAGAAATGTTACCGCAGCGTGTTTCGCGAGCGCCGATGAACGTCATTCCAAAAAGCGTGGATGCATAAAGAAACTCGAGATATATATATATTATACAATATAATATATATATGTATATATATGTATATACAATTACTATATAGAGCGAGAGAGCCGCATATATATATTTTTTTTTCTCATTGTATACAGCACATACTGAAAACTTTTTTAGAAGGCATATATCTGATTTGATGTTTCGACCTGTAATGTCGAAGTCTGGGGCTCTGCAACGACATCGCATGGCAAGGGCCTGGCCGACCTGCAAAAGATACACACACACAAACTTTTTTTTTTCGATCGACCGCTTCGGTAGTAAAGTAGTTGATGTAGAGAGGCATCGCGCTCTCGATGATGCTGTATCCTGAAAAGGCGCATGATACTCGAGATAGCGATGATCACTTTTAATTACAAGAGTCACGTTGTTTTTATACGTAAACCGACGCCACCATCGGTTTCTTTATAAGCGTTATCGATAATCGATGACGTTGTAAAGAGACTGGACAATGGGAGTTATGATAATGCAATGCGAGAACATTGTAAATAAATAACGCATGTTGTGACTAGACAAAATGTAACATGATATAATATTTTATTTATACATGTATTATGTGTTTCGTAAAATAATCCTGCACATATCATCAAAATGTTTTAACAGTTGTTTAACAGTCAGCCGGATCACTATGATATCAAATTAAATATAATGTTTCATCGTGTATGAGAAGAAATGCGTGTTTAATTATTAAATCTATTTTTAAGTACGGAATATTATCATAAATGTTGCGTGAGAATTTTCGCATCACTTTGGATCTCACCTCCGGTTTCATCCACATCCAATACTCGTACATTAAGTGAAATTTGATAGAACTGCATTCCCGTCAAATATACGTGCAAACTTTAACGCTACAAATTTCACTTAAATACGCACTTTCGTCTATAATCTTCACACAATTCCCGCGAGAGATCGATTCGCTACAACCTTTGCCATATTAATAACATTCCCACTGTGAAACCCCCACTGTGTCATAATGGTATTACCTCGTTAAAACTTAACTGTCGCGTAGCCTTATGTTAAGAGAAATCGCAAGTCGACCAACTCCAATCCATTCGTATGCTAATACAGCCGGTCGTTAACGGCGAAGTTTAACGGCCTGTAAGTATAAGACGAATTAAGAGAAGTAATTCAATGGGTGACAAAAGAGAGAGAGAGCGTTTCGGTAAAGCGCAATTTCGCTAGAAAAACCGTAGACCGAAAAAAACTGCAGCTTGTTTGAAAGCCGGACTCGAAACGTGAGCGGACAACAATTAATTAATCTCCCTGTCAAAGCCACAGGGCTTACTTATGCACAAAGTGACCTAATTAGCGATTCACTTGCCCCAATTACTTCGCTCCGCCAAACAAACGAGCATCAGTAACGAACTCACGTTTAATATCGATTGTCAATAAGTTTGGACCGTTTGGACACAAAACTTCTTTGAAAATACGAAAATTTTGCATATTAGAAAGTTTAAGGTAATATTACTTGCAAATTACTCAATTAAAACTTGCAATTTCGTGATTCTCATACTCTTTGTTCTCAATTTAAGTATTTTATTTCATTTCTTTGATTTGATATTAGTTTTAATTAATGTTCAATTAATACTGAGTAAAAATGGGCGGAACGTGCCCTGGATTCTTTAAAATCCTTTCTCTTGAAAAATTCCTGGACGCGAGTGTTGTGAAACAATTTCCGTCTACCGTCTATGTAGCTGTAGGTGGTAACTGAGTATTAAATGTGTAGCGTGTGCAAGACAAATAAAAATTTAAATAAAATGGAGAAATTTAAAGGAAATACATAAGAAAGCGTTAACAATATTATTGTTGTGAATAATCTATTCTGGAATACAAAAAATTCCCTAGTACAAATCTCAACAAGAAACATAATTTTTTCCCTGTTTTTTTTTTTTAGTAATGTTATTTGAAGCGGGAACGTACAGATGCAACGCAGATTGCGAACTTTTATTTGCCTGCGTTAAAGCCGCATCCCAAGCCATGCTGAGGTTTGTAAAACGCGAGAACTACGCGAAAAAGTGCATTATGATAAAGAATATAAAAAGATTGACAGCATAAAAGTTTCAATTTTCCTACTATTAGACACATATAATCATATTAAGTATATTTAATCGAATTAATTACGGTTTTTATAATGCAGCGTGATAAACGAAGAAATGCGTAACAATTTTTTTGTTGGCCATCGCGATTATTAAAGGCGATTGTCGCGGAAAGTGTGTTTTAATCAATTTCACAGAACGCTTTTCAAATCGTGAAAGTCAATCTTAAAAGTAATGAAATTAACTTATTGATATTTAGAAAAGCAAATTTTAAAAGTTAAGATTTTTTTCTCATTGCACTGATTTTACATTGATATTGAGATGTATCAAACACATCTCTTTTTAAAATTACAAAGCATATATGGAATATAAAACTGTCTGGTAAACTAATAATTGTGTGAGAAAGTTTCAGGGATTTAATGAAATTTTTAGTAAAAGACTTGTTTAAAATAATTAGAAATAATGGTACTTGGAATTCTTTTTATGTTAATTAATCGTGAAAGATCGAAATTTATTTTGCATTGTTAAGAGAATATTACGTAATTTTAAGAATGCAATTACGGTCATTACGGAGATATATTTCTGATTCTTTTTTATTAATGAATATTGAGTGAATTATGCGTATATACTTCTTTGCGTTATGACTTTTCCTAATGCTCGATTTTAAGATACATTATAGTAACAACCTAACGACGCATGCCAAGTAGACCATCCGGATCACCACCTCGCGTCGCCATAATACGTGGTTTAACGTCACATTGTGGCTTGTATTATCGGCCAGCGAAACGTCATTAATACGACAGCTTTGACATTTCCTGTTTCAACATCCATTGTACGTTAATAACGCCGATTGCGAGAGCTGAGTGGAAAATGGCTTGCGTTACGCGACGATAGAGCGAGACAGAATTATTTGAAAATCAAAACGGAAAATAAAATTAATTTCTGTAAAAAAAATTGTTTATATTTTCTTGTTATTGCAGCGTCGTATATTTTCAGGAGAAAAATGCTAGGTGGGATGATTTTAAATTATACGAGCAGAATTAAAATGAAGAAAAATTTCTTATTCTCATTCTATTGTGAATTATTATATAATATCCTTTATTATATCCTCCAGTTCCGCAATTGTGTAGTGTAACTTATTTACGTAACGTGCATAAAATGAATTACTCGCCTCACGTTAACATTAAAATTATGAACGCGCAATAGATATTCCGTGATATCATATTCGCTCCTAAATGTAATTTTGCGCAACACGACACGCGTGTGTAATTCGAAGCGTCGTAACTAGAAACTACCACATAGGTAGGGTACAAGAAACGGGATTACATATTTCAAAAATTTATGTGAATATGCATTCGTCAGTCGTTGCGTTCTCAATTCAGTCATTGTAAAGCATAAACATGCTTTCATCAACCATGATTGTTATTGCACTTGGGGTGAATTAAATATTAATAATTTCTCTCAAAAAGGGAATACAAATACATTTTCGGTACAATAGTAATCTCATTAGTAATATAGCACAAATATACATATATCATCAACTTTCTTCCAATGTTCCAACAGTAATGGGAATTAACTTTTTAAAACTTGCAGTTATATAACCAGGAATAAAATGTAGCGATCACATTTTAGTTACTTATTCTCCTAATACTAGTTCTTTTCAAAGTTTAAACCATTGTAATAAAACGAAAATTTGGGGAGCTTATTTTCCAGAATAAAATATTTTCGATATTAAACGTAGAGTGGTTTCGTACATACATGTTTTACAGCACAAAGTGTTTTGTATTTCGACGATTATAATTTCTCAGACATTACGTTTAGTTATACATATCAAGAGACACGGTAGTGTCTCGCGCCAAGTATACGCGGAGCGAGACCGACCGTGACTCTTTTACGCGACGCGACGGGTTGCGAGTACTCGAGATATGTACAACGGCACGTGGTAAAGTCTCTCGTAATGGTGAGAAATGTCTTAAGACGTGTTTGCTCGAAGGTAATAATAACTCCTAGAATATCGCGAGAGATCACCGTGATTGCGGCTTCGTAAAAACGAGCAAAGTTTATCCGCAGAAGAACTCGCGGAGGACTCGGCAAGGTAGTACCTGCGCAAATTGAGGGACTCCGTTTTCCTTGCATCGCGGATCTCGACGCAGTCCACGCGAAGTACCTTAATAAAATCCGACCCCAAAACTCGTCGGAAGGAAAAACTCATCCGGCATCGTTTCGAAAGCTCATCTACGAACAAGCTGACGACCAGTAACGGTTAGATGAGGGAGAACGAGATGCAAAGAAAAAAAAAATACGAAAAAGAGTCATCCTTGAGATAAAATAAATCCTCTCTGCTTTCATCCTGGATGAAAATCGCGAAAGGTTTTCCAGGTGAAAAAAGTAGAACAAAGAACGTCCTGCGAGCAACATTCATCTAGCCTTTCTCGATATTTTTTAATTGACACAGATACTGTTACTACGCTCTTTTACAATTAAAGCTGTAAGTTTTGGTTTTACTTAAAAATATTATTATTGTCTTGATTATTCTCTGTTTACGCATTGCTTTGTAGTAAATGACGTTACATGGTAGCATTCATTTATTAGAGAGAACGTAACCTAAAATAATTTTTTGAAATAAACTTAAATATATTTATATAAATTAAAAACATAATTAAAAACATTCTTCGGTGGAAGTCTATGAAAAATACATAATGTAAGTAAAACAACAGAATAATATTCATAAAAATGTGGCGGTGCAATGCGAAAACGAGTTTTTTTCGTGCTTTATTCGGAAACGTCAGAAACGTATTACGAGATGGAAACGGCATTCTCCACGTAAATGATGATAAAATGTCCCTTTATCGAGACGGTGCGGTGTGCACGTTTAGTAAACTCGATCATGTCTGCCACGCGTTAAAGCTTTCTATCGAGTTAAATATTTGAGGATGACAGGGAATCGATAATGGAAGTATCAATATATGCTTTACACGGAGAAGTTTGTGTGAAGTAGCAAATATTTAAAGAATATTGTTCGAAGAAATGCGATTTTTTAACATATATAATATAATATATATATTATATGCACGTATATATGTATATGCATACACATATATACATAGATGTATATGGGTAGAAAGTTTTAAGTGTTTTAATTATACTGAATAATTATAATGTATGTAGTATACTGAATCTATATAAATGTCAATCAGTTTATAATCTATATCTATTAATTGCAACAAAGTATGATTATTACTGCGGAACAAGAATGTTTAATAAAACCGAAGTTTTAAAAATATTGCACAAATTAATCACCTGGGAAAGAAATGAAAATTTTAGGTCGAGTATTTGATTAACTTTTTCACTACTCTTGGAATATGTATGTTTCATGGAATTTCCTTCGTTTCTAGAACGAAATTTCCGTCCACTCATACATATTTTTAAACTCAAACGATTTCAAACAATGTTACAGAAAGATTGTAGTGTTGAAAGAATTAAAGACTGTTGATATCGTCCAAAAACGTATAACGTATATTGAATCGCTCGCTAAATGATTTAAATTAAAATAAAATTAATGTGTCACCAATGAGAAGTGTAAAATAAATGGAGGATAAAATAGATCGAAAGGAAAAGAAAGAGAGAATTATATGTACGAGAACAGAGCAAAATACCAAGAGCATCGCTAGCCTTTTAATATTGAAATTGGCATTACAGCCGACGATAATTGCTTCCAAGAGAACTCTCTTGACTCGCAAAAGACCCTTTCGTGCGAGGATCTAATTTAAGTGTTTATTTTCTCTATCGGACACGGTTCTTCAATTTTCTGCTAACCCTGACTGATGTTTTCTACATATATCGTAGGATAGTGGTTTCCACCAAATCAAGCCATTCGAGACAAATCGAAAGTAACTTATACGAGGGTAGCGGAACGAACGGTCCATATTCATTTCCAGTCGACGACATGCGACTCGCGATTATTTCCTATCGAGGGATCACATTTCGTGATACGATCGTTCGTGATGGACGTAACAATACGAGCGCTGTTAGATAGTCGCCCCAAGTGGTCGTATCTAAGGCTCGATACTTGGGAGAAATACTGATCTACAGGTGGGCGTTAAAAGATGAAAGACATGACGGCGCCGTCGGTCAGTAAATATCTTCCTCGAACATCTCCACCATCAGGAAATTCTATCACGAACAATGCAATTTTTTGTCTGGGGGATCTACTGTCACAAGTCAGTTACTGCGAAAAATATCGTGTACAATTGTTCAATGATATCCTCTCGAGCTTCGCAAAATTACAGGCAAAGTGACAACAAAGTACAATATTATCTCAAAAATGGTTACACGCTAAACATATCGATTATCTATCACTATTTTATGATGCTAATACACAGTTTGTGACAGAAAGTTAAAAAAACCAGCGGGAAGAATTCCAATTTCCTACACAAATATTTCCTCTTTAAACGATACTATGTTTATCACAATATTTCCCCTCGGAATCGTTCCGAGGAAAATCCATTCGGTCATCCTGAATAGCCAAAGAATCAAAAGATGATATTTGGAATACGGTGATGACGTCCGAAGAAAAATCCGTGGCTACCCACACTTCCGGAGGATTTATCCGGAGAGATAAAACACAAGGATAAGACGCGTAACAACGTTTTCTTCGAGGTTGGACAAGAAGCGATCTCGCTGACGAATGAACAACGTTTCAACGTCGCGCGAAAGTCCCAGAAGGCTCGTGGAGACGATCGATGGTAAAGGAAGAAGGAAACGAGGGACGCGCATCGAGCCACGTGGATCAAATACAAGGAGTGAAAATCGGGCACACTGTTGCTCGACGCCGAACAAAAGTTGCGAAGGGTATTCCCATAGCAACCATCGCGACAACGTTGTTCGCTAGGAGTAGGAGAGGAGAAAGAGCGAGACGAGCGACGTACAACGGAGACGTCGCGATGACGAACGGAACGGGGAGGAAGGAACTGAAGGATCCGCGGGATTCCCGAGGGCGAAGGAGAACTAATATCCTTTCTCTTGTACCGGCAAGCGGAATTTATTGTCCGCGCGAAGACCGGATTACGGATCGAGCCCTAATCAAATGAAACTTTCTCTCTCGCCGCAGCATATATAAATATAAATATCAGAGAGATATTTCTGTCCTTTCTCTCTCTCCTCAGTATTACATTTAGTGCTATAAATACTAATAAATCGGTGCTACTCAACCTGCGATCTTACTGTGCACGCTGCTTCACATTTATATCTCACTGTATGAATAAATCGAGGAATCTATTTGTGATTTGTAAGTTCAACGGCAATTCTTCCTTCGACACAGCGAAATTGTAAATTGTATAAACCAAAATTGCTCGATCTACGATCTACTTACTGCGATTATCGCATATTTCAGAATAAGTGACATAAATGTAAAAAATTATAATAATAGAAAATTGTATCATTTATAAATTTAATAATAATTATAAAATATTTCTTGCAAGCCGACTAAACGAGATGCAACGCAAGTAATATAAATGCAGATACGATAGTTTTCTCTCCCGAAAAAGAAAATCTGCCCTTTTTTATAGATTCGTATAACGTATAAACAGATTCGTATACGTAAAATGAAACTACTTTATATATTTTCGATGTTGTATTAAAAATATCAGGAAATATTCTTGTTCGTTATCGCAATTAACTGAGAGAGAAAGTCTAAAAAATTTTCACGAAAAGTGTAATTGATATAAAAGTATCAAACTACGTCTATTATGAACAACGTCCAGGCGAATTTTGAAATCTGCGATACCTATCGCGTTCGCGATCGTAAATAAAACCGGCAGAAAACAGGCGCCATTTTATCGCCTGGAAATACGTGGGAAATGCAAGAAATGTTTTCTACGTAAACTTTTCATACCTGCGCGCGCGCGCGCGTTCAAGTGCGACGACGAAAATATTCGGCGATGCTTCGAATACCCGGCATCGTGAGAACCTATTAAACACCGAACTACACGATACTTAATCAAACACGAGCGAGATTTCATCTGTTTATTCTAAAATCTAATCATTTCTCAATATTCTCATTAATAATATTCCAAATATCGCGCCGCTAAGAAGTATTCCCGCGCGAATGAGCGAATATGGAGCGAGTAGGACGCGTCACGTGACTCAGCCTAGCACTTGCCGATTAGTTCACGTCGTACACGTACATCATCGCGTCGCGTTCCACGGATGATTGCTCGGCCGCGTCGCTCCGCGTTTCCGCGTCTCTTTGACCGATCCGGGCGAATTTTGCGCACGGACAAGTGTCGAGTGTGTCGGGAGTGTCGCGTTCGGGCAGTTCGGCTGCGGATGATTGTCCCGGGGTGTGGAACAGTTGGTATCGATCGTGATCGAACGCGATTAACTCGTCCGTCGTTCCGGCATTCGCGATCCGCTGTCTGTCGCGTTTCGGCGTCGGTCGGCATGTCGGCACGTCGGCACGTCGCAGTTTCCTGGTACACTTACAGGCGTTGTTAGTTGGGTATTTCACGTGTCGCGAGTATCGGGCGACGTCGGCCGGACGCGGACGGGCGTCCCAAGTGCCGTGTGTTACTGCTACTGCCGTTCAGCGTCCGGGACGCTGAAGGAGCGTCGAAAGGGAGCGTCGAGGGATCGCCGCGAGGGAGATTCGTCGGGACAGGGTGATTCCGCCGAGGATTACGCTTGCCCGCGATATTCGCTCGTGTCCGCCATAATCGCCCGAGACGTGATACTTTTCGTGATTTTCTCGTCGCCGAGTGGCGCCAGAAACGCGCGTGACGCGTCGCGTCTGACGATGACTCCGGTTAACTTAATCGGTAATTAATTTATTTCTCGTTAATTTCTTGTTTAATAATATATGGAAAGAGTTATGAGAGAGAGAGAGAGAGAGAGAGAGAGAGACAACGAATTACATAGTTGAAAATTTTATCTTAATTAAGCAATCCTGCCGATTAATACCTGTACTATTTTATTAACATAGGAAATTATTAATTTTTTGTCTAACACATAGAAAAACATATTAGATTACAAGCAATGTATAATTGGTGATTAATTTATTTCTGGTCAATTTATTAATTTCTCGTTTAATAATACACACGAGAGAAATATTAGGAGCAACGAGTTATACATTTAGATATTTTGCTTCAAGCTGCATTTTTGCAATTCTGTTGAATTAATCGCCGATTAAGTTGATCGGAGTTTCGGCGAAATCGTCCTAAATCGGAGTCGATGAATGCCGAATGAATCTGCCGAGCAAACTGTACTATATAATTGGTCCGCGCGATCGCGATCTGACGTACAGTCTTTCTGCATCCACGATTGGCATCGTTCGACAGAGAAATTCATTTACTGGTTTGCGCATTTCACGAACGCGTCCGCGAGTGTGTCGGAGTATATCCTGTATATCCCAGGTGCATCGGAGAACATCAAAGAAAATCGTGGCGGTGGATTATACGGAGTACAGAGGCGAAACATTTCGGGTCTACAACACGCCGCGCCGCTCGCAACACCGGATGACAGTGAGTATACTTGACTTTTTTTTTTGCCTACTAAATTATTGCCGGAATATTTCCGTCATGCAAGGTAAAAAAGTTTGCTTGATATAGAGGTCCTTTCTTTTTACGGCATCTCTGTGGCTGACGTAAATAACGGAAGTTGCTTCAGCTATACCTGATGTGATAAAAAAGAAAATATCAAGCGACACAAGTCGACGCACAAGTGTCGTTCTATCTTACAGTTAAGCCCCTTGCACAATAGGCGATAGCGATAGCGATAGCGACAGCGACAAGGTTGCCGACAAAGCTATACCTTTGTCGGCAACTTTGTCGTTGTCGCTATCACTATCGCTATCGCCTATTGTGCAAGGGGCTTTACTCGTTGCCAAAAAAAGAGAGATAGAACGACGTTTGTGTCGCTTGTTGAAAAACGCGCACCAAGAGGTTTTTGATCAGTTTTTTTACCTGTCGCGTTTATAATCCTTATAAAACGTGTGTGTATCAAACAACATAATCGGCGATAAATGTATCTGTCTGATACATTCGTCTCGCTAGAGGCGAGTCTGGCGAATCTTCTCGCGAACCAAGTAAGTAAGGTAAATGAATTAAAAACAAACAGATTTAATTGTTATTTTTCAATTTTTATCGAACAACAAATTTTGTATGTATTTAATTAAAAAGCCGGGAATGAATTTAAAAAAGTCGAAAGTCGTCGGGGCGCAACTGCGAAATTAAACGTCAAAAATGCAAGCCGATCTCTTGTATTTCGCTATATATCTATAAATTAAATCGTTGTTGCCCACCGGTCAACTACTCGTCAAAACTGCGAAGCAAATTTTTGCGAGGGGAAAAACTATAGGAGGAGCGGGGAGGGAATAGGAATGACGCGTGCACGCCCCCGTTTTCCCGCCAGCGGGCACGAATGCGATTTAAAAGTCAAATTCAGCGACCGTGAACGGACGATAAAGCGAGGCGGTAAGTGATAAACGGAGGAGGAGCGAGGATGACGCGCCTCGCTAATAATTCACAGTAAGAACTCCGCGCGATTAATTAGGCAGACGCTGCCTGTCGTTCGGAGAGGGGGAGCTAGGGGGACGTCGCGTCGCGGCAAAATATCTAGCCGAAAATATCACCTCGGAAGGAACCGTCTCCCTCGACTTCGGGCTTAATGAAGCGTTTTTTCCGAGGTTAATACACGTTATCACGCTTCAAAAATAGAACGGAATGAATCGTCGAAACAGAATGGAGGAATACTCCGATAAACGGGACGGCCGCGAATCGGGGCTCGACGTGTTCGATGAAACGAGCAACTTCGTGGTGCATCCGAGCGTGAAAATTGTACGAGCTAGGACGCGCCTTCGGTGAAATCAATTCCAAGTATTTCCATTTCCGCGGGAAACTCCGAAAGAGTTATTGATAATGCATGCGTATTAAGAGACGCGACGCAACACTCGGAGATTTATCAAGTGCGACGAAGTATTCGGGTTAATTATTCGTGTGGAGATTTAAGAAACAGGATTAGAATGACGTTTAAACTTGCTAAATTTCAAAGATGGCTCTTCGAGATGGCTGCATGTATCGCGCGCGAAGCCACGCGGTTTCGGAGCCGTTTTTCAAAAGATTAAGGATCTTGATCCCTTAATCGGCTTAATCGTTCGAATATTTCAACAAGAAATCTCCTTGTAATTATTATCTTTAATGCTCGGGGATCAAGATATCTCGTAACTTTTAGGCAAACTTTAGTTACTTACTCGGGATTGTTTACTCAGCATCTCGCTCTGTCTCGTCCGTATTATAAGACGGAGGTACGTTGAAGACGAAGGTATGGGCGTTGATGGAACATGCTACATATCAATTTCACGATGTCGCGAGGGATAAAAATTGTAATACGTAATGCAGACGTGTGTACCCTTTGCCGTTGGGGAGCGATATCGCATTGGAAGCGATATAGCAGGAGAAAAATAATGTGGCGGCGTTATTTATAGTCCTGCTTCGAGCAAATATCACAAGCCACTAGCAGAATCCTCTTTTATCTAAAGGAAAGCAAAAGAAACTGACAGACATCCCAATTTCTTTCGTGTCCATCTCGAGAAAAATAACTACCGCGGCCGTCGGTTTTAATTTTAACATCAGATTTTATCGAATTTTTCTCAATTACAACGAAACGGTTAATACTGCCCAGTCGTTCGCGTAATTTAAATTTGAACAAGGAAATATTAACTTTTTTAAAATTTTAATTCGAGATTCATTTACTCAGTTTAGTCCATAAATAGAAAATTGCAAAAATGAAAACCTTCCTCGCTATTTTTCTCAAGGAGATATCTACCGCAAGCTTGTCAAAGAATAGTTCGTTAAAATGATGAATACAGATTCTATGATATTCTTTATATGTGTTACGGTTCTGCAAATAACAAGAGAGATTTGTTTATCGACGAGACCTGTCGAAAAGATTTGACACATTTCGACAACTAACGCGACCCAGTTGACGGATCGTCAAATATAACAGGGAAACGTTTCGGATACGGCGTCATTTTTACCCATCACTCATTCTCAAAGGAAGATCCATCGCTATCGATTCTTCTACGCAAAACTGCAAAACATCAGCGATTCTACTTGCGCCACGCGGGCGCGTAATTTTTTAAGCCCCTGCGCATCAACTATTTTCCGCTCTTAACACAGGCAGACAAGATTTTTCATTTTTTAATAGTCTGCTCTCGAATTCCCTTTTAGCGAAATGTTTATAAAGATGTCGTTTAATCCTCGCCTTTATCCCGCGCAGCAAGATACGTAGAAAAATCGATAGCGACACTTTTAAAAGCATACACGGTAATACGCGCAAGATGTAAGCAACGCGGAAGCTTTCGCTCGAGACCCTTGCGCTATATTTTATCTTATAAGAAGGATATAAATAACGTCTGTGTGATAACAAAGCAAGTTACCTCTATTCGTATAGGTACGAAGCAATTCATATTCCGAACGTGTGTTCGCGCGATTCTCGCCCTAGGCAGCTTTGCATATACTTTCCACACATTCGGATGCGTTTTCGATTATTTCGGAAATAAACGAAACGACACGTGCAAAATTAGTATAATTCTCCGTTTTCTATAGCACTCACCAGACGCGTAAAAGGAAACGACGCGGCAGCCCAATGATGCTTTTCGTGATATATATAAGTTATAGGTACCACAGTGCGCACTGCGCCTAGGTCATTCTCGAGCCCTCTCGTCCAGCCATTATCCTTGGAGAGGATTCTGTGCTGCTCGTATACCTATATCCGTTCTGGCGCAAAAGCGGACGTACCGATTCTCGTACATTGAAAGCACCTCGCGTTGCTAGAGGCGAAAAAAGCACACGCATCTCTTCAACAACGATAGAGAGGACAAAGCATGTTACGAGAGGTCTTAAGACTTCTTTTTTTATTCGAGGAAATGCGCGAATTAATTTCTCGCAGGAAATTAACGAAGAGAAAAAGAGTGAGCTTGATTCACCTCTCTTTTCGCGTTGAGATATGAGCTATTAATTTAATTAATCTTTTAAAATATTACTAGTATTGATTTGGAACTGTGTACATGATTTGTAATTTTGCCACGGAGTTATAAAAGTTACAAAAGTCCGCGATAAATATATACTTTCGAAGAATGGTGGAAAGAATTAATTTAAGAAGTCAACATATTATGTGTCACGCTTATAATCTCCGATTTGTTAGTAAAATGCATTCTGGGAATAAGAGTTTAATGCACTAAGCACTTGGTTTTTTAATCTGAATCTTTGTTCAATATTTTTATCACATACGTAAAATATATAGTTACCTAATACCGAATTTTATTTGTATAATATTGAAATGAAATGACGACTAAACAAGTATATTTAGCGATAAATGTATATTTCAAATAAAAACTTTTTTTTGTCTATTTATTAGCACTTTCTATATCTAAAAAAATTTCGTTAGTAAAAAAGGAATTAGCTATTCAAAAAAATAGATATCGGTTCGATATCGTAAAAATCTGTTAACTCCTCGACTCGGAACACCTAAACTGTTTTCTTTTTTTTCCCTTTTTTTTTTGTAGCGCTGAATTACTCGAGAAAGCGTTCGATCTCGCAACCGATAATTCATTGTTAGGAGCATAAAGATACGGGAGGAAGGTGGATTGCATTGTATAACCAAGGTATTCGATTCAGCTACAAGCGTTTATTGAAAACTACCTCTTACCGAGTCCATATAACGTTCATATTGAATCTGCTAGAAAGCTTCTCGATCTTCTCTCAGCGCGATGCGATTAAGCGATTTAAATCGCACGTGTCAGCGAAGCGCGTGGGCTCGCACGCGCAGCTGAGCGACAGTCGTAATATAAAATTTATTGGCGTTACAACATCTGGCAGTCCTAATTTCACAGCAGACATTTTGCAAATTCTCCTCTTTGACACAGATTTAGCTGGGACAAATTTTATTTGCTCCTTTCTCGCAAGAAGTCGACTGCTGAATCTCCGACGACGAAATAATGAATGATGGGTTTCTAAAAAAGCTTGAAGACGACTTTCTTCCGAATCCTTAAAATTGAAGCTTCGAAATGTATCTTAAATTGAACCGAGGGATTTATATAGAAAATATAATTCATAGGTATATCAATATCTCGAGTTTTTTTATCGTTTTACAATTGAATTTTTTTTTTACCTATTGTCGTATACGCGAGATTTCAATATTGAAAGGAGATATACTTTGCTCGACCAGACAATATGTATACTCGGCAAAATACCGCGGTTGGCCGCAGTACGTCAATAGCTCTCATAATCATCTATCGAAAATCGATACGCGACGGAGGGTCCTTATAACATTTCGTCATTTCAAGGGTCTTCTCTCCTGCTTCTGTATCGGGTGCCATCCCGTGATACCGAAGAAGCGAAACTTCGATCGTGCGATCGTAAAACAACATATAAGATTGCCACCTATATCAGAGTGTATTTTTTCTGCTTTATTGCACCATTACGATAAAGCAAACCGTTCACAAGTCGCGCGTGGAACAAAATAAAGCTTAAATGTGCAATCACTGCCAGGAATATTCCTCGTAACTTATCACGTTAGAAGAGAATCGTAATTATATAAAATCTCAATAAAAATATCGTTGGTTTTCTTTTTCTATCGATGTTCTCGCTACTCTATCCACGTGTGTTTTAACTATTGAAGAGGAAGAAAAAGAGAAAGAACGACGACAATTAAAATATTTTATATATTATAAATCCATTTAATGTCAGAACAGCTTTTAGCATAATTTTTATTTTTATTTCTGAAGTATTCTTAAATGTTGAATAATTTCTCTTTCTAACGAAAAGTAGCCGTAATACATGAAATTTAAATTAAAATGATATATATTAAAGCTTAATACTGAAAGTACTTTTGCTTCTATCTCACATGTTTCAACTATAATTCTACAACGCATATGACGCGCTTAACATCGCGAATGCATCGTCGGATTAAAAAGTCTCCCATACTCGTAAAAAATTCCGTGTTCATGGAATGAAATATCTCACCGACGAAACTACTTTAGATAAATATAAACAATTCAATTATTGAGTTGCCAAATGGATTATTATAGCATTACGTTATTTTCGATAAATCGTGATAAGTATGCAATATAGTCTTTGGATCGATTTATCATGATACTATCGCAATATATATTGTTAAGGAATCTGACATTTCTGTATCGCGATACTTGGGCGAGATAGGCGATTTTCAAACGCTGTCACCTATACCCAATTTTCCTTAACGATCGACCCGTTCGGCACAATACGATGATGTATGATCCGGCGATCACGAGACCATGAATGGTCTCGGCCCGATCGAGTGGGAACGAAAAATCGCCGACTCTCGAAAAAGATTGTCGCGACGAAACACCGTGCGGTAAAAGGGTATACTTTCACACGTATAGACCGCAATAATATGCGCGTTCCTCAGGCAGCGTAAAGCTCAATGGCGAATTGCCGTTACGAGCAAGCGAGCAAGCTTTCAAATCCAGCCTTTTATCGCTCTCTACGTGACGGCAATGAGACCTTCACGTTCGCAGGGATATGAATTCGCATTTTTCCGACGCCTTGTCGGTACTTTCTCACCTTTGAAATAGCGATGTTCATTGTCCTAACGCGATACGCGCAAATACAAAGAGAAGACGAACAGAAGACGTAGGTCTTACTTGAGTAGGACAGCATCTTGCACACGTCAGATTTCTCGCGACCCGATTTGCCGATGTAGCGCGAAATGGATAAGTAAAGCCCAGAGGAGGAAAGGACGAGGAAGGTGCGGCCGAGATGCGCTTTTGACACTCCGCAGAAGTCGCACGTTCTTAATCAAGCTGCGAGATGAGAGTGGTTCCCTTCTTATCTTCTGTCGTTTTATTTTATTCTTTCACGAAGAAGAGGAATAAGGTGTCTTGGAAAAGAAAAACGCCGCGAGATCTTCGGAAACGATGTCGTGAGGCTGCGAGCTGAATATTAATACCATCGTAATGTCTAGTCGCGACTTTGAAACTATGGCGGTGAGCACGCGGCGATTTATCTTTTCGGACTTCCGGACGAAAGTCCGAAGAGATGCAGCGATGCACTTTATCATACGTACTCCGAGAATAGCGAGGTATTATGAAGTTTCTATCGAAACCGACGGATATAAATTCACACAACATAGATTTCGATTTTATTCGTTTTAGGAGAAAATTGCCGCTATTAATATCGACAAAAGTATATTCTGTTTATATAAAAAAATATATCGAGAAAATCGCGAATAAAGATTTTAATTTCAAGTTTAATTGTGTTTGCTGAATATATACAGGGAATTCCGGATCAATCAAAAAATATATTTTATAGATGAATATGAGAAAAGATATTCTAGTAATTAATTCTTTATTAAATTTTATGAACAATTTTTAGTTTTTTCTTAAGGAAATCTTTAACGTTATGTTATTTATTTAAAATTCGGCAGACGTAAAATACGATAGATTGGAGTAAAAAGAAAAATTTTTCACTTTTGATCCCAATAATTTATCAATATCTTGTTCACGTTATCGTCGAAATTTTCTCCGTTCATCCGCTGACAACGTAATTTGTCCGGGCACATATTTCCCGGACCCTTGCAATATCCCTCCACCGTCTGGTGGGAAATTGCAACGGCGATGATTCCGAGGCTTTCATTGTAACGAAATTATCTGTAAAGATGTCTCGAGATGTCCTGATAGAACATTTCTCCGAGATACGCGGCCCAATTTCGGGTTTTATCGGTCGACCAAGAACGGCGCGAACATCTCGTGACTCTTCCTGTTCGTAGGAACCTCGGAAATTTTTAACCGACGAGGGGACGAGAGCTCGTGCATTATCCGGCGACACTGTACAAGGCGTCGCACTCGTACTCGCAAATTGCGCGGCCATCCGTAGCCTAATCGAATTTCGGCTCAATTTCGTGCGCTGCATCCTGGGAAACTTTGGCATTATCGGCTACCGGTTTCGCATGCACTGATTTCTCGCATACTCCAGCTTTCGATAAAGTATTTATTTCGATCCGTTATCGAGACAGAATTATACCGTACTTTACTTTGAACGAGATGTCCGCCCGACGAGATTTTTCCGTAATTATCGATTATAGAGTTACGTAAAGTATCGATTGAATCTCTAAGACATTTAATATACATAGATCTAATTTTTCTACATAAATTCTTATGCAAAATGCCTTTGCGAAACGTGCGAGGAAAATCTTGCGCTATGCTAGAAAATGTTCCCCTCTGCGGTTATATTTAATCCTGACATAACAAATTATGTTAAGATATTAATAATCGATTTATTATTTTCCATTCATTATTTTATTATATTATTTAATAAAAATTTATAAGAGATAGATCTAATTTAATTCACGTTGGATATTTTGCATACAGAAATCCGAAGTCTTAGCAGCAGAAGTTATACACGCGAGTCTAAAAGATACGTATCTATTATTATCAAACGTGTATCATTTTGTAACTTATGATATATAAAAGATTATATACAGGCATACACACACACACACACAATCAAATCTATTGGCTTCTGGGCTTGATGACTACGTATGCAATTCACGTGCACGTGTCAGAAACTACCGGCGCTGTCTGACCGCAGTTACGGGGCAACTACTGGCACCGATCAGACACGTACAACATAGCGGAAGGAACGTCGAAGTAAGCGGAGTGTAATGGCGATAGCCGCTTGCAGCAGGCAGTGGTAATACGTAATACCGATAACTCAATCGACACGACTGCATCGCGCATCCGTGTATAACGGAATCCTTGTTCAGCGGGATACTCCCGCGTAACAGGATAGCGTGCACAGCGAGCAACAGCGAGAACTGCTGCTCGCGATCGCGCGATCCGACTATTAAGTCTGATTAAGACTACATCGAGCAACTCGTTAGCGACTTGTTACCGATGCCGAGCGACGCTGAGCATTAGTTTCTGTCTCATCTACGAACATCCGAGAGCAGCTTGGATTGAAATAATTGATTGTTGCGGCATGAACGCGTGCCAGCAACCTGTAACATCTAAGTTTCGTTGCGGTTGAATTAGAAATGCATGCTATGATTCAGAATAGATATGTGTACACTGCAATTAACGCAACTGAAAGCAGAGTGTTGATGCCTGCAAAAAATTTTATGGGACGAGGTACCGAAATCTATTGAACGCGCGTCAGTAAAAGGATATATCTATTTTAATGTCTTAATTTAGATTTTATGACAGTCTTTATATATAACATTGATTACTACATTCGTTATAAGCATCACATTCAAAAGTAATAACGATTTCTGACAATATGAAACAAAAATAATGCCACGGAAATATTCACTCAGCTTTTGTCTCGAGCGCTCGTTATTTCTGTCGAAGAAATTTGATTCAGATGACTAAAAACAAAACGACTGGAGAAATAAATGCGACAAATCCAATTCGTTTTTATTAAAACGTTAAACCGTCAGATAAATTACCTTCCTTCCATCTTTTGGCTCCATTTTCTTAATTTCGTTCTATTAACGAGACATTATCCTATTAGTAGAATAAAATTAGTAAAAAGTAAAAATTAAAATATGCGGCAGTTGCACTTCGTATGACTGCTAGGTCTCTGTTTATATATCTATTCTACGTAATACCATTGTCTCATGCAGACTTGGATCTATGTCATCTAGCGGTAAACGCGTAGGATTGTGGGCGACCGTTATCTCCGATGAGGGAGATGCGTACTGACCTAGTGATTGCCACGGTATGCACGCACTCACTCTTGCATGCATGTCGCGTTT
The DNA here is from genome assembly GCF_030848795.1 of Temnothorax nylanderi. Classification (NCBI taxonomy): domain Eukaryota; kingdom Metazoa; phylum Arthropoda; class Insecta; order Hymenoptera; family Formicidae; genus Temnothorax; species Temnothorax nylanderi. The sequence continues at coordinate 2,232,173 of NW_027249069.1, read as the reverse complement.
ACCTGCAACCTGCAACAATGCGGGACGGCACACAAAGCGTGGGCGCGCAAAGTAATAATAAACTACGAACAGCGCGCTTTGTGAAGGTCCGCAAAGTTTCGGGGCGCGCACGTTAGTTAGTTTGGCGTCGGTCATTTCCGATATAAAGCGAAATATAAATTCGGAGGGTCGCGAGGGGCTAGAGTAAATCACGTAGATATGTCGTTCTCGTTGCCGCGACCCTCGCGATTAGTGCATGCGCGCTGTTATTTGATATTAATTCAGCATGGCTTAGCATGAGTTAGCAACATGGCCCAGGCGCGGCGGAGTATAAGCAGCCGGCGCGCATAACGCTTTGCGTTCATTCAAAGGGATTGTCAGCGTCAGTCCTTCGTCGGAATCTAAATCGCACTGTATATATAAACGCATGTATAAGCCAGCATTGTAAATTCCCGCTTTCTGCGTATGGCATTAATTCGGTTCACGAGGGAACGCTGACTATGAAACAGCTAAACGTCCCAGTCGTTAAGGGCGACAGCACAATCACTGTGAAATCGTTTCCAATGCCGTTTTGAATTAATTAATATTAGTGTCGCTCCTATTACAGAGCTTTCATTAATTTCATTTAAAATCCAAGAAGATACTTATTATATTGCAATAGATCAATAATGGCGAGATATGAATTACATAAATGCCTCGAAAGAATTTGCTCCGTTTTCTCTCTCTCTCTCTCACACACACACACACACACACACACACACGCGCGCGCAGAAGATGATTTTATAAAATATATATTGTATACATAAGCAAAAAAATTTTATTTTAAATGGAATTTCTCTTTCTAAACCGTTCTTTTGATTTCTCTTAATTTAATACATGAATAATAGTTTTTATTACATAAGAAAATAAAAAACTATTAAAAAATGTGACAAGTTTTTTTAAATGTACTGACATTTTGAATATACTGACATTTTTTCTACTTTCTATTATAGTTTTCGACTTTGTTATGCTTAATGTGTATGTGTAGGCGAGGTAAGAATAATATCTATTGAAATGGAATAATCGTTTTAAAGGTTGGATAGAGTTCTTGTGACTTTTATGGCACTGCAAGCATGCAGTACCATGTACATTGACCTTTAAAGGCCAAAACAGTTATTTCTATCTATGCTAACAATAAGAATAAATTTAATCAATATTAATGAAGTTATTACTGCTTCTTATTTACTTGTAATCTGTAATTAATTAATGCATATGAAAATTAAAAATGTTTTTGAATAGTTTTGAATTAAATTACAGCACACACATATAACTCTATAACTTATATAATATTAACAGACTTAACATTTGTACGCAATCTTTTTCTTTATTTAAGATTTCTGAAAAAGGTCAATTCGGAATTTTCATTCTATGTAACAAAGTAAATTTTTAGCTGATAGTAATAAGGATCTATTTATACCGAAACTAAAAAAAAGTATAAAAGATATTATTACAGCTCTCGTATTTTATATTCTTCGTGAGTTATTACTCAGTGTCGAAAAAATTATATAATTATTACAGAATCCTAGCACAGGGCAGTGCCCTAAGACGATTACCGTCTTTTGCTCTAGTTTTGCTTACTAAATTTCCTCTGAAATTTGATCACACTTTCCCATGGGGAATTGTTGTGGTATCGTAATTGCCAATATATTTGCACTTGGAAACCGATCCTTCAACACATCGATCGCATGACGTCATTAAGCCTCTATCATTTATTTTATTTTCTTTTGAGAGAATGTGGGTGTAAAAGACAGCGGCAGTATATCTCTTAAAATGAGAGATATGCGTGTTTCGTGCAGCGACATTATTGCTTTTAATGAAGGAAAATGCGTAAAGATAGTGAGATTTTGATACTATTGATACTATTGATTTTGATACTAAAGTTTGATGCTATAGTATGATTGTCGTCTATTTGGATGCTATTTGAAAGCAACACCATGCAGTTGACAGTTAAAGGGGGTTCGCGCGAGAGTTTGGACAGTGAGCATGAGTTTCGCCTGAGCAAACGATCGATTTATGAAGCATGGCAATACCTAAAGGTTTACTCACACAAGTCAAGCGAAAGGTACTTATATAATCCAAAGAATACTATATCATCAACCAATAAATTTGTTTTAAATACTAAAAAAATAAACATTTTAAGAATTAGTAAGAAATGCTTATCAATGATCTCTATCTCAAATTTCAATTATGAGCTTTGTTCACGCAAAAAAAAATTTATAAAAATAAATGTACAGTTATATACATGAACCGATTTACACAGTTATAAAGTTTCACTTTTTGTTGCTTATTGGTTTATTTAGTAAAAGATTAGTATCGCGATTTAAATTACTGATGAAAAAATTTGTTCGTATAGTAACGCATGGAATCGATAGTAAAAGTTCCCGCTTATTACTATAGGTGTAAATGCACCTTTACGCATCGCTTGAATCGCAGGTGTGTTTCGCGTGCAATGTACGTATTGTGCATGTGTATCCAATAACGCCAGGCATATTATTAGGCACGACACGTTGACCAGCCGATCGAGCTCCAATCGAGATAATGGAGGTAACATGGGCGAGCACGTCCACGCGCGTGCCGAATATTCGCTTGCATCGTTTATGCAACTACCAAAACTACGGTATAATTTATGGACGACGTTTACTCGCGTGGAATTGCAATCAAGATGCAATTGCTATGCCCCATGGCTTCGACTTGCGGCTTCGAGTTGCTCGAGTTGCGCGATGCCAGAACGGGATCTTCTCGCTCGACAGTAAACGCGATCGCGTGAGAAAACGAAAGAACGAACGTCTACGTCTCCAGAAACATAAATATGCGTCTTTGCTAGATCGTTTGTTAGCAACAGTTAATAAATTTGGATGAAAATTTATGTCCTGGAAACGTTCACTCTCATTTATATACATTACATACACAGACACACAGAATATAATTAATTATTAGAAAAAAGACACCGGAAATAGAATCCTAATTAATCTAATTTAATCGCGTTAACGAAGTTTAACGAAGCAAAAGCAATGCACGGCATGTTGTTGTATAACCTTTTAGTAATTAATTTAGTAGTAATAATATATTATAATGTAGCGCAGTATGTGCATAACTGCAATATGCCTCTAATAGAATTTTATACACCGTACTCGGAGAATGGGCCGTGAGCGATAATAAAATTTATTTTGTAATAATTGTAAATTTATATATTCATATATCTTAAGTAAATAGAAACAATTAATCTTTGACTTTCGAAAATCTCGTATTCGTTTCCGGCTTCGTCTAATTGCCATGCTGTGATCCGTAATTTAGCATGTGTGTCGGCATTTGCCTTAACTCGGATTATATAATCTGTTCTGCAGCTCTCGTCCTGTGATAGTGCTGACACTATTGTTTAAGCACATACCGCTATACTAGTTTAATTTTGTGGAAATTTTAGAAAGACAAGCACAAGCTTGCGAAAACCGGCCAGTAGTTATTCCCTGCATATTATCCATCGATCGAAATATAAACAAACACTTACGTAAGTTAAATTAACTCAACAACATCTGCCACAATATTTATCACGCTTAAAAATTGTTAAATATTTTTTTATTATATAATAACCATGGCGATTTTTTAACAAATACGCGTAAAGATTAATGCGTAAAAATAATAATTATCACATATTATTTAATCATATAATATCATACTGGAATGCACTGAATGAATTTATACGTTTTTAATTGAATTTTAATTCACGTATATCTCTATCTTTTAAAATCTTGAATAATAAATTTTCATATATGTGAGTGATATATTATGCCTCTCAATATTTGCCTTACCGATTTATGCAGCTATCAATTAAAAATTAATTAACGATTAATTTAGATTAATAATTAATTGTATTTACTCATATTCGTGTAATGCAAAAATAAAAGTGATACTGTACGATAAATATTTCTATCACTGTTGATCGGTTCGCAAAAATCAGTATTTACACAAAAGCGATTGTCCTACAGTCGTAGTCCTATACATTATTTTGTCGCTAAAATGTCCCTCTGCCATAATACAACTGCAGAAAAATAATTCGTTGTAATGTGAGACTACTGACCCGTTTTTACGTCGCGAATCGTCAAAGGGACTCGATAAGCACGAAACTTTCGTGTGGTGATTGTATCGTGATTCTGATATGACGGCATGGAGAGTCTGTGAAATGCGCGAGCAACGTACGCCGCACTAGGTACATTGTTTCTAAACAAAGTCGCCCTCTTGGCACAATACCGAGCGTTAACAAAGGTTTCGGAGACAATGCATTCGCGAAGGAAGATTGAATTCCCCGCTAATTCCGCTACCTTTTGAAAACCCTTTTAGGCCTCGTTTGACGAACACAAACGCGGCATTTCACTTCGATTACCTCATTCTTGCATCATGTATCTTTAATAAAAAAAAAAAAGTGCGAGACAAAACGAATGACGCAAGCCAAGAGACAGATCCACGAAGTTCAGCGATGAATGTTTAATTATCGCGAGACGTTGACATTAATTGCGATCGTCGCGATTATTAGTCGAATAAAACAGAATGAGACATGTTTAACGTTACATGTGCAATGCAAGTGGAAAAATCAGAGTATCGCAGATCGAATTAATTTTAGCTGTTTAATCACATTGAGTAAGAAACTTTCTAATTAAGTAAAGTATATATGTTTTCGAACTGTAAGAGAGATATTCAAATGTGTCCTGAATTTAGTGGATTTTGTATCTTCCAACTGTTAGCACATTTTTCGGTTTGCCTGAAGTTAATAAACAACCGGACTGTTACAGTCATGAATAAATGTACACGAGTTCATTAAGCAGATACGCGCGCGAGTGGCACGAGGCAACAGTAAATAAGGCGGTGTTCGTGCCTAGGCGAGATGAAAACCCGAGTAAAACGTGGGGTATAACCACTTTTTGTCGTAAACGTCACGGAGGGAGGTCTTCCCTTAGATATTTGCAAAAGTGCTGTTACGTGCCGTTCAAAGCGCAAGTGTTGTCCACGGTTAACGGTATATATATTTTTCTTTCCCTTTTTCACACAAGGCGCAGCCTTTTGTAACCATAATACCTCAACGTTCTTTTGCTCTTTTTGAAGCCCCTCTTAAACGTTTCCCCTCGACCTAAGAAATGATAAAGGATAACTTGACGAAATATTCACGAGAATCCCAATTACGTACAAAGCCAAAAGTGCGAACAGGGCCGAAAGTTCAAGGTTGGCCGAGACGCACCTGTCACGCGTGGTTAATAATTCCGTCTCAAACGAGAGAGGACCCGAAGCGATCCGAATCGCCTCCTGACGTTTCAACGGGAGCTTAATGGATCAATAAAACGCGCTAAGAGTATCACCGAGAAGTCCGGGATCCTTTTTTAAAAGCCGTCCGTTGTATCATCGACCCGCCGGCGCCGCGCGCGCGACCAATATCGCACACTTTGTTGACGTCTCGCGGCTGACCCAGCATTCCCTAATGGCTTTGAGGGAAAGTCCCACCCCTCGTGATATCTCCCCTGCGAATGCCAAAAAGAGAAATGTCGATTTCAAACGGTCTACTCGAGGTTTCCTTTTTCTCATTTTTGCAAGAAACGAACGGAGGGCAGGTTAAGCTTAGCAACGAAAGCGATAAAAGATGAAGTGGGGACGACAATGATTAGTTGTCATTGATATAGACTTAAGCGAGAGTGTCTGTTCTTCAAGTTTCATAGCCTCAAATCAAGATTGATTGTGACTCAATGTAAAGCTTGAGAGACTTGAAAAAAAAAAAGAAACTTGCTTTATCTTTTATAGTTTTAATCGTAAGTGATATGCCGAGTATTTCCAATAACTAGGACGAATTGTCGTTATTTTTCGCTTGGAAAATGAAGAATGGTTAAGGAAAATATTAAACGATTTAATTTTTTATTTTTCACCTTTTAACAAAAAATATATGTCGTAAAGTATTAATTTTTTTTGTGAGTTTTAAGTATCTTTTTATGTAAATTAGTTGAGAAAATATATATTACCAGGGTAAAAAAAGAACATATAACTGAATGCTTTAACAGTGCAATTGCACTGCATACATTGGCTTCTGTTATTTTTATCTGTTTCCCCTTCGAAAAGAATGTCAATCCATTTCATTCCTTGCTAGAATCGTCTCGTGCCTAACATTCCTGAAAAAATAAATCTACCCTAAAATAAAAAGATTCCAACCAAGCTATTTCCATGAATGCACGAATTTGCACATCAGCGAATCGTGTAAAAGTCGAGGTAAAAGTACGGTTGGAAGTTATATATATATATACTAAATTATTTCTTGATAAATCTAGTTCTACAAAACGAGTTTTCGAAATAGAGAAATATTTCTTTTTGCATTTCCGATGACATTGCATGGACTTTGATTGTTCATCATGGTCACAACGGGTGCTGTTTTCATATCAGTGAATATTGTGAATGTTATAGTACCGCGGAGAAATCATGCTCGCATCGAGCGCGCCATATGTCGCCGCTCGAAACCCATTCATTGGGATGAAATTTGGGGAATATCGCCGAAGTAACTTTACGTAATGTTTTGAGGTATAGCATCATACACTTGTGTATCCGTCACACGCGTCGAAACTACGTCTGTAACTTTGTAACACTCAGATCAATATCACAGCTGGGCCCGTCCTAACAATCGTGATTTTCTCATGCATAACGCGAGAATTCAAACCGGTTGTAATAGATGTAAATTTTCCAAATTTCGATGTTATGGACAGATAAAAATTATCTTCACGTTTATTCGTAATAACAATGCATTAAAAAAATATTTAATGTAAAAATTGATTCAAATAATTTATCACATTATTTATTACACACTAAAATAAACATTGTTTCATGTAGATATTTTTTTTCATTTAGGAACACAATGGTACATGTACGTGCGTATACGTAACATATTGCTTAAATACCACATGCGCACGAATTCAATTTTTTACAAAAAATAGCCAAAGGCAACTGCATGAAAATAAAAAAAAATCCACATAATTCCGAATGATTGTATTATATTTTCGACGGTATTATCCTTTTAAACAAATTTATTTAAACAAGTTAACAAGTACATTAGTGCTAAAGCTATGTTTCTTTAGGCAAAATATAAAAGTTACGACATATCCATGCTTGTGTAGATTTAGAAAATTCTCGGAAATATTCAGGAAATTTCACGTAACATCCTTGAAAAATGTTTAAAGCACGGAAAAACGAGCTTTGTCAGATAAAATCCTACTTCACAAATGACGAGTGTTACATAATATCCATTAAAACAACATTCGCAATCCTTTCTCTGCGATGAGAATAGCTCTCTGCAAATATTCGAGGAATATTTGCAGCCGTGAACGACGGATTAATAAAATATCAAATGAAAGTCGTTATTAAAATACATCAATTAAATCGCAGTTGCTTAATTGGAGAACAATCGCCTAACGACCTCCTGGGGATGTTTTAAAAAGCGTTCTCGCGCTGTGAAATCCGCGCTAGGCAAATTTAGAATGTAATAAAACGGGAACTCGTTTTATGTCCGATGAATGATCGATTAAAACGGTAATCGAGGAGCAGCGGTACAACAAAACAGTGCACGGCATCCGCCTAGACCTACGCGTGAAATTAAATTGCATCGCGATTAGGGCCGATTAAACGTTAATTGCAGAGTTTATGCCAATTTACGCACGTGTTCGCGGCGACGTGTCTATAACCAGATCTCCGTATACGCTGTACGCGCAATCACAACGTCCTATTTCCATTTGTCAATTGACGTTTGCTTGCGCAAACGTTCGCGCTACTCCGGTTTCATTATTTTCTAAACATGCCCGTTATTATCGCGATGTGTTCATACAAATACTTTACAATATAGCTATTTATATGTATGCAAATTTAAATGTAATTAAAATGCTATAATCAACACACATTCCTAATTCTTTTACGGAAAATTTTTTGAAATAATTTTTAATTACGTTTACTTAGTTAAGGAAAATGATACGTGCTTGCTAAAGCCTTTATTAAATACACATATATATTGAAGTAAGTATCTTATACTAAGAAATAAATTTTTAATTCTTTAGTTTGATAATTTAATATTTACTCCGTTTTTACGCGCGCTTATGTTTGAATAATAAACTAAAATATTTGATTTTGATCCCATGCATCTACCAAGAAACCATAAAATCAATTTTAATATAATTACAGTTATGCGTTTACGGTGAATGCAATATGTTTGCATATATTTCTATGTTTCGTAAAAAAAAAAACATTCTAAATACATATAACCATAACACCATATATATATGATTATTATATACAATATGTTAAATTTGTACAAAATTTTAAAAGTCGCGAATGTCCGTAGTAGTATATTGAGCTCGGATGGATTCGCTAAACGCAAATGACTGCGGATCAGTCATCCCTGTGGGATTCTCACAAATCGTACGGTACGAGGAATCGCTCTCTGTATTTCCGAGCACGGACTTCCGTGTAACGGCAGGTCCGATAAATGGCGCTTTTCGCACCGTTTGATGGCATGAAACTGTGCCGTGACCGCGGAATTAACCGCGCTGGAACTTTCCCGTCTCACCGACGTGCTAATCTGTCCCCGCTAAGTGCATTATCATAATTGAACGGATTCCATACTCCGCGTCGCCGTTAATTTAATCACCGAGTGAACTAAGGACATTTACGGGCACGAGTCCGTAGAGGAAACGATCAGCTGCTGTCGCCAGATCCTACGCCACAAGGTTCTTTGAACTGTTCGCGACAGTATCACGAAAGTGCCACGGAAACTGACTTATTGAGCTCATTAATGGAGACTTCGTAAATTCGTGAAACGAACAACTATAGTCGTTACCACAAAAGCAGCCGAAACTTGCAATTTTCACAAAGTGTGGCTTATTAAAGATTCTTAACAATTTATTTTAATAACGATTATATCACCAATTATGCTATTTTTTACATTTCTTTCGTTTTTCTACGGCGCTTATCGATTCTATTTATTTGCATTTAATCGGGCGGTAATTAGCAATCTCGTTTTGCCGGCATAATGACAATTCGTGGATTGATTAAGCGCTATTGGAATAAGCCAGCAACAAGTGAACATTTTGTTATCGAAGCCGCAATCAAATATATATTAATGAACAATCACTATTAATAGAACCATTATAAATTTTACCCCGATATGGAATAATTCATGCGCATCGGGGTTGAAATGTTTACTTCAACATGGCGAAACATTTAGTCAAATTGCTGATATAGATCTTGTATTCATACACCAGTTAATCCGATTTTCATTAGCTCGTTGAAGGATAACTCTGATTAAGGCTACTCGATTTAACATTCAAGCGAAAGAGTGAGCCAGTTTTCACTCTTGGAAGGACAAGAGGATTTTACGGGTTGACGAGGTTTAGCACGCTTATAACGGGGCAGATTCGCTGCTCGGCGTCCACCACCGTTGATTTGATTACCGTCTAATTAGCAGTATCGTTTATGGTCACGGCCAGCAGAGAAAACGATTTACCGGTGGCATCATGATAGCAAGACTACCAGCGTCGTATTTAAGTATTTGTGATACTATTACAGAACTGCCATTAAGGGTTTATTGAGTTTCCCTTCGTACTAAATGGCATTCGGTAAACGCAACCAAGCCGCAACGACCGCGCGTGGCTTTCTCTTTGCCTCTCTCGCTCTTTTCATCTCTTTCTCTCTTCCCCCCCTCCTCTCTCTCTCTCTCTCTCTCTCTCTCTCTCTCTCTCTCTCTCTCTCTCTCTCTCTCTCTCTCTCGCTCTCTTTCACTGCCAGGTGTGGAAAAGCAACTAAATTGCGTGCACCGATAGAAAGGCATTCTCTAATAGGTCTACCTCGAGCAGGCAACGACACGTCCCGCAATAAAACCGGCCACATACACCAGCTTTATTAGACCGCCGTTGTTGCGATATATTACGCACCAATACGTTAGCGGTAACGTTTCATAACATTCGCGCTGCAATTACTTTAACAGAATATTACGTATTAACTTCCAACGTCATGCGTCGAGTAACGCGATATTGTTATAATATTGAATTTGACTTTAGTAAAAATCGTGTAATATATATATCAAAAGCAACAAGGAAATGTCATTTTTTATTGTCGATCTCGATGACGAATATAGACCTTTTATGACTCTACTACTCGCTAAGTTTATTAAATAAATTTGTTTATACAGATAACGTAAGCGCGCTGATCAAATTATCTATTTTTGAGAACCAGCGGAGCAATTCTCTCTTTTTATGATGTAGAAGAATCTTGTTTGCGTCATTATTTCATAGTGATTTCCCGCCTTTAGTTATAATTGTCGTCTCTCAGGCACTTCCGCATTATCATTGATCTCGTCTGCGTGGTGTGACTATTTGTCACATGCAAACATATCGGTGTCATGTTTGCAAATGTACGTGTGCATAGACGGGTCGGATGTGTTGTAGGAGGCTAACGAAGCTCCTATTTTGCGGTTCGTAAGGTATTTACGAGGAGGATAATTAGATTCTCGCCCTCATCGATAAATTACTTCCGTATCGTGCATTAAACGTATTTGTGGTGACGAAATAGATAATTATATTATTAGTCTAAAAAAACGTTTAAAAAATGTATCCCAGGATCGCGTTCTAATTATTAATTTTGTATTCAATTTTATTCATATATTCATTTAAATTTGTTATATCTCAAATAAAATTTTCAAAATAACAGCGAAATAATTTCGAAATAATACTTACTCCAATTATAATGCCTACATTAATAATGTAATATTACTTTATTCCTATACAATCGTTAATTAATTATCTACAATTTATCTTTAACGAATATTTCACTCAGTTTATCTTTCTAACAAATTTTTACTAAAATAACTTTTAATGCAATGTGTTTAATATATATGTTAATGAATAAACTTATAACTGTACACGTGTAACTCACTTCGGGCGTAAATATTTTCAACGCAATTGTAACTTTCTTTTTTCTTTAAATTTTACGGAGTATGCCGGAGGCATGGAAAAGCGATTTACACGAATATTAATATGAGAAAGAGAGAGAGAGAGAGGAGGAGGAGGAGGAGAAGGGAGAGGAAAAGGGAGAAAGAGATAGAGTTACGGGGACATACTAATATGCGTGGTAACTCTTTTTCTATATGAATATTCATTTCCTTGTACCAGAATAAATAAGTTTTAATGACAGCACGCTGGCTGCGTTCACTCGTCGTCGTCGTCGTCGCCGGCGGTCGTAAAACGATTGGAGATGTAACTTTTTTTTTACATCCGCATCCCATGTTATACGCGTTCTTATATCCCCCAGGAGTGCACGCAAATACTTTTCTGCGCGACCATAATCACTGCTCCACGTTCCCGGGCATTGTGTAAATACTCGTCGTATTTGCGGCGTTATGGCGAACGACGGTGTACTTAGCGGCCGGTATTTCCTCGAGGCTCGTTCACGTTTCGCAAAATGAGGCTTTCCTGCTGTCTTTCACCCTTGTCGTCCCCGCCGCGAACCAACTTCCGCTCGTATCTAATTGACTTCCGACACGTGCATCCTGACGAATAGCCAGACGGACCTACGTGAGGTCACCCTTTAATCGTGTTTTGCCTGTGTTCAGTGTGCCTCCAACCTAACTCCTCTCTATGCTAGTTTCTACACTGTCCACACTTCGTTTAAATTAACGAGCGCGGACACAGTCGCGGTCGACACCGGGTTTATGAAATCAACTGTATAATTTACCTTCGTGCGGAAATAGATAATGTCTAGCTATTAACAATATAAGCAAATGGAGTAATTTAGATGATTCAATTGAATTGAACTTTTACATGTAATTGAATGCTGCTATACATTATATAACCTAACTGGAGATAATTTAGAATTCTTACATTGTCCTTTAATGAAATATATAATGGCCAGAAATATATATAAATAAAAGAATATCCAGTTCTCAATGCTTGTTAAATGATATATAGTAGATCAAGTTAATTATTGACAAATTATTGATAAATTATTAAATTTATTATTGAAAATAAAGTACTGTCATTTGAAAAACCTATACTTATCGCGTGCACACTTTTAAATCAATAAGAAACTTATTAAACTTATCACTGACAAAAGTTTCTACGCAACATTATAAAATTACACGATATACACTCTGTTTCTTATATTCTTAATAATTATTATTTTATTGAAATTGATGGAGAAAATATTTATAAGATTATAACAAAATTACGAAATTATCAAGACAATTTTCGTGGGCCTCTTTTAACAAGCTCTTCAATAAATTGACATATTGATTTATCACATTGTCAGTCATATTACAGATCTGAATTTTTCTTATAGGTTTTACTTTAATGGCAAGAAGCCTTCTGATTTTTACTCCTTATATTTGTATTTGTCCTGTGTCGTTCATATACCTATACATATAATATTGGAGGAAAAGAAATTATTTGGAACATCCAGTGAAACATGAAATGCAACGGTAGCGCAAGGGCAAGTTGCGCGTCACGCCGCAAAACATTATATGCAAAATGTACCGCTAAGCTAAACCATTCGCCGGCAGGGGAGAACGGAATAAGAGCAGCTCATGCATAGAAATTCTAAAAACATATTCCGGAAAGCCAAAATCAATAAAAGGACAGCGCGTTTATGCTTCTTACGTTCGGAAGTTTGACGCAAACCCTTAAACGATTAAAGTTCCCGAACTTGATGTATTTGCAAATGATCATTAGGAAGTTTGCGTCAAGATCACGCGGACCATTCTAAGCGCGGATATATGCGTAAGCAGGCGATTATACGGATCTTCGAATGGAAGCCATCAATCGCGCGTGCCTTGAATGACCAATTTCTTCTTTATGCGATCGCACGTGCGCGGGTATCGATGGCGACAGGTTTATATATATATATATATATATCAATAAATTCCGTTTAACGCAGAAATACGTCCTTTTCTATTTTCAGATAAATGAAACGACAATCGTCACAGTCCACGTGTTTCAGCAAACACTTTGTGTAGCACAGTCTTCCACGGAAACCAAGTATATTCTCGTGTACCTTTGATGTAAAAATATCAAAGGTATCAATAAGTAGCACGAATAAAACCAAAACACAAATGTTCTTGTCAAAAGATACTTATATATAAGCATTTCAAAGCGAGAGTAGAACATCTTGTAATAATTTATATTTTTACTCAGATGCTTCCAATATAAGACTCAAGCGTAAATACTCTACTATATTTATTCGTTTTTTTTTTACATTTTCTTAAATAAAATTATTTAATTGTTCTTTCTAATTTCTCGCGATTAATATAGTCTGAAAAATATCTGAAAAAGATAGAATTTAAAATATAAGAACCAAGAACTCTTAGAAACTTTTTGGTTTGTGCGTAGATTTTAACGAATATCTAACGTAATGGTTTTTTGAATAAATTAATACATGAGAAATATTCTCTCGCTTTAACAAATTGTCATTCGCGCGTGCACAATTCTCCACGTAGGCTATAAATAGAAAATGGCGCATTACATTCCCTGTGCATCTATATACCTTTTCATATCACCGTTGACATTCGATCATAGAAACCCGCGTTGACAGATATCAGCCCGGACATCCCGGGACATACGCCTTGAATATCGATCTTCTGAACCGTGCCGCCGCGCCGCTCAGCTTGCAAGCAAATCAGACACAAATCAACGACGCGACGACGCGATCTCCCGGGAGCTTTGCGTCCACCGACGCATTTGCGCTCACCCGTCGTTTTCCTCGCGATAATTTCCCGTAATAGTCTCGCGCTCCATTAATAAACTCGTTCCCCGTAAAGAGATTCCATTCCGCGCATTCGAACTACGCAATTTATATCAATAATTGAACTCGCAACTTAATTGAAATTTCTTCCGTTCGACTTGTACATCATTTGTACGTACCTTATTTGTATGTACCTCATTATATTTCTGTAATATAGGTATTTACTTAAATTTGTAAACGTTATTGTCATGTACGGCACTGAAATCCTACTAAGTATAATATATATCTGAAGAGGCAGTAAACCCAGCGCAAAAAGTAGGTCAAAATTGTAGAATACGATAAAGCAGTTTTCGAGAGGGAAACGATTTTAACAACTTTCACGGAATTTCATTGCAATGCTTTCTAAGCTCTATGCTACGGAATAAGACACGAACGAACATATTGCATATTTCGCGAATAAAAGGAAAGAAAGGATATATAACAATCAATATATACAAAATTCTTCGCATATTGCGATAATCGCATGAAATATTCATCATAAACGAGCTTGCGATTGTGAAATGAGAAGCTATTCGTAGAGTCCTTAATTGCGACGGGATTATAACGATATTTGTAACGGAGATCTATGCCCTTTTGCAAGCTAATGAGCTATGCGAAATTATCCAACGAATGGCGTCATCAGTCTCTCGCACTGATGAGTGCGTGTGAAGGTTTATACAGTCCCAGTCCGTATAATAGTCGATATCAGAGTTGTAAGCTAGAAGAAGGGAAGCGAGGAAATAGGAGACCCGGTAAACCCTCACTTGGTCTTGCCGAGTTTGACAGCTCTGTCGATGCGAGAACTGTTTCACTGGTCGCCGTTCCACTGGTACGCTCGGGAGAACTTTATTCTCCAGCTGAGGAGAATCACCGAGCGATTAAGAAACTCTTGAATTGTATTTACTTTCTTGTTATTTTCTTTCTTCTACTCTATGTAGACTTAAACAGAATTTCGATTTTTAATAAAATTGTTTATTATAAAAATATTTAAAATTGAATATTAAAAAGTCTAAAAAAATTCAACGTTAGTCATATTAATTGTAGTAGTTTAGGAATCCAATATAATTATCCAAGTAATACTTTAAATATTATTAAAGTGGAGTATATTCAAGTGGGATATATTTTTCGCTAACAAGATATTATTACGAACGAAGGAAATATAATTTGTTACAAAATAACGCAATATCTTGTATAATAAACGAATATTATTTCACATTTTAAAGTATTATTTAAATTACGGCTCGATATTTTAGATGCTACAAAAGAGGCATTTTGTGCGGAACTGCATCGCCATTAATTAAATTCGGTCGCATCTATAAATCATAATATCCGCAATATTTAATTAAAAATGTAACGCTGAGAGAGAATTCATCTCCAATTTAGGTACCGCTGAGGAAACGATAGCACGTAATAAGCTGGTTCATCCAATTTGAGATACATGCCGGGGAATGTACAGTAGGGGGACGGTGGGTGTGACACGACGTCTAAACCACGGTGGTGGAGTGGGGAAATAATAACCGGAAAATAATGGTCGGCCAATGACCGCAGAACTTCTAAACTCGCCGCCATGCATGCCCATCCCTTACTCAAATATCGGCAAATATTTCAATTACTGGGCACACGGGGTCGAGCGATCCCTCAATATCCGATATCGACTACACGCTCTTTCCATTATATGTTAATAAATTTCGTAGTGTTTCGGATAGTTCCCATCTCTCTCGAAAGTTCCTATGTATGTATAGTGCTCCAATCCTGTCTATCTTTTTGTTGATTAAATCGGCCCTCTATCCACTTCAACGCGTTTACATGTTTGCAAAACGGAAATCAACCTGTAGATGTTAAAATATCTGCGTGGATGTAAACATCTGAAGATGATGAATGAATAATTATTGATTTTGTGAAAATTTATTTGTATTAATTTGTATTCTATATATTTTTATATTTTATAACAACTATGGGAAAAATAGAATTTTTGTCATTTACACAATTGTTTCATTTGTTTCCAATTTGATATGAGTTCCAAAAACAAATGTAAATATTACATAGTCAGAAATATGCAAATATTGCCGTGAATTCGTATTTTGTACTTTACAGTCTCTACAGAGTATTGTACAAGCTTATAATTTACAATTAGCTTATATAACAATACCGAAATAAGGATTCAAAGCTATCATGGAACAATGGTATAGAATGGTTTTAGCGTAACAACGGTATGAGTCGACTTAAACTATCATCGTCTCAAACGCTTCGGCTAACTCAAAGCCATCGCGTAACAGACACTGACAGTAACTCGACCTCATAGTAACGCAAGCGTACCACCAGTCAGCCCGAAGGGATTGCGGATGCACTACTAAGTAGTCGGACAGACAGTAGTACGAGCGCTCCGCGGGTCATCAGAAAAGTAGTGCTGGCGCGCTAGTCAGCCAGTGATAAGAGCGTGCCACTTGCCAGCCACATCGGCCGAGCCTATATGCAAAGTATCTGCAAAGTATGCCTACCCGTTAAGAGCACGTCAAATATTTTTCCATCGCTTTTGAAGACATGCTTTTGAAGAAATCTTTCGCGACAAAGTTTCGCACAAAAGGACACTTAAAGCGGAAGGTACGATGTTATAAAAATAAAATTTCTACGAAATTACTTTCATAATTTCTCATCCTTTGTCGAATGTATGCTCATAATCCGTAAAAGCAATCTTTCCGCATTCCCTCCCACGTTGCGAGCTACGTGTGCGTTTGCAGGAACGATGTTTCGTCCACGCCCACGCCAGCGGCGCGGCGCGATGCCGCATCTGGACGCGTTCATCGAAATTCCACGAGTTCCCATACATGTGGGAGGTCGATTCCACGATCCTTTTGTAACCGTTTCTCGCATCGAGCATCGTACACGCACACACGCACGCATATACGCACGTATCATCCAATACCATTTTCCGCTAACTCGCGATCGACAAACATATCGCGCCCGCGCGCGCGCACGGGCGCAACGTAGAGCGGAATTTCTTATAAGTCTATTCGCCTTTTCTCATGCGCGTCTTATACATGCATGCATGCGATCGCGGTGTATAAATGTAGAGAATCGCGGATATGCAACGCGACTGTCGGAATGCATGCGCATTCGGTTCTCGCGTGAAATATGTATCGGGGAAAGGGAAAGAATCGCACGGCTAGCAATTTTATGTGAAACAACGATCGCGTTACGCAATATATGTATATAGGTACGACTGATGCGCGTATACATGCATATAAACAGTGTAAATTTCACTGGATGAATAAAAGAATGCATTGATGCGATAAATAGTACTATATGAAATTTCGTTACGGTGAAGGTATTTAGGAAAAATTTATATTAAAAAAGACAAAGTAGGATGACTGCAGCGTAACAAAAATCTATAGAAAGTTTTAACGACTTTCATCGAAATTCCTGATTTCCATTATGCAGAAACATCTTCAATTATAATCTCTCTTTTCTCTTTTTCAGAACAACAAAATGCAAATCTGTGAGAAACGTAAGAAATAAAAATTCGTGAAAGAGGTGAAAGAAATGCAACGTAAATAATAAATATCCTGAAAAGCTGTCGTCAAAGAAAATTGCGACATGGAGAAAAATGTGACAGAATAAATTTAAATTTAAATGTACTCTTTAATACAAAGCGAAAAGTTTTGTGACTAACAATATTTAAAATATAAAGTTATTGCACGATATATTCTGAAAAATTTATCTTGGCAAATTTATAAGCCATATAAATCATCCTTTTCTGTTTGTATTTAAAATTGTTGAATGCATTCGTTTTAATTATCATGCTTATAAAATAAAATAAATTTTTCTACGTCACTTTTAAATTGGTTGATTTACTCGGTCGACTCGGAAATATTCAAATGCTTAATACTGTAATGTACCGCGAGGATGATAAATATATCTCTCGAGCAAATTTGATGGATATTAAGCGCAATGTACAACGCGCGGAATGGAGCAAGTAGGAAAATATTCGTTCCTTTATAAGAACTATGCACGGTGATATTGAATGGAAGCAAAATGCAGAAGAACACTTCACTTTCCGATGATTTTACGCGGCATTTCTCCTTTCATTTCACACGGAGCTAAAGATGCGTAACATAGCGGAAACGATTCTTTTGCTTCTTTTGATAGAAATGTATAAATATGGAATAAAGCAGCCTTAAATGACGATTATTTTTATGTGTCCGCATTCTGCGCCGTTATAATCTTTTGATCATTATTGTCTTTTTTAAATCATTATGTGTTACGCGTAGATATTATATATACATTGAATTTTACGTAAGCAGTTTTAACTCAACATCTAGTAATAAAGATGTTTAAAGATGAGTGTTAAAAGCGCAGGAAGAATACAATATATGTTCCGTAACGTATAATATTATGCGTGTTACGCGAGATAAATTTGTAACGCTCCAGTTAATCACGCTTTATTCAATTTGCATTAATGGTATCTTAACTTACATCCACCTGCTGTAGAGTACCATGGGAGAGATTATATCAATTTCCATATTCTGCGCCCCAAAGAGACGCGAGAGAGAGGGAGAAGAGATAGAGAAGGGTAGAAGCACAGAGTTCATCGAATATATCGATCATGCTAATATCGTATTCGACACCACGGCTTTTATACGTCGGTATCCGTTAACGTGATGCCCATAAAATCGTCTTTAAGGTGATTTGCATTTAATCGCGCTCGGGTCGACGGCGATCAGGGACGTCGACCGTGATCAGTGCTGGCAATTAACCCGAAACGGGTGGCACGATCGTTACAATGGAATTACCGCGAAAAAGGCACATTTCTGTCACGGGGATATAGTACGACCGAGGCCGAGGGTTCGAACGATTCAATTCAACCGCCCCTCAAATCCGTATAGGTACGTAGCTTCGGGTACGAGGGTTCGGCTCCAGTAAGTGATACCAGTCGAAATGAATCAAGGGCCATTTGCACGTTTTCGCAGAAATCGCGATCGGAGGTAACGAGAGAACGAAGAGAATTCCGAAGAGAGGCTAGCGTCATTTGCACATTCACGGGCATTGTGCTCGAAATTTGAGGTAGATATATATGGAAATTGAGGACTGTGGTAATCGATGGCATCATTATTTCAACAATGTTTTAAATTAATCTCAAGCGAATTCATTAAAAATATAAAAGAACGGAGATACTATCTCTCCGTATTCCTGTAAGACATCATTCCACTATAATTATCCAAAATTATCCATGAGAATTTTTTTTACTTCACTCGTCTGCAAATTAATTATCAAAGTAATTATTAAAGCGGCTAATGCCTGATTACCTGGTTAAAAGAATAAAGTCAATTAAGATTAGTATGAATTGCGATACTCTATACGTTCGGGAAGTCCTTTTCAGCCTTTTTTGCCTCATATATTTTGCTCATCCTCCCACACCGGCCATTGAGTATTCATTAAGAATTACTCACACAGCGTCCGAATGGCACAATGGGATCCAATTACATTCGGGCATAAATTATTCTGACCGCTCGTTATTTAGACGCTCGAGATACATCAAGCGTTCTCGTGACAGCCTGTCACCGCGTTATCAGTTAATTTGTCACTTGGTTAATCGTTCGTGTACATAACACGTCCTTTCCTCGTTTACGAGTACCTAATACGATGCACCACACGACAATGAGCGCCGGGAA
This sequence comes from Temnothorax nylanderi, assembly GCF_030848795.1. Taxonomy (NCBI): domain Eukaryota; kingdom Metazoa; phylum Arthropoda; class Insecta; order Hymenoptera; family Formicidae; genus Temnothorax; species Temnothorax nylanderi. The sequence goes on along the minus strand of NW_027249069.1, from coordinate 2,212,710 downwards.
GAAACGAATAGCGTCAAGTAACATCGCAGAGTGCCAATTAGTACCTACCTACTGTAATTAGCTGTTTTGCTGTACTCGCGTGAACGATCGGCACTCGCAACTAATCACGTATTTTGCCTAATCAATTTTAGAGAACGAACGGTTTTACTGATACGTCGACGGACCTTTAATTCGTTGAAAGAAGAGATTACGGTCTCGTAATTAAATAAAGAGGAAGCGAAAGAGATTTTGTTCGCCGATAAATCTCTTCCTCTTCCAGACTAAAGGATAATTTGTCAAGTCCGAATTACATTTAAATGAACTACAATATATATTGTCATATTACATATACTATATTTCTTTTTCATAATTTCCGTCTATAATGCCAGCCGCAGAGCTTTTACGAATCTTTAATATTGCGATATAAAGGCCATTAGATATTACAAAACTGATTGCGTAATCGGTTAATTATTTCAGCTGGCTCTCTCTTTCTCTCAAATAAACCGCATATCAGAGCGCGTATAACTAAAGTAAAACGACATTCGGTGAACCTCTCGACTGTCTATAGAACAAAGAGATACTCTTTTGTTCTTTAATCGAATCGGACAGACAAGAAAGTTTTTTGTTCATGCGTTTGCTCTGTCCATATGAGCAGCGCAATATCTATGAATCTCATAAAAGCGAAAAAAAACGTCAAATGGTAGTTAGCGCAAAGCTGATCGATCAACATTTTTATCGACATTAACGAAAACATCTATAGCAAGTGTTATATTCTGCATTTTAATCTGGAATAACGAACACTTGTTGGATATCGCTGGGTATTAATAATATGTTAATAACACAACTATGTAAAATTTCATCACATGAAATAAACATTACAATGATAAAGCAAAATCTCTTTTGATTGCTAGCGGTAATTTTATGTTTGAACATAGTATATATGTGCAAATGAGATGTTTTATATTTTAAATTATAATTAAAATATATTATTAAATGCAGACTGAAAGACTGAAAAAGAACGAGGAAAGGAAATACTGAATTATAGATGGATAAAACGAGAGATGGATAAAACAAAAATATTTAATGGAAGATAAAAACAACGCTATATCTTTTCGTGTGGAGAAGGTGCGAGCCACTTACATTAACGACAGGACCATCTGTCCCTTGATTATCTTCAAAAATTGTTTGTGTGCATGTAAGCGTGAAAAGAAGAAAAAGGGGAGAAACATGTGTTCGGATAATGCGTCCGTAAATGCTGTGTTGAAATGGTAGCACGTTTTGCCGAAAGTGCACACTCTCGTGAGACGATGATACCCGCTAATGGAACACGTATTCGTAAGATTAAAGCACATGCTGTATACGTGTCTTTGTGCGTATACATAACAGTACCACACGACCATATATAATATAATAATTTCTTTCCCAAAGAGCAACGATAAATAATAGATTAGAAGAACAATATGGGCCACGATGGAAAATATAAAAGTGCGAATATGTACTAATAATAATATAAATATAATAACAGATACTGTTTTATGCATATATTACACAATTTTATATTCAATTCTTTGGCAAAAAGCCTAACATTTTCCCCTGCGGCACACACGTGAAAAACTACATTTACTTGAATAATAATAATCTCTTTCGGTTAGAATATGTTTATCCACTCTATATGTCTAGCTTAAATATTTAAGAATGGCCAATAGGGCCCCTTGAATCTGCCCCAACGGGCTTTGATATAAATAAAAAATTATCCCTGATGTTAAATAATTGAGGAGAAATTAAAGGACTCGAGATGGCGAAAGCCCTCTTTTAGCGGGATGGATCCCGCAGGCGGATAACCAACGGAGGAAAATAAATTCTTTATGTCTGAAAAGCAGTGCGGCTTCCCGAGGGATACCCGAGAGAAAGGCGACGGCGGGTGGACGTACGCGGACGCGTGTGTATAATATATTCATGTAAAACGGAGATAAATAGGGTAAACACGTGACGCGCAAAAAATGTATTCGTCTCGGTGCGGCAATTTGATTAATATTTATGATACCAAGATCCAATTAGAGATCGTGGCATTTCGAGGCGAGGGAAAGGCTATGGAGGCGACAAATATTTGCGTTACTCTCGTTCGCAGTAGTGAATGGACGTCGTCATCTCGGGACATAAGTTTATACCCGAGTTTCTGATTACAGACGGCAGCGAGCGAAGATGCATTTTGCGCCATTCTCGTAAGCAACGGCGCAATATTTGTTTTTCTCTCTTCAGTCGCGATCGCTATTGTTATACTCACGGCCGTTCGTGTCATGATGAAGGAAAACACGGTACGATCCAACACGGAGGATAATGATGAAATTCTTTGTCTTCTCGTCGCCGAAGTACGATGTTGCAACGGTATCGTAATCAGATACGGGTTCCACGTAAATGACGGTTCGGTTTTTAAGTTTTACTTGCTATGTGGTTCGGAACGTATGGACAAGACGAGAGTTATCGTCCACACTTTTCAACTTTTAAATATTTACATTTGTTATGAAATAAGTTATAGTCGAGTAGTTTTAAGTATAGAATTGATTTGAACTCGAGAGAACGCGAATTTATTTAAAAGTCGAAACGTCTAAGAATGTTTATTTCAATTTCAATCATTAAACATTTTTCTGAAAAAATATTTCAGTAAAAATCTGTTTTTTTAATCAGAGAGAAAATGTCGGACGGATATTAATATACTGACATAAAAACAAAGAAGAGTTTGCTCCCAAATTCAAATAAATTACGTGTCGAGATAAACAAGCAAGCTGCAAAGGAGTTCCAATTAAATGCCAAGCATGTCAAGCTTTATTTTCTCTATATACGGAACTAGCTTTGTTCGGAATTTGTGCGGCTCGCTGAAATCCTCCGATTGACCGAAAAGCATTATCGAAATAATTGCGCAATCAACTATCACTGGAACATTCTGAACAAGCGATTTCGTTCGGCAATTAGCCCGGCTAAACGCGCTCCTTGAATTTCACGCACGGTTGCAGCCGATCAATTGTGACGATGAAGATCTATATATGTGGGCGGAACAATCTTTTGGATTATGACGTCAGAAGCGAGGAAATACACGTGAATGAGTAATTTTTCAATCACGCCAAGAGCTATTCACACAAGTGGATGTGGAAGAAACCTATTTAATTAAGCAAAGTAAAGTTACAAAGCATGCACCCAGAAATACAATATATTACGCAAAAGAGTTTCCGAAACCAATTATCATTTTTACAGATATAAAATTGATTTTTATAATTGTCCTAAACGTGAAAATTCGCTTTTACATGATACATCGGTTAATGCAAATTCTTAGGATATCTAGTTTCTATAGATAAATAATAGTTTCTAAAAATCCGTATTTCTCAAGAATTTAAAATAATAAGTACTTTATTACGATCTGTAAACTGTACTTGTTGCACTTTCGAAGATTTCTCCAAATGATAGAAACTGTTTGATCCATATGTCGCTTGTTCGTTGCGTAATATATCGATAGTATCGAAGGATCGAAATTGTCTCGTATCGCGCGGGTTAAATGGATCTTTAGGGCAACAGCTCGTGTCGATGTTTGTCGCCGGCATTGCATCGGCGCCAAGAAAAGGAATCTGACAAGCAAACGACAGCTTTTCCGCCTTCCACTTATCGCGCCCGTGATACCTAGCTGTCGATACTCGACACAACGGATATAGAGGTGCGAGATATGCGAACAGGCGTGAATAACGAATAGAATACATGAGGATTCGTATATACCGCTCGTTGACAATCATTTAAATTAACGAAAATCCGCAGCAACGTCGGCTTCCTAATTGCAATTAATGCAAATTTACGCATGAACGATTCGGTAGGAACTACGCGGACACTATTGTTTTTCGTCGTCGGTACGCTGTATATCTGTATTGTAATGCGCTGCATCTGGAGTGGAAAATTCTTCAGGAGAAAGAGACGTATATACGTTCACGCGACACTTTTTTGGATATTCTTGCAGTAGATTTATAATGCGACATTACTTGCAGATTTTAAACGGGATAAAATATGCAGCAGTACGAATAGATTCATTTTTTACCTTTTTGAAAAATTCTTTCTTATATTTTAAAAATAAATAGTGATTATCTGTAGAATGATGAAATTATGAAATTCTAAAAGCGGAAGTAGATTTTAAATTATCTATTGTTCATTCGCAATATACATATTTTAGAATATAATGTTTAGCTTTTTATGAAATAAATTTTTTCAATATATCCTTATACATTTATATATATTTTTTTAATTTGTGATATTGAGTCACATAATGCCGATGCAACGCGAACACGTGTGCGGTAGAATGGGATGAAATTTTCTCTTTAGAAATGAAATCAGCACGAGTATTCCCATTTGTAAACCGCGAAAGCGTCTATATCACTATAGTAACAATAAATTATTATATTAATTAATCCATTAACTCGAAACACGAAAGTACAAATATACGAAACGGTCGTCACGGGAGAAATAAAACAGTACATCGAGCGAAAATCACTATGCATTAACGTGATCAAACTTCTCGCTAAGTGTAACCGGAGGAACACGAGAGCATTCAAAATTTAATTTGCCAGTATTCCGCTTTACCGCAGGCCATAATTTAATTAACTTACACACATTAGTACCGCGCAACGACCTCATCAGTTTAATGGTTACGCAGAAATTATTTTGACAATATTTACCATGCATTTACGACTATTTAAATATCAACGCGGGGTGGGCATAACACATAATGACGCAAAAGCTATCGACGTCCTTGGTTTTCGCGCATCGCTAAATTCACCGGCGAATTCCCGCCATGAAATATTTTGCGCGCTCACCATACAGCACTGCCGCTTTCTCTCCCTCTCTTTCTATATCTATCCACTTATAATCTATCTCTCTATCTATCTTTCCTTCTTCGGTAAATGCGCTTTATTTATTTACATACCTCGCTCGCGATTATCCTCAAAGTTCGCGGGCGAGCGCCGCGCCGGAGGTACTTGCGTACCGGTCCTAATTAATAATTTCAGCCGATTAAGCGGCAGGCAACTCGTGATTCACAGACTAGATCAGCGCTACTGGGATTATCGCTAGCGATTACATCCACGCTTTGACTCGTTAACGAGATTGCGAGATAACTGCCGCGATCTCGTTTGTCGCGTCCTCTCTACATTGACTCTTCCAGATCTATGCAAAGCGCGTAACAGCTGCCGACATTATCGCGTTTTCGATTAATTCAAAACTCCCATCGTGGCGCGTCGGATCCATCAGCAGAACCACAAGTTTAGTTCGAAGCGATGGGCCATCGATTATTAGTTGCGCGCTGGATTGGATTTAACAAAGCATAATTTATTAAACCTGTCTTCCTGCGACAACGCCGTTCGAAATTAAAAGCGATAAATACGATTATCACGCCGATAATTAGCGAATATAATAATTTCAAATGTTACACATGTAAAACGTGTAATTCCATTTCTCTTACCTATAAAATTTCAAAATCAGCTTTGAATTAATTTGACTTAATTTGAACAAATAAATTTGTTTATGTCATAAGTAAACGATTTTATACACAAATGTAACAAATAAAGTTGCATTTATAGAGAAACCATTTAAAATAAAAATAAATTGTTATTTCTATTTTTTTCCAGTTTATTTATCGATTAAATTTAAAAAATATGTTTGTACCGGTTGGATTGTACTTAATCCACCATCATCGCGATCTATCACGTTGCAGATTCTGCATAATAAACATCTTTATGTAAATCGATCGTAGCCGCATCGAATTGGAAAATCATTCCGCGCGCGTTATAATAGTTTAGAAACGTGGATAGGAAGCTTTCGTTTGCGAGAAAACGGCAATCGCGGAAAGTCACATCGGTAGAAAACGTTACGGGCTATTGGAATACGTTTTCAGCGAGGATTTCCCGGCGACGCAGCGGCCACTTTACCTTGACACGTGCTTTGCATCCACCGTTTTGCTCATGACCGCGATCGATCAGATTCTACCGCGCATCTTTCGCTCGTCTCTTACCCCGCTGCGTCATCACGAAAGATCACCCTCGATATACCGAAATAGATGCGACAGATGAAAATCGTCTATATTGAGACGGAGCCGATATGTGCGTGCATCGAATCTGTTGTCCCGCGCGCGTCTACCGACTTATTCTATCAATTCTGTTTGTGATTTACGAACCGAAACACGACTCGGAAGCCGAATAGCATCTCAGCTCTCTTAGCATTCATGGAAACCATTTGAGATAAGTGATAACTTGGGTGGTCGTGAGTGCACCATTCACGACCTGTGCTAACGTTGGCGTAGAAAATAGTAATGGCATGCCATAACTATTTTATAATATGTCATTCTGTAATAGTAATTTACAGAACATTCGACAAAATTTAAATAAAATAGTTCAATGATTAATTTAGCGCTATACAGAAAACAATACCTATTATAAATCTAAGAGTCTTTTATTACTTAATTAAAGAAATTAGATAAATATATACAAGCAGTTTAAATAATTGAAGATTTTATTTAATTATTAAAAAGGGAGACTGTAGTATATATATTCTATTTTCGTGATATATTAAACTTCACAACTTATACGCGATATTCTGTGGTAATAAACATATTTAAATACTTTACGTAGCGACTATAACATGGGTGACTAACATTACTTCTTATCGGTATATGGCCAGAATCATGTTACGAACATACACACGGCGAAATGTTTCCCTTGTCCCTCGAACGCGGGTCACACACTTCAACATTCAGCATCCGAGCTTCATCAGCCGAAAAAGAACCGCAGAATAGCCTCGGCCGAAGCCGTGATGTCGGAGCACCCTGATAACCCTCGTTGTCCAGGGTCTTAAGCTCTATCGATTTCGGATGAGAGTTGCTGACTCTCTCACTCGCGTTCTTCTCTCCCTCTCTTTTCCCTGTTTCATTCTCTCTCTCTCTCTTTCTCTCTCTTCCTCCGGCCGCGATATTAGTCCCCTTGCATCGATGTATATCTCTCGCTACTACAGATTCTCACAGGGGTTTTAAGTCGTGAGAATCTTGAGGGCGTGAAAGCGGCTCGAGGGAGCGACATCGAGAGCGAAGCGCGAGAGATCGAGAGTTGCGAACTAAGAGGAAAGGTGATAACAAAGAAGCCGAATGCGCACGACCAAGGCACGTCGAGGCTTTAGAATATTGCTTGTCGAATCTGCCCCAATTGTGGAATGAAAACTAGGTGGCCGATATCTAATTTCACGAAAAACCCTGTAAAAATAAAATTGTGATTTTTCGTCACGAAAACACGCAATTTCTCGGCGTCTTTGAACGAAAAATGAGTAGAACGGAAAAGAAAGGAAAGAAGGGTATCAATCAGTAGTGTATCACCAATAATTTCATATCCATGTTCACATAAAGTATAACATGATTTTTTTAATTAATAAAATTGAATAAATCTGGATTTTTAATAGTAAATAGAGTTTTAAAAAATATTTAATTGAATTTAATTAGCAATTGAATAAAAAAATGCATATGAAATAAATGATGATGAAATAAAAATAACATTTATATTTAGCAATAGAATTAAATTATCTATATACTGATATTTCTCGACCCTTCATTGTTACTCTGCCTCTTCCTTACGTAGCGCATGACTGTCTTGGGATCTTTCTTTCTCGTGGAATGCTCGGTACAATTACGACTTAACGAGGAATGGAGCTTGCGATTCGTATTTATAGTGAAAAGAAGAAGAGAGGAGGGAACTAAAATGTTGCTATTGCGACCGGAATTCGTGTTCGAAGGAACGGCCGAAGAAAGCGGATTTGTGAGGGTATATCGGGGGCTGCTTTTCTTTCTTGCAAGAGGATTATCCGCGGGCCCATAGAAAGACGGTCATGACCGGAAAAAGTATAATGATGGAACTTTTAAGCTGGGCACACAAACGAATTATATGACATTTCTTGTTAACAATAAGCAGGGCGAATCGCGCGCGCGATTTATTCGAGGGTAGCCCAATATATGTGCGTGTACAAAACATTTGTCAAAAAATAACATATTAAGATATTTAAGTATTTATATCCAAACACATAACAAACTAATTGTAAGATAAATTTAATATTTTTAAAGGAATATTAATCAGTAATTTTTTGCACAGGAAAACGGGGTTAAAATAGCAATATTATATATGCGATTAACCGCTTACTCATGAATTGGTATTTGGATACTATCGAGATACTTCTTGGTACTTAGATGTGAAAGCATCGTATCGCTATGTCAAACACGAAGTTTCTCGTAAAACGATTATCGTGTTGGTGATGATATTATCCTCTCTCCATGTGCTAATCAAATTTACAGGTTTCGAGTAAGTTCACACATCTTGTCGAAAGGTCAGGAGTTGCGTGCACAATTATACGTTACGCGTAACTTCATGATACTTAAACGTGCGTATTTGCACGTTAAAGTGCATTAATTAATGTGCTCTCGCATATGTTTAGACGCTTTCTAACATCGAAAATCAAACTGTTTTAATTAACCGATTATTTAATATATTACTTATAAAATAAAAAGAAGAGACTTTTATGTGTCTCAGAGATCTTATCGTTCTTTTTAGTTTTGAATACGTGTGCATATTTAAGAGAATAAAATTAGGAATGCATTAGATAAAATACTTTAATCATCGTCGTTGAAACTTCTGCGTTCCCTCTTCTATTTAACATTCCCTGTTTCCTGTAAACAGATCGATAGCACTCGAGATCGATTGATTCCTTCGGTGTATTCAGTTCGTCTCTCGCATCGCCAATAAAATCCGTAGTCGTAGCCATCATTCGGGCCAGAATCAACAGTTTGCTCTATTGATTGCTGAATATGCCTATTGAAAGAGGCATCAGCAAACGTGTCACTGACAAATGTTACATCGAACTCACCCATTTATCAAGCACAATAAAAGATCAGGAAAAATCCTTTCAAATGTAATTTTTTTGCTTAATATTTATCACGCAAAATTAATTCTACTAGCGTAATTTAATTTCATGTTACGTTTATTAAATTTTATATTTTGTAATTTGCTCAAAACTGCACCTATATTACTATAAAAAATTAAATTGAATACGAATTTTCGTCAACAAGTAAATAATTTATAAACAGAACAGCTGAATCGCATTGCTATATAATTATCACAAAATCCAAGAATATCTCTTGTTCTAATATTAAGACTGTTGCGAGTATCGATTTCTTAGGATTTCTTCCATCGCGATTTAGTCTAATGATACAATCATCCTCCAATTTCTTTTCACCCTCTTGATGTCCCTATCAAATCTTCCTCCCGGTTAGAAAGCGAGCATTATGGGATGATAAAAAGCGATTTCGACGGCGTGTCTCGCCGAACGCGGAAATCCGGCAATCCGGGTTCGGCTTGCCTCTTCCCGAAATAGGAAGGCGGTAATTTCCGGATAAGTTTTGCCCGACGGTCAAAAAATACGGAGGGTTGAAGCGGAGCTGGGATATCGACATCGAATCGGCTGACACAATTCCCTCGAGTGAAATTAATTGCGTCTGAAGCTAATTATCTTATTAACGATATTTATGTCTATATAATCTAATGCGAGTAAGGATTATAGTTTCATAAAATTTTTCATAAAGTTTTTATTTTTAAGAATTTGAACACGAATTTTTAGATTCTCTGCACTTTCTACTAAGGTATCTCAAAGATATCTTTTATTTATTAAGGAAAACGTGTGACATTGCTTTTGAAATGTCATAACTAATATTCTCTTTATAAGATTACATGATTCAAAATAAGTGTTTAAGTAGTAAGTATCATGGATTAACAATTTTAAGGATCTTTTAAAAAGTTTGTTTTGCAAAATTTCAGTCAAGTTTCAGAAAGTCAATAACTGGAAGAGTTTGTAAATCACTCTCGATGGAAGTTTGCACCCTTCGGAGAAACAAAAAATGCTAATGCTCTCTATCCGATTTTATCGATTTATGGAAATTTTAAAAAGCTCCGGAAGAAGGGTCAAGTTAGAATACGTGCTTAACGTGAATCCTCCAGAAAGTGAAAATTGGTTATTGGACTAAAAAACCAGACTCGCTAAAGTGAATTATTCCATGTATATCTCAAATAACCTCGAAATGCAATTTGCAAACTTCTGTTTATCTATACTTCTATACCATGTAATTAAATGAAAAGATTATAATATTTATAATTATCTCATAATATGCATACTGTACATTTATCGAAACTTCAGCTGCTACCGACGCGGTTTTCAAATATTTAGCGCAAGATTATTTCGTAATTATGATCAAACGAGTCTTTATCTGCCTCATGTTTCATTAACGGTTCGTACCGCAATTATACACCGCAATATGAAGTTTTAGTCTGATGATTATGACTCCGTACTTTTCCGTCTGCATCCACATCATTAAAACGAAGTTATTAAAACGAAAAATATTTTCCTCGCGTGATTTTACATGTTCAACGATACTTCTCAGCTACGGAGCCGAAACTACTTTACCAGATTGAGCGACACATACTATCGAGAAGTAATATTCATTGACGTGACTTTTATTAATATTCTTTGATTTATGGAAAATCGATTTTGTGTATTAAGTATGTAATAAATCTTGGATGTTGACATTATATGAACGATCTTGTATAAACTCCGCAATGAACCAGCGGCTGTTCGACAAGCGCAATAATGCACTATGCTATGATGTTACAGAACTAATGAAGAAGACCGTTATGGCACCATGAGAAAGATATTGTTTAAAATTTATATTATGAATATATTCCTACATATTTTATATAGGTATTCCATATTATATCGTATTCTACATTATATATCACAGAATAAATAATTATATTACAATTGAGACTCCACACTAATATAGATAGAATGTGTGTATCTAACTAAAATTATTATTCAAAAAAATCTCGTCAATCAAAATTAATCGAGAATTTTGATCTCGTGCAATATTGTGCAGCAATGTGTCAGTGCTAAATGAAGTAATTTTAATTATCGAGATTCACGCTGATTTGATTACGATCGCATCTTGTTACACATTATCCGTTAGACCGTATGTCAATATTTATGCAAAATGAAAGATTCGCCGGGGGCCAAAGCGTTGAATCGATATCATATTTCTCGTCATACGACGTTACTAATTGGGAACCGGACGTTAAAGCATTTCACTTTGCCGCTTTGCTGAAATTTCAAGCGAGCTTTGCGAGCCAGCGATGTTACTTTGATACCCGTTTGGCGCGCCATTTTACCGCCATTGAAACTAACGAATCCGACGATAAGCTCGTCCAACAACGCGTTATAACGCACGTATGAAGCGCTTTATTGTCGACTGAATCAAAATAATTAGTGGTTCTTTCACGTTCTCCCTCTTGTGTCAGACGTACTCGAAATGTTATATTTTTCATTTCTTTTTTGTTACAGGATGGAAAGCCAGAGGGACTCAGCAAGTCAGTGATAATTTAAAGCGCGAGACTGTGCTCCGCGAGTGCTTCATCACGAAATATTACTACGCCCGGAACTTCAAACATCTCTAAACAGGTCCGGTAAGCTCGATTTGAGTTCACAAATGAAATTCCTTTTCTTACGTTGGGATCATTAAAAGTTCGCTGGTGCCTCTATTCCGTGATTGCGGCGCGTGAAGATATGAAGCATTGCACGAAACATGATAAATATGTGTATATATATACATATATATCAACGTTACGTTCTATCAATCGATATGAATCTAGCAATGAAGCTCTTATCATTTCAATGTTTCCGAAAAGGGCATAAGAAATAAAAACACATGATATTAATCGTTAAGAAACTCTTAAACTGTATTAATATCTTTCTCTGATTTATATCCATAATTATCTTTCTCTTACATAAAGAGCATATCGCAGTAAAGTTACTTTAAGAGGAAAAGGATATTTGGATATTTTTTAATATATCTGTGAGTTGATTATATTTCACAAATATTTCGCCCACAGGCATTGTTAGATAATTCCAAAATTATCCCCTTGCTTTAGAGTTAAGACTTAGAATTAAGAATTGCATACGCATCAATTTAGAATTAGAACGGTAGGTAGCGAGAGAACTTGGTAGGCGCGCGATAGAACGAGAGAAGCTCCATACGGCAGACGAACGTATATTAAGGATTACTATCGTAATTGGAGTTCACGAGAGACCCGACCGTAAAAGCCGACTTACACTGCCAGCAAAGTTCTCCACTTTAATACCACCATCGCAGCCAAAAGCCCATTGCTTTAATAAAACTCGCGAAAAAGGCGCACAACGAAAGAAAAAAAAAACGTTTTTGTTGAAAAATATACTTGTGCACTAAATATCATTCGCGAGTTCATTTAAAAATCGCAGTTACCTTTTTATCGGTATTAAAACGGCAAGGCGGAATTAAATATGCACATATTCGGGCTAGGGATAATAAACTAGGTCAGTTAGATCGCTATCGCATTACAGATTCCATAATATCTTTCTTCCGAAAATAATTTCTGCGCGTTTACTTCAGCGAGCGCATTATGCGTTATTACGCCGTCTAATTGCTGCCCATAGACTCGTGAACTCCCGTATCTCCCGTAATTTCGGTGTCAAATATTTGAATTATGAAGGATACTCGGTTGCCGCGCTATTCACGGTATTATGTCCTGCTCCATTGCTTATTAATCTATCATGAAGGAAATGGTAAATTCCTTATTCAGACCTTGTTCGAGTTTTAACCCAGCCCGATAGTATTTCAATTACCAAGAACACCTCTGACGTAAGTGAATATATTGATTTCACGGTACTCGCTTAAAAAAAAGGAGGAAATTATACCATATTAAGATCGTCCCTGAGTTGTCAGTTAAATTTACGGGACAATGTGCAGCGTACTGGGAAATACTAAGAACCGCTGTCTCTTGGACGATGAATAAAAGAGCGTGACGCGTTCATTACGTCTTTTTAAACGGACATTTCATTACACTTTGTAAAGAAGCAGACGCAATCGCATTAACATTAACTTACTATTATTAAAATTAATATTGAACATTATATAAAAATGTTTATACATTTTTTTATCATACTTTAACAAGTGATTGTTATGAGAAGCAGCTCTCAGGTAAACGTAAAATAATAACCGTATAATTACTCCCAAGAGTGTCTACAGTAATACTTAATTATTTTTAAATGTAATATAAATTCAGAAAATTAAATGTCGTCAGGAATAGAGTATTTCGCTGTGTGCAAGCGCTATCATAAAACGATTACATCATTTAAGATCTTCGCAGAATATATAATTAAGTTCTATTTTCTCTATTTCTGTTATCTTTTTAACTTATTCATTAATTTTTCATATTTATTTTATCATTCTCAATTATAACGAAGAAGAATCGTAATTAAATTATAACAGGTTTATCGTTACGTTCTTTTGAATTTTGAAAAGAATCAGGAATAAAGACGATATAATCGTTCAAAAATTAGACATAGTTCTTAAATATCTTTATACATTTTTTCCTTTGATTATGCCAGAAAATGTTTATCGTATTCGAGATGTATATGCCTCAGCAGCAACTCAATTTTGTTGCGAAAGAATATCGGTGTAACGGATAATAATTTTATTCACGTGTTTGTCTTGCCGTGTTTTTTCATGCTCAACATTCTTCATCATCATTCTTCACAATTTTCGAATTTCTGAAAGATATGCGCGAACTAAAAATAAATTTGCTCAGTTTATTTTTAAGATTCGTTACAATAAAGACGATAGATAAAGATTAGATAGATAATGAAATCTTATTCTTCATTTTATATCGAGCAGATTTTTATGTCAATAAAATTTTATATCTATGTTCAATCAAGTTTGATATTTGATATTCAAATTCACTGTGGACGTCGTTCGTTCACGAAAAATACAACAATACACCATACAGAGACTCGCCTGCGTTTCCAACTGCGACCGTACGTGTGTCCACGTGCGAACATGTTCGAGCAAGTGCAGTGTTGCAAACGACAGCCGAGTATCATCCATAAAAAACAAAAAACTGCGATGAAGAGGAAACAAACGGCACGATCCGCCGTTAGACATCAAAGGGCCAGTCGCCCGAAACCCGTTCTGAAACGCGTTAGATTTACAGCTAGGTGCGTTTAACGCTGTTACGTTGACAAACGCGATCCCGGCATTGTCTGCCGGCCGAAAAATATTTAATCGCGCGTATTTTTATGATCAATTTCATTTCCACGTGTCATAACTCGATACCATCAAAGTTCCACGAGAGAGTGTATAACTCTCGCGGAAATGAGGGGAAAAAGGGATCCGCGCGTTCACGGTTCGCTGACGATTCGGGAAAATGGTACCGTCACGCGGGATGTGGAACGGGAGAGAAAAGTTTCATCAGGCTAAAGCGCACGACTGGAAATACACCCGGGACCGAAGTTTCGCGCGGTTTGGCACGGCGATGGCAACGATGGCGGTCGTTCTCCAAAAATTACAATTTACGGACCAGCCCAGAGAATTGTTACGAGCAAGCACGGGTCGATACGGCGCAATTCCGCGGTGACAATTTCACCGTTTCTCTTTTCACCGATTGCTTATTCATTAAGAGGAGAACATGGATTTTTTTGGGTTTTGTTCTAAAAAGTAAGAATAGCTATATATATATATAGACAAGATGAGAAAGAATCTTTTCATCGTGTGCTCTGCGTGCTACTCGAATTTATACGTAATATTTCTTGATAATAATCATTTATAATTTTTCCATTATTACGAGATTTAATAAAAACGTACGTCATCGCGGCGATTCATCACCTATATAATTAAATTCAATGCAGCCTGAAACAATGGACGCGCGTTTCGTTTGTGGTGCATCGTATTATTTAAACATGCAGCTTGCATTTACATCATCCGTATAAATCAGATAATACTTTCCACGGTTCCCTGTATTTTTTGCCCGGTTTCAATCCCAGCTGTACGTATTTATTTCATGCCGAGATCCGAACGACCGATACACAGGTGGCCGCGTCGACTGCCAATAAATGAGAAACGTGTTCCATAAACTCCTGAGTTACATTAATTCTTGAAGGCACATGCGACTCGTGCCTTCGATAAATTTATAGATCGGGTAAGCATATCCCGCAACACCACTCACAAATCTAGGTGGGACGCACAATTGCGAGGTATAAATTTCGATTTATGCACCTTCGGGTGCATGTCGAATGTTTGATGCACGACTCAATTTTCATCTCATTCACAGGTCATGCGCGATTTGATTTAGGATGCCAACTGAATTGTAATCAGACGTGACAACGTTGCGATCAAACGTCAACGAGTTAATTTTAAGTCATGCAGCAGCTACCTTAAGAGATATGCAATTTATCAGGAAATTATCCGGTATATACGAATATACTCAGAATAAAAGTCTGAGCAAAGATGAAACACTTGCAATGCATAATTTTAACAACGTACACGGATTATTCTGGTCTCAAAAATGCATAGCACAAAGACGTGATGCCAATCTATTTTCAGTTACGCTTTTTTATATTTTACTTTATAATTATATCTGTCTTTTTTTTTTGTCGCGTCTCGTTTTACTCAGGAATTTTATCGTGCGCATTTTACGATTACCCGAGCCAACTTTAACACCAGGAAGTTGAGTATGGCCGGAAGTGTTACCTCGTATGTGCAAATAGGCGTTGACGCACACGTGGGGTGGTTTGGGAAGGTGGCGGCCGTAAGGTGACGGACGAGTCTCGCCCTCTTTACTTGTTGCTTTTCTTTAAGTGGCGCTTAAATGGCTCGCGTTTCCTCATTGAAAAACACGCCGTGAACGCGCGTCGCTGCACCGCCTTTATGCGAGAAAAACAGGACCGCGCGTCTGCTGGCACCGAGAATGCGCGCATGCAAAATTTGCATGAAATTTGTCGCGCGAACGAGGAGAACGTTTTACGGTATTACAGCGACGACGAGTCCCGAATGTCAATTCGAGTGCGACGCGCACGTGAACGAATTACAGGACGGATTGCGGCGGCGAATTACGTCGCGAGAGCAAAGCAGGAGGAGCCCAGGATCGCAAACCCTAATCATAACACACGGGAAGATTCGTAGCCTTCAGACCTGGTTCGCGCTACACTCCGTGACGACAATCTGCCGCCTGATTCAGCCTTCAGGCACTGCTGCGAACACATAGCTAAATGAAAGTATCGATCTCTTCTCTGACAGGATTTTAGATAGCTTATAGACGAAATAAATGGAACAGGCACGGCGTTGTATATAATACAAGTCGTCTGTATTAATCGCAAATAAAATAAAATGAAAATTTCGCGAGTTCAACAAATTGACACGTTTATGTTTGCTTTAAGCTTTATTATACTTGATCAATAGAGAATTTATTTCTCAAGCCTGATCGATGTAGAGTCGGCGCTTAATCAAGGAAAGCCACAATCGAGGAGCACATCGTATCTTAGCAAGTAGTCGCGGTCGGTTATGTAGTCGGCCGTATAGTCTCTTCATGAAATGCAGAAGAGAGCGACATTTTTCATAAAAATTGATCTATGATATCATACTATTTGCTCTAATTGTTATCTTCTCCGAATCTTGTTTCCTTTTATATTAAAATTCATGCAGCAGCAGGATATTAAAGAAAATGTAATGAAAAACCACGGTGGAATTTGCATAAGTAGAACAAATTATTTCGCCCACACGTATATCGTATCAATCGTATGTCATAAACGCACTTTCCCGTAATGAATCTTGTATAAATTTCATATCAAATATAGAAGTAAATTCAACGTCATTATACCCAAGTGCTTTAAAAAGTTGCGGATAAAAAATAAGTTATAAAAAATATTTCTTGAATAAATTTCTCTCGTTTTTTTTCTCCGTCCGGCTTCTCTCTATAGATCACTTACTTCCACCGTGGAAACATGATTTAATGAAACCATACTCTTGACCGTTATAACCGGTCATAAAGCGGCCACTTGCAAGCATAAAAAATTAACTGCCGGTTCTCCGGTCGGATCGCGGAAAAGGCTATTAACGGTTTATAATTACGTACAATAAGTCAAGCAACGTAAATTAAAAATTAATCCACGTAGTTATTGTACGTATACCCCGCTGAGAAATTATATCGTTCTCTAGTTATACTTTTATGTGAAACACAAGTTTTCATTACGATCATACGGGAGCAATGGGAAAACCATCGTCTATATACACGCGTTCACGAATATAACGTATAATCTGTTGCGACGTGAGTACCCAAGCGCGGTTCGTTTTTACTTTTATTTATTTCCTCGCCTTGATTAAATTTCCGTCGACAGCGGGCAATCACTGGTTTTCCTCTCGCTCGTTATTTACGCGTAAAACGCTTAATCGCCTTTAAAAGAGGAAAGCCGCGATGCTAACTTTTATATCCGAGATCAGTCGCCTCAAATCCGAAGGGTCCGCGTATAATCCCATTTTTTGTTTTCGTTTCACGGTAGATATCCAAGTTTCGAGACCTGAATTTTAAGAGTAAATCGAACAGTAATTGAACTTTAGTGATCAATTTTCATAGACAAAAATGCAAATAATCGGAAACCGTTGTTCACACATAACTATTTTTTTAGTGCTTCTCGTTTGAAGCGCATTAATAAACTCGCGGTATAAATTTAATGCGGGAGTAAATTATCTGTTTATGAAATGTCATGTTTATCTGCATTAATCTTGCGTAATGATACGTAAGCAAATTACAATTTACATATACTTTACATATGTTTAACACAACTTTAACAGAACCAATCCTTCGAATTAAAATAAGAGATAAATTTAACACTCACCGATACGACGCGCAGCAGTAGAGTGTTAGAATATATCGACTACGTTGAACTATAAAATATGAATGTATCCGATTTATAAAATCGCTCGAAATATATATAATTGATATTTTGAAAAATAATTATTACGCGGATCGAATAATTAGAAACAATTAATTTTGCGTGTAACAACAATAATAAGTTACTCACTTCATGGTTGCTCCGCTGTCGCCTGGCTTCCAGATTTGATCCTCTCTTCCGCTTCCTCTTCCTGTCAGGCTCCTTCGTCGCACTCACACAACACTCACGAGAACACGGTTAATTTCGATTGCGCGCGCATTAATCACTGAAATACAAGGAACGCGCGGCATTTCGCGCAACACTCCCGGCCTGAATTGCGTGTGACGTGCGCTTTATTATGCTTTATTCCGTGCAACAGAAGGGTAACGTTTGTTAGTCATTAATTACGGCGTGCCAATAATCGCTAATTGTAATAATCGTAATAATCGTGGGGGATGATTGCGATCGCAATCTCGAGAGATAATAACGCGCGGAGCGTCTGACGCGCCACTAACAATAAGTACCTGCCGGCTCGAGTCTCGTCGCGTGAATGATAACAATCGACCTTGTTTGTTGCGTAGAGAGGCTTGAGTGCGAACGGTTTGTCTCGGCGAATAACAAAGCAAATACACATACGTTCGTCATATATACGTAAGAAGATAAACCGCGCGTCTTTATGCCAAGCAATTTCTCACTACGAAATATTTCATTTATTAAATATCTTATCTAACTGAACATTCTCCCTATTTCGACATCTTAAATTATTCACTAATAAGCATATCGATATTTCACGATTTTCTATTATTTGGATCACACGATTTGACATCTCGTGGATTATTCCGCGTTCTATCTTTATCCGACAATAATATAGGCAAATATTTTAATCAGCAAAATTATTCAAAAAATGTTTTTAAAAGACATTTATAAAAATATATTTAAATTTAAGTCGAAGAAATTAGATTGCATGTAAATATGATGAAATAATTTTTATAATTCTTATCTTCGATCTCTTTGATTATCATTTTAAATATAAAAATGGCATAAGATTCTATTTCAAATGATAGCCACCGTTTCGATACAAAAGTTCACAAATCATAGGACTTAATAAATCGCGCGGATTAATTAATTTTAATAATTGTAAGAAGAGATATTGTTTGGTGTCTTTTTTTCGGTATTTGTCGCTATTCGGTATTATCGCGTTTATGTGTAAAAAGATTCTTCTTTAAAGATTTTTACTTTCTACGATACGATACGCACGGTACCACGTTTCGGAAGATAATAACGATAGTACCTCACGAAATCGCGTCTCGAGTATCAATAGATAACACAATAGGCGGGGCGGCTCACCGCTCACCCCCCACTTTTTGCCGTCTCAAGAATGCTGAATGATAAACAACCTACAGCACGGTGCTACGTCACGCGTCGGCCTGCGTAGTGGAGAGGGCAAAGCGCGTGGGCGCTCTGTATCTTATTTTATTACGGAACGCGAGACGCGAGACACGGTCACGAGTACTAAAAGAGAGAAGACGTTACTACTCTCTACATACGATATATGATTAACAGATCCTTCAATTTCCGCGATCCGTAGGCGTATCAAGGCGACGACAAATAAGCGATATAGTACACGACTTACTTAAAATGTGTAGCTAGCTAATGAAACAGTGAATGGGAATTACAAATTATTTTTCGATCGCAATTAGAAATGATGGTTGTTTTAACAATGCCGAATTTTTAATACGTCTGACATCTTCGATTCTTTTGCTGATTTAAATATAATTTGCCCGCATTTCTTTTAATCGGAAACGCGAAATAATGCACGATAGAAATCTCCGGATAGAATAATATTTAAAAAATGATGAGAAGGCACGGTAAATCGATCGTTCGTTAATAATACGAATATTTAACAAGATTTATTTATTTATTCAAGATGTATTTCTCATGCAATATTTGAATTCGTATATTTTTAACTATTTATTTTAATTAATTGTACGTCTTAAGTCTTAATTCACTAACTTTATTTTAGTAAATGTCTTTCACGTTATCAAGATAATTGCCGATGTCATTCTCGAATTTTCCTTTGGTTAATTAAACGTCGCGGAAGAGATCAATTCTGTATCGAACGGTGGCACGACGCGTTTAATAAGTAAATATAATCGTAATCAATGTATTTGTCAGTATTTTAATTTGCGAGTCGCAGTTGGGATTGTAGCTTTGTTTGATCTTTCCTCTTATTATTATGTCGCGCGGTAATGTAATAAGCGCACGTCGTTTGTTATTAATGTCGGAAGTGCCGTACAAAGTGCCGGTCGTCGTATTCTTATGATTAATGCGCGTGCGATCGTAATTAATTGTGTTTTCGCAATTTAAATGTTATGCGAGTGTTACGGAGAAACAAAAGGAAACGGAAGAATAAGAGAAAAGGAGGCATCAGGCAACGGGACCATCATGGGGTAAGTTGATTATTTTTTATATACTGAATCGCATTTATCCCCGCGATGATCGTATTGTGCTCTTTGTGCATCGTTTGTATCATTGTGAAGTATCTCTTGCGTAAGAAATATCTCTAATCTTGTTTTATAGCACTCTTTCTAACGTAATATATTTTTAACAAGATTTATAGTCATATTGTTTACTTGTATGAGAATTAAACTATTGAATTGAGGCTCGGTGATTTTGCGCTGAAATTGAATCCGGCTACTAAAATCAACATAGAAATTGTTCATCCAATGTAGATAGTCCTATTACCGCACCACTCGCGATGAGGGACGTGAAGCTAAACGCGCGACGGTGAACGAACAATGCTTCCTGAAACGGCCATTTTCCCGACGGCATAAAGAAAACCAATGAACACTTCGTGAGAACACAAATAGACTGCGTATTCTAAAGCTGCGTGCATCTACTCGGCCACTATTCGCGAACAATGTCCGTCTTGATACGTGCTTGAGTTTGACGAGAAGCCGATATGGAACGCTTGTGCTAGTTCATACTACTGTTGACGAGCTGTAGCGAAACTCGTCGTATCATAATCACTGATACAGACGAGATTGGCTAATTATTACGTGTAAGAAAATATAATTCAGGGGATACTATACGTGGTTTTCAACTTGAATAAATTACCTGAGATAGAAGATAATTACTGAAAAAGCGAAATTAATAAAATTTCTAACAATCTACTTTTATTTCCCCCAAAAGTATCGTATCGGTTGACTTATCTAATTCTACAAATAACTGGATTTTTATTACAGAATTAATCTCTTGATATTATTGCCTTATAATTAAGGTTAACAGTTAAGACAAATTTTAAGTTATCCTCATGGATAGCTGCAAGCAGCTTGAGAAAAGAAATGCATCCTCAAAAATGATAGTCTAGTCAATCTGTCCATAAAAAAGAAAATGAGTCTCTTAATTTGAATAATTCATTAGGTAAGCTAAGTAAGATAAATTTTCCAGAATATAAAGTTGCAAAAGTGATTTCTGCGATTTTAATGGCTTCTCTAAAGATGTTCCGTTGGTGGACATTATAAGTCGACGTTAAGATGGTTCTCGTGTCCGTCCAATTTTTGCTTTTAAGCGCAACAGTGAAGTGAAAGAGGAAACTTAATTGGAAAAATGTGTTTATCCCGTTATTCGAAGAAAAAAGAAAATTCTTCGAGCATCTCGCGACTTGACAGACTTTATTATATGGAACTGTTTATAGGCTGAGTAGGTCGCAATCGATTCCGGAGGAAAACGGATAGAAAATAGATGGTCGTTACGTGAAGGGCGAGGCAAAAGAGCAGAAATATCGTCTAGTGGACTTCCATAAGACGCGTTTGTTTTCTTGAATGCCACGAAACAGAAAATAGAATACAGGGCAAATCGAATATTACCGGCTAGTATGTCGCTATTGTAGAATCTTTGTACAACTGATTGAAATTGAAGAAGTTGCACTGTGAATTTTATTCTGTTGCTTGATAATATTGCTGCTCAGTTAACATTGATTTTATTATACAGTTTATACATATATTAAAGTGTGAACATTTTAGTTCTCTATTATTCTTTAATTTAATATATAAAACTATGTATATATTTGACAAAGTAGCGAAGAAAGTAGAGAGAATTATTATAAAGTAAATCATTAGATTAAAAACTAGCAGACTAATTTAATTTAACCCACTCTAATTTATTATTCCATTAACTTGTGTTTTCTGACCAATAATAAACGGTCATTATTAGACCATTCATTATTGGTCAGAAAACACAAGTTAATGGAATAATAATTATTTCTATGCTTCTTCTAACACGGAAGCTTTTTTCGTATTAATGAAATTCACCCTCTAATTCTAGTCCTCGCCTCTACATTACTACGAAGTTAGCGTAACACTGTTACAAGGTTTGACACGAATAAATTTAAGTATTTTGGAATCGAAAAAGTTCCAATAGACGCTCCCGGAAGGGACGAAAGAGAGATCTATCAAAATAAAGAAGTTTCTTCCCCCAGGGAAGCCTCGTGCCACGTGGTCGAACACGCGTGGAGGCAGCAAATGAGAGCGAAAGGAGGCAGCTGCGTGAGGCGTTTCGGCAATTCCGTGAGAACGAGAGAATAAGGAGAGACCGAGAGAGAGATAGATCGCATAACTGAGGGGGTAGTTTCAGGGACGCGCTAGGGGTGGCGGCGGTAGTGACGACGACGACGGGTGGGAGAACAGAGTCGGGGCGACCCGCGGTCGGTCCAGGGATGATCCCGGCTATGTCTATTTATATGAGAGCCAGGGGAGCGCACAACCTGTTGGCCGTGCTCGGACTGTGTGCTGTACAGCGGGGCGCGCGTCATCGTTCTACACGGCGTTCTCGATACCGTGTACAAGCTGGTTGGCTGGCTGGCTAGCCGGCTACTTCTCTCTTCGTTTCTCATGCGAGCTGCGCGCACGGGCGCACCGCTGTACACACACGCACGGCCGACCGGGCGCATACGCGGCGCTAAACGAAAGTGGGTCAGCCACCAGCGTGTAACTGGGTCGACACTCGCCGACGCGTCGTACTGTTGCATCCTTAGTGATATCAGACTCTCGCCCAGACAAGTTCCTCGTGGCGAGGAACCGACACAGAATCCGGTGCTTCGTGCAGTCAGACTATTGATAATAAATAACGCGGAACACGCTCGCCGATAAGAATTTCTAATGAACCGTTTCCGAGAATTCGCGCATTTGCTGGACTCTAGAAATTAATATACGATAGGTAGTCGAGAAATATACAAAAATCAACATTACATTGCTTTTGTTCATACTTATTTGTTATTTATGACTCTGACGTTGAATACAAGCTTCATAAAACAATCTGTACAGGTTGTCCGAAATGTAATAGTCAATAATAGTTTGAAATGAAGTCAGTGTGAGCATATGTCAACAAGTTTCGATTTTAAAAGCCAGTGTGTTGATTTTATAACGAATACATTCAATCTACGGCTATATTATTTATAAAATGAGAACTCAATATTCTACTAATTGTGTGAAATGTACAGTTCACTCCATAAAAAAAGAAAACTAAGTTTTTGTGAAAATGTAGAATAAATTCATTTTAAAAGTAAACATTAGCAATCATAGCAGTTCGGAATAAATCACATTATAACTTATATTGTACGTGCTATTGCATGGTCACTGTCAGCGAAAAGAAACTTCAGATTGCGCTTGTTTTTAAATTTTACAGATTGCAGGATACAAAACAGATTAATTTTGACATAATAATATTGCGAAATGTCAGGATGTCCCTAAATCCGGTTCAGACAAGCGATTAATAATTTTTAATGATAAAATTAACATTTAGGTCGCCTAAATAAGGGGAAATATCCATTGCTGGGGCTAGCTAATCCTATCATCCTTGTTGCGTTTTCGTAAATCCCTTGTACCTTTGGCATTATTTTATAACATGATGGAGTGTTTTTTACCCCTCTGACCGATTATCCTCACGAAACTATTTTCTCATTATTCTGTCACCTGCATTTGTATTCATTTAATTTAGGCCTTTATATCTTTCTACCATTTTGTTCTTTAATTCTAGAATTAACCGATGATTAATTTCTACTATTTAAGTACTGTACATATTATATTTTTTAAAAAGAGTTAAAGGGAGAAAGTAAATTGATCGATTTAATCATTTACATATTGCAACAAAATGGAAAATCTTACAAAATGCACTGTATAAATTTAAATCATTAAAAAAAATTAAATCCTTTTTGGGCCTATCCGATTGACGATCGTCTGGATTGTCTGGATTCCCGACCTGACTCGATATTGAACAATCAATGTGACGAGGACTCGCTCCACTTCGTAAACAACTTTCGCACGAGCGGGGCTTATAGGAATGTTAAGCAGGTCAGACGCAGCAAGCTATTTAGAAGCGCTATTATATCGTTCATTGCAATCATTTAATTACATTCCTGCACGGTTCCCTGTGAACGCCGTAACTCCGTAAGTCCCGAAGCATCCGATATTAGAAACCCATGATTATATTATACGATCGGCCGTGGCGTACGTTATTATTCTATTTCTATTTTAATATCGGGTATCTTATCGGTGAAAATAACTACGAAGGACGTGGACTGACCTTTGCCGCTTTACCTTGCAACCCGAAATGTGCGTATTCCGTGCGCTTTTTTTTACGTCGGTTCGAATTTGCTTGTCCCCTTCTGGGAGTTTTGTCAATTCAAATGCTGTACCTGAAATTGTTTGCAATTTAGAAGATTATACCTGATTTTAATCGGACAGCTTTCTCGGGGGAAAACGTGCGCTTCAATATAAAGTCTGAGAAGAGAAGTTTAGAAAAGAAACTTTAGAAGTTTCCGAAGTTCTTCCTAGAGAAAAGAATGCGTTATTGCTTTGCATTCCGCAAGAATTAAATTTACCAACTTCTACTAGTCAAATTATACATATAGTTAGCCTGTAGTTAATAACTGCAGTGTATTATTTACAGTAATCATATACAGTAATTTTCTGCAGGAGAATCCCTAGGATCTCCATTCGCGTAAGTTCTGTAATCTGTACACATATCTGTATTCTATACACATATCGACATGGACGAAATTCGAATAATATCGGTTATTCAAATTACTGACCGAAGTCGGATTAAGTGAATTTTTTTTCAAAATGATTAAATTACCTTTGCATCCGCTCGATCGCATTCCGCGCGCAAGTCACCGGAATCAGTTACCAGCCGCACAAACGCAGGAGTATCGCTATAAAAGAGAGGAGGGATGCGAATGAATTTAAACACCAGGCTCATATTTAAACACCGGGTCGCGTTCGCGCGATCGAGTAATGTCTCGCGCACGCGACAATATACGTAACATTATATACGGTGAACACTACACGCGTGTTCGATTTCACGTATACGCGTCCATAGACCGGTCGGTGTGTTTTATTAAACGCTTCGCGAAATAACGCGCGAGAGGATCGCGCTTGGAGCCGTAATGAGGCGCGCATGAACTCTTCCGCGCAATTCTGTATTATTCCCTCGCATTGCGCTTCGTGTCACGCTCCGCTAATTAAAATGTCCACTCTCGCGGTAGAAAACAAGCATGAACGTCGTAGTCAAACAGAGAAAGAGAGAGAGACAGAGAGAGAGAGAAGGAAGGAAAGCGAGAAATACGGAGAAAAAGAGAGAAAGAGAATATTATTACGACGAGTTTATCAAAGCTCGCGCCAACTAAGACGAACTTTTCGCATCGCGAAATACCGTAAACTTCCTAAGGATTCCTAATTTGGGTCAGATAAAATCTTTAGCGAATAAACTTACGCGCAAGTACTTGGCGAATGCACGAAGTTTCGAAGCTTGTCGAGAAACTCCGCGTACCCACTAATAAACGAACATATGAATCAAAGAGTTTGGCGGGTAAGGTGCTTAATAATCGCAACGTACAGAGTCACATAGTCGGAACACGTTTACGTATATACACGTGTGTGCGTGTGTGTGTACGCGCGCGTGTTTCCGTGTGTGTTATACGTTCGCTGCTGGAACTCCTTCCCGCAAATTCGCGACTAACTTTCCGGGAATGTTCTGGTTTTCGTGAATTCCACTGCAATGTTATGCACGCGGGACGAAAGCATATGTACCTTAACTGAATATGGTTTCTAAACAATTGTGTATAAGCACGCAAAGGTCGAATAATATCTTTAGGAATATGTGATCGAAATTGCTTTCAACTTGAATGTGGCTCTTTCTGTTTCTTCCATTCCAATATTACGCATATTTTCATTGAAATCGTAAAATAACGTGATTTGAATATCCACGGTACATTGCTGCCGTTTTGTTTGAAATGTAAAAATACGCAGCAAAATCGCATGAAGGTAAATTTTTTTACATCGGTTATTATGCTTTTAATTAGTTTTTTTTTCCCCAACTGTGTGTATGTCACAGAAGTCAGGAAAATAGAACATGAAATTATTTTTAATTTTAAAATTTTTTAAAGAAAGAAATTGTTTAAATTATAATACTGACGTATATATATCGCGCTAGTAGTATCATTAAATATTCGTGTCAAACGCACCATAAAGCTGCGAGTAACGACATTTCGGTAATACCGTCGCTAATCCATCTCGGGGACATTCGTTCGTTGAGCCGTTGCACGTCCACTCGACAAACGCACGTTCGACGTGACATACAAACATTCCCGATTAATCCGTATTACGTCAGTTTTACAATGACAGAAAAAAAATATATAAACCGATATAAGTATCAGCGTAGCGGGAACAAATGGGGATTAAACCGAGCGCGAACGTGTCGAGAGCGAAGAGAGATTCGTCCGGAGCCGAGTCCACGCTGTGCGTACGAATGAATGCAGGAGAGGGCATTTAACGTGGCAAAATCCCCCGCTACGCAACGATTAAATTCAGCGAGTAGACGTATTATATGCGACATTATATGCAGTGTACATAGTACATACGTTGGCTAGCAGAATGAAAGAGTATATGTAATCAGGATCCAGTTTGCGACGCAATTGCGGCCGTCGAATGAATAACTGATCCGCACTATTGATTCGCATTTGTTAGTAATGAAAGAACGTCATTAGACAGAGTAGATGCGGTTCCACGGTTGTTGAACAAAATAATTGATTATTACAACATGTTCGTTCACGTTGGGCAGTAGAGGAATGCTGTTTAGTCGGACTGTCGGACGAAGAGGGTGCTCGCGCTCCTGCGGTTTTTACTCGTCAGTAGTGAAAGAACGTCGCTGATCCGGCTGAGGAAGAAACCCGCGATCGACGAGGTTCTAAGGTGATCGCCGCGGAAAATCCGTAATTTCCTCGCCGCCAGTGAACCGCCGGCGGTCGATATTATACGCCAACGGCGGTTGCTCTCTGTCGCGCGATTGAATACCCGGCGAAGCTATCGTCCGATATTGTATTTACGCCGATGGCGGTTACCAGGAGTAGGCGGTAGGCACGGCGACGCGTTCTCTCTCTCCTCCGGCACGGTCGAAGCGTTCTCCGGCGAGTGAACCAGCCGAGAACGGACGGAGAGAGGCCTGACAGGCTTGCAGGGAGACTATACAATGCCGCTATTGTGCTAGGAACTCCATTAGAGGCACCAGACGATTCTGCCGTGCTTGGGAGACAGCGAGAGGGAGAGCGAACGCGGGCGAGAGCGAGAGATCGAGCCCGGGGAAAAACAAAGAGCCCCCGACGTCTTTTATCGAGATTTCGCGCAGCCGCATACCGAGTACCACTCGACGATTCATTACGTAGGTACGGAGAATTGCCCGTTTCACATCCCGAGGTCGATTTGATTAACCCGGGGAAGAGAAAAAAATAGGCTCGATTTTTTCGCGACGTAAAAGCGGAAGTGGTCCGTCAACCGGTCTCTTCATCGCCGGCCGCGAATCAGCGCGATAATTCGTGTTTTCTGTTTCGATGATCGAACTTCATTCGTTTTGGTCGAACTTCAATCGGAAGCGCGTTGTATTCATCAATGGCCTGGATTTACACGTTTGGAAAAAGGGGAATTCCGCTCGCCTATTGCGAATGAACAATACCAGGTAGAATGAGCGCTTTAATCACTTGGACACTATATAATATCTGTCTAGCTAATCCCGCCGCCCCTATTTTGTCAAAATTTAACGAATAAATTATATAATATTGCATAAATAGCGCATGCGCTATTTATGCGCTCTCCAAATCCATAAGAAAAAAATATTGCGCTTATTTCGTTTAACTAAAAAAAAATTGTTTTTAATAGGAGGTCTGAATAAGCTGCCAGTGAACCCCCTCCCCCATATGTTATTTAAAAACAATTCTGAAAAACAAATATACAGAATTTATATGCACTACACGCTCTCACATCAGAATAATTTCGATTTTTGTGCCGCATTCCTTGAAGAACTTTCCTCTAAAAAATATTTAAAACAAACATACTTTAATAGAATTTTAACATAAGATAAAGTTAAGTGATATATTTAAAATTATATCTTAAAGATTTCAAAAAAATAGTATCAATCTCTCTCATATTCTCGCTGAAAGAATCAACTCGGAATTAACCAAAAAAATTCGTTAAAACCCAAAATCGATTATTCTGAGCAGGAAACTCTGTACAGGAAATCGGTTCAGAATTCAAGATTAACGGCCGACGAACCTTGGCCCAGATTATTCACGACATTGCTGATCGTTCCCCTGGGTGAAATATTTACGGCAATGAAAGTGGGCCGGAAGAATAATTCCTCTGTGATTGTTTCTCCCTTAGGGACGTGCAGGTATATAGTCGATATTCAGTTAACCCTTCGGCCTAAGACCCTTCGAAAGATCCGCGTGAGGGAAAATCTTTTCAGAGGAAAATTCTTTTTCTTCCCGATTGGTGGTATCGACTACCTCTCCGGAAATTCTCATCAAATCTGCGGAAATCACGCGTACGACTACCGAAATTTCATCCCTCTGCTGTCGCATTTCGATCAAATTGGATCAATGAATGTATCGAAAATTCCATCACGTTAGGAAATCTACGGACAAAAATGGTAGTACAGATCAATGCGATATTCGAGGTACATTAAATTTAATTTCATAGCAATAGATACAAAAAAGAATTGAATTTTAGTTGCTTTTTATTTTCTTTTTTTTTCTCATCTTCAATAAAAATACCTTAATAAAATTTAATACTTTAATGAAAATTTAATTTGAGGAATAATAATCTACTTACAAATTTATTTATATATGTATACTTAACTGATAGACTTTTTTAAATAAAATTTTTATTAATACAAAATTAATTTCAAATTTATCCTAATATATGCTGCTGCAAGAACATTTGATGAATTTTGTGATACTCTATATAAATGCTATCCAAGTACGAAATTTTATTAAATTATCAGTTTCATAATTCTCTTGCGGGAATGCGACGCAAATCCTTTACATTCAAAAACACGACAACTTCATTAAAAGGAGCAATTTATCGATGAATAATTCATATAATAGAATGTGCACATGTCGCAAAAAAAAGCCTGTACGCTCGAAGCCTGTAAATATAAAGTATGCGTATAAAATAAACATTGCATCGCTATCTAGTAAATAAATTTTATTCGCGGATTTATGTTCGGCCTGTTCAATATACGCTCAGATATGTCGAAATATTGCATGGCTCGAAGGATATTTCTTTTAACTTGCACCATGTTTGATTTTACGTGATAAATCCATATTTAAAATATGAAAAAAATATTTTGCCATTGCAAATTTATATTTGCAAATTTTATATTTTTTACCAAAAAAATCATTACTTTGAATCATTCATCGAGCTTTTTTATTTGTTTAAAAATCAGTAATCCAAAAGTTACTGCCATAGACTTAATAATTATAATTACAATTATAATTGGATTTGTCACTTATTAAGAAGTACGTAAATTAAATGTACGTAAATAAAGTCGTATGCATGATTGGAATCTAGTATTTAAATAGTACTACGCGCGTCACATCTGAGATTTGGTGGATAATGGAAGAAAGTAAGGCAAAGGGTCGAAAAAGATCCTCTCTCTTCGGGGAATATCCTTGGATCACGATTTTGCTGGCGTAATCTAGATGGCTGCGCAAATTGAATGAAACGTCGACGCAAATTTTCGGAACGATTAACTCCCTTTGACATATCAAGCTTACCGCTGTGGATGGCGAATCCTTACTCAAATTCGTTGTGCGAATATAAGATTTAGTTGGATTGTTGATCTAGGAAATTTGCTTGATTTGAAAAATTTTTATTCTAGGAAATAGATACGTAAATATACTTACACTTGAGATGTTACGTATAATATAAATTATTATATTGAAATATAATAATTTTTCTTACATTTACACAGCTTTGAGGAACATTTTTATTGCGAATATGAAGATTTCTTTTTTCTGTTATTGATAGTCAATATATATTTTTAATTATTATTCCATTTAATATTTTTAAGATTATTAAAATAAATTATTAAAATAACTGAATAATCTTTTTAATTGCGATAAACTCGCTAAATAAGTATTTTCAACACCTTTAAAAATCTAAAGTATTTTTAAATAGAAAAGATCTGCCTAAAATTATAAGAATACATTTGATTTTAATGCTTTAAATAATCAAGGTATCGTTCAAAACAGTAAGAATCAGCGAAAAAAACTGGGAGATTTTTTTTATTTCGACAACCAATAAATCCCGCTCGTTTACCTTTGAAGGTTATTCAAACCGCAAACAGCATAGCGGAAATGAAGCTATCAACATGAAAGAGAAAACCGCACGCGAGGGTAGAGACAGAAAAAGACTCATTTCGCCGTAATCTTTTTCTAATCACTCTCTTGAAACGCTCTATCGACAAATCTCTAAATGAACTTCTCGACGTGAAAGCGTAATATTCGATATCGGAATGAAGTCGTGACGTTCGTACTTCAATGACGAACGTACTTCAATGAAGCTTTATAGAAATAATCTTCGGAATTATGGGGATTACGCAATTTTCTAAGAGAGAACTCGTAAATTCATGAAATTATGTCTCACTAAATTAACATTTCCAACTTAATTAACGTTGAAGTCAAATATGGTATGTGCGTTTAGATGTATATTGTATTCATATTCTGATCTTTTTCCACCTACTGACACATTTCTTTCTTTATATCCGCTGCACGAAAACGACATCTTAAAATTCAAACTCTTGCGGAAACATTTTCTTTTCGCGTAAGAACTCGATCCAGCGTTAAGCTCTAATATGCTATTCTATTGTCGGACGCAGATCTCTCCCATGACTTATGGATTATTTTACAAGAGCTTTCACAAGACCGCTCCCCTCGCCTCTCGCGTTCAAGTGCACGACTGCAAGTGTAAAATCCTTTAAAAATTTTCTCGTTGAATATTTCCTTGTTAGAATATATACCGCGATATAATTAAAGTATCACTGCATAATATTTAATGGGTGTTGAAATAAACCTTAAAAATTAATATTATAAAGAACGCTACTATTCTTCTCTCACATGATAACGAAATGTTTGTTAATTCATTACAAGTAGTTTAACAAGATCTTGATTTTTCAGCATTGTCAATTTATTAATATAATTTCCATTCTATATATCTGTCTCTAAAGAAGATTCTTATAATAGAGTCGAGAAACTTTGAAGTACCCTGTACGTCATATCCCGACACAATCTCGAGTAACTGACACTCAAGCACCGACGAGCCTCGAGACTTTTCTCTCTCAACAGGTGGTGCTGGGGGGATTGGAAAGAGAGGTGGTAAATGTACCTTGGCTTTCTCAAGATTGAAGCGAAGCCAACAATCACTTAGAGATTGGCAACGTACAGCTAGTCGCTCTGACTCGCATGAATACCCGATCGAACATCCGTGACGATCCGTGACGATTCACAGTGAAATTTTCTGTGACACAACCCAATTTTCTAGCTAATAAAAATAATAAGTACAATTGCGGAATATAATTTTGGCTTAACGTTTAGGATATAGATTTACAAATCGACCGAAAATCACGTTGCATTGAAACGATTACGAGAAATTTTCCGTAAAATAAATGAAAGAGGCAATAAGATAAAAATAGTTGAGTGAAAATAGCAGAAAGTTATAAAAAGTAAGAATAAAAAATATGGTATATGAAACTAATGAACATTTGCAAATTAATAAGTAGAAATATATTTTTATATTAAATTATAATTATATAGATATAGATAGTTGATTTTTTAAGCTTATGGTGCACGTTAAATTGCGAACACATTAATAAGATAATTGACAGATTGATTAGAAAATACAAAAAAACAAATGTTTCTCAAGGAAGAAAGTTTAATTATCTAAAGAACAAGAATTGTCGTATTGTTTATAATATTTATTCTTAAAGCTAAACTGACAATCTCGAGGGGAATCTTCAATATATGTTATCCTGTAATTATGTTTAACAGGACATGAAAAAGCCCTCCGTTAGTGACCGATTGGAAGATAAAGAACATGAAGTAGAGTCCCCCTAACATGTGGATCGCGTATCGATACACTGTTTGCTCTGCGTCGGATTCTTATATTTACTCCTTATATCCTATTCTTATATTTCATCATGTTTGCCGAGGCAACGGGAAAGGGACTCGATTTTCTCGAGGCTCCAGTCGACCCAAGTTATTTTCAGAGAATCGATAACGTGCACTCCGACGGGATATACAGAAGGGGGAGGGAGCCGCGGAACTTTGTCGGTTCCAAACGCCCCGCGGGTCCGAAGCCACGCGTCTAATTCGATAGCGTAATTTTGGTGGGCGTTAGAAGGGCTGTCGGCTAGGTACACAGAGGGGCAAGAGAAAACAAAGGCAGCAATTTGCGGTGGCAAACGTTTGAGAAGGTGGGAAGCGAGGGCCTACGAGATTATCTATGAACCGTAACGTGTCGTTGCGATATAAGCCGGATAGTGTATAAATCGGGTGATCGAGAGACCCCAACCCTTTCGGCCGGCATAATGTACTTGAAATTTTCCTAAGTCATGTCCCTTCGGTGAACTTTTAAGTGTCGTGCCTACGCAAAGAAAACGAGTCTTTCGTTAAATAAGGAGAGAGAACCATAATTGATACGAAATTACACAGAGAGACTGTTCATATTTCTTGCTCAAATAAGCAGCGTATAATTAATGTTTTTTTTTCATCAGATTTTATCCTTATTTCGTGAAAAAAATCAAGAAATTAAATAAAAAAGTTTGAACTTTTAATTATAAAACTTGTATTTCCTACCAAGTTAAGATAATTCTTTCTTATTTTAAATGTTTATTGTGATATATGTATATGTTTTTGCTCCTGTAAAATTTGTAATGAATTTTCCTCTTAATTATAAAAGATTATAATCTGGAAGAATTCAGTAATACACACTCTCTTTTAAGTCAAGTGAAATGTAATTTAAAAAGCATTACGTATGTGAAAATGCGGAAGAATAATTTCCTAGAATTATATTATCAAACCCTTTCGGAAGATTCTAACAGATCCTGCCTGTGGCAAATGATGGAATGTTCACGATTCTGAATGCTGACAGTAAAAAGAGACAAATCCAGTCTGAGTAGCAATTCGCAGATGGTGCTCGTTTCAAATTCTAAGGGAAACCAGGTGGAAAATTTATGTAAGATGAATGTAAACGCCCGCAGGACGAATTTGCATTAGCGCGCCGCGAAGACAAAAGCGCGAAAGACAAGATCGAAGCGAATGCGCGTTTGAAGGCAATGTCATTTAACGAGATAGCAATCCAATTTAAATAATGTCGAAACAGGAGGAGGCGAGAGGGCTGTAAATTGGCAGAACCGAGTGGAGTTATCTATGGGAAATTCGACTTTTGACTCCATTAGAGTAGTTAGAGTATGAGATATGACATCACGATAAGTCAGCCAGTTAATGTTACTAACTTAATATATGTTAAATGTTAACATTGACGACACGGGAACCCACAAAATTCAATGAAGGAGTAATTAGAATTCTATTATTTAATTTTTCCTTTTAATTTTTTATTCATATAAATATATGTATATTCTGCAATAAAAAGCAAACAAACAAAAATAGCGATCTATGACGTGTAGTGCGATTGATATTTGCCATATCGTGAGATTGAAAATCTAATTTCCGTTTGTAATGTTTACGCGCGCATTAACGAAGTAACACAGAGCGGTCGTTGCGATGAAAAACGTTTCGCGATTCGTGAACACTCGCGAAATAACGGGGCTACCGCAAAACCCGTGAGAACGATTTCGCGGCGACGTTAATTACGTTTGCATGTTACGTCTAAAAACTGACGGTAATTATTCAATTTAGCGGCTAGCCCGGTGAATAACGCAATTGAATTGTAAAGGAGTTGCCTTGTGATGTACAATGCATGCTTAAACCGCAACGATATTTCAGACGTTACACCGGGATTTCTGTTTTAGCATAATGGATACCAAGAGCTGGAAATTCGCGGTGTGCCTTCATTCAGGCAGAAATAGATTCCGCATAACGGAATCGTGGAATAGGGATTCCCACGGCGAAAGTTTTCGCTTTGCACAAACTTAAAGTCTTGACAAGGTTGACATCGCGAACAGCTGAGAAAGAGAGAGACGCGGATTTTCAGCCGCTATTACGTGACGATATTTCACATTTGATGGAATTGTGTAAATAGATTTTATAAATATTTCGTGGCTATGTAACTTTATCAATGTCAAATGTGTGTCAATTTTGTCGTATTTATAAAGAATGATCAGGGCGATCCTGCCGCATTGATTAACTGAAAGATATAATTGTATCACAAGATTTATGACACGGCTTATCTAACGTATTCATCAATCACGCGTCGATCTCGACGTGGAGCTGATTTATACGGTCGTTCAATATGTTTCGCCTTAGTAATCGATGTAGGACTAATTGAATCCACAATGGCACAACTGTATTTTTGCCACCGCGTTATCCAACCGTTGTTTAAACGTCACATTTGCGCAATAACGATTTAATGAGAAGCTGTTATCGCAATTTCATGTTGTATTCTATGCGGTTATCCGTCACCGTTATATCATTGTTGCGCGATACGCAGTGAACTCTACGGATACTTCAGTGAAATATTACATCAACTCGAAATAGAAACTTGCATGAAACCGCGTAAAATAGCATTTTCTCGTTAAGCTCGTATTAGTTTGCAGTAAAACTATAACGTGCTCGAAAATTGTTACTTAACTATGAAAGTTATTATTATCTGATTTCGATATTATACATAGTAAATCGTTTGCCGATAAAAAATTTGTGGACACGTTAACACTTTAACCGTACTACTTTACAATCCATCGAGGCATGCTTATCAATTCATATATACAATATAAAAACAAGTTAAAAATATATATTGCGCAATGTTGAAAAAATTTTATAATTTAATACGAAGTTTCAATAATTACAAGCTATCTGATCTGTTTAAGATTTATTATGAGGTTACTCAAGCTAAATTCTAAAAAGGAAAAAAGTTTAAAGCAATTTTTCATACTTATATTGTCTAGCTGCATCCGTTAACAAAACCTTTTATCTCTACCTTCGTTATAATTTAGGAGTAATCATTTAGAAAGGGAGACAATAAAATAATAATTCGGCATTTAGCCAGAACATCGTCGATGTGATCGTGTCGTCTGACAGCAAACGTAATCGCAAGCGTTACTCTCGTAGAGATATCCAATGTAACACTTTGTGCATACGCACGATACCCGTCCACTTGCTTTAACACTGGCGATCGCCCGTCAGTAATTACTTACGTACCGGAACGCATATCGGCGACGTACGCTCATAAACGGAGCTCTTCACATAGTAGCTGCGCCCTGTTACAACTAGATAATGATGTTGCCGACTACCATTCACGCAAGCATAATTGATTGCGGTCGATTCACGTCAAAACCAACTATTCAAAACTATACAATGAAATCAGTCATTTATTAGCTAGGCCATTTTTAGACTTCTGTATTGTTGGAACGAGATAAGCACTTACTCTGCAAGGGGAAGGGGAGAAAATTCTATAAAGTCTTTTACTGATTTATTACGCTAAATAGAGTGGTTTATCAGAAAAAATCTGAAATATATCGAGACATCAAATGTCAGAAACAAATGGTTAGGTATCCAGGTTTTATCGACAAAAAATAAATTTCTAGCTTTATATACAATCGCTAATAATTTTATAGAATGTTTCTCTAATCATATGTATTATTAAACAAGTTTCCTTATTGCATATATTCTTATCACACTTTGCAAAAAAATACTGAATATTTGAAATTGATTCTATATAAAAAGAAATTAGAATTAATTATAAAAAATCGAATTACTTTTGTGAGTTGATTATTTGTCCATAGAATGTTAAAATTTTTTTCTGGCATTATCAAATTTTAACGAATAATCGTAAGATTGTCAATATCGCATTTTCAAGAAAATAGACGATTATACCCATTTATTAATTTCTCGATAATGAAAAGCATTTATAACAGCATTATAAAACTCGTTAAGTTACATGATTTGCCCGATAATTATAAAAAATGCGTAATGATTTTTTTTTCAATTGAAATTGACTTTTAAGCGAAATTGAATATTTTATGGCCACGTGTTTGACAGTTGAGCGGCAATTATTAATCGCGCTGAGCTATAATTTATACGCATGTACATAATGCAACGCATACGTGGCCGCAAAAAGAGAGCTGCGCGATTTCGCTGTGGCGCTTTCCGTTACAATTTCGCGAAAATCCGATTGTACGCGCGTTCCGTTTAATTGTTCACCTTCTGTACTTGACAGATCGCCGCGATATTTGTCGAGAGCAGAAAACAACGTTTTTACTCGCGCGATTTTGCGAGGTTCTTGCCGCGAGTTTGGCGGACTTAATTGCGTTCCGAACGTTGGAAAGCGAGTCGCGAGCGCAATCGACCTGCACCAGATGCATGCATAACTCGTTGCGTAGAATCTGCAAGAATATGCATATGTATTGGAACGGATAATTAAGTTTTTTGATTAATGTTTAATCAATTTTTTCTTTATAAAAATGTAGAGGTTGCAATGCTTGCAATAACTCCTTGAATGTAGAATGTATTTTTTTAACTTTTTCTAATAACCCTCATACATCATCCGAGATATATAGCGAAAGACATTTTAAACAAGAAATTGAAAATACTTTTAATTAATTTTGCGCTACCGACAATTTGAGGAGAGAAACGTGTATCAAACATTTTTTTATTAATATTTTACGCAGCAGGTCAAGATATAATAAAAAAATTATTTTCATGGAAAAGCATTACTTCCAAGCTGCAGAATGAATGATACAGTTCATGTCTTAAGATATAAAAACCGAGTACAACTGTCTTACATAGCAAGCTGCACGTATCTCCACCTCGTCTTCTGCATTCCAGAACTGATGGAATTTCCGACCGTCTGGAATTTCGTTCTGTTTATAAGAGCGGAGCAAAAGAATAGAATAGAACTATCCTGCGGATGGTTAAAGTCGAATATCATTAAATTGGATGATAATCTCGAAAATGATATATCAAGATGATTACAGCCTTTTAATTTACCTGCCGTGTCTCATTTTTTACTTGTTGCAATTATATTATCGTAAAATCGGCAAAAAATTTTTACTGCAGAATTTCTTTTCTTTTAATGAAAAAAGGGTGGCCTTAAAATCACAAAAATACGATCGAGCTATTTTGTTTGTCTCGTTCGATATGGCTCCCAATTAATGGCGGATTGAAAGTGCATCAGTATCGGAATAGGTACAGGAGTTCAAGGAATAACCCTCAACTATCGAGATAGACACGACAAAGATTCCGATCCCTTTCCTCCTTATCGGTGTTTTCTCCTTTTCTCCGCTTTCAGCGTTCTATTGAAAGCCAACCGGGCTTCTTGTCTTCTTGAATTTTGTTACGCCATGAGGAAACAAGTTTCAAAGTACAAGCAGAGTTATTTCGTGCCGTTGGTTCTTCTGTCTGAAGAAAAGCAAAAAATAAAAATAATGTAATTAAGAAAATGACTGCAATAACTGCGAAGTGAGCGAGAGAACACAAAATCCACACACTTTTTTTCGCGAAAGTATATACGAGATATAATAATGAAATAACTATTTTTATACTCATTTTAAATTTTAATATTACAACTTTGTGTCATTTTTATATAGTTTAAATATTTTGTGCAAAATATAATAATAAAGTCTATAATAATAAAGAAACAATATGAAAATTTCTTTTGTAATATTTCCATATTTTATTATATTTTCATTATTTAAATTACGTATTGTTCTACATCTCTTACAAAAATAATAACAAAGATAAATTTTCTCTTAAAGAAGAAGAAGAAGTTATTCTCTTATGCGCACGATATAATTACTTTCATACAGCTTTAATGTGCATATTTTAATTAATCATAAAATAATGTTCAAAACTTGCAAAGTTGTGCACGATAAATTGGTATTAAAAAATACGAAAGTTATTACATTATCGCACATTACAAAACTTTGTAATGGTAATCTCTGCATAAAACTAATTTATATCTATTTTACATCGATCGAATATAAAAAATTTATTTAAAATTTTTTTTATATTATGTAGATAGATAAAAATAAGCGGATTTAACTTTAATCTAAAAAATATAATCTATTTAATCTATCAAAAATTTATTCATTATAGACATAGTAGGCTTTATTGATAAAATTTTTAATTCGCTCATCTATGAATTTTTAAAATTAAGAATGTTATAAATATTTGACATTTTATCACTAATAAAGCTAGTCATAATGAGGAGCGACTATTTGACCTAAATTTTCACACCATCTGTTTTAATTATCACGAAACGTAGTGAGATGAAACAATTTGAATTGCACCTCTCGCGAATTACATATCGTAATCACTGGCACGTTTCGGCTTTATATGATTTTCTCGGATCTGTCCAATTCTTTTTCTTCGATAACTCGATGGTCGTTAATTAACCGCGCAGAGCTCACTAATCGAATAACGAGAGGAAATATGATTTATCGACGATATTGGTTGACACGTTGGAATTAATAAGCCGACGGTGACAGTTAACGATCAGCATGAATGATTCGTAATGGCACGAGAACGACGACGACGAGAGAAAGCAAGCCGAAGAGGGGAAAAAACAACTACGAGGATCACAGTTTGCGCGGGACAACTTTATTTCATCTTGTTGCAGTGCTGCTCGTCCAACCTACTTAGCGTCAATTAATGGATTTAACGGTGATAGACTAACGGGCAGTCAATATCGGCGAGAACGCGCTTTGATAAAACACCGCGGTGGCGATAATTATAAATCCTCGTTCTCCCGACACGCGAAAAGAGCGGAACAATAAGCCGAATGAAAAGTACACGTCCTTGGTTTAGGGAAATTGCAGCGAGCGATTATATATATCCATCTCCTTTTCATACTAATGGCGTGGCGCGATAATTGTCATCGACATCGTTCGATATCGCATACACCGCGTAAAAAGAGATAGTATCTTATCGATTAACGCGCATTCATTGTACCGTAAATTAGCGGAATCCCTAGTATTATTCTAGCTATTTTTGTAATCTAATTAACATGGAAACGAATCAAGCATCTATAAATAAACTAATTACACTTTACAAGTTAATAAGTATATGTTTAAATTTGTAAATTTAATCAATAACGAAGTGAATAAAAGAGAGAATTTTATAACGATTCTTCTCTTTTTTTCTTTGCAGCTATCGATTTTCATCAACTTAATTATAGAATTTATCGGAGGAACATTCGTTAAATATTAAAATATATAGAAAAGATGACGATCCAATTAAATTTTCGTCCAGAAAAGGGCGATTTCAAATTAGCTGGGAAACCCATGGATATAAATAAAGATATATAAATAATCCAGAAACTCTGTATGCATAGATCTGTGACATTTAATAATTTTGTGGAAATTCTATATTTTTTTAAAGAGCTAATATCTCCTTTACATATGTCCTGCATTTCTTCTTTCAAATACATTTGCATCAGGATTACAGGAAAAAATTTTTAAGGCGAAATGCATTTATGTGGCGACGTGACGATTATTGCGAGGGAATGCGAGCAAATTCTCTTACAATTATGCAACAAAATGGCCCGCCCGAATCTGGCCGAGCGAAGTGATTAATTGCTACTGACAGCGCGATGATCGCGCGCAAATGCGACAAATAAACGTTTCGAGAACACCCATTACTGACACGTTGACAATCTCCAATCACAATGTCATGCGATTACCGCCGTCAATTTGCCCGGAGCTAATATAAACGGACGTCGTTTTGTACGATGTAAATCTGTGCGGCCGCGATCGCAATAAAATTCATTTCACTCGCGCATTAACATATTAAAACGAACGCGCGCGAACACACGTGCGTGTTTCGTTTGTCGTGGAACATTGATATTAACGAGTTGCAAAAATTCCGCGACTCGCAAAGCATTGCCGCACCCCCTGCTGACTGCCGCTTCCATTTGCAATAGCGGAAATAATGTGCCGTTTCGCCATCGCCCGAAATTGCGCTGTGACAGTTCATTAACGCGTCTCGCACGTCATGTGTCCTGTGTCCTGCGAAAACTCCTCGCTGGTCGAATATATTGGATAATAATAATTAAAGGTATTTGTATCAAAAATATTCATCTTGCGGATCCTTTGATCAATCAAAAAGAAAGTTGATTGAGTGAATGGAAAAAATATGAGAAATAAATTTTTACAGAGAGGAAAATATTCAGCCATTGGTTCTAATAATCGTATATCATACTCTAAGAAATATTAAATACTAAATATTAAAAGGAAAATTTCTTCCAGCTATTTCTATTATAGTTTGATAAATAAAAATTTCAAGTTTATTGCATCAAGATAAGAAAATTGTATATAAGAATTTATGTGTACCAAGATTTCATACTCAAGTTACACCACTATTTTAAAGCCTATTTAATGCGACTATATCGTCTTTACTCTGTAAAGTGTAGCATCTCGTAAACGATGCATAAAATAACTGCACATAAAACGCTGTGTGTCCTTATATCTTACGATAATTACTCTATCTAACTATAAACGCATAAATTCCACCGGCATCGCCTACGTCTCGGCGGTGCATTTGCGAACTTTTTCACTGTGTAGCGTAGCGGG
Source organism: Temnothorax nylanderi (assembly GCF_030848795.1). NCBI lineage: Eukaryota > Metazoa > Arthropoda > Insecta > Hymenoptera > Formicidae > Temnothorax > Temnothorax nylanderi. Next base: position 2,171,817 of record NW_027249069.1, on the reverse strand, counting down.
GAACGCAGAGAAATGTCAATGTCTATCACGGGCACACACATACATACGCACGCATGTACGCGCACCTGTTAAACGACGGGACAACTTCGTTACTAGACACGTGCACACACTAATTAAAACGTTCTAGTTCTCTGCGGCTGGTCGGAACAACAAGTGGCACACGGCATCTCCTCCGCCAACTCCATTTCGCCCATTTACCCCGTTATTTAAGCGACCTATTAGCAAAAGCAATTATTTTTCGATTAATCGCAGAGTTGTAAAAAGAATTGTAAAAAGAAATAGTTCCGCTTCTCTTTATATCTTATACGTTCGCCGGTGTCGAGAAACGATTTCGTGCGTGGGACCTCCAGCAATTCGTTGTATACAGCTGCGCGACATTCTTAGCTCAATCGAGCAATTTATTTATTACGAGATGTAGGAATATTTGCCATGAAAAGCACGTGAGAGATCCGAAAAATTCAGGAATGACGGTGCGGCACATTTTTCACGCGAGTACGATTACAGGGTAAAATGTCGCAGACTCACGAAACGAAGTGTCGCTCCTCGATAATAGAAATTTTTAGCGCGATCTGACACATTTTTTGGAATATTTAAGTGGTAAAATTTTACTCTCTCGATGAGAGAAGATAAATATTTACCGGCGAATGCCTCTTTGCGCCCGCTTCGAAAACCGTGTAACAATCGAACACGTGGATTACACGGTTGATTGAAAAACTTTGCGCCAGTTAAGCACCCAGAGTCCCTTTATCGATCGAATTCACGTTAATCTGAAATCCCATCCGAATGTATAGTCTGCCTCTCTTCTTGTCGAAACAATGAAATTTCAAGCAATAAGTTTGAATTTGGATTTCGACTGGCAGGAAATATGTCGAAATGTATCTTTAGTCTTTATATTTTTATTTCCGACAATGGAGAAGCGTTATAATTGATGCGATAACATAGGGCGTTTCATATATTTTCAAAAATAACATGAAAAAACTTTGTCGAAGGTAAAAAGAGAGGGTAATTATTTTAATTACGAATTTAATTAGATCCGATTATCTTATTGTATTTTTTTTACCGTACTTTTTTGTGGCTCATTGTAGCTCCGCAAAATCTAATTATAAGTCCTTGCATTTACTTCGACATTCTCTATTTCTCTCTTGGAAACGTCGTAGATGTACATTATCATGGTTGCATGCTGCTACTCAGCATAATGCACAGCTAGAACGACCTCGAGAGAATGCCGAGGTGTGTGTTTACGTCGCCGTGATAACGAGGGCCACGCTTCGGAGGAACGGAGCTTTGATCTCGCATCGTCGATCAAAGAAAAGCGACGACTCGCACTTCGTGCTCTCGCGTTACATAAATGCCTGTAACTCGTTACTTTCCGAAAGATTACTTTTGAGGCGCTACGGTATAACGCGATGAAGCCGAACGTCAAATATTAGAGAAAAATTAATAAACTGTAATTCGCAAGAGAGCGCACAAAATTCGCAATAATGTCGTTAAATCACAAAATCAGCATTTATAATTAAAAAAAGGATAATCTAGGATTGTCGTGGTTAGCGGTACAAAGCCTCGGTCGATTTATGCAACGATGTGATTCATTTTAATCAACGAATCGCGCTTTGAGTTTATTGTTAATGCATTACGTTTACAATGCTTGATTCCTGTCACACAAGTCGCGTACAATGTAATCCCGCGTAGAAACGCATGTTTCATTGTGCCTGCCATGGCTGCCATCCTTTATGCATCCTATCGCCGATCCGCGATGTAGGTATAGACGCGGGCTCACGCTTGCGAGTACCGAAGCTGTCGCATCGCAAACACCATGCATAACCGGAATCTGCAATAGCGGGATATATAGTGACGAGCCTAAACGGTCGATACCGAAGTGAAACCGGGGCGCAATTCGCTTTTGCTTTTCACAGAGAACAATACTTCGGCCGGACCACCGCCGGATGCGACACCTGCGTATAACGCAACTTCGCTCTCAGTAAATCGAGTTCGTCTCGCCAGGTATAAAGTGCCGTTGGATATCACAAGGGGTTTATACGTCAGGGAAAAATAGCCCCTATAACAGGCGAAAACACGCAACTGTCCTTTCTCGATAAACTTCACGATAAACTTCACGATATGTCACAGATTAGCTCGAAATAATAGACCCGTCTTTATCGATCAGGATATCTCTGATATCACATCTCGGAAGCGCAACATTAAAAACTTGGAGGAACTTGTTCTTAAATTCTCTAAAAATTTTATTTTACGTGATATATATATTTTCAATTTTTTTTTTAATTTGTGTTAAAAGATTACTATAATTAAAATCTAATCATCTTATAACAAAATTAAAATTTAGTTGTCTTAATATTTTATAATTTTACGTCTGTATTGCAGATTTTTTAAAACTCTTCAATATTCCCGTTTGTCACAAAGGTATGTTTTTGCATTTAATGTTCTTTCCTTGTAAATCCACGACATTTTGCGGTTGAATTGCGCATTTTTCACACAAAGAAAAAAAAATTGAATCATGTTTGGCGTTAACGGTCAATATTCTCCATGAAAAACGAAACAGGTCGATGCACAATATCCTTTAGTATGCATGTATGAGAATTTTTGAGAAACGAACTTTCCCGCCGCAGGAAATACACCTCGGGCACTACAATTTGCAATGACTCGAAATAAATTATTCCAAAATGATTTTTCCAATTTTCGTATTACATTATTTAAATTATTTTGTGTTGCTTCTACCAACATTTCCTCTCTAAAATGAATCAGACTGCTTTTATTTTATTCAAAAAAAATAAATACGTATATATTTCGCTGCAAAATAAATACTGCAACGAAAACATCGTTCGAATATAGATGTTGATTAACGAACAGATATTAATTCTCTTCTGAAAAAAAATCTATGCGCGAGGGCAATAATTTATGAGCAAACGTGACAGAATCTATAATGCGATCGACACTACACGCAAGAATCATACATCATTTCCCGGCACAGTAAGAATAGCATCTCGTTTACCTCGTCTACCTCGTCCATGAAAAATCTCTGCGCAAATGTAACGTGACCTCCCTCAGACAGATTTCCCGGCGTCTCCCATTTACAGAGGGATTACTCTTCGCAGTTGCCTGATCGATATTTCCATATTCAGAAATGTCTGTGTGTCCCCGGCTTAACTCGTTCCAACTCCAAAACATTGTCTTTTTTGTCGTTTCGCCAGACTAATCCTTAAATTTATATTCAACGACGGCCCGTCCGATGCCCGAGGGAGTCCGCGAGGATCGGCGTTGCAAAACGGATGCATCGGAATAGGATTCGAACAAGGAATAAGTTGATCGATATCCCACCCGCCCTGTACTTCGCGACTGGGATATTTTCTCCCTCCATCTGCTGCTCCTATCGCAGATTTCTGCTTATCCGCCGAAACAACGTTGAATCAGCGACCACGTGGCACGCTTTTATCGCCGCTGATTCGGCACACTTCGATGCCATCTACACGATACTATCTAAGCACTCGCGTAAGCACTCCAACGAGAAATGATGAAGGGTAATGGAGGAGAGCGATAAAGGGGCGTCATAAATTGCACTTTTCCCTCCTTTTCGCTGTTCAGAGAACAAACCTCATCTACTCTTTTCCGCAATGTAGAATGACTGACAAGAGCGATCAAGTAGCTCCTCGAAACCTCAAACAACGCGCTGGGAAGATGATAAATTTTGAGCGCAGTAACATCTTTTACAGAGTTCTCCAATCTTATGTTCCAAGTTTTCGTTTCTCTTAATATGAATTATTTATCTTGAAAGCGATATGTAAGATTCCATGAAGAAATTCTATCGTAAAAATATTTTCAATAGATGACTGTTTTATATCGTCAAAATAAGCTACATCGTTCTCGGTGCTCTCATGATCGCTTGTTTGGAGGGGAGGAATTCGAAGAGAGATGCTTCTCCGAGAGACATTACGTTATCCTTATATTTACCCAACTGCTCATCTATCAATAAAGTCATCCAACCGACTGTGACGACATAATATTTTCCAGCCAATATTTGTCCGCGATTTTGCGTATTGATATGGAGAGCCAGCGATGCATCACGGAAATATCAAGTCAATATTGGCAGGTTATTGCGATACTGATCCGCTATATACACCATATTGCCGCGTACGTCGTCATTATTGTCGTCGTCCTCGTCGTGGTCATCGTCGTCAGTAGCAACAACAGCAGCGTCTTTTATTATCCGTATTGTCTCGAACAATATAAATGACCGACCTTTAAAAATAGCCCGTGTACGAGTTATAGTGATTGCGCCATCGGCGGAAATGCACGACTTGCATTGGAGGCAGATAGACGCGGATCAAAATAACGATAAGCTGAACGGATCGCGAGCGAATGGACAGAGTCACTGTTTCATCCATTTTGAGGATATAAAGTCCATCCGGCGCAACATTTTGATCTTGTTTACGGTTTTACCCGACACAACACACACACACACACACACACACACACACACACACACACACACACACACTCTCTCTCTCTCTCTCTCTCTCTCTCTTTCTCTGCGATACAACGATACGTAAAAATTCACGGTTTGATTTCGTCGTCGAATCACGATTATGTTGGTTCTAATTCCGCTAATTGTCAGTAACGAAACACCTAATTTTAAAATCACATCGTTATTTTCAAAGATAACATCATTAAAACTTTTTGATATAAAAATATTTCTATTAATTTTCAACTGTTGCGATGAAGCAAGAGAAATATATATGTGATAAACGAAATATAGAATAAAAACTTGTTTTTTTTATTTTTCTAATATTTTTGCGCGAAATATTTTTTATCCATTGTTGCAGTAAATTTAAAAAAAATAAAGAAAAATAAAATTGATGATCGTTGATTCCTCAACTTCTGTTAAGATAAATTATATCATGTATTTATTGAGGCACTTATATCATGTATTTATTGAGCAAATTGATCAATCGTTACGATATAGTAGTTAAAAATTAATCATTAGCATTAAAGGCAATAATACGCAATTTTAATATGAAATTAAAACAAATATTGATCAAGCGATTAATTATTAAATCTCCAAATAGCAGTTTGAAACGCAGCAGTTCATGATTTTGCAATGAGGCGCTAAAGTTCATCGAAATAATGGACAAGGACACTTGAATGATCTTTTATAAAATCCTAGTGAGAGTGCGTTAGTACGTCGTATTATTAGCTTAACCCTCGCATAAAGCTCCCCTGCGTCAATGAATTTTCGCCGAACAATTATTATCGGTAATCCATATCGTGTATTTTGTGTACAGACGCATATTATAGCTATATACCTGCCGCAATATTCCGTGATATTCTATCCGGGCTGATACGCGTGTAATCAATTGTTCGTTACAGAAGGTGGATTCAGAATTAGCAATCGCCCTATGGTCAATCGTGTATGTTTTAACCTCCAATTATTATGATAATGCCGAAACCGATCCCAACGTAGATATTTTATATCGGTATTAAAAGCTTTTTAGCTTATTGTTTTTTTCCAATTTCTTCCCCCCCCCCCCCCATTTCATATGGGACCTACTTTTATCTATTCGCCATGAAGGCGAATTATTAAAAGCAATTAACACAAAATACAACGTCATTTCTTTGTTACGGTCAGTTTGATTCGCAAAACGTAATTACTCCGCTCCAACTATAATAGTTGAGAGTTAATTACATAATTACAGTTACAGATGTATTATCTGCGAAATTTTAGATATTTTACATATGTGTAATAATAGATGTTTTACGTGTGGGCTATGTGCAGTTTATATATTTGATATATTTAAATAGGATATATTTCTTTTTTTTAAGATAACTATAACGACCGTATACATAAGTAAGATTTGGTGCTTAGATATTTACCGTGTGATTCACATCTAGATGTACATACTCAGGGGAACAACGTATCATGAAGGGGGTTCAAGCTTTCGATTTTTATATTTAGGGTGTCCCAAAAACCAGATGTTTTTTAATAGGTTTTGAATTAATTATTAATTATTGAAAGTATCGAACTCTTAATTTTGAGCTTGAAAATATATAACTCTTTGATTAAGTTTTAAAATAAAAATTATATTACAAAACTATATATTTTTAGTGATCATTTTAGGTATGTTTTATTTTAACAGAATTTTAATTTCAGATTTCGAAAAATAACGGTAAATATTGTGGTGAGCGATAACTTTCTCGATATTCTTGCTTCAAAAGAATCGAATCCCCTTTTTGCAAAACCAAGGAGTTGATGCTTCAGACATCCGACGGCTTTGGGACACTCTGTATAATATTTTGCACATAATGCATGAAGATGTTCTTATGAATTTTAACAGATTGTGTACATAGATAGATCTTATGAATTTTCTAACGGAAGTAGGACTCGTGGTAGGCGGGTCAGGCCGCTGTTTCTTCTGCAGCGAAAAAGAAAGGGATATCCAATATATCGTCGCGTAACATAATCGCACGCTCGTCTTAACTTCGTTTCCTTGATAGTCCGGAACTTCCGACAACTGTGACCGCACCTGCCGAATCGGAAATCCTTATTTCTCTTCACTATCGATAAACGACGCGATACTATCACTACAGCGCAACAATATATCCACGATGATCCTGCACCACCTCATAGTTGACCAAATCATTCGCGTGACACAATCCTGTGGAACGTAATATGTGCATACCGAAATGAAAATTATTTCAATCTCGTTTTATTCGTGATTTTTTACGCTAAATTTGACAAATGCATTTTTTCAAACACATTTTATTATTTTTTTTTATTATCTAAATTGCAATTTCTTGTGTAAGTCTTCCAATACTTGAGATCAGCTTAATTTATATTCACATATTCTATTTATCTTCATCTATCTAATAAAAATTTCAAAACTAAGCTAATTAGAAAGCTAAAAAAAATTTAAATCTTTACTTATATTTTTTGGACTTGATGGCGTATATTTTTCGTGATACAATTTTTTTCTTCCCTTCTTTTAGCACACTTTTAGAAATTAAAATATGTAGAGTGTGTTGCAAGAATATAAATTAAATATTTCTATTGCGTTTTTAAATAATTTTTGAGGGAACGACGAACAGACGAGCCGTGTGGCAAACCTGTCGAATGTAGATAACTGTGTTTTTAATATAAAGCTAGTTTACGAACGTTATCCGAGTTTGAAAATATTTCCACGAAGACTTTATTACTAACTTTGCCTGTGAGTTTAGCTTACCGGATAACGGCACGATCAATAACATCTTAAGATCTACAAACTCCACGTACAAGCCATCGTCGTGATTTAGAAAGATACTTCCCGACTGATATTTTTCGAATGAGATTTACTCGAAAGAAGATTTACTTTCTTTAAATCTTCAAAATCGTTTCTGTTTTCTTAAGCAATAAATTATGCAAAATTTCGCGAAATTTAGCGAATAAGTGTAAGAAGATTAATAAGCCTTATAAGAAGAATAAGTTTATTTAACGTATTATAATGAACAAGGTAAAAGAAAAAAGGTGCGAAAAAAATTTTTAGTTTTTTCTTTATTCTTTATTCTTATTATTCTTTATTCTTCATAATTGATTTGATTGATTTGAAACACATTCTTTATAGAGATATAATAATGATATTAAGTAGAAGAGATGAGTAAATGTAACTTACGCGAAACTTAAGAATCATCTCTTATATACGATGCTATATAAATGATACGAGGGTGTTTCTACACAGCACTCAACTGTAAGACCGCTTCAGCGATCAAGAAAACTATTTGCCGCCGATAAAAACCTGCAGCAGCAGCAAGTCCTGAATGAAGAAAATGAAGCTTTACGACTCGCACGTTATTCGCTACTCTAATCTCATTCTCTAAAGTTATCTCTCCTTTAAAGTCATTTCTGCTCTATAATGGCAAATAACGTGAAACTGTTTCACACAATATCACGCGACTCAGTGTAAACTCGCAGATTATTCCGGTTAGATTTACAGCGGTAAATCTGGACCAAGGAAATGAAAGGCTTTATAACGCGCACATTACCCTCGCTCTAAGGTCGCTTTCTACAATCGTCTCCGTTATTCCGACAACCGTAAACGACACGAAGCGCATTTCATCCGGATGTTTTCCGGTCCGGCGCGTACCAAACGGAACGGCGGAAAACTTGGCCGGCGCGTACCACGAGATCCCCTTCGCGGACACTGGGTATACGGGAGATAAAATCTCGCGACGATGAATATAAGAGTAAAAGACGCGAGGTAGAGGGGAAGACGAAGAGAGAACGAGAAAAAGGGTGAGCGGTGAGGTGAAACGAGAGAGGATAAAGAGATATATAAGCCGCCGGAAAGCCACCGTAAGAGACGGCGAGAGATAAAAGAGGAACGGAGAAAGAGAGATAGCGGAAGAATGAGCGAGAGATCAGCGAGTGTGCAAATTTACTCACGATTGTGTGGTACGTTTTGGCGGTGCGGCAGGACTGTCGTCGCCGAGGGTGGAAAAGCACGTCGGATCCCCCGCGAAAGAGGCTCACTCCTATCCCGGTCCTCATCGCGCAGACGTGCTTTTCCATCCCCTCTGCGTGTACGTGTATACACGGCTGGAGAGCGGGCGCGGGGGTTGAACGTGGGCTGCACGACGGGAGCGAATGGAGGGAGGGTGCTCGGAGGCCGACGAAGGGATGAGGCTCTCCTCAGGACTGATAGGTGGACGTGGCGGCTGGGAAAACGAAGTGAAGAGATCGCTCTTGCAACGGCATTACAGTGATATGTACAATTAAATGTTTTGCGTATAGACAAAAAACTGTTTCTTTCAACCGAGGGTAAAAGCAGTCAATTTATTTTCATTTAGGGAAAATTTCGAACGAAAGGGTCCATTTCAAGAAGATTTTTAATTGAATTGCAATGCGAGTATTAATTAGGATTACATCTTAAATTATGGATACATATCTTATAATTATTTATGGATATTTCCATTTCCTTATAACTCTTGAAGGTTTAGAAATTTGTTTTGTTTGAAAATATATCTTAAACATAAAGTAAATTCTTTATCATAGCACAAACTAGTGAAAAAAAAACTATTACGTGCATCTTGTTGATTGGAAAGAATTGGTCGGCTCTGTGTGCGCTTATCATGATTTTCAGTGATTGAAACATAAACATGTTGTGATACACAGATATGTTTTGATCGTATTTTGCCATACGGATTTATGTGCATTGTGCACATAGAGTTAGAAATTATGTCGCTGCAACGAACCCTCAAAGAGGTCTACCCTATTTTAATATAATGATAACGCTATAGAAAATATTTCACGCCCGATCGTCTCGTGTGGGTTGTGCGTCATATTTCATTAATCTCTTTCTCTCGTATTTAGCCATAATAAACGAAAAAGAAATTCACTTTAACTTCCCGCATATCAAAAAGAGAATTCCGCCGGGTTAATATCGCGCAAAGTAAGCAAATATTTGATCATTAATTGTACAACGATATCGCATTTGCCGAACGATATTGCATCCGCTGTCTATGTCTATATTGCGCACGATATTTCATCTGAAATATACCAAGTGTTACGTCGACAATTAATTGTATGACCTGGTACCCGTATTTACATTTGCTTTTTTTCCATTTATTTCGACGCGCACAGTTCAAAAGGACACGGAATTATCGCAGTCCGATGGTAGTTTCCTTAACATAATCACGTAGAAAATGTAATTTATATTATCATATTATTCATATAATATTTTTGTGAATAAAAAAAGATATATATATAGAATATACGGTTATATCTTCTTCTCATTTACAAAAATAATATGAGCGTATGATAATATAATATAAATTATATTACATTAGTGAAAATTATATATATTTTTATATATATTGAAGAGGAAGCTTCAATTTTAATGACATTATATATTCTTTGATGAACTAGGAGCCTATTAGGCGAAGCCATAAAGGCGAGATTTATCATAACTTCTTTATTAAGATTATGTATCTTAGTAATTGGACGAATACATCGAAGACATAAAAAGTCTATCCGATCTTTGATCACAAAGTTTCACTTCTTATATTCTTGTTATCGAAAAAAAAAATTAGGTCCATGTTGATCAAAGAAGCCATCTAAAATGAGAATCGAAAGTTCCGAAGCGTTTTATATCTTCCGAGACGCTTATTCGAAAATTAGCAATGATATAGATGTCAAAGTTTCGGTTGACTGAAGAAAACCCTTGAAATCGAGTTTCGGTCCAATACGTCGAGGGTGTTTCGAATTCGAAGGGGTCGCGCGAGCTTTATCGCGAGATGAAATTCTTAATCACTCGATCGGGACAATATGTGGTAGTCACATGAAGCGAGCTCATCAGGTAACTGTCTTCCGTCGAGGAAACGGATCCTGTAACAGCAGCCCGAGATACCTCTTTGAAAATTGCGGCTAATTCCCGCCGTTCATGGCATGCCAAAAACTTAATTGCGCTACGGGCGCCGGGAACGGCAACCCTCTAATATAATTGAGATGCCAAGAAATGTTAGAAGCTTCGTTTTTCAATCGTTACGGTATTAATGAACTTTGTTATCCATTGGTGAAATATTTTGTAGAATAGCTGTTACGAATAGCTGTTATTCAATAACGTACGTCGGTGGTGCGTCAGGAAAGTTTTTAATTACATTAGTTACGTGTCGCCGTTTCCAACATTTTCCTATTAAATTTAATTAATCTGATAAATTTCGCATTTGTGCAGGCTCGGCTATCGCGTTGTTGCGTCTTCGAAATGCGACGCGTTCCCTCGACAAAGTGGCAGTATCTGATAAAACAAGAAAGCGTCATGAAGTTGTAACGGATTCATTTTGCTACACACGAGCTCGTTTACGGTGGACCTAACGCGATAATTTACAGGAGACAAAATCGACCGTTTTCTCAACCGCTTCCCTGTAAGAGAATACAACCTCGAAAGATCGTATACAAGGAAAGAAAATAATGACGGGCATTATTCAGAGAGATGCCCGCGCTCCAAAGAGCTGCCTCAAAATTGACTTTTCGATATCCACAAATGATGCTCTCGATCTTCAACGTCAGGAAAATAATAAGAAGCTTTGCGTTATAGATGATTACTTATATTACATTCCTCCGCTTCTAATTGCTCGTAAATTGCTCGAGAACACTTAAATCTTCGCAATAACGCGCAACTACTACTTCCTTAAAATATTACATAAAATATTACAAAATTAATAATCGAAACATAATACCAATAATATAAGAAAAATGAAACCTTATAGCTGCAATTGATTACAGCCAGAAACGCATACGCTTCAATTCTATTTTTTCGTTGCTACAATCGTCGAGAAAAGTAGAATTCTCTGCAATTTGATAATTAGACAATTTGTCAAATATATAAGCCTAATTTTCTTTGTTTCTGTAGACAAAAATATAAACAAGTAAGACATTTCTGCGAAGATATTTTGGCGTTTGAACAATCTTGATCATTCGTAGTACGACAAGGAATTAGGCAGAAAATGAAAATGCAGACAGTTATCGTATATTTTAAGAGCACGTATTCTCGTCCTGAGATATTCATCTCTATAAAGCGCAACGTCGAGGAAGGACCATTGTCTTGATTAAGTTCCTGATGACATCCTGCCAAGGGAATCGTCGTCGTTTATCGATGATATTCCCGGGAGAATATCCGCGTTTCCATTTACGAGATACTGTCATGGTAAATCTCTAACACTTTAATTAATTAATACTGCCTGCAAACTATGCAGATATTTCTACAATCTTCTTCGAGATATTCATAATAATAATATGCTCTCCGCAGGGACGTATCCTGTAATTGCAATTTTTTTGTTTACTTAAAATATGATAAACATAAATTATCCTTGCAGACGTACTTTCTATAACTCTAATACAAATTGCTCTTCATAGAATAAATCCAGAAATTCTCTCTCTCAAGGACAGAATGCGTCTTGTGAAATATGATAAAGTGGTCTAGTTTTATAACTTATGCATAATTAAGTATCTTCGGGATAAATGTGAAGAAATTAAATTGCTGAGTAGCGTATTTGGTCGGGTTAACTTCGACGTAACTCTAGAGCGTTTAATCTTTGTTTCATCCAAGACGCGGGCGTAAACATTTGCTCATTTGCCAAATATACAGCGGTACGAATGGTAGCTCTCTGGCGCGATTTCGTTTGTATAGACTGCGCGATGAATCAAACTTTTAGCATCGTGCTAAAAGGTACTAAAACGTTACAGGCCGACAGGCTGCGCGTTCCGTAATGGATGAGATAAGTCTGTAGTATACTAGCAGCGCATCTAGACGCCGGAAAAAAAGGGGAGAAAAACGCGACAAGGTTAAAGACGAATTTATACGGTGAACTCCTGGTCAACCGAAGCAAAAGAAAAGCGACTTGCGTGTACCGTAAAATTGATCATCCACGTTGAATGATGGAAGAAGTAAAGCCACCTTTCTTTTTTAGCCTGATTCAAGATTCGAGATTCTCTTAATCAATTATACAATTACAGGCATAATTAAAGTTATAAATATGAAAGAACTAAAGTTGCAAAAAAGTTCGACGCAAAAAAAGGTTTTATCATTCCGCCTTCAAGTTTGTCGAAAAATATTTACATGGATTCACCGCAGGAGCGAGGAAAAATCAATCTTAATATCCGCCAATCCGCCAGATTTCGATCTGTGCTCATAAAGATGCGTGCACATCTCTTTCTATCTCTCTCTTTCGAAATACTCTCGCTAAATCTGACCGGATTACGTTTCGTTTCGTCATGGGAAATCCACGACGTGTTTTGCGACGTTTGCCGGCGCTCATTAAGCTGCGACGCATCAATTATGCATCGTGTCCCTTACACGCGGCTATAACCCTGGAAAAATCGTCTAATTAAAAAGTTGCGACGGCGAGGTGCGTCCGCTCGTGAATCTTTCATGTCCGCGCGAGAGACTCGCTCGTCCATTAGGACGCCGCCGACGTTCCACCTGCTCCCGAAAGGCGTAAGAACGAAAAAGAGGGAGCTAAAGCAAACTGGCAGGCAAGGTGAGAGGACAAAAGCGCAACCGATTGAAATACGGTCTTCTCAGATCCGACTATAGACATTCGTGCACCCTGAACCACTGCATCAAGACCGAAAAAGAAGCAGAAAAGATCTGCATGTAAATTAGTAATCAGAAAGTATTATCATATTAAAATTAATATTGATATTCTCGAATTAGTTATCGCGATTGCTTTTAACATTATTGTAATCGACACGCAATGTGTTACTATAATAAACAGATTACGAGAGTGCGTAAGTGTGATTCATCAATAATATCCCGAGATAAATGTAGATTTAATTCATTCACGGCCACATCTACGTAGCGTAAAACTATAGCGAATAAAAGACTGCCTTTCCCCCCCCCCCCCCATTTGATCTGCTCCATTTATCTCTGAAGACTGGGGACACTTTGAGAGCCGTATATTTTTTCGAAAAAGAGCCATATGCGCGACGGAATTGCCCTATATGTCCCAAAAACTGATATCGAAGATACAGAACGGTGTTTCGTATATGACAAAGTTTTGGCGAAGCAGCATGCCCGATTGATACGACCCCCGGAGACGTGTAATACTGTAAACGCGCTTGCAGCCGGCCCTGCATCCGTTCGCGTTCGTCCGGCAGCGAGCGGGATAAACGAGCGGAAAGCGCAACGGGAGCAAGCGAGATCGATCGTTCGCGAGGGGCGCGAAGCTTCGAACTTGGTTGCCTTGGTTCCTTTTTCACTCAGCGTAGCTCACGTCTATTCGTCTTGCCATCCCTGCAAATACGAGAAATCACACGTGTTTCTCCGGGGGAGCGCGTTGCCAGTCCGTTGGCAGGCTTCGAGGGATGACGAAGGATTTGACGGCGAAGAAAAACGCAAAAAAAAAAGAATAAACAGAGATAGATAGATAGATAGAGAGAGAGAGAGAGAGAGAGAGAGAGAGAGAGAGAGAGAGAGAGAGAGAGAGAGAAGAAGAAGAAGAAGAAGAAGAAGAAGAAGAAGAAGAAGAAGAAGAGACGGCTACGGTCTCTCAGGTAACGATTGGTTCGCTTCGTAAGTTCATGGGGTATTTTAATAAGGGAGCTTATTCATATCCCCTGCACGGCGCAAGCGCCGAAAAGCCACCTGTAGCCCCAGCCTCCAATCAATACATTACATACACACGGAAAGAGAGGCAATATCGTGGAGATCTGCCTGCCTGCTTGCCTGCCTGCCTACTTGTCTGCCTATCTCCCTGCCTGCAAAATGGAAATTGGAATAGACATGAAAGACAGAGAGAACGAGAAAGAGAGGGAGAAAGGAGAAAAGAAAAGAGCGAAAGAGGGAGAGAGGAAGAGAGAGAGAGAGAGAAATAGAGGAAAGAAGTCGAGACCTCTACTCTGCCTGCGTCGGCCAGAAGTCGCCTGTTGCTGCCGCCGCCGATGTTATATGCAACTCCGTTATACTGCCGACCGCTGCGTTCTGATTTTAGACGATTGCTCGCTTCGAGCAACGAGTATCCGCGCAGCCACGATCGATATCACTTTCGCTATGCGAGAGTTCGCTGGGTTAAATACGCAATTTTGCCCGTCGAGGACGCGGGCAAAGCGCAGCGCAACGTTTTTCACATCCCGTCGCGTCGTCGTATTTCGTCATGGAGAGTACACACGGAGTGGCGCGCCGCCAGATTAATCCCAGATTGTTCTGGACGATTTGTTTGTTATTAGCAAAACTGCGTTGATGCTTTATCGGCTTTAAAAAGTAGTTAAATTATCACGTCTCAATTCAAATGTGAGATTCATAATAAATTTTAAATTTTGTATAAACCTCAATGACCACAAAGATTACAGTGTAATAATACATCATATGTGTGTATTTTATATATTATTATTTAATATATCATATGTGTATTTTATATATTAGTTACGTACTATTATATGTGCAGTATTTTACTCTTAATATTACAATATCGTACAGGCTGGCGAGTTTTTTGCTCGAAAATTGACTTTATTTCACCGTGTGTTGCAAGCAGCTTCTTTGCGCCGCAACTTCTTTGTAGGCCGCTAAAGCGCCGACCGTGCCCTCTTTCTTACACCCAAGCGCCGCGAGCATGATTGCAGGCACTTCGTTGAGGCCACTTGTTACGCGGTAAGAGGATCTTCGACCCTCATTCCGCCACGATGTTCCCTAAAGAAACTACATAAAATCGCTCTTCTTATACGGCGGCCGACTTAACTTTGACATCTTCACGGCCGCAAATACGAACCGGATTTATTATTTAACTTTGGGACCCGCGTCGATCATCTCGATCGCAAAACTTTGTCATTCAAATTACGCCCATTCCCACCAGTCACCGTTGCTCCTGACAGCCCGTGTTCTGCGTCCTGCGATCGTAATTTTCGTGGTACCATAAAGGTTTATGAAAAATTTATTCACGTGTTTTTACATTTATTATGAATCTGTAGCCAGCCAGCGGCAGATAAATAATTGAACGCGAATATTTGCAAACACAAATACTCGTCGGGATTAATTATAAATAATTCTGCGTACATAAAGATTATATAGGCACTTTAGAGAGGCGATTTCGAGGAGATGTATGAAAATGATCGAACAATCCCTTTACAACTGCAACCGTATCAAATATTGCAAGAAGTACAAAGACAAAATAAGGTGGGAAATAATAAGATTTTTGAGATTTTCGAGAACGTAAAATATCGGGCAACCAAATTTAGCGAATCCTTTATCATGAGACAAACATAACGGCATATTATGTTAGTATTTCTGAAATCCCGATGTACAATACCGAAACTGTCATGAAAGAAAGAAAGAGAGAGAGAGAGAGAATAAAAGTAAAAATATTATTTGTACAAAACATGAGTTCTATTGATCACAAATATTCAAAAGGTTATATGGAAATTATTTAAATAAAATTAAAAACATATTTTGTTTAAATAAAATTGAAACATTTTGAAACCTCTCTTATCTTTTATATGATTTTATTTTTTATTATTATATTATATTATATACGAACAAAGCGCACTTTTAGGAATTAACGATTAGCACAAAAGAATATTAAGATTTAAAAAAAGTAAGACGAGAAAAAATTTCTTTCTACATCTCTTTCGGATCGTCAACTAAAATTTACAGACAAGAGACAAAGATGCAAAAACTTGTAAAAGAAGCGCCTGTAATAGCATAGAATCTGAAAGACTAACTTTTCTGCAGTACAGGAACAAAATTTTATCAGAAAAATAATGTAAATATCTAACTGTCGTGAAAGAAAAAGTATTCTGAAGAACGACTTAATTGTAATTCTTTTATTTTACATGTTATTCTTTTCTTTTATTATAATAAATAATAAGGAAGTTAGTAAAATTCTATACTAGACGCATTTCGTATTACATATTTTATACAAGAAGTAAAATATGAATAAATTTATAAATTTCTAAGATGTTTTTAAGCCTAAAGAATATAATTCGTTAAATATAATAAGATATAACTATTTTTAAAATAATTGGAAATTTCTGTATAAAATTTCCGAAATTTTAATATAATCTTCTGAGCAACATGCAGTTACCCAGGCAGTAACAGTAAACACCAATAACACTTTTGACATAAGGTGCGAAAATTATTACCACGAGGGTGAAACTTGTCTCTCGACTCGCAATTTCTCCCTCTGTATCTCTATCTTTTTTTTTCACTCAATTGCGGCGTTTGCGACTTCTCTTGTGCTCGGACCTATAATAGAAATATCGAACGACCTGCCGCGAGACTGACAGAATGAGTGATCGACGTAGTGGACTCTCATCGAGCAGAGAAAGAATCAACCCAAAGTACTGGCCATATGTCAGAGTGCTCGAGGATCCCTAGAGAAGTTTTACGCTCTTGGTTTCCATTTAATTATTGAACCACCCTTTTTGCTTTATTCGCGCTGCAAACTCTTGTTATATTTTTTTAAGAGTAAACGTGCTTGAGCCATTATTACAAAACAAAAAGTGACCAATGCGTCACAAAGAGTAGGGAGAAATATAGATAGATAGAAAAAAAACTTTTGAATAAAAAAAGCTAAAGAAATTATATGATGCTTGTACATGGAAGAGCTTTTTTTTTTATTTAACGCACAAGAAATTACTAATACATAATTCAATTAACGCGCGTTCTTTTCTTTTTGACATTTATTTTTGGCTGTGTATGCAATAATAGAAGCACCTGAAAGATTTAGCGAAGCGAAGTGACAGAATGTATGGTCGGATGGTACATCAAGGCGGAAACAAAAATCTTCGGAAAAACTATTTTTAGTCGACAATACCCGATACACAAACTTTTTTCACGACAAAAGTATTTCGCACATGCGAAAGAAAAGCGCAAAAAAAAACGATAGAGAGATCCAAGAGATCTCGCGTGTATTGTAATTTTATTGTTGCACTCTTCTAAATTAATATACAGTATTGTATGTCGGACGATTCAATGATACATAGCTTCAATATGAATTCCTCCCCCCCCCCCCCCCCCGAATACACCTTTTACAGACACATTTTTCTGGCTGGCTCGAGCGGGCGGAAAATAACTCTTGTTATTGCGATACTCGATAGCCATGGTAACGTTAAACAACAGGATACCAAATCGAAAACGCTCCCGGTAGTCCCGATATTCAGTTTACTCTTTTCCCAGAATTCACACATGATAGCCGTCCATGAGAGCTGAAACCTGCAATATATCGCGATACGCGGGTAATTGTGCTAAGAACACTAGAACCGTACACAAGTGGCGAACACGAACGAATTGCCTACAGTAACACAAAAAAATATCCGTAAATCCCGTATGTCGGAGTCGATTGAGCCGTTTCCGGACGCCGATATCGCGCGTTTGCGTTTCCACGCCTCATATCGTCATCAAAATCACGCAAACGTACCTCCGATATTTAATATCGGGCGCGAGTTATAGCTTTCGACGATTCGCAAACGATATTGCACACGCACGTCGCAATTAATAAGCGCGTGGTTACACACTTCTATCTCGTAATTGGGAGCATCAGTTTGCGCGCTTAGAGTCGTGGAATTAATTTATCATTCGGTAGCAACGCAAACGATATTGAAGTGCTGTCGACTCGTCAACGATTATAATTTGCGCGGGGATTTGCGGCGAAGCGCGGAAACGCCGGTGAAAAACAAACGAAACGCTGTAGGCGGAGGGTGTAATAATACTGTAGGATAGTGAAAGATAAAAATTTCACATTTGTGATACATATAATATCCGACCTCTTGTCCACCTATATTACCGATCAATTGATGTAAAATAATCAAATTTTACTGGGAAAAAACGGTCGTTACACATCCCTATCGTCAAATAAAATTGAACTATCGAAATGTATCTGTTGGCAAATAGATTTTGTAGTATTACATATAGAAAGTATTTTCGCGATAATATAACTACTACAAATAATAATAACAAATATTTAATCTCTTGCGCTGGCATTTGATTCACAGACGCGCGTACCCAAATCATCCGAACGAATTCGCAGTAAACATTTACACTTGAAATTATTTCTATAAACATTTTAGACATACCGCGTTTAGTGCATATATGTATGTACAATGTATATAAAACTGATAAGAGCTTGCAATAAACGCACTTGTTTGTACATGAAATATGTATCGCCTACTGACTAAATTGCATATTTCACGCAGCAAAATAAACGACATGCTAAACATGCCATTCAAGGCCTGCGTTCGTTTATTCCCATTGGAAGCTATTGGAAAAATAAAATATATAATACATGTAACGTGTATTATAGATACATGCAAGCCTTGATCAAATATATCAATCGACGTGTTACGCACGTCATTTCAGCCAAGAGGTTAATATGCGGCAGGGAACAGATTAGTCCAGAAAAATTAATATCCAAGTTATATTTTGTTTGAAATGCATTCTTTGTGAAATGAAAAGGAAATTCTGATATTTTTCGATTCACAGAATCATTTTTGACACTTGAAATAAAATGCGTGGATCAGATCGATTTCGCCGTGTGATGGAATATGCGGTATGGATGCATAAGGTCGCGAGAGATGCATCGTTCTCGGGCAGGATTCAATTTCGCATTGTATATAAAGCCGCTTTCTGCCCTGAAGATGCTCCATGTGAAGGAGCATCGCTAACTACGTTAATATCGGTTTCCACAGCGGCAATTGAGCGAGCCTCACCGAGCTGCACATTGCCACTCGATGACGAGGGAAGGGTCCATCTAAATATAACGTTTCAGCGAGGGCTCGCGGGTATCGAGGTAATCCTGGATAATATCGATCTTCGAACACGCTCTGGCGACGCACGGTACTCGCGAAGGTATAATACCTGTCGAGAGGAGAGGAAGTAGATATCCACAGTGGGATAAACCGCTTTCGGTTGATAACAACTCCTCGCAGCAGCGACTGAGGTTTCGCTCGATCGTGATTACAGCTGACTCCTCGATAGATGCTGACGAAAGTTCAAACGCATTGTTCGTTAAGTTAAAAGATAAATTGTGGATTATATACTATATAAGATACAAGAGCGACATACAAAGAGAAACTTGTAACTTGAAACGTTATATTTTAACATAATCACAAATACATATGCGTACCTATACATCTACGGCTTGATATATTATAAAGCTTTTTTTAACTACATTTTTGCAAGATTTACTATTCATGCTGATTTAAATTTTTTTTTAAATTTTGATTACAATATTTCCTAATGGAAAAAAGGTAGCTTATGATTTAGAAAAAATAGTATAATACAATTTACACTTTTGATTTGTCTGGAATATGAATTTTTTTATAGTGGATTTTAGATCGAAAAAAGATGTAATGGAGCTTATAAAATGTAACAGACTATGGCAGTTGCTTATACCGTCTGCTGTTATTATTTACCGATAGCGGGGAATTAGTATACTTCTCTGATGATAATTTGCAATTATTTTATAATCTCTTTTTTCCTACAACTTGATTTAATAATGTGACAAAAAAAAGGAGCAAGAGTAAACTTCTGCATGATTTGTATAAAAAATAATGAAATACAATTTGTTGTGTAAAATGACATTTTATTATAACAGATAAGTCCGGTTAAAATTTTATCACGAATTAAAATTAGGTATGTCAAAATACTCTCTGTGGCATTATAATAATATTAATAATATAAGCATCATTGACATTAATTTAAATTTAGCAAACATTTATTTCTATTACATTTGTTACAGCAAACACTTGCTGTATAAAGCGTAGGATTTAACGCTGCGAGATGTCACTAGCAGTGTTCGAATCATCGCGCATTTCGTCCACTTGTTAAACAAAAACGATTGTTGAACTCGCATTCGTTCCGAGTTTCACATGCTCTGCTAGCAATAAATTCTACGCACGTTCTGGATGCGAGGGTGTACGTTTACGGTGATCTTGTCGCCGTAAATTTCACTCCGCAAGGCTCTCGGTCGATAGAGCGAGCACGGCGATTCGAGCGAAAGGTCTTTTGTACGAGCTTAAGTAATTGAAAGCGTTGTTCGTAATTGGAAATGCCACCCTCTGGTCAGCCTAACGCGACGTAACGCTCGCTTCTCACCGTGTGAGAAAATCGTTACAGCTCACCGACCGACGCGACGGACGGGGCATCGTGACATGCACGATGCATTAACGACGAGCTCGTACGCGAAATTAAGATGCGAGCCGGCGCGGCGGCTCGCGAGATTTTCCAGAGGTGCGTGAGGAGAATTTACTTTAATTTAGAAAACGGTGGATTCGAGATAAAAAGCGCGGGCAAAAACGCTCGTATTTGCTGTAACGCTTTCAACGCGGGGAATTTTGCGAGAAACTAAGAGCGTATACCAAACATCGCTGCAATCTGCATTTCACTCTGAAGACTCGGTAAACAACTTTAAGAAAACACGGCGAATTAGCGCGATATTTCCTTGTTAGTTTTGCTCTCCGTGACGATATATTAAACGCTGATTTTAATGGATTTTTCTGAGGGCGAGATAACATTGTTGATCAAAACTTTTCACCGACATTTGATTGTAACGAAACATTATTATGAAATTATTGTCATCTTTATCTCCCTCGAGTCTTAATTAAAAAATTTTACGATTTAATGAATTTTATAAAGTATTTAAATATTTAATTAAATATTTATTATATCAAATTATATATCTACTAACAGATAAGTTAATTTTGAATAAACTTTTTTCTTGAAAAAAAAAAAAAGCAGTTAAATATTAATTTTAAGTTGAATAATATTAAATGAAAAATTTGTAATCTTATTTATTCTGACGTATTCCGTATAAAAAAATCGGCGTGATCAAAATATTGTAAAACTGAATCATAATTTAACTTTCTACTGACCACGTGACTTACTGACGCGCGCGATGTCATTTAACACAACGTGACGGCTGAAAAAAGAAACAAAGAGTCGGAAATATTTATAGAAATACCACCGTCTAACAAAATTACGCACGTTAATTCTGCGATTTTTTTTAAATTGTCTTTATGTGTCATAATTGTGCTTGTTCCCGATACTTCATTTGATGCATGGACACAAAGGGAAATCATGAAACCGAACGATATGATGAATCATATAATTATAATACATGAGAAATCGACTGTCAGCGCTTTCAAAGTATTTGCATAGATAACTCGAATCTCAATCGCTAGAACTTAAGACTCATGTAAGCAAACTTAAGTAAGTGCAATACGTACACTAAAAACTTGTGAGTCATATCATTGCGATAAATAAGAACATTTATTACGTCATTTCAAACGATTATAATTTAGTACGGTTTTTGATTAAAATATTTTGACTCATTTACAAGAGATAATTAATCATAATTGGATATAATTATTTTTATTTTCACTATCTTTCGCGAAACTGTCTTCCGCGTTAGCGAGTCGATTTCTCTTTCCACATTTCAGTCTATTCCTAGATGAAAACAATCGTTTCTCGAGTCGTCATTACTCTTCGCTTTGTCTCATTTCAACTGGCACTACTCCACGGGAATGTTAGTGATGCAAAAGCGTCACTCTAGCATGCACATGACGATCTGCTTGTGCAACTGTGGCGTATTGCACGCATGTCTTACATGCGAACGGATTAAAAATAAATCGTCACGTCACGATCTGCTGTTCACGATCTGCTGTTCGGATAAGAGAACGCGTGTCGGATTCTTCCGACTTTTTTTTGCGATCACCTGCATAAACGCAGCCTTGAGAACGTTAAATAAGAGTATATATAATTGAAGAGCGTTCCCCTGAAATAACGTATCATTAATACTTTGAATAATCCATATCGGACTTGAATCATCAGTTATTTGTAATACTTGGTAATAGTCATTTACAAGAATTTTTAACAAGTGTAATAATTTCATTTAATTGGAACAGTGTAATTACATTGATAATTACACGCAGGAGATATTATTATTTTTAACGACGTAATTTTATTACCAACGGTTTTCCCATCCTGTTATTGAGAAATAAGGAAACAAATAAAAATAATGTTACGACCAATATCAACCACAAATTGCAGCTTCAATAATAATTAATCAAAGAAGCTACGACGAAAATAAATGCATTTTGGTGCGCAAATTTCTGATTACATTACAGTGTTACATGTGAACGTCGAGCAAAGGCACGGTTGAGAAACCTTTTCGCACAATGTGCCGGAGAGGAACAAAAAGGTTTCGCCTCAGTCACCCCGGCTCTCGTACGTACATACAATCCCCTTAATAGAGGCTCGCGAGCGGATCGAACGTCGTGCATGTCGGAGGTTCTCGAGATCGCATCTGTTCACGAAGGCGCCCTCACGTGATATCGCTGTAATGTCATACATCGCAGCGTGATACGACCCGTTATACCGTATCGAACGCATCTAATATTCACGCCTCCGACATGATTCGCGAGACGTGAACTCTGCGCATTTGCGAATCTTCGTCTTCTGCAGTTTTCTGTGCCCCGATATATAGGTACCCGAGCCAAAATTTTCGCGACGCACGTCAGAGACGCCCATACGATATCATTTTGACACAACCACGAAGAACGTGTTCCACGTGAACGTAACGTGAGAAACATTAAATTAAACGCTAAATGGATCTAGAGAAAAAGGGAGGAAGGTAGAGAGAGTTATATCTTTGGCGGTACAGTAATTGACGTTTCTCGTAGATCTTTTTTAGTACATAGACGCGTTCTGCACGTCTTCTCTCGCGGGAATAAAGGGGAAGAAAGCGAAAGTTACGAAGATGCATTCGTTTCCCGGGGGATCTGTAATTTTGCGCTGTATTGTTGGTGCGCGTAAATAAGAGGTGAAACAAATGGGTAAAGTTATACGTGTATGCGCGTGTACGGGATACCCCAGTTTCCAGTTGAACTTCCTTCTATATACGGATTCTTGGGGAAAATTGAAGTTGATTTGTTTCTTAACTTAACTTAAAAAATAGGCCACCGATAGCTATTAAATTATGGACGATGGAAAATTTTAAGAGCTCGAGAGAAATGCCGGAGCAGAGATAACGAAACTTTATATTCTCGATCCAGTATTGTAGTCAATCTTGTAAGTATTTGAATTCCATTCGCCTGCTTAGGAAGATATTTGAAACGCGCAGTTATGAAATTGTACAGCGATCGGTTCTTGGAAATTGAGCGAGGAATTTAAAAGTAAATGCATGATTTTATATATAGTTTTCCTTATTATATATATTAGCAACGGAAAATCTCATTTCCTATAAGATCAATTCCTGGCTACGGCCCTGCTACGCATATCTTGCACTTGCGTAAACAGTTATTTATATTCTAGTTTCTAGACTATTAATTATATTCGACTATATATCTAAATATGTATTCCGGATAATCAGAAGAATTAATCTGCTTTTTCAAAAAAGGAGAATAACTATTTAACATCTTACGTCGTTTCTCTCGGTTTTGCATTTGACGGCCTACATAAATATGCAATACAGTCTACAGTCCAGAAATAAAAATGAAAAAAGTTGCATAATTTAAGTCGCGTTACCCAGTGATTATTATAAGCGATATAGTATATTAAAGCGTTATCGAAAAAAATATCGATTAATAAGTCTACACGCTTGTGTGCATTGTTGCGTGATTTTTTTAAATTACGTAACAGTGGCAGCAATTACCTCTAATTTCGTGAAAAATGTATGAGGTTAAATTCATTACGCCACGACGGATACGTACAGATTCGAGATTAAAAAACGTATCGCACGCTCGCATGACCGTTGTATAAATTGAGCACGATTTGTTTCTAACATTTCGAATATTTGTTAAAATATTCCTTGTTGCTGCGCGTATCACGTGGCGCGGCTTTCCTCTTTCGCTGACATAACGATTAGTATCACGTGCGTGCTTAACAGATCGATACAGCGTGAAGAAATAAAAAGCCTCGAATATATTCCCTTTATCAGTTAACTAATGTGTAATAATTCGTCAAGAGAAGGCGCGCGTGTGGTAGCAATTCCGAGAAGCGTAAAAAGCGATTTTAAAAAACAACTCCGCGGACCCTTTTTTCCCTCGCAAACATTTCTATGATAAGCACGCACTTTTCGCGTGGTACCCGAGGTTTTCGTGCGTCAGACATGTAATTACGTTTACCTAAGATGAAATCGGATGAAAAAGATGGACTTCGTGGACAGCGAGGTGACCTTTCTTTCCTGAAAATCAGCAAAACGCGATTGTTGAAGATTAAAAACCGTCACTGTGTTCGATAATATTCGATTCGATGTAAAATTGAGAATTGACTAAAAAAAAAAAAGTCTAACTCGAAACATTTTAATCGACAATAACGATAAGAAAGTTCCGTTGCCGTATATTCGAAATCAACAGGTAACAATGTTGCTTCGCGATGCAACGTTATAATATTATTGACAATTCATTACAATTACGAACGTGAGTGGTTGATTAACGGCACGTTAGTGACAAGTCGCTGGGCCGGTTAAAACAACGATTCGCCGCGGATTTGCATAATCACCACCCAGAATCATCGCGACGTAACGCGATTAAGCTTGACGCGGCCGGCGAATTAAAATCACATCCGGCGAGTGTCGTTGTAGCGACGTGTCGAGTACGAACATTCCGTGTCTCGTGATGGATTCTGCATTATTAACGAAGCTCTGATTAATCCACGGTCTCGCAATTTCAGCGGATCTCAGAAATAATCGATGAGCGTTGAGCGCGCGTCTACCTGTATCGTCAAAGAAAAAAAAACGTGAATTTTTTTTTCGTGTTAATTTTGGATGCGTTACATTTTTACGTCCTCTTCCATGCGAGATCGCAAACGTCGACTCGCCCAGAGAGGTTGGTGGCTTCGACCGCGGATTTCGCCATTAGAGCGAGATGTTAATTACTTAGCGCGACAACGGTGCGCTTGATGTACCTCATCAATTAAAGCACGCGGTGCTTTACTCTGCAGCCTCTCCGGCACCGCATATTATTTTTATCACCAACACATTACGTTCTTTTTTATATACATTTCGATATTCCAGGCAGATAAAAGCGTGAAGAGTATTGACGCGCGAGAGATTAACCGGCGCGTTCTGTATCTCTTCTGAATTGACGATGTGTCTCGCCGATCCGCGCGATCGCTTTTATCTAGCGTGTAACCGACCGCGTCAGCCGATTTAATTTCGAAGCTATGATAAATTTAGATAAAACGGCCACAAATCGTCGAATCTCGGCGGAGTGAGACGCGTGCGGGCGCGTACGAAAGCGTTTTCGCGATTTCGCGAGGAGAGGCACTCTCATTCTCTCTCTCTCTCTCTCTCTCTCTCGTTCGCTCTCTCTCTCTCCCGCTCTCGCTTTATCACTCGTTCGACCGTATTGGGTGTCGTAGGAATTTTCGAGGGCTGAGGTGACGGCGGCAGCGACGGCGGCGATGCTTCTTACGTCGGCGCGATAAAGCGCGCTTCAAAAGAGGAGGCCGAAGAGTCTGGTGGGGTCCGGGATTGACGTCATTCGATGACGTCAAGCAGGACCGTATAGAAAGGAAGTGGGGGCCACGCATATCGAGCTGCAGCTACGAGTGTGATAGCATTTTTCTCTATTTCTCTTCAAGAATCAGCATTCCATTGCAATACGTGAAATATCCTCACGCAACGTACGATCCTAAGTCGAGGCAAAAAATCCACGCATCTATATGGAGAATCGTGCGAAAATCCAAACGAGCGTAAAATTGTGTTACACTTTGAAAGAAACGAAATCTTTATATAGCTACAAGGGAAATTCAAAATTTTTATTTCTCTTTTCGATATAATTATTTTTTGATATACTGTTCGAAGGATAATTCCGACATGTCAAGAGCGATACAGATGCGCTTATGCGAATATTAAACGTATGCGTTCTCTTGGTACGGACCTTGGAAATTTAAGGATGCGTTAACTACCGCAAACAGGAAATCAAGTCTTCCACGGTGAAAAAAAACGGGGACTCTGAGGTCAATGCCGCGTCAATTAATCCAACATTGTATCGTTTAATGAAAATTGCTATTTGCGTCCTGTCGATCCGCCGTTAATCTCGATACGCGACAGAAGCGAGGAACAGAAATTTTGGAGAACCGCCCCGCTCGTTTCGCGCTTCGTTCCCGGCACGTCCCGGGCAGTTCGCTCTTTAAAAAAGCCCCGTTTCGCCACGTTCAGGCTTTTTTCGCGACAAGCCGCTCTAATTGAACATCATGATCGCGCTACTCGAGGCTGGTTATTTATTCAACGAACGGGGTGTTTACGTGCCGTGGCGATGTGCTCGACTCGCCGCGCGAACGAATCGCGGGCACGGGCGTCGGGCCACGCGGTGGCAACGTGCGGCGAAAATCGTAATCGCCCCGCCGCGCCGAGTGTTTGTAATGCGATAATGCCGTCGGCACGGCACGACGTCGGTGTCTCCTCGGCTCTGTCGTCCGAGGCGATGATTCACGAAATTACTGCCGCGAACTTTACGGCGGTCGCACGTTTCCCCACGGCGGAAATAGCCCCGCGATGTGCGCGAGTGAATTTCGTTTGTTATTTTGCAAATGGGACAGTTCTAAAATCGTATGATTAAAGGTGTGATCTAACGCGCGGATTCAAAAGCTGAAGAGAGAGAGAGGGAGGGAGGGAGGCAGCTATTTCGGCAATAAAGCAGACATTGTATGACATCATGTCATTTACTATTAAATGTTTTTTTTCTGCAGATTAAAACATAAATTAAAATCGAAAGATTTAGCTTAAAAAAATGCAAACAGAAAATAAATACAGGTTGATATGTGTGATAATGACGATAAATGCTTTCAACACAAAGAATAATTATAAATCAAACTTCCCTTTCCTCTCATTCTGATTCCTGTAACCATCGGTATGACAACTATTTCACGTTTTTATGTTTATATACTTTAATATATCGGCATTTTAAAAATAAAAGTATAATTTTATCAACCGTATACCTTTTTGTTTCTATTTCTGCTTTACGTTCCGAGCGATTATAAAAGAATCTTTTGATTAAGAAAAATTCGAAGTTTCCTAATAATTATGATTTCTTATCGAGACGATGTTCTTGGTAAGTTACTTAAGTAAGTTACTCAGAGCTCCAGTTTCTATCAGACGATGTTCTTGATAGTTCAATATAGTTTCTGGAGAAAAAAATCGAGTGCAAAAATAAGTAATTGTATATCAAAAATAAATCAAAGTAAATGTACATGTTAACATGAAAATATAGGAAGGCAGAAATGAGGGGAGAATGTGAGAAATATATATCAAAATACAGAGTCTGACATGCGCCGGTGCGCGAGTGCAGCTAAAGGTTGAAGAGTGCGAGCCTGTTAAATTAAAAATATAATGGCTCGCGACCTCGGCGTGCGATATATTCAGTCAAATTACCCTCATAAAAACGTGCGGCGAATAGAAAGCGAGCGCGTTCACGGTCGCGATTATTACATAATAATAAGTCGTTTACTTATGACGGGCGTGCTTATTAAATCGGATTAGAGATTAAGAGAACTCGATCGTTTCTGACAAGTACAGTTACGCATTAATTAACTTGCGGTAAGTTCCTTACAGTTGCCCGCAACCTGAAGCCCATGGCCCGTATATACATTTCTGCTTATCGCAAGAAACCGCGAATGATTAAAAAATTCTTGAAAGTAGTTTCGAAGAGATACGGAATTGCTTGTGAGTATATGCAAATATTACAACTAAGAGATATTGCCTTCATTCTGCATAATTTTGTGAAAGCAGCTGGTCATAGATATTTCTAGTTGTTTGCAATGTATAAGAAGATATATTTGTTTCCTTATACATTTACATTTATCTTCTAATAACAGAATTATCATTAAGAAATGATATGTCTTCGCTTCTAAAAAATTTGTAAAAACCCGCTTGCTTATTAGCAGTTTCTTATTAAGAATTCTTATCAATGCACATATACAAATTTATATTAGTCACTTCTATGCTTATACATTACTTATATACTATCTCAAAAAACTGACTCACAATCAGTTCTTTCTTCAATTCGACGATTTAATTATCCTGGAAATTTTATGCGGACGTCATGCGGCGTTTCCGCGATTTCTATCTGCTTTCCCGTCAATGGGTTTTCGGCGTATACTATCTGTGCTCCGCGTACTTCGGTAGTTTTCATCGTGACGCACTCCGAACGCATTTACGCAGACGATACGTCGATACGAGATGTCCGATGACGTTCGTCACGAACGGTGAAATCGAGGGTACGCATACCGAGTTAAATTACAAAATACACCGTTAAATTAACGTATTTTACACGGAATCTCACTCGTACGACTCGTCTCGACATATATACGAAATCGCGCATAAAAGTCACATTTACACGTCCGTTCATCTCGGCCTGCATCTTTTTATATCTCTCGCATTTAAAACGGGACACGTATACAGGGTACCTAACTTTTGACCGTTCTTTCCCACAAAGGACTCTTTGCTTTAGAGCAGAACGTTACTCGACGATAATTCGAGCGTGTTACAGTAATTATACTGTAACGCCATGCACGGGAAAAAAAAGAATATTCTTGATTTGAAAATATCTTTAATCTTAACGTGAAAATCTTGAAATGAGATTATATTGCGTTAAACGAAGAAAACTAGCTTGAATAAAGTTATTTTATATAGTTTAACCAAAAAAAAGTTGAAATAAAAAGTTGAAATTCTCATTAAAAAAATTATATAGATTGTTGCGTATATACGAGTATATAAGTTTTGATTTGACATTTCTTTTCTTTTTTTTCTGCGTGCATAATTTATCCTTTTATAAAAATTCGGTTGCAGAAAGGTCTATTTTGAAATAACTTTGAGATGACCGTAATAAGGAATGGGTAATACTATTCCTAGTACGGTATAAATGCATGCGTGCGTGCGCGAGTCCTCATTTGCGTAAGACGACGTAAATTGCACGCGCCGAAACGAAAATAGCGACCGTAATCTTAAGTTCAATATCAACCGCTAATACCGGAGATAAGATCGTATTTTATGTGTGTGCGTCATTGCTGACATAACAACGGGTCACACAGTGCAAGAAAGTGCACGCGATACACGATGCTGCGAGCGACTTTGCAGCGAAGAGGATTGTCAATATTGAATGATGAAAATTTGCGACGCTGCTCGAAGAAAGAAATATACATCTACGAAATTTCCGCGTCAGCGAAATTAGAAATCACGCGAGGACACCGTGCTCTCGCTGGTACAATAATTAATATCTTATCGTGTAAATATTGACTGCAACGACGGTTTACACTATCGTTGCATCACAGTTTTACGATTGGCATAACTACTTCCTGCGTTTGTGTGTGCTATTTCGTCGTGACGTCAAATAGGAGCGCGAAGAAAAAAATCGCGTTCCTAATTCTCTTTCTCTTTTTACTGTTACTTCACTACCGGTTCCTTCTTGTATAATTACTGTTATTTGTCACTAACTGTCTTTGACACACGGTCGCGGGAAATTTTTCTCGTCGGTCAAAAGCGTTACGTTCCCGTTCGGGCTAGAAGCTTGGTAGCTGTCGCGGTCTCTATATACGAGAATAAAAGTTGAGTTCCATGGCGAACAAAAGCGGTTTGTCAGACAAGCTCATTATTGGATAACGCGATGAAAAAGAAACGGATAACCACTGCGGTTTCTCAATTGCATAATCAATGATGAAAGGCGGAACTGTTGTATGGACGTTGAGCACGCGCTCTTGAACATATGCGTGGTGCCTTCTTTTCCTGGATTTTACTCGGAGTGTAATTGAACCGAACAGGCAGCCAACGAACTTAGTCTGAGAAATCCTATTGAAATTCCTCGCTGTTCTTCCATTCTGCAGCGGGCTTTTCATCAATTTCCCCTTTCTCTTGGCTAAACATTTTTAAAACTTAAATTCTTGCCTCTATCGGCACGATATTGATGAGAAAGGTGTTGTAATTAGAAATATGAATATTTCGTTTTCATCAATTTTTCCTTCTTTGCGGCTAGACATTTTTAGAACTTGTGGCAACTTTTTGACCGGATATTGACGTGAGAGGTATTACTGTAATTGAAAATATGAATAAGAAATTGACCGATCTATACGTACATTTCACGTGTCAACTTTCCATGTCGATCCTCTCAGAACGTCCAGCGGTATCCATAGCAGGAGTCTCGGAGGAAATAGACATAAAAGTAGGACAAATCTTTCTCTCTCTTTCTTTCTCTTTCTCGGTCTGTCTGGCTTCACGCTGCTTCCGCGTGAAACTTCGTGGAGCGTCAAAAATCGACGGATTCTGCCGCAACATCGTCATCCTATTGATTTGCCGAGGTCGCTCGCGTGGCGGGCGCGAAATCAAGCCGAATCCGACCTACGACAAGCGGAGATGCGTAGGCGGTACAGGACCCGTCGGAGAGGAAGAAGAGAGAGGAAAAGAGAGATCTGTCGAAGCGAGATTCAAGTTCTCGCGTGTGTCGACGAGCATTACGTTCGCCGGACTTGCTCGTCGCAAACGTCTTTCGCTCGTGACGACAGCGACGACGAGGAAGCCGCTCTCTCCTTGCCGACCTTGCCTTGACGGTGCTATCGATTCCAACCGACCATGAAGATTCCGAAGGATATCCGCCCGGGATATGGAAAGAGTGGAAAGACCGTCTCGAGTGCGACCTACGACAAGAGAGTGAGTGCGTACACGCCGCGGCGTGGGTGCGCGAAGGATGAGTTCCCACGTAATAAACGCGCGATTAATATTCACGGGGTGTCCTTTACATATATTCGTCGGATTCCGAGAACCCATCACATCGAGGACACGTGTCGCAAAAAAAGAAAATTATTTTCCGAGAAAAATTCTTCCGAGAAAGAACTTTCATGTTATAAATTGGAGCAAGTATATTAATTTGCTCTATTCTCGGTTTTAGTATAACACGTTTATATGAGAAAGGTTATTAACTTTTTTATATGTTTTTTTGCGTTTCTTTCACGACGCGTTTTTTTTGTATGATTAATTTGAATATCTCGCTACGTCAGATTTACCAAATATTTGCCAATGCCATTATTTGAAGCTATACGAAGACATATAAACATACTTGGTTTTAAATAAAGAAGCAAATTTTCACGAATAAATTATATTACGTCAAAACGTTAATAATAACATTCATAATAACGTTATTTTTCCTCGTAGGATAAAATATTGGAGAATGAGGGAACGCGCCGTATAACACATTCGATGCATTTCAAAAACTCGATTATAGTTTGCCGCTGCGGATATTATTAGCTTTAGGAAAAATTGCAACGTTGGCACGAATATTACATAAGAGAAACTTAAAGTAATATGTTATATTGTAATCGATAGAAATTCTCTCCGCGCGATAATGGAAGCTTTGGGAAGGTACATGGAAAACGTAGCTCGTAGCTGCCTGCCAAGAGAGGCGGGTCGACGTTCTATGTCGATCCCTGAAAATTATGCGACGCATTTGCAAGTAAATAGAATTTTCGAAATTCTAAAAAAATATATGTATATTTCGAAATACGGGTTTGTCCCGCAAAACGACGAGCAGAGCAAACTATAGGGCGCAACGAGATTCAACTGGGGAGAACTTCTGAAATAACCGATCTCTGCGGGACTCACCTGAGGGATGTGTCGTCTCGAAATAGCGCTTTATTGCGTGTCTGTAAAAACATCTACGCTTCTCGTTTATGAGAAGGTAAAAATATGGGAGAGACTTACGAAGCGATCTCCAGCACCGGCGCGGCGACGCATCGGTAGATGGTATCCTCTGACGAAAACGCCCGCGATTGACGTCAATTTTCTAAAAAAAAGAAGAAGTAAATTGTGTGGGGACACCGATTAAAACCAGACGTGGTCGTCATCAATTATCCTCAATCTTCTTTGAACCGTTCCACTGAACTGGCCGATCGGTAGAGAGAGGATCCCAGGGCAACTCTCACAGCATCTGTTTTAAGCAATTATTTAGCGCAATTATTTCATTGACTGTTAAGGGGATTGAATAATGGCTCGGACAGAACTCGCTCGATTTAAAATAGCTCCTGCTGATGACCTGAGTGAGTTGCAAAAATTATTTATTCACAGTACTTTTTCGCGATTATCTTACCTTGTAATCTGGAACGTCTATAGGTATACGAGAAACGAACTACTTTCAGATCATTATAGGATAAAAAGTTTTAATTAATAGATGAGCGATTATTTTAAACAATATAATTTCGTGTCTGACGCGTCGTCTCGCGTTTTTATAACAACCGAAAAATAATTGCACGTTGTGTGATACCTGAACCGAGCACAGTGTACACGTGCGCAATCCGATTTCGTAGATCGATGATCGCAAACGTTCCGCTTCCGCGCTCGCTATAATTTCGGTCGATCGTTAAAACGGCGAAACGGCTCTTCCGCACGATCGCGTTACATTCGATTTGTAACAGAGGAGAACACCTGCGAATCCCGAGCTAATACAGCTTGTTAACCCGAACGTATCCAGGTAACGTTCGTCGGCGCAAGTATTTTCGAGACCTGCACAGATTTAGAA
Organism: Temnothorax nylanderi; assembly: GCF_030848795.1. NCBI lineage: Eukaryota > Metazoa > Arthropoda > Insecta > Hymenoptera > Formicidae > Temnothorax > Temnothorax nylanderi. The sequence goes on along the minus strand of NW_027249069.1, from coordinate 2,138,846 downwards.
TTATTTAGAATAGTCTTGTAGGAAATACGTTTAGTCGTTTGAAAACTTACATGGATGTCCTTCTTGAAAAAGAACTTGTTTTTTTTTTATTACTAGACACAATACAGAGGAAGATAAAGTTACTAATAATTTAGTAACTTTAATATATGTGTGTTATTTTAATAATAATAATTTAATTACTACATTTTTAACAGATTACATTTTACACTCTCGAGAGGTGAGAAGCAACGCTATAATGGACAGATTGCACACAAAAGGCATCGATTTTCTGAGTCGGACATGAGTCTGACTAATTCACGGTCGCATCTACTTAGCGCGAGAAACGTGTCGTGTTAGTGACGTGCGAGGGACGAGCCTTTGTTCCGAGTGCGGTAATTATCGTCGTTGAAGAAGCGTAACGCGGATAGACCTGGTCCTCGCGTTTCCTAGGAAATAGTACACCGTGTCGAAGTTATATTGTGCTTATTCAAAGCGGACGATTCGTTCTACGGTGTACGGTCTACGGTCGCGAGTCGTGAAACCGCGCGGCGTGCGCACACACGCACACACACGCTCATCAGTAAAAGTCCGTTGACGTCAATTAGCCCGAACAGAGAGAATCGTTCGCCGGCGCGCGACCGTCGTGAATTACCGATCTTCCGCGAAGCGACTCAGAGATCGACGAAAAAAAAGGAGAGTTATTTTTTAAACCCACATCACACGTATACGTATAAGTTGTACTCCGCTGGTTGAGTGCCCGCCGAGATTTGCCCGACCTTCACATTTCGCCTATAATTTTTTTTCGTCCGACGACGAATTAAAGTATGCACGCGAGAAATGTAAATAATCGTAATAATCGCACTTGCGCCTCTCGATAAATATTCATGAACGCAAGTAAAAACGCTGAACTGCCATAGCCGCGTATTCACGCCTCTAATATAGTCGCGCTTATAAATATTGATTCCTCCCGTGAAATACGACCCGAATGAATCTGATTAATCCGTTCCTGGTTCGAAGGTCAACGGGAGAAACTCTACTTGCGCGGATACGCACGCTGCTCCCGGCCCGCTTATGCCTTTTTTTTGCCTTTACATGCGAAACTCGCATGTACATTACATTACCTCGCCGGTGAAATCGGCGAGTTATGAAAGGGAAAATTCGGGCCGCGTACGATGCGGCAACGCGTGCATCTGCAACAGGGGGCCGCGGCCGTCTCGCTCCGCCGAGCGACATTCATATTCGCATTATTGCAACTTCCATTTCGGTCGGACGGACTCGATTGCCGGCACGAGGATCATAACGCCGATCGAATCGAGAGCCCGCGCGTTTCCCTCAGCCCGAAATACCCTCGCCCTATTCGATAGATACGGAAGAAATAACGATTCCTCCATTCCGCCCCCGCCCCCCGCGCCTTTCCCCCCCCCCCCCTCCCGTCAGCACGTAAATCGCCGTTATTCTCTGCGCGTCGTCAATATGAATTTATTATACTGTCAATCCGCGAGCGTATATGACCATACGACTATAACGTGCAAAGAGCGACCCAGTACCTTCGATTTTATTTCCGTTGGCGCGCTCCTCGGTCAATCTAGAGTCGTTCGTTTCATGCCATCTAAAGTTTTATGCCAGATAGATGTGACCGTGATTTAATCGCGGGGGACCTAAAATGATTTCGCTCGAGAGACGGATAGCATCGCGTTTTACATTCGCGAGCTGTTGTACCCGCTGTCCGTCGAGAATGATTATCACGTCGACTGCAACGTCATTCATATGTGAATGACATTCGATTCCACATGAAAAACTCTCCCAGGCAGCTGGACACGTTTTCCTTCATATAACTTATTCTTCCTTGCTATAAAAAATTAATGTAGATTAAAATGTTAAAAGAGATCGTAATGTTTTACGGCAGGGAGAAGAATGAAAGAAATTTTTTAATTATGAAAGGAAACATGTTCCTGGAAGTTTTTCATCAAATTGAACGTCATCCGAACGCGAATGACGTGGCAGTCGATATGTTAAATAGAAGAAGGCCGTAAGCTTCACTTGTATTTTAACCACCGTGTCTTTAACCGACTTGCGATCGATCTTTTAATTCGTTTTGCGTCAAGCAAATATATATATATATATTTGCTTGACGCAAAACAGATTAATAAAAAATTAATGACTTGCGATCGATTTTTTATTAATCTGTTTTGCGTCAAGCAAATACGACCGTGAATTGCAATAGAACTTCAGAAAATCGTTAAAAATTATAGGTACAAATTCAATATACCTATAATTCTTCAATTAGATTATTAGAATAATATAGAAATAAGAGAAGGTCGAAGCTTCAATTTATATTTTAACTTATACCATCTCTTTGACTGACTTGCGATCGATCTTTTATTAGCCCGTTTTGCACCAAGTAAATATGACTGTTTGCAGTAGGGCTTCAGAAAATCGCTGTTAAATTCGCAGGGTTAAATTATACTCATGCTTGAGTCACTTTTAATCGTTTCTATAGGTCGCCACTACTCCTACTCAATATATCGTTAATTTAACTAAACCAATGTTACTGTAACTAAACTAATGGAGTTAGAATAATAAATTTCGACACATATGATAGTTAAAAATAACAAAATGTTATTTAACTCAAGACATTGGTTTAAATTTTGACCTTTAATATTTCACAGTGTACGGTTACAAATTCATAATGTATAACCGACTTGCGATTAATCTTTTATCAGTCCGTTTTCGCCAAGTAAATTAGCCATCAATTACAGAAAAACCGTTAAAAATTACAAATACAAATTGTACCTGTAATTCATCAATTAGGATAATTTAGAGATTGTGCAGAAAGCGTTCCACGATCAATTTCTCTGACTTTCGCGTTTTTAACAGCCGCTCGCGATTTTACTATCGATACCGCTGAGTAGCAACAGTAATCGTCGATCATGCGAGGCCTTAAGAGGCAAGATAAATAAAGAGGAGAGGAATCGCTCTCGCTCGAGAGCAAAACGACCGCGAGGCCAAGAGCGGAGATTAGCAGTGTGCGCGCGGGAACATCGCTTCGGGAATATATCGCGTCCCGTTCGAGAAAGTCCGTCTTTTCGCCCCGCGACGAGGGGGCGAGAAGCGGTTTCTCGCCGTCGCGAACGACCGCGGAACCCCCCACCCCCCCCCACCCCCAACGTCGCGGTCGTGCTAAAAGATCATAATCGCGCGAACATGGTTTTCCGTCCATTCCGTCCTGCAGGTAAATGCAAGGTAAATAAACGCGCGACGCCCGCGCCGTCCAATTTCTTCGATCGTCGACCGAGACGACCGCTCGTCGCGCGTACTTAATATGCAATCCGCTTTACGCAGGGTGCCCCGAATGGACCTAAGGTCATCGGCGAGAGCGCGACACACGCCCCTCGCCGTATTTTCGCTATTCCATATATTTAATATTACCTACTCGCGCGTGCATCTGCTCCCGACTCCGAGCGCGAGCCGCACGGTCGGACGTCGGACCGGAGCGGACCGCGCCAGGCCGGTCACGTGCCGACGCGCGGCGTCCGCTACCTCGCCGTACAATCGCATCGAGAAACAATTAACGATGAGACAGACACCGGGCACGTATACGTGTGTGACGTCAATCGTCGAAGATAACGGGCGCGAGCGCTCGCGGTAGTAATCGGTAGTGGTGGGCGTCGGGTGCACCGACGTAGGCTACGTGGGAGCAGCGGTGGGTGGGCAGGGGGTGGGGGGTGCGAGGAGGGGGAGAGGGCGACGAGTCGCGGGGGGGTGGAAGAGAGAGAGAGAGAGAGAGAGAGAGAGAGAGAGAGAGAGAGAGAGAGAGGGAGGGAGGCCGAGAAAGGAAGCGAAAGAGAGGGATGGTCCGCTAAGAATGGCCGGGGCGACGGCGTACGAGGGGGCGGCGAGGGCCGAGGGCGCCGACACCGTCGTCGTCGTCGTCGTCGTCGTCGTCATCGTCGGCGAGCGCCGAGTGCCGAGACTGCCGGAGCAGCAGCACGGCAGGGGGGTGGTAACATGGCCGCCGGTCAGTCGGTATCGAACCGTCGCGCCGAGCGGAGCTCCTACGCTGACTCGCGGCGCGCGTAGGCACGGCGACGGTTCGATTCCGCTCCGCTCCGCTCCCGCTACGCTCCGTCCGCTCCGGCGGTGGTGGACCCCAGGGCACCCTCCGGATACATCTGGCGGGCGCGCGCGCGTCGGCGCCTCTCTTCTCTCACCTCCGATGGGTCCCCTGGAGTACCGTCTCCCCGTCACCGTCGCCATCGTCATCGTCGTCGCTGTCAATTCCGCCTGTCTCGCCCCGCGCGTTCACCGGGGGATCCTCCAGGTGGCTAACCGGTAATCGCCGAGCCAAGGTAGGTGAGCGACTCGAGAGAGAAAAGGGAGTCGACCCCCTCGGTACCGCCCCCCCCCCTTCCTCTCCCCCCCCCCCGGCCTGAGAGAAGATCCGCGCGGAAACTCGTCCGAATCGCGAGCGGGATTTCGCGTCCGCGTCCTGACGTCGGCGACCTCGTCCGACCGCGCGCGCGAGGTTCTCCGTCATCGAGGAGTATCGACGGCGATCGATCGCCGGGGTCTCTCTCTCTCTCTCGATGGGTAGGAGGTCGTTGTCGATCCGTGACGTCAGCCGAGGATCTCTGTTGTACTTGTTGCGGGCGGGACTTTGTACCCCGTCCGTCGGGACCCGCGAGGGCCGCGAGGCGAATCCTTGACGCGCGAATCTCTTTCTCTCTCTCACTCTGTCTCTCCTTGAGACCGTCCGTCGGCCCCGTTTACCTTCTTTCGCGCCGTTTCTCTCCCCCTTTTATTTTCTTTCTCCCCGTCCGCGTCCGCGCGACGTCCTTTCTTCCGGGATACCACGTCGCGCCGCGGCCGTCTCGCGACGTCCGTCGGATCGGCCGGCCTTGCGAGCCCGCGTCAGAACGCGGCGAACGCGTGATAAATAATTATCGTGAGTTAGACGGTCGCCGATATCGCTCCGAGATACCTCGGGGAGCGAGGCAGCGAAGATATTGATATTCGCCAGTTGAAGAAGACTCGCGCGCGCGAGACAACGAGCCGCAATTACGAGCCCGTATAAAAGTCCGATCCGTCGGGGATCCGACTTTTCGAAGTAGGTCTTTATGAATTTCCATCGGAGCTCGCGCCTGCGTATAATTGCTCGCGCAAACATCAACACGTAAAAAAAAAAGAAAAAGAGGGGCTCTACGGTGCACGAGAGCGGAAAGTCACAAAGGGTCGTGCGACAAAAATTGACGTTTCGGACGATAGAGCGAGAAGAAAGAGCGTGGTCAAAGCCGGTTATTAAAAGTAGCACAAATGATGACGTGAGTAACGAGCTTCTCAAGAAAGTTCTTTTTTTATGTACGAGAGATCACGTTCAGGCCGTTTGCGACTCTTCGCTCCAACGATGCTGATACGATATGGATACCGTATAGTATCTTTGCACAACTTTACACCGTTAAATTCGTAGGGTCAAATTATACTCAATTTGAGTAATTTTTAACTATTCCTATAAGTCGCCACTGCTCCTACTCAATGTGTCGTTAATTTAACTAGCCAATGAAATTAAGATGCTACTGTTTATAATAATAAATTTGATACACATGGTAGTTAAAAATAACAAAATATTATTTAACTCAAGGTATTGATTTAAATATTGTCGTTCAATTTTTTTTTCCTTTAATAACATGTGCTATTAATGTTATTTTATTACAATTCCTTATAATTTTCATTCGTAATCAAGACAATTGTTAAATAATACACTTGTTAATTTTACGCAAAGCCATTTTGTGAAACTGTGTTAGAAACTAGAAAGAGAAACTAGAAATCGGCTCCCCTTTTAAAGCCGCGCCGCGCGCTCCGCGATTGTTGCAGATTAACGAGGAGATCGGAGGGAAAAGTTAACTTGTAAGAGCGTGCGAGTTGAAAGAGAAATTGACGGTAAACATGGACACTGGATCTACACAGGGTAAAAAGCAAATCCGCGTCGGATTTTACGACATCGAGGGAACGATCGGCAAGGGTAACTTTGCCGTTGTAAAGCTGGCCAGACATCGAATCACGAAAACGGAGGTACGCACGCGCGCGCACGTTTCCCGATATTTGTTAAGCGACGACGTTATATCTGTGAAAAGAAAAAGAAATTGCCATTATTGCTGATTCGCATTTTCCTCCAGGTGGCTATCAAGATAATCGACAAAACCCAATTAGATCCTACTAATCTAGAGAAAGTTTATAGAGAGGTCGAAATTATGAAGCAGCTGGAGCACCCGCATATCGTCAAATTATATCAAGTTATGGAAACGAAGAACATGATTTACATGGTAAGAATAACGAAGATGTTTCAGCCGTTTCCCCTTCTCCCTGTTTCTTTTCTTGCCGCGAATGAAACGCGAGACTTGTTCGCTTGTTGCAGGTGTGCGAATACGCGAGCAAAGGTGAGATATTCGACTACATTGCGCGATACGGAAGAATGGGAGAGCCCAGGGCACGTGCGACATTCGCTCAGATACTCTCCGCGGTCGAGTACTGTCATGTGACGGGTGTGGCACATCGTGATCTGAAAGCGGAAAACCTGCTCCTCGACGCCCAGATGAACGTGAAAATTGCCGATTTCGGCTTCAGTAACAGATTCGCCCCGGGGGAACGATTGAGCACGTGGTGCGGTAGCCCTCCCTACGCTGCTCCCGAAGTCTTTCGTGGGAAGCATTACGCCGGACCGGAAATCGACGTATGGGTGAGTCCCGCGTGACGATGCTTCGTAAAAATCGAGTTACATCGATTGCACGTTCAAAATAAATATTCTCGTTTTTGTAGAGCCTGGGCGTCGTGTTGTACGTGTTAGTGTGCGGAGCACTGCCCTTCGATGGATCAACTCTTCAGTCATTAAGAGATCGTGTGCTAAGCGGCAGATTTAGAATTCCTTACTTTATGAGCACAGGTGATTATGATAAATATACATTTTATACGTGCATTCAGTATCCAAGTATTTGCATTGCATATATCGAAATTCGTGTTACAGATTGCGAAAGCCTAATACGCAAGATGTTAGTGCTGGAGCCTTCCAAACGATACACCATTCCACAAATCAAGAGGCACCGTTGGATGGCGGGGACAGCAGATAGCATTTGTTCAGTGATCGTAACGCGGCCATCGTCATCCATTCAGGAACCAAATGAGCAAATACTTCGACTCATGCACAGCTTAGGAATAGACATTAGTCGCACTAGAGAGGTAAGAAAACATTTGTTTCATTGCTATCTTACGTAAAACGGAGAATATATATAGTATTTATCTATATATACGAGATATATTTATTCATTAAGAAAGTAATCGTATTATATTCTTGAATTATACACCTCGTTCGGTTTCGAGAAATAAATATGGCATTGTCTAGCGAATTAGAAATACAGAAGATTTTTACAAGCTACACACATATTATTTCGATATATTTTCCATTGCGCTATGTAAACATGTGTGTTATCTTTTAACAGTCTTTACGAAATAGCAGCTACGACCATCACGCTGCTATTTATTTCTTACTGCTGGAAAGGTTGAAGCAACATCGCGTCAGTAGCACCATTAATAATGCCTGCTGGTCCTCAGTTGCAAGAACAAAAGAAGATAAATTTAAATCAAGGTAGACACATATTATCAAGTACCATCACGTATACCTTCTTTTGAAGGACTTGATTTCAAATACCGATTTCACTTTAGTTACTTCCAATCCTACCAGTCGGAGCGATATCGCAAGAACAATGCCTTAATATAATCAATTTTTATTTACAGCGATAGCTTAGTGGGACGTTGAACTTTATTGATGGGTGACGCACATATTGAAGATTTTGTCAGGTTGGATTGGAAGCACATTGCTGTCGCTTTATTTTTGGTAACTCCTCATTTCGTTTTCTTATTTCTTTCTTTACCCTGAATCCTGATTTTTCATCATAATTTTAGTTTGGTTTTTTTAATTATAAGTAAGCAGCACATTATTATTTTTTAAATGTTTCTATCATTGCTGATTTCATATTTTTCACATTAATCATATTTGACTGACAAAATCTAATACCCTGCAAATATATTTTATACTCGACATTCATTTTATGCTACTAATAATAAATACCTGAATGAATAACAATATCAATATGAAACCCGTATGTGAGTAGGACACAAGATTAATTTATGGTGTAACTCTCCTGTAATGGCATTTTCTACAATTTAACGACAGACTAAGACTAAAAGATGAAATGATGAGAATACTTGATTAATACTCTCTGAATTCATTGCTGCATAGAGCGCCTATTCGCAGTCATCGCGAAAACTGCAATGGCAGAATAAACATTTATTTCAAATATTAACGAGACAAAAATCTCTTCCTTGTTCCAGAGCAAGAGAAGATGGCAGCAGAGGGGGAAAGAGATTTAGCTCGACGAGTTCTTCGACCGATGAAGGTTGTTGCAGCGCGGAAGGTGATTTAGAAGAAGGCCCAAGCGGAGACGAGTTGCGCGAGGCGCAGATCAAACTGGAAGAGCATAGATTAGGCCTAGATCACGATATCAGTCAACGAATTGACAGTCAGATAGTCAATCGAAGATTAAGTGATTATCAACATCATTTTGATAACCCGCTTATGGATCCTATTGATCCACCCAGTCGAACGACTTTGTTTATGGCGGGCGGTACCGGTAGCTCGTCGTCGGAACTCTTCGAGTCCAGCTTCGATTCTGGCTGCCCGCCAGATTATACAGGGGCGAATTGTTTCACGAGCAGTTTACCATCTTGCACGCCACCGCCACCCAAGAGTCCATCCCCTATCACTGGTCGAATATCTCGAGTCTCTCAGGGACGAAGAGCGTCCGATGGTGGACCTAGATTACTATTCTGTCAGCAAGGTGTCGGCGATAGGCCATCCAAGCAGAGAAGTATTCAAGGTGCGTCACGTCTATTTGTTTGTGCGTTCGGCAACTCCACGGATAACGCAATAATTTAATCGCTTTTTTAGATTCGGGAAAAGCTCGAGGCCACCTGGATCTAGTCCATCTTAGACCACCGTCCACACCGCCCGATAATCAACAGCAATTTAAGATACGCTGCGACTCGGGCACGCAACTGCAGCTTTTAGTGCAGCAACGTATGCTGCAGCAAAAGCGTAACTTGTATCATCGACACAGGGGCGGCGGTAGCCCGACTCCGATCCCAGTTTCCACCAGTGGCAGCACTAGTAGACGTGCCGATCACGTACCGAGGCAAGACAGCTACAAGCTGGCACAACGTACACAGATTTTGCCGCCTCTCTCTCAGGGACACGTAGACCGAGACTTCGACAGAGATAGAAAGCGAGACGAGGAAAGGTGGAAGAGTCTACCGTCCCGCTTGGCAGCGGATTGCCAGTTGGCGGAGAGGTCGCTAATATGGAGTCAGCAGGTAAATTCATAAAAAAGTTACTGAAGTAAAAATAGATATATCGGGCAAACATATGAACGATTGAAGCGACGTGTACAGCCGTTGGAGCGCTTTTTACAATTGGACTGTGATTTTGACACTCTCTATTTGGAGGAAGTAAATTAATCGACACTGTAGAAAATAACACTGTAGAAAATGAAACTGGAAAATCCTTGTACATAGTTCACTCAATGTAGAAGATAAGATATTTTTTTTTTTTAATTGAGTGTCTGGGCATTATTGTAAATGCTTTCCACATTTGCAATAGTGAGCTAATGTACATAATGTTATTTAGTACCTATAATGTTATTTAGTACCTGCGATTTATTAGCACAATTATTTATGTTAAATGCAAATAAATGATTATTTTTCTTTAATTTGGCAGTTATCTTTTATTCTAATTTGCCTTACTGCATGAACCATCCTTGATATAAAATTATCATCTTGTTAGTAATTCAATCTTATACGCACTTCAAACAGGAAAACTCCCTCCTAATACGGAGAAATTATATATTATTGTATATAATTGATTCAATTTTTATATCTTTACATTTTTGCGTCAATTGTAATGAAGCAATCATGCGTATTTTTTATATATAAATATACATATATTCTTATATGTACATAATATGCATATAAAATGTTTGATCATAAAATTGAAGTGTCTATATCCCACAATGCTTCCATATCATTTTGCTTGGCATATATTTTCTCCAAGTTTATGCATATAGATACAAAAATATAAAAAAGAAATGAATTATTCACATGCCAGATGTTAAATAACTCATACAATATGAAACATTAGGTGGGTCTTAGTGGAGGTGCGTCTTACTTGCCACCTGGCAGTGTAGGTGGTTTCTTGTGGCCCGCCACCAGCAATCCACATTCAACCATCTTCGAGAATGTAGGGGATCCAATGGAATAAATTTCTGCCCTATCGTTATATTAGTAATTGCCTCGAGATCTTGCGTATGAAAAGTCAGCTGAATTATTATATCAACTCTGTCAGCAGTGTTCCCTCCCTAGTCTTTCCACGTTGACTTTTATTAACATAGTTGCATATCATTTTGCATCTGATAGAGAAACGCTAAGATATACGAAGGATATACGAAGGATTTAATGATGTTCACTCATCTATAATAATTATATATCTTTACATACTCAAGATCTCCGATTAGTTGTATGGTACATGTTACTGAATGCCAAAGATTTACAATTTTGTACTTCTATTGGCCCGAAACGTTGGTACTCGAGGATTTGATGAAGCGCTAAAAGCTGCGTACAATAATTCCACACAAATCGTTCGCTAATGTACTACTTCACAAAGTTATACTTGACGCTATTGTACGTCTGCATGAGTATACACAGACTACGTATACATGACTAAAAAAAAAAGTTCTCATGCAAAGGAATCTTTATCATACAGTAACACGTGTACCTGCCTTATTAAAATGACTGATTCTACCAGTCAAATATCCAATTATATCATAGACTGATAATTAACAAGCTGAAACACCAACCAAGTTTAATTGAAGAGCAAATGACATAGGACTTGCTTCACACACTCCGCTATTAAGAGTATGACAAGACGGAAGGAGAGAGAGAGAGAGAGAGAGAGAGAGAGAGAGAGAGAGAGAGAGAGAGAGAGAGAGAGAGAGAGAGAGAGAGAGAGAGAGAGAACTGCAGGATTTTTAAGTATTGTTAACGGGGTTTTTAATTGACGAATTCAAGTAGACTTAGAAAGCTTAGAGTTCGTTCATTTTCGTAACTGCTCATATATGTATAAAAACGAATAACGGAATATTACGAATTTACGCGAATATAAATCCTTAGAGGGATATTCTGTACTGCCAATGAGTGAGAGAAATGCGAATGCTCAAGTTGTTGACGAGATATTATAAATATGTTATAGAATAAGGCGTAAGAGAAAAAAAAAACGAAATATCGACGATAAGGTATAACAGCGACTGAAATAGGATTAAAGTTCTGTCGATAGCGGAGCGCAAGTACTATGCCATTTTCGCTTTTCCATTAATTTAATCGAAGAGTGGAAATACGACGCGGGTTGAAAAGAACCTTTCATTACGTTTTCTTAATGAACGTTCCATTGTACAAAATTAGAGATGTTTTCTTCTTCCACTCTTCACCGATGGTGACTATAGAGAATAGAGAAAATAATAACGAAAAAACAATAATATTAGCGGTAAATAGTAGCTAATGTGTCAGAAGTGCTGCATTCTGTAAAGATGTTTAAACAAATCATTTACGTGATCATTTCCTAACATAAACATAAGTTAACTGCATTTTATATATGTTATCTCTTTCTAGAAATATTTAACGCCACTGTATTGACAGTCGCACTACTTTTATACAAGTATCTTTCATGAATCGTTCACCGATATCCTCTGAATATGATTTCTCTTTTCTAAACGGGATATTTTCTATTTCGACAGCTCTGCTTTACGAGCTTCTTGCGTAATTATAATTAATTAGGAGAACATTGACGAGAAACAATAATTGCGAAACCGTTTGTACGTTTGATATGAATACAGCACTTTAAAAAAACAATATATACATACATATATTATTAGAATCTAGTAATCTAGTCAGTAGCAAGCAATACCGGCCGCGCACAACTGACAACGACTTTACTATTCAAATTTTTCGCCATTTTTTACCCGACAGGAAACAATCAAACTTCGCTCAAAAATCTTTTGATAAGTGAGACATAACTGTTAAGTTAGCCTAATCGCAAATCCACTATCTGCGAACGGACATCGACGCGAGGTATCGATGAATCTCAGGAATTGAAAATCAATTTCGGCATTGTTGCGAATTCTTATACGCCTGTCTTTTCCGAACTCATATTATAACTCTTTGGATTGCGTAAAAGTAGAAAGCCAGTATCGGGTTTTGGTAGCAATAAATTGATTTCACCCCTGTCCATCAAAAAATGCAAAACACAACTATACGACTCCGACGGAAGATTCTGCGACAATTACATGTGATACTACTTGTTTTATATGTAAGCTATCGTTTTAGAATATGTAATCTGTTTAAAGATAAAGACTACAATCCGTTTGCGGAAGTAATTATTTGCTATCAAGCACTGACTGCCATACAGACAATTTGTCGTGAAGAAGAAAAAAATTAAGAAAGAGACCTGAGACAGAGGGTCGCTTATACGTATATACAATGTAACAAATTTCGTTTTTCATGCTCTTAGCAAAGTGCGCACATACTATCACTTCAACAGTCATATACGATAGTAAGTAGTTACTTTTTGTAAATTGCAAAATTGTCGACATATGTATACATGCGAGTTCTAAATAAAACATATGCAGATTGAGATCCAAACTGATGTGTTTCGAGCATTCGTAGAAGTTTCCTTTATTTCGGCACGGTACATATCCACGTAAGAGCTTGTATTTACAATAGCGTTATAGATTAAAAATGTCTAGCGGAACTTACAACGGCTTTTTCTCATCGAAAAGATCACAGCCCGTTCTCCCAGCTTGATCCTTGGCTTGCTGCGGCGTGAGCTTCTCGTGTTCACTAGGGTTCAACGGCTCCCCGTTCTCGTCCAACTGGCCGTTTGCAAGGTCCTCTTTTATCTTTTCGGAATACACTACGTCAAACAAATCTTGAGCAGTGAACTCGGGCTCTGTGATCCCTTCCGCTTTATACGACACGTATGGTTTCAGGGTGAAACCTTCCAATGAAGGAACGATTAATTCAGGAATCATTTCTGGCACATTAATCCATTTGTTGCCAAGTCGGTAGCCAGTATCCCTCGTACCTCTTTCTGTAATTTATTATAGTGATTCATTAACATATTACAACATTACAATACGTCCTTGATTTACACCATACATATATCGTTAATCTATCTGATTGCAGAGAACTAGCGACCAGTCTTTTTCTACGTTACTCGTTATCCTCTATGCAATGAAATTAGACCATGTTTACTCATGAGGATAATTTCATTACTCCAAAACGTCATGTATTGAAGGCAACAACTTACTATCTATTGGTATTTCAGGATCCGGATTCTTCATTTGTTGCTGTTTGAAGTCGCGACTGCCACGTTTGCCGTATAGCAAGAATTTCCGAAAATTTCGCTTCCCGTTGCAAACGCAGGAAGTCGCGATTCCGCGTCGCAATATCATGCAGGGTGACGCCATTATCGTGTTCCTGGTTAAAAAAAGCAGATCGATAAAATTACAAATAAGTACATTGCATTCAAATATTGATTCGAGTTATAACAGAAAGCTATTAACACTTGCGAGGATGGCATTAAACATAACCTAATCTACGATCGCAACTGCTAAATCACGATTTGTATCGACGATGCTGATTGACGTGGTATTTACTGAATCTTATTTAAAATTCACGTTATAAAATAAAGGGACTAACACTCTGTAATTCGTGTTGCAGGTTAATATACAGGTTAATTTAAACAATCAAGCAGACGCGTTCACTTTACACTCTCCACGCCATTATTTACATTTTCGACAGAAGCGCCAAGATTAAGTAAATCCTACATCAAAGAACTCCTCGGATAAGATTTTTTGCAAGATACCAAATCATTAAATCATCGGCTGTCGATATAGAATTCTCGACCGTCGATGTAAATATATCAAAACAATTATTTCTTCCAATACATGTACAATTATATGTATGTATACATTTACGTATATGCACACTTATTTCAAAAAATGCAAATAATGCAGTTAAAATGAATAGATCTGCCAAGGAAAGGCAAGCGTGGAAAGATTAGCCTAAAAAAGAAAAGAAAAAACCTATAATATTATTATTAGCTGTAATGGAGGCTTATTTTTATGCGTTTTTCTGCGCTACTTTTTGCACTCAAAATGAGATAATTATACATTACTGTCATCTTAGAGAAGGATTAAAGATGAAATACTAAAAGCACGGTAATGAAACGGACATTGCTATTATAAGCCTCCATTTGCAGCCCGCGATAAGAGAAAATCAGAAGATGCACTCGGAGACCTGTGCGATTACTAATCGTGCTAATCTTGAATGTATAAATTGTTCTCAAAATAAATTACATATCAGTAAATAAAGACAAAACATATATATCTTCCCCACGGGCCACGAGGCAATATTTTTAGTTATTTCGGTTTTGTAAAAATATCATGAAAACAAAAATTACGGACTTGATAGCATATTTATACTCAACAATTAAATTGTTCAATGTTTTTGTTTTAGAAATATCAAACATATAAAAAATACTAAACAGTATTTTCGTCAAATAATTATATAGTATTATTTAACATTTAATAAACAGAGCGAAACAGATGGGATATAGAAAAACGGAGCAGACGGGACTGTGCCGAATCTGTCTCTAATATATCTCTCGCAATTAGAATAATAGATCCGTCGATCATAATACGGATTTCTTTCGTCTCGTCGGCGCCCCGAGGCTACGCGCGCGACTGTCGCAATTCACAATTCGCAATCTCCACGCGGCCGTGCAACGGACTCGCACGATGCGCAATTAATTCCTCGAGCGTCACGCATCCGTTTGCGACTCTCGTTTACATCTGTTATTTATCCCCGGCGGTTCGAGTGACCCCGGGAGTCTGACGCTTCAGACGCTTCCGATAAAAGAGGCAAAAAAAGGGAGTAAGAAAAAAAAACAGAGAAACAGGTACGAAAAAAGGAGGCTTGACGCGCGCACGGCCGCGGCGGCGTGCGGCGTTGGCTTGATCGGAAGGATCAGCTGAGGATGCGAGGCGAGGAGACGCGGCGGCCGACGCGCACATCGTCCCCGGACACCTTGGGCGCGCTACCGCGATCGTAGACGCACCAGAAAAGGAGCACACCGCCGCTCGTCCTACCGTCCTCGGTCGGCTCGGTCAGGTTTCGCTCGCGCGGGACCACCAGGACCACCTTTTCGAAGGAGCCGCGCCACGGCGATCGGCCATTTTGCCAGCGAGCCGCAGAGCGCAGGCCAGCGGGGACCGTGGTCAACCGTGGTGCCGTGGTGGCCATCTGACAACCGCACGCCGCCCGCCGATCGCCCTGAGCGTGAGCGTGTTGAGGAGGTGCGTTCCGCTCGTCGCAAAAAAAACCACGGCGACGCAACAACGCAGTTTCGTCAGGTGTGCGTCAGCGCTCGCGGAGACCGCGACCGCGACAGCGACCACCACCCCCGCATCCGCGAGGCGCCCCGCGGAGCACGGCCGAAAGTCGCGGGACCGCGCAACACGCGTCGTCGTCGTCGTCGTCGTCGTCCCGCGAGCGCGCTTGTGTAACCGCCTCGTCGTCGTCGCGTGTGCGTGACGTCTAACCTATGACTCCGTTCTGAAAGGAGTCGGGATTGTCGGGAACCACCGCCGTCGCGTCGCCGTCGGGGATCGTCTTCTCTCTTTCTCTCTCTCGCGCGCGCGCTCGCCGCGCGGACGGGATGCGATCGCGACGACGGCCGACCGGTCCGCCGGGCGTCGACGTCCGCGTGTGAGAACGCGGGATTACACGCCGGCGCGTCCGCGCGAGAGGAACCACGCGGACGTCTACGTCTACTCCGTGAAGCGGGGACCGAGCGACGGTCGACGATCGAGTCGAGTCGAGGCCGTCGAAGCCAGGAGATCCCAGACGATCGCGATTGTGCAACGCGTTCGGACGACCGAGCTTCACCCAAGCAATAACGCAGGCCAGGCGTCGAGGAATGCTCCACCGTTGCGGCGGACACGTATCGATGAATAGTCAAAATATTTTTGTAAGATTGTAAGCCTATTGAGGGAGCGCAGGACCAGCGGGCTACGATGTTTCGTTATAGCGATACCGCATCTAAGGTATTAAGGAGTTAACTGAGGGAGAGTATCTCTCGCAACTCGCAGCGCGACAGGAGACCGCGCTATTTCGAGTGCCACACATGCGAGGAAGGTCTTGGAACAATCAGCTTAGTGCCATGTACAGAAACAGAAACGACCCGAGTAGCCACCGAGATTGATATCTGTATATCAATATATCTGTCGCTATACCTGCGATATGAGGTATACCGTGAATAAGATTTGACCAGGGAGGATCTTGGACATTTTGGTAGTCTGCCCCGTTCAGAAAATATGGACGACCGAAGGGTAGCGGATTATTTTGTTATCGCCGGACTACCTGGCCAGGACGACGAGCTTAGCGACGACAATGAGAGTAACAATAAGCTGGAGGATTGGTGTCAGGAGGGCACTCATCTCAAGGACATGCATATGCCACCTCCCATCACGGATCTTGCCGTAATATTCCCAGCGCTGGGGGAACACTGTCCGGAGGGGTACACGCTGTTGGAATATACCGTGTCTGGTTTTCCGGCGGACTTGAATCACGGGAGCTTACGAACGAACGAGTGTTACTTGTGCTATAGGAGAGGACGGGATAAGCCTCCCTTGGTTGACATTGGTAAGAAAAAGGAGCATGTGATCGATTCTAGATTGTCGAAATTATTGCTAATTGCCTTTTGCGTTACGGTATCTGAATGTTTTACTTTTTACAGGTGTAATATATGATGGAAAGGAACGTATAATGCAGGATGCTGAAATGGTATTGGAGACCCCTAAAGGCCACGTGGCAAATGTGAATAATTCTACTTCGAAAATTTTTGTAACGTACAGACGGGCGAGTCGGAAGATGCCTTGCAATTCCCTTGTGGTTACGGACATATGTGTTATCTTGACAAATAAGGGAGAGAGCCCGCCGCACGCTTTCTGCGTTATCAATAAGAACTTGAACAAGGGGATGCTGGGCAGCGACGTATTTTTGTGCTATAAGAAGTCTATGAATCGCGCTAATTTGGTATCGTTTAAACCAGCGATACTCTACAAATATCCCATGGCGGATTACAACGGTTTCAGCTTTCCTAATTCTGTCGCCATGTTTTGTCTACCGATGGGCGCGACTATAGAATGTTGGCCTAAAGTAGCGTGTAAACCTAAGCCGGTATTCTCGACGTTCGTCCTAACGGTTGCCGATGCTGCTCAAAAAATATACGGTTCAGCAATAACGTTTTACGAGGAGCTGCAAATGGAGCCCGATACTTCGAACTGCAAAAATAATCAGGAGATTATGGACACGGTTGAAAATAATAAAAACAGTGGTAAAGATGTATTTCATAATCCTAATTTGATAGTCTTGACTTTTCTGTCAGATAATCTTGAATTTGTAATACAGAATAAGAGATATTTTTAACATCCTATTTTGTTACATAGTATTTTCTTTTTTTATTTCAGCAGATAATATGGAGATAACTAAAGATAAGCCGCAAGTGAAAATGAAGTTTAAGAGATCTGGTATACTCAAGAAGCTTAGTATATTGGAGTTGGAAAGGCTGCAGTACACAGATCCCGCGAGCCAGTCACTGAATATTAGTAAATCTATATGTATACTGTCTCATTGGCCGTTTTTCGACACATTCGAGAAGTTTTTGGTTTTCCTACACCGGATGGTGAACGACCAGCCGCAGAGTGTCCCGATCGAGAAGTATATCTCGTATTTTTTATGCGACATACCGTTTCCGAGTCCGCAACGCCCACGAATCTTGGTACAGCTCAGTAGTCAGGATAGACTGATCTTGACTCAACCGGAGGATTTAGCTCTGCCTAGATCAGGCGCAAGTTTCAGGCAACTACTGATAAACTTGGGACCTGACAATTGTTTATTGATACTGCTATTGATATTGACCGAGCAGAAAATACTGGTTCACTCCTTACGTCCGGATGTATTGACTTCCGTGAGCGAGGCCATTGCCATGATTCTGTTTCCTTTCAAGTGGCAATGTCCTTACATACCGTTGTGTCCTTTAGGATTAGCAGAGGTAATATATAATAAGCTTGCATACCGTTTCCTTATTATACGATTGCAAAAAATAGAAAGGCATCTATTTAAATTGCAGGTATTGCATGCGCCATTGCCATTCCTGATCGGTGTGGATTCAAGGTTCTTTGATTTATATGATCCTCCTGCTGATGTCAATTGTGTGAATCTGGATACGAATAACATTGCAATATGCGACGACAAAAAATATTTAAATGTTAAGTTACTGCCTAAAAAGGCAGCTAGACAGCTCAGAAATTGGTTGGAGCTCTTGTCCTCCAAGATAATTTCGTGGGGAAAAACTAGCTGTTCCCAAAAAGGTATGCTATTATTTATTTCTTTCTACTATCTTCTCTATTACTACTATCTCTTATTACTAACATTAATTTATCACTTTCATACTAGATAGAGGAGACGAAGACTTTAGTGTGGACAGGGAGTTTCAACAAAAACGAAAGGAGCAAGCTTTAGAACTTGAAATACAGGACGCTTTCTTAAGGTTCATGGCGACAATTCTCAAGGGGTATCGAAGCTATTTGTTACCGATTACAAAAGCACCTACTGTAGGAACGACAGACCCGACAAGTTTATTTAACATCCAAGCGTTTTTGAGAAGTCGCGATAAAGCCCACGCTAAATTTTACACCATGCTCGCCAGAACGCAAATGTTTATCAGGTGAATTATTTTTTCTCATTAATTTTATTATAATATTATTCATGACGTATAATCATAATTTTATTTTAACAAAAATGCAAATTTTATAGGTTCATAGAAGAAAGAAGTTTCGTGTCTGACATGGATATGGCGGGGTTAGCATTTTTCGATGAATGCACAGAACGAGTCGAGGAGGAAAATGGTATAACATTAAAATACATTTTTCTATGTTATTAGTGCACATACTATAAATATTTGCGTAATAATTTTTTTATTGCTCGTTTAATTTTCAGTAACTCTTTTGGAACTGGATGAATCTCAACATAGTGAACGTACAGTATTTATACCTCCACCTGAAGCTGGGACAAATCAAACACCAATAATATACAAGTCGTTCAAGTTGAACCCGGATCTAATGAGGCCTCAGAAGAATTTCTGTTTGAAAAATCCATCTCTAAGTGCCTTTGGTATGGTACCTGGGAGTCCTATGGCTCGTAGAACGAAGCATGAAATCAAAGTTGCTCAAAGGATGGCTCGAAAACAAGTAAGCGAAACGATTGACTAAATATGAAAATATTCTCGCAAGCAAATATGCATGTGTGATTTGTTGTATTTTTTTCAGGCTGCGATGCCCGACAGATGGGGCAGATGCCTGCTCGTTACATGTCACAGTCTTTGGTTTCTGCATTTACCAGCCATGTTGCAAGTCTCTAGCCAACCTGCTGCAATTTTGCATCAGGCTTACGAGATATTAGTCAAAATGCAGAAGTTACATCTCGATCCTATGGAAGAGGTACAAATACTAAGTTCTAAATTTAAAAAAGTCGACCCATCATTTTTAAACGAGTACTTGTTATTTTTGTTAGGTATGCTACAGAGCTATGATGCAACTTTGTGGAGTATACGGGCAACCAGTTTTAGCTGTAAAGTTACTGTTCCATATGAAACGCAGTGGTGTTCAACCTAACGCTTTAACGTACGGATTTTACAACAAGGTAATTGATCGATTTTTTTTAAGCTAATCAATATAGTAAAAAGAAACATACATATTATATATAAAGCTTTTCAATCATCTTGAGAATTTTAGTTGATCCTCTATTGTGTTTACAGGCTGTTCTCGAGGCAACTTGGCCTTCTGATATGACAAACTCAAGTCAGTTAATGTGGAACAAATTACGAAATGTCATCGTCGGTGCAGCTTTATTTAAAAAAGCTGGGAAAAAGAGCGCTAGAAGACGATTGAGCTCTAATGTGGATTTCTTAACCGCCGATAAGACTGAATGCATGGAACACGCGCTCTCTCGGTCTAGTCTCGACAGTTCCCATTCTCAGGATACTGAAGCTGCGCACAGTGATTGTAAGTTGATTTTTTTACGTATGGCAGTTAAATCACATCAGTTTTCAAATAATAATATTTCTTTCTTTTTCCGGCAGCCACTAAGGGCAGTTCTGTGTCAGATCTACCTGGATTCGGATCATTCGAATTAAAAGCCAAGCTTCTTCGGCAGAATAGTATAGTGAAAGATCAAACGACATTAAGTATTTTACAATCGGACGAATTGGAACAAACACCAAGTAACCCAAGGTATTTTATTATAAATTCACTTGAAGTCGTTAGTGTCGCTCTCAGGTTTGCCCCATTTGCTGGAACCGCTTGTTTAGACTATTGTTTCATTAGTATTATAGTAGCGGATGCAAACGAGTATTCATTGTGTAGACTATTTTCTCATTGTCAAATCTTACGTAATTAATCTTTTCATATTAAATTTTATAATGCTAATTTGCATGTATAGGCTTATGTAGATGTAATATTTTCCATGTAGGCTAACGCGCAGTGTCGAATCGCCTTTAAAAAGTCCCATACGCACACCAGTTACGGAAAATGACCCATTGGGTGCTCTCATTAATGACGAAACACCGATTGTGTCGCCTTCCGAGGAAAACGATTCAAATTGCTCAACAAGTACTTTAACCGTTTTAAATAATATGACTGAAGAAAGACCAGGAGGGCCGCTCTTATTTAGAAGGTATGGTACTCTATATATTGTATTCGCATGAGTGAAACATTTTTAAATATTTAGACGAGGAAAATGAGATTTAGAAGTAGCATACCGCAGAATTATTTCCGAAAAAGTTATAGTTATTATAGTTTAAAAGGGTAACTATTTCCTCAAAATAAAGACAAACAGGGAGAAAAAAAGGAATACATAAAAATCAACTTGCAACCACTTAATGGGAGACTGTTACTGGTAATCAAAGTTATCGCGAGTACTTGCACAACAAAAATATTTCCTTCGTGGAGAGACCATTGTATTAAACATGCTTTGTGATCTCCAAAGATATGCATTCCAGTATATGATTTTAAATACGAAAATTACTGTATAAAATATATGTTTACAGCAACATCCTCCCACGTAGTGCGACGTTTCATCAAGCAGTAGATGAAAGTGGCATGACAGTGGGTGGGCATTTGCAGAGGAGTGAGACGATGCCTCACTCCGTGGCGCAACAAGGGGAACAGGAGAGAGAAAAAGAGAGACTGGAAATAAGCAGTCTTTGGTCTCAGAATAAGGATAGTGTAACGTCCAGCCTCTCTAGCTTAGGATCTAGTCTTAAACTTAGTTTCGGGTAAGACATCTGCGTATGTTTAATTTAATAACGCGCACGTAGTCACCTAACACCTCGCATAACGCATTATGTTTTAATTCCTCCAAAGTGTGACGTGATGATAACACATTTGCAAGACTCGGTTACTTTATGTTTTGTTTTTATTTGTAAAAAAAAATATAGGATTATACTGATTATTTATATTTCAGTTTTTTAACAAAATAAAAATAAACGGTATCGATGGAAAAAGTAAATTGTTATGTATTTACTTATGTATTAATTGTTATAAATTTGTATATACATAACAAAAGTGACAAGTAAATACGTTTGTAATCACACTGTTAGAGGAATAATATAACTTTATTTTTGTTTATTTTTTGCATGCGCATTTGAGTTGGTTTTTGTTATTTTATCCATTAAATGTAGACGATACTCTACGGGCGGATTGGCATTTGCTAAAAATAAGGATTTAATATCATCAAATCAACTTATTGAATCTCTTAGTCTCTCCAGCTATATCAGGTACGTATAATATATGTATATGTTAGTTGCATAGATGCTCATTAGACATGTGCGTCTTGTCTTTGTGTGCCTCTACATTATTACAAAATAGTAAATACACATTTTTAATATGTGAAACCTCTTTTGCTCCTTCAGATTCTATGTTTTTATTCATTCTTTATTTTATTTTAGCCCGTCGAGTTTAACAGGAAAAAAGTCGAACGAAATAATACTTGGTGGTCTAAATAGCTTGAAGTCCGCTGCGACAACTGTGGTTAAAAAATTTGACGAAATAAAAGAAGCCATTTCAGCGACGAGTACGCCGGTAAAAAATAAGGAACGCGAACAAAAAATAGCTTACGGGATATCGCATGAGTCTCTAGACTCCCTCACTGATGGATCCATACAAGATCGAAACGAGACAAGGGCATCAGGTAGAGAATATACACTACGATAATAACGAATATCATATAATTACGCTATGCAGCGGTATATTCATGTTTTTTTTTTCTTCAATCAGGTGATGGAAATTTAGATTTGTGTTCATTATACGAGCTCGCGGAGTGTCTTTATCCAAAGGGCACTAGAGAGTTAGAGGAACGTCTTGCCATTGAGCTTGTGCTTTCCAGTGCTAGTAGATGCCATCACTGCGCCGCCATCCTGTACGATGAGGAGATAATGGCTGGTTGGCAGCCTGAAGATTCCAACTTGAATACAGTCTGTCAATATTGCGACAAAGCTACTGTACCCCTTCTCACAGCTACGATATTAGATTACAGGTGACTAAGCGATTATATAGTGACCACAAGCGATATTGTCCTTGATAAAATTACCATCAATAATATATCTGTTACGTAGATGCGAAGCAAGCGAGAAGAATAATGATCCTCTAATGGGAGCATTGGTAGAATTACTAGATCAACCGAAAGAATCGTTGGAACCGATAACCGTACCATATCTAAATCCGTTGGTTCTGAGAAAAGAATTGGAGAGCGTGCTGAGTCAAGAGGGGGACGCATGTCTCACCAAGCACAGGTTTATTCAGGAGCATCCAATAGTATATTGGAATCTGATATGGTACTTCGAAAGGATTAATTTAACGAGTCATCTACCTGATCTCTGGTTGAACAACGATAAGAACTCAGAACTTCAAAGAACTGTAGGATCGGTGGGTGTCAGAACCGTGTGGGACAACGAACGACTGCACATGGATCGTTTGCCTATGTATCTCCAGTGGAAGTCAAATTCAGAAGACAGGACGTAAGTTTCAATAAATCATCCTTCAAATGATTAATGATACGATATTTAAATGTTAAATGTAACCGAGTATTGTAAATAATGAAGGAAGATTAACGGTTATCCGGATTAAGAAACGATAATTAAATAACGATTAGATCCATTTTTGAACAGATATGCGGAACGATTACAACTGTTATCTTGTTAATCTTTTGCTTGCTCTAGATTGATGCAGGCAGTGATAACGTATGTCCGTTGCAACGACTTAGCGGAACCTATAATAAGAGTGGCCTTAGAAAGAAGTAAACATCAAACAGGCGATCATCCGTTGTCTATATATAGGGATATCTTGTTCCTGGCATTTACTGTATTGGGAAGAACGAATATTGACCAAGGTGAGCTATGTGTACATGATTAAAAGATTATATAACAACTCGTCTAAACAATTCTAACAAATTTATACAAGATTTATGCTTCCCAAAATTACTGATCCACTATCGAAATACTTGTCGAGTTTGCGTTAGCGTCAGTTCGTCTAATAACGATTCTTGTTCTTACAGGTGTCTTCGACAGGGAATACAGTTTATCGCTGGAGAAATTCTCCGAGAACGAGGAGAAATTATTGCATAAAATTGATGCGCCGCCGACAATGATGTCGGTGTATTGCAGGTATTACTTCAAGCAACTAAACGTGTAAGGACCGCGCGAGCAGCCGTAATCCCGAAGATGCTTGACAAAAAAAATTGTTCCTCCATTGAGACATGGAGGAAAAGGTGTAATATTGCGTGAATAACTCTTGCGAGTACGAGCATTCTGACTGTACTTGCGCAATAATTGCGCACGAGACGAATATGCGCGCGAGGAACGATGTTAAAACAGGTTTTATCGCATCCCGAAAACCGTCTAACGTTGTGACGACGGCGACGACGGCTGCTACATGTTGAATGTTTATTATTATCTAACACGGAGGACTATTAATGTTATCGACGGCGAATTACGCTCGAGTCCGATCTAAAGTATCGTTTCTCGAAATGCGATCGGCGCCATAGCGTCGATGTGCGAACTAACGTTACCTCATCCTCGTTTCTTCATAAGACTCCGCTTTACTCGCTGACACCCGTGATACTTGTCTTTGCTTGCGCAAGAAAACATAGACGGATCGTCGGATTCGGGCACATAGTTCTCGAACTTCGATCACGCACGCACGCGAAAACTGACGGGAGTAGCCATCGGATCGGTTGCATCGATATCGTTTTAGCGCTGATTAGTTAATTGATTGACTGAAGTTTCTTTCTTTATCACGGCGACAGAAGCTGTGTGACGTGAAGGAATGGGGAAATCATTAACCAGTCGGAGCTATCGATGCTACCGATCGCGAGATCAGTCAGTGCAATAGAAGTTGAACGATAATATTTTTAACTAATCGTACATCTCTGATCTTCTTATGTTTATAATGTAATTGTTTTTAACAGTTATTGACTCTTTCCTTTGTTTTTTTAATTAATATAAATCGGGTCGCGCATGCCTCTGTTTTGTGATTCAGTAACTTGTGCAGCGCATTAGCGGTATCTAAGAGTACAACATTGAAAAGTGTTAAGTACCAAAGAATTTACGGACTGTAAAGCGACTGCAAGTTCAATTCCCTCCAGGTGTGCTGTGACCTTAAATACGTTTCAGTCCGACACGTAATATCCACGATGTAAAGAAAAAAAAGAAGAAAAAAGGCGATGTTAAACGAAACAGCGCCTAATACCGACTATTTTTTTTACCGCGAGAAAGAGCAAAGGAGAGAGAGAGAGAGAGAGAGAGAGAGAGAGAGAGAGAGAGAGAGAGAGAGAGAGAGAGAGAAGGAGAGAAAGAGAAAGCGCGACGTGAAGTATAGCGTGTGACATGACGAAACGCAGTATTCTTTCCTTGTACTCTTAGATAGAAACGATCGTTTATTGCACGACAAAACACAGCGTAAGTATCGTTTCTCTGCGTCCCAGGTGAAAAGTGTTCTTCACATCAGGGTGTGAACGCGTTGAACTCGACTAGTTATCCTCAAACGTAAATGCTTAGCATGAGAGTGAATATTTTTATGAATTTTAGACAATTCGAAGCATTCGTAAATAGATTAGCGGAACATAGAGTCGCTGCCCACGATTTATTCATTGTCGAAATGGGATGAAGAGAGAGATTAGTCGTCGCTAAGGCGACTCACGAACGCGGCCTTTCGGTGCCGTGCACTTTTCACCCTGGACAAACGTGGATGAACGTACGTTCATTCATCACAGTACTATGAATGTAGATTATGAAAATAAAGTCAGTTGAGGTATTTTACAAAAGGCGTTGGTGTTTTTTTTTAGAAAGAGTTCGTTTCGCGGTATCCGCTTTATTCAAACCAAGATTAATTTTAGTTTAACATTATCGTCGATATTACTCCTGCATACATCTTAAAATTACTTTTACGAATTTTACTTAAAATTTTCATGTCAAAAATATTAAATTTATTATATAATATATAAACCTGCTTTTAAATCCGATCCATTTTATTTTCAGAGAACTTATTAATCTATATAAAAATATTGCAATAAAATTACCGAAAAGTAGAAATAGTTAGAGATATTGTATTATTTAAATGTAAAAAATTGATGTTTCATAAACTATTCACTTTTCGATAATTTTGTTTTAATATTTTACGTGCAGATTAACGCAAAGAATCAATTTTTGTAAAAAGAATCATATTCTATTTAAAACAAAGATGTGTATGTATAAAAAAATATATATCGATAAGAGGTAAAAGGTAAAATTAAAATACGTAGAGATCTAAAAAATCATCAAAATTATTAGGAGAGTACATTTCGATAAGAAATTAAATCCAATTGAAATTTCGCGGTTTCTGGATATGATTAATTAAAATTAAAAGATAAACTGAGGTAGGTTGCGAATTCAAATTTCGTAAGCTAACTTCTCGGCGTTAAAACATTTGTCCAATAGAGAAAGCAACTTTAGTTTGCTTAATTAAAATTTGTTCGCGTTATCTTTCATCGAAACTGATCCTTTTCATCTGATCGACTTGAAAAGAGAGGGAATACAGTCATTCCGAGGTGTCATTCAAGTATTGAGATATATTCGAATAAATTTAAGTGAATGAATTTACGAATACAATAGAATATTCGTGGAAATGAAGAGACGAAAATACCGGAAGAGTGTTCCAGGTGCGTCACGAAGTCGCTCGTTTCTGGAACGTGGGGCCGGGGGCGTTCTCCGCAGTTCGATCGTTTCGTTCGTTAATATCCGCTCTCGTCGCGTCGTCTTCCCAAATCGGGCCAAATCCGCCGCGTTCTCGCTGAAATCGCGAGCACAAACGTACATGCATACCCGTTTCGTACGCCGAGAGAACGGCCGCGGCGACGCGCGAAGCCGAGCGCCGCCGAGCGCGGCCGAAGGTGACCGAACGCGAACGCTCGGCGCGCCGCGGCGCCGCGCGTTCCTCGCAGCCGACGGCCGACTTCACTCGGCTCCGAGCGAACGAAGACGGTGGATTCGTGCGCGCGCGCAGCTCCGTTCAAGCTCCGGTGTTCGGTTTTCGCCGTTCGCTCCACTCAATTACGCGCGTACGCGTATGCGTACACCGTGTGTACACCGTGTGTAGTGTGTGCGTGCGCCCAGCAGCGGCGAATCCGGGGGGGGAAAGGCAGTCGTCGCGCGGCAGTGCAGTGGTGCGTTGCGTACTGCGGCGGTCGTCGGTCGTCGTCGCCGAGCACCGGTGGAACGAAACCGAGGACGGTATTACGCTCGCGGGTGATATGTTCGCCAGGCGTTGAACCGCGCCGAGAGTGCCGGAGACACTCTCGAATAACGAGCGAACCGCGCCGCGCGGTGTGTGTGCGCGCACTGCGCGCGTGTGTGAAACCGGACCTCCGACACCGATTTTCCCTGTTCCCCGTATCCTCCCGCCGTCGCCGTTGACATCGCCGTTCGGCGAACAAGGATAGAAGAGAGAAATTGTCCAGTACTCCGGCAATGTACTCCGACGGCCACGAGGTGGACGGCAGCTGGGTGCTGCGCGTCTACGTGACGGATCTGCAGGTCGAGAGGAGCTTACGCGTCAAGGGCGAGCTGCACATCGGCGGTGTCATGCTGCGCCTCGTGGAAGACCTCGGTGAGTCCTCTTAACACGCGCATAATACTCTCTATCTCTTTCTCGCTCTTCGTCGGTTTTTTCTTCCCCACTCTCTCTTTCGTCGCTATCTCCTCCCCGACGACTTCCTCTCGCGACGTAAAATGTGGCCGCTCGACTCCGGGTTCCTCCTCGCGTTCGCATTGGACGTATATTGTACGTATACGTACGTACGTACGTACGTACGTCGCGATGCGCGACAGGTGGAATTTGAGCTTGTCGGTGGCGCGAGGTGACTCCGCGACGGCTCCGATTTTGAAGTTACCGGCGAAATGGCGCGCATGGCATGCATCCTGCGATCGGAACGTTGCAATTCGAAACGGAGCGAGCAGGCTCGTTCGTCGCGAGGGAGGCAACACTCCGAAAGAGTAATCTGTCGAAAACGATTAGAGATCATATCTTAGGTACCTTACGCTTCTAGATAGTGTCCATACTTGTATGTATGGAAGAAGCAAAAGAAAAATAGAACGTGCCGCGCGATCACGAAATCAATTGGACACGCCGTTATCGCGACACGATCGAGATCGAACGTGTAATCATTGTATAAAGCGACCAAAGTTTAGATTAAATTCTTAACTGATTTTAAATACTGATTTGAGAAGTGTCTCTTATTTGTCCAAATATATTTGGAGGAGATATACACGCCAATATTATCGATATGATGTAATATGTCTCTAATTAGAATATAATATTGTAATATTAATAAATAATAGTAATGTGTTGGTTTGATGTTGCATTATAATATTATCACGATGTTATAATATCATGTTATACACCGAAATATAATTTATATGATAAAAATAATTAAATGTATTGAGAAAGAGCGAATTAATTTTATTTATTGATTTCAAAACGGAAGAAAATTAATCGATAAAAAGAGACCTTGGTTTGCGATTCTCCGCAAAAATAATAGTTGACTAAAAATTCTCAACTCCGATAACTTTGGCCGCCGATTAACGATTTTTCTGGTAGATAACCGGTTAATTTTACGAGACTGAAAACATCGATCGCCCTTGCATCGGCACAGCGTGGATAATTAGCCAAGCCGATGCAGGACGGTTTTATCTTCGACGAATTAACCAATTTCGATCGATTGAACGAGCCGGTTCCCATATCCACCCGTATACTGGGTGGTCCGTTATTGCTGTCCGGAAAAGACGATGGGAAAGATGAGCACAGATTAAGATTTTCTGCCATACAACTCATATGTAAAATTTTATCGTATATCTCTGCACATTTTTTCAATTCTTTAGCAATATTCGATATATTCTATAATTTTTTTCGATAATATTCAGCCCTTTTCCATTTATATAGATCATTTTGTACATACATTGCACATGCAAACTTGAGAAATAAATCCAACAAAAGGAATGGGGGAGAAAAAAGGGGGGAAGAGATGCGATTTCTTCGTCGAACCCGCTCTCGTTCGCGGAAGTTTGTTCGCTTCCGCGAAATAAATTTTCGCGCGATATGAAGACCGCGGCGATATAGAATTGCCGAACAAACGTACCTATAGCGAGGAGGAAACGCTTCCGGTGAAGAGAAGAATTTCAACGCACTGTTTACCTGACGGTCGCGCGATAAGGAATAACTCGTCGTATCTCGAGTGTGACGCCCACCCCTCTCCCGGGTGGCGATAATGATAATCTCACGCGAGTGCCGATATCCATGTTTTCGTTCACCGAGTATTCAATGGGCGCACTATATTTCAGTTAAATCGATCCGTCGAAACGCGGTTATGATACAAAATCAACCCCCAACTTTATCGAGCGATTCGATGAAGATTGTAATTATATATATCGATGCAAAAAAAGTTTAAAGTCTTTGAAAGGTATATATCAAATAACCGTATTTTTATTTTTAGTCTGTGAGAGAATTTTTATTTAATTTGATTATTTCATATTCTTGTGGTTTTTTTCGCGCGGACAAATGGCATTTTCTACTTCCGAACAAATCTCATTTTGAGTGACAGAGTAGAGAGACCTAAGAAAGTGATTTTTTAATGACTTTCCAATCTTCGTTCGCGCAAGTCAATTGTCTTTCAAGCTAAGAGGATTATTACCCCTTATCCTTACCCGGCTCCCTCCGGCCCGAGTAAAATATTTATCCCAGTAATGCCCAGCTCTCCTTCGCATGATTCGCAGATCGCCGTGACTCATGAATACGTTATGACGTGAAGTAACGAGTGCAGGTGCATTATTCATTCGCGGTGTTTCCGCGAATTCGCCGCGACCCTCGAGGGATAAAATCGTTTTCAACAAGGGCGTTGTTGAAGAGAAAACCGACAAACAATTTAACTTATTAGTCGCGATCGATTATTTTTCAGAAACTCCCTTTGAAAGCGAGTTGAATAATTTATTTTCGATATTCAACGATTAATTTTGTCGTAATTAATTAGACCTTGTTCTCTAGCAAGATCGATCAATCTTGACTCTGTTCAGTTTGTAAATAACAGTATCATTATTCATGTTTGAGAACATCGGGGAAATAATGGATTTTTAAAGGAAAAGTGCATCGCGCGAACGTCGCGGATACGGCACGGAGCGGGGAGCCAGGTAGAAAAATCCAGCAGCCATATCTTTTGTTGACTGGTCCTCTTACCTTTTTTTGCTCCACCGCGCCGGACCCAACAGGTTAGCGTGGCCGTGCAGGTTCTCGCCGCATCTCGCCACTCGACGATTTCGAACCGGACCGACGCGACGTGTATTACCGGCCTACGTGTGGCTGAGCCTTATGTAAATACACCGGGTGTCCCGGAGTGCACGTAGCCACAAACCGACGTGTCGCAATGGGTCACGCGTACTCGAGCGGTTTTCTGTCGAGTGTGCGGGGCATTGTAAAAAAAAGGCTCGGAATTTATAGCGCACTCGATGCTGACAATGAGAAAATTCGGTAAAAAAAAGAAACGTTTAATCGACACAGGTCGAGAGATCGACCTGTGCCTCAAAATTGGAGGAGCTATTCGATTTTCGCAAAACGGATAATCCTTTTTTAGCACTCTCTATCTCTATCTGATTGTGAGAGACGAAAAATAAATAAGCTCGAAGCAATCGATTTCGATTTCGATTTATATCACCAAATTAATATTGAACTGCATAAGTTTCTCAAATTTTCAAGTAATTACTTGAAAACATAACGGCATATAATGCATTAAGTCCGTGTTGAACTTGTAAAGAATGAAATCGCCATAAACTTGAATAAAATTTGCATGTTCCTAACATAATCCAAAAAGACACTATATATTTTTCTTATTTTTAAATGTATAAATTTCAATCTGTATGAATTTATGCTCATTATTATATTTATTTAATCTCATTAATTAAATTTGAATCAGAGCGCCTACGATTTTGAACTGATTTCGGGTTTCCGGCGGAAAAGTACGTTTTTGTGTACATCCTGCATTCTTTTGTTACTCAGATCATGGATACGATAGATGAAGTGGTCGAGATAATTTTGAGGCGGAAAGGACGGTGTCCTTAAAGTGGAACTTAAGAAATATAGAACGTTCAGGTAAAGGACGCCTGATGCCCTTTGCCTGTAGCAAAAGAAGCGAAAGCAAGAAAATGTCATATGGCCGTTCGATATCGAAATACTTTTACATAACGATAGAAATATAATCTATTTAAATAATGATAATGCAAGTTGCAAAATTTGACGTTAGAAATTAAAGCTAATTATTACGTTAAATATGACATTGTATGTATCTAAAGTGTCTTGATGCATTGCCCTTTCAGAGAGATAGTTTATCGATCGTAAAATTAAATTATAAACATGTGTTCTATTTCCCATAAAAAAAGTGCTTAGACTTAAGTACTTCAAGCTAATACAGTAACAATAACTTACGTTACGCAGAGAGTCTCGCGCCTACAGATCGAGATCTCGAGCTCTCTATCCTTTTTTAGCCGCTTCATCATTCTAATTTGTTCATTCCATAAATTCTGCGTTACAATGCGTAAACACATTGCGTAAGCGTCTTCGAAGTAGCCTGATCATATTTCGTTATGCAACATTCATTGGCACTTTGCGAAGCGGTGATTTCCTATTTTACGAAATTTTATCTTGTCTCTCGAAACTTTAGATATATTTAGAATCATATTTCATTATAGTTGTGCCTGTATTCTATTCAATTATTATATAATAATCATATGATTTCGTTGAAGATTAGAATACAAGATAATTGAAATTCCGAGTAGGACCGATCACGTTTAATAATATTTCCATTCAATAACGTAATAGTAGCGATATCTATGTAACATTAAAGTATCATTAATAACATGTTTATTAGATTTTGAAAATTTTGTTTATACATCGGTATTCGAAGCTCGTTAAAGATATAATTACCGGTCTCTATTATTGCATTTTAATAAGAAAACAGATATGTTCAGATTGTACAGTTTCCGGATTCTTATAAATAACCAAAATGAAAATTGATTGTCATAAACAGTGGTACCTTTTTCTTATTATATCGGTGTATAAGCAATATAAAATTATATTGTTTTATTCTTAGTAATAAGACGTCAAGATTTTCATTTCCGTTTTCGGAATGTAAAAGTTTTTCACACTGAAAAAAAATTGTTAATCCCAAAAAATACTTAGTCCAATACGTTCAACTAAACATTTTAGTTAGTTTAACTAAATATTAGTTGAATTAATTATTTCTTGATTTAAAAAACTAAATAAATTGTTGAAACAAGTAATGTTTAGTTGAACGTATCGGACTAAATATTTTTTCGGATTTAGAGAACATTTTTTTTTTCAGTGCATATATCAATGTATATTTGTTCTAAGTAATTGATTGAAATTGACGAAACGTTTAACTTGTATATTAAAAATTAATATATATACTTTCTTGAATGATATAGAAATATATCATATATATATATATCGATTCTATATATACATCGATTCTATATATGATATATTATCGATGTTATAAAATCAATTCAATTTTGTGACACATTTATGATTTATTAAAGAATACACGTTTACCATAATTTTGCAAATAGGAGACAGATGAGCAAAATAAGATATATAAATTCGATAATTCAGTCGTCTTATTATATACCTTAGTTTATCTATAATATATCATTTATTTGCAATTTCTTAAAACGTGCACGTAAATCTGCAAATCCGATTAATTTTATAATGTTATTGTTCGACAATATATCAGTAATAATATTTATGTGAAAAATCTTGCATCGTGTATATCAGATTTGAAAGATTTCTTTTATATACAACTACTTCACGTTTACTACCGATATAATTAAAGGTTTATACCACGTTTTATAAAAATTCAGATATAGCTGTGCTGAAATTGTCCTTTCGAGTAAAATTATCTAAATAATTAATAATATTCAAATAATATAATTATCATCTAAACCGGGACCTCGAACACCTATCATTTAATTGATATCGCTTTCTAAAATCTCTGATCTAGATTATCATCTAGACTAGAATTATCATTCCACTCGAAGTATCGCAAGACGAAATTTCGGGTGAACAGTCGATCAAATATAAAAACGCGACAAATTTGTCATGGAAGTTTTTTATACATCATTTCCCTTTTAAAAATGAAGAGAATTTCAGATAACGATATGCATCGATATGCACGATATGCAAAAGTAAGTCTAATTACTTTTGGAAAGTAATGCTATGTAATTATTTGCATGCTTTAATGGTTCTTCGCGAGCGCTGCGTCCGATCTGAGTGCCTTCCGCTCCTGTCGGTGTCCCTCGCGGCTTCCTCGCTCGCCGGCGCAGGCGGTTGGTTTGAAAAGCTGCTGCGAGTCCGGCTGTCCAAGCCGCGACTTCTGGGCCGGTGTTCGACTGCCAGGCTGGCCAGGCCGTGGCTACGTCGACCGGTGGCAGTGTCCCGCGCATGGTTGTTTCCGTGAAAACGTTTCGACCCCGTTGCAAATCGCGTAAGGTAGCCAACATCATATGAAATTACGGTAATCCGACCCTGTACACGTAATCCGAGCAGATAATTCAACTTAACAGCTTCGCGGTGAGTCGACCTTCGGATTTAGCCTTCGCCTGCTGTCGCTTCGATGACGAAGGAAATCCACGATGAAAATCCACGCGCGGTAGCCCATATTCTTTTCTTTCTTTCTTTTCCCTTCGCATTTCTTTCGTCTGACAATGAGACACATCGTGAAAAATTTACGGATGGCGTAGCAGAGACAAAAGAACTCGCCACCCGTGAAACAGAATGATTGAGGGAAAATCCACCATCATAAATCCGCAGAATCGTTGAAGAATCTGTCATTAAAATTGAAAAGCTCGTAGCGACTTAATCCGCTTCTTTTAACGTTAAAACGTTCCCCAATTGTGATTTTGACATATCCGTGATTTTTCGTTTTTAATTAGACGATCGCGGAATTCGCAGTGACGAAAAGGAGAGCTTTGCGCGCGACGGCATTGCCGGAGCTTCGGATTCGGTTTCGCGGAAGAGTCGTAAGAAGAATGCAGCCTTGCCGTCGAGTTACTGACGTACGGTACATTGGCTCGGATATCTCGTCGACTTTTTCTCCCTTCGCGACGGCACGAAACCACGTGTCTGACCAGCGAGCGTCAATTACACGAGGCTGATTTCGATAACAACCGGGCACCGCGAACGAGAATGCCCGTTAAATCAAGCAAACATGTAGACTTTTTAACCCACGTTTCATAAAATCGATAGGACATAGGAGAGCTAAGATATACATAACAATACATTTGGAATTTGTCATAAATTTCCAAACTTACTTACTTTATTTCAGTTATCTTATCTGTTTTTGTAAAATTGCCATGTCATGGTCATGCCATTTATCAAAAATAGCAAATAATTAGCAAATTAATTGCATATAAAATATTTTATATTCTGATAATTTGCCTCAGATAGCTTAATATATTACCTTTTGTAGTGGCACCTGGGCCGTTTCACCATTTGGAGACGACGTTGTCTCTTACGGTACTTTGCACGAGTCGTGCAAAACGCGTATGGGGCATCACGACCTTCCTGTAACCGGGCTTCTTAGATTTTCTAATTTACATTCGATCGATTTTTACGATCGAATGAACATGGAGAAAAGAAATCTGCTGACGTATATTTTATACCGCAGTAAATTTTCTTTATTTAATACAAAATACGGTTTCTTCGAGAAACAACATGGGAAGAGGAAACATTTGTTACTTCTGCTGAGACATATGACTTTTACAGATGAAACCACGTATGTATTGTTCGCGCACGTACGACGTACCGTGTCGATTATAAATGAGAATAGAGGGAGGAGGGTGACGGATGTGCCGTAGATTAGGGAGTGATTTAATTCTGTTTGCACGTGTGTGTGATATTGGATCGAAGGATCCTGTTCCTTCTCGGAAGGAACTTAAGAGGATTAGGCTGTCGTCCTTTGGACGCTCTTCGAAAATATCATCCATTCGAGTGACACGTATCTAGTTTTTCATTTATTTATCGATTTTTTAGATTTATATAAAATAATTATATAAAAAGATTTTATTCTACATTTTACGACTTATATTTTTTGTTCGTATATATAATTATCTCTATCGGTTGTACAATTGAGCTTCATATACGACGTGAGTTTTTTCGATCGTAATAAAGGTTGTGTTTCTGTCGAAAGTGTTTTACAATTTTTATAAAATAGTAAAATCGTATTTCGAAAGATATTAATATGTACTTGTATAGCTTACATTTCCGTGGCAATACTTTCTCGTAAAATGTCTTGATAGCTAGCTAGAATGAGACTCTATTTGTATTCTACTATAAGACTTTTTTGGCGCGATAACCTTCGACTTAATCCTTGATCTTTTCCAAAGTCCAATTCATTCGGACGTTCCTACGAGACGATAATTGGCATTGAATTCCGCTGATAATCTCGCTGCCATTATGAAGATATGCTAATAGCTCGCTCGTAGTTGTTACTTGCTGTTAAAGCTTGCGATAGGTCTCGGCTCGATTGGTTAGCGTCGATCATGTTAATTGAAGATGACGTTAAGAATCAACTGTGTCGCTTTTATTACGAGTAGACTACGAATAAACGCGTCTCTTTCAATATACGTTACTTGTCAATTGAAAGAAAATAGTCTAAACTATTACATCGCGAATTACCGTTTGTCTCCGGTATAACTCCCAATAAGATAACTTCGCAGCCTGTTTTATTTTAGACTTTATATAAATTTTATCAATTTTTATTAATCTCATCAGAGACATTGACATTTACGTACGTTTAGTTCTTTTTTTTATTCTAATATTGCTGACAAAGGAAAGACAATGTGGCAAATAAGTATATACCAAATAAAATAAAAAAAAGAAATCCTGTCATATAATGGCAGATGTAATATTTATATTATTTAAAATCGCGTGGTAATAAAATACTTTTCACTTTCTAACTTAAAAAATGCATTTTTGAAGAAATTAATACGAAAGCACGACAGAGAGAAAAAGAGGGAAATGAAGAATTTTACGAACTTTAATAATAATTGATAGAAGAAGAGCTGTGAAAAATACAAACTTTTCTTAAAAAATAAGAATCATATTTTGTATGTTAAATACTAATACCGCATAATTGTATTTAAATTGCGATGACGATGCTTACATATTAATATTGTGAGTCATAAGAAGAATTCTATATGAAATTCTTCTCTCTTGACGAAGTAAGTAAATGCTTACCGAGTAAACCGATTACCGAGCAAAGGAATGTTCTGGATAAATAATTATATGTGTTTAAACTGTCGAAACTTTTCGACTCAAATAACCGCATTCGACGTATCAAACGCACTAAACATCGAGTATCTTTTTTTCATTTTTTTAACATAGAAAAATCTTGTTATATAATTCAGCTAAACAATAAAGCTCCATATGGTGAATTGGAATGTTTATTCTGAAAGCCATATCAATATTTGTTTAAGAAATTCTCTGATTTTTTTAGATCAATATGCGTTTCAAGATCAAGCTTAAATTACATATCGCGTATGTAACCGAGAATTTTTCGCTCGGATATATGAATAATAGTTCCACCGATAGCGCGTGACTTCACAGTCCGACGAACGTGCCGGTTTCGTAACCGAACGAGTGAATCATGCGCGATAGAGACGCGATAGTTGTTCTTCCGAATAATTCGTGTACGGAGGGATCCGTCTGTGCGTGCCGAGAGCCGAGCAACACGTTCCGCCGAACTGAAAATATTCGAGATGCGATGACGAGAGCCTTGAATGGTCCGACACGCGCCGCGTGGACGAGGAAACGGCGTTGACGACGGCTGCTTCAGCATGCGTCGACGAAACCCCGCTCCGAAACCTTGACCGAGTGACTTCATTATTGCGGTTTAATGGCACGAAGGATGAGCCTTATAAGTCGACGAGTCGCGGACGACGAATTTGTGACGATTAACACGAATTCACGGCGCGGCGGTACGAATCCTCGCGATCATCGTCGAATTTAAGAATATTATATACGAAACGCTAATTAAGTATTAATCAGGGATGGACAAAATCTTATTCACAAATATTAGCTAACGAATAAGAGACATAATACTTAATTTGTTATAATATATCGATACTTTATTTCGTTTATTCTTGCGATATGTTAAAATGCATGATTTCGCAAGCATAAATTTAATTTACATAATAAACTAGAAATGTTTTTAAGAGACGCCTTGGACGTACGGTCTAAATCTTACGAATGCTCTTAAAAATAGCTCAGCAGGATGTTAATATTACCCTTGGCACATATAGCGTTGTTTTTTTTTAACGGACAAGTAATGTTCTGAAAATATGACACTCGCAGAATACGTCGTGCCTTTCGGTGCGAAAAATGAAACGATCGGGGACGCGATATCGTTACCCTCGAATCGTACGGAACTTTTCTCTGTGGACAACTTAGGATGAGTGAGTTAGACGACGATGAGATCAAACAGACCGCACCCTCGTTAATGTGTTTCTTCTTGCACCTATATAATGTCTCAAGAAACACTTGGAACAGTTGATCCACATCCTACGATTATGAATTTTTCTTGAAGGGAAATTATGAGAACTCGGAAAGAAATTACTATCGAATAACTACTAATTTTTGGAACGCGTGAAGTTTTAGCAATTTGCCCTACTACTACTAGCAACTATTGTAGCTCCTTTGCTACAATAACAGAATATATGTACATATGTTACATATGTATGTACATATGTATTATATCCACTTTTACCCTCCAGATGGAGTTAGACATAAATAATTTCTCGTATACAAAAATACACACAATTGGTGATAATAGACAGTTGGTTATATAGACAGATTAAGCGTTGTCAGGTTACGTTGTTTGGTAACTTATTAATTTTTGGAACGTGGGGTTTTAGCAGCCCCACCAATAAATTGAAAGAAACATAATTTATCATCAGACGAAAACGACTGAGTCGGTCTCTATTTTTCTTTTCTTGACACCACGCAGTTTCTTATACTACTGGTAGTATAGGTTTAATCGGTAATTTTGCTCTGATGAATTTAATTTGGGAATTTAGACGAGTACACCCCACAATTAGAACATTAATATATTAATATCTGTAATCAAGTCGGAATTATTTTTTAAATAAAAAGATGTCAAAAATTTCTCATTAAAGCATATTTATTCTTACTCTAAGCTAAAACAGCGATAAACAATATTTTTGCATATAGAGATATTATTGTAGTAAGATCAAAATATTCTCTTCGTATCTTCCATTTTTTTTTAAGTTCTTTTCTGTCTTTTTGTACTTTTTATATTCGCTTACACCCACGTATTCCTTTCCTCATATTTCTTCGGTTTTATTGCTCGATTTGATGTTCCTCTTAAAACCCGCGTGTTCTTTGTTCGGTAAGGAACTGCCTGGAAGACGATAACGTTTCGTTCGCGAAAACAGCGGAGTCCACCTACATAAAAAGTCCACTTCCTCGCTTGTATCCCTTACGTAATGCGTTTAAACTTATTAAATTTCCTGCGTAAACACACGCGATTAGTAATTTCTGATTGATTTGTATTTTTGATTGTAGATTTTTAAGAATCTTTATTTAAAAAATATATCCAAATAATATATCAGTTCAGGACTTGGTTAGTGCTGTAAAATAGACGATTTGAGTTCTTATATCAGTTGCGTCAGCGGAGGCTCATCGGAAAAAATAACGGTCGAGGTCGACGTCGGCAAACGTTTTTATGAAATAATAGCAAGACACGTACACGTTACCCGCGCATAGGTAATGGAACGCAGGTGGTACGATATGCCGATCGAGCGTCATCGGAATTCTTCATGGAGGTCCCATTATGTCACGACTGATTAAACGTTATAACTGTCTATCGAGGGGGCGTGAACGTTAACGGTCGGTCTATCGCGGTGATACACGGTAAAATTGAATCGGCTCACAAGCATTCGTAATCAGCTCGGTTCATAATGCCTGCAATGCGTTTCTCTCGCCAGTTTCGTGACAGAAAATAAGCCGAAAGTAATCGTACAAGTAAAAAAATTATTAACTTACATTACGATTTTATGAATATTATATACATTAAATTCTAATTAGATTAATCTAAATTAAGTTAATTACTAACTGAAAAAATTGTTATTAAATATGTTCGTTTTTATGTAAAAAATGTTGCGCCTAACGCTCTAAAGACGATAAATTCGGCCTTCGTCGTTTATCTCGCGAACGAGAGCGTGCGTACGCGTATACAGTTTCGTTGATCGCGAGAGGGGGGAACAATGTGCGAAAAGTCGACCGTGCGGCTAGTTGGTTCGATGGAATAACTACCGACATCCCCGTAATTCATTCCGTTCAATTAGAGCGTCCGTACGGTTCTTATTCAACACCGAGAGATGGAATAATAGGATTATTTACGGATACGCCTACCAGATCGCTTCTTCGGTCAATAACCAAGATGAGTAACCTCAGTTCATCTGATATCTGGATGTATGTACCTACAATCTAAAAAAATAATCTTTTTGTGATCATGTGTTATTTACATTTTTATAGTAATTTTAACTGCAATGTTTTGATTCAATTTTATCATATTGTTTTTAAATAAATTTACAGTATTTTTTCATGACTATACGTCGTAAGCTTTTCGTCCAACACGATCTATAAAAGTCGATGCAACATACAGAGAAACGGTATTCATCAGACGGTATCATTTATGAGACGTTACGGTATTAAAATCAGATAAGAAAATTAAAAGCATTATAGGCATTAAGTGTCGCATTTATTTTTAGATACTCATTCTTTCACGCTTGATTCGAGGTAGGCATTACAACGTCGCGCTCTGTGAATCTATTTTCTAAAACGAAACGCTGCTCGAGCAGCAAAACAATGCTGTCGCGTCGGATGATGATTTAATAGGGGTCCCGACCGACTTGCTCCATCCTTCTCTGCCTCAAGTCGCGCGTAATGTAGATCGATTCTTGCCTCTACACGCACATATAGTGTGCTGCCAGCGTTCATTGGCCGTTCAATAACGTGACGAATGTGTTTTCTGTCACGTGCTTCGGGATCGGCACACCGACACCCAACAGAATACATCGAACCGAGGCCTGTCTGCAATAGAATAACATAATTTAAAAAACAATGGCATACCACAATCTCCTAGTGAACAAAGATTCTAACGTACCTACGACAATGCGTGTGTAACAATTATATCGATTACGGCACAATGCAATAAATTGCAACACGGTTGATTAATAACTATTTAATACAATAATTTATTTGAGGAAACAAATTAAATATTGAATCACTTTACCTATCTCAATTGCTAATTTTATTTTAATTAGTAAATACATACTCATCAGTAATGATAGCGAAGGGATTTTATTCTCGTTAATATAATTAATATATTAATCGATTCTTCTAAACTTGGGATTATTTGTCGCTGCGTTATTACCTTGAGATTAATTTTAAACGCGTAGTTTCGTGAGTAAACGAGATTTTACGACGTATCGTCGAGCATATATCGTAAGATGATACAGGTAATTGACTGCCGTTACACGATCACGACGGGTCGTTTGAATGGGTCCACTGTTGCACATTTTCTGAAGCTTTCACGTCCGGAAGCTGGCCTGACTGCACGACTGACCCTTCCGCGAGCAATCTCCTCTTTTAATCAAAACGGAGGAGTAATATGCGCCGGAATAATCGCGTGATGGATAGCTCGAGCAAGTAAGATTCGAAAAAAATCGCGAACAAATCGAAAAAAAAAGGAAAATGAGCAATTACATTGACGTGTCATTTGTGCCGCAATAAATTGATAAATAAAAATAGGCGGAATCGCGGCGTGTATATGTCTGCTTTGCACTCGATGCTCGATGCTCGTGCGCTCGCAATCGGCATAATCGAACCTCTGTCCCAGGCCGGCGGATTCATAGTGTATCCAGTTTACTATTATTATTATTATTATTATTATTATTGGTTTGAGACCGTCGATCGAATCTCGATCGGGGTCGATCGTTCTTGCGACAGCAGACCGTGGTCGTTCCGGCCGATGGCACTCGCTCGTGCAGAACGTTACTTCGTTCCTTTTTGCGATCGACGGCACGGCTATAAAGCGATACGCTCGAGTTTCGTTCGAACGAGGCCACGAGCTACGCGCGCGAATTCGCTTCGTTGTGCCCGCGGGAATCGGCATAAATCGATTACACTCGGCAGATACGATTAATCTTGACCGGGGAAGCGCACGTTTTTTTTCTAGAAGCACTGTCAAGGGTACACACCGTGCAAATCGAAATATAATAACCTCCATTAAGTTATTAGCCTCCTTCGCTAAATTAATTCTAATATTGCAAAATGAAATACTAATTAAGTGGAATTAGCAACTAATTCTGGCGTATTTGTTTCTTTAATTTATCGGATATTTATTTTTTCATTCTTAAGTCAGCTCCCCCATTATGTATCTAATTTTAATTCTGCCAAACATTTTCGACTTAAACGCTTAATTAGCACTTAATCTTACATACATAAAAATTTAACGTATAAGAGGAGGTTTAATTTAATAGGGGTGAAATAATTGCCGGTATTTCGCGATCGAAACTGGATGCTCGCTAGAACGGAATGGGTCGAGTCACCGCGTCATATGGTATCCTGTTTGTCTGTATCGTATTATCCCGTTTTATCCGGCAGCCGCCCATTAAGGCTCTCTCGAGTAAAGGTCTCGACTGCAGTGATATAGCAAACAACGTGCTATAGCTGCTCGCATTTCGATTGCAAGTATATCTGAAGGCAAACTCGATATGACTCGCTAATTATGCTGACGCCAGGATACTAATGTTACGGTGGAATGAGCGCTAATTCGCAAAACGTATCCGCTTGCGGATTAACGTGGAAACGATTAGACGTCGATGAGACGTCGTTACGTGTCGCGACCACCGAAATCGCATTAAAGGCAGGAAGAACGATGACTCACGCGGACGCGACTCTGCATTCTGCGAGCCGTCCTCCTCCCCCGTTCGATGCACGGGGCGTTTCTGCATATCATGGGTTTTTAACCGAAAAGCCAGCTGACTCGCTGACTTAACGCTTTCCTCAATAATTTATCTGTGGCGATTACATCGTCACCTATCCAACCGCCGAAGTAATTCGAGAGGGCTCAAATAAACGAGAAACAGAAAATGAGAAAAACATGTAAAAACGTTTATAAGAAAGTAACGACAAGCGAAAGTAACAAATTTGATATACAAACAATAAACATTCGCGAAACTATCAGTTTATTGTTAAACCGATCTAGACTTGCCGAGAGGCTTCTCGAAGGGTACGGGATCCTTAGAGAGCGATAAAGACAAGAGGATTCGACTATCGGACTCGTTCGCGTACAGACGTGCCTGCGCTTAACTATTGTAGAGACAGAATAAATAGAAAGTGAAGAGACAAAGATTTAATTATCCTCG
The DNA here is from genome assembly GCF_030848795.1 of Temnothorax nylanderi. Lineage (NCBI taxonomy): Eukaryota > Metazoa > Arthropoda > Insecta > Hymenoptera > Formicidae > Temnothorax > Temnothorax nylanderi. The sequence continues at coordinate 2,096,545 of NW_027249069.1, read as the reverse complement.
CCTTTGCCAGACTCTTTTCCACAATCAACCTCACATTCCTTTTACGTATATATACGATTAAATTTTTTTTTAACTTTTTTTCTAATTAGCTCTTCTATTAAAATATTATTGAATCATTTCCCATCATTTTTCCCATGTAATTCTGGTTCTTTTAGTAATTTTTTTAAATATCTTATAATTGTTTCAATTATTAATGTATTATTTTTTGTAAATTTTTTACAATGTTATTTTATCTCTCTTATTGTTCTGTATATAGTTGAAAACATCATTGTACTGAACGCCTTCCTTTCCACAACATTAGTTCCCTTCTTTGTAAATTGGCCATTTTATTTTCGGGCATCATAGAATCATGCTGTTACGTTCTCGTCATGAATCGTCATGATTATTACTCGACATGACTGTTTTCCGTGTTGAATAATCGCCCCTCGAGATTCCATTCGTTGCGCTCGTACAACCCGAGTCGAAATTTAAAACCTACTATGAACCTTATTCATGGTTCTTTGGCCTCCGATAATGTTCCTTGGCCTGCAAGTTCTATTTTGAACTTGCTAACGCCTTCTTTTCGCCTCTGTTGAATCATGTTGTCCTACAGAATCCGTATTTATCCTACATTAGACCTACAAGTTTCGCCGAATTTAGAGAACCAATTTAAGCATGCCTACTTTCGTTCTTACAAGTCCTACCTCTTTATCTCTTTTGAATCTTTAAATCTTAAAAATTTTCAGCGTCAATAAAAATATTAATACTCGATCCGCAGATCGAGAATGATTTTTCTATTATTTCAGCCTAATGCAATTAATATGTTAGGGTATAAAATGAACAGTAACAAATATACTAAAAAATATTTTATTCTAGTTCTTTTTGGTTGATAGGCATTCCTATATACATTTGATTATCGATCTTCATATATACGCAAACACATTTTAAAGTTTTAATCGGAATCGCTATAAAATTGTCTATTTTGTGATATATCTAGCATAGTAACAGGAACGCTGTTCTTCGAAAACAAGCGTTCGGCGAGGACGATCGCGGCCGTTGCCAGCGGACGTTTCGAGTTTTGTCAACACGAGCTTTTGTTTTGTCGTCATGCTTTTCGGGAGGAGACTCTCCCGAAACCAGTCTGAGCTTGTTCGCCGATCGGGACAGTCGTTCCCGAGACCGTTCGCCATTTATAATAAAAACTTATAAAACTAAACCGTACGTGTGTGTTCCTTGAAATTACACCTTACAATTTTGTGACATTTTTGTAAAAAAAATTAGTGTCAGCTGTATTATAATCACCACGAATAACGAATGCATTATCAGTCTCAAATTTTTGTATAATCGCGTAATGTTCATTTTCTCTATGTTCGCATTGACAGAGTTGTTCATTGCAATTCTGATGAACGGTTTTGATAAAACACTGAATTTTTGCAAGGTGTGTTTGACCTTCATTATTTACATACTGCACAACAGAAGATTCAGTCTGTAAATCTACTTTGTACATTTGCGATACCTTCTTTGCGTTTCCTTCTATTACTGAAAAAATCGATCTGCTTGCATTGTATAATTTTAATATTTCTATTGAATAATAAGTGAGAACAGCTGTGATCCAGGCTCTCGTAAGATTTCTTTATTTTTATTGATTAGATACGTGAGAGCCTTCAATGTGTGTATATATACATATAATTTTTTTTATCCATATGTAATAATTTTTCGGCGTAAATAAAGTATTCATTTTTCCTATACATGGATTTAACATCTCTGTTTATAATTTTAGATCGACAAATGCGTATTCTGTCTTGTTGTAAAATGTTGAGACGTGCATGCTGACGTTTCGTTACGTATTCTTCACAACGCGAGAACTGACACCAAACGCATCACATATATGTCGCGCTAGTGTCGCAATTGCGGTATTAAGCAGTATATTGTCCGGTTGTGCTGTATTTGTCTATATAGACCGAACAGATCCTTCGCCAGCGTGCCATCCCCCAGGTGGACACTTGGGACTCGCGATGGCACGACTCTGTTCACTAAAATTCGGAATTATTTAATATTCCATCATCTTGTATACTGTACTTTCATTTAATGTGCATCTTAATTTTAATAAATAATGTGTTAATTATGTAATTTACTTTACTACAGATAGAATATGTACGATAAGCGAAATATTATATTATTTAATATTTGCTTTTCGCACATTATAGTCTATCTACAGTTAAGCAAATTATATAATTAATATAGATACTTATTTATTAAAATCCAGATGCACATTAAATGCAAGTACAGTATATGAGATGATGGAATATTAAATAATTCCGAATATATATGCATTTCTAAAATATATATAATACAGAACATGGAGCCTTTTTAGAGGTTATTAAAAGGTACTCTTTTGAGCCTTCACATGGAGAAAACGGCAATAAGTGACAATTTTTAGCATCAAGGGAGGACAATAACCAAGTAATGGATAAGCTTACATTGGTCCTCTAAATTCCGCGGAACTTGTAGGTCTAATCTAGGATAAAAATTTCGACTCGGGAACGGCCGATGACTCAACGTTCGCGATCTTCCGCAGCATCTATGCCAATCGTTTCGCGTGCAAGGTGACTAGACCAGAGTAACTATAGTCTATATTTTCAAAATTATATTTTCTCTCTCCTAATTTTGACATGCAAATAACTGATGGCTATTCGTATTCGAAAAGAAGACGCGATTCTACGTCCCGTACAAGAAAACTAATCGAAAATGACTGTAATTTCCCCATACGAGCCACGAGGTTTCATTTTCGAGATAAAATATTTTGAAAAGTGAAGAATTAACGCACTTCTAAAATTTCAAATTTCGAAGGGATGCGGCTATCCGGGAACGTAGACTAGCGTGCGGATTTGCGCAGCAACGTAGAGAAAGGAGAAAGGAAATTGAGACAATGGTACATTGTACGGGTAATGGCGGGAATACGGCACGGTGCAGCGCATCGCATCCGTTTCTGATCTCTCACGCGCTCGCTTACGTGGGACACGATTGCATGCGTGCGTGCGTGCGTGCGTGCGTACATGCGTGCGTGCGGAGCGTTGGACTCGATACCGGGTTTAAAGATAGCTCGTGACGTCAGCGGTGCCTTTGCTCCCGAACTGCCGCTGCCGCCGCTGCTGGTACCAGATATATACACGAATAAGCCTGGAACTCGCGCCGTCCGATTTCGCTCGTTCTCGCGAATTTCGTAACTCTGTCGACCGTAATGTCGACCCCAAGTTTGTCAAACCCGCAAATTTTATTACCCCGATTCCGAAGAAATCTGAGGATTTTTTTTAATATTATATATTTGCGGTAGATGTGCGGTAGATGCGAAGTTTCAGACAAACGTATAATCGTCAAACGAAGCGCGCGACTTCGAACGATACAAACTGTTCGATCGTCCGATCGAAGTGTTCTCTCTCGGAAAGGAAACGTATACGGGATCGCGTATCGCGCGTGAAGCGGGCAGTCGCAGTTCGCGCTGAAAGTGCACTCGCGCGACGGATGCACTCCGCGACGCGAAGTGCCATTACGGGCGACGTTGAAGAGTAACGTCCCCCGAGTAACTCGCCGGCGTAATGGATCTGTCTTGCGAAAATAGCCGCCGCTCGAGCGCGCTGAAACGCGCGAGGAACGACGCGATCTGGCGAATTGCATCACGGCGAAAAAAAAATCTCTCGTGACACTTAATCCGCGAGTGCTCGCGGATTCCTGCTGCGTGTGTGCTGAGATTTAAAATTGTCTTCTTACGACAGTCTTCTGCACAAAATATATAGGCATTTCGGGAAGCTTTGAAAATTATATGACATTGAATATATGAGACAGATATGCGTCAACTTCCTTTATTACGAAAAAATTGAATTTAAATGAATAACTCGACATATAAAACATATTATGTATCTCACTAAATACACGCGTTACATCAACGCGCTCCGGGCATTTTTGGGCAGACGATCAACCTGACGTCGCGAAAAGGAAAACAGCGCATTATTCGAGAGGGAGAAAGTGTAGTCTCGTGTACGCGAATTATCAGCCTGTGCTAATATTATGTCCCGCAATTATCGCCCCATTGCTGGTCTTTATCTTATCGCATATTTTTTTTTCACGTTAACGTGGCTACCTGTTGGTTTCACCTTCAAGCGCGTTCACAGAAACTAATTAGCGTGCAATCTAAATCATTCTCTCGTAATGATCCATCGTCGAGACAGCCATCCGCGATAGCGACGGCTTTCCTCGTTACGCAAACGGTTATTCTATTTCCTTTAAAGATTCGCGAAAGTTTATTCGAGGTGAATTAACCGCTTATTAATTATAGAATCGGTACTAGAACTCTCACATAAAGAATTAAATCAAGTCTAAATTGTCTCGTCTAAATTATCTTAATCAAAGATTATTTAAATAATCGATCGAATAAAAATATGCTTGGCAATCGCGAATAAAATAAAGATTCATTATCTTTTTTTTTTACATATTTGTTATTCTAACAAGACTTTTTTGACCATCTCTCCGCGATTCGCGACTTTCGTATGAATCGATCGTTATAGACGCGATGAACCCTCGCCTACATTCGCCACACGTAGGCCCCTTCCATCATCTGCAACGTCTATTAGCGCGTAACTAGGTGTACCGACATGTACGTTATCCGTCTACCTGTATGGGGTCCCGACGCGTGGGCGGAACTTGTCTCTCGCGCTTTCCATTCACTCGGATGGACGCCTTCGTGCCCATTCATGGCGCTTTGGTGCCGTACAATGTCGCCGTTCGTCACGCGTATCTGCGCGAATTCGCGCGATTTTCATCGAACACGAGCTTTCGAATCGCCGCGATCACGAGGAGGTCTCGCGTCTTTATCGCGAGAAAGTTGACTCTTATTTGACTGCATGATCAGAACTGTAAGCATGTAAACATAGCTGAATAAAATATCCATCCATAGACACTACGAAACTGCGTGGTCAAGAAAAGAAAAATGGAGACTTCACCGGACCAGTCGTTTTCATCTGATGATAAATTATGATTCTTTTAATTTATTGGTGGGGCTGGTTGCTAAAACCCCACATTCCAAAAATTAATCAGTATATATAAGAGATCGTTATCAAATTATTTCGCCTGTCATAAGTGAATTTAGCGCAGTGAATGAGACTGGTACATTATAATCTGTCTATTATAACCAATTGTGTGTATTTTTGTATACGAGAAATTATTTATGTCTAACTCCATCTGGAGGGTAAAAATGGATATAATACATACGTACATACGTACATATATTCTGTTATTGTAACAAAGGACACATGAATTCTCCCTCCCCCCTCCCCCCTCTCTCTCTCTCTCTCTCTCTCTCTCTCTCTCTCTTTCTGTTTTAGATTGCTCGGGATTTCCGCTCGTTCTCGATATCGCCTCTTCGCGTGCAATATATTGTTCCTCTCGTTGTGCGCCTCTTTAAAGCGCCGATTGAGCGACGCGTCTGTACGATGCGCTTTATGTCGAATTATCAAAGAAACGTTACGCGCCGCTTTATTTATAGATACGATAATTAAACGCACTTGAAAAGTTTGAATGGCGCATGTGAAAGGCCGATGCTCGACAGTGATGCACGATATATGCAACGAGGAATAATAGCTGATAAAAGTCAGTCGAGAGTCGTGCGGCCGATCAAAGCCTACGTCGTCGTCGCGTCTGTCGTTTATGTCCGTAAATCGCAATTTTCTCGACCCACGTGAACCCGCGTACTCACGTGCACGATCGAGCGGACGATCTGTTCGATATCGTGGAGTTTCGTCGTGGAACTCCCAAGAATTCAAAAAGTGTCACGACTTGATTCTCTCTATGGTTGAACTGGAATTATTAAACAATTTTTACATAACAAAAATTGGAAGCTCCTAGTATCCTGGAGTCCCTATCTTTTACATTTAATCATTGAAAAACTCTTGTTAAATATATTATAATTATACACTACTAAATTCTTTGGAATCTAGAACTCTGATTGAAATTCTGTTACAATTTTAACGGTGAAGTCTTGATTCTTTACGTAGACGTTTGCGGAAGACAAAAATATTTCGGTATTTATGTATGGTGTGTCAATTTATGGCTAAGTTACACGTTTCCATTACATCTATACTTCTATTTCACGCGTGCCATTTATCGAATACGATGCAGGAACACTATGCGTGTACCAAAGTGTATCTCGGGGGAGAGAGAAAGAGAGAGAAGGCTCTTAACGTACACGAATCGGAGTGTTTATCGGCTAAGGAACGCGTGGCTCTCGTATGAAAGGGATCCATTCATATTAATCGGAGTGCCGCGCACATGGAAAAATGCGAGTGGTATCGCGTAATTACTCCGATCGACCTACGTATTAATACATACTCGCGGCGCGCACTCGTAGAATCTTGAATCGATTAATGCGGAGAGGAACAAAGAGACCATGTATGCAGTCACACACGTTATCATTGTTTCCGGAAGTAATCGGCCGCGTAGTTATCAAGCGTTCCGCGCATTTTTCGCCGTTAAATGCTAAATATTAATCGAGCCTATCTCTCGGAATTGTATTCAGAGAATAGACGTTACGTTTCTAAGTTATCATTTTTATTCTCTCGCTTTTATTTGCTAAGCTAGTTCTACATATTTCAGGCAATCGTATGGCGTAACTAGCATTTAACAAGATGTATGCAAAACAAATAATAACGTAGAGAGCTTTACTTTACGAGCCACGTGTCTGTATACAATAAAAAGGGAGTCGGCGGGACACATCTTTGATAAGCGGGAGTCGCCTCGAAGAGGCTGTTACAGATTGTTAATCGCGCGAGTTGGTTAACCGCGCGGTGCCGCGGTGCGACAATCGCTAAATGTTCGTAGGGAATGATCGCGTCGATATCAAGACGGTGATACGCGGGCATGCACCGCTACCTGCCCGCTCGTGCGAGTCGTGCGTCGTGCGTCGCCGTGCGAATGACAGCGGCGACAGCGCAGCGACCTTGTGTAAGTACGCGAGAACGCACCGTACGCGGGTACGACCAAGGTCGCATGCCGATCGATCCGTTGTGTCCGCGCCGAAATATTTCCACTCTGCTAAGTAAATTCGAACACGTACACCCTGTTCGCTCCTTTCCCGTTTCGAAATAACGTCCGCAAAGATATCGTGCAGATTTTGTTAAAAAAATATTTACCTTTCTCGGTCGAAAGAGTATTCGCAGAAAGCTCGATCTGTTCTTCCTCCAAATTTTCACATTCCGCGCGAGATAAGTTTACGTTATCTGTTCTGTGCTGTGTGCTGTGTTAAATTTAAATATGTTAAATTTAGTTGAATTTTATCATAAATCGAGAATTACTGTATTAAAATTGAAAAAAAATTAAATTGTTGCGTAAGTGACGATTTTATCTCATCTTCTTCATTGAAATCACACATTTTTATTTCTTTCAGGATGTAACAAATTGAAGAAAGTAATAAAAGATTGCTTTCTATAAATATTTTTCCGATCAAAATAAAGATAAACTTTATTTTTTAATGACCATCTGGCTTAATAATTCTTTTTAAGAAGAGCAATTAATTGTTTATACAAAAATTTTGATTAAGAAGAATTTAAGAATTTATAATTCAAAAACCTATTGTCGACATTTTCGATCCTAATTTCGCGAAAGAATACGCTATTAAAGTATTATACGATGATTGATACCTTGTACACGGAATGAGATATAAATATTTCTATTTTTAACGCGTGTGCGAAAGCATATGCTTCTTGAAGTTTATAAGATCTCAAAGCAGACACAATAAATCGCTGGCTACTTTTTTAATTTTCACAATTCTGCGTAACATTACAAAATCGTTGAAGGGAGAATTTATATTTTCTGCATTACATTCGATAAATCAATGAATATCGCAAATACATAAATTTATTGTCAAGGTTTGCGATATGGAAACAGGAAGGAAAACAAGATAGTCGTGAATTTTATTCGGCAACTTTTGGTGTTGAGTTCGACTTTGCGTTTCGCCAAACATTTACCATCAAGATGTGAGCGTCGTCGAACAGTGGAAAGCTTCGCGAAGCTCACTTTCTGCAGCGGAAATACCATTTACGGGGAAAGAGGAGATCTGACATCAGCGGAAGTCGACGATACTCAGCGTAGAGTTAAAGGATATGCGAGCTGATAAAGCGACCGATATCCTTCGTACGCACACGGACGCATTATTTCCTTCCGCGTAACCCTACTTTTCATTTCGCGCTTTTCAGGATGGAAATTTCGAGCATCTATCACAGTCGGATATGCGATACACGCGAGACTTATCTTAAATATTGTATATCTTAACATGGGGAAGTAAACGCGAATTTAATCAATTATAGATAATGAACAGATTGCCTTAGAATATTCTTGGAATAAAATAATCCATAAAATGGTATTAAAAAAAAATTTTTTTTAATCGACACTACGTTTCGCGAGATCTTTAAGTTAACGTATTGACTTATCCGCGTCGTGACGCAATTTTTTGTCGCCTATTTGCCGCAATCCCGCTGAGCTATTTGTTTTCAGTATACGTAGTCTAGCCTTAATGCTTTTCGTTTAACGACGAAAGAAATTCTCTCTTTTATAGAAGGACTTATCAACAAAGTTTAGTTTCGAAACAGCTTGAGCAATCTCTCTCTTTATTCTCCTTGATTTACGAAGGCGACTTTTTATGCTTTCTTATCCCGCTTGACACAGAGGGATGGATTTCCGGGAGGGCAAGGAGTCCTGTACATAAAATATACCAGAAAGAAAGACCGAATCAGAGGAGTAGCGATAGATCGATCGAGAGACAAAGCGAATGGCAATCGTCGTGTTCTCTTCGTTCTCTAGCCCCGAGCTAACTTTCGCGGCATGAATATATTCTGCAACGTTAAAACCCCTTTCTCTCACTGATTCTCGTGACCAGAAAAGGTTATTATTATCTACGCGAGGTTTTACGCGAGTCCGTTTACGAGCCGCGCGTTTTATGACGCGTTGCGAGCATCCCGGTTGCGATTTCCTCGTGCAACGAAAACGATGGAAAATGGCTCAGAATTCCCTTTCACTGGCAAAGAAGAGCAACCCTGTTACTGCAATATTAACAATATGCGAGTATATCACAATCGGATGAATTAACGGATTATTTTATCAATTATGATGGATTTAAATTATCCATTGGAAATCAAATCAATTGTAATCTAATTACGATTAAAATCAATCGAGAGCGATCAGGTATATTTGAGACAATCGAATATAATATATTGCAATCTTATTATTTAAATCTATTTTTCCCAAAAAAGTGACGATATCACAAAGTGTCAACTGAAATAAAATTTCTACATGTAACATTATATAATTCTTTCATACTTTGACATTACAAATATTATATTTAATAAGATATGGTTTTCGTAACGTAAAGCCAAGTTTCTTAAGAAAAATAAGTGATATTTCGGCATTTTCATAAAAAATTTTGGACAAAAGGAACGAGAAGAGGAACGACACGCCGGAATTACATCCCGGAAGCGCGGACGCGAATCCGACACGGCTCAGCCGTGTCTCATTACCGCGTGCATTTCCCGTGGAGCGACTAATTGCACTTGCCCCCCTATCCATCTATTTTCCCCCTCGTTCTCTCCCGCCTTTTCCGCTCGCTTTCACACGGCGCGGCGTCGCGCGGAAAACGGTCGCTCCCGACAGTCCTGACACACCGGCGATCCGCTCTCCGGAATACCTTTTGTGACCGCAGCCGAGGGTGAAATCGATTTGTCTCGCGATCCTGCCTCGAATTCCCTCGCACCCCCGCGGCGACCATTCTCGCATGCGTTGGGGGATCAGGCTAGTCGGAATTATGAGCGCGAGTAACAAGAGATGTAAATTCAACGGTATATTTTAATCGTAAACGCGCTATACTCATAATTGACATAAATTGTCATGAATTTAATAAAAAAAATTAACAATCCTCGTGATTATTAACTTTCACGAAGACATGTAGACTGCAATAAATTCGGAGTAATTTGCTGTTATAAAAAATACACTTTTTCACATACAATAATTTTGATATTAGAATTAAACAAAATTTTAACATCAAAATTATCGAATAAAAACCGACGATTCTTGGTCGAATTTGAGCTCGGATATTCGGCTCAATGGAACAGCGCGTGCATCTCTCTGCGCCACAATCGCCACAATCGGCTAAGAATAAACAATCGTAAAAGTGTATTTTGACCGTCTCGCATAAGAGACACCAAAAGAGACATTCTTAAAGCAGTCTTTTATACAATCTGCCAAGTGCGCCTTTTTAAGGCGCACACAACTCGACGATTTGTTTGAAGAAGACACGGAGATCCGCGACTATACTATCGCGAGGCTCCAATAATATACCTCCGTGACTTGCCAGTCATCCCCACCTTCAGGAGAGAAACTCCCTTTCTATAAATATGTTTACTGTGACCCAGTTCCCCTCGGAAGGGCTGAAGAGAAGGAGAACGGCAGACGCCATAAACCAAATTTATCATACGACGCCATATTCCTCCGCCCGTTGCCTAACGCCTTCGGGAAAATCTGAGAAAAATATATCGTGCGCGAAACCAGAAGCGGAGCTACGCAACCGTTCTGCGAATTCTCATTAACGCACCACGAAATTCTTCTCTCTCGTATCTCGGGGCGGTATTGTACAAGGGGGGGTTTCTCAACAAGTGCACTCACTTGAGGAATGAATTCTCCGCAGACGGCATGAATGTTTTTGACTTTTCCTTAGCGGAGATAGAACTTTTTTCACAATGCTTTTTAATTTTTAATATTAAATTTATGAACTCTGAAATGACAAAATTCTCAGTTTAATTTTTACGTCGGTTTCTGTAATAAATTCGGGATAAATATTTTCTCTCAGCGAGGTTTTTTTTTTAGTTACACTAATTTTGCCCGTAAGAAATACAACGTGTCGACGTCTTTGTGAAAACAAGATTCATCAATCTCGAATTCGGGCATCGCTATGAGGATTTTGTCGGCCATGACGGCCGACAGTCCGTCCGGCCAGCCACCGGGAGGTCGTTGTTCTGACATTTATTGTCCTCCGTTCCGCCCCCTCCGCATGTCGCCCTCCGCTCGCTTTTGCCGCTCGTTCATCTTCCTCCCTCCCTTTGTGGGACTCTCGTTTTTTTTCCACGTATTCCCTCCCGTCCCTTTCTCCCTCCGACCGGCAACTCTCAACCGCCGTCCCTCGTCATCCGTGTAATTGTACATGTGTATAGCTATTCGCTTGTACGAGTTCTTCGTCGTAGAATTCTCTCGTTTCCATTCTTTTGCCTCTTTCGATGATTTTGGAAAAGTTTTATTTATGGAAGAAGTCAAATTTTTACATGCTTTGTCAATTGTATGATAATGAAAACAAAATCAAGAAATCACATTTCAGAAAAGTATCATTATTTTTAGGGAATATCAAGCTCTTGTTTATACTGATAATGAGAGAAAAATCTTATAATAAAAACAAAACATTAACGGAATATTAAGAAATGTTTAGACAAATTTTAAGGAAGTTTTAATATTGTAGCTTTATTGGTATATATTTGATTATTTGTGACTTGTTTCTGTTATAATCACTTTGTAAAAACATTCTGGAAATTTTTAGAGGCATTCGTAACATTCGCCCTACTGCTGATCTCGACAAAGTTCTTCAACTTTATTTTCTTGTGTTATGCGCCGTATAAAAAACACAACACGGAATGCATTTTTTGCGTATAGCGGTTTTCCGTTCACTATGGAGGCGGACTTCTAAGGACCGCTACGGCCGACACGAATATAGGCACGTCACTGTAATACACGTAGGATTATGCAAAAGCACTTCCTGCAATCTTTCATCTCCTGTGATAGCGCGCGTGGGCGATGCACACATGAACGTCATTTCGTACCTGAATTCGAGATTGGAAGTGCGTGTAATTATTACCCACACATTTAAATGTAAATATTGTTTCTTGTTCAATTTCCATTTCGTTTTCTTTTGTTTCCTTTTGGATAGGTGTTCTGCAAAAACAAACTGTTGTGACGTTAGCTAGCACTTCTATTTAGAATTTAGAATTGATAGAGAGTCTCTTCTTCGAACAATTCTAGAATTACTCATACATTTTAGAGAGAAATTAAAAAATCATTTGAGATAGAAAAGAAACGTAATCGAGTCGGTAATTGAGAAACGAGCGAGTTCTCGAATTAGGGTTTAATTAGAAACGATTAATTCAGTAAGTGACGTATTAATCCGAATCATTCGATAAGTCCTGTGTTGAGACTCCGGCGCGAATTGTGCGGAAAATCGAGTAATTAATTGAATGGAATTTTGAACAACAATTTAAAACATCTTTTACTAATTTTTAAATTTTTTTATCTTTCTATTGCGGAAAATACGTATTATATTACTCATAGTAGACTCAAACTATGAGAAATAAATTGTCAGAATTATACAAAATAGTGATTTTATAAATATTAAATTTTATCGAAAGTACATTCGTAATTCGCAAACAATATAATAAACAATTAGAATTTATTTAATCGACTACAATTGGCGGATAATTTCTTGACGATTAATCAGACCAAAACCAATGGTCGAATCGTCACGATGATTATCCGCCAATTGTAGTCGATTAAATGAATTCTAATTGTTTATTAAATTTTATAATTATTAAAAGAACAAAGTTCTTATTTTATTTTTAATTCGATATCGTTGTAGGAAATTTATCTTTAACGTTCCTTTAAAACGGTTATATCCGCGAAAGATTGCGTTTTAAACTTGGTTTCTTTCTGCAATAACTACGTCCAATTGGTCTAATTCGTTAGACACACCCGCGTATATCGGCCCACGTTTTCGTCGACAAGATCGATATGTTCTTGCATCGTTATCTACAGTCACCACTATACTCACTCTCTCGGTATCTTCCCACCTATTCGCTGTGTGTTTTGTACGACGCCTGCGATATCCACGGTGTCTGCCACATCTATAATAAGTTTTACATCATTCTCGTTATTCGATACGAGGTTTTAGCGGCAATCTTTCGCCAAACTTTCGTTTGATACATGCCTACACATTTTTTTAAATCTAATCATCTTTCCTCCTAACAGTCTCACGCGAAACCGTCGTATCGATCATTTTACGGATACCAAATATCGAACGTAAGGAGTGTTCCGTCCTGACCTGATTTCACATCGTCGACATACTACCGGTAGCCTCCCACGTTTCAGAAATTCTCCAGCGCAAAGTCTTTTCTAATACGAGCGAAGATTTCCGCCTTCCTGCTCTTTCGTTATTGTTTTTAATTTAATTCCGTTTGCCACATCTGGCAGAAATATCGCGAAAAAATACAACGCTCATTCGTTCATATTTATCTGTTTATTTTAGGTCGCATATTTTTGCTTCAGGAAGCTAATAAGAGATGGAAATAATAATGCATTTTTTTCTTAACTTCAAATCAAACCAAATCAGAAACTTTTACTTTACCAATAAATAATTAACAACAAAAATTTGTTATTCGATCTAACTGACTATCAAAGCATTATTATTTTCACTGGTTGTTTTTATCTGAAAATGTATTAAAATAATGTTATAAATATATACGCAAGCTAATTGACTGAAATTTCTTCGTTAGAACCGCTCATGTTTTTACGCAAGGCGTTTACAGTAAGTTCAATTATCGTCTCGTATTGAAACATTAAGGATTACGAAACGTACCTTCAAGCAGCTGCTTGCGCGATCGCTAACGGCGATCGTGCCTACTTTAAATAACAAACTCGCGTGAGCTCCGATTAGATATCTAATGCAAGACAGGCGTTACCGTACATATGTTGCTCCAAGATAGCGTGAAAACATTTTTGAAATATAACGTTTTTTTAGAAAATACGTATATCTGAATACTTAACAGACATCACCATATTGACTACATCTTAAACAACGTTATATTTCCAAAATGTTTTCACGCTATCTTAAAGCAACAAAATAGCAACAAATTCTGGTATAAACGTTTTTTCGATTTGAGAGCACTCTATATATTTTTTTTCGCTTGGGGGGGGTCAGCTTGACACAAGTTCTAGCCCCACCACATACTAAAAAACACATATAGAGTGCTCAAATCCAAAAAACTAATACACCAGAATTTGTGGCTTTTTTGTTGCTTTAAGATAGCGTAAACAAATTTTCGAAATATAAGGTTCTGTAAACAATGCCATTAATAAATACTGCATCTTCGACCGTTATCTACGACTTGGATGGCTAAAAACTAAGTAAAAGAATTTGTTACTCGGGTCTTTTTGTTATTTAAATATTCTGTGGACCGTGCCCTACCAGAATATGCAACGTATGATTTTGTTGCTCGCCCCTAACTGCAATAAACAAATTATTTATCTCCGCGTCGACCGTTATCTACGACTTCCGTGGCTAAAAATTAAGTAAAAGAATTTGTTGCTCGGGTCTTTTTGTTATTTAAATATTCTGTGGACCGTGCCCTACCAGAATATGCAATATATGATTTTGTTGCTCGCCCCTAACTGCAATAAACAAATTATTTATCTCCGCGTCGACCGTTATCTACGACTTCCGTGGCTAAAAATTAAGTAAAAGAATTTGTTGCTCGGGTTTTTTTGTTATTTAAATATTCTGTGGACCGTGCCCTACTAGAATATGCAACATATGATTTTGTTGCTCGCCCCTAACTGCACATAAACAAATTATTTATCTCCGCGTCGACCGTTACCTACGACTTCCGATGGCTAAAAATTAAGTAAAAGAATTTGTTGCTCGGGTTTTTTGTTATTTAAATATTCTGTGGACCGTGCCCTGTCAGAATATGCAACATATGATTTTGTTGCTTGCCCCTAACTGCACATAAACAAATTATTTATCTCCGCGTCGACCGTTATCTACGACTTCCGTGGCTAAAAATTAAGTAAAAGAATTTGTTGCTCGGCTCTTTTTGTTATTTAAATATTCTGTGGACCGTGCCCTGTCAGAATATGCAACTTGCGATTTTGTTGCTCGCCCCTAACTGCACATAAACAAATTATTTATCTCCGCGTCGACCGTTATCTACGACTTCCGTGGCTAAAAATTAAGTAAAAGAATTTGTTGCTCGGGTCTTTTTGTTATTTAAATATTCTGTGGACCGTGCCCTGTCAGAATATGCAACATATGATTTTGTTGCTCGCCCCTAACTGCACATAAACAAATTATTTATCTCCGCGTCGACCGTTATCTACGACTTCCGTGGCTAAAAATTAAGTAAAAGAATTTGTTGCTCGGGCTCTTTTTGTTATTTAAATATTCTGTGGACCGTGCCCTACCAGAATATGCAACATATGATTTTGTTGCTCGCCCCTAACTGCACATAAACAAATTATTTATCTCCGCGTCGACCGTTACCTACGACTTCGATGGCTAAAAATTAAGTAAAAGAATTTGTTGCTCGGGTTTTTTTGTTATTTAAATATTCTGTGGACCGTGCCCTACCAGAATATGCAACGTATGATTTTGTTGCTCGCCCCTAACTGCACATAAACAAATTATTTATCTCCGCGTCGACCGTTACCTACGACTTCGATGGCTAAAAATTAAGTAAAAGAATTTGTTGCTCGGGTTTTTTTGTTATTTAAATATTCTGTGGACCGTGCCCTACCAGAATATGCAATATATGATTTTGTTGCTCGCCCCTAACTGCAATAAACAAATTATTTATCTCCGCGTCGACCGTTATCTACGACTTCCGTGGCTAAAAATTAAGTAAAAGAATTTGTTGCTCGGGTCTTTTTGTTATTTAAATATTCTATGGACCGTGCCCTACCAGAATATGCAACGTATGATTTTGTTGCTCGCCCCTAACTGCACATAAACAAATTATTTATCTCCGCGTCGACCGTTAGTCCGCGTCGACCGCGTTGACCAGTTAGGGGCGAGCAACAAAATCATATGTTGCATATTCTGGTAAGGCACGGTCCACAGAATATTTAAATAACAAAAAGACCCGAGCAACAAATTCTTTTACTTAATTTTTAGCCACGGAAGTCGTAGATAACGGTCGACGCGGAGATAAATAATTTGTTTATGTGCAGTTAGGGGCGAGCAACAAAATCATACGTTGCATATTCTGGTAGGGCACGGTCCATAGAATATTTAAATAACAAAAAGACCCGAGCAACAAATTCTTTTACTTAATTTTTAGCCACGGAAGTCGTAGATAACGGTCGACGCGGAGATAAATAATTTGTTTATGTGCAGTTAGGGGCGAGCAACAAATCGCAAGTTGCATATTCTGACAGGGCACGGTCCACAGAATATTTAAATAACAAAAAGAGCCGAGCAACAAATTCTTTTACTTAATTTTTAGCCACGGAAGTCGTAGATAACGGTCGACGCGGAGATAAATAATTTGTTTATGTGCAGTTAGGGGCGAGCAACAAAATCATATGTTGCATATTCTGGTAGGGCACGGTCCACAGAATATTTAAATAACAAAAAGAGCCGAGCAACAAATTCTTTTACTTAATTTTTAGCCACGGAAGTCGTAGATAACGGTCGACGCGGAGATAAAAATTTGTTTATGTGCAGTTAGGGGCGAGCAACAAAATCATACGTTGCATATTCTGGTAGGGCACGGTCCATAGAATATTTAAATAACAAAAAGACCCGAGCAACAAATTCTTTTACTTAATTTTTAGCCACGGAAGTCGTAGATAACGGTCGACGCGGAGATAAATAATTTGTTTATGTGCAGTTAGGGGCGAGCAACAAAATCATATGTTGCATATTCTGGTAGGGCACGGTCCACAGAATATTTAAATAACAAAAAATCCCGAGCAACAAATTCTTTTACTTAATTTTTAGCCACGGAAGTCGTAGATAACGGTCGACGCGGAGATAAATAATTTGTTTATGTGCAGTTAGGGGCGAGCAACAAAATCATATGTTGCATATTCTGGTAGGGCACGGTCCACAGAATATTTAAATAACAAAAAGAGCCGAGCAACAAATTCTTTTACTTAATTTTTAGCCACGGAAGTCGTAGATAACGGTCGACGCGGAGATAAATAATTTGTTTATTGCAGTTAGGGGCGAGCAACAAAATCATATATTGCATATTCTGGTAGGGCACGGTCCACAGAATATTTAAATAACAAAAAAACCCGAGCAACAAATTCTTTTACTTAATTTTTAGCCACGGAAGTCGTAGATAACGGTCGACGCGGAGATAAATAATTTGTTTATTGCAGTTAGGGGCGAGCAACAAAATCATACGTTGCATATTCTGGTAGGGCACGGTCCACAGAATATTTAAATAACAAAAAGACCCGAGTAACAAATTCTTTTACTTAGTTTTTAGCCATCCAAGTCGTAGATAACGGTCGAAGATGCAGTATTTATTAATGGCATTGTTTACAGAACCTTATATTTCGAAAATTTGTTTACGCTATCTTAAAGCAACAAAAAAGCAACAAATTCTGGTGTATTAGTTTTTTGGATTTGAGCACTCTATATGTGTTTTTTAGTATGTGGTGGGGCTAGAACTTGTGTCAAGCTGGCCCCCCCCCAAGCGAAAAAAAATATATAGAGTGCTCTCAAATCGAAAAAACGTTTATACCAGAATTTGTTGCTATTTTGTTGCTTTAAGATAGCGTGAAAACATTTTGGAAATATAACGTTGTTTAAGATGTAGTCAATATGGTGATGTCTGTTAAGTATTCAGATATACGTATTTTCTAAAAAAACGTTATATTTCAAAAATGTTTTCACGCTATCTTGGAGCAACAAAAAAGCAACAAATTCTGGTGTATTAGTTTTTTGGATTTGAGCACTCTATATACATATCTTAATCTCGCTGCGCAGATGCCGATTAGATTGCAACAACTGGAAAATACTCTTCCGCGTTCTGCGAACTCACGCTCGCTTTCCACTCTCCTCTCCTTTGCTGAGAGAGAGTGAGAAAAAGAGCAAAAGTCTAATGCTGTTAAGTAAACGCTGGATGTTGAAAGTAAATTCCTTACAAAAGGATATAATAAACCTATCATAATGCTCGTCAACGATAGCTTACTGGTTTCTCCTGTTTTTCTTTTTATTGCGCTAATATACAACTTCTAATGCCGTCGTCCTTTAAAAAGAGGACTGATCGCTAATCAAACGTCAACGTGTAGTTTCTGGGAAGGATGAACGGCATCGGAAAGAGATCTTAGAATGACAATAGCGGCGACGGCGCGTTTGCAATGGAAACAGTTGCCGCGGCCTTGACTCGCTAATTAAATTCAACATACATATTCATTCACACGGAGGAAGTCCATACGGATAGCGTCATCGTCGTGCCGCGCGTCAATCGTCTTTTCTCTTCTTTTCATTATTTTTATCCTAAAATGGGCATTGCATGATCACGTTTACACATTACCTACACGTTACAATACCGATTTCTTCGTAAAGTTCGAAAGTTTCTTAATGAAAGGAATAACGAATCTATTTTGGGAAACATCACGATGCTGCATTAGGTTTGAAAAGTTCGCTGTAGCGAGTAAACAAACGGAAGAAAAGACTTGTGGCGTACTTATTTTTATCAGACTTTCGTGCCTTCCGGTAAATTCAAACGTGCCCGTTATTTCTTAGTTATCTCGAACTTGACGGTGGGGGAACGTGAAACGTGGGAAACATTTTTAATCAGATACCTGTTGCGTGCATAAGATCTCTCGATGACGGTGATATCTACCTCCCGAGCATACCAAGAAAGGAAAGGATTCGCTTTGCACTCCTACGTGCGTTTAAAACCTTACTTTCGAACGCCTTAATAGTATTCCTTTATGTCCAATCGAGAAGGTAGTGTTTTAAGATCAAGAGATAAATCGAGAAAGTAGAACAATTTTTTTCACACGTTTTTTTCTCAAAAATCTATTTCGAAAATCAAAGAATTGATAATATCTCTGCGATTTATATAATTGGTATCACGTAAAATAAATTATATAACAATGTCAAAGTACGAATAACATTCAGAACTAGAAGATTTTATACGAAAAAATTTTATTCTATTTTTTATGTACTTTTTTTTAGATAGAGCCATTTTCTTCTCGATTGTGCTATCGATAACGGATTGTCCCTGTGTATTTTATTCTAACAAATACTTTTATGGAATAGTAATTTCAATGCACGATGATGCAAGCTGCATTGAACGGACACCTGTTGCACGCGCGTTCGAGCGATCAATCCCACGTGATAATTCACTACATGCAGTCTTACATGGTTCTGTCAATAAATGTCTGTAATACTAAAGTCTGTAAGCCCTTCAACTGGTTAAAAATACGAATAGCAAAGTTTAATATCATAATGAACTAGAAAGGACGTTAACTCTAATTTTTTACAAATTAGTTACAAATATAAAAGAAATGAAGTCATATTTTGTTATAAATTTTGTTTAAAATATCTAGAATTTTGAACGAATTTCCAATCTTTTATAAATAAGGAAAATTATTAACTATTTATTTGCCGAATTGTTACATTTAAATATAAATTAATTTGACTACAAATTAATTATTTTCGATATGCTATGTGATTAATTAAGATTATTAAATTTTTCGAAATTTTTTAAGATTTCTTTATACATTATGTATTTGGAACATTTTTTTCATATAATTTTGAAATGATTTAAAGTGCTTGATAGCACGTGACTATTACTAATATTTAGTTGCATGAATTTTATTTTGTTTTAGGTCATTGAGATAACTCTAAAAAAATTTACTCCGTGCGATCGTTTTGCTTCAGTTACACGGTAATTACATCTAACTAACCGTCCACAGCATGTCGCTCTTTCTCGAAAAGTTGCAAACCGCGTGGCGTGTTACGCCGCGCGATTACGCGGCTCCCAGACACGCATAATAATATTTCTCACGGGCAGAAATTCCGTTTTCAATCCTCGAGCGCGAACACGCTAGTTTATGTCGCTGGGAACTACCCTATTGCTAATTGCTCTAACTTTACGGTCGTTTATTTACCGAAGGTTGCTCTCGCATTCTAAATAAAGAATAATGAATAATAAACACTAAAATAATAGGCAATGAAGATAACGGATAATGCGAATCACGCAATTAACGAATAACGTGAATGTGTAATGAATAATATGAACTTTTATCTGCCAGGGTAACGAACTAAATGAAGATTTTCGTCTCTGGGAATTCAGCTATATAATGCCAAGTCGTAATGATAACATGCTTTCCTAACGCCTCTTTACAAAACGAACTGATCGTTTCGCGGCTGATCTCCCATCTTACACTCATATTAAATTACGAGTGATACATATGGAGCTTCGTATCGCGACGTTACAAACAGATTAAGCCGAGTTAAAGGCGTCGTGTCTGAGTAAGCGCTTATTTTAGAGCAATTAAGCCAGAGCATACGAAAGCAAATGTCTTTTTTTTTCTTGTGCTACCCTAAATTTCCCTTCTTCGCTGGCATTCTCTGTTCTTTACGGTGTTTCACACAACAGAACTTTGTCTATGAATTCCATAACGAATTTTTTGTTTGACCAACTAATTTTTTCAACGAACTTGTAGTCATTATATCTTTTCACTTTTTTATATCAAAAGAAATAATTCGTTCATAGTTCAGCATTATATATCTGGTATATTTTATATAGTAATCAAAAATTTTTTTATGTATGAAATATATACGTCCATTTTTTTTACATAGTTTTATTAATATCCCTGATAGAGTAATATATGGTGCAGTTATATATGATAGACGATAAGTATCGAAGTATTACTAAAGTTACGCATTCTCCTACCGTTACGCCACTAGCAACGTAATCACGCGACATCAATCAAAGCGATTGCTCTCCTTCCATTCCCCCTGCGATTCAATCACTCATACCATGAAAATCCGATTATGCTACAACGCGATACAAGAGGGATTTGGTTTAAATAGAACCCAATGCAACAGGTTCACCAATTTGCATATCTCCCGCCTTCGCCGTCGGCTGAATGACCCCCTGGGTCTTAATTGTTGATACTTACGTGTTTCCCGTTCACGTAATACGTGAATGAATTAATTATAGGCGAATTAAAAAATTATGAGCTTTCGATAATATATGTCAGACGATATCTGATTTATTTATCTACGTGCATAAGTCATGAACAACATAAATAAAGAAGCCGTGGGAAGAATTTTTATTTATTTATTGAAATTGCACCGAGACCGTAATGCTTAGTGCCACGATCTCAAGATTCCACCATTTTGTGGCTTTGATTTCGTAGCTACTTGGGACTTGGGACTCCGGCGTTTATAAAATTGCAAAGAGAAAGCGACGCGGTTAATTGGGCGAACAGCCAAAGGGACTGAGACGTGTTCTGGTCTCCATGTGATACTCCCGGCTACTACTGTACACGCACGCCTTTGTACATCGTAAGAGGGTGGCTCGACAATGTTGAAGCACGCTTTGGACTTTGAAGTGAAGAGGGACGAGAAACACGAGTAGCGAGGGGTATACTTGGACAACGCCTTCGTTTGGGTGCGACTCAGACTCGGATTTACGCGCGGCCTTCGTTTTTTTTTTCTTTCGAGCAAGCGAAGTTAAAGACGCTGTTCTACCAAGGCGAGACGACTGAATATCGTATATTGTCGTAAATGTTAGGGATCGTTACATCGTTACATCACGCGAAATCTATCTGTTTTACGATATTATGAGTTACGATATCACAATTAATTGCATTACTATTAATTCGTACATCTCCAATTTATTCTCCAATTAATAATTAACAGATTCCTATTTTATTTGTTAACATCTGTCTCGATTTATACACGTATACATATTATCAGGTATTATTCAAATTGTTATCTATACACGTAACTCCTCTGCGCATCTAGCGCGTGACATTTTTGCAATATGTGAAAAAAGATAAGATACGAGATATCATGTAATATCACACATGCCAATCATCGATATCTTGTGCGTCGATGAAGCATATGATTTAAATCTTCGTCAAAATAATTCAGATAACAAATACAAATTACTTTCAATTCTGTTTTTAGCGTTTCTTATTTACATTAATCGAGATATATTACACACACAAAAATATATGTTTTCCAATTAGTTTTTGATTTCACGTCTATCTGGTGAAATCCGTGAGCTTATACGATATTCATCTTGATTCTCAAATTTGTTCTACCAAATTTTGAAGAATTTTATGTAATAAAGTTGAAACTTGGTGTGCAAAATATTTATTTGCGGGAACAATCGATACAGGACGTTGCTTTCCGTAGCGCAGCGTCGAAATTACGCTGTTTTAAATCTCTGCAATGTTTCACCCCTCGATTTATCCCTGAGGTAGTCTTGCCCCCTCCTCTTTCGATCTCGACAAGCTCAGTAGCACGTGTGTCCCTGCAATCCTCTTTCCCAGCGCTGAATAGCTCGCGTTTCTTCACGCGAAATATGGAGAGAGTCAAGGGGGAGAACGTGAAGGAGCTCCTTGCTTTCCGCGCTGGAATTCACGTAGAGAAGAGGGAGAAAGAGAGTTCCGGTTCTCTTGCTGCATATAATGCATAATACACGGATTACGAGTGCCTCGTTATCGCGTCTCATAATTTTATATATCCCGACTTCCGCGCAATGTCCGTCGTCGTAAGGGGGTAAGGGGGATGTTGGTGCGCGCCGCCACGTGCGCGCCCCGCTTTGTTCCCTTATTAAAGCTCACCCTCCTTGCGCCGAGCAGCGTTTGTAAACGCTCCTTCGGAGTTTACACAGGCCGCACGTGCCCCGTAAGCCTTTCGTCGTTTACAACTAGCGGATGTTCCGTCCACACAACTTCGCAATATACCGCCACCATGGATCGAGGCCTCTTTCCAGATTTCCGTAGCCATGTGTTAACCAGAAAGCCGTGAACGTTACGTCGTATTTTCGTACAGCCCGTTTCAGCTTCTAAACTTGTTTTCCCTTTCGTCAGAATTATTTCGTTTGCCGCAAGAGATCGAATGTGCTCTGTTCTAGTCCAGTAATCGCCCACGTTTCCACGACAAAAGATCAACGGAGCTGTTGAATCGTATGCTGTTGAATTCTCTTGATGAAACTCTCGCGTCGGACCCTCCAAATCCAGACACGAGGATGCTAAAATAGGATTCTTGTATCAAGCCGACCAACTCTTCCGCTCCTGGATACCTTGCTCGAGAACCGCGTGCGGGTGAGGGCTCTCCCCCGCAACTCTTCGACGACGTAACGAGAACAGATGGACTCTGCCTCCTGCCTCGCACCAGAGACTGAATTTCACGTGTCGAGCCGCGGATGTCGCGTATGAGTCCGTCATACTCTTAAGGGAGTATAAATAGGTGCCGTGCGCAAATATCGCGGTCGTTGCTACCGAGACGTGCCACGAAAGCAATTCGTGAACGCAAGTCGAATGGTCTAATCCGCATTCAGCGACGTTCTTGATTTTTACTTTCCGTAATTGCATGCACGTATTCGTCAGACCGCTTCGTAAAATTCGCCCGCGCGACGAGTACGCATACCATGAAGAGAAGAAGATACGAGCTTAAATGAAATATGTAAACTGTTTCTAAATTTATATTATTAGTTTATCATTATTAGTCAGACTTTTTATAAGATTGAAAAGCTTACCTTGAATTATGTGGCTTGTTTTATCGTTACAAATTATTTCTATGGCTCGAAAATCTATTATATTCTTTTTTTTCTTAAAGAAAATTATAGAGATCTATTTTCGTTCATTCATTTAGAAATATTTGGTTTCTTGTTATTTAAATCAAATTAAATTTAATTAGTCTTCTTTATAGTGGGATTATATTACATTTATTATAATGGCAAATTTCGTGAAAAAATAGAATATTTTGAAAAATTGTTGAATAGAAATTTTAAAAAATACTTTTGTTTTAATGCTGAGGCATTGAGGCAACTTTCAGTCTTACAGCGTTGCAACTTGTGTTAGTTACTAAGAATCTAACATTCGAAATTTAAAAAAGACTGTACTCGAGCTGTTACTCGCCAAAGAAAAAAATCGATTCCAAATCGGTCGAGGAATCACTGGGTGAAAGGAACGACGAGAGTGGCGGGACACCCCGTTTACGACTTGTTGCTCGATGTCAAGTCTATCAATCACGTACTCTCTCAGTTTTGTTGTTTCTCGACGATTAAAACGAAGGCGGGGGGCGGTATAGCGAGTCATAAAAATATTCATGTCTCCTCAAAATATTGCATTCTTATGGAAAAAAGAAGATTTGATGACCCTCTATATTTATATCCATTTTTGCTTGAACTTCATTAAAGTTGTAAAATTTATCTTATAATTCAGATTTAATCTTAAGTCTCTTTGTGTAAATAGCTCTAATATATACACATTATAATATTGCAATGCATACAAATATTTTACTATAAAAATCAAACACCCATACTTTATAAAAGTTTGAAAAGTCAATAAATAAGATCATAGTATATGATAAAGAGTTATGAGACATAAATCTGGATAATTTTTAGATCATTCTGCTTAATTGTTGTATCTGAATTAGCTATTTCTTTGAACGTACTTCATAAAAGTATGTTCAATCTGTTTCCAAACTGGGTGGCAATGTGGTCTAGCGGTAAAGCGCCAGACTTATAACCGCGAGGAAGCGGGTTTGAATCCACCTGAGCCGCCCTGAGCGGTCTCGAAATTAAATTAAATTGGCTTTCGTGCCAGGTTAGTCCACACTTGGTCCACACGTAGCAATACTGCTACCAACACAGGCGAACATCGTTTGTGTTGTCTAAATTGTGGTCATTTATTTGGACAAAATTGTATTTTGCTTAAAAAGTTACCTTTAACTTTTTTTTAAAAATGGTCCTGAATTTTTAAGTTTTGATTTTTTTTTAATTTACCTCAAGCACTTTTGACTCATTATACTCTGTATGTCATTATTCATTATGCACATTGTTTTACTTGCTTTCTTTCACCTCAAGACGAAATGTCTCTGACTCGTGCGTCAATCCAAATAAATAACTGGAAATGAACGTTACTCGGGGATAAATCACATTTTAACATTTAACCATTTAACCATTCGCGATGATCTCGATCGTCGCGTGGACGATACGTTATCACGGCACGCGCCGTCGTCACCAGTTAAATGGGAACGAGAGAAGACGCAGATGTGGAAACAGAAGAGCAAGAGACAAGAGATAAATCTGTTCTCTGTCTTCTCCGCGCGTGGGCGAGTCCGGGAAGACGCGGAGTGGCCGGCTATCCGAACGAAAACAAGCAGTTAACGATCGAGCGGCCAATCTGAAATCCGCGAAATATTTATAGATCGCAGCTGCGATCGCGGTGGAACCGATCTAGACAGGCAGGAAAAACGTATTTTGTTCCGGCTACACGCGAGTTTTTAAAAAGTGTTATTTAGTCCTCGCAGATCCGCGGCCTCCCTCGCCATCGCGTAATCCAGGTTCCAATCGGCTCTTTTCGCTTCTCGTTACGGAAATACCATTCCGCAACTTTATATTTGTAATTAGATTATAATTGTGTTCTCATATGTGTACATTTCCTCTCATTCGTATCCGATTTCGGGGTCTCCCTTGCGCGTCTCTGCACGCCAGCCCCTCGCGATTGCAGTCCCACATGTCTACGGCTTAATGGTGATTTTAAGCGATACTTCCCGCCGGCGCCCCTCTCCCCCCTAGGGACCCGCATCGACCTTCGGTACCCCGAAATCGTTAAACGAAGCACGTATAGGAAATGTGCTACGCGGCGCGAACAGCTGTGAAAATTGACTTTTCGACGAACCGTAAACGCCCGTTTGCGCTCCGTAATTCCGTCGACGGATATCTTGTTCCCGACCCGCGCGAGCAGCCCCTGCGGTTTTCGACGGACGAAACCCTTGAATTTACTCTCGGCATTGCACTCTTCTCGTCTTCGCATCCGATCTCGCCCGCTACCGAGCCCTTGAGTATATTTACTCGGGATCGACGTGTACATAAACATCGTGTTCTCCCGTTCGAATGCTCTCAAACCGACAGATATAAAATCAGGTTCTCCGCATTTCGAGAAAACAAGATAATTCGGCCAACTGTAATGTGATAATTCTGAAATTTATGTATCCGTAACTAATTATTATGAAATCGTGAAAAAATAGTTTTGAGAATTATTTAAATACACAGCGACGCGCGAATGTAACGTTGGATATTAACATTATTTCATTAGTTACTTGCAGCTATTAAATAGTATTGAAATAGCAGAGTAACTATAATATATAAGGTGTTTCAGACCTGCCATGCCACTCATTAATAGTATAATATCGACAAATTCGTTTTAACTTAAGATAATTTTAGTAAGTTGCTTTATTAATTAATTTTAGATATGAGAGAATAGTGAGCCAACGATAGCTAAACACAAGATGTTACATTAACAATCGTTGGCCCAC
Organism: Temnothorax nylanderi; assembly: GCF_030848795.1. Taxonomy (NCBI): domain Eukaryota; kingdom Metazoa; phylum Arthropoda; class Insecta; order Hymenoptera; family Formicidae; genus Temnothorax; species Temnothorax nylanderi. The sequence continues at coordinate 2,070,183 of NW_027249069.1, read as the reverse complement.
TATTCTCATATAACTTAATTAAAATTTTACTTAAAAGAAAAAAACGATTTACTCTTCGTACTTGAATTAAATTGTTCACATCTACCGTTACAGACATCGCTATGGACTGGTCGGACCACGCGCTTTGGTGGCCAGTACGGAATCACTGGCTGACCCGAACACGCAGCACCCTGGACCAGTATGGCGTGGCGGCGGACGCGTTGCTGCATTTCACGCCGATGCACAAGACCCTGAGGGTGCAATTGCCGGACATGCGATGCCTCGACTGCCGCGTTGACTTCTCCGTCAAGACGTTCAACGCGGTCATCAATTTGTGCAAGGAACTCGGTGAGTCCGCGAGCCCATTGACACCATTTAAGGAGTCGCGATGGAAACGAGCGAATCAATCGAGCGCGGCGGCGCGCGTGCCTTCGTTAACGACGATTACGAGGAACGAGAGAAAGAATGTCGCGGACGTCAATCGATTAACATTGTAGATATAATGTATAGTTAGTAGATGTATTTAACTAGAAAAATTTCGCGTCTCTTTTACACACGCATGCTGCAGCGTCGTGTTTTCAACTTTCGTTGAAAATAGAATACGCTTCGAGAAAAACGGGATACTCCGTGTATATATTTCGACATGGTATTACGTAATCCGTTTTGCAACAGCAGCCTGGCTGCTTCTATGATTATCCGAATGACTTTACGTCGCCTCGTCTTTTTCATGACAAACCGATTGAGCAAGAAATCTCCCCAAATTACGAAATCGTTTGTTACGTCGCGTTTTCAGAGCACGTCGAGAAGTTATTTCACTTCGTTACAAAGTTTTATGTATTTATTATCAATAGATAAATGTGGCAAGGGTCGCGATGCAAGCGCGTCGCAGCACGAGGTGGATAAGCGTGTCAACGCTATAATTAATATTGCACGTGGCAACGAAATAGAAGCGATAAGCTCACTTTTGTCACGCGAAGGTCGCATAAACCGTCGCGGCTGTCGATTTCGCCACCGCGGCATGCTCACCGAGCTCGCTTTTTAATCAAGGAAGTGGGTTAACGCGATAATTCCCGTCGCGAGAATAAAGCTGAGCCTACTCCCGAGTAGGAGGAAGTACCGTTGCAGATACGCGCTTATCATTCTGCTAATGGCCTAAAAAGTAATTCCGCGTTCGGGAAATATTGCGTTATAACGTTGCCTTGAAGCGAGGTGACCGTTGATCTTTACGCGACTCAGCTCGTTCCAAACTCGCTACCGTTTTTGCACTTCTGTCTAGTGCTGAGACTATCCGGATAGCCGAATATATTCGAATATACAAAAATAAAATCCTATAAAATCCGGATATTCGGGAAAACTATAAAATCGTATTAAATACATGAATAGGAATAAATTTATGAAAAATAACTAATTTTTTTTAACATTTGTTTACTTTTCGGCTTATTACAAAAATAAATCAAAATTCAAATGTGTTAACATTAATCTATATAATGCTAACAGATTATTATTATATACATTATTTTTTTATTATATATTCTCGCATAATTCTCCTTGGAGTGAAATTTCACCCTAAATAGAGTGAACATACTGACTCAAAAGAGTAAATTCAAACTCTCCATAACGAATAAAAATTCAATCCAATAATTTTGAATATTCAGATTATTCCTTTATTATTTTTCTCTTTTGAATATCTGGATATTCAAAAAATAAAATAATTCGGATTATCCTCCCAGTACTATTCGCCCAGTTCTATCAGTGATTCTATTTAATAAATAAGCATCGACGATACAAGATCAGTGTGTCATATTCATAAATAGACACCAACGCGATCTTTGTCCGTCAATTACTCCATTCCCTTGTAAGAATATAGGGAATGAATGTCATGATTGTTTTTACCTCGCCTTTGGCTCCTCGCGCTGAAGCGAGGGAGACACATTATCTCTCTATCTCTCTCTTCTGTCGAATAGACTTGACTCTAACGCGAGATCAATCAAATCCTTACGATCGTTGCCGCAGGCATTAGACACCCGGAGGAGCTCTCGTTCTGCAAGCCGCTCGAGCCGAATCACCTGAAATACAATCTGAAGGATCTGCCGGCCAAGAAGAAAATTGAGAATCAGAAGAACGGGCATTGGAACGTATCGGCCGACACGAATACCTTCATCCCAGCCAGCCAGAGTCCCAGGGGATCCACAGGAAGTTTAGATCAATCGAGCCCATTCATGTGCGCGCCGGTTACGCCTAACAACAGAAATCACAGCACGCCGATCAGCTCTCCCGTCTCGGTAGGCCTACCGTACAAGCGAAATCTTTCTTCATCCTTTCGTTCCTACTGTGGTCATACTACTAAATATTAAGAATTATGAAATAAAATATTACTGCTGTCTATATTTTCACATATTTGTTTCAATATGTATAGTAATTCCTTTGAAAAAGGATTAAAATAGAATGAATTTTGTGGAATGTACGGTCATGATATGTTGGACAGATCTGAATAACGTATACATATATATATATAATTATTGATCATGTCGTAATTATTTTATGACGATATAACAAATTTACGCTTGCAAATTTCCAGCATACCGGCACGTGGAAGAGGAACAACAACTCCTCCGGCTTCGGTAGCACCGGCTCCTTCAACGCGAATAACAGCACTATGAGCCTCGAGGCGTTGAACGGCGGACTGACGGAGTCCTTGGCGCAGAGCCCAACGTCGATCTCGCCGGAGGTGCGGGTGAAGGTGGTCAGGCCGAAGAGCCTGATCGAGAGGGCGAGAATGAACGTCGCCTGGCTGGATTCCTCCCTGTCGATCATGGAGCAGGGTATCCGCGAATTCGACACGCTCAGGCTGAAGTTCAAATTCTACTCCTTCTACGACCTGAATCCGAAGACCGACGCGGTGCGCATCAACATGATTTACGAGCAAGCCAAGTGGCAGTTGCTCGCGGAGGAGATCGACTGCACTGAGGAGGAGATGCTGATGTTCGCGGCGCTTCAGGTATCTGAACGATCATTGTGTCGGCAGAAATGATCATTGATACGTTGACTGGCACGATGGTCACTCGTGATATGCTGTCGAAATTTTTTAAAACGCTTGTAGAAAATAAACGCGGTCTAATGTAAAATGTTAAATGGTATAAATAGACCGACGTGACAAGAACCGATATGGAGATTTGCTTATAAATATTACGACAGATGCAAATGTATCACGCAGGCGGATAGAGACATTGGAATGCGTTCGTATCTCGGTTTTCGATATTCGATCCTTCCATTCTTTCCGACCATATATACGACTCACCGTGCCGGTTTGGTCTCGATATATTTATGCCGCTCCGTCGCGAGGGAGGAACCCCACGCGACGCATAATACATGCAAATAGCCACGTCCTTGAACCGATTGCTTCGCCAGCCGGTGTTCCACCATAGCCGCGATGCCGTCACGCGACAACACAACCAAGAAAAGATATGTGATCATCTCGCCTCGACCCACAAAATGTGTTTTGTACCTCTTGCACACCCACTTTCCCCGTCCTCGCGACGTTGAACAGAAAGGGAAAAAAAATAGAAAAAAAAAACAAGAAATGTTACCTACGCTTCTCCATTGCAGGTACAAGTGAATCTTCAGGCGAGCGTGCCGCAGCCCACCTACGACAGCAACGGAGGGACTTCGCCCGTCGAGGACGATATCGACGCGGCCTTGACGGATCTGCAGGTGACCCTGGAGGGCAGCAACATCAGCAACGGACCCAGCGACATTACGCAGGTGCCCGAGCTCTGCGACGAGCTGCGTTTCTTCAAGCCGAAGCGTTTCACATTGAAAGCCTTCAAACGCTATTGGTTTACGTGCCGCGATCTCCAGCTCAGGCTCTACAAAAGCAGGGAGGAGGCGGGTGGCTCGGAATCGCCGGTCTACGTGATCAATTTGCGCGGCTGCGAGGTCACGCCGGACGTACATCTGTCGCAAGGTCGCTACGGGATCAGACTGGAGGTGCCCAGCGCCGAAGGCATGACCGAGATGTGGATAAGATGCGACAACGTAAGCGGATTAAACTCGCATTAATGTGGCGTGTCGTCGCCAAGCAGCAGCATTATTGAATTAACCGTTCTCAAATGTATATTAACGCTTGTCACACGTTGGTGTTTGGCCACACGCCAACATATAATAACATACATGTTGCATCGAAAACGAACGGAGTTCTCACGAGTGGAGTTTCTCTCAAGTTTTACGAAATAAAAACTAAATGTTAGAACTGATTCAATTCCCAGATACTCGCTTGAATTCGATCCCATCACGATTCTTTATTATTCTAGGAACAACAATACGCAAAGTGGATGGCCGCGTGCAGATTAGCGGCCAAGGGCCGCACCCTCGCCGATGCGTCCTACGAGAGCGAGGTCAACAGTATCACAGCTTTCCTGCAACTGCAGAGGCCCGCGCCCGCGCCGGCCATCAATCCGAGCGCTTTGGACATCGTACCGGAAGACTATGTCGCGCCTAGATTTGCGAAGAAGTTCAAAGGAAAGGTAACAAATCATTCGCATTCGAATAAGTGATGAATGATCGAACCAACTAGTCGCATTGACACTTCTTGTTTTCCACATAGTTGGTGCAGAGAATCTTGGAAGCACACGCAAACGTTAAAGACCTGCACCTCATCGAGGCGAAGTTGAATTATATCAAGGCATGGCAGTCCCTGCCGGAATACGGTATCTCTCTTTTTGTTGTGCGATTTACCGGTAAGAGCAAGGACGAGCTACTAGGTATCGCCAATAACAGGCTAATGCGGATGGATCTTCACAGTGGCGATCATCTAAAGACTTGGAGATATAACACCATGAAGGTACGTATTCATTTGCATATTTTATGTGTTATTTGTATCCTCTCCGTATTTCTTGATTATGGATTAAAAATAATGGATCTTCCGTAAATTAAATTCTAGAACAAGAAAATAGATCTATTCTTTTAATATCCTTTTAATTCATACAGACTTTGGTAAAGTTATAATGTTTTGAAAATCGAAAAGTAACAATAAATTTTGGATACAGAAAAATCGTTTAGAATTGACTGGAGTTCCATAGTTCCAAGACGCTTTTAATGAAAAATATATATTTCAAGATAAAAAAATGCATGATCTTGTCCCTTTTACAGGCGTGGAACGTTAACTGGGAAGTAAAGCACATGATGGTACAATTCGAGGAAGAAAATATCATTTTTGAATGTCAATCAGCGGACTGCAAGGTTGTCCACGAATTCATAGGAGGCTACATCTTCCTATCAATGCGCTCGAAAGAAGCGAATCAAACGTTGAACGAGGAGATGTTCCACAAGTTGACCGGTGGATGGGTTTAATCCAGTACTGCAACGAGTGTATAAAACCGAAACTAACATATTCTGAAAAGCGATGATGAGATGCGTTCCACGCATTACCTATTCGCGCTCGTTACGTGCTTGTTCAAGGACCGACCGTTTTTGCATGCTGGTTGACACTTGTAAAAATATTTAAATCTGGTCGTATTTATCATGTTTTAACATTGTATACTGTAAATAGAATATAATTGTGTCCCTTCTACGCGCAAGCGGAAGAGTTTTAGTAAACTAGAGTTATTTTTATTCGACAGGAGGCTAATTCAGAAAAATGTTTACCGATATGTTTACCTTATTATTAAGGTACTAATAATATTGACAATCGTCACAATTATGGTTTGTTTTGCACGAAAAAAAGTTTTCTATATTTTTACAACGGTTTTATAAATAAACATCTGCGAAACTATTTTACAAAGATGAAGATTATACTTTTATACGAAACTTTTTCTATTTAGAAAAATCATTTAATAAATAATGCCGAATTTAGGAACAAATATGTAAAGCCGGTACAAGCAAAAATCTATGGAACATATCGCGGAATGTTAGATAACGCTCTACACAAAAAAAAGAAAATTTCTTTAATTCTTTAAGGAAGGATAGCGTGGAACCGTCTGTGGTTTCGAGTGTTTTATATTCTACGGCTGTCCCAAAAAAGAGTTAATCTGAAAATTATTTTCAGTCGGCGATTTCTTTTACGTCGCATGAAAAACTTAATTCTTATAATCCTCCCTCTCATATTGCGTGTCAGTATCCTCTTCAGTGTCACAAGGTGCTATACTAACCGAGCTCGACTTCACAACGCAAAAGATCGAATCGTGTAAATTATTTGTTATTATCATGTAAATTAGATGTAGAAGAAGAAATATATCACTTATATCGTTATATATTACATTCACAGGAGATACCCCGTTATATCTGTATGTAACAAAAAAAAAAGATTATAGTTTTGTATATTAATAGGCAGTAACTGTTCTGTACAATAAACTTATTAATGTATTCGACAGATTTTTTAATTCCTATTCTGTCCATTGTGCCGTGAAATCAATAACATACTACATACTATAATTCGACAATTTATAGAAAAAAAGTGAAAATTGATTTTATTAAATAAAATTTAACGTTAATTGATTAAATTTCCCTCATGTTACTTTTGACAAGTAATTCACATCAAAAATTGCAATATTATGGACTTTATTAAGCAACAATACGTTATCAACATCCATGTAAGTTTGCATTGGTCGTGCAATCCAATAGGAAATTAAGAAAAAATATTCGTAAAGACAAGTGTAAATGTTTTCGAAAATAATTGTTTGACATTTTTAGCCTGCAATCTCTTGTATTTTCAATTGTATAGCTTGTCGATGTGTCGATTAATTCTCTTCGCGTGTCTTCTTATCCCACGGTGATAGGCAGTTGCTGATCTTTCCCCGAGGTATTTACCGTCTTCGAGGACGGTTGATTCTTATTGTCCGAATTTTTCAATGAAGGTAGTGCCCTCGTTACGACAGGTACGTTTCCGATTCCCGACCCGCCCAGATTACCGCCTCCGCACATCTAATTGCACAGGCGACAAATCGTTACGCTTCTTCGAAATAATTTTTGTGCGGAACGTTGCAATTACTTCTCGGACTTATTATGTGAGCAATTGCGCGCTCAAAAGTAAATTAATTTTTATGTAGCAATCTCTATAAAACCCTATGTTACGTGTTTAAAAACTCTTGTATCATGTCGATCAAGACTCCTGGTTTCTCACTGCAGGTGAATTATAACAGAATAATGTAAATTTTGTCTTTACACTTCAAGACACATTAAAATCAATTTGTAACTCTTATTATAATAATCTTACAATGCTATTTCAATTAATAGCTAACAAAAAAAAATACTTTTTATAATGCATAAAAAAACATTCCTCGCTTCTGTTATCATGATCCACTATGACTAAGAGACCAGGAACCTTTAATGTAATTCTATAATTAATGCTGTTTGTCGTAACCGGAGTATGACTCGGCGGCGCTGAGTGGACGAGTCTTCCGGCGAGGGAGCCCGTTCTATCCTTCCTCGCTCTCACCCACTCGTGGCCGAGCACCCTCTCGAGCGTAAGCCTAAGAGTGATGTCCGGCTCGAGGATCTGCCGGACGATGCTCTTCGCCAGCGCGGACACGGTGTCGCGGACACGGGACCTGAATACCCAGTTGCGCGACATCTGGTCCTTGAGGAGCTTTCGCAGATTCTCGTCGTCGAACGGCATCGTCGCGTTCAGCATGATGAAGAGGATGATGCCGAGCGACCACACGTCTGCCAATTTCGGATTGTACGGAGTGCCGGCGACGACCTCCGGCGCGGCGTAAGCCGCCGAGCCGCAGTACGTCTGGCTTAGGACCCGCCTGCCCTCGTGGTCTATGCAGAACCTGGCAAAACCGAAGTCCGCCAGTTTCACATTGAACTTCCGCGAGAGTAGTATGTTCTCGCACTTGAGATCCCGGTGGGCGATATTCTTGCTGTGCAGGTAGTGCAAGCCGGACGCCATCTGACGAAACCACAATCGCGACTGTTGTTCCGGCACCATGCCGTTGGTCTGCACGAAGTCCAGGAGATCGCCATTGTCGGCGTAGCGCATGAAGATGAAGACGCGCGGGCCGCGCTGCAGGATGCTGTGCACCTGCGCTCGACGAAATTAGGATTGCTGACGCGTTAACGTCAGAATTGGGCGAAATGCGATCAAATTACATTAGATTACAATTACTAATCGTCATTACATTAATCGCAATGATCCCTTATCACCCACATAACTTTATTATGATAATAAAGTTCCAATATATATATATCCCTCTTCGAGTAGAGAACTCGAAGTTACTTTCTAATAGCCATGGTCTCGGCCAGTTTTGAAAGAAAAGAGAAAAAGATGAGTTAGCGTATGAGTCTCCAATCATTCATCCCTTATCAAAGACGAAGAGATGAGCATTTTCTTGGTTTCTCTTACTTGAATGATATGCGGATTTTCTATCTTCGTTAGAATTTCAAGCTCGCGGGGAAAGAACTTGTCCAAGAAGTCGTTTGGCGCTTTCTCCTTATCGAAAATCTTACAGGCCAGACGCATCTTCTTAGAACTCGCTCCATCGATATACTCTGCTAGATGGACGGTCGCGTAAGAGCCCTGAAAACGATCATTCCGCGTATTATAAAACGCAAAATTTGTAGTCATGGTATCTGGCGCGGTCGACCAACACCATCAAACAACAAGATGATTCTTAAAAAAGTGAAGAGGATGAGAATGAAAAGAGATAAAGATCAGCTTTATGTAATAAATATAATTTAAGAAACAGTCAAGAGGCTGATTAAATAGTAGCCAAAAGCCATTGTACAAATTGAAGAAAGTGCTATCGCGAGAACGGATGAAGAGGCGGGAAAATATTAAAACGCGTAAGAGAAACGAAAGACCAGAGGGAACAATGAACAACCTGTCCGATCTTCTTGCCTATGAGATAGCCCCGCTGCTCAAGAGCGTTCACCTCCGAATTTCGGGGGCTGAGTCGCGTGGCCATGCCAATAATCCTTCATCGATTCCTCATCACTGACCCTTCCCCTCCTAAGGACCTCGATCGTCTTCTCGCCCCGACACGTGCGTGAGAGACGTTTGCAGGATTCACCCGGAAAATTTCTCTATCTTGCTCCCTTCGCGTTCACGCGCGCTATTCCTCGGCCGGCAGTGGCAGGTTTCGTTAACGCGATCTTAGCGGTACGCGAAGCATCACAGAGTTCCACGACGGAATGGTGTTTCGCTGCTACGTCGACGCTTCCGGTGATAATGCGGATCCGTTCGGTCATTTGAAGCGGCTGCGAGCACTAGAATTTTGGACAAGCCCAGTTTGTGCCTGGTGTGCGACGGGAGGAAGGTAAGGATCCGCGTCTCATTCGAGCGCAGCCATTATACTTGGAAAAGTGAGAAACAATGAACGAGCGAGATTGATCGTGCGTGCGGATCTCGGACCGCTTCTCGCCACGGAGTCGTGAGCACTAACGGTCGTATTCACGACCGTGGTGACGTGGTCGTGAGGCCACGAGCCAATTTTTGGACGCGAAATAAGCAAAGTCTATAATTATAACTTTAAATGACAAACTCCATATTGCATACAAAAATCTCAGTAAATTTATTAAACATTACATGTGTATATGAACCTTTTACGTTAGTAGGATGCGTTAGTAACTACGCCCAAAAAGTGTATAAAACTGCGCCTTCTTCTTGCATTGGTGGTGAATACATTTTAACTCGCTGTTCAATTTTGGGTGCTTAAATGGTATTCAGACTCTTGACGCCCATCATGTTCAATTTGTAATTAGTCATATTGAGTAAAAAAGAAAGCTGCTGTTCAGTACCAAATTTTAGTTTCAAAACTAAATTAAAGAAAGTTTAGATATATTTTTAACAAATTTAATTTACATTTAAATTTTAACTTGATTGTTGACGCATTGCATTTTATCTTCCTAAAAATTTTCTCTTTTACTTATTGATTCTTTTAAAGATTATAAATAATGCTTTGCAGTAGCAAAATAATACTTTACTTTTTGTCATTTAATGTACAAATTATTAATTTATAAATAATAAGATATTAATTGAAAGATAAAGGTATACTGATTTTACCTGCTGATTACGTGACACTTCAGGCGTCATATAAGGTGTTGTTGTCCATCAGGTATATGGAACAATATAATAGGTTGTTCCCGTGACGAATAAGAACTAATGGTGGCATACGGAACGTCACAAATAAAAAATCCCTTCCCCTGCAGTTGAATTATCTCTCCCTTCTCCACGCGTTTGAGTTCCACTTCACCCAGCATTTGAACCTCTTTCTAAAATAAGAGTTTTTATATACAATTAACGATACACACAATAATTGCCAGTTTACTTGTTTGTAAGTAAAATTCTTTACTCTTGTATCCTTGGTAACGAAGTTTTTAAAATCGTCGTCTTTACCCAAAATCGGCACGCTCAAAATGTGATCAAAGTAAACAGCACAGCATTTTATTGGGTTTGACTCTTCCGCATTTGGATCAGATCTGGGTAACGACTCAGCCACCCATTTGATCTTCAAGTTGGTTTCATTGTTCTCCAAATTTAGTCGTGCTAGCACATCAAGTCCACCTCCCCTTCGTTTAAATACTTTTAGTATCAATAAATTGCCCCAATTGATAAAGGTTGCATTCTGGTTATTGTTTAATCTTTCAGCATCCTCCTTTTCTATCAATATTCTAGGGCCCACTCGCACTCGTTTGGTACCTTTAGATGAATCTTTAGGATGATTTTGCACACTCAGCCACTCTTCCTTAGCATCTACTACAGTTACCAATATCATTTCACTGCGATAATCCAATGCGGTATACCTAAAATTATAGATATTTTTAAAAAATATCGACATACTATACTAATCCATCAAACTTTTAATTACATTTTTGATATTTTTATTACCTGACCGCGACATGGTCGATGATCATCTTGTTAAAAGCCCATATTTTATCCCATTCTATCAAGGATATTCTTGATTTTTCTTGGAAGACAACATATTTTAGAACATCGACTTCCATTCCTCGTCTCAGAATGCCTTTCACTGTCGGAAAGCGTGGATCGTCCCAGCCATCGACTAAACCTTCATTTACGAACCAGGTTAACTTTCGTTTAGATAAAACCGTATAAGTCATGTTTAACCGTGAACATGACTTGCGTTCTGGGTAACGCAATCCCAAAGTCAGGCTTATCCAAAAAAATACACTTTCTCTATCAGAATACTCCGTTGTACGTAGAGTGTGAGTAACGTTATTTAATTGAGCATCTCTATCATGATCCTCCTTGTCCAGTATATCCAGAGTTTGAATAGCGTCATGAAATTCAGCATCTTCATCATGAACCTCCATTATACGTAGAGTGTGAGTAACGTTCTCAAAAACGTCGACAATTGAACAGGCAAAATCATATGTAGGATACACCCTAATATAAACAAGTAAAAGCAATAATTTTATAATTAAATTGTAATTTTTAGGTTGTACCGTAGCTCGTATTAATACTGATATAAAACAGTATTGTTAACCAAATTCATATATTATAAATACAAATAGTACATAAAATAACTAGTTTATTAACATCAATGAAGTAATCCAATATTAAAAATTTTTTTCAATTATAACTAAACCTTTCAAGCTATTGTTAGATTAATAATATATAAATAGGTCTTGCGAAAATATTTAAAAATATTAATACTTGTATTTGTTTCCAGTACGTGGATGAGATTCTGGGTTGCAACGGTAAAGTGTTGGATCGCGCATGCATCTGTTTGCCGACTGATAATCGATCTTTGCTCTGACACAGTACTTTTGACCCTCCTCGGTACCGCGTTTCATTTCTTCCCACAATGCCAGATTATCGTCAACGGCTGTAAAGGCGGAATATTATTATTACAATAAATCGAGATAGAAAATTAATATGACGTTTCTTCTCAACATAATTATTTACAGTTATCTCGATATGTAGATTTCAATCTTTGATCGCGTTGTTCTTTCATATGATTCGGCGGGGTGCCATCCACGTATGCCTTCCCCTTCTTAATTAATGTAGTACAATAGTCTGGTAATATCTCAAAGTAATCCGAGGTATGCGTAAAACGATCAGGCCTAATTTGCAGTAATCTTAAATCTTCCAATATAGCGTCCTCAAATTTTACGGTCTCTTTCGCTGGACTTGTGTCGTCAAATCGCATGATGAGCTGCCCTTGACATGACTCGGCATAATGCTGATGTAAGAAAGCTGCTCTGGCAAGACCAATGTGCACCTAGCCATTTGGTTCCATTGAGAATCTTACTAATTTCTGCAAAAGATAAGTGAAAAATGTTTTAGAATTTACAAGAGTTGAAAAATTAAACTAAATCTACTTCTCGTTGTACTGCGTGACTTTACTTTGTCCGAAGTTCGGTTGAGTTGCCCCACATTCGTGGACAGTAGATCTTCTTTATTTTTCGATTCCATTGATTCCATGGCACATTAGATTGTGGCAAGGATGCCCATAGACTTTCTCTTCCTAAGTCTATGGGGCCCAATGCAAAGAGCCGAGCACGTGGAACTTCTATGCAGACAGTAACAGTCGCAATACTTAAAAATTTGCTTCCGGAAAAAACACGTCCGAACACAATCGAGCTCGCCAACCGACTCCGAGCACGTGGAACGAACCATGTAATCCACGTGATGTGAGCCGGGATGCGCTTGCTGCGCATGCGCGAGCTTTTCCCAGCCGACCCAGCCTTTCCCGAGCCACGAGCCACGTGCTACTACTGCCACTCCGGATTCTGACGGGAGCGTCGGTCGGGAGCTTAACTTCAACGCTGGATCTGCCGTGTGGAGTGTGATTATTAACAATATTAACTTTCATCGGCGCATGCTGACACTGAATCTGTTTCGCTTGGAGTGAACGTACGAAGACAATGGCGTTTAAAATTGCCTTTGACCCAGCGCTTCCTTCGCGAGGTAAAATTCATGCGATCAACGCGCGGTTCGGAATCTGAACGTCGGTTTCATCATTTTTTTAGCTTCCCCTGGGGCCTACTTCTCGAAAAATATCCCATACGACATGTTATGAATATCACACTTTGCAACCAGTAGCACACTTGCGAAGTGTGATTTTCTAGTGACATTGATAAAATATCGTATGCGATATTTTTCGAGAATGAGGCCTCGCGGAACGTTCTACGAAGAGCGTTCTCTTTCTGGAACAGAGGGGAGACAAATAATTGTTGAGGCAAATGTTCCCCTCTTTTTTTAAATAGATTTCCAGGTTTTTTAAAAGTTTTCATAATTTATACTTACCTGCTTTCTGTATTCTTGCCGCGTTTATCGACATTTCTCACGTTTGTTGCGTCATGTCACGTCGAGTCGTGTAGCAATTATTCCAGATGTTTTTTCACGTGCGATGAATAATGACGCTTTCGATAATAAATAATACCATGCAAGTAGCGCGTCACGTGTCGTAACCTATTAAGTGTGACGTGAAAAATACAATTAGGACAAGTACCGATGTGCTATATAACCCCAGGGAGGAGTTGAAGGCACCTATTATCCCTCATCCGAGGGAAACTCACAAAAAAAAAAAAACGTGAAAAATACACGAGTTTACTGAGGAACAATTAGTGAAACTCGTTCGATAATTTCATCATACTTGGTCAGCTTGTAACCCACATGCTGCATAATGCAAGACTGTCCGTTTTTTAAAACTTTTATATATTACTTAGGAAATGTCGAAACTAGATGTCAAACAGACTTTGCTTGTAAAACTAGTTGAATTGAGAATTGCGTCATAATTTCTAATTTTTTAACAATTATCTAGATATCGATATTCTAGAAAATTTATCATAAAGTTTAATTTAGCATAAAATGTACTAGTATTTTATTTTATATAAAATAATGTAATAACGTCAAATTTAATTACGGAATAATGCAATGTAATAGTGTAATAATTATATCGTTTTAAATTATAGGTTTCATGCTGTTGTTTGAGTATCTTTTCTATTAAACAAATTAGTTGTAGACATAGATACTAGGTTTCGTCTGTGAATTAATATCGATGATAAAGATGTAAAAATATCTTGGTTTTGTTGGTCACTTATCTGAATGTTAAATTTTGTACCGATGTGCTGGTAGTGGCCGTAATTGAATCTGAAAATAAGAAAGATATAACAATATCGTGGGACAAAACTTGGAATAAGGATTTATATTCTACTAAATTACATGACTTAATTAGTATTATTATTATTAGGTGATATCTGTCCTCATGTAAGAAGTGTAAGAACTATGCTCACCCATTGGATCTCCTGTCGCGATACCATCATATCGGAAAATAAAAAGGATGATCTGTTGAACTATACGAAACTATACGGAGCAGAAATGGGCAAAGTAAAGTCACGCAGTACAATGAGAAGTAGATTTAGTTTGATTTTTCAACTTGTAACTTCTAAAAAATTTTTCACTTATCTTTTGCAGGTAGTGTTAAGATTCTCAACGGAATCAAGTGGCTACCTGCACATTGGTCATGCCAGAGCAGTTTTCTTACATCAGTATTATGCCAAGGCATGGCAAGGACAGCTCATCATGCGATTTGACGACACAAATCCAGCGAAGGAGACCGTAGAATTTGAGGACGCTATATTGGAAGATTTAAGATTACTGCAAATTAAGCCTGATCGTTTTACGCATACCTCGGATTACTTTGAGATATTACAAGACTATTGTACTACATTAATTAAGAAGGTAAAGGCATACGTGGATGGCACCCCGCCGAATCTTATAAAAGAACAACGCGATCAAAGATTGAAATCTACATATCGAGATAAATGTAAATAATTATGTTGAGAAGAAACGTCATATTAATTTTCTATCTCGATTTATTGTAATAATAATATTCCACCTTTACAGCCGTTGACGATAATCTGGCATTGTGGGAAGAAATGAAACGCGGTACCGAGGAGGGTCAAAAGTACTGTGTCAGAGCGAAGATCGATTATCAGTTGGGAAACAGATGCATGCGCGATCCAACAATTTACCGTTGCAAGCCAGAATCTCATCCACGTACTGGAAACAAATACAAGTATTAATATTTTTAAATATTTTCGCAAGACCTATTTATATATTATTAATCTAACAATAGCTTGAAAGGTTTAGTTATAATTGAAAAAAAATTTTTAATATTGGATTACTTTGTTGATGTTAATATATTTTTAAATATTTTCGCAAGACCTATTTATATATTATTAATCTAACAATAGCTTGAAAGGTTTAGTTATAATTGAAAAAAAATTTTTAATATTGGATTACTTTGTTGATGTTAATAAACTAGTTATTTTATGTACTATTCGTATTATAATATATAAATTTGGTTAACAATACTGTTTTATATCAGTATTAATACGAGCTACGGTACAGCCTAAAAATTACAATTTAATTATAGAATTATTGCTTTTACTTGTTTATATTAGGGTGTATCCTACATATGATTTTGCCTGTCCAATTGTCGACGCTATTGAGAATGTTACTCACACTCTATGTATAGTGGAGGATACGGATCAATCTTATGAGACTATTCACACTCTGGATGCATTGAATTTCTTCCGATCATTGATTACAGCGGAGCATCATGATAGAGATGAACTATTTTTTTGGATAAGCGTGACTTTGAAATTGCGTTACCCGTACATTCCCGAACACGTATTTTCACAGTTAAACATGACTCATACGGTTTTATCTAAACGAAAGTTAACCTGGTTCGTAAATGAAGGTCTAGTCGATGGCTGGGACGATCCACGCTTTCCGACAGTGAGAGGCATTCTGAGACGAGGAATGGAAGTCGAGGTTCTAAAACAATTTATCTTCGCACATCATAGTTCCAGAACGGTGTTCTTCATAGAATGGGATGAAATATGGGCTTTTAACAAGGAAATCATCGACCCAGTCGCGGTCAGGTAATAAAAATATTAAAAATGTAATTAAGAGTATGATGGATTAGTAGTATGTTGATATTTTTTCAAAATATCTATAATTTTAGGTATACCGCATTGGATTACAATAAAATGATATCGGTGAATGTAGTAGATGCTATGGAAGAGTGGCTGAGTGTGCAAAATCATCCTAAAGATGCATCTAAAGGTACCAAACGAGTGCGAGTGGGCCCTAAAATATTGATAGAAAAGGAGGATGCTGAGAGATTAATCGAAGGACAGAATGCAACCTTTATCAACTGGGGTAATTTGATGATACTAAAGATAAATAAGCAGGCTGGCAACATAGTAGATGTGGAAGCACGACTAAATTTGGAGGACAAAAATTACAAAAACACCTTGAAGATCACATGGCTGGCTGAGTCGTTACCCACATCTGATCCAAATGCGGAAAAGTCAAATCCGATAAAATGCTGTGCTGTTTACTTTGATCACATTTTGAGCGTGCCGATTTTGGGTGAAGACGACGATTTTAAAAACTTCGTTACCAAGGATACAAGAGTAAAGAATTTTACTTACAACCAAGTAAACTGGCAATTAGTGTGTGTATCGTTAATTGTATATAAAAATTCTTATTTTAGAAAGAGGTTCAAATGCTGGGTGAAGTGGAACTCAAACGCGTGAAGAAGGGAGAGATAATTCAACTGCAGAGGAAGGGATTTTTTATTTGTGACGTTCCGTATGCCACCATTAGTTCTTATTCATCACGGGAACAGCCTATTATATTGTTCCGTATACCTGATGGACATACAATAACACCTTATATGACGCCTGCACTGTCGCGTAAGCAACAGGTAAAATCAGTATACCTTTATCTTTCAATTAATATCTTATTATTTATAAAGAATCAATAAGTAAAAGAGAAAATTTTTAGAGAGATAAAATGCAATGCCGGCAATGCGCCAAAAACAGGGGAGTGAATGTATGAAGCTTCGCTTGACTCCATGGCGCTGGGAGTAACGTGCTTGCCCACGTGATCAAAAACTAACCTAGTTTATTTTGATAGATACTTGACACTCGTCAAACTTATGTTAACATTTTTTTATCAGTATAATTCTGCAAAAATGCCTAAACATATGATATTTTTAACTATAAATAGAGGATGTCACTAGGTGACAAATTAAATAAAAATTTAAAGCAAAATTTGTTAGTTATTTCTTAATCATCTGTTTCAACCATTAACCGCGGAAAAACTGTTTTCAATCTCTTTCAATACATAGATATTTAAAAATCATTCCGACTAACATCAACTCAAAATGTACAGAATGTAATCTACTTTTTTAAACAAAAAAATTTGTTTTAAATTGATATTTTGATCATTTATAAATGCATTTTTCTGAAGCAATGATAAGCAATATATAAGTGCATAAAAATATTTCTTATATACAGAAGGAAATTTTACCGTAAGCTTTGTAGCTTAATGTTAATTTCATACTTGGGTTCTCCGCAGAAAGGTGACAATAATGAATTCTTTTTATTGAGCTCGAGTTTGAATTCATTTCTCTTTCCACGATGAAGGTGAAGAATTTTGGTTCATTTCGTCAATTGGCTGATTTAAAATAGAAATATCTGATTGGCTGGTCCTTTTATCATATCGATCAAGATTCCTGGTTTCTCACTGCAGGTGAATTATAACAGAATAATGTAAATTTTATCTTTACACTTCAAGACACATTAAAATCAATTTTTTGCACACACATCGTAACTCTTATTATGATAATCTTACAATTATGCTATTTTAATTAATAGCTAACAAAAAAATGCTTTTTATGATGCATGGAAAAAAATTCCTCGTTTCTGTTATCATAATCCACTATGACTAAGAGATCAGGGACCCCGAATGTAATTCTATAATTAATGCTGTTTGTCGTAACCGGAGTATGACTCGGCGGCGCTGAGTGGACGAGTCTTCCGGCGAGGGAAATTATTCCAATTTTTTTTTTACGTAATTTTATATTCATAAAAAGAAAGCGAGAGAGAGAGATCAAAAGAAATAAATAAAAATTAAGTAAAAATGGACAATATTGGAGTGGATAACGAATATTGAGTGAAAATAAATATAACAAACAGACTTATTTATTTTCACTCAGACGGAGCCCAGTTTACTCCGCACAAGAGCCTATCTTGCACGGAGAGGCGCAGTTTTTCGGAAAAAAAACTTTCTATGTTACATGGCTCTAGTGGACTCGAACCTGGTTCCTCAGATTACGAGTCTGGCGCTCTACCACTAGACCACACTGCCGCCCTTATTTACATTATTAAATATGTGCATATATTTATGAACAAGAGTTTACACATGCATTTAAAAAAATTATAACCTTATTAGAGATTTAAAAAAACAGCAAGTCTATAATTATAACTTTAAATGACAAACTCCATATTACATACAAAAATCTCAGTAAAATTTATGGGTGTAGTTCCGAATGACCCCTGCTCCCGATCGACTTAAAACTTTACAGATAAGTTGTTTTCGATGTGAAAAATGAATTCCGCGTGGTCCCAACTTCGGGAAATAAAAAAAAAAATTTTTTTTAAATAATAACATTTATCGACTAAAATCGATTCTATATGATATATATGTTACTGTAAAAGTGATAAATTTGCTATAATTTATCACATTTATCACCGTATGTTGAAAATTATGCATAATAACCGGTAATTATGTATAATTATCGAATCTATCACTTTTACAGTAACATACCAAATTACCGCCTCGAGGCGGGCCTAGGTCAGGTTGGGTTAGATGACGCGCTTTACAAAGTGTTCAACTCGTTAAAGCCAACGTCCCAAGCGGGCCTAAGTCAGGATACCGCCTCGAGGCGGGCCTAGGTCAGGATACCGCCTCGAAGCGGGCCTAGGTCGGGTTGGGTTAGATGACGCGCTTTACAAAGTGTTCAACTTGTTAAAGCCAACGTCCCAAGCGGGCCTAGGTCGGGTTGGGTTAGATGACGCGCTTTACAAAGTGTTCAACTTGTTAAAGCCAAGGTCCCAAGCAGGCCTAGGCAGGATACCGCCTCGAGGCGGGCCTAGGTCGGGTTGGGTTAGATGACGCGCTTTACAAAGTGTTCAACTCGTTAAAGCCAACGTCCCAAGCGGGCCTTGGGTCAGGATTGGTTTATAGAATCGATTTTAGTCGATAAATGTTATTATTAAAAAAAAAATTTTTTTTATTTCCCGAAGTTGGGACCACGCGGAATTCATTTTTCACATCGAAAACAACTTATCTGTAAAGTTTTAAGTCGATCGGGAGCAGGGGTCATTCGGAACTATATCCAAATTTATTAAACATTACATATATATGAACCTTTTACGGATGCGTTAGTAACTACGTCCAAAAAGTGTATAAAACTGCGCCTTCTTCTTGCATTGATGGTGAATACATTTTAACTCGTTCAATTTTGGCTGCTTAAATGGTATACACAGACTCTTGGCGCCCATAGTTACTGTTCCGTCCTTGTTCAAGCTGTAATTAGTCACATTGAGTAAAAAAGAAAGCTGCTATTCAGTACCGTTCTTGTGTATTCATACCTTTTCATTTCTCAAGACTAAATTAAAGAAAGTTTAGATATATTTTTAACAAATTTAATTTACATTTAGATTTTCAAATTATTAATGTAAAAAAAAACAATTTGTAATATGTAAATACTATTAATAAATAATATGTAACATAGTGATTCAATAAAAAATAATTAAAAGGTACAAGATGAAAAATTATTAAACAAATTACTTATTTTCACGTTTCTTTCTTTCATTGCTGAGTTAGAGAACATTTTAATCAGTGCTCTTTTGTTCTTTTTTTTTAACAAGTTTATTCCAAAATTTAATTATATAATTTGAAAAAATCGATTCATACTTTCTTAAAAAAAGGTATGTACATAGAAGTCGAAAAATATAATTTTAAAGAAAAGTGCTTCAAAGATTTTAATATTATATATCGTCACAACCCTATAATATCTTTTGTAATAATTAATCCTTTTTCTATTTATTTCGAATAAAAACTATAAATAGAGGATGTCACTAGGTGACAAATTAAATAAAAATTTAAAGCAAGATTTGTTAGTTATTTCTTAATCATCTGTTTCAACCATTAAAACCGCGAAAAAACTGTGTTCAATCTCTTTCAATACATAGATATTTAAAAAGCATTCCTACTAACATCAACTCAAAATGTATAGAATGTAATCTACTTTTTTAAAGAAAAAAATTTGTTTTAAATTGATATTTTGGTCATTTATAAATGCATTTTTCTGAAGTAATGATAAGCAATATATAAGTGCATAAAAATATTTTTCATATACAGAAGGAAATTTTACCGTGCGCTTTGTTGCTTAATGTTATCTTCACACTCCGGTTCTCCGCAGAAAGGTGATAATAATAAATTCTTTTTATCGAGCTCGAGTTTGAATTCGTTCCAGTTTTCTACCTGTTTAATATGCTCGTCTAAATTGTGCCTCGCTCTATAAACAAATAAATGAAATTACGTGACATCAACCATATGTTATCATGAATGTTATCGATTAAAAAATTTTGGAGTAATGTTTACCTTCGTAACAAGCTGTCTTGCACTTTTTTCAGCATACAAGTTACCGATAAAATTAACTCATCTTTTTTGACAACTTCTCGCTCAAAGTTATCTCTTCGTACTAGTGTTACTTCATTCCTTTCCATATCTCTTGGACCGAATTCGATTCTTATCGGTACGCCTTTCAGCTCCCAGTGGTTGAACTTCCATCCAGGTGTTCGATTAAGTCCAAAATCATACCGCACTCTAAATTTATTCATTTTTAGTTGATTGACCAGACAGGCGCATTCATTTCGAAGTTCCTTTTTCTTTGACGCAGACATGCTTGCGACTATACCGCAGGGAATCACAATGACTTGTATTGGTGCTACATTTGGGGGTAATACCAAACCTCGATCATCTCCGTGTACCTAAATAAATAAGTATTCATTATAAAATACATAGCTTATGCAGCATGCCATGTGTCATCTATATATAATGATAATAATTGTAGTAACCATTATCATGACTCCAATCGTTCGTGTAGTTAAACCCCATGAATTTTGATAGACGAACGTTTTTTCTCCTTTCGCGATACCTTCTACTTTGATATCAAACATTTTCGAAAAGTTTTGTCCTAGATGATGGCTCGTCGCTCCCTGTATCGCGCGACCGTTAGTTGAAATAAACGCCTCGACAGTAGTGGTATAATCGCCACCCGCGAACTTCTCCTTTTCAGTCTTACGACCCTTGATGACGGGCACCGCTAACAACTCCTCATAGACTCTAGCGTATATATCTAAAATGATTGATACTTCCTTCTCCGCTTCCTCCTTTGTAGCAAACGCGGTATGACCCTCCTGCCACAAAAATTCTCTGGTGCGGAGAAACGGTTTGGGATCTTTAAATTCCCATCTCTGCAAACAAAAATAAGATAACTGAAACGGAGCGGTATTAAAGTAGAGTAAAGAAAAAAGACTGATAATACTTACCACAACGTTGTTCCATTGATTGAGCTTAAGAGGTAACTCGGTGTCAGTCCTCAGCCATTTGGCATAAGCCGGGTACATAACAGTCTCCGAGGTGGGCCGTATAGCTACGGGCTCCGCCATATCGTCTTCGCCGGATTTTGTTACCCACGCGACTTCCGGCGCAAAGTCCGTTATATGCGCCTTCTCTTTTTCTAATGCGCCACGAGTAACGAACAGCGGAAAATAGCATGGTTCAACATCGAGCGCCGTTATCTCTTTGTCGATGTACTCCTTTATCATGTTCCAGATCAAGAAACTCCACGGACGAAGAATGTAGCATCCCGACACGTCGTAATATTCAATCATTCCGCTCTTCGTAATAACTTGCGAATACCAATCAAAAAAATTCTCTTCCTTCTTCGCCTCCAGTCCTAATCTCGTCCCAGTTTTGCTTGTATCTGCATCCTGACTATCCACGTTTTTCGCAACTTCTTTCTCCGACATCTTTCCAGGCTTGGGAGAATTTTGCTTTTCCTTTTTCAACGCTGCCTCGGAATTCGCAGGCTTCCAATCCTGACCAGTCGTATTTTTATAGTCACTTTTCAGGCTTAAGAGAACCTTCACTTCTCGATCAATAACGCTCTTGTCGGCTTTCGAGTTTTTTAGATTTCGCACTTTGTCGCCCTGCTTCTTTATTTCTTCGGATATCTTCTTCGCTTTTGAAATTTCTTTGTTCTCTGGCTTTATCTGACTTTCAATACTAGCAACTTTGGTGTCAGCTGGTTTCCAATCCTGACCAGTCTCATATTTATAATCACTTTTCAAATTTAAGAGAACCTTCAGTTCTTGATCAATCGAGCTTTGTAGCTTTCGTACTTTGTCGTCTTGCTTCTTTATCTCTTCGGATATCTTGTCTGCTTTTGAAATTTCTTTGTTCTCTGGCTTTGTCTTACTTTCAATACTAGCAACTTTAGTGTCAGCTGGTTTCCAATCCTGACCAGTCGCATTTTTATAATCACTTTTCAAATTTAAGAGAACCTTCACTTCTTGATCAATAACGCTCTTGTCAGCTTTCGAGCTTTTTAGATTTCGCACTTTGTCGCCTTGCTTCTTTATTTCTTCGGATATCTTGTCTGCTTTTGAAATTTCTCTGTTCTCTGGCTTTGTATTACTTTCAATACTAGCAACTTTAGTGTCAGCTGGTTTCCAATCCTGACCAGTCGCATTTTTATAATCACTTTTCAAATTTAAGAGAACCTTCACTTCTTGATCAATAACGCTCTTGTCAGCTTTCGAGCTTTTTAGATTTCGCACTTTATCGCCTTGCTTCTTTATTTCTTCGGATATCTTGTCTGCTTTTGAAATTTCTCTGTTCTCTGGCTTTGTCTTACTTTCAATACTAGCAACTTTAGTGTCAGCTGGTTTCCAATCCTGACCAGTCGCATTTTTATAATCACTTTTCAAATTTAAGAGAACCTTCACTTCTTGATCAATAACGCTCTTGTCAGCTTTCGAGCTTTTTAGATTTCGCACTTTGTCGCCTTGCTTCTTTATTTCTTCAGATATCTTGTCTGCTTTTGAAATTTCTTTGTTCTCTGGCTTTGTATTACTTTCTTCTATTTTTTCTAAAGGATTTCTGTATACGATCATTTCATCTTGATTGTTGACGCATTGCATTTTATCTTCCTAAAAATTTTCTCTTTTACTTATTGATTCTTTTAAAAATTATAAATAATACTTTGCTGTAGCAAAATAATACTTTACTTTTTGTCATTTAATGTACAAATTATTAATTTATAAATAATAAGATATTAATTGAAAGATAAAGGTATACTGATTTTACCTGTTGATTACGTGACACTGCTGGCGTCATATAAGGTGTTGTTGTATGTCCATCAGGTATATGGAACAATATAATAGGTTGTTCCCGTGACGAATAAGAACTAATGGTGGCATACGGAACGTCACAAATAAAAAATCCCTTCCTCTGCAGTTGAATTATCTCTCCCTTCTTCACGCGTTTAAGTTCCACTTCACCCAGCATTTGAACCTCTTTCTAAAATAAGAATTTTTATATACAATTAACGATACACATAGTAATTGCCAGTTTACTTGTTTGTAAGTAAAATTCTTTACTCTTGTATCCTTGGTAACAAAGTTTTTAAAATCGTCGTCTTTACCCAAAATCGGCACGCTCAATATGTGATCAAAGTAAACAGCATAGCATTTTATTGGATTTGACTTTTCCGCATTTGGATCAGATCTGGGTAACGACTCAGCCAGCCATGTGATCTTCAAGGTGTTTTTGTAATTTTTGTCCTCCAGATTTAGTCGTGCTTCCACATCTACTATATTGCCAGCCTGTTTATTTATTTTTAGTATCATTAAATTACCCCAATTGATAAAGGTTGCATTCTGTCCTTCGATTAATCTTTCAGCATCCTCCTTTTCTATCAATATTTTAGGGCCCACTCGCACTCGTTTGGTACCTTTAGATGAATCTTTAGGATGATTTTGCACACTCAACCACTCTTCTTTAGCATCTACTACATTCACCGGTATCATTTCATTGTAATCCAATGAGGTATACCTAAAATTATAGACATTTTTAAAAAATATCGACATACTACTAATCCATCAAACTTTTAATTACATTTTTATTACCTGACCGCGACTGGGTCGATGACTTTCTTGTTAAAAGCCCATATTTTATCCCACTCCATGAAGACCACCGATCTGGAACTACCTAGTGCGATGATAAATTGTTTCAGACCCTCGACTGTCATTCCTCGTCTCAGAATGCCTCTCACTGTCGGAAAGCGTGGATCGTCCCAGCCATCGACTAGGCCTTCATTTACGAACCAGGTTAACTTTCGTTTAGACAAAACCGTATGCGTCATGTTTAACCGTGAATATTCCCAAATGTAAGGGCGACGCAATCCCAAAGTCTCGATTATCCAATAAAATTGAGCATCTCTATCATGATACTCCGTTGTACGTAGAGTGTGAGTAACGTTCTCAATAGCGTCGACAATTGGACAGGCAAAATCATATGTAGGATACACCCTAATGTAACCAAGTAAAAGCAATAATTCTATAATAAAATTGTAATTTTTAGGCTGTACCGTAGCTCGTATTAATACTGATATTAAACAGGATTGTTAACCAAATTTATATATTATATTACAAATAGTACATAAAATAACTAGTTTATTAACATCAACAAAGTAATCCAATATTAAAAATTTTTTAAAATTATAACTAAACCTTTCAAGCTATTGTAGATTAATAATATATAAATAGGTCTTGCTAAAATATTAAAAAATATTAATACTTGTATTTGTTTCCAGTACGTGGATGAGATTCTGGCTTGCAACGGTAAATTGTTGGATCGCGCATGCATCCGTTTGTTGACTGATAATCGATCTTTGCCCTGACACAGTACTTTTGACCCTCCCCGGTACCGCGTTTCATTTCTTCCCACAATGCCAGATTATCGTCAACGGCTGTAAAGGCGGAATATTATTATTACAATAAATCGAGATAGAAAATTAATATGACGTTTCTTCTCAAAATAATTATTTACAGTTATCTCGATATGTAGATTTCAATCTTTGATCGCGTTGTTCTTTCATAAGATTCGCCGGGGTGCCATCCACGTATGCCTTTCCATTCTTAATTAATGTAGTACAATAGTCTTGTAATATCTCAAAGTAATCCGAGGTATGCGTAAAACGATCAGGCTTAATTTGCAGTAATCTTAAATCTTCCAATATAGCGTCCTCAAATTCTACGGTCTCCTTCGCTGGATTTGTGTCGTCAAATCGCATGATGAGCTGTCCTTGAAAAGCCTCGGCATAATACTGATTTAAGAGAGCTGCTTTGGCATGACCAATGTGCAGGTAGCCACTTGCTTCCGGTGGGAATCTTACCACTACCTGCAGAAGTGAAAAATTTTTTAGAAGTTACAAGAGTTGAAAAATCAAACTAAATCTACTTCTCATTGTACTGCGTGACTTTACTTTGCCCATTTCTGCTCCGGGTAGATCGATAAACTTGCCCTCCTGTTTCCTCGTTTTTGTCTGCTTGGGGGCAGATTTTTCCTTCGGTTTCGAAGATGAAGGGCAGTTCTTTGCAATCATAGATATCGCGTTGCTGACAACAGGAAGCGATTGCATATGCTTGTACCATCTAGTGACGTTACAATAATCACTTTCATGCAATTTTATATATTCTTGATTATGTAAAACGGAAAACACATGAATATCGGCCAATGTTAATCTATTGCCGACCAGCCATGTCCGTACTAGTAACACATCATTCAGATAGTTCAACAGATCATTCTTTTCTTTATTTTGCGATACCATGGCACAGGAGATCCAATGGTCGACTTCAGTTCTTTTATGAGGACAGGTATCACCTAATAATAATAATACAAAATAAGTCATGTAATTCAGTAGAATATATCTTGATTGGATTTGACATATTTGACTTTTTATTGGAAAAAAAACAAACTATATTTAATATTAACAATTTAGACGCGCAAATTTTTCTCTAGTTGAGCAATTACACAAACACATTTGCAGATTATATACCATAAAGTGCAGGATTTATGGTCCTTGCCAAGTACCGGCTGATCTCGTTATTATGTTCGCCCAATACTTCCTCATTTTTGTCGTACAAGCAAACATTCGAATCCTTATTCCAAGTTTTGTCCCACGATATTGTTATATCTTCCTTATTTTCAGATTTGATTACTTCGGCCACCACCAGCACATCTGTACAAAATTTAACATTCAGATAAGTGACAAACAAAACCAGCATATTTTTATATCTTTATCATCGATATTAATTCACAGACGATACCTAGTATCTATGTGTCTACAACGGTAACTAATTTGCTACTTTAATAGAAAAGATACTCAAACAACAGCATGAAACCTATAATTTAAAACGATAATTATTACACTATTACATTGCTTTATTCCAAATTGAATTTTACGTCATTACATTATTTCACATAGAATAAAATACTATTACATTTTATGCTAAATTTAACTTTATGATAAATTTTCTAGAATATCGATATCAAGATAATTGTTAAAAAATTAGAAATTATGACGCAATTCTCAATTCAACTAGTTTTACAGCAAAGTCCGTTTGACATCTAGTTTCGATATTTCGTAAGTAATGTATAAAAGTTTTTAAAAAACGGACAGTCTTGCATTATGCAGCATGTGGGTTACAAGCTGACCAAGTATGATGAAATTATCGAACGAGTTTCACTAATTGTTCCTCAGTAAACTCGTGTATTTTCCACGTCGCGCTAATATGTAACGACACGTGACGCGCTACTTGCATGGTATCATTATCGAAAGCGTCTTGATTCATCGCACGTGAAAAAACATCTGGAATAATTGCTACACGACTCGACGTGACATGACGCAACAAACGTGAGAAATGTCGATAAACGCGGCAAGAATACAGAAAGTAGGTTAAGTATAAATTATGAAAACTGTTAAAAAACCTGAAAATCTATTTTAAAAAAAGGGGGAATATTCGCCTCAACAATTATTTGTCTCCTCTCTGTTCCAGAAAGAGAACGCTCTTCGCAGAACGTTCCGCGAGGCCTCATTCTCGAAAAATATGACATACGATATTTTATCAATGTCACTAGTTATGAATGTCACTACTTATGAATCACACTTTGCAAGTGTGCTATTGGTTGCAAAGTGTGATATTCATAACATATCGTATTGGATATTTTTCGAGAATTAGGCCCCAGGGAAAGCTAAAAAATGATGAAACGGACGTTCAGATTCCAAGCCATTGATCTCATGGATTTTACCTAGCGAAGGACGCGCTGGGTCAAGGGCAATTTTAAGCGCCATTGTCTTCGCACGTTCACTCCAAGCGAAACAGATTCAGTGTCAGCATGCGCCGATGAAAGTTAATATTGTTAATAATCACACTCCACACGGCAGATTCAGCGTTGAGGTTAAGCTCTCGCCAGAATCCAGAGTAGCTCGTGGTTCGTGGCTCGGGAAAGGCTGGGTCGGCTGGGAAAGGCTCGCACATGCGCAGCAAGCGCGTCCCGGCTCACGAGTCACTGGAGTCACGTCACGTGAACTACGTGGTTCATTCCACGTGCGCGCTCGGCTCTTTGCATTTCAACTTCACGAACCCCTTCATCTGTACATCAAGGCTCCCAAAATGTAAGTATATGTACCAACAGTATTGAAAATCTAGAACAGACGCAATGCGAACTATAGTTTACAGTATTATTTCTCAGAATATATTGTCTATCTCATTTTCGAATGCTAGGTAAAAGATATTTTATTTCATCTCTCAAAGCGCGTGGTTGATCGCAGGATGGAGAAGTTCTGGAGTCTTCGGAACTTCTATATTCTGTCAGTCAACAAACGTATTTGAAAAGTTTGTCGTACGGCAAATGAAACGATACTCTAACGTAATGCATTTAGGAATAAAACAGTTTATTCAGAGAAACTCGATGAAAGCACCATATATGCAGGTGCTGCAACGAAGCTTCAAGGCGCTTCAAAGTCTATCCAGACAAACCCTAAAAAGAGCATATTGTAGTTGACGGCAAGTCAACTTATTATAGTCTTTATATCTCATATCTTTTTTCAGATAGAAAATATGATATGCCATATTATGATTCTCTCCACTTGAGAGTGCTAGTCGATATCCCTATATCAGCAGGGTTCCAACAGGAGAGAAGAATCTCTGCTTTGTCTATCAGTTTGTGAAGAATGCTAATCATTATAGTATCAATAATCTCGACACATTTCATACTGTCGATTACATATCTGGGCCACCTACCAATTTTCCGAAATATGGAGATTTCCCAAAAACATTCATGGCGGTATGTTTATTGTTTTGTAGAAGTAATTGCAGTTTAACGTTATGCTACAAGATTTTATAACATTTGACATATTTTCACATTTTAATACAGAGAAATTATACTTACGATATCTCAATATCTTCATGGCGTGCAAACGTACCATGGGATCCTTATACAGAGCAATTGGCTAAAAGAAATGGCAGAGGTATCAATTATATTGGTATGTATAATATTTTAATTGCTAAATAAAATATTATTAAAGAAAATATGCGTCTATTGGGAAGAAAGTATAATTTGTATTTTTTATTTTAAAGAATTGGAGTTTCATGAACATGTATATCCAATCAGAGTCTCTATATACGAAGTATATCGTCCTGGAAACATAATTAAAATTTCGGCTCAAGATTCTCAAAGTAAGTGGTTTCCACTGTGGGAAGGATCGGTTGAGATTCGGTCCTCGCGATCTAGACTATTTTCTCCTCCCTTACAATCGTGTAACTTCAAGACCAACAGGCTCAGATTTGAATTTTTTAAGCACAGCTATGTCAACTACACAAAGCTAGATGCTGTAATGCTTATTGGAACGTCAGAATTGATTCTTTCCAGAAATCCTGCAGAGAGTTTAACTGATCTGTTAAACAGAATTAACTATTCTCGCTGTGTTCATAATCTTTGCAGAAATTCTGCAGAGGATTTAACTGTTCTAATAAAAAGTATTTACCTCATGTATTCTCGCAGTGTTCTTAATCTAACAGAGGATTACGAAATCGCACACTTGGATATAATCCGTCTTCAAAATAATTTTCCCAAACATTGTATTATTTATAAAAGGTATTGCAATTGTCAACATTAAGTACATAGATAGCAAAACGTAAGTGTGCAAAATTATGCAAATTATTGCTGAAAACAGTTTATGTATTATTGTTGCTACAAACATTGCATGAACATGAATCGTAGCTCTGGGATTCATATTTATGGTGCTTCGCAGCATAGATGTGTGAATTTTTTTCCATCATGATATTTAAAATATAATAATATATATTAATGGAATTTTCGGGCGTAAACTGTTGCTGTCGAAATGTAAGAAATATTGAATAAACATTGCTTGAAACTATAATTCAATACTGTTGCTGAGCATTTACGGACGCAGCTTTACTGTTGTTTGCACTCGTCACGAGTTTACGCACATATTTAAATATATAATAAGCGTTTTGCTATCTGGGAATATTCAATCTTTCTTTATTCTGTTAATAATAAAAATTAATTAGTCCCGACATTATTTGCAGCGATGTAGAAAAAATTTTTCATAAGGTTGATTCGTGGTACAAAAAAGTATCTATACCTTTTTGGAAGGTATATTACATCCCTGATGTGCGAGAGATATTATCTATTGCGCAGAGATACTTGCATCGTCTTTTAAATTATTATTATGCGAAGGATGCGAAGTTTATCCAAAGGGAAGGAGCGAAGGATGAATCCAAAGAGCTATCACCTTTTTCTACGCTTCCTGTAAAGTATTCTAAGAAGTTCTATTTTTCATAATAATATTTATTTCAATGTTATCTCGTGTACTAAAGTTCATGTTTCATGTTTTATCTTTTGCAGGATAAAGTAATTCTAGAAATATTAAAGCATTTAGACTTGGTGACGTTATGCCGCATGAACCAAGTAAATAGGCGCTTCTATGATTTAACACTGGACCCTCGACTCTATACGTGTTTGAACATGCGAAATATCCCCTGTCCTACCTATATTCAGAATATATTGGATGAATCCAAAGAGCTATCACCTTTTTCTACGCTTCCTGTAAAGTATTCTAAGAAGTCCTATTTCTCATAATAATATTTATTTCAATGTTATTTCGTGTACTAAAGTTTCATGTTTTATCTTTTGCAGGATGAAGTAATTCTAGAAATATTAAAGCATTTAGACTTGGAGACGTTATGCCGCATGAAACAAGTAAATAGGCGCTTCTATAATTTAACACTGGACCCTCGATTCTATACGCGTTTGAACATGCGAAATATCCCCTGTCCTACCTATATTCAGAATATATTGGATGAATCCAAAGAGCTATCACCTATTTCTACGCTTCCTGTAAAGTATTCTAAGAAGTCCTATTTCTCATAATAATATTTATTTCAATGTTATCTCGTGTACTAAAGTTTCATGTTTTATCTTTTGCAGGATGAAGTAATTCTAGAAATATTAAAGCATTTAGACTTGGAGACGTTATGCCGCATGAACCAAGTAAATAGGCGCTTCTATAATTTAACACTGGACCCTCTACTCTATACGCGTTTGAACATGCGAAATATCCTCTGTCCTACCGATATTCAGAATATATTTTGTTACTTTACACCTAGATGTAAATATCTGCAACAGTTAGATGTTACATTATGCGATCTTTCTTTCCCTGCTACTTTCCTGCAATTTCTTGAAAATTGCGGCAGGTATTTAACACATTTACGGTTAAGGAAATGCGTCGGTGTCGATGGTAATATCGCGTTAAAAATTTCAGAGGTATGCAAAAATTTGAAAGGTATGTATATATGCATATGTATATATGAAGATTTATATAAATATCAAGATTATAGATAAATTGCATATGACCAATACAATTTTTTTTAGTATTGGATCTACCGCGGTATCGAGAACCTCAAGACAGCTATCTCAAAAATCTAACAAATCTGAAATATTTGAAACTTGATTCTACAATATGTATGGGAGTTCAAGCTTTTATCAACACACTGCGAAACGTGAAATGGATGACAGGGGATTTAGATGTGCACGTTAGGTTCGGTCCTGGCATGAATTTAGACTATGTTGCAACAGAGTTAAGACGTTCATGTTTCTACTCGAAAATAACAAATTTAGAGGGCAATTATGTTGTATCGCATATTGGCTTTCCTAACCGTAAGAATTTACGAAAGAAACTTGAGTAAGTGTGTGCCACATTTTCCTTCTAAATACATGTTACCGTATTCTTTATTAAAAAATGTGTTTCTTTTGCAAGCATCTTGAAATCGTTACATTGATTTTCTCTTTGCGATTAAAATGCTGTAATTTATATATGGTTTCTGTTACAGAATTCAAATCGTTGATGATAGCTTTAACATATTACTTTCCTCCTGTCAACTCCTGGAAGAATTATATTTGTCAGACTCTTATCCTTACCTCACCGATCGCAATTTAAAATTACTAGCGGAGTGCAAAAACTTGAAACATTTACATCTCAAGTGCGTGGGTTTCGAAACACCTGAGAATTTCTCCATTATTATCGAGCAATGTCCTAAATTACAAAAATTCTGTCTCGTGGGGTCCAATGTTAGACCCAACTTGATTTACAAATGGAAGGAAAGTCACCCACAGGTATTACAGACTGTTGAATGTTGGCGGTGATTTAAATTTTCCGGTGCATCACACTGGCGGTGCAGCACCCATCTGGAGAAGAAAGTGCTTTCCATCATGATATACTCAGTGAAAGTTCTATTTCAGGAATTTATTTTATTATCAATATAGATCAAGGACTTTAGTTTAACAGGATTTTATAGTAATAAAATACTATAAAATAAATTTTTATATTTTTTAATAAAATAATGTGCTTTATTCAGTAAACAGGCTGATCAGACTAAAGAATTATTTTATAAATGAGCTTTTCGAGTGTTTGCTATGTAGTGTTCTTGCTCCGTCCACCCTCTTTCCTTTGAGCCAATTAAGATAAAGAAATATCGTTTTGATTTTCGTTTGAAAAGGATCTTGGCGTTCGTCGAATGGATTTTAATCCCAAGAGATATAACATCAATAACAATAAACATCCAAACGAAACGCTAACTCGAAGAGTTTTCTTCACGATTTAAAGTAGATAAAAATTTAAGTTTAAAATTGCAGAATTCCCTCCTGTCGCTGTTACCATCCGAACTCATTTCGTTCGTTTATCGTTTGAGAGATGCCGCCTCGGCAGTCGGCGAAGTAGTTTCTCGGGAACGCTCATGGGAATGCTGCTGATGGTCGTAGGGGTTACATTAGTTACATGAGACCGTGGCTCGAACTCCGAAGTGCTCCGAAGAACGGCGAGCGTGAGCGTGGCGCCTCATTGCTGCTCATTGCCGAATGCCGCGGCGAATAACTGGCCGCGCCGGAGAGGGCTTCGCGTTCGCGTCAAGGTGGGTCGGTCACCTGGAGATAACTGTAAAATGTCATCGGCGCGAATGTGTGTCAGGCATGGACTTGACGTCGCGCGCACGACGGTGACACCGCACGCTGGCTGGCTCGTGACAATCGTTCTGTCAATTATGCCGCCGCGTTTCTGAGGTGAGGGTAGAGCAGCCGCGAGTCCGCACTCCGTACATCCGAAATCGGAGCTGACCCGACGAGGCCGCACGAGGAAGTAAGTAAGAGGTCGGGATCCCCGAAGAAAATCCGTCGGGGAATCCGTCACTGTGCGCGCAACTCTTTGTCGCTTTGTACGCTCTCTTCCCGCTCCATCTCTCTCTCTCTCTCTCTCTCTCTCTCTCTCTCTCTCTCTCTCTCTCTCTCTCTCTCTCTCTCTCTCTCTCTCTCTCTCTCTCTCTCTCTCTCTCTCTCTCTCTCTCTCTCTCTCTCTCTCTCTCTCTCTCTCTCTCTCTCTTTCTTTTCCTCTTTCCCTCTTCGTTTTTTTTTTCGCTTCGCAAGAATTCTCACGGGACGCACCGGGCGTGTTGCATAGGTCGATTACGAAACTCCTGCGGATAAACCGCGTTATCGAGGATACTTTTGGCCCGTAAGGAGATTATATTGCGTCGGGAGTCCGGGACGCCTCACGTTCATGTCATTCGGCTGTTACAACTGGGAACCCTCGGAGCGATGAATGATTCATTGGCATGGAAAAAAGCCAGCGTGAAAATCGTGAATAAGGAGCTCCTTCGCGGATGATTCTTTGACTTTACGGCAAGAGAGAGAGAGAGAGAGAAGGTGGAAATAATGAGTGAGATTTAATTACTTTTAAACGTAATTAATTGATAATGATACACTGAACGCATTTATTTAGTTATTTTTCTCTAATCTTCTCTCACAATTATATTTCTCATTGATTATTCCGGATGTCTGTTTACACATCTGCCATACATCCGGCTTACTTTTTTTTTATCTAAGACCTTGATCTAAGACTTTCTTGATCTAAATACTCCATATTCATACTTCTCTCATTAATCTCAAATATATGTTACAAATTATAAATTTTCTTCTATCGGAGAGAAAAAAATCATCAAGTTTTTCTGACTGTTTGATAAGATGAGAACTCGGACAGAGTGAAATATATTGCTAATTTTCGAATGTTACAATTTTGATCTGTGCATCTCTAAGCCCGTATATACGTTACAGGAAAAAAGTCGCAAAGCGCCATGGAGGGGACGGAGGTTACGTTTTTATTCCAATTTGGTCTGATACGTGATACAGTCACGGTCGATAGCAGCACGCTTACTCTTAAGGCCCTGAAAGATCTCGCCTGTGATTTTATAAACACCAAGTGCCCGGAGCACGGACTGAATCATCTGTTTGAGAGATTAATTTTGTTCAAACACGATTACAATTCCACGAATGTATTACAACTAGTTACAAACGCTACGGAAGTGGTTGACGAGACCCTGGTAGAAATCGTGTTGACTGGTAAGAGAAGCTCCTGTATCACAGCGATTTTCACATATCGATTGCCCGCGCGTCGCATGATACGTGATAATTATAAAAGGAAAATTGTGATATTTTAGCGCAAGTGCCAAACGAATACATTCCCATTCGACCTCATGCCTTAGCAGTACATTCCTACAAAGTTCCGACGTTCTGCGATTTTTGCGGCGAAATGTTATTCGGTCTTGTCCGACAAGGTCTCAAGTGCGAAGGTAAATTTATGAAAAAAATTTTATATAAAACTTTTGCCATTTGTAAGTCAAGTATATACGTTTCCTTAGGTAATCTTTGCTATCGAATAATAATAAAGAAACGTTTGCATAACTTCTTAGGTTGCGGTATGAACTATCACAAAAGATGCGTCATCAAAGTACCGAATAACTGTTCGCAAGATGCGAGTCAAAGACGGCGGAGCTCGGCCATGCTGAATGTACCAAGATCGCCGAGTCAGGGTTCCACTAGCAGCCTGACGAGCAATACCGACGATAATTACAGTTCGAATAGTACACTTAACACAAGCCAAAATAATAGTACATTGGTATGAGCGAAAGTATATCGTTCGACTTTAAATGAATGTATACACTTTTGAAAGAAAAAAAAACAAATAAATACGGCTGATATTTTTCTTATTCCTTTTTATTTGCGAAATTCTTCGTGTGTCTGAATCGTCTGAATAAAATGTTATGCTATCTTGTAGGCAATACCGAGTATACTGGCACCAAAACAGTCCTCCTCGCCGATATTGGGAGGGCGACCCGTTTGGGTCGAGCGAGAGCTCGCAACGCGAATAAAAATCCCGCACACATTCGTAGTACACACGTACACACGTCCGACTGTATGTGGACACTGTAAAAAGTTGCTAAAGGGTATATTTAAGCAAGGCCTTCAGTGTAAAGATTGTCAATACAATACGCACAAAAAATGTATGGATAAAATACCAAAAGACTGTACCGGAGAAAATCCACGAGATAATATAGGTAGAGTGCTTTGTACATATAAATTTTTAACAATTCGTAGTTTCGTATTTTGGATGTAATAAATTTAAAAATGCTTCCCTAGGCGAGTACACGGATAGCGGTGTTGGCAGTGAGCTAGAAACCAAATGTGATACTAGGAATGAAGAAGCCGATGCTGACAGCGACACGGAATCATCGCCTTTAATACAAGATGCGTCGTTCACGAATAACGAGAATAAGATATCCAGTGATTATCCCGTACGTTCAGTCTCTTTTCTACGAATGTTTGTAAAGTCTCAAAATGGAGATGATTTTCGAAAAGAAGCTTCTTAATATTAAATTGTGTTCTTACAGGATCATGCACGATATAATGATAACGTTGCTTGTGATGAATATCAGAAATCACGACCGTCAAGGTAAGTTTCTGTTGTACTATTCGCGTTTTCAAATCTTATTTTTATTTTATACGAAATATTTCATCTAGATACATCATTTTTCTAATATTACATTGTCTCTTTCTCTTTATAAAAAAACAGCTGTAATTCAACACCAAGTAACAACATTCCATTAATGCGGATAGTACAAAGTGTGAAACATACTAAAAAACGTGGGTCTAAAGTATTAAAAGAAGGTTGGATGGTGCATTTCACAAATCGCGATCCAATCGTGAGTATTCGTAGTAACGCTGGAAATTTTATGATTATTCTAATATTTTCTGATGTTATTTAAATTATTAATTACTGAATATAAATATATAGACTCGAATGAAATTATTTACGAATCTTTTCAGAGAAAGAAACATTATTGGCGGCTTGACACAAAGTCTATAACGTTATTCCAAAGCGAGAATGGTTCTAAATATTATAAGGAAATACCGTTGGCTGAAATTTCAGCAATTGAAACCGCTAAGACGCCTCGTTCATGTATGTTCTTGCAAACGAGTTAGAAGTTATTTTAGAAGTTGTTTTTAAGTGCTTTTTCCTCTTTTTTCTTAGTTTTTTTTTTTAAGAATTTACGTGTCAACAAGCTTTCTTCAGTTGAACTTCTCACACATTCTGCCTACTTTGTATTGTAGATATAATGCATTGCTTTGAGCTAAAAACTGCCAATGCCGATTACTATGTCGGGGAGGATCCATCATACGGAGAAAATTGCGGACAAGTCTCTCCTCCCGAAAGTGGTATCGGAGCTCATATAGCTAGATCGTGGGAAACTACAATTAGACAAGCACTTATGCCCGTAACTGTGTCGACTAGTATGTATATTTGGTTCGCTATCGTGACACCTTTTGCAAATTATAACACAAAATCTTTTCCGAGCCTTTTATTAGTTTATATTTTACAGTTCTCTTATTATTTAATTACAATAGTATATCTATATTGAAGTATTATTTTGTTTCTTGGAGATAAATGGTACAGAAGGTATTACGTTTGTGTTATAGATCAAGAAGAACCTGCCGAAACTACTGAACCCGAGGAAAACGTAACTGATATGTCACAATTGTATCAGATCTTCCCGGATGAAGTTTTGGGATCCGGACAATTCGGCATAGTTTACGGAGGTGTGCATCGCAAGAGCGGCCGCGCGGTCGCCATAAAAGTCATCGACAAGCTACGTTTTCCCACTAAGCAGGAAGCCCAATTGAAAAACGAAGTAGCCATCCTGCAAAATCTATCGCATAGCGGAGTGGTGAATCTAGAGCGTATGTTCGAGACAACAGAACGGATATTCGTAGTGATGGAGAAATTGAAGGGCGACATGCTGGAAATGATCTTGAGCTCCGAAAGGGGACGGCTCAGCGAACGAATAACCAAGTTTCTCGTAACGCAAATTCTGGTCGCGTTGAAACACCTCCACAGCAAGAACATCGTGCACTGTGATCTGAAGCCGGAGAACGTATTACTGAGCAGCGACACGGATTTCACCCAGGTGAAATTATGCGACTTCGGATTCGCACGGATAATCGGCGAGAAGAGCTTTCGGAGAAGCGTCGTCGGCACGCCGGCGTACTTGGCGCCGGAGGTTTTGCGGAATAAGGGTTACAATCGATCGTTGGACATGTGGAGCGTCGGCGTCATCATATATGTGTCATTAAGTGGCACCTTCCCCTTTAACGAGGAAGAGGACATTAATGAGCAGATCCAGAACGCCGCCTTCATGTATCCGCCAACCCCGTGGAAGGAAATTTCAAGCGATGGTAATTTAACACTCCTGTTATTTCTTCGTGGATTGCTTTTGACGAGCAATGTAATATCGGCATACAAAATATATCATTTCTTTCTAAATAGTATAAATTAATATAAAATTTTTTTCACGTTATTTCTGTATCTTTCAGCCATTGATTTAATCAATAACCTTCTACAAGTAAAACAGAGAAAGAGGTACACCGTGGATAGAAGCTTGCAACACGTGTGGTTGCAAGTAAGCATTATTTTCATATTTTATTCGACTATCTTTATCTAATTATTATTAATTATTAAAAATTCCTTTTTTTTTTAAGGATTATCAAACGTGGTGTGACTTGAGGAAATTGGAGCAGAAGGTTGGCTATCGCTACCTGACCCACGAAAGCGACGACGCACGTTGGATGGCGTACAGTAATCAAGAAACATGACAGAACTGTTCGCCCGTTTTGAACATCGAGGCATTACCGACTTCCTTGTCACTGCACAAAGGCTGGGCCCGATATGCTCGAGCTACTCTACGGCGATTTATTCGTGCCTGACTCAGTAAAAGTACGTAAAAATTAGTACAACTCTGTCTTTCGGACGATATTCCGAATAAGTCGTTCTCCGTTCTAGAATGGAATCGACAGCGGTATTCTGAATTTGCATTTCGGGATATTGCTACTTCCTCCAAAATGCTTAATAGCATTATTAAACATAACATTCAGAAAGCTTCCATAACGTTAACATTCCCACAAAGTGATCCTAGC
The DNA here is from genome assembly GCF_030848795.1 of Temnothorax nylanderi. Lineage (NCBI taxonomy): Eukaryota > Metazoa > Arthropoda > Insecta > Hymenoptera > Formicidae > Temnothorax > Temnothorax nylanderi. Next base: position 2,032,421 of record NW_027249069.1, on the reverse strand, counting down.
ACAAAAGGATTTTGACTCGCGGTATATTATACACGTAGTGATAAATATAAAAATGATAAGTGAAAAACGCTCTATACGAACAGTAGACTTGTTCGTGAGACATTTAGAACCGAAATGCCGCGGTTTAACAGATATCTTACCAAATTCCATTTTAAATATCTATTTCAGATTTTATTTGTAGAGATGTGTCTCTATATAAGCTATTTAAACTACATTATAACTATGTAGACATTTTTATTGCTTTAATTCTAGATTATATATTTAGAATAACGTTATTTTATAAAGCATTTTAGTGTTTTATAAATTTATTTTTAATTTTTATCATGCTCTTTTTGAGGTGACTTTATTTTATTGATATAATTTGCTTTTTAATGCATAATGATAATTTCGAATTTATTCCTGTGTACTAACTTGTAACTTGCAATTTAAGATATACAGGGAATTCAATTAAAAACTTCATTTGTTGTTATATCAGATTAATAGTGAATCTATTTAACCCATGCATAGAATACTTTTTACATAAATTAATTGTATTAAACCAGTATATTTTTATTTTGCGTTAATACATAAATATATTTTATTATTTATTCCAAATTAAAATATGCTACTAAGTTATTGAATAGAATTTATTATGGATTATTATGGATTAATAATTGCAATGATTAATTTATCATTTATTTCAATATTTATGAAGAAAACCCACACAAGCTATACTTCTAAATCTCAATTAATTTTTAAATATTCTATGTATGGGTATAGATATAATCACTGATGTTAAGGTGTACTAGCGCACATCGTATATAGAAGTTTATATCGATCAAATAATTTATGTTGCGATATAATTTAAATATTTTTATGTATTTTTACATCTTCAATCTCTATATATTGTGTTATAATTTGATCTGTTTAAAATATTTGGAAAAGAGATTATTAGAAAAGAATAAAATGTTATCGAAATTTTTAAAGATCTTTTAAAAGTTAAGATTTGTTTTATATAGAGGAAAGTCCCCTCTTATGTTTATATTTATGTGCAGAATTGAAAAATGTAATAGGCGAGTGCACGCACGATCGAATAATGAATTTTCTACTAAACAGGTTTTACTTTAAGGGCAATAAGTTCACGATGAAACCAACAGATAGAACCTATTAGTTTAACAGAAACCTCGCTATCACATACTAGGAGCCTATCTCATAGTGGGAGACTTTCCTCTATTATATACATTTTAAAATTTATAAACATTGCTTCCAAGTGATAGATGTTTTATATAAAGAAAATATAATCATAATATATATTAATTTAAAATATAGTATATATGTTAATATATGTTAATTTAATGTATAGTAAGGTGATATGGTATCTCAATTTTCGTTAGCAGCAATTGGCGAATCTCCATATTAATGATCCAAACTTCGTAGCTTTAAAAGAAGATATATTAATTTCTCTTTGCGATTATTATATGATATTAAAATGTCATGCGTTGAATGAAATGTATGGGATACTTGAATGGATACTTAAATGCGGCGGCTACATATTCTCTTTCTAAAATTTTCTTAGCGATAGCATGGAACAATGATTGTGTCAGTAGTCAATATGATAAATGAAGTTGACTTAGACTAGCAAGCTAGAAATTAGTATTATGCGAGAACTTATTAAAATTATTAAGATGGTGCAAAACAGATTTGTCATGTTTGTTAAATAGAAACTCGAAAACGAAATCGCATAATCTTGAAACTATTTTCATTAAATAGAATAGTTACATTAATTTCAACACGTTTTTTCCATGGAGAAAAACTCCTCTAAAGAACATCTTTTTTAAAGAAGATTTTTCAGATCAATAACTCTATTTAAAACAAAATTTAATTTTAAAAAAATGACGAAGTTTTTGCACCACCCTAGTAATTGATTTATTATTCAAATAAACATTCGAAATATTTCACAGTTAGATAGCTGAGACCAATAAGGCGCAATTTTTCCGGAGAAAATATTTCTATATTTAATAACTATTATAAGGAGAATATATTCGACTTCGAATAGTTTGGTACGCAATCGATCGTAAATTGGCATTATACCCTTAAAAAACGGCCTATATCTTTAACAACCTTTATAAGTGGTAGGGTAGAAAATCATTTCTCGTTTTGTATTGTGTAAACACAATAGTGCAATTTTTACGTTCATTAAGAACAGAGTAAATATATCCAGTGAGGATACTACAATGCAAAATGACGATAAACCATAATCGATATACTTGTAATTTGTAATATAAGAGATATAAAGGCGCGCGCGCGCGCCAGCAGGCGTTAATTGTTATATTTTATAACAACTTTTAAAAATGTATCGTAATTTTATCTGTAGAGGATATCGTAGATCAATGTCTTGTGCGCATATTACATGCGTCTATACTTAAGAATCTATTTACGCTATGCAAATGTAATCTCTAAGTCGTGAGCGCGCGAAGCCAACTTCGCGCTCACGGGAAACGCATTTACAATACTCGACGCATTTAATACCAGGCATTTAAACGTTCTTCCCGCATAAAGAGGAAGGAAGATACTCTAATGTAGAAACAAACGCTGTTATCGTAATCTCTTATATTTACTATCGCGCTAATCTTATATATGCTTTTACGCGTTCGTGGTTGGAAGGCAGGATATACCGTATATTATAAGCAACGTTCATACTTAAAAAAAAAAAAAGAGTTTTATTGACTCTCATGTAATTGCACACAAATTTGACTTACATTTTATTCCATATTTTAAGCGGAGAGAGTTAGTACTCTCTAAACCAAGACAGTGATGTATCGCGCAGTTAGAAGATGCATATACTTATTACGCAATTTGATACTCCGTGAGAAGAAAGGAAAAAAACCATCGCGTTATCGCAAAGCGCAAACGTCTTGATAATGGATTGCCGGCTTATGTACTTAGTGCCAGGTGAAAGTCCGAATTTATATATGCTAATTCGTTTTTGTCGTAGCAGTAACGAGGGGTAATCGTAACAAGCCCGATTTATGTACGCGCGTTTCTCTTCGTAATGTCGTTTTAGATCGAGCGAAAGAGAAGATGGCTTTTCAGTGCCACGTGTGAATTTTGATATTAAATTGATTTGCATAATATCGCTCTAAGCCTTCTATCTGAAAATGGTACCAATAAACTCGGAATTTGCCTTATCTCATCCAGAAACTAATGCTCTCAGTTATTTATTCCCCGCAAATTTCTCCCTGAAAATCCTCTTTCTTGGAAAATCACGTCTCGTTACCACCGGTATCGCGAAAGAAAGACAAATTGAATTAGCATCATGCGAGATAATAATGATTGAAAAGAAAAAGACATAAGGAAGCGGCCTTTTCCGTCGAACAACCGTTCCCGGCGCGTGAGCATCATCGGCCGTTTCGTTCTCTTTAATCCTAACAGAACATCTCTGCTGGAAATAATGATGTCCCCTCGCGCGTGTCACCTGCGGCATGTCCATGCCCAACGCCGGACAGTTTCCGAATTACAGATGTACAGTAGGGACCGAGAAAATTCGCGTGTTACTCGATCAGAGACACCGCTCGCGAGAATGAGATGCGTTACACTCGCGGGATAGCGTACGATAATAAGTAATATGTTGGTGCGCGACGCGTTTTGCGCTCTGTCCACCGTTCTACTTTGCCTGAACGTTAACGTGGCAGAATGGGTGGACATGCCGCAATTCTCGGACGAGGCCAAGATTTACAGGTAAAGTCGGTTACACATCGCATTCTCTGGATCATCCTAGATTAATATCGCTTGTGTGCTCTTTAAGGATACCTTCTGTACAGCACGATCAGTTTTACAAGTTCAGACGGGGCGACGCGGACAGCATTAATTTTCCCAGCGGTCAGCGAAACGGCAGCCAAACTTATCGTTATCCAGCTGAAGCCACGCGTGTGACGCATAACAAAAGGACGGAGATTAAAAGGATAAATTCCATCGCGATGTCGACAACGCCGGCAAACTTATTTCCCGATCAAATCGCCGACAGTTTCGCTGACACCGGTACAAGTCGCACCACAACCGTCACCGATACTGTGACCGAGGTATAACGAAAGGACGTTGGATAAACAGCTGGAATTAATGAAAGACAACGTTATACATATAAAACAGTGTATTTGTTCGATTAGTCACTATAGATATGTTTCAGAATAAATTAAATAACAAAAACGATGCGACAATCTCACCAATGGAGGATACAATGATTAACACACTTACGACTCAACCATCACCGAATAATAAGCAAGAAACGTCGCGAGATAAATACGACAACGACACGTCGCAGCAGGACGACGGTATATTCCAATATTTGCCCATAGACCTACTTAAAAGTGTTCACCGTACTTTACGATCGCAGCCAGGGTCGATCGAGGGAAAACTTTACTTTCTTAAAACGTTCGAGAAGACATTGATGTCAGAGATAGGTAAAATTTGTTCGTACACTCTCCTTAATTTCGAGACGCGAAAAGCATTCTCACGTTATCTTATTCACAGAATCTCGCCTTACCACTTCTATGGCACCGAGTCGCAAAATAAGAGGTGCCGATTATCACGACGACCACGACGACCATTCTTTAGGATTCCCTTCGACAGAAGGCACGCTGATGGCCATATCGTTTCTCACGTTCGCAGTTTACCTCGTCCGATTAGTCATGGTAACGAATATTCTCCTCGAGACTGATCGTTCAACAATTAGTCCTAACTGTAAAATTGCACTCTACCTTTTTGGCGTATATATTACTGATAAAATAAAATCATTGCAGCTGCTTCTCCGGAATATGAACATGCCTACGACCACTACGACCGCCGCTACAGTGTTTCTCGGCAAAAGAAAAAGATCCACCGATCTCGATGACGACACCGCTAGAATACTTAGCAACATTAATAGTTTCGTTCCCGATTTTTAAATTGTAATATAAAATAGTGTGTTACTGGTGGTGGGAACAATTGAAAAATGGGTGATTCTATATGAAAAAGTATGTCAAAAATATACGGCAAAATTTTTTCATACGATGCTTTATTTCCGAGAAATACAACTTTGAAATTAAAAGAATTAAAAAATTTGAAAATTTTGCGTATAGAAAAAAGTTAAAAATTATCCGACTATAATAATGATAATTTCCCGATTTTCATCTACTTCTTTAAGAACAAAGCCTTGTATGAAAAAATCTTACTCGAGTATTTCTTTTTATCTCTATCTTTCTTCACGTAAGATTAATCCTTTCTCGATTATACTTTCTATTAATAGCGTATTCTATATATCTGTAGCTGAAATTAAAGCGGAACGTACCAGCAACATACCAACGTATATATCTCACAATTAAAATCGATTAATTGTTATTAATTAGCGCCATTTTTTATACTGTTAGTCTTTACGTACAGAATTCATTATTTCACGGTAAACGGCTGTTACAACTTAGCCGGTACATCTATCGATGATGTTGAAATAATTAAAGGCAACGCGCCGACGTAGCTTTCCGCGGGACGTTGTAACGGTAATTCGCGCAATGCACCGATGAGATGCGCCAATTTTGCTTTATCCGTTCGGTACGTACTGGTATGTTTATGATATGCGATGATATCTTGCGATAATAAACTAGACCACGTTGTGTTATACAAATCAAGAGATAAACAGTAGGGATGTTGGCACCAATCTTTAGTCTCGAATATTAATCTTTCTACTTCTTTCTGCGTTTCGACGAGAATCGTCCGATCCGTGAGTTCGGCCGACGTTCTTTCAGTCCACTAAAAAGGAGAGAAAACATAACGTTTAACGAACTGTCTCTCATTAGATTTAGAGTTTCTTTCAGAGATAAATTCCTCTTACCTCAGACAATAAGATACACATCACATATATAACGTCTATGAAAGGTAATATAACATTATGCAAGATAGAAAATAATTTAGTGTTATTTCCTATAAAAATTAAGTCATTCGCTGTATACAAGCAGTTCTGTGATAGCAATATATTCAACGACTTTTTCCACTCTATTTTGATTAAAGCTCTGTCTTCAATCGGACGCATCACAAACTCTGTGCTGAGTAGTCTTCTTAATAGTTCATATCGTTCCAAAGCTACTTCTGCAAATGAAATATGAGACTGATAAAACTGTTGCTTGTCTTTATCAGTGTAAAAACTATAAGAAAATTAATAAACTAAGTCTTTTGATAAATTTATTATATTTGGATGGAAAAAATAGTAATTACTTTTTACCTTTTGTATTTTATTATTATTATTATTATTATATCAATCACTAAATAAATAGAAATATTCATTGTTATTTGTGTTTGCATTACCGGTTTGGGTGCCATTCTCTCCTACGGTTGCAGTAATGAAAGCCGTTTCCGCCAGAAAAGCCAAGGTCGGATTGATATAAATTGCAATATTAATAGCAGATACCGCTATTTGCAGAGTCCGTTCAGACAAAGAATGTCCTTTGATATTTGAATGATTTATTTGTTTCGCTCCTTTATGTCTTTGTTTGATCTTTAACGTGTTCGATGAATCAAGCACTATGAACTCGTCATGCGGTTTTAAGGATTCCAATATTTCCTGTTTGGTCCTATAGTTATCAATACTGCAACAAACAAATCACATAATGTATTCTGAAGGAGATTACAACAGTCATTTAAACGTATCTACAAACGTATCTTACAGCTAAGACAATTAATGAGATTGAAAGCTAAAATGATTAATATTGTACATGCATATTAATTGTCGTAATTTCAAGCTACATGTTGCAGAAAATAAATCTAATACTTACGTTTCAGTTTCATACATTAAAGCTTTTAGTGATCTAGTAACAAAGCTTTTGAACCACTGATAATCTTTGACCAATGAGTCAAGCGTATACGGCTCCTTTGGTTTCGTCTGGATTCTCTCATTGAGAAGCAAGGCGATGATATTGATCGGCATAAGTACAGTATTCTTCTTGTGCGATTCTATTATAAGATAAGCTATATTCTCCACAACAGACGACGGAATTTTGAAGGAAGGCTGTAGAACTTTCCTTTGGCGGTATGCCTTGTCCACGAATCGACTGGTGGATATCGGTTCCCCGATATTAAAGAAAATACGTCCGTGAGAGAAGGGTTTTTGTAGAATGGAGAGCGACCGAAACAATCCGGCCGTACTTTCTTTCGGCTTCGGTACTCCGAGCATTTCGTAAACGAATAACAATTCCTCCGGCGGTCGTTCGTAATTAATACTCATGGGTACAAAATGTATGTCAGGTACGTCGCCTTGAAGTAAACTTTCTACGATGATGGACAGAAGACCTGTGAAAGAAGAACGACATGAGATTCAATATCCATTCGTAATTGGAAATTATTTAAAAGTGTCTTTTTCTTGCCCACCGTATTTCGGCATTGTGCTCTTCTGACTACGGCTCCGCGTACCCTCGACAAAAAATTCAATTGCCCTATCGCTGTGGCTGACGATAGTGTTGATGTACGAGCGGAAAATTTGCTTGTACAGTATGTCATTGGAGAAACTACGCCGTATGTAAAACGCTCCGGTTTTTCGCAGCAGTTCTCCCACTATCCTCATGTTATAAAAATCCATGCCGGCCGCGATATTCGGCAGCGCCATGTCGTAGGAAAAGAGAATGTACGACAGGAGAATAAAGTCCAAGTAACTTCTGTGTGACGGCACGTAGACATACTGTACTTGAGATATTCGCGTTTTCCTCTTCAAGTCAGAGAGCATGGTCTCGTTTATATAAATTTTCGAGAACATCCTCTTCATGGCTTTCGTGATAAAGATACCTGAAATTTTCAAACACAAATTTAAGATATTTAGCAAGGGAATAAACTTGTACAATAGTTGTAATTATTGAATTGAAGCTGCAACTTCATTTCGCTGAGATAATGAGTGCGAAGCATCGTTTAACTGACGACAAATCACGCGAGAGTCTTTCTAATTTTTGAAAAATAATGTTAGAAGATGAAACAATGAACGCGTACATGGAATTCAAGATAATACAATATTCTAAGTATACCTAGCCAGCGAACCGTCGTCAAATCCGCTTTACTAGCCATCTCGTTTATCATGGCACTAGCATTATTCTCAACATCCTTAACTCTGACACCAGTCGTCCTCGCTAGCGTGTCGATTGCAAGTCTGACTTGCTCGTCATGCAGAACAGCTTGTATGATCTTCTGCCTGTCGTAGACCGACTCCGGTGGCAACATGTGCGGTAAGGACGGATCCATGGAACGTGTCACCCACAAAAAATCACAATCCCTCCGTCTGTCCTCCAGCAAGTCGACAAACCCGGTGCTCTGCTCCATCTCGCCCGCCTATATGACACTCGCCGACTTTTGTCACTCACTGTACTCCGAATTGCAATTATTGCAAAGGCCAAAATTTGCAAGGCAAATCGGCTTGATTCCGTCGTTTTTGAGAACACGATTTAAAGCGTCCGACCGCCAGATTCATTTCAAATCTCACGTGACGCGAGACTTCATTCTAATCTCTCACATGATAAGAAACCTCGAAGATGTCTCTTGTACACAAACAATAAAAGATAAACCGTCCCGTCAGTTTCGACGGGACAGTTGTGTAAATAAATAATTCTTTCTATACATATAAAAAAACCCACATTTGCGAGTTGACGAGTTACGAATCGAAACTGAAAGAAGCCTTCCCGTTACTTCGTCACATCTGTTTCTCCGGGGAGGGCGGGGCCGGCGGAGAGACAGTATTATTTATGCCTCATTAGTTATCAATTGTCATTAGCTGATGTGCCCCAGTGCCCCCAGTGTGCCCTGGTGCCAGCTGGTCACCGCCATCTTGGAATTCCTGTAGCATGCTGCAGAGAGCTGCAGTTATATTCACTTATATTTTTTCTTCATTCGATATCAGCACTTAGAACGAGATAAACATCGCGAGATAAAATATTAAACGTCGGAGAGGGAAAAGGAGGAAGGGCGAACAATCGAGGTGTGTCCACCTGCGAGGAACGAATTCCATATCTGCATTTTGGTTAGCACACGCGCGCGGCTAACTTCACGCCATTGTTTTGCAGGTCTGTTCATTTTTTGCGTACTCTCCGCAACGTTTTCTGCACATGAAACGAGACAGATACGTGTCCGGGCGTCGGAAAAAGAGAGAGACTCAAGAGTGCGGAAAGGGCAAGTTTTAGATATTGGCGACACTGTGTGGAATTTTCGAATCACCTGAAGCGCGGCGTTCGCTCCTTCACCCATGGATGTGAACCGGCGATTAATGCGATTATTATCAAATAAGAAATACATTCGCGAGAGAAAGAGAGCAAGATTTCCCGCGAGACAGCGAAACGCATCTCGGAAGGTATAGGAAAGATGTATATTTTTTATTCAAACATTCGTTTCTTTGCTGGACGACGCAGGGCGACTTCGGCCAAACTCATTTTAATTTGACGGTTAACGGCGATTAACTTGTAGCGATACAGCTATTACTGTTTTGTTAACGCGGATAGAATAATTATTTTATCATTTATATTTAACATATATGAAAAGAAAGATTATTAGGGACGACGAACTATATGTTGTGTTTTCGAACAATTCTATGCGGCAGCACACGTTAATGATTATCACAGATTATACTGTATACTGTATTTAATTCCACCTTGTATGAATTGCAGGCGTATGCAAGGATCTGCGATGATTGCGAAGGACAATATCGAGCTTATATGAATCTTTGTCGTCTGTCGCTCAATTGTGAATAAATCGAACGCACTCGGAGGGAATAATGGATAACTAGCTAGAATAAAGTATTTTATTACACTAACAGCATACACGATTTCCGCTGGTAGTCTCAGGTAGTTTTTTCCCCTTTATTATCTTGACAATATTAAAGGCATTACGATGGATCGTTTAGATGATTATCATGTGTGTGTGTGTGTGTGTGTTATTGAATCTAATTTACTTTACAAAATTCATCCTGTCGTTTTACAGGAAGAAATATACACAGAGCTGACGGAGCGTCTCTAATTCGATTCTTCCTGGCAATTAAAAAAACGTATATTAGATCAAATGTAAGTTAAGAAGTCTCCTTCTGAGGAGGATGTCTTATTTGAAGATCATTAATTATATTTGAAGATTTGTTAATAACTTTTATTATTTTTATTGAATCTCGCAAAAATTTCGGCTGTATGAATATACATAAATAATAAAAGGTCCCCTTCGGAACGGAGTATCGGAACTTTGATCTAATTTTCCTGAACAGCCACCGGTGTCAGAGACAATTGCGTGGAAAGATTAAAATAGTTATATCTATTTATGTATAGTCCTCAGTTCATTCTTCACACACACACACACACACACCTGTTTTCTATGCGACAAGCTACTCAAACGCTTCTATTCTCTACTTCATTGCAATTATGAACTCCAGGTATCAGTTATCAATGTTAGGTTTTATAAAAAAGTACTTGGAGCAATAGAATCGTGGCTCGTTTTGATTTTTGTATCAATTTCGTCGGATTGCTCTCCTAGTTGGTGTTTCACGTGAGTTGATTAAGAAAAAGAGTACAAAACATATAATACATTAGTAATTCGAACAAAGAACCGCTAAGATTATATTATAAAAGCGTCATTAGTCGTTGTCGGTGATCCAATACGTATACATATTGTAAAAAGATAGGCGCATAGGTAATATATGCAAAATTTTTTTTACGCGAATATAAAATATGTTCTAATATGCAGGCTTAGAAGCAACGGCTTGTCTTTTATTCTCTTTGTACTTTCAGCAGCAGCGGATGCATCGATTTGCTCCGTATAATGTCTCTTAGTACTTATGGAATTGTGCTGAGACTTAGGCGAAATGGCTCGAGTTATGTGATTGAAGAAAAAGGTCAGCATAAACGAAATCTTCTCTGACATTACGTCAAAAATATTTGATTAATTCGCATTCGACGAGAAATATTTTTACAGTAAAAACAGATCTTAGAATAAGGTATCGTTAAGAACGATTAAGACAATTAGCGCAATGTATGATCAAGGAGCATTACGATCGTATGAAAATAGCGGTACAGCTGCATTTTTTCTTGGCATTTTTTTCGATTATTTTTTACGTATGCGCGGCGGTAGCATATATAAATATTTCGCGGACATATATAAAATATTTAGAATACACGTGAATTTGCATCTCCTTTTCTTTCTCGTAAAATTTACGCTTCGCCACTGCGAATTTTAAGGTCGGACGTAGATAAGAGTCTGATCTCAATTTTCGAATATTACTGCGTTATCGTGTCGCTTACAACTGTACAAATTCCTTGCATTATACCTAGTTCTCATTCAGCGCATTTTAACTACTTTTCACTCTTTTATTATTGTTACGAGAGCCATGCTTAAGCGAAACGAAATTTGTATCTCTCATATAGAATTGCTTACACAAGTGAGTAAAATATATGAACGGAATTAAAACGTTGCACAATTCTTTCTCGTTGTTTTATCTTGCACGATGAGATCTCTACGTTAGATCTGAATTGTTCCTTAATATTGTTAACGTCACAGTCGGAATAAAGCGAGCAAAGATCGTTTGTAGAAACTTATGGCCATAGTTTCGGCCATTATTTCAAATTCAATAGATAACGTACATGTCGGCTATTTATCAGTAATGTTAATTAATTATACGATAATTATACGACTCTTCGAATGCTCTCTTTCAAACCGACTTCTGGAATGTAAGTGTGCTAGCCCGATAGATTCTTATCAAATTTTCTATTACTGTTTTGTAAATAGTTCTACATTTCTATCTGTTTTAGAAATTTCTAACATTTGATTAGCAGCATTCTGTATGGCTTAATAAATGTCTTTCGTTCGCATTTGTTTAACGGAATTTACTTTTTTTTTGTAGCGTTGTTTTCTCGTTATTTATTGTTATATAAAGCATGTTCACATCTCTCCCATTAAAATCAGAATTTAACTCAACCATTCACGACTTTTGAGATATTTATAAAATTATTTTACATCAACTCATTGTGAAAACATCGCGTGAGAGGATTCAAGAAAAGAAAGAAACGAAAAAAATCTGTGTTACACCTCGTACTTGTGATTTATGTGTAAGTATTAAATAAATAAATATATTTATCTCTTTGGATCTAATGTTTCACAGCAAGAGTAAATCATTCACGACGATATTAAAATAATCCACGCATCGTAAATGAGAATGAGGAAGTTTCAAACCTGACTGGTTTCTTACCTGATGAAGTTCATTTAAACTTTACACTCTGTCTCTTATAACAATAACAACAACAATAACAATGAGTACAGTAATTACGGTAACTGCGATTTCTTATAAATATTATTTCGTTCAGAGGACATTATTACTGATTTGCAGGATTTGTGAGGAACATAGATCACGGTAAAGTTCTACATAAAATATGCTGAACTTATCCGCGGCGATGCAGTTGAATTCTTCGATGTCGAGCGAAGAAGCGTTTGTAGATAAGCAAAAATATTTTGTTAAACAATTTGGACGCATCGGTATACTTCACTTAAATTAGATCAAGCATTCAGAAAATCGTTAAAAGATAGAGCGATAAAAAAAAGTCTTGTCTTTGGTCCCTGAACCTACGACTTGTACTTATGCTTAGCGCCTCGAGATTTTTCTCCTCTGATAACGTATTGCGAGCTAAGAAGTGTAATCAGTGTGTAAATTAAGGAATATGCGCATCGTGTAACAAAGTTTTAATAACGTACTCATTTAGAAATCTTCATTTCTTATTAATTCATGTGCATTTTGTTATATTTCTGCTCTGCTTTGTCTCAATCGTTTATATATCATAACTATTTTAAAATATTTGTTCTCTATAAAAGATTCGTCCACCTATTCTTATATACGTTTTGCGTTCAACTTGCGTATTAATTACGACAGGATTACTAAGCAGGACACAATGATAGCAGGCAAGCGTCTAACGTAGCACCGTACAGTTCTTAGCCCCAAGTTTTAATAATAAAATCAATATCCTTATAAGATTGAAAACCTGATTGCCAATTTTGTAAGAATTAATAAATACGTAAAGAAATTTTCAAATTATCACAAAATAAAAACACGTTATTTGATAACATGATATTTTTTACATTCCGCTCTGATAAAATTATCTTTTGATGAGATATCACATATCAAAAAAATGTATACTAGTTGAAAAATTGTGCTGTTGAATATACATTGCGAAAATTAAAAATTGGCAATTTGGATAGTTTCAATCAGTGTATTTGTACGTGGAAACAATACAAATTTTGATTAATCTCACGTGAATATTTTAGAAGGTTCAGGGAGTTCAGTTTGTTTACGTAACAAATAATATTGAAGCGCTTATATCAATAAACGTTACAGTTGCATTCTAACAAACAAAAAGAAAATAGATTTTGTTAATAGCGTTTAAACATTAAATAATAAACAACATATGTACTTCGTAGACAGTTTTGGATACGAAATATATCGATAAATAAATCAATAATTGCCAAATATGTTTATATAACTACTAATCGCATTATATATAGATATATAAAATACACACATACATGTATATACGTGTATATACGCAGAAATCACATATATACAAATATATATGTGCATATCTATCATGCGTTATTATATAATTTTTATAATGTTTACTTTTATTTGTTTAACCACATATTAGAAAAATGCAATCATATGTTTTAAAAAAATATGAGGTATTTTAGTTTATTATTATCTACGCCTCGTATCTCTAATATCACGGTTGCCTCTTGAATTACTCTGTATATCGTGTTAAAATAAAGGTTTATAGGTTTGTGCAATACGATACGCTGATGATTGTGCGATACATAAAGAAGTTATCGACATAGTGGTGTTGACAGAGTTGTCAGATTGCAATTTCGTAAGCGTGATTCTGAAATTTATGCTTATTCCTTATTTGTCATACATATATTTATATACACGTATTATTGCGCGTACGTATTAAAAACGTGTAAACTTTAAAAGCATATCGAGTAATGCTATTTTATCCTTACATACTTTATCTGTCTTCACAAAAGGCCTCGTAGTATGAAAAAAAGAACTCGATAGTTCGATATCTCTTCGAACAATTGAAGATTTCATGTATACAAGCTTTTTTTTTACTATTGCCCATACAAATCTCCCACTCCCACTTAATCTCTATTTCGTAGTTCGATGTTTGTGGTTTGTTGTGTTTCCGACGTTTGGCCGTACGTTAAATATCTCGATCGTATAGTAAAATGTACAGTAGCGAAAGGAGGACGATTATTAATTCTCAAGAACGTTTTTGCGCCCATTTCAGATCGTCGGCTCTGGGTTTACAACCGGTGGACCACTCGATTATCACTTCTAAGATGTACCAAAAGTGAAGTTTTTCTAAAGGCCAGTTCAGCCATCCCGTGGTGATGCAAAAGTAAGTCTCGTGGGGCGCGACGTGGTGCACGCGATGATGCTTCCTTGGCAGAATAATCCTGTGCTCTTGAAGCCATACAACCCAGTCAGGTAGACCGAAATACGTATGCGACCACTTATGTATCTGTAAAGTACATTGTATGTCCTTTAATTACACAACAGTACATGAAGCAGCGTAATTTCTCGTGAATATTGTTTATAATTAAAATTATATATAGAGCATATCATTAATTCTATAAAAGGTGATTTTACTAGAATTAAAATATTTAGATATATTAGAGATATATTTTTCTAATATTTCTCTAATTAGATACTTACTTGATTAGTCATTGCTACAAAAATGGCAAGCAGGAACCAATAGCACGTCCACACGAACTTCTGTTGCATTTCCACTTCGGGCAACGTTAGAAAGTCCCATGTGAGCTTGGACAGGACTGGTATCGCGACCATAAAATTATCACCGTTAGTCTCTATAAAATCGTGTCTCGTTATACTGGTAGGATCTATGTGATGCTCGCGAAATGGTCGTAGAAAATTCTAGAAAAAGAGGAAAAGCTTTTCGTAAATTAGAATTCACGTTTTATTCTGAAACGATCGTTCCTACATTTTAGATGCCTTTACCTTCCCCAGAATCGGGAGTTCAACGGATCCCCAGGTATCCGCGGCCCAATGAACCAGACCAGAGCCAAAGTCGGCCGTGATGATACCGCACAGTGCAGCTATTGCTATGGAACTCGAGTTTTCCAGTCGTAACCTGATGAGCACGAACAGAGAGTTCACGGCTATAAGAGTGATACAGATCCCCACGCAGATCCCTTCTTGTGTTCTCTTCCCTGGAAGTTGATAGTAAAATTTGTTGTTAATAGTTATCATAAATATATCTTTAATATATAAGTATTTAACATATAAATATTTTTGATAGTATATGTAAAATGTAAAAACAGATTTTCGAAAAGTTTTTAAAAGTTATAAGCGCTATGCTAAAATAGAAATAGTAAAAAATGCGTTTATTATCCTGCGTTCGCTATTTTTAAATTCAATGAAATACACACTTACATAAATAATTGCATACGTTGCTAAATATTGCTGTTCTTTTTTTCTCGTGACAAAGCAAAAATTTCAAGATGTATACGATATATAATAGATTCTTAGCAACTCGTAAATTTTAAGTACAGCGGCAGTTTTATCATCGCTTTACAAATGCTTCCAGAGATACGAAACGAGGACAGCCGTTTTCGACTACAAGTACTCGCGATAAGGAAGTCTACGTACCAGTGCTATACAGATTCGCGAGTTCCTGGGCGCCTTTGTGATTCGGGCCCCATCTGGGCACAGTCCTGTCCTCCTGCGAGGTCGGCACCACCGAGTTGGCATTGGGATCGTCCTCGAGCATCGAATTTTCGTAGATCTGGCGCTCGGTCTTCACCGGCGCCAGGAAATTGGTCGCCAAAGAACACGCGGCCGACGCGGCCTGCTCTAGGTTCGGCACTTTTATATCCTCCATATTCTCCAGCCAAGAAATTCTTACGCGAGTCTACGCCTCTACGCGAATGAACGATAATATTCTAGCCTGCCCTTTTAGGATTCAGGCGCGTTTGGCAAAAATCGCCCCTTTTCCGGCATCAGGGGACACTATCGTTTCGCTTGTAGAAGGATAAATAATGCAATGGAGTTTTTTTCTTATACGGTGAATTATTTCAAGACGATCGTCACATTATGCGCCTCCTTCGGTGTCCTCTCCCCGTCGCATGAGAAATTATGCGCTCCGGCCCGTGCGATAAAATCATGAATTGTCAGTTCGCGCATTATCCTGAGAGTCGTTTAGAATCGTTCACCCGTAATTTAGTTCAGATCTCCCATGTTCTTCAAATATCGAACGTTGCTGCAAACACCTGCAATTAAATGAAGCATTCGTATAAAGATGTGATAGCTCCATTGCCTCTTAGAGGGAGTGTCGAAACTCATTGGTGCCATGCCTCGACGTTCCCTCAAAGCAGCAATTGACTCGAAACTCGAAGAATCCGCGGTTCAAGAGAAGCAGCGTGGAGAAATCGCGTTTAGCGAGAAACACTTTGTATATTATATATGTTCACGCAACGTCGACAACTGATATTATCTAAATTGATATTACCCGTTCATACATGATTGGGTACGCAATTATCGTCAAATATTACACAGTCGCGTACATCCATTATGTACGCGGTACCAGTTATTTACATATCATAATTGGGCAAGGTAATATCGTATAATGAATGAAACCCGTGCGCCGAAATACACGAAACTCTACTCAATTTCAAATTAGTCACTGCGCGACCGTAAAGTGGGTTAATTCCGCACTTACACGAAACCGTGGAACGTTATGTCTTCATATCTCCGCGAGTATCGCGTGAGTGCTCTCGGATTCACGCGACATTCACAACGACATTCGCGAGCCTCCTACGCTACGTTAAAATGCCTGCGCGTATTTCTTGTACATTAGCGATTCTCGAGCGTGAAACTAAGAAGTACATATTTGTAGGTGTTAACGCGTTTACGTGAGCGCGCAATACATAAGAATACAAGAACGTATTGATAATGACGCAGAGCGTCGTAAAGTACCCACGTATTGATAACGACGCAGAATATATCTACACGCCTATAAAATTTCTAATTTTAACGTAAAACATTCGGAAATGCCGATTGATCATTGTGGTTGTAGATATACACATAGATACATATCTTTTGTATTATAATTACTAACTTTAACTATAATTATTTGTACATAATTACTAACTTTTTTACTATAATTATATGTATATAACTACTAACTTTAACTATAATTACTTGTATATAATTACAAACTTTTTTTCTTTAAAGCACGGATGCTTTAACTAATTTTGAATCGGTTTTTTAAATCAAAATGTTGAGCTACTCGATAACTTTTAAGTGAACTACTGAAAATATACTGAAAATAAAATTATATTTATTATAAATTATATTTAGAGAATTTATTTTGATAGAGTTTCAATCTGAAATTTTGTCGCAAAGATATGTGATATTAGAAACTTAAAAACTGCAATAAATAATCATCTTCTCCGATATTTTCGTTAAAGGAAAATTGATTTAGAATCGGTTCGAAAATATATAGTTCATAGGAAGTGTATTTAGTGAAGAACTCTCTATACTTATTTTTATATATTTTTGCAGCGGCGGATCAGAGCAAAAACGTTCGGTGAAACGACTAACGATGAAAGGGAGAACGATGTCGCAGCGCAAGAAAAAGGAAAGATTTCTTGCTGCAAGTCCCTGTGTGACGCTCGAAGGATTCGGGCCCTTAGAAGACCATCGTCACTCGCAAGTGGAAATCGCCGCTCGAATTGATTTTCGAAATAGGCTGGTTTTTTAATGCGTCATCGTCAAGGGATCGCGTGCCGGTAATTAAACCGAAGGCGAAGGGTTAAAGGCTCTCTCGCACAACAACGTAACCGATCAATTTCTACGCTACTACAGGCGTATCGTGTACGTCATCATCCTCACGCGAAATTCACATTCTCGTGTTGTGCAGACGCTCGGCTTGCGGCTTGCTTTTGATGCTTAGCTTATCGCGGTTGGCCTGGACGGAGCGCGTCGGTCCGCGCGATACGCGCGTGTTATTAAATTAGAAAATCTTTACACTCTTTTTCTCTTACTACCACATTTGTTATACATTCTCGTCAATACGTAACTTGCTATTCGATAATGAATACCAACGATTGTCCTTCGACGTGTCTTTACATTGCAAAAAAATTATCTTGCAATCTGCATTCATAATAATGATACATGTCAAAGAGAATGGAATATATTTTCGAAAAAATTATTAAGTCCATTCATGTAGTCTTTCTGTGCAATTATAACGATGCAACTAATACGCAGTCTCATATTTAACGACAAATAACTTAGAATAAAGTAGCTAATCTAAGTTTTTTCTTTATCGAATAAACACTGGATAGGGCCGTAAACGCTGCTGACGCAACAGATCTTGCGCTACCGGATAATGTGCGGCTGCGAAAACGAGATCAAAGAGAACGAAGGAGAGATGGACTGAAGTGTTCTCGTTTGATCGCGCAAGTCGTAATCTCCGTCGCATTGTACGTTATGTGTGCATCGTATATCTTTCTATGGTTCAGAGGTTCGTACATATTTACGCACACACCACTTGCGGACAGACGTATCTCGCGTTTGGAGCACCGCCGCGCGATGGTTGATGGTTATACATACAGGACTTGTGCAGGAGGAATGGCATCTCGTCCATCTCGTTAGGATTCAAATGAAACACGAGTGTACGCGCGCGCATATACACGTGCGTACACCAGCGTACACGCCTTTGCGAGCATTCTCCCGCGATGGGTAAGTGCATGCATTCATATACGCATAAGCAATGAGTCACATTAGTGTTTGTACTGTCATCCAGCTTGTCCCATTCCATCTAGCTGCCTGACTTGTGACTTCGAGCGATTGATATCTTCGTAGAAGACAAAATATCATGGTTATACAATATTAAGATTTCGATTGATATAAATCTTAATAATAAAAATAGAAATAAAAGCTTTACAGCAGAACTGTACATATAGTGCGTTGAAATTATTTAAAAAGTTAATTATTAATTATTAAATCTGAAGGCGATTCAACGCAATATTGGTTATTTAAATTAATAATAATTCTACTTGACACAAGTATCCAGTTATGAATATTTTTGATATCAATTTTTCAGTATTTTACTTAATTTTTTATTTCTGTTACAAATTATTATTCTTTAATAAAATTTATGTATAAATCGAAAGCTTTAAAATTGATATAAAAATTCTCTTCGAAAATAATATCGATCATTTGAAGTTAATTTGCAGCGTATGAATATTCTTGTGATTCATTGTATATATGATCCGCTTATGGTCTGATTGTGAGAGCATCGCCATACATAGATATAACGCGCACTTAAATATTCTGCTCGTGCATTCAATAACAGGATCAGAATTTTAATAGAAAAAAATTGAAGGTATAATTAAAATTATTGATATCGATGGATTTGCGCGATAATATCACTTAAATGCTGTCCGCACGAATGACATTAATTATTGATTTAATTATACTAACAACGTCAATTTACGTTATATAATTGAAACATAAATTCTGCATAGCTATCAGCAAATATTTTCGTAAATAGAATTCGTAATAAACTCTGTTGTTTAGAGTTTGATATTGAATCTAATAACTGAATCTTTTTAAATAAATTAACATGTAAATTGCTATTGGACTATACAATGATATTTAAGTAACATATTTTCCTTTATATAAAAACTACCCATATAATTCATTCCTCAATTATGAGACACAAAGCACGCTGAACTCTCAAAAGCTTGTTCAATTACATAAAAATAGCGGCGTCAGTGAAACAAATTTTGATCACAGAGCATCACAGAGCGACCATAACGAGAAGGCTAAAAATAAAGAGTTAATTTATTTTAACACGTACAACACTCTTCTCTTACAGGATTCAAAAGGAGATTGGCGCACGCAATCAACTACCACTTGTGCCACGAACTGACACGTACGTCATTTCGCACGTGAGCGAAGATAACGCGAACTGCTGAAAGGATATAGCTCTAACGAGGAGGTACTTTACTGCTAAAGAAGTTTGGATTACCCGATGGCGAGCCGGCGGCTAATCCAGACAAGGGTGAATCTGGTTGGACACACGGTACACTCGCGCAGATATTCGATCGCACGCTCTTTTTACTGATTAGAAACTCGCGTCGTCGCGCGCAACGAGATAGCTTCGCGACGTCGTGCCTCCTTGCTATACCGTTGCCGCTGCTTCGAAGTGCCTCCTTGACGACGCCGATGCGCGATGCGGCAGCCATGCGAAGATCGGTCTCCGTCGAGTCCGTCGCCGAGCTCAATTAGTCACCGGCAGGGTGGTTAGAACGAGACGCCGGCGATAACAGTGACACAAGGGGAAGAAGATAGGCCGTCTTGCACCGGCACGGTGACACACGCACACGTACGCGCGCCGACGCATCGTGCGAACACCCGTGTATCCGCGGCGAAAACGTCTCGCTCACTCGCCGGCTGATATAGTAGACCGGCTCTTCTTCAGGCTAGGGTTCTGGCACCGGGATCGACTCGAGCGACGAAGGCTGAGTGTATAAGCACCGCATACGAGAGACAGTCTCCGGGAGAGCGTGCTGACGTGCGAGGAAAGCGACGGAGTGGACGAAAAAATATGAATGACAGAAAGAGAGACACGGGGAGAAGGAGAGGAGGCGATGGTAGAACAGGGTAGGAGCTAGCAGCGAGAGCCGCGGAAGGACCGAGACGGACTCCTTTCGCAGTCTCTAGGAGCCGCGAGAGCGAGACGCCCACGGCGAACTGAAGGGGTCGACCCGGTGCGATACCGGTGATCTCCGGCGACCCGACGAAGCCCTTTCTACTCTTCCCGTTCTGTCACTCGCCGCCCGTTCCGCGCACGCCGTACACCGTACACTCCGCCACCACGACCGGCGCCGCCTGACGACAGCGTCGCGACGCCGTTTCTCGTGGCGCCGTCATGCGGTCGGCGCGCCTCGCGCCTCGTCGATGCGCGTCGCCGTGCGCGACTGGTGCTGGGTGCACGTGCCCGTCGACGTCGCGTCGCGTCACGTACGTGTGCGCCGCGCTCCTTCCTCCTGCGTGTCTGCCTGCGTGAGGCGCGACGCGGGCCGCGCGTGCCGGCCGCGCTCCGCTCCTCGCGTGCGAACGTCGCGTCGAGGTCTCCGCCAGCCCCATAATTTCCCAGTCATTCGTCGGATTAACCCTTTCGCGGAAAGTGAATTCGCTTCGTTCTCTACCCGCGCCCTTCCCCGCGTCCCTTTTTATTTCGATTTCTAAACGAGCAGAATATTATTTGCGTAGAAAACTATAATTCGCCTCGACGTCACGTATTCTACAATCTATTCGGTAAACCGCGAGAAAAGAGAGAGGGATGTCGAATAATTTTTTTTCTCGATAATATTTCGTTAGAAGTTATCTCTCATTTCCATCTAACTCGTTATAAAGTTTACACAAACATTGCAGGCACCGAAACCTGAGACCTCGCATTTATTGTATTTACGTGCTCAAGAGAATTATGAGATTAAAGCTGGTACTTACTGTAAGGTCATTTAATGAAGCCTTTTGTAGTTGCAAGGACAATATGTCTCGTAGGTATCGGAAATCGTTAATGACGTACGTGACATATATCTATCTATCGATTTTATCATTTGGACGATTTCTCCGTCTACCTGTTAATCCTGCTGCGTCATTTATCCTCAAAAACTATACGTATGTACATCCAAAACTTGGACTTTCAATTTTTTATAAGACAGTCAATTATTTCCAGTAAGAATTAGTCACTTACGTCTTACATAAAATCTCAATTATCAATCTTATCTCTTGCTTATAATATAAGTTGCTTATAATTTACATTTTTCTCTTAAACACGTGTAAACATTAAATTCGCTAATATTTATATCTATACATTCCCCTTTCGTAAAATTTATCAAAATTGGCCGGCCTTAA
The DNA here is from genome assembly GCF_030848795.1 of Temnothorax nylanderi. Taxonomy (NCBI): domain Eukaryota; kingdom Metazoa; phylum Arthropoda; class Insecta; order Hymenoptera; family Formicidae; genus Temnothorax; species Temnothorax nylanderi. Next base: position 2,010,481 of record NW_027249069.1, on the reverse strand, counting down.
AAGATCGCGACTACATTATGCCTCTTACATGCTTATTTCTACCAACGTAAATTAACTTTAATCTCGGTTTAACTTACTTTTTATCTTTTCTTCTGTTCTGAAAATTAAAAAAAGATAAAGAGTAAGTTAAACCGAGATTAAAGTTAATCTACATTGGTAGAAATGAACATTAAATAAGAAACTCGTGTTTTGGTACAATTTATGTATAACGCTCCGAATGTTTTAAACGCAAGAAGCGTTTAACGTATACAGTATATAATATACATAGTATATAATTTAATACAAAGGCAAAAGGTACAATGCGTAGACTCGACCTTGAACCGAAACGCAGGTGGTAAGAGGTAAAGGACCCTCGATCTCGCGACGTGACTCATGATTGTGCGTAGCGTACATATACCCTCGATTGTCCGGTGACTATAACATGTGGATGTTTCACAGAACGTTCATACTTTATTTAGGATTCGATTCGGCCTTCATCGAGGGCGAACCTCGACTTACATTAGAGACATCGCGGATTATACCACGACACGAATGCGCTCACGATAACGAAGTCGAGCGCGCGTGTCCCCCTCGACTCCGGCGGTCAGTATTCACATAGGAATTCCGCAATTTCTATCAAAGCCGATCGATTTCTAATCTATATTATAGCAGTTCGCTCGCGGAGGAACTTGGCCGTGGTGATTTGTCAATATTTGCGAGTGCCGACGCGACTCCGGTCGTACCGGGGCCGATCGGAACATTGTAACGGAGATTGATTTCGCGTACTTAACACGGACTCTATAGTAGACCGTTAATTATTTACGAGACACCACGTCGCACTTTTCGAAAGTGTAATTCTATCGCTGCCACTACTATCATTAAACATTTCTAAGCGTGCTTACAAATTATGTTTCCCCGGAAGAATGTTCCAATGTCACGATAAGAACGTGTAAATTCTTTTTCAGATGAGATATCCACATCCCCTACTATAGAGATTGCGAGAGCCGGAATTGCGTGGACGACTTTTTTATTACGAATCAGCTCGAAACGATGAAATTTCGCGCGAGGGATTTAATTGGAACACATCGTGGATATCGATCAAGTGATTCTTCCCTAAAAGTGGAAAAGCAACCAGGGAAAATTGTCGCATGAATTTGTTAGAATCGCAATTACGAAGATATTTTGATTGGACGAAATTCACATGCATCCATAGGCGAAACCTTATAGTAGCATAAATTCATTGGCGATCGGTTAAACATTGGATATATTGCATTAGGAATATATTTGTCTATATAAAGCCAATATTTGCTGTAAATTAAATTCAAATGCATTGTCCATACACTATAATGATACCAATAGGATGAAAGGCCATATTGACATATCAATCATTCGATTACATTTAATACATATACGTACAGTCGATGATACTTTGGCTTCTTAAAATATTTTTTCTTACTTTCTTCTAGTACAAACTTCAAAATTGAAATAAAGAAATTCAGATAAAATTGATTTTTTATTTTTTAATTAATGTAATAATTATAGCCTGGAAGAAAAATTAATTTCGTAGACTTTGAGTTTTCTTTTAATTAATTAATTGTCTTTTATTCTCAATTAATTGTTATAACATTAATTGGACTCGTTAAGAATTCTATTAAAATTTAATAAAATAACGTAAAAGCTTTTCCTAAAAATCATTTAAATTTGGATTGTAACGTGGACACTGTCAATAATGTATGGTCTTTCACCCTATTGGAGAAGGTACGAAAGTTTGCTGACAACAACGTGATGTCGACATCAATAATATTCGCGCGCTATCGCATCTATCATAATGTCGATACCCCTTCAACATATATCTTGTAATACCTTGAATGTACACTTCGAGAGGGCGAGAAAAAGCCTATAGACTCGTACTACGCGACTTTAAGACATTAATAAATGCGGTCTGTTTCAGGCGGGAAAAGTCGATACCTCGGTAGCCTCGACCGAGCCTCGTTTTACGGTGAAACGTAAATGAAGCGGCGCGTACGCAACTTTGTGGCCGCCTCTTGTAATCACGTAGGCGGCAAATGGCCACGCGGTTGCAGCAGCTATTCCAGCCAAGTCGTGGCTGGCCCAAGATGGGCCTCTATTGGACTTACGCAGCTCATTTCTGCTTTCATCGATGTATCGTTTATATACATGCCACGTGTTCGTGCTACTCGTCGAATCGATGATCGTCATCTTTTATCGGTATCACGCGATACGTGCTTTCCCACTTTAATCTACATTTGCGAATTACAAATACCATTTCAATTATTTTCGTTCTGTCGATTAGGCTTCCCCGGAAATATAATTTCGACGGACGAACCTTCCCTAAAGTTCGTGAGGAGTCTTGTGAGAATAATTTATGACAATAATAGCTCTGGGGGAAAGTAGAGCGTTATTAAATAGCTAACGACATTCGCTGTTTTATTATCCGTTAAAAGAGAGGACAGTAAAACTTTGTCCAGTTCGAAATATATAGATTATATATAGACAATTATCTTCGCATTGTACGTCAATATGTAAGATAACATTATCGTTATTTATTTTATCTAATATAATATATTCACACGTGATATGCATAACTCTTGCGATCTTATCTGCAAGAAGTGATTTGCACTTATCTTTTTCATATGACGTATATCATGCTGATAGTACTATTTAATCGGAGATAACGCGATCTAACACTAGCGGACGAGCACGTTACCGAGTTTTCTCTATAATTTTTTTTCTTAAGACTGACAGCTACATCCGCATCTCGCGAGTGTCACACGAGCGTGGATCTATGATTTTAAAGTTGCAGGCTCTACATGCCTACCTAATTTAATCCGTATTTGATCTATTCAGTTTTTTCTAGCACCGATAACGCAGATGATATCACCGATTCGCGCATGTCGATCTCTCGGCGGAAATTTAATTTGCGACGCACCGACATATACGATTGCCTTCGATGAAGTTCCGTTACCGATTCGCAACTTTCACTGAGAAATAATCATGCTTCGCGGAGAGGAAATTGCGAGATCTCACGAATTCTGCATATCATAGTTTATTTTTATCGCATTATCAGTCAAGCAAGTGACGGCAAGTGAGTTTTATAAAATGCATCGCGAGACTTTGAACATCTTAGACATTTAGCGATAACGCCAGTAGAGCTTTTGAAAGCTATTTTAAAAGCCATCGGAGGATTTTTACATTTCATATCGCAAAGACAACTTAGAATACACACAATTGTATATAAATTTCAATTTAATTTTTTTAATTTTAACTTGTGCAAAAGCTATTTATATTTGGGATTGTTGGGACGATGTCGCGAATCGCTATCGAATGCATCGATGTTTCGACCGTTTATTGAAAATTAATTATTAATCCTTCGGCGGTCCAAATTATTTCTCGCGAATGAACCAAGATCGAGTATCTTGTTCTCGATCTTATCTAATTGATTGGTCTAACGTGAATCAAAGAATTTTTATGTTTACTTGCAGGAATTTATGAAGAGTCCAAAAATATATTACCGATTATAATCTCCCATAATCAAATTCGAATGCTCAAGGAACTATATAAGATATATTATCGTGACGCATTACGAGTCAACATAGGAGCAACATAGGACCGCGAAGAGTTAAGAAGAGACTGTTTCCTCTCGCAGGCGGGCACGAGGACGAGTCCTTGGAACGACGAGAGACGATTTTCTCGTACTCACAATTACAATCCAGTCATCGGATGAGCGTAGACACGTATTTGGGATCCCTGGCTTCCAGTTTCGCAGCGACTGATCGTGTCCGTTGTGGTCGACCGCACGATAGCCCGCCGCGACGAACGGCGCGAAGCACTGCCGTGCGCGACAATGCCGAGTGTCGCGCGCGCGCGAATTGTTTTTCGCCGGATGAGTCCGCGTAGCCGCGGGTATGTAATTTACCTGCGAGCTTGCGTGCTGACGAGGAATCAGCCGCGACGGCCGCGCGTACGCCCGCTTGAGGTGCAACACACGGCATTGTTCGCGGACGTAAACATAGGGGAGACAATGGCACGGAGAGGGGCACCGATTAAAAAACACCGATCCGTTGCTTTTACGAAACGCAAAGTCAGCCGCTGGATCATCTCGCGCTCGTTTATGTACTCATTATATTCTGCGACGATCGCATATGTGTATAATAACTTAACGACGTAATCCGCGCGATTGTCATGTAATCCAAAGTCTGCGACGAGGAGGCTTCCTTTCATCAAAATGCGAAACTAAAACTCGTCTATTTTATTTATATTTGGAGATAAACATTAAAAAGCTATATATATATATTTATATATATTTATATACAATATTTTATACATTAAAAAACAGTTAAGTTAAAACTAAGAGAATTCATGAGTTTTAACTGTTTTTTTTTTTCTCGAAAACATTCTCCGTGCTGATGAAATGTGTTTGATCACACAGCCGGTCTCGAATACAACACTATAACGAGCGATAAATCAAAGCGAAATTGTGTTATTCAATGTCGTAACGATCTCGCCGGGGATCTTAAAGTATAATAACGTGGCGAGCTTATAGTTCGTCGATATCGTGACGTCGCGAGACGTTTTCATTCACGAAACTGCTCTATTTATGTTATTCCTACATTATGCAACGAGGAAACTTGAATGAACGCGGTGGTTGCAGCCGCGTATATATTGTATATCGATCGGACGATTTGGCAGCCTAAAATCGAAGCTTGTCCGTAGTTTATTATCGGCGATCACGCAGATGATGAAATTTCGATATGATATCCATAAATGTGAATGAGTGCGTTTTTTAGATATTGCGTTAATATATATATATATATATATATATTAATATGTAATCTGTCATTTTTTAATCTCTCCATTCGTATTCAGAATTCGAAAAATGTAGATAAGATGGGAAACATATTTGTCTGAAAATAAAAATTTGTTATTGTCTTTTAAGAGGTAACAAGTTTTAAAAAAAGAGCCCTATGAAACAAGATTGAAATATAGTAGTAATGCTAAATATATATATTTGATAATTGTACTATTATCAAAGATTAAATATATATGTTAAAAATTTGTATTGTGTTGATGACTATAAGTGCTGATAAACGCATCCTTACATTCAAAGTTAAGGCTTTCGAGTTTATCATTGTAGTATCGCGCTGCTGATATACATACAATAAAAATGTAAGATAAAATCTCTTTCGTGGAAACAAACCTGTGCTGAAAAATGCAATCGTCATTTAAAAGCGCTTTTTGCATTATTTCATGTGTATTATTCTATACATTATATTAAAAGTACGAGTATAATTGATATTTTGAATTGTATAATTCGCACGCATGAGTAAAATACGAGCGGTGCAACCGAAATATTTTTATGCGATTAATAATACGGCCATGATTGCGCGCCGTGTTGCAGCCATTAGACCAGTGGCTCCATTGCTCCAACCGAATGCACTATAGACTATAGATGAAGTTTCCGGTGGCCAGCTGGCGCTCGCGAACGATTATTTTCAAATATAATCACTGTTGGCACATAACCTCACATAACCTTCGTGGAGAAGTCAGTTTTAATCAATTATAATAATGGTAAGCTTGTTATTTTTATTACAATTCAAGAGCCGGCTTCGGACGTTTAATACGTGTTATTTAACTTTTTTTTTTAGTTACCTCTGACTTTGCTGAAAACAGCGCAAAACCACCCCATGGTAAGTTCCGAATTTTTCTGTAATATCTTTCGAAGACAAACGTTTAAAGAGTCTTCGCACATTGCTATATTGTAATTCAACCAAGTCTTTTATCGCAGTTGGTGGAGCTGAAAAACGGGGAGACGTACAACGGCCACTTAGTCAGCTGCGACAACTGGATGAACATAAACCTCAGAGAGGTTATATGTACTTCGAGAGTAAGCGCTTTACCGTGTGCACGTTGATTCTAGAAAGACCCCCTTGTTTTTCTCACCACTGGCGTCGTTAGCTATAAATTTTCGGCACTTTGGAAACTGGAAAAAAAAAGACAAATATATAGATAAGAAATAAAAGAAATACAGTTTAAAGTATAATTTGTTAGGGTAGATTTTCAGACTATGCATGTAGACATTAATTTACTCGAAATTATCATATATTTATGTGCATGTTAGGAGGGATGCGTCCCTCTCGTTCGAGATGGTTGAAATTGTTTCTTTCATGATAAAAGCTGAAACTGAATAAAACTTATTATTGGTATATATTAGATACATAAAGTGTTTAATATTGGGGTCTAGTATATGCTGGTATATAGACATTTACTTCATATATCTTACTTTTTTATCAGAAGTATTTTTATTTCAAGTCCAGTAGTCCTAGAAAAGCGTTAAGTTATAAATGCTCGACTCGTTAGAATCTGTCAATTGTATTAGGATGGAGACAAGTTCTGGAGGATGCCGGAATGCTATATAAGAGGCAGCACAATAAAGTATTTGAGAATTCCTGACGAAGTGATAGACATGGTGAAGGAAGATATACAGATGAAATCGAGGGGTCGCGGCGAGATGAAGGGTCGAGGTCAGAATCAGAGGGGCCGCGGTGGTGGTAGAGGTAACGATCTTTTGCTTTATGAAATTATGAACTCTACCCAGGGACCGTCTCTAAGCGTGCTTTCTCCAAATTGTTGATTTTTGAGTAATTTTTTTTCCTCGACAAAAATGTCAAAATACTTCATAGTTTGTGAACTAGAAGTAGCTGAAAATGAAGGGATTATGAAGGAATATTATGAAAAATATTCTATATTCATATCTTTTAGAAGATAATGATCAATGAGAATCTGATCTTTTTAAAGTAGTTTGTTGATCGTTATACCTTGCAGGTACCTTCGGCAGAGGAGGAAGAGGTCCAGCACCGTTGGGTCGTGGAACTGGTGGCACACAAGTCGGCAATAAATCACAAAATAAACCGAGACCTAAATGAATCTAAATAGTATTTTTATTCAATTTCGGTTGCATCCACCTAGCAAATACCTCAAAAATATTAATCTTCCTTAGTGAAGATTCGTCACTATCGAATTCCTTATTGTTTCATATAATTTTATATGTACATATAAAATTAATATCTCGATTTATATGATACTAAAAAAGCACATTGTGTTTATGTCATGAATGACTTAATTCTACGTACATTTCTTACATTACCGTAAACTATATGTTCTATACTATATATTTTTTTATTAAGGATCTATATTTGTTTTCTATTAAGGATGCACTTAAAAGTCTACAAAAAATCTTTCTCGTTGAACCCCTTTTTGCAAATTGCATTAGTTTATATGAAAGATTGTCTTTTTTGTTGTTGTAAGAATTACAGAGCTGTTAAAACAAAACTAACGATGCATGATATGCAACTCTCTACATGATTAATTTCGAAAAAAACAACATTCTAGTATATGTGAATATTTTTGTAAACGACGAAATATGTATAATTTTGCTTTGGTTAGTCACTTCATACTGAAGTTGGAAAAATTAACTTATCTTCAATTGTTACCTTTAAACTATCAGGAAAGTTATCATCTGTTATAAGAAATAAATTTGCGTTTATAAAAGGAAATTTTTATTTTGGTCGTTCACGTTCTTACAGGATTATATAACGACTCTCACTCTCACTCCCTCTCTTCGAAATATATCTACTATACAGAGCACTTAGTTTCTAAGAAATGGAATAAGACATGTAATATACATTTTTATTAATAGCTTTTATTGTATGGCTGTCAGAATAGCTATGATTAGATTAGTATTATTATTATGGTACGATTACGTCAATCGATCATATAGTGTTCGATATCATTAAGAGCGGATAAACTTATACAAAACACGACTTTTTGCAGTGAATGCAATTACATTTATTTTATATATCGTAATTATTATTTGGTGCCCATCCTTGTGTTATGAATAGGTGGAATAAGACGTTACTGCAAACAAAAAGAATGAATTATTTAAACAGAGTTCTAAAGATTACTTTATATTTAATCTAACTGATCAAACGTTACTCACTTAAATTATGTGCCTTAAAAAATATTGTGACTTAGTGCATTTTAATTCATCGTCCCTCAACTGAAAGTAAAAATATCGGATTAAAATATACTTTTAATACAGCATCGTCGGATAACAAGTATATAAATTGAGTTTCCGAAAACTTGAACTTACTGTATGAAGCGAGATCGATTTCGTCCGGTAATTCTGTAATATTTACGTCAAACCTTTCTTGAACATCATTTAATATTTTGGCGTCACTTTCATCGCTCACCAATGTAATAGCAAGACCCTGTAGAACAATCCCAGATGAGTAATTAGCGATTATGTTAAAAGTTCTAAGATTCAAAACAACTCTGCAGCTCGAATTAATTGCCGACAAAGTCAATATTAAATGCTTCGCTTTTATTTCAATTTTATCAGCATAATATATAACAATTTACATTAAGGAATCTTATAGAGATTCCAAAATGTTTTTGTTTACACATACATCGTGCTCGAATACTTAATAAATTATTTATTACCTTTGTACCAAAACGACCAGCGCGTGCCACTCTATGCAGGTATGTGTCGGAATCTTCTGGCATATCATAGTTGAATACAATGTTGACACGTTCTATATCCATACCTCGTCCGAACAAGTTTGTCGCCACTAAGATACGCTGAAAAGGTCATTCATTTTTCAATCACATCTCACATGATCTATTTAATCCAATTTATATTATATATATCTACATATATAATATAAATTAAACCTCATGGAACTCGAGGCATAAACTACTTACTTTCTGGAAATCTTTGAACTGTTGATATCTGGACAGTCGCTCCTCCTGCGTCATGCCCCGATGAATCCCAATCGCAGGGAAATTCTGTTCCGTCAAAAGTTGCGCTAAAGCCATACATCTTTGTACAGACTTCACAAATATGACAACCTATGCAGAGCAATTATAAGATAAATCGTATTGACAATGAATGCATCCAGGAGCACGACTGGGTCAGCAGTGCTCCTGGATGCACCTAATACCATTGGTGTATCTCGAGAAGAAACATTTCCGATTCAACTTTTCTTTCTTAATTATTTCGTCAAATACTAAAAATTTTATTAAATGAATTAAATGTGTAAACCATTAATAAATTTTGTTAAGTAAATACTTGGAAGAATCTTCATCAGAATTGGTGAGTAGTGATAAGATAGTCATCACAGGGTGGTAAGAAAATTTGTATCATCATGTAAAGATTCTCCGCCATAAGGAAAATGTGCAAATCCACTGTAGATTGTCCCCAATTTGCAAACAAACCTGATTAAACTCAAGAACGTCAAGTAGTTCAAACAACTTCTTGTTCTTCTCGTTCTCCTTCAATTTAACGTAATGTTGCTGGAGACCGTTCAAAGTGAGCTTTGCCTCGTCATCGACATAGACCTCCATGGGCTGCACAAAGAATGTTATCTCATAAAACAAACAAATCCATGAAACAAGTTATAGTGCCTAACATGTAATTCTCAGGCTGCAGGCTTTTGCGGGTATCCGTAGTCATGATGTCGTTTTTCGCCGTCTAAAAGTCGAATGTAATCGAATGTATGAAGGGACGTTTGTTCAAAAACCAGTAAAAAAAAAACCAAAATGATACTATTCCTTGATGCAACTCATTTGCAAGAATAAAAAGTTGGCGTTTTATAAATATTTTAAGCAACACAAAAAAATAAAGACAAAATTAAACCATCTCTTTTCTTTTAAATATAAACTTCCAAGTATTTTTTTTTCTTCCTTCGGAGATGGATTCGTTAGATTCGAAAAGTTACCGTATACGTCCATAAATATCGAAAGTCCCAGCAAGAAAGACTCCCGCATTTCAGTTGCGGAGTATAATCGTCGAGCGTGATTAGTCATACAGATTACATACGGTCCGGCGACCTCCATCTCTGGGTAGTGACAACAACGAAAACTCAGCAGTTCGCCCCAACTGAACTTAAGAAGGCGGCACTCATGACAGAGAACGTTCGGTCACATCCGCTGGCCACTCGATGCCAAAATCTCTTCTCCAAAATTTCTGGCACATTAAGAAGATGCCCAGAATCGACTCGTATTACTCTGGTTGGTATAGACGCTCGGCTTTTTCACCTCCGGTAATCCGCTAAGCCGCGACCCCGACTTCCGTTCACTCGTGCGAAATAAAGAGCGCGATTCATGGATACACGAAGATTCGCGTTTTAGCTTTCGCGTGATTTTAACGGCTTTCTACGACACGAAATCGCTCGATTTGTGCACGGCACTTGCAGCCTTAACTTCACTCGTACTAAAAGACCGTAATCGAAATCTTTGCATGAGATAAGAAGACTAATGCAATATACTTTTAATTTGCGATTGAATGAACGCGAACACGATAGAGCTATGCTACGCTTGCATTTTATATTTCTTTTCCCTAACTAATCCTAATCATTCCCCTGAGTATCCTCTTGCATCTTCTTTCTTGCGCTCTTCTGTCTTCAGGTTGTCTTCAAGTCTTCTTGGCCCCCCACCCTCTCAATAGCAGGTAAATCATATAGATTCTAATTCTAATGCTCTGATTACCCATAAGAACGTAGAAGTATTTCATATCCCTATCTCTCTCTCTCTCCCCTCCCCCCTTATATTTCCTGACATCAATATCTTTATACTGTGTTGTCCATTGAATATGCGTAGTAACTAGCAAATTAAAGGACTCTATTATCGACTGGTACTCTATTTCGGACCGTGTTGAACGACTGAAGACTCGATTTTAGACAAAGATTCTTCCCCTTCATATGCATATGCAGATGATGTGACACATCCAGAATGTTTAGACTCGGAATTGGAATCGGAAGGAGCAGCGAGATATTATGTTGGACATGAGTGTCAAGCATATGACTGCGCCGTTTATCGAACGAGATTAATTTTTTTTTTAAACTCGGTACTCGTTTCTTCAAAGCGCCGTCTAAGTTGCCTAACCCGCGGATGCGCCGACATTGATATTTATAGCGTGGCCTGAGCTTTGTCCTGGGCACGAATATGCCAATGAGGTAGGAGCAATTGCAGTAGATCGAAGTGGAGAGGAAGATTGTGTAATTACATCTTGCATGAACTTTTTGCAGACAGGACGTATCTCCTTGGACAGGGTGGCACTGAACATCATGACTTGCTTGCTGTGCGGTGTGCTTCTGAATATTTCCTGTACGTCCCGGCGCATATCTGTAACAGCAATATGACATAACCAATTATTTATCAATCAAAATGATAAGTTAAATATAGAGTAAATTTTGAAGAATCGTTCAGTTAATAGTGGGTAGTGGAAAATGTAGTCATCATGATGAATTAAGAAGAAGAAAGAAGATTGTTTCATACATCATGTAGATTCTTCTCGATAAAATATTCTTTTTTGAAATTGGCGAGTTGTTTTTGACGAACCTAATAATTCAAGCATTTTGTCGCATTCGTCCAGTATAAAGTGTTTCAGGTGTTTCAGATTCAGTTTCTTGTTCCGTACAAGGGCGAGGATACGACCGGGAGTGCCGACAACGATATGAGGACATACAGTTTTCAAGACCTCTTCGTCTTTCTGGATAGGTAAACCACCGAAAAATACGCCAACCTGTAATAAAAGAAATTTTGTCTTAGACTAAAAAGATATAAACCTTTATATTTTTATGATAGTATAGAAAACATCGAATCCATTAAAAAAGATAAAAATATACTGTTGTGACAAGTTCATTGAAAGTTGTTTAACGTAGAAAGTACATGTAAAATAATTTTATAATTAAAGAATTTATGTGTATATTAATATATGTATAAAAAGGAAACTTGGGCGAAAAATCGCAATATTTATTATTCTACTTATTTGTACGTAGCGTGCACAGAATAAAGACTTTGCGAAACTTACCTTCACATGTGGCATGTACTTGCTAAACCTCTCGTATTCTTTACTGATTTGGAAAGCCAATTCTCGAGTATGACACATTACTAAGACGTAGACTTGATTCTCCGTTAATTCCAGCTGTTGAAGAGTAGCTAATACAAATACGGCTGTTTTTCCCATACCCGATTTCGCTTGACACAGTATATCCATGCCAAGAACTGCTTGAGGTATACATTCATGTTGTACTGTAAGCAGCAAATATTTATATATCGTTAATTTATCATACAAAAAGTATCACATAGTTAAAAATAGAATGAGACAGAATACATCAGAAATGCTTATTTCGATCAAGAAAATTTCAGTTGTCCCTATCTAGCATTAAGGATATTCATCACTGTACGTCTGAATAAGCAAAGGTAAAAAATAGAAATTGTTATAATGAGACGGTCATTCACCTTCGGATGGATGTTCAAAGCCACAGTCGACAATGGCACGAAGAATCTCTGGCTTGAGAAGGAAGTCTCTAAACCCACTGCTGTGAATAGAGACATACGTGCCCTTCACCTCCTTCTTAGCAGGAACATCTCCGCTTCCGTCGACTACCTGCTCAGTCTGTTCCTCATCTTCATAATCCAGAAGATCATCGTTATCCGCCATTGTATCCTGGCTAATCACTTCAATAGAATCACTAAAATTAAGACAAAATTCGCGATGCAATAATGCAAATCATAGAAAATACTCGACTTATAATAGGAAATCAAATTTACTACAAATAAAAAAGGAAGAATAGAAGAAGAGGGATTGAGTTTTACGAATTAACTCCCTCTTTTCTTCATTTTCCATGTATATTCTTAGCACAAATATAACATATGTACATACGTAATAAATTATATATTAAGTATATACATATCACGCATAATTAAGCAAAAATCTATAAAAAATATAAACATCCAATATCGAGTATATAAGGATATCAAAAGTAAAATAAGCATATAAATTAATTCAAATTATATAAAAATTATTCGCACAAAAAACGAATCTACTTGTTCAAGGGTCGCAACGTGAATCATCACTGAAAATTAGCAACAAAGATATAAATTTGCTAAATCAACATTATATTTCGATCATATAGGACCCGTTGTCCGCAAATAACGTCACGGCGAGTTACCTACGGGAACATAAATACACGTGTATTACCGCCGCAAATATATCGCTCCGAAAATAACGATTTCGCGGAGAAGCGTTCGCGTAATGGCGGTCGCCTCCAACGCCTCGCGCGAACGGGGACCGGTCGCGGTCCGCGGAAGCCGCGCGGAATTTCGGGACAATCGCGAAACGTAGGGGGTCGGCGACGAGACCGCGGCGGTGCGGCGGGGCGCGACACGCTCGTCCGCGCGATATATTTACAAGTTATCGGGAATCGGCGGCGCCACGCGACGCCGAGATGCCAGTCGTTCGCGCGCGTCCCAAGGATGATCCGGCGACGCAGCGGCTGCACTTACGGACGCGAGCGCGGCGAAAATACGGAATCCCGCCGACGATCGGAGATACGCGGAATATTATTTCGTGCATTTCGCGAACGGATCGCTTTTTCATTGACGACGACGACGCGGATTACAACGGCGCGTTCCCGATCACTCACCTTCACGTGATCCCGGCGGGCTGCAAATCGCTGTAAATGAATCGACGCCACGAAACGAAATGCCTCGCAGCAGATGGCACAAGTCGCACTGGGTCGCACTCGCGCCTATGACGAGGAATTCAACATAGAGCGGCACCGAGCGGTACGAGTAATGGCCGATCCACAGCGTAGCTCGCGTCTTATATCCGAGAATGACGCCAATTGATTGTCCACGTCGCCGATTGGCCGATACAATATCGGGCAGCCTTCTGATTGGTGTAATACCGGACGCACTCGTTGGTTACTGGAGGTCGGAAAGAGTCTTGTGTTGAGATTGACCACTCACAATGACCGGTTGTTGGAATTTTTCCACTGGACCGATCAATCGGAAGGTTCTCGGTAAATCATTGGCTAATTGACGACGTGAGCAATAAAGAGATCTCGAAAGATAGAAAAAAATGTTTGCTCATTTTCTTTATTTTCTATCTTCGGGATGAAAAACTATCGCGAAGGACCAGATATCATATTACGATGTAACGACATCGGCGCATATTGCTGTTCAATTAAAAAATATATAAATAGAATTAAATTTAAATATAATTTATACATTTATAGTTGTATTTTTTTAACAGGCATCTCGAATAATCGATAAAAAATATAGCAACGATACTCCGCATGAGTATGTGCAATTGAAACATGTAATTAGATTATGGATTGCCCGAACACGGTTGCTCGTCCGCCTGCCGAGCAACCGTGTTCGGGGCAATCCATAATCTAATTACATGTTTCAATTGCACATACTCATGCGGAGTATCGTTGCTATATTTTTTATCGATTATTCGAGATGCCTGTTAAAAAAATACAACTATAAATGTATAAATTATATTTAAATTTAATTATTTATATATTTTTTAATTGAACAGCAATATGCGCCGATGTCGTTACATCGTAATATGATATCTGGTCCTTCCTCTGATCCTATAACGTGAACGAGACGCGTGTAAAAACATTTATGTATTTTTATTAACATTTTTTACATTGTTTTTTTTTTAATAGTTACATTATGATCTGTGCTTCGCATTTATTTTATACAAAGATAGATATAATAGGTAGACAGTAATGCGCGTATCACCCCCCACTGCGTTAACCGCGTGAGGCGCACTTCCTCGCGAAACGTTTCAATTTCGTAAACGATAATTTCTTTTTTCCTTTTTTTTTGTCCATATCCGTTTTGTATTTATATATATTTATATATATAAATATCGATATTTCCGTGTATCACTTTACAATTTCAAACGGAAATACTTTTTCTAAAGTTCCGCCGTTCTCCGTCGGTCTTTGCTTCCATTTCTCTTTTCTTTTTCCTCATGTTTTTTTTTTATTTCCATCAAACTGCCGTTCACACTGACAAAATTGTACATTCGACGCAACTTTACGCAACAGCAATCCGTTGTACAATGTGCGATATAGCAATTTTCACATAACGTCATTGACTAACGCAATCTTATAATCATTCCGTGTCGAAACACTGAAATTAAAGCAAATAAACTGGGTCCATTATAAATATTGAAAAATAATAATAATAAAAAAATTTATATAAATATCTCACGGCCTCTTGTTGATTATATCTTAAACATTACTTTACAATTCTATTACAATACGAATTATATTTCAGTTCCTTTTCTTGATTGGAGATTATGCATCTTAATATTTGGAAATTGATTCCATCATAATTTATAGTAAATCAAGAAATAATAAAATCAGTTATACAAATTCGGTTTTTCATAAAAATCATGCGAAATTAGTTATAACAAGGCCAAGTAGGGCATATGTTTATGAACCTTTTTGATCATTTTTCACAAGAAAATCTTAAAAAATTGTAATTTAAGGTGTAATTAAAATATATGTAACCACTGACAAAGTTATTAGGTACCCTTTTTCTTCTGAATATCTTGGAATTGAATAAGCGTAAGCTTTTTGTTGTTTTCATCCTATTGGCCGTGAATAGTTCAAACAATTGAGGTACAAAGACCATTATCTTTTTTAGGGAAACAGCAATATTACTTAGATAACTGTTCATTTCGTATTTCGATTTTGATTAATACGGTTTTGAATAATCGCGTCTGTATTAATCAAAGTTGAAATACGAAGTAATATTGCTGTCCCTCTAAGAAAGATAATGGACTTATACCTCAACCGTTTGAACCATCCACAAGATCAATAAGAATGAAAACAACACGTAAACAGAAAATTTATTCGTTCCAAGATATTCAGAAGAAACAAGGGTGATTTTGTCTATGGCTACATATATACACACAATAGTATATATATTTATTATATATGCTATATACATATAAAGTATGTATATAGCTAATTATGCCCATTTATAACCAAATATATGCCCTTTGCGTATATTTAGTTGTACAAAAAATTGTCATGCAAATAAATTATAATTGTGATGATATAAAACTCATAAATTTTTTTCGAATCAGTCAAACTTGTATATGCTTCCAAATGCGCACTTTATCAATGTGAGCCCCAGCAAAATACATTGATTATTTTCAGTATTTTTCACAGTCTCGACTTTATCTCTTGCTATCACTCATTAATTTTATATCTTCAAGCTGCAATTGAAACCTATCTCGATCACTGACATTAATATCAAAGGAATCGCAGCAAATTCATAACAAAATAACTAACTAGTCAGGCAACAGTTAGGCACTATTAACAAATTACTCTGTACATATATTACGCCCTTAACGGACATACTGTCAATAGGCTGTTGGAGATCTCATTGTAGTTTTCTCACGATATGGAAAATAAATTTGTTAAAAAATAAATGGTTTTCAAGCAAAAATAATCTTGTTGCAACACAAAGTTTATCCATCGCGATACATTTTACTCATAAATAACCTAACTGAATAAATCAGCTCTTTCAAGAAAATACAGAGAGTAGTAGCATGATGTTGCAACCGAAAAACACCATTTGTGCACGTAGAAACATATAATCTCTTTGACATTAATGTCGTCCGTTTACCCCGATGTAGAGCATAGATGTTATATCTCTTCAACATTGTAATTATTTAAATACCTATTGACATAAGCACGCGGATGAATTTCACCTGAGCCATAATTTCAGTCGCAACGCATCCACGCCATTTAAGTAATATCGAAATAATCGTTTATCCCGCACAAATCCAAGATTTTCGTACAGGCGCAGCGCGGGCCTGTTAGTGATTTCCGTTTCCAGAACTACCTCGTCAGCGTCGTCCTCCACCATCGCCTGGATAGCCTGTCTCACCAGGTTTGATCCGATCTTCCGTTTCCGATATTTCACATCGACCGCCAGCATTGCGATATAGCCACGCTTTATCACCTTCCTGTGGATGTCTAGTTTGCAGACAATGGCACCAACGCACTCTTCACCATGCATCGCCTTGACGAACAAAAGAACAAGAGCTTTCTATAAATTATATGCCTGGGAGAGTCAAGAGAGATTTTGAGCTAGATTCTCTACAATTCTTTCACAAGTTTGTTATAAAATTTTTAAAACGACATCAACGTCATTGAAATGCTTCGTAGCGAATTATACAGAACTGCAATGTCTTTATTGGCGTTATACGAATGGCACACTTGTGAGAACACGTGTATTAGTTTGAATGCACTAATGTAAGCTAGAGATTTTCTGAAGAGCACGTACCAGGAAGCACAATTTCGGCCAATTATGAATAAAATATCTATATGTGTAAATAGAATATGGTTCACTTAGGTCCTTCTGTATTAATTTCATAATATCAGGCATTTGTAATTCACTTGTATAGCTAACATATTGGATATCGTTGTCTTTACTTTCCATGGATAATCCTGCTTGATCTGTAACATAACAAGAAGGGATTTTCATCCATTCCCAGCATGAGCAGTTGTACAGTACGTAAGAATTATTCTAGTCAAACAAGATATTTTTTTTTTCTAAACACAATAGTTTCTCAAATTTAACATAGTAATTTAAAAACTCGACAAACAGAATTCAAGATGTAAAAGAAACGTTTTAAACCAGAGTTTTTGATTGAATATCTCCTATCGATAAAAGAAAATGCACAAGTCCATCACGTAAGATCGGCAAGTTCCAAGAACATTTTACAAGAAATGGATAACAAATGGATAACAAACAATGAAATATTTTTGGCATACTTGTACATACGAGCGTTTCTATTTTATCGTTATGTACCGAGTCTATCTATCATATCTATTGCACCGTGAGTAAGCTGGCGAGTAAGTTGTATACCATGTTGGTTTAAATGACTAGTTTCCATTGTTTTAGATTGCGGGGGATGATCGGTGACGGCGGCAGTTTTTTGAGGGGAGTCGCAGATACCGTTCACCTGAACCACCCCGTTGATGTGCGGCTCGCTGCAAGCCTCCGTGGTCTCCAAACTGAGACGTGACTTAATGTCTAAGGTTGTGACGTCCGCTATCGAGTCACGTTTCATCGCCTTGATTTTGCCAGCCGCCTCCGGGCCGCTCACTCCCGCGCTATTATTCTCCACCATCTTGTCCGTATCCATTTTTCAAATTTCCCTACTTCCTCGAGCTTCGAAAATTCTCCTTCCGCACGCTGAAGAAGGCAACGGAGGGACCTCGACCGCGCGCTCTCCGTCCTCTCGACGCACTCGATCACCCCTTCACGGCTGCCGATCGTGCGCGAGACACAGTGGCATGGGAATTTTCACGTGCGGCCTAGCGCTTTCAATCGAATTTTCATAATTATTGCTAGCCACGCGGTCGCCGGACAATGATTTTATCCCGAAATACGGACATCCGAAGTAAACCGCTGAACGACGGACACCATATTGGATTTTCTGCGGTGACTACTCAGTCACGGAATATGGATCTTTCTAGAGACTCGCCCGCGAACGGGAGGAATGGTTGTGCGTAGATCAACGCACAAGAAACGTATAAAGGTGGGTTTTCATGGGCAGTGAAATGCTGCAGCAGCGAGCAGCAGTTTAGTAATTTCTTAAAAAATGCCTAGGAAATTACTAAACTTTCTTAAGCCTTGTGTACACGATACTAGAAATCGGTCCGAGTTTCGGTTTAAGCCAATCAACTTGCAGCTCTTACAGAAAAGCAGCAGTTTCATTGGCTTAAGCCGAAACTTGGACCGATTTCTATACCCCCCGTTCCGTTTCACGCATGATGCGCGCATTGTCTATAGTAAACGTTACGTTTACTATAGACAATGCGCGCATCATGCGTGAAACGGAACGGGGGGTAGATCGGCTGGGAAAAGCTCGCGCATGCGCAGCAAGCGCATCCCGTATCACCGCTCACGTCACGTGTGCCATTCATGGCCATTCACGAACATGGCTTTAAAACACGTAGTGGTAGGTGAGTATGCTCGCAAATTGATCTATTACAATTTCATAACGTCGCGAGAAATTTATGTAATAAAGTCTCTCACTTCACATAGTAAGATTACATAATATTTTTCAGGCGGTGGTACTGGCTTCATAGGATCGCAGTTAATAAAATCATTGAGCCTCGAGGGTATCTCCTGTACGTGTATCTCTCGAATGCCAGGACCGAATAGAATATCATGGGTATAGATCAAATAAGAAACGAAACTTGCATGCCAATCAGTAAGAATCAATTCAATTATAACTGTTGTAAAATCTGTAGAATGATTTAGAGCGCTACGGCCTACCAGAGGACACATCAGCCGTCATCAATGTCGCTGGACAGAACGTGCTGGATCCTACCCAGAGATGGTCACCTGGCTTCAAGCAGAATGTTAGGAACAGCAGGGTGAAGACAACGAAGGCTCTAGCGGACTCCATACAGAATACCAAAGCCACAGTTTTTGCAACTATATCAGGAGTCGCGTACTACAAACCCAACGACACCGTATACACGGAAGAGAGCAAATGCGAATCATACGATTTTCTATCAAGTAGAATCTTATTTCTTACACACACACACACACACACACATACGTAACGTGATACTTATATCTGTAAATCAATTGTCAATTTTGTCAGGGCTTTGTCACGATTGGGAGGAAGCGGCAAAATTACCGGAAGATAGTAACATTAGACAAGTGACGATAAGATCTGGAGTTGTATTAGGAAGAACCGGCGGCATGATCAAGCAAATCTATTTACCGTTTTTTTTTGGTCTCGGTGGGCCAATAGGAAGTGGAGATCAATACATGCCCTGGATACATATCACTGACTTGGCTTGCATGTTTATATTTGCGCTTAAACACAGCAATGTACATGGTATATTGAATGGAGTAGCACCTCAGGTAATACAAACGGTTTTATATGGTTCTCCAATTGAAATACATAATTGTTAATTGTGTATGTATCGCTCTATGAATAGCTTATGACGAACAAGGAGTTTACGAAAGCGTTTGCAGCAGCAATGAACAGACCCGCGTTTATACCTCTTCCAAGTTTCGTTTTGCAAATATTATTCAGTGAAGAACGAGCGAAGGTGCGTTTATCATATATTTAGCAAGCTTGATATATAGTTTAATAACTTGATACTTGTTTTCGCGTTTCAGATCATGTTGGAAGGACAAAAAGTTACACCAAAGCGCGTTACGGAGCTAGGCTTTCAATATCGATTTCCAGATATCGAGACCGCTTGTAAGCAGCTCGTTCAATGAACTAGATGCTTTTTAGAAAGATTTATTTAATTGTTATAAAAATCGATAGAGATGCATTATTATTATTATATATATAGTAACGTTGATATATAGTAACGTATGTTATCCTGATTGTTGATAACAAATTGTTGATAACTGGTGATGAATCAAGTTTTAATGTATCCTCTGATACTTTCAAACAGAAATTATTGTTATTTAGTAATAAATTATTTATCGCAACATAGAATAAATGAATAAGATCTTGTTTGCAAATTTGTTTCTAATCTCGAATTAGCTACAATGTTAGTAATCTCGAGGACACGTACAACATTAACGAGTGACATTCGATTAATTACATTCTTTATGAAGCTTGCATAAGTTGCAAGGTGTGGGAATGGCGCAAGTGTTCCTGGTATACTTGACGTAATTGAAACGCGTTGAATTTTCCGTATAAGGGCCCCTTCTCAAGTTTGCCAATTGATAACTCTTAAGTTGCGTTCCGTGCATTAAGCTTGGGTAACTCAAATTCTGCTGCACCTGACAGCACGTCCTGCCCGAAGTACCGCCCAAAACATTGTCCGAGACGGTGAAGTCGTTGAACGTAGGTAGACCCGCTCTTGGCAAGTTTTGCAAGTATTCCTCGGAATCGGAAGGGAGTAATAATCGATCCGAAGAATCAATCAGAGAATGATCGAGGTATTTGAGCCGGCTCATGTTTAGAAAATGACTGATTTCTTTCCTTAAGCTTTGTATCTCCTTTCTCGTTAAGCCTCTCATACTGAGAGCGATTATATTCCCGTTCCTGTGGAGAATAAAGAGACCCATCTTGGTGGAGACCCCAATGTGCCGGATGTCAGTGAGTCTCATGTAGGAGAATTCGCCCGAGCTACCCGAGCACAGTTTGTCGCTCCAAACGGATCTTTCGACGACAGCTTTGTTCTCGTTTCTGTACAAAATCAGGTCTTCCCATTCTCCAAAGCTGTCCAATCCGAACATGATCTCACCCAGAAGCAAGATAATCAGTAAGTACACGTTGCTCGTCAGGCGGCTGAATATTCCGATGAAGATTATCGCCGACACTGGAAAACGTATAGTGTCCGCTTTGTGTATGACATATATTGAGAATAAAAGTAGTTAGAAGATAGAGATTTTTACATATATATATATATATATATATATTTCTGTTTCGATAGCTTTAAGATTAAACACCGTTTAAAACGCAAAAGGTATTAAATGAAATTACGATTTAGAAAGGAAAGAAAAGAAAACTTGAAGAAATTGCGCTATGTATTTAATCGATCTATTGACTGAAGATGACAAATATTTTACAAGCTAAACTTGAAGACACGATAATTGATAAATTCGATAAGTCAACTCTTACGGCCGAGCAACAGCCATGCGGTGCATCCTGGCCTTCGCGACACGTGTAATTTATTTTTATCTAGTATCTTAAGCTCTGGCTTCGCAATCGGAATCATATTGCAACCATGAAGCTTGATGAAGCTCAACGTTGCAGAAAGAATTTTGACAAATATTCTCAGTCATGCGAGACGAGGTAAGAGGAAATTTTGACACATGGCGCGAATTCGAATTGTCAAAGATTAATTAAAATTGCATCACGCATTTGTTATTTTCGCGGAGCGTATCAATAAGTGGATTTGTCGTCGATATAGATTAGTTATTAATTGCGCGGTTTTATCTGATAATGCATAATTTAATTTTATTTAATCTGGTACTAGTATCGAGGAAAAGGTATAAGCAATATTTTTAAAGGCCGCCGTCCTGCTTGTACCGAATGTCATTGCGATTAAATGCATGGATTTGGACTTCGCATTTTCCTAGTTATAAATTAAATATTAGCTCTCTTATCTTAAAAATTTTAACTAAAATTTTATCCGATAGAAACAGGTCAACCTAAAGAGGCCCTCCACCACCACCGTCGATTCCGATCGGCGGTCCTCTTTTCTTTAGAATCCGTTTTTTACATTTTTTATCATTTATTTTATTTTATTTACAATTTATTTTACAAGTACAACATTGTAAAAGAGTTATATATTACAAAATTGAAAATATAATATACAATAATACTTATACAATAAAATTACATACAATATTTCTTTTTGACATAAAATTGTATATGCAACATTCGGTATATGCGGCGGCGCGGAGCGGCGGGACGTGATTGGCCAGATCCGGGGGCTCGACTCACGAGCCAATCGCGTTCGACGTCTCGCGTCTCGCCCGACTGTGCGGCGGCAACGGCGCCGGGCGCGCGCAAGTAATACGTGACCGTGACACGTTCAACGTCGGATCGCGAGACGTTGTCGATCGCGTATTTCTGTTCTCGTGAACGAAAAGAAATCCGGTTACGGGGTGTTGCAAGCTGAACGTACGCCGAATATTCCGTTCCTTCTTGTGTCGAGTGAAACGAAGTGGGATGCCGTCGCTGGGCGAAATAAATGCCGAATGCCGTAGCGCTGGACGCCGTACGTGTCACCCTCCCGGCTGTGATTTGGCGGATCTCCCGGCAATGTTCCGGCGATCGGTGAGTGAATTTTACTTGCGAAATAAGTGTTTCGAAGCGCGATATATCCGAATCTTAACGGAATCGTTGCTCCGCGTGTCGCAGTGAAACGATAACCTCTCGAATTTACGTCTCGCTGTCTCCGTTTCGATTTCTTCGAATGAGTAAATCGCGCGGAAAGACGCTTCAATGAATAGTTAGAATCTGCGGGAATTAATGATTAATTAAGTGATTGAGCAGAACGATCGCGCATTTCAAGTCGCACTTTGCTTGTTGGAAAGAAGAGAAAAAGAGAGAAAAGGCTATTAGATATTTATTTAGATATAAATATTAAACTGATCCTCAACCATTTACAATCGAGAATCCTCGAGAGCGAATAGACCGCCATTGTAAAACTCTCGATGATGATTGGTTGATTACGCTTCTCTGATGTGCGTGCATCGTCTTTAGCCTGTATCAGAGAGAAGCCTGGAGAGAGGCCATTTTCCGACACTGCCGATAAAACATCATTCTGGAGCCCTATTCTCGAATCGTTTTCATGAAACTCGCATGCGAAATTCAATGCTTTTCAAATAGAAAGTCGCATACGATAATCATTAGGGCAGGCTCGAGAATACGGTCCCTGGGTGCGCATCCGCGTTACTTCTGCAAATGTATTGGTGTACGCGTTATACGTATCACTATACATTTGCAGATGTAGCATAGACACGCACTAAAATGATGTTTTATCGGCAGTGTCGGAAAATGAACGTGGCTACGTAGTACCAATTTCGAAAATGGATGTACTGGCGAGTGGCGGTAGTGTACAGGGGCTTTCGACGGTCCTACGAAAAAAGCCGGGATTGGCTGGGATGGCCTCTCAGGCTTCTCTCTGGTACTGCCATTTAGATGATGCAAAATTCCAAACGTAATTTAAAGTGATATATTACAGTTTTAAATGTAATATAAATAAAATTATATTTAAATGCATACACACACACATTGTATACACTTTCTCTCTCTTTCTCTCTGTCTCATCGCAGAAGAAGAAATATATATATTTTTTAAATAAATGTTTTCTTCCTACGCAAATCAGTGTAACAAATTGCATATATGAAATCGTGATAATTTATCGCGCAATTTAAAATACCTGCGTTGTAGCGTTTTTAAATATAAAGTTAAGTTTGTAATTGATACTCACGCAAGATGTCGCGATCTGTATGTTGCGCGAGTGGCGTCGATGCCGCAGAAATGACTTGATCTGCTCGATTATTTAGACTTGATGAACTTATAAATCCAGCTTGCAGGTAATCACAAATACTTAATACCTACACATCATACAATTTATGAATTTATACACGCGCTCTTGGTGATAATGTAATAAGGAACCCCGACGAAAAAACATATATATAGATAATACGAGATAAGATCTCTTGTATAACATCTTGGCTTTTAAAGTCGGTCGGTAGTTAGAAAACGATAATCTGTAGGGAAATAATTAACTAATTTCATTCTTTGGACATTTATTTCACTTGTATGGCGTATATTACAAGTCTTGCATGCAAGGAGAGCTACAAAAATATCGAAGGCAGGCTGTCGAGATCCGTGAGACAGAATTGCCATCGGACAGAAATTACGCTTCGCAAAACTGTTATCGTAAGTCGCGAAAGAAATGATCGTCGATAAGAACACACGTGTTCCAAAGACGAAACGATCGTTCTCTCCCAGACCAGTAATCAACACACTTCCATTACATATACATGCTCAAGTCTATATCGATATATGTATAGTGGCATTTAACAAGCATTTGACGCGGATTTGACAAATTCAGTTTTTAGCACTAACAAAAGATCTGTTTTTCACCTACTTCACGATTACACGTCGCAATCATGCATACATATGTATATTTAATCAATAACATATCCTAACAGAGAAAATACACATGAGTTTACATGTCGCAGTTTATAAAAATTACGAATTTATTTTTCAATTAATCCGAGAAGATGCCATTTTTGTTCGGGCTCGATCTTGGTGGCCTAATAAAAATAATAATACTAATATTTCTGTATGAATTTTTTTTCCAACTCAGTAAACAGCGCGCTGATTATTTGTCAGTCTTAAAACACAGCTTTTTGTTGGAACAACAGTAAATTCACGATAATCGATTTAACTTTTGATACTAATAAGTTTTGATACTAATAAGCATCCTTTTTAAATCATGTAAAGAATTTATTGCGAAAAATATCATTCCAAAATCATTTTTTATTCATTTCATGATTAGTGGCCTGTATCTTTTATACATAACAATTTTTAGTCGTATAATACTGACACGAATTTATCATAGTAAAATAAGTATCTCAGTTACGTATAGTGTTATCGATAAGACCCATAATCGATTGTCATCAACAAATCTTCTAATTTTATTTTATTATCTCAATATATTGTCGTCGCACAATTGAGAAAAGGATTACGTAATTTTTATCTAAAATTTACGGATCGGAAGAAATTTACGAAATTTAGGAAAATCTTAGCAATGAAAAGTAACATTAACGGTTTTCTTAAATCGTATAATATATTTTTTATACCTAATAAATATGTAGTTATTTTATTATCCCAACAATAAATTCAATAGAATACGTTTTACAACACGTAATATATATTATATACATACTCAAGAGACTTAATAAAATTCTTATTCTCGTTGTTATAAAATTGAATATCCTCTTACAAAATCAGAGAATCAGACTAACAAATCGCAAAAGGTGTTTTCCGCACCTATAAACTCCACCGCCGCTTGAAAATTACTTACATTATTTACTTTATTAAGAGCGGATACATTATTTACTTTATAACGCAAAGTGTCGTTCGAACAAATGCCGCGTCATGGTCCAATATCTACGTGCCGTTTACGCTCTCTCACTTTTTCTGCGACACGACGTACAACTCGTCAGAGAGTGATTAAGCGATTATCAAGCGAAAAGTGTTTTCGATATCACAAAATTTACTTTGGCACCGATATACACGTACGCTACACCATGTGTGTTTACCAACTCGTCGACTAATCCGCGAACGATCGTGTCCTGATGGATGGCTTCCTAAAACAGCTTTTTTTGTCTTTTGTCTCTGTTCCTATTTCTTAATTTTAAATTTTCATCAGAATTGTACCATAAAGTTTTATTATAAAATATTCGCTGTCTTATATCGTAACATGATTAACGTTATCCTTACAAATTTTATATTTAAAATGATAAACTTTAAAAAACACGATAATCTGAACGTCTTTTTTTTTGTTTATGGATGATGATCCCAACGTGATTTTTTTTATTATGATATCGGCCCGCACAAATATGTGTCTCAGAGACGGCAAAATTAATCTCGTACGAATCTCTTGTGACGCGAGGGTGCCCTTATCTGTTAAGCACACGTGACAATTCCAACGGTGGCAATAAATTAAACCGCATGAGTAAAACCGCATATTTATCGCATGCCGTTTTTTCCGTTTCGCCTTGTAAATCCTGACTCGCGTTATGGACGATTGATTTTCGCCACTTTTACATTCTACGGTTGCAATTTTCACGCTTCGAGCTGCGAAAGGACGATCTCGACACTCTCGAGATACCTACTTTCCGCTGAATTTAAAATTAATTTCGCGTTGGATAACTGACCATTTCGCAAACTTGAATCAGCGTATCAATACAGAATTATAGTTGACACAGTCCCCATTTCGATTTAAAATTTTAATCTTTAATTAAAATGTATTCAAATTGAGCATTATATCATCTGCAAATTAAAATTAGTTTTACGACGGGCATTTCTCAATATGGAATAGAGTTATAAAATCGTCAGTTACGGCGTAATTATTTAAGATTTCGAAATAGATCCTTTTGATATCTTAATTTTGACGTCTTATCGTCAATCCAAGCTTTTGATGTCTTAATTTGCTTCATCTCCTTGTCCAGCGCGATAAACACGTGGAATATATGAGCTGGAATCTGGAATTATAAAATCGTCAGTTACGACGTAATTATTTCAGGACAGGACTCTCCGATACAGAACCTAAGCTTTGACGTCTTAATTTCATCTCCTTGTCCGGCGCGATAAACACACGAAGGATAAAATCGCGCGGCGCTACCGCGGGAGCGTGTAAAATCCGATATTTAACGAACGTGATAAACCGAAGAGGGGGGGAAAGGGCCTCATCGCGATTTGCATAACGACCTCGCGTTAAAATCACGGTCGTAGCGCGCGGATCTTATAAATAACCGCCGTGTGCGAAAAGGTCAAATGTGCAAAACGGGAGGCGCACCGTACACGAGAGAAACGCAGTGCCGCGAACAAAATAAAACGGACAATAAACGGACAAAAGTGGAAAGCGGAGGTCGGGATGAGGTGTATCGCTCCCGCGGTCGTTTCCACTCTCGGGATCCATTACTGTCCCCGGAATCATTATGCGCCCGGGATAAATCCGAGCGTACATCGTAATCGCGCGCGCGCGCGCACACACACACACACACACAGGCGGCTAATCGCGATGTTCGTGTCTCGTGCCTTATTTCGCCGATTACTCTGCCGATCCATATTCATGAACCGTCCGCGAGCATACCGAAGCTTGGCGCTCGCTTTATCGCTCCATCGCGCGCGCTCGGGCCTTCTCCAATTACCTGGCGATTTTCCTGGCTCCTTGACGGAGTCTGGAAAGGAAGGCCTCCAGAAAAGAGATCTGAAACATATCTCGTTGCAACGTGACAACCCTGCGATGGATTATGGACAAGAGTGTCCAACCTTATCTGAATTTTACAATTTATATATGGGTAAAATAACGCGTAAGAAATTACTTTGTCGAAAAGCTCAATGAAATTTTATTATATCGACACACACGCACACACGCGCGTACTCAAGTCTTTCATTCATCTCTCTCGGTAGATATTACCTGAGTTCTCGCCGGTGCCTAAAGCGGATTTTGTAAAGGACAGGGAGGACTATTTCTCCTACGTCGAAATTACGTGGAATAAGGAGAAAGACACGCGACTAGAAACCAGCCGTCTCTAATTACGCGGATCCGCCATCACATGTGTCGGATAATTAATAAACATCGTGGCTAATTACGAATAAGCCTGAGCTCTCTCGCGCAGGGACGAACGTTGACTTGAAACTTTCTACGCGCGAATATACACACGGAAAAAAGGGTTAGCTACTATAGCAAATCTAGTCGTAAAATATGGATGCAGCTCTCGCTGCAAAAAATGTTAGTTATCCATATTTTACAACTAGATTTGCTATACATAGTAGCTAATCCTTTTTTCCCTTTTTATATTTTTGTATTTTAAAATAGCGATGTCACACTCTCGATGCGGACCAGTCTTATTGAAACCTCCCGATCCTTCGTAAATAATTAACTAATTCTACGTAATTCTTCATCATATACACGCGTATTTCCAAGCCCTAACGTTTTTTTAGTCGACAATATTAAAAATAAAAGATAAAATAAAATCAACTCGCATTATTAAGAAATAAATAAGAGATCGAATTCGAGCAAGGCATTCTACGAGCCATGCATTGTTTTGATCAAATCGTATCCGCGTAAGATGCAACGTTTTCAAACGCTAACGCGGGATGGTACGCCGCGCGAGAATATCGACGACGACCGAGGGAACGAGCGCGTTTTCGCACGGAGGAAACGATAAAGGGGGAAGAACGGAGGAACGCGGGATAAAAAGAAGGTGGAAAATAAGACCGGGCTCTGAAAGTGGAACGGGCCGTGCGCCAGTGCGGGAGATAAGCGCGGACGAGAAATGCACCGGCTGCGGCACTGCGTGATTTGTATCTTTCTCTCCGCTCCACTCCGCTCCGCTCCGCGTCGTCTTCCCCCCGCGGAGGAGCGGAGTCCGCGCCCCGGTAGGTGCGCCCCTGACTGTCGGCTCTCTCGCGGCCGAGCGAGTGCAGGTGCGCGCCCGCCAGTCTGTCGCCAAGTCCCCTCTCGATGCCTCGAGTATTCCCCCCCCTCTCCCCCCCGCGCCGCGCCGCTCCGCAATCCCCGCTACCAACACTAGCCGCCGCCGACGAGATCGCGCGCACTGTGTGTGGACCCCTCCGCTGCCCCCCGCCGTTCGGCCATGGCGAACAAGGTGGCAAAGGGAAGAAAGGCACGATATCGCCGGCACCTACCTTCTCGTTTTTCGGTCTTCTCTCTCTCTCTCTCTCTCTCTCTCTCTCTCTCTCTCTCTCTCTCTCTCTCTCTCTCTCTCTCTCTCTCTCTCTCTCTCTCTCTCTCTCTCTCTCTCTCTCTCTCTCTCTCTCTCTCTCTCTCTCTCTCTCTCTCTCTCTCTCTCTCTCTCTCTCTCTCTCTTCCTCGCTCTCTTTCTCTTCCTCGCTCTCTTTCTCTTCCTCGCTCTCTTCCTTCGTTCTCCGCGGCTCACCTGAATCCCTGCGTACGTATGTATCTACCTACATCTCGGCCGGCTTCTTGTTCTCCGTTTCCACCTCCTCTTCATCTTCGATCTCAAAAAGAGAGAAATTTCCCTTTCTCTGTCTTTCTCTCTCTCTTTCCTTTTTTCCCTGCCTCTCCTCGCTCTTTTATTACGCGCTGCTATCTAAGGCCTCCCCCCCCCTCCGGCCCGTCTCGTTCTTCCGATTACCTCTGTTCCTCTTGCCCCGCTGTCAGGCGCGGTATGTATTCACGTTTTTTGTTGGTCGAACGTGCGTACATACGTGCTCCCGCTGTGACTTCTCGCGAATTTTCAGCTTAATCCTCTCGCTACTCGCTACGGTATTCTAACTTCGCGTTTCGTACCCCGAGCCAGTTACATCCTCGTTCCGAGCTGATCGCTTTCTCGATGGCGATTCTATTTTTAGAGCCCGACAAATAAATTCCGAGATAATGGAATACGTAAAATCGCTGCTCCGCTAGTAACTAATAATTGCAATACGCCCGAAGACTAATCGTAACGCTCTTTCAATTTCCATCTGATCGCTCGTAGATTCAAGAGCGTTCGCAAGCGGTAATTCGCTGCGAGTTGGTAGCGAAGCACCAGCAGATAGGAGTAATACTAGGCTCGGCCTCTCGACAGGATCGTGTAATCTCGGTAGATAAACAGACGCGCCGCCGCACCGTGATGCACGATAAATCGGAGAGGAATTTCTGGCAGGAGAGAAAGAGAGAGAAAGAGAGAGACCGTCGAGACCGGGTGGTCGTCGGTTGTGGGAGAGACGACGAAACTCTCATCCGGCCTCGCACGGGCTCGTTGCGACCCGGTGAGACGAAGAAAAGGAACGCAAAGAAATGGCCGGGCATCACGACGCTCGGAAACACCCGCCTCGAGCTTGGAATGCGCCTGGTTAATCCCGCGAATGCCAGCCGGGTGCGCATCGGTGCGTGGGTACCGCGTCCGCGTCCGCGTCCGTGTCGTGTGAAACACTTTTTCCTCTCGCTTCGATACTTCGTATAAATATTCGTATAAATATTGGTAATTATTCGAGAGTCGGAATTGTCTCCTCTTTTCGGGAAGAAAACAGCCGGCTCCGATTTGCGACTTGAACAATTTTTTAGTAATCCGAAATATTGCTGATAGAGATTATTAAATAAAATTTTATATTAATTGCACAATTTATTATTATTAATGATTTCCATTGTAAAAGCGGAATCTGTTGTCATGGAAGTCAGAATTTTCGATTCACATTAATAAGATAGAGCTAGCTAACGTGTCAATTGTTGTAAAATTCTCAAACGACACTGGAGCACAGATCGTCATATAATTTATTCTCTTGGTAATTTTTTTAAAGTAAGTTTTTAAGAATGAAAGGCAGATATCGATCACAGATGTTTTCGAAAGCGAAGGATAGAAGTCATTGATTGAATACAAGTTTGTTTCTTTAGAAAATTTTCACAAGTCACACTGCTCTCTCGTCTGGTAGAGCTCAGCGAAATCTGACGAATAAGTTTCAGCAAAAAACGTGACTCAATACCGCCT
The DNA here is from genome assembly GCF_030848795.1 of Temnothorax nylanderi. NCBI lineage: Eukaryota > Metazoa > Arthropoda > Insecta > Hymenoptera > Formicidae > Temnothorax > Temnothorax nylanderi. The sequence continues at coordinate 1,979,896 of NW_027249069.1, read as the reverse complement.
TAGTGACTGATCATTTCGGTCGGTGAAACGACGTGTGTCCTTTAACGAGGTCGTTCCTTAAAGAAAGAAAGACACCTGGCGTCGCCGAGCAATGTCAGCATTCGTCGCGCGCGATTGCGAAAGTATTGACCGAAACCCTGAAACAACGGCACTTCTCTCGAAAACTTCTCCTCCGTACGAAGCTCCTTTGTCGACGTAGACGCAACAAAAAATCGCCCAAAAGAAATCCAGCAAAAATGACGATTCGCTTTTTCACGGCGTTTTAAGGGCGTGAAGGAGCGACTTGACCATCCGTGCGCTATAGAAAATTTTCAGGGAGCCGTTTCTTCGCTACAATATAGATCCATAATTTTGTTCGTTTTTTCCCCCTCTTTTTACAAGATTCTCTCGTACATTTGGTCACCTTGATCTCCGACCGAGCTCGGCTTGGAATTTATTGCGCCAGCGCGCGTTCGCAACGATTGCATCACCGAGAGACGGCCGAGCATTCTTTTTCCGTCTCTCCGCGTGACCAGGAATAAAAACGTTCGCCCCCGTTCACGTTTTCGTCCACGTTCGCGTTATACGATCCCACTTCCGTGTGCTACACGGAATTTTGTTTCTCTCGGAAAGGTACCGGCCCGCTTTCGATGGGGGGGGGGGGGGGGAGGGGAGGGGTTCGAGGTCAAGCAGGGAAAAACTGCTGCGGGTTTATCGCGGAGTGCGCGAAACGACGGGCGAAGCCGCTGCGGAGAACCCACGTCGGGTTACCCCCATTCGTAATTAATGAAACGCTTTAAAAGACACCTGTGCGACCATCTCTGCCTGTGCCGCACAGGTGGCTACCTAGACTGTTACGGCGATAAACCTGGTCTCGCTCAGGTGTACAGGTGCGCGCCGGCAGGTACGCCGCGCCGGCACTCTATGAATCGGCAACTCGGCCGCACCGGCACGACAAAATCCCAGTCACGAGGACGGACGCTGTCTAATGATTTCGCGCTATCAGCACTTGTCGCCGTCGCCCGTTAATGCCTAGAAAGCACCTTAATGATTCCCACATTTCGCACATTTTAGATCCGTACTTCAAAAATTGTTTCCTTCGTTGATTCCAATATTTTTCCATTCAACAGAGAGACAGAGAGAATATTGTATATATACATATGATCATTATCATATTATAATTTTATTGCTCTTTAAAAAAATTAATTAACTGTTAAGATACTACATCGAGCGGATTCTTCGTTAGAGATTTAATATATAGGACAATATTTTCCGAAGATCGATAGGATCTTCTGGAAGAGGACCATGTATCGTCGGTAAGATGTAAGATTATTTAATAACGTGTATTTATTCCTCTGGAAATCCCTCCTTCGAGAGACTTTTTTTTTTTTAAAGGGTCCAAGGACGTATCGCCCAAGGCGCGTTCTCCGATCTTGGCAGAAATTCGAGCTCTCCCTCTCTCTTCTGTCCGACAACAAAACGATGACGAGTTGGAATCGCGTACGCGGTGAAACGAGGTAAGAACGGAAAACAGGCTCCCACGAATCCCCCCCCCCCCGCTCTCCCCCGCCGACGCTCATTGTAAAACTGTGTAGGAAAGATTGCGGTAGAAGGGACGAGGGAGGAAGACGGTTTCTCGATCGTGACAGCTACAAGATCAGTTCGAGCGTGTTACACGCGTGTGATTTAGATTTTTCTCACGAAAAGGCTGGAAAATATTGGGGAAAGAAGTGCAAGTTTCCCAAATAGAATCGGCCGAACAAAATAAAGGGGTCAAATATTAGTTGCGTCATATGAAATTGCTATTTTCGTCAAAATAAAACGTTGTATTTTCAAAAAATAGATCTTAATTAAAATATGCACCATCGGCATTAATAGTTTTTCTCTAATTAAATTATGTATTTCATCAGCTGCACTATCACAGTTTGAATTTTGAAATCATATAAGAAAAATACTTACGATTCATATTGTTCATTTTTAAGGAAGAAATTAATGAAAGCAAAAACAGCTCATTTAAAAAAATTCAAGAGCACAATATGTTTATATAAATTATATATTATTCCATGATCGGAAATCTATCAACTTTACTAATCACAATTAATTGAATACACATATTAAAATATTTATACGATGCTAGAGTGAATTTTAGAATTAACGACAGTCGTATTAAAAATACACTTTTATGATTTATTGATGTGTAATTAATTTGTATATTTCTCTCCGTTGCATTTCTTTATGCTCGTAGAATCGATATTACATGTTATTTATTAAATTTTTCCCGATCAAAGACTGTCGCAAGTAGAAAATGCATTTCGAACAAAAGGACATATGTATATCGCAAAAAAGAGACAGCTGTGAAATAATTAATGCTCTCGATAGCCCCGCGTGCGCCGCTTCGATAACAATATACAATAGGAAGCACGGCGAGGGCCACGCCGTGCAAGATTCGACCATGTGCGCACTTACGGGTTCACATAGGTTCACATACGGGCGTTTACCGCTCTACGCATCACATGGCCGACTTATGAATGGTATCTGCACACGTTCCCACGTCACTGAATGAGCCTCAGATCCCTCACGTCCGTCCGGCGGCATATCGTAACCGCCTCTATTCCACGCGTAAATCGTCCAATTCTCATCTCGTTCCCCCTCTTCCTTCGGCTCTCAGCTTTCGTTCGGATAGTGTGACCATTGAGGCGTAGATGCCCGCGTGATAGTGGATCTCCGTGACTAGAAAGTATCCGAGAGATAATAATCGGGAAGAGGCAAACGCGCGCTTGTATTTAAAGGCGTCTAACGTTGTTTATAGTAAATCAGCTTACAACTTCGGCGACAATTGCGTACAAATTTCCAACAAGTCGTAATTGTCATTCTTATGTACCAATAAACTAATAAACTAATTTAATGATATTAAGTAAGTCACGACCGACATGATAACAATCAAGTAAACAGGAAATGTGCCAATATGCGGTCGGCTTGGATCTTGTGTAATATTTTTCGCGTAAATTTATGTACATTTCCTCGCTTAAACTAATTCAACCTTCTACGCAGAAGAAAAAGAATTGTCAAATCAAAGTTTACATACCGTATAGATATACGCAATCTATAATCTTCAACTTTTTTCTTGGTTGAATTATAAATGATTTTATTTAAACTTATTTAAACAAAATTTTCGTTTAACGCAATACAATCTTGTTTCAAGATATCCACGTTGAAACTAACAACATTTTCAAATCAAGAGTATCCTTTTTACCCGCGTGTTTATTTCTATTTCTATCCTCGGAGAATTCTAATCGAGTTTGCGAGCCGACTTGATTTTTAATTCTCTCGATCGCGGACCCCCCCTGCGTGTCTCGAGCTAAGCGAAACGCGACGCAATCGCGGTCGCGTCATCAAACACGCATACATCGGCCTCGACGGGAAACAGGTGTCGGCTCGTAGAAGCCGTTGCTACGGCGGCCGGCTTAGATTGCGGCACTGACAGAGACGCACCGGACGGACGGACGGACGGACGACGGACACCTGCGCGCCGCTGATTGCACGTAAGATCGACGGTACCCTACCTACCCGGGGTCTTTCGAGCCGTATATCTCGCCTACCCCCCGGCGCGGCGGCGCTCTCCCCCGTGGGCCGTGTGTGCGACTCAACATCTCGCGATACTCTCGCGATCGATCCTCCCACGGAACGCGGAGGAGCGGAACCCCAAGGATGTTACCCACGTACGTATGTTACGCGGTACGCACTCGCGTTGCGAGATAAGGAGAGAATCAGAATTATTCAGAAGTCGCGAAGAAAAGAGCCGAAAGAGAGCGGCGGGGAGAGAAAACCGCTGCTTAAAATGGAATGCGCAATAATGGCGAACGTTCGGGACAGAAAGAAAGAAAGAGAGAGAGAAAAGGAGCGACAGGGACACATCGCCATAGGTCGCCACGCACGGAGCGGAGACGCACGCATTTCGCGCCACGAAACACGCGGTCACTCCGCATTGCCGAGAGAAAAAGAAGAAAACCGGCGTCGGAAAGAAACAGTTCGACAAAATGGGGAGAGGATGAGAGAGGGAGAGGGAAAGGGTGAGAGAGAGAGAGAGACCAATGCCTTCGAGAGACGAGGTCGAGGGAGCGCGACGGAGAAAAAGAAGGAGCGAGCGAGAGAGACAGACGCGCGAGTGGTCGCGCGAGCGCGACGAGGACGAACGAAGCGGCTTGAAACGCAACGAATCGGAGAAGGACGACGAGATTGGGTTATGTCGGAGGCGCCGTGATTCAACCGAACGCGCAGGTGTGCCGCAGACTGGCCGGCGCCTCTCTGGAATGCAGGCCCCCCCCCGGTCCCCCTCCCTCTCTCTTCCTCTTCTCGCCTCCCCCGTCGCCGTCGGTCGGGCCGGGTCCCTCCGCGCTGCCCTCTCTCGCGTCCCCCTTCCCTACCCCCAATCGTTCCTCTCCGCGTACTCCGAGCTCCCTACGGGCCCCACCGCGCGCCGTGGTACCCGCGCGACTTCAACCATCTCTCCACACCACTACCATCGCCAATTACGGCACGCAAGCGCAAGTGCGAGCGCACGGGCGAGAGCGGGGCTTATGACGTTCTTGTGTGTGGGGAAATGCGCGCGCGCGCGAAGCTGTGTGGCTGTGTGCGCGCGTATGCGCCCCGACGACGCTACGTCACGTCCTCTCATGGCAATCAGTGCAGCTGGCCACCAACGCGTTCCCACGGGGCCAAACCGACCAGGCCGGCTAGCCTCGGTCACCTTTGCGCGCGAGAGCTCGCCTCTTACCTGTCCCTCACTCTTTCTCTTTTTCTTGATCTTTCTCCCGTTGCTCCTCCGCGCGAGCGCGCGCGCGCGCGTCCGTTTCTCTTCCTGCGAGCCACTCGGTTTCCTCTTTCTCTTCTTTTTTCCATGGCTCGTCCTTTCTTCCCGCCCGCCCCTTTGTACCTTCCCGCGTCGCTTCGCGAAGATTATGCTCCCTGTGCCCGCGAGCGATGTTTCAATACCTTCGGAAATCGATACGGCATACCTCGAGACAACGAAGGAGCGAGGCGGGGGAGGGGGTCTCTTAAAATGTATAAACTCATTAAAATAAAACCAACCGTTGAAAACCGAGGTTGCCGCCGTCGCGCGATCAAATCTGTTTCGTGTCTAAAATAAATTTGGTAATGGACCTCGCGGGGAGAAAAGGGAGAAAAATTTCTCGTGGGCACAGAAGAACTTTTATGTACTCGACGCTGTGTGTTCCGCGTCGGACGGAAAGCGGTGTCGAATAACTCTTACGGGTGGCTGGGTGGCATTTCTGGACTTTTTCACGCGACTCGCCTAGTTTTAGAAACACGAGAGCCACACAACGAGGCTCGTTGCTGAGAATTATGGCGACAGGGGTTACGGGGGCCGCTGTAATCAATGAGGGTACCGTAATCATAATCCGATCTTTACGACCGAGTCACGATTTTTCGGCTGAAACAATGGTGGCTTTCAAAGAGTTTTCCCTAAAACATTCCACTATTTTTCCCCTCGTCTACTGTATAACTCTTTTCCAATGTTTGGTTGAAAACGGGAAAGAAGATATTTTCCAGGTGAGAGAGAGAAGATCCAGGCACCGTGTTCGAAGCAGGTGTCTTATTTCTACGATATTCCGAGTCTCCGTGGTATTCCAGAACGACTCTGCCTATACACATTGTGGAGAACATGCCTCTCTATTATCTGCAATCGGTGGTTATAACGGTGCCCGTTGAAAACCCCCGGGTTTTCGGTATTTCGGTTAATACCACACACAGGGCACCGCCGCCGTGCCGCGCCGGCACGAAGTAGCCGAGTTTCCACACACCCCACACACACACACACACACACACACACACACACACACATGACAATGTACCGCTCTCCCTCGTCTCTCACCCATGTTCGAGGGCACCTGAAAAATACCAGATGGATCTCGTATTTGTGCCGAAGATGGCAGGTCCTAGAAGTCCCGGAGGAGAGAGCCTGAAATTCCCCCGAAATACGGATTAATACCCTCGGTATAGCTTTATCCCCCCATCGGAAATGCATGGAATTTCGCTCGATTTTGCAACGATTTATTTTACGATTTTCTTCTCGATCTTTTTTCGCGCGTAGGAATCAATTCGAGATGAGATACGTAACAGATAATACACAAGAGTCACTATCACGCTTTTATAAAGCTTAAGATACAGCAATATATAGTTCCTGTTGCGCCTTAATATTTTTCTTTATAATAATGATGTTTTTAAAATGTCGAAATGTTTTTACGATTCACTTTATTTGTCATGTAAGATACGTGTAAAAGTACAAACACATTTTTCGTAGTTGTTAAAGAATTCGAGAATAATCCTTTTAACTTTCAAAAGGATTAAAGTACGAAAGAACCATAAGAGATGTGACGAACGTAATTATATTTAAAATTGTTTCCGGTTAAGTAGCACAATTGAGAACGTAGGACTTGAAGAATAATTAAATTGCGCTTACACGCTGTGTAACGTGTGACTTGAAATTTTTCAGCTCGCGCGCAGCATTCGTTACGATCGCGACGTGTAGACGCGGCGTGGAATTCTAGACGGCCGTTTCCTGTGAAAGTTGCAAAATGGATGAATAACACCGATCTCTGGTGACGAGCGAGTGCTCCAGATCGCATGACGACAACGACGACGACGAGGACGAGGACGAGACACACCTCGAGAAACGGGTCAAGATGTTTCTCGCCCCGTTAATGACTCGCGCCGCGCCGCGCCGCGCCGCGCCGCATGTGCATGCGCGTATGCACGCCGCCGTGCCGCGCCGTGCCGCGGCATTAAAATACCAGAGGATTCCGGGTATTTTAAAAACGGATGACGAGGTAGTATTTTCGCAGTGCGAACGGTTTGAACAGCTGCGCAAATAGTGGATCCACGCGCTTCCTCGGCCCGTGATTTCTGTCCCCGGCTCACGTTCCGCTTTGCCATTTTATCGCCGGTCCCACCGAGAGAGCGAGAGAAAGAGCAAACCTCCAAACGCTGTCATGGCAATTCCATCGCTTGCCGAATCGATATGCATTTCAGATTGGTCATGCTGGGCAAGTGGAACGATAGTATTCGCGTGTATAATTATTCGAAGGCAAAGAGCGGCGGACCAATGACGTTACTCACAATCTTTCAGTGCTTTTTAACTTGTTAGTTCTTAATAATGTACACATTATATGTTCTTACCCTTGTGTGTTCTTTTATATAATTCATGATTTATTTACTCTACTTTGCACTCTTGAGGCTTTTAAAAGTGAATAAATAGTAAATATGCATTGCACACACGCGTAATACACGCACACGGTACACGAATGAAACAAATAATACGTACGGCACATTTCCAATGCTCGTTGTTTTACCAGTTGAAAGAACCGAAATACCGATGACGATCTCGCTTCGATTTTCAAACCTCTACTATTTCTTTCGCTATGCCGAATCCTCTGATGAAGGATTGTATTTCCCTTTCGAGGCGCGCTTTATCAAGATCCGACGGTACTCGCAATTAGCGCCATAATACTCCGTTCGACGAACAGAGATTGTACATAGGAAGGCGAATAGATAATGAGAAGGAAGGAGCGAGATGAGGGTTTAACGAGAGAAAGAGTGCGCCAGACGAGGCAAGCGTGAGCGTATGGTTATAGCCGCCTCTCTCTCCTCTCTCTCCCTCTCTCTTTCCCTCTCTTTCTCCCCCTCATCACCCTCTCTCGTCCACCATGCCTCTTCCTGATACGATGTTACAGTCTTGTAGGCAGCCGGGGATCGGGAGAGTCGCCCCACAGCTAACACGTGCAAGGCGCACGTGCACTCCGAAAGAGAGACCGACCACTCTAGCCGCTGGCGCACAATCATCGGATGCCAAGATACACTCCACGGAATAATTTTCGATGGGGCACTCCCATGTGTGTGCGTATGTGTGGGTGTGTGTATGTGTGTGTCTTCCTCCTTCTCTCTCTTCTCCTTCTTCTTCTTCTGCTTCTTCTTCTTGCGGTCGGGCAAAATCGAAAAAAAAAAAGATCCGCCGCGAAGGCGAACGAGCGTTGTACTTAACATCACCTCGTCATCGATTCGCCGGCGAATAACGCGATAAATAATCGCCCGTGTCCTTCGCCGTTCATCGAACGATGACGCGCTCCAAAAAATACGCGCGATTTCACCTTTCCAGACACGTAGGACTGCGTTCGGATTCCCCACCCGAGTGCTAAAAATCCTATAGTATATGTTAAGTGCACTATAGATTTTCAGCACCCAGGTGGGGAACCGGAACGCACCCCATGATGTAAGAGAGTTTTTTGCAAAAAACAAAAGAAAAGAATGGTTGTTTCGTGCGAGAATATTTGCGCGGAAATTCGCGCAATTGGACTACGAAATCGTATATTCGTTGAGAGATCGAATAAGATATCGAATTGACGACGGGAAACGTTATTTCGTAACGCGTCTGTTACACGGAAAAGAAGAAACCTCGTGAGATCGGGTTTATCAGTTCTCGCATTGTGCTGTTCAACTTCCTGCCCGTCGCGGCGTCGGCGTCGTGTCCGTCTCGACGAATCGCGCTTGCATCATAACCGGCGAGCTGTCTATCTAATCTTATTTAAGTCGCCTCGATTGATCCGCAATCAAGATAATCGTGTTTTGATCGGAGTAAGCGGTGTGTTTACGCTCGATTCTACGTACGGTTGCACTAAAAATTACACGCGTACGCGTAAAGCTGACAAATCGCAAGGAATAAGAAACCAGACATTCGTAAACCAAGTACTTATCTATACAAAAAAAAAAGAATATTCTAGATTTAAAAATACCTTTAGCTTCAACGTGGAAATCTTGAAATGAGATTATATATTGCGTTAAACGAGGAAAACTTGCTTGCATAAAGTCACGTTACATAGTTCAACCAAGAAAACAAGTTGAAATGAAAAGTTGAAATTCTTATAAGAAGATTATAGAATGTTACGTATGTACGAAACAATGAACGCGTTAATTTAAGTATTATAAGTTTTTATTTGACGCTTCTTTTTTCTCTGTGTAAGACATCTATCTGTGTGTCCAATAGTCTATTTTCTATTTAAAAAAATGTTTCTGTCCTAAGGAGAACAGAAAAGTCAAAATAATGTCGAGTTGACGTTACTTCGGACAAAAGTATGACATAAATTTGTCAATAGGTATGACAAACTGACATCATTTTAACTTTCTGTTCTCCTTGGGATATTATTTGTCATTCTCATCTCGTCATTCTTCATAAACGCGCTCTTTTTTCCTTTCGCGATTTACGCGGTTGCAAATGAATATCCGCGTTTATTCGAACATGGCAAAGGTGAAGCGAAAGAAGGAAGGAGGGGAACGACACTATATACGTGGGATTAATATGCAGAAGCGCGGCGCGGGTCAAATCGGGGCCGCGACTCGCATCTTAAAGGGTTAACTCTCGGAACCCCCCCCGTCGGCTTCCCCCCTGCAATTTTCTATGCGGCGCACGCACGGCGGCGCTCCGCAAATTTATTCGTGAGAATGTACGACATGCGCGCACGAGACGTGGACGAGCATGCCTGCTTACCTACCACCTAAGTACCTATGCAGGCCATCGGATGATCGGATGCAAACGGATGCGGCCGCGCGGCAAGAACAGGAAGCGCGCGATTACGCTCCTCGGCTCGGCTCACCTCGGACTTCGCGTTCCACGGCGTTGCGTGTGCGCGGCAGCTGTGCCGGGAGAGACGCGCCACCGGTTTCCATCACGCCGCGATCGCACGTCGCCGTCCCGATTTCGAGAAAGGGACACAGGGCGAGACGACGATAATTATAGGCACCGACGCTTTTTCTCCGCGTCCCGCGGCGACGGCGGCGGCGGCGGCGGTCGCGACGTCGCGCTCGACTCCGCCGAGTCACCGCTGATAAGTTTCCATTCGACGTAGCGACGTGCGATCTTTGAAGGAGCGCGATATTGTTGGTTTGAACCGGGCTAGCGAACTCGGCAAAAATATCGAAGCAATTACTTCCGATAATTAAATCTCGATTAAAAAGGAAACTCTTCGCTGCTTTATCGTTAATGAGAGTAGCTCGACAAAATTCTACGTTTAATGCAAACTTTATCATTTCGAATTAGAACATATTTGTATTAATTGCAGGATATGGGATACAGGTAGCAGAGCTTCAAGATTTGAAAGATCTAGGAATTAGTGCCTAAAGTCCAAGATTCGATGTTAACCCTTCGTAGAACGCATGGGGCTTTCAAGACCCACTCGATATTTCAATTTCGAATTTTACGGTGATTTTATGGACTCATAAAGAAAAAACCCAAACAAGAATCAAGCATATATAACGGTATAAATAGATTCTTAAAGCCTTTGAAAGTATACTTGAATTTTTTCAGATTTTTTATGGCACCATTACAGCCTGAAAATCTTAACTGGGCATAAAAGACCCAGGTGATCGACGAAAGTAGTAGAATTACATGTGTTCTGAAGGGTTAAAGATTCGGATATCGAGAGAGAGACCTCGGACATTGATACAAGATATCGTGATTTATGAATCATTAAATCTAATACGTAAGATATTTAGTCTTTCTAAAACAGTTATAATAAAATAAAAACTTAACGAAGAATAACGTTACCTTAATTAAATAAAAATCAAGAATTCTGAAGTAAAACGTACACCTGCACGCACAGATTCTCCTTACGCATTGAATTACGTAACTAACATATTTATTCGTTCGACGTATAGAATTTATCGTAGATTGGTGGAGCAAATACAACGCTCAACAATTTCTCACGATTGGATCTCTCGCCGATGATAATCTTTCTTATCGAATACGTGGAAGTGACTCAAGAAGACGATGCCGAACGTCGATTATCGAGCTCGGGCCCGATCCAGTTGTACATCGATAGAGCTTTTGGGTACGCTTGAACCGAGAAACACAGGGTGATAACGTTAAAATCGGGCGTTATCGCGCCGGACGATAAGATTTGTCTTAACTACGTGCAGGCGTAAAGTGCGAGATGAGTACAGGCGAACGGATCGACACCTGGCCGATCGATCTCAACGATTCGCTTCCTTCGGTGATTCATAGAACCTGAATTCTCGACTCCAAGTTTCTATGTAACTCCGAGGCTTCTTTCGGCAGGAACACAGCTGCTAGGAATTATTTGCCATATGTGCGCGAGAATACGCACAAGTGCTCCGCGGCTCTGTTTAAAAGTTGAATTTCCGAGCTTTGCTCTTAACAATCTATTTTTTTTTTCTACGATTGCAGGTCTGAGGAATTGTCGTCGTCTACATTTTTTGACACAACGCTAGAACAACCGTCTGGAATTTTTATTCCGATGTATCGGGTGTTTTTATTGTCTGTTTATCTCAAGTTCGTTGGTTGTCATAATTTTATCGTTTTAAAATTTTTAAACATATTTAGAAAATAGAAAATTATACTTGGAAAATACTTAGAAAAAAATATACTTATATACATTTTTATACCTATTGTACATGGGGAAATTTTTAATTTTTGTTCCAAGAATGTTCCGAAATTGGATCAAATGTTGCGGATATTTAAATTTCAGACTTGTCGGAATAATTTTGTTTCTTCCGAAACAATATGTACGTGAGAATACAAATACGAGAATTTCAACGTACAACGCCGACGGGCTAATCTTACCTCGTGACGTTACGGCGTTAGCGGCGGATTAACATTTCCGATATTAATTAAGCGGTCTCGCGGGCGATACGGCGCGGCGCGGCGCCAAAGGCGTCGGACGAACGAACGAGTCTCGGACAGCCCCGTGGGGATCTCAATGAAAAGTATCAGTAAATTCTCTCGATAGTATACAGGCGATAGCGTGCCGCGTGGCGCGTTTCCTCGGTTTATTTATTCCCGGGGGTCAAGGGAACTTCGTTTCTTAAACACCGGGGTCAAGGAGTCAATGAGATCCGGTTGCTCAGGTATGTAACCGCACAAGTGTTTGCCCGCCGAGTCTCACGGGCGTTTCGCGTTCGGTTTTATTCCCTGTAATTTTCCACGGGATTGTTCCTCGCGAGCTTCTCCTCCTCCTCCTTCTCCTCCACTTCCTCCGAGAGAGGGAGAGAGAAAGAGAGAGAGAGACCTCGTCAACAACGACGGCCGCGAAATTGTCGTCGCCGTTCTGAATAACGATCGTCGCGATAATATCCGTGAACGGCCATCTTTTTGCGCACCGGCAATATAGGTGTGACTCGACTCTTTTTATCCTTATCAGCCACGTCGACGCGAAGGAAGAAACCGCGGTATTAGCGAGCCGTCGGACGATATTGCGAAAGAACGTCATATTTTTTGCCACTATTTTATGGAGTCGCGCGCGCGGTATTGGACAAATAAGTCGACGCATGTTTTTCGCTCGCCCGCGATATTAGTAATAAGCTCGCTCGCCTTTTTTTTCCTTATCTGTGCTTATCGACGCGGAGAGGAACGCGTTAGCCGTTAGAAAATGCCGCGAGTGTTATTTATTTTATATATGGTTGACAAATAAGACGGGAAATTTTTACTCTCAACGATAGTTCGCTTCTTCCGTCAGACTTTCCTCGAACTAGTTTATATCAATTGGATTACGTGTAACGATATAGCGATAAAAATACACATTTTCCAATTACTACGATACCGCCTATCGTCTGGAGGAGATTCGCACCAGATTGAAATATCACGAACATAAAGAGATATCAACCGGAGTTAGTGGAACAAGTCTGTCCTCTTAGCCGTAAATTGCTGCGTAAAATTTCGGCGCAATTAAAACGATAAGTTCTGATATAATATCAGGCTTCCGGATGTGCTTTCCTTGGAAGACTCTAATCGACGACGTTATTTCGGGCCGCGCGGAGGTCGCGGTTTAATCTAAAGATTTGATGATTTATAGCCACTAACGTTAAGTACATATCGATAAGACTCGGCGCGGTTTGGGGATCTCGCTCGAGAGAGACGGACAAAGGAAGAGAGGCAAGGGGAGGGCGAGAAAGAAAGAAAAAGAGAGAGAGAGAGCTTTTCATGCAGCTGCGGCGTGGATCGCGCGAGTATCTCGCGAGCGGTTGTCAATGATTCCGCGCGTCCACCCCGCCGTCCTCAATTGTCTCCGCAGGCCGCTTCGCTTCCTCGGACGAGTCCCGGGGCGCGCATGTCGACGTCGCCTGGAAATTCTACGAAGCGTGTCGCCGCTAGTCGACTCTCTCTCTCTCTCTCTCTCTCTCTCTCTCTCTCTCTCTTCGTCTATCGAGCGGCCGGCGCAGCCACCTCTCCGTTTTTATTTAACTCGTCCGTAGCGCCGGACATCGGGCGGGTTCTTGTCTTCACACAACCGGTAACGAGACTCCGCATGAAGTCACGAAGCGCGTACGTGCGACTCGACGCGAGCACGTGAGACCGGGGGAGAGCGAGATGGAAGACACACAAAGTACGATGTAATCGCAACGACGACGACGACGACGACGACGCGATCGCCTCGCCTCGAGGCGAGGGATATATTCGTTGGGAAGATTGAGCCGTCCGAGGGACGAGGGACGATATTTGCGTTTGCCGGCCCAAATAAAGGCGGGCGAGAGCGCGCGGAGTCCGAGTAACTCCGGTGGAAGTTGTCGCGAGGCAAAGCGGGCCCCGGAGCCGGGCATTTGCAGAAAAAGGGTCGTTTATACGAATAAAACCCCTCGTCTTCTCGAAACGACGAGACTCGAGCGCGGTAAGTATGATCACGGCGCGGCGCGCCGTGGCCGCCTCGAGCGAAATACCTGATCTGCGGAGGGATCGAGCTTGCCGCTCGAAATGACTCTCGTCAAAATGCAATCCGAATAAAAGCGGCTGAATGTATATAGCGTTTCTTCGAGGTCACAGGCGAAGAATAATTTGAGTCGAACATTCAGAGAGGCTGAACATTCATGTACAGCTCTGACACAAATTGCAGCATTTTAAATTACCAATAATGTATATAATTTTTTTATGTTCCAACAGAGATGTTTCAGAAACGAGTAACTTATTTTATTGTTGGCAATTAAAAGAAGACATATGGAACAATTACTTTTTGATTCAATAATGATTTCTTTCTTTCGACATACGAGATCGTTTACTGCTCGATGCATTTAAAGAAAAAAAAAAATAGTATGAGTGACTAGAAAATTGAGAAAAAATAGTATTTTAATTATATTGTGAAATTGTGATAAGAACAATGAATAAATTGTACGAATTAACTAAAATAGAACGTAATAATGTCAATCATTTGTAGTAAATATGATATAAGAAAACAGCAATAAAAAAAGTTTTATTAAAGAAAAATATATTATTAATCCTAAAAGTGTCATTTTGGCTGTAAATGTTTGTCTGAATTGACAATGAGAGATCATATAACATTACATGAATATTACAGTCGTCCCGCTATTTTCATGCATGAATATAATTCGACCAAGTGTTGCAAAACGTTAAGTTACGTCATATCCATTTTGCCGCGATTACATTTTGATATTTCTCGATTTATATATATTCTCACGATTTTATAAAAAATAGTTGTGAATATACTTCAATTTCAGAATTATCAGAATCTTAAATCCCCAGAAGCTTAAATCTCGTATATACTTTATTCGCAAAGTTACGTACTCGCGGCGTGATTTATATAACGCGTAATGATCTCGGCGCAAATGATCGGAATTCGCGAGGCGTCCGCGGAGCGCGCGCGCGCGCGCGCGGCAAATTTCTTCGCGCGACACTCGCCGCGTCGCCGCCGCCGTCGAAGAAAATCGCCGACGGCCGGAATCATGGTGCGCAGGTTAGCGAATGACCATCGCCCGTACACGTCCGAGCGCATAGAGCCCGGAATGGTGGTGGTCGACCGCCTGTTACGGAGCGTTGGTGGGCGACGTTGTTGTCCTCGTTGGTAGTGGTAGCCGTGATGGCTAGTGGCTGGCGCCGCCGGACGTTCAACAATGGTCGCGCTCCCCTTTCCCGTCTCCCTTTTACACCCTCCCTCCGTCTCCTCCTCCCCTCGTGTCCCACCGACGCCGCCGGTCGCGTAGCCGTCAAACACCCCCGACTACTGACAGCTTCGAATCGGACCCCACGTGCGATTTTCACGCGCGAGACCCGACGGTCCCTCACGTTCGCGACGCGTCGATCTCTCGGCAGCTATTCCCTCATGATTAGTTAATATCTATTAAATTGGATCAATTAAATTGAATCAGTTTTTGGTCAACTATTTTTTACGTGAAATGATCCCCTAGATTCTTTCCCACGTGAGATTTTTATGATTACAAAAGCGGCTCTTTGATTTATCAAAAAATCGTTCCACGTGAATTTATCCAACAATCGACAGACTCATTGGAATTCTTTCAGTTATTTTTCTTACTTATAGTTTACATGTAAACTGTCCCGGTTTTTATTCTCCAATGGTTTTTTTAATATACGTCAAAATTGAACAACTTTTCTCGAGGATATCTGCAAGATTCTCGTAAAATGCAGGGTACAAATAAACTCTGCGGAAGTTACGTTAGAATTATGAAAAATTGGAGAAATCCGAGCGATCGCGCGACGCTCGAAGCCGCCGCTAGTGCCGCTACTCCACTCGGGCAGCGATTGCGCCGTACAAATGCTGGAAGCGTCTGGCGGGTATGCGCGGGGCGCCGGGGTGGGGCGTGGGGCAAGGCTATAAAAAGACGCAGGTGAGGGGCGGAGGCCAGTCGGCTTCGATCCGTCAGAACGATCGTGCGTCTAATTCTGGTCGACGGTCACGTTTCGGCCGCCTCGCTGTACAAGTCAGTACATTTCGTACGTGCGACGATCGCATCGGAAATTCATCATCGTCACGGCGCGCAGCTGTCGCTCGAGGATGACGCGGCTGGTCGGCGATACGAGGAGTACCGGCACCGTGTGATCTCCGCACGCGTGATTTCACGCGCTCGTAGACCAGAGTAAACGGAAGGAAAGAAAAAGAAAACGCGTCGGAGCTCCGTCCGCAGAGAGAGACGCGAGGAAAGAGAAGATAAACCCGAGAGGAGGGCCATCCCGCGCGTCTCCGCTCCGCGCTCTTCACGTGCATATTTGCGCCTCGGTGTCGGACGGGCCCGGCGATCGATAAGGGGCGGGTGGTTGTGTATGTGTGTGTGCGCGGCGGTGGCGCGCCGTCGTCGGAGAACGCGAAGCGAATCTCCCTGAGTCGCTACCGGCGGTAGAGGCAGTGTGCTCTCGCGGACGGCGTCGACGAGGGCAGCAGGAGAGCGCAACGAAAATCTCGAAGATCCGCCAGGATCTTCTCGATCGATCTCCGGAGCGTCGACTTCCGACCGTCGCCGTCCGATACCTGGATGAAGGCGATGGTGGTGAGCCCGGTGAGCGGCCGCGTGCCGCCGAATCATCGTGGCGTTCTGCACAACGGGCTGGGGATCGGCGGCGCCAGGCGCGACCTCGAGGCCGAGGAGGTCGCCGCTTACCTGACCAAGCTGCGCTCCCTCGTCCCGGACATGCCGCGCAAGCGGAAGCTGTCCAAGCTCGAGGTGATCCAGAGGGTGATCGAGTACATCTGCGACCTGCAGACCGCCCTGGAGGAGACCAACGCCGCGCATCAGGACGCGAAGACGACGATGACCACGACGACGACGACGGCGACGACGATGTCGACAACGGCGGCGACGGCGTCGGAGGCGACGGCGACGACGACGCAGTCGTCGAGACAGCCCCTGCAACCCCTGCTGAACGCCGCCGCGTCGATCGCCACGACGACGACCACCACCACCACCGTCGCGACGGTCGCCGATCGGTGACCTGCCGGCCGGACCCGTTAGGGCGTCGTTGAGGTCGCGTCGAGGCCACCCCCCTCGTGTGTGTGCGCGTGGATCAGGTAGATCCGCGCTCCGCTCTTCGAAGAGGGATGACGTCCGCCCCGCGCTGATCTACGTCACGATCTGGGTCACGCTGGAGGTGCCGATCGTCGCCCGGAAGAGAGAACGCGTTCGGGGACCATCCGAGGGGCGCGCCTACGTCCGAAGACGAAGATGCGCGACGGTGACGGAGAGAGAGAGAGAGAGAGCAGCGGAACACCCGCGCCGTCGGTTTTCCTCAAGCTCTGTCCTTCCCCCCTGCGAGGGGGAAATTGTAAATACATTTGTATATACGCTCATCGCATTCCACACGAGATCTCTCACGGTTATAAGGATTCGGCACGAACCCTCCCCCCCCCTCCTCCTCCCCCTTCTTTTTTACTCCCCCAGACAGCACCGTGTCCAAAATCGGGACGTAAGACGTCTCGAAGGCGTCTTACGTCCCGATTTTAGCCGTAAGATCTTATCATTCCAATTTTTTGGACCGACCGCGCGACGCCGATCGAACCGATCGCCGATCTCCGCTTTATTACGGAGCGGCTCCGTTTCGCGATCGACGGACTGGAAGGCAACGCGCGAGTCAGCGCTTGTGCCTCAACGAACTCTACCTGCGTGAAATCGGGAAAACCGGATCGATTCGAGCCTCCCGAGGGCGAGCCCATCCGGTTCCTCGACTTCTCCTCGTCGATCGCGTCGCGACGCGACTTCGAGCGCGTTCGCGTGCACCGAGCGCTCTCGAAACGTTCGTTACACTCGAGTCATTATCTATAGCGCCCCGCCCAGCTAGTCTCCGCCGATCGATCGCCTTTTCTCGCGAAGGTCCTCCCCGGAGAAGAGCCTCCGTTCGTCCGCGTTCCTCGAACAGCGGGGAGAAAGCCGCGTGACGATCGGCGAGTCTCGGATTTCGATCGACATAGAATATATCGAGGACGAGACCGCGTGGTGACGATCGATCGGATGGGACCGGCCGCGGACTCGAGATTCGTTTGAAAGGCGATTCGACGAGGCCCCGGTTTGTTTTCCAGTCGAGTTTCCGCGCTCCGTCGCTGGTGTCCCTGATTACTGTATAGTTATCACTACGTCGTTGTTATTAGCCTCTTATATTATAATTTAGACAGTGCTGACCCCCCCCCCCCCCCCGCCCCGCCCCCGCCTCTCATCGACCCGCGTAAATATTGTATATTTGCAAAGACTGAAAGGCTGTATAAGTACATCATTGCGCGGGCGTCCCTGCACTCGTACACACAAACACACATACACATCAACACGAAATAAATGCAAGCTGTGTCTATATAAGTTAGTCTCGTGCGTTTGTTTTTATCTTGCGAATGACGCAATCCCTGTCCCCCGACCGCCCATTCCTATCGATCGCACGGGTGCGCGCACATAAATTGATTAAAATTAGCGAATAATCCCGTAATCCCTTGAAATCTGTATTTCTCTACGAAATCAAACACCTGGAAACGTCGATGTCGAAAAAATAAAGACGTTTGTTACGCACGCTCGTTGCTTTCATCTTAAACACGGGAGATTTCGTTAACTCGCTCAATTTAAAGATTAAATAACGCGATCCTACATAATCGTTAATATTGAAATAAATATATATATATATATATATCCATTTTATTATCTTCTTCCGAATTAAAAATGAAACATATTTGTACGCTTATATATATTCCTGAAAGTAAGATTGAACTCGGAGGAGTCTTGGCGATGTGTGCTTTCCGCATCGTCTACTCTACGTGTAAATCTGCTGAAGATTCGACGATATCGGGAGCGGAAGCCGGATGGCCGGACGAGGGGTGGCGAGGCGGACGGGAGGGTTAAATAGGCGCACGTGCGCGCAACAATCTACGCACACGTGCGAGGCGAGGAGGGGTGACGTGACGGCCCCGTTCGCCGTCGCCATCAAGCTTCGTCGGAAGGCGAAGGATGTGTGCACGGATTGTACAAGGGCGACGCGCGACACCGTCGTCCCTCCGGTGGGGTGTAGGAGTTTTCGCAAAGTCCCGTATTGATCGTCTTCCGACGCGGGTCACGTGCGCGCGTGTTCCTGGGAACGCTCGATCCGGGTTATACCCACGGGAACCCCCGACCCCATGTGTGTGCCTCGACGTTTCTCTCTCTTTCTCCCTTATCTCCCTCCGCCCTCCTCCTTCCTCCCGTCCTTCGTCCTCGCGCCACACGTTTCCCCTGCTCGAGCGAGCGAACGAGGGGGTGCATTTATTACCCCACGGAGGATTCGGGCAATCCTCTAAGAGCATTCGACGTCTAAGCGTATTAACCCTTCGTGCGATTCCTCTCGACTTTCTGTGGAACGTTTAAGAAATCATCAAAAGTTCGAAGTCGATCTGCAAAATTCGAGAAAAAAAGCGGATCGCTATAAATCGCGATACTTGGAGTTAATTACCCTACCCGCCGAAACACTGTGCCAATAATATAGAGCCTAATAAAGTCGAAAGGAATAAAAATGACAGAGATTTCGTCTCCAAGTTTTCTCGCGATTGTATTTTTACTCCATCGTCATAAAGGATTTAACGATAACGTTCGATATCGCGTCTTGGGATCAGACGTTCTCAGAAATATCCATTTCACGTTTAAAAATTAGTCATTTTAAATAGCTGTACCGCGTACATCAAAGGAGAAGTATCAAAATAGGTATTTCTCGCTCCGATTTTGAGCCATTTCGTCTGTTTGTAACAGATACGAATAGACGGAGGGTAAAATCTCTCTTTCAACGTGAGGGTAGTAGCGGCTACACTCCGTAGCAGCCGTCGGCTGATGATTGCGAACAACACGCTGATAATGGAAATGAAGGCTGACTCACTACCGGGATCATCTTCCTTCCTTGTCTCGGCACGTGCAACCATCAAACGCGCGGGGGACTGCGTTCTATGACGGTCGATATGAAAAGTGTCGCGACATCAAGCATCGAGAAGCGTCGACGTTTCACTTTTATTCCTTGAAAGCAACTCTATCTTGATAGTAAATATTTGTTGAACTCTTATCAAATCTTAATCAAGTTTACACCTATACGAAACATGTTTAGTATCATTTCCTTCATCGATAGTTACACGTTCTCGATAAAATTTTAGAACTTTAAGTTTTAAGCTCAAATTGCGGGACCAATATGCGCAAATAATCAATGTATGAAATACAGATAATATAGAAAAACAGGAAATTACAGGTACGAAGAATTAATTACAGACTAATCGTATCGAGAAGAAAAGTCGACGCCAGCTACTTTTTTTTCCACTACGACTAAAGGGAGACGATATATATTTATTAATGTTTGAGATAATTATGGCACGCATACTGCATTTAGCATTAATACCTGAAGTAAACAACCGTCTATATTATAGATTATAATTTGTACATATTATGGGGTTACATACTAATAAGTTTTGTATATAACTAATAAAAAGCTAGTGCTATCGTTATGAAATGTTATTGATAGTTGAGCAGGAGTACGCTAACTCTGTTATAGGTGATATAACATAATAATCCAAATACGAAAATCCAAGAAATATTTCAAGTGTCTAAGGAATATCCAAGTTTTAATTCACGACAAATTTCAAAAACTTGAAAACTCCTGTAGACATCTTTACATCAAAGTTTAAAACTTAATATTCCATTTAAATATGATACTAAATTCAGAATTTAATTAATATAATTGCTTAATATAGATTTCGAGATATAAATTTTTTTAGATCGGATTATCATCCTGTGAAATAGTTAAGTCATATCGGTTAAATAAATAAAAATGCGTAAACAATCTTTCGAATTATTCATCGGATTTAAGTTTGACCTTTTATTTTAATAAACAGAATAATAGGGTTTTTTCATAAAAAGATCCATGTTCAAACGTAGTTCTTTTACATGTTGGTATAGTTTATCTAAAAATCGAGAGCAAATCTTGCAAATAGCTCACGTAATATATGAATAAACAACAATACAAACGCATTAAACTTTCACGACTGGCTTTTCTAAATTACATTTATATATAAATGAACATTCTAAATTACATTTATATATAAATCATGTTTGAAATAGATTCCGCTTTAAATACTGCTGCAGTATTGTATGCAAATATTGCTTCAGTATGTTACTGAGAATTAAAAGTATTGATATATAATATTCAGTTTTAACTTTCCTCATATAATAAATGAAAGAGATATTTGAAATATATTAAAGTGATTATTCTAAATATTTCAATTTTCCCCCATAAATGATGATGATGGAATCTAATACCAGGCAAGAAATAAACAGATAAGAGAACTCTGTAAGGTGTTGGATTACGCCATGACTCGTCAATGAGGTATAATAGGTGTATACAAAACTGTATTTTCTCCCATGTTTTTTTTTCACTCGGTTAAATTTCTAGCCAATATTAAGCAAATTAGCTTTTCGTCAAGCGTGCATACACGTGGTTTGTCGGATTATTTATGCATTATCTCATACACAAGTCCGTACCTAATTAACGTTCTCTCACAATATCAAGCAGTACCATAAATGTTCGCGTAATAAAACCGTTTGGCTTGTATGCGGTCTCGAATTATGCCAAAATGTCCTATTAAGGTAACGGAGAAAGAAAAAAATAAAAACTGTCTTTACTAGACTTGAGTGGTCAGATATTTTCTGATGGAGTCTTTTTCTCGGCTGAGCCATGCCGCGTTCAATCTAATGGACTCCACGCACTGCTGCACCGTTCTTTCGGTGCCCGGAGTCGGGTGACCCTCGAAGAAGTTCTCCACATCTTTGGCCTGTTCCTCGGTGACGAAGTTCTCCGTGGTGAACTTGACCAGCCGCGCCAGTAAAAAGCCGCCCTCGTAACGATCCATCAGGGTCTTCCATTTCTCCTTGAAGAAGTTCCACGCCATGAGACGTCCTTTGTACGACAAGCCCACGGACATGATGGCAAATACTGTGTCTTGAGCACGGACCTCCTCGCTCATCGCAAAGTCCAGGACCTTTCTCAGCAACGCTTCGTCCTTGATCGCGCCGAGCGCACGCAGAATCCGCTCTTTCTCCTCTTGAAGATCGGCCTCTTTGTATAATTTTATCATAGTGTCGTAAGTATTGGCATCGCCCACGGAGAGTATAGCTCGATAAACCGGGCTTCGCAAATCAGCAGCGAGCGACGTCGTGCCGTTTACGTGTAGCTCGAATCTTCTCTTCGCTTCCTCGATAGTAGCTTGATCATTAAAAGCCGCCATGCGGCCTAACACGAGAGATCGGAGTAACGTGGTTAAGTGACTCTCGTTTGGCCTAGGATCCCAACCTAATATGCCATTAACGTCGCGGAACAGATTACGTCCGAACGCTTTGAAAGAATCTTCAAAGTCTAAGTGCGAGATGAGAATGCCGATTTTACTTAGGATATTTACTATGGTAGACCACACGGTGTAGTTGTCCTCGTGCATGAACGCCTGCATTAATTCGAGCACCTCCACCGTGGATGCGTAACCCGCCTGTACCATCGCGAAGAGATCATCCAGTAAACCTAATCTGTCGAGAGGAGGTAACGTGTGCTTCTTAATCGCGGGCAACAGAAGCGATAGAGCGGATTTACTGTAACGGGTTCGATAGAAGCCAATTGTACCAGGATTGATCTTCAGCCATGTGCCCTCGGGAACGTTTTGGATTACAAATTCCTTGGATTTCGCGTCTAAAATGCCGTCGAATATCGTCTTGCACGGATTTTGCGAAGAGGTTACGCTTATCGGTATGAGCCACGTATTATCTGCATTGTTGTCCACCGATCCGTCAGCCAAGAATCTCTCCTGAGACAATGATAAGATCCTATTGTCGCCCTTTTGGCGAAAGTCGACCTTGACAACGGGGAAACCCTGTCTCTTGGTCCACGACGACATCACTTTACGCACAGCCTTGTTACTGGCCTCCTCCAACGCGGCCCAGAGATCCTCGGTCTCCGCATTGGCGTAGCTGTGCCTTTTCAAGTATAGATTCATACCCTTCCTAAAATCGTCGTCACCTATGTACGCATGCAGCATGCGTATCACAGAGGCGCCCTTGTGATACGATATGTCGTCGAAGATCTCGTCGATCTCCGACGGATGGCCGACCGGCACCTCGATCGGATGACTGTTCTTCAGTGCATCCAGTTCCAGCGCTCGGATGTACGTGTCCGTCACGAATTGCGTCCAGATATCGTACTGTGGGAACAAATGGGCGACGCAGAGAAACTCTACGAATGACGCGTAGCCCTCATTCAGCCATAGATGCGTCCACCATTCCATCGTCACAAGATTGCCGAACCATTGATGCGCCAACTCGTGCGCTACTATCAATGCAATCCACTGTTTGCGCACCGCCGATGTATTCTTCGGATCTACGAGCAAACAGGTCTCGCGGTACGTGACGAGTCCCCAGTTTTCCATAGCGCCGGACGAAAAATCGGCGATCGCTATGAGATCGATCTTCGGCAGGGGATATGCGATACCAAAGTAAGTCTTGTAATAAGGCAGCACTTTGGTGGCCACTTCCAGAGCAAACTGGCCCTGCTCCTTCTTGGATTTGGGCACATAAACTCGAACTAACACACCGTCACTAGACATGTCCTCGATGTAATCGAAATCGCCTACTACTACGGCCACTAAGTACGTCGACATAATAGGCGTTCTTTCAAAAGTCAATGTCTCGTAGTTGCCATTTGTAATTTTGCTTTTCACCGGCTGAAAATTAAAACAAATAAGATGTACACATACATATTTACATTAAATGTCATACATAAAGAAATAATCAAATGTAAGAAGAGCGTAAGAAATGAAAGAAAAATATGTATATCTACCTTAAATATAAATCAGAAGATAGGGAACGAAAGAAAAAAAAACAGAGAAGCAAATAATATTGCAGATGCCGGGCGCTGCTTACCATATTGGAAAGTGCCGTAAGACCGATTGGTACTTTTAGCGTAATGTCAAATGTGGCTTTGAGCGCTGGTTCGTCCCAGCATGGGAAGCAACGTCTAGCATCTGTCGGCTCAAACTGGGTAACCGCCGCGTGTTCAACGGTACCGTCCTCTCTGAAATCATAAAAATTCTACATTGCAAGGATGCTCACCATATTCGATATTCCGACCAGGGGTGTCTGAGTTGGGATTGCGAGATGTATATCAAAGGTCGCTTTGAAGGACGGTTCGTCCCAACATGGGAAAAATTTCCGCGCCGACGTGGGACACAAAAAAGTTACGGCGCAGTAACCATCTTGCCTTTGAAAGATACATACAACATACACAGTTTAAACATTGCCTTCGTTTACCCACGCGTTATATAATTTTGTCAGATGCTAAAATTAATAAACAATGATTGAAACGCATTGTCAAAAGGGTCCTTTTCCTAATCAAATGGACAGACAGAGGCAAACGATTTTGTAATTCTTTCATATATCGCAAAATTACGAGCTGCAGTCTCACCCGGTATATTTGCTCCTATACAAGCCCTTCATCTTGTCATTGATCTCGCCCACGAATTCTATATTCAGGTATCCGCTCTTACCGGATGGCAGAGCTTCAGGAAATACCAACATGGCCGTTTCTTCGGAGGCTGACAGTTCAATTTTCTCGGCAGCAATGGTCTTACCATCGTTCCCGTTAAAAGTCGCGTTTTTTATATTAATTTCCAAAGAATTCAACACAATGGTATCAGTCGAGTTTTCCACCTGCAATCCAGAAAAAAGAAAAAAAATCAGTAGTCAGTAGAGAGAGAGAAAGAGAGAGAGAGAGAGGGAATTTGCAGTAGTCATCGTACGTTGCAAAGATAAGCGTGAGATACCATTAAACAGACACAGTCTGAGGAAAAATAATAAGATAACGTCGGCAAATAATACAACTAGAAATCAAACGCGCGCGTCATTGCGGAATAAACGAGGCAAATTGTCGAAAGGATTTAAAACCGCGATTGCCGGCAATTAGAGAAGATAAGGCGGTCGGTGTTTGCCTATCAAACTCGAATCTAAACACTATTCAAACAGCCATGTAGAGCCGGCGGCGGCGGAAGGGAAGGAGAGGGGAGGGGCGTTACTTGGTTATGTTTCCCATATGGCTAGCGGCCGCTTTGTTCTCTATCTCTTTATTCGACTCTTTTTCTTTCATTCGAGGGGAGGCGGCGAGAGAAAGAGAAAGAGAAAGAGAGAGAGACAGAGACAGAGATAGAAAGATCGAAGTCTAGATCACGACGGGACTTACGTTGAGGTGCACGTTCTCAGTTCCGTCGAAGGTGAAGGCAGCGAGATTTGGCGTCAGCGATATATCGTAGTGATAGGGACGCACGCACAACGGCAGACGGCGAAACGGCTTCTCGTCGCCCGACATCGTCGCTCCGTTCGGCACGTTGACAACTTCACTCGCGCGCTCACCGCGGTAATTCGCGTGCAGGGTCTCACCGCCGTTCCCGACGGTGCTCGATCCTCGTAACAGCCGCGACAACAGATTATCGCCAACTCCCTTCCCGTTCCCGTTTTGCTGACTCACAAGGCGACAGCGCACACTTACACCGACACGTGCGACGACGCGCGAGAACATGGCCCAGGTTGGCCAGGTTGCGCGCCCGGGCGGGTATCGATATCGCGCTACTCCGATATTCGCGGTTACTCGCGGTATCGAGGTCTCGACGTCGAGTATCGATAATGAAGACCCCTCGATTGTGTATTTTTCAAACGAGGTGAAAATTACAAAAGTGAACCGATTTACTAAATTTCGTAAATAAAATCGTAGATATTACAGTTAATTTCCTCACTTTTGTAATTTTTACCTCGTTTCAAGATACACATTCGACCCTCTACACAAAACTGTATATTATATGTATAGTTGTTTTTTTACATACAGAAAGAAAGAGAGAGAGAGAGAGAGTTTTGAAACTCGGTGTTATAAATCTGCGCAAAACTTGGAAAGATTCTTGCCGAGAAAAAGACTAACGTCTATTTCTACTAACGTAGATTAACTTTAATCTTTTTAATCCAGTTCTACGAATCAGAAAGGGATAAAAAATGAGTTAGGCTCTGCGCACAATAGAGCACATATTAGGAATCGGGAATGAGAAATAATAATTAAACGTAACGCACAATGAAAAGGAATAAAATATAAGATATACAATAAATATAGGAATATCCCCACATCTACATATCCTAATATTTAATATTTATTACAGGAATATATGTTTCCTATTTATATATCCTAATATTCGAGAGAAACAGCGTTTGGATCTTTCCCGCGCGTCGCGCGCTCGTCCAATCTAATTTCTTTCACGCGGTGTCGCCGTTCTAGGTTCGCGTGCGCGCGCGTCTCGGGCCTCGGCTGAGCTCGGCTGGCTCGCTCGCGACTTGTCGTGTCGTGCGGTGCGGTGCGAGGGTGGTGTGGTGCGGGCCGCAGGGCGCAGTATCCGCGACGTGCGAGAGACAGGCTTCCGGGACCGGTCGGGTCCCGTTCGCAGATGATTTACCGGAGGTAGTGTGTGGCGTGCGCGAGCACCCGCCGTCAGCAGGGTTAAGCGCGAACGGGGAGGAGTTGCTCCGACTCCGACGTCGTGATCCCGTGGGCGAGAAGAGGAGAGGAAATACCAGAAGGAGAGAGAGAAAAAGCCAAGAGTGTGTGTGTCGCGTGTGTGCGTGCGTGAGAGTGCCACCGACGACGTGAACCTTGCCCCTCTCGTGGACCGGAGAGCCGATCTCTCGGTGGTGCCGAATTTCGCGGTGGTAATATTCTCGCGGTGGCGCACACCGCGCGGAAAGACCCCATCGCCGCCGTCGTCGTCGTCCACGGGGACAGCGCGGAGGCGTTTTCATGGCGCGAGGCGACGCGACGTCCGGGACCGTGCGCGCATCGCCGAGATACGAGACGACGGCACGAGCGACGTGAGAGGAACGCGCGCTAGGGAGCACGGCACCCGGGATCGCCGCAGGAGCATCGGCCGAGGGAAAAACACAGCAGCGGCGGCGGCGGCGACGGTAGCGGTAGCGGTAGCGGTAGCGGTAGCGGCGGCGCGTACACGCACACACCCGCAGCCGAGTGCGTCACCGCCCATATGTGATGTGTCCCGCGCGTGCGAGCGAATGAGTAATCATGTATTATCAGGACAAGGGTTCGACCGCCTCCAAGAGTAAAGAAGGTAAGTCGGATCGTCGGAGCGCGCGGACGCCCCTGGCGCGCATCCTTTTCCCATTCGACTCGTTCCGGCTCGTCGTTTCTTATCGGCTCTCGGCCGCTTTTGTGTGTGCGTGCGAACGAGGTGTGAGAGAGAGAGAGAGAGAGAGAGAGATAAAGCTGGAAAGAGAAAGAAAGAATGTATGTGTATGTGCGTGCGTGTGCGACAGAGAAAGAGAGAGTGAGAGAGAGAGAAAGAGGTAAAGGGAATTCCGTTCCAGGATCCGTAGAGATGGAAGAAGGACAACAGTCGGGGCAACGCGACGGAGAGGAGCAGAGTGATAAAAAAAGAAGGGTGTGGGAAGGAGGAGGAGAGAAAGAAAATGACAATTCTCTCTCTCTCTCTCTCTTCGCGCGCGCACGTGTATGTGTGTGTGCGGGTGCGCGCGCGCCGCCCGTCTCGTACGTGTACGTGTACGGTATCGTTTCCCGATGGCAGAAGAGGGACGGAGCTCCAGTATGCAACACAACGCTCGGACAGAGAGAAACCGAACGTTTTTCTTCCTCGGCCCGCGACGTCGCTTGATACGCGCGCTTGATTCGCGCTGGCGCGCTTATCAGCTTCAATCGCGGGATTCGCGTCTCCGTGGATCAACGTGGCTCGCCGTCGAGCGTCGAGAGCCCCGCGCGACGAGTCGAGTACAACGCGATCTTCTGTGCAGCGCGAAGGAAGCCCGATGCGTTATCATTTTCACACTCGAACAGACATTCGTTATCCGACGCGTGAAACTAATGCATATTAGTTCGTTGACCCCCACTTCGCTGTAACTGCTACCTGTACCGCAGAACAACTGTTTGTGTATGTATATGTGCGAGGGTGCGTGTGCAGAACTGTACCGTACTCGTGTGCGTGCACGTACGTGTGACTGAATGGCGTGTCATGTGCCGCATACATACGGCGGTTTCAAAGTTTTTATCGCGATGGTGAGTGTCCCGTGAGAGTTTGCTTCGTTATGCAGCTCTCGCGCCAAGAAGCCACGATAGTTGAGCTAGAATTGAACCTGCACTTGGAAGGGTATACTTGAGAACGCGTATCTTCATTCTCGTAAAAATCTGCCAACTTTCGTATCGCGATTAGATGAATCATCTACGTTCGGAACGAATTACATCATTCCGCTTTGAGACAAAACGCTGCTCAAGTTACCTTCATTGAGTGTCATTATAACGTCTAAGCGGTCGAGTAAGAAAAGTAAGGCACAAGTTTTGACCTTTGTATAACGCGAAAAGAATCTTTCTTCATCCGTACCTATCGTCCGTTGTATCGAATGCGTGTTACCCGCCAGAAGAGAAATTGGTAGACTCCTTTCTTTTCCCCTCTCTTCTCATTTGTGTATTACGTGATGTGATCATACGCATATTTTTTAGCGTGCATGTTTCTCGTCGTATCAAGTTCCTCGCGTTGTCATTTAAGAGGAATGTCACGCGTATATGCCTCTATAGTCATTATTAAGGAACACCAGCGTAACACAGTGGATGATGTCATCATAATGATCTGTTATATCTAAATTACTCGGATGTTCTTGGCCTTCTGTTATGATGTCATGCTATCTCAACTTACGTTTGGTGTATCAAATGGTTGTTTAAATATTACCCTTGTTACACGCAGGGCCTGTGACAATGCGGGAGAAGAAAGGCGGTGCTCTCAGCAGAGTGCAAAAATTAAAGAAACGCCTCAGTCACAGCTTTGGACGGCTTTGTAAGTACAAATAATATTGTATGAATTTTTTGTACAAATAATTAATTTTTTTCACACCGATAAAAGTTGTATTTGCAAAGATTAAACTTTATTATCTTTAAATGATTTTTTAAATATTATTGAATATATAATTTATATCAGGCAAATAATTGTTTTTGTAGACTGTAATTAAACAACGTCTATGTGTGTTATATTTGATTATTAACGTTATAAATATTAAATATATTTGTATTACAAATAGAATAAAGTAGTTTGACATAATTAAATCACGAATTATTTGTCAACTAGATATAATTATGATAAATATCATACATTTAAATGTTATTTATTTTATTACAGCTATATCAAAAGAAGAGGCTGATGATGTAGCAACCAGAGGTCAATTGCCATATAATGGTTATTCTGAGGAGTTCCTAGACCGATTGGAGCCAAATGGCAACATACCTGCGGATAAAGATCGTCGTTATGGTGAGCTTTATCATGAAAACATTATAAATATATTATAAATATATGTTCGTGGGTTTGATAACGTCTTTTAGACAGAGTTTGACATATGTTTATATATTTTGTGAAATTGAGACAGTATAATCTAATTGATGTTGTACACACATTTATTAAGTTATTTATTAACTAATTCTCATATATAAGAACGCACTTATTCATGATACATTTATTAAAAACACTAAAAAGATATCACTAAAAAATTTTTTATCAATATGTATCAAATATCACGTTTTCATTTTTGTGCATATTAATTATGCATGGTTGAAATTATGCATATATAAGAGTAGTTATCTCGCGATTATTTAAAATTTTAAATGTACAAAATAACCAAAACATATAGATATGTTACATATAATTTACACAACACAGAATTACTGTATATCCCAGAATTTTATAAAAGTCTGTGACTTTATCCACTTTTATTGCTGTTATTTTAAGAATGTTTTCGGAAATTGGACTGTCATAGAATGGACGGGTGTGGGCGACCATGAGAGAGTGCATCGGCAGCTTTCGGTTTCTAGCGATTCAAAGCTTCTCGATGAAGATATACGGGAAGAAGCTAGGGTAATTTTGCGGCCCCGACGTCCACCGCGACCCAAATCTGAAGTTTTTCTTGGTCCGGACCCACCTAGAAGAACTAAAAGATTCTCCGCTTTTGGGGTAATATTATACTACATACGTACTCATTCGTATTCACTTTCCAGTACGATACTATACATTAATCTCAATTTGTCTCAACAGGGAGATTCGCCGTTCGGTAAATCTGAAGCTTATATAAAACTGGAGCAGTTGGGAGAGGGATCATATGCCACAGTGTTCAAAGGCTACAGCCATCTCACTAATCAAGTGGTGGCTCTTAAAGAAATTAGACTGCAAGAGGAGGAAGGAGCTCCGTTTACTGCCATTCGCGAGGCAAGTCTCCTCAAAGAGTTAAAGCATAGCAATATCGTGACTTTACACGATATCATTCATACCCGTGAGACGCTCACCTTCGTGTTTGAATACGTTCATACCGATCTATCGCAATATATGGAGAGGTATGGAAGCGGGAACGGAGGATTGGATCCGCGCAACGTTAAATTGTTTCTTTTTCAACTGTTGAGAGGGCTGGCATACTGTCATCGCAGGTAATTAGACAGATACATGTAGTACGTAACGTCGATGTCTTCATCCTGATGCGCGTTGATTAATTTGTGTTACTGCATACTTTAGGAGGGTTCTGCACAGAGATGTAAAGCCACAGAATTTATTAATCAGCGAAATAGGAGAACTTAAATTGGCAGACTTTGGGCTAGCAAGGGCCAAATCCGTGCCATCGCATACATACTCACACGAAGTCGTGACCTTATGGTATAGACCGCCCGACGTTCTTTTAGGTTCCACAGAATACTCCACCTCGCTCGACATGTGGGGAGTAGGTTGCATATTTGTGGAAATGTTAACTGGCGAACCGACATTCCCAGGTGTACGCTGTACGTACGACCAACTCGATAAGATATTTAAAGTGCTGGGCACACCTACCGAGGAGACTTGGCCAGGTGTCACGCATCTGCCCGGGTATAAGGCGCATAGACTGATATTTTATCCCCCGCGGAAACTGGGACTATCGTTTCCCCGGCTTTACGATATCGCCGAAGGCGATAGTATGGCGTCGTCGCTCCTGCAACTGAATCCCGATCAACGGATAGGAGCGGAGGAAGCGTTACGACATCCCTATTTCGCCTCTCTTCCTAGGAAACTATATGAATTACCTGATGGTAAGAATTTTCTATATAAAAATTACGTCTAGCACACCGTTGCAAATATTGTCGTGAAATATATGTCTCTCACGTGACAATCTGTTAATTCTGTTGCAGAAGTGTCGATATTCAGCGTAGAAGGTTGTCACTTGTATACAAACTCGAGGCACGGGTGCGCGGATACGCGTCACACGACTCTTAAGACTTGAGGTTAAAGCAAACGTTAAAAAGAGTAAATTATAAGTAAATTCGCAATTTACACGTTGAGTGAAACATTCATCCTCATGAGATTCATACGTGTGGACGTACGCGCGCGCACACAACACACACACATACACGACACATTATACTCAACAGATTTACACATACGTAAAACAGACATACACACGTACAACACAACCATGCGCGCGCGTGCGGATACATAGGCGCACATGCACTACTCCCAGATGCGTTGTTCGCTCTCTCTCAGGGCTGCTCCATGATTTCCGACACTGTTCTTTTTACACATGCAATGAGAACATTCTTTTTCTCCTTTTTTTTTTCGAGAATATACGTATCGAGTAAATTATTAATTATTAACGAAGATAAATCGTAATTCTGATCAAGGAAACAAGAAAGTAAAGCTTACGGCTACGAGTAAAAAAAAAAAGATTATAAGAACTTGCGCACGCTCGATTTAGGAAGCAAAAGCACGCACGACCCATCCTCGCACTTCGTCCAAATACTAGATTTAGATCGATACCAATCAAAAAGAAAAAAAAAGAAAGATACCATACCGCCGCCCTGCGTCTCCCCGATCCCCAGCCCAAGCCAAGTAGGGCGGACGGTCGCTGGTTAGCAAAACTATTACGAAGTAATTATTACTTATCTTAGAAAAATTGTGGAAGACCTGTAGCACTTTATATAAACGAATTTTAAACTGCTGTTTCGTACACGATGTTGGTCGCTAGGACAGTTGAGAATATTGATAGATAAAAATAGGGAACCGTTGTTCGAGTTAAATTTATTGTTAGACGTGATGATAGCGTGTAAGGTATTAGAAGTTTAGGGGGGAAAAAAACAAACACAGCGCGTCAGTATTAGTCAAGTGCCATAGTAGCCAACATCGCGGGACGCAGCGAGAGAAAACTAATTGAACGCTCATCGTTAATAATACCCGATTGTAGTGATCTATACGTAAGTGAATTAGCATTAGATCGTATTTAATATCAATCGCAGTTTATCGACAATGTCGCAACGTAGCGTAAATGATAGCAAATCGAGACAGACAGAGGGAGAGAAAGAAAGTGGGAGAAGTGAGGTAGCGATTTTAGACTTGTCGAAATTTCATTTCAATTTGCTTTTAATTATTATTGACATTAGCCAAATATGGTGCTCGAGCTGTAAACTGTGACATGTTCAATCGACCTCGTACTCGTGATATAATTATTCAACGAGTATCCGTTCGATTTTTCTAAAAAAAAAAAAATGAAAAAAAAAAACTACCGGATAAACTAGCGTTGGCAATAGTAGAAGTAGGGAAACGTAAAGAAGAAAGATGAAAAACGGCGTTACAGTTCTTCCAAATTTTGTCTAAGCTACAATTGAACGATTATTGCGGTAATATTACTCCTTTTCGTAGGTTACATTTATACCGATTTTTCAGCACACTTATTAAAAAAAGAAAAATATATCAACGAGGTGAAAGTAAATGATAGGAGGGGGAGTTTCCGAAGAGATTTGAAAGACGCTATTGCTATTACTACCGATTATTGCGTTTATTTCGGTAGATTGTAAATAGTATTACCAGATTCGTATTATCGATGATGCTGAGATAGCTGAATCGTGATAATAAATGTGACTTTGTAATAAATTCAGATGTATGGTACTCTGGACCCAGTTCATCCTTAACCCGGCAGTGGTACCACCAGGGCTAGGCGAAATATCCTGCAAAAAAAAAATTGCATTTTAAATGCAATCCAAAATTACACTTACAAGCTTGTGATCGTTTTATGGGAGTACACACGTTTAAACTACTCTCTAAACTGAAACGCCAAATGTTGTAAAAAAAAAAAAAATTATATTTCGTCTATATAAAATACAGTTATAAAGATTTATTTTTACATCTTATAAAAAGGAAATATCAATAAGCCACGATAAATCCTGCAACGAAGATTAGGATTTCGAGAATGTTACATTTCATTTTTGTACTCGCGTGATGCAGAACGCGTACGAGAAATATTTTCTCTCATTGATATTAAATGATGAGAATTTTCATCTCTTTATTTAATTTCTATAGTCAAAAACGTTTGCTTTTTATTGTAAATAGGTTGCAGTTCCAATATACATATTTCTCATTATCTTGACGTTACTACTTGTTATCATTCGTATCACCTTTTGTCGAAGTTAAATATACATAATGTAAAATTAAGCTTGTTTAGACACTTTGTAGACGTTTAAGATTCTTCGTTTCTTATCCTGCCATTTTCGTGAAGAACGGGCATTTATAGAATGAATTAAGTAGGTTGATATCGTAATCATAAGTATAATTTCCTATGTTTACGGAATTTCGAGAGATATTCCGGTAGAATTGGTTTTTAGGAAGCGGTGCTAATACTTTTTTACTCTAGTGTGAAATTTGTAACTTATCCCATCCTATGGATGGTAGCTTCGAATTTTGTTTCTAGAAGGAAATTACGTTTAATGTAAATATTAACGTGTAAACAAGAATCCGTTTACATCGATCTCAATAAATGTAAAAATAGAGAAAGAAAAAAAATTTAAGTGTCAACTTTTTTTATATGTGAAGAAATTTGTGTTTCTTATTCATATTATATAAATTTAAAAAAATACACTTAAATATCTTTTTAATTAGATTTTTTTGTTTCTAATCCTATCAAAGTATATTTATTAATTTATTTATTAAATATGAAAAATGATACGTGATACGTCAAGAACAATTAAGTTTCAAATATAAATATAGGTGCAGAATTTCTATAGATTGACTTTTAAAACTTAAGAAGAGTAATGCGAAAAACGTAAATATAAATATAAAGATCGACTTTGTATTATAAATTTTGTAATTTACATTTTGTGTATATAATAATATTTGTGTCTTTCACACGCGCGTGTATATGTTTTATATTATATCTAATCCTGATATAATGACATAATATTTCGAAGTGAAGTTTGCTTAACTCCATATTTGGATGCATTTATCGGTCTCTCCTTAAACTTACTTTTCCTTAGTTTTTAATTAATATTTATGAATAATAAATAATTCCTTAAAAATGACGCATCTCAATTTTCCGTAAGAAAAATATAAAGTTTATATATAGGTCTCTAAAAAAATTTCGTCGTATCGATAACAAAAATTCTACCACTGCCGAGTTAAACGTTTACCATACATGTTTCATTTAATTTTCTAAAAATACACAAAAACCTTCGTAGCTTTAATATGTACTTAATACGTTGTTTAAGTATCCGATATTTTGTACGCGTACAAAATCTCCCGGTCTTCAACTGTACATTTTATTTGTAAATTTTTTTTTTATATAAGAAATCGCGAATATATATCGAAACCGCTGCGGAATTGCGTATTGAACAAGAATTTTAAAAAAGTGAAAGTGGAGGAAGAGGAATTATGTTTTCGCGCATAGATTTTGCGCTCGAAAATGGACATTTTCTTGAACACCTCGCGTCGTTAAGAACATGTGTTACATATGTCTGACGATTAGACCGATTGATGATCGATTCCCGAATTTATTCGGAAGTTGAACGTATTGTGCCTGTGCTACAAATATTTGAAATAATAAAGATACAACTCTCGCTATATATAGATATATTATACTGCTTATGAATCTTACATCTCTATTTTCGAAATGCATGGCATAATGTTCTCGACAAACTGCTGTTTTATGGCTCAAGTTTCCGTGTAAGCGAATTTGAAAATAATTTATATTTGCGAAATGAAATTTCTTGAAACTCCAAGTAGTCATCTGTCGAAGGCAGATTTTGCAAAATATTTGCTGTAAATTTTATCGACGAGTATCAACAGAATCTGACAGAATATGGCAGATTGCCAGCAAACACCGAGTAGAATCTGTGGAATATTTCATTTGAACAGTTATAGACAGATTCTTCTCGGTATCTGCTGATAAAACACGAGCTTAATAAAATTAACGTCAATCGCAATATTCTGTTCAAATCTGCTGGCAAATTGCTAACTTTTTGTTTATTGGAAAACTTTTGTATATTTTTTTTTTCTTTTCTGCAGCTTGAGGTACAAAATATTTTCAAGTACTAGCATTACAAAGATTTCTTTTCATTGCAAAAAATGTTATGCAAGATGACGACTGAGAAATTGCTGAAACTGAACTATCATACATTCCGTTTATCATTTCAAGGATTATCTGCTTCTGTTATTTTCGCGAATTAGAAACATGTATCAGTTTTATTCTAACTTTTGTATACGAATCATTCTGTGCGATTGCTCACGAGTGCTCTCATTATGAGCGAAAAAAGTTTTCCTTATCAGTTATTAACGGAATTGCGGCTAAAGCGAGACGAGTAGCATTTCGTTCAACAATCGTGGAGTTATTCGGAGTTAAAAAAATTGAACGATGAAAATAAAATTATTTTTAGTTGAATAAATGTATAAACAAAATTATCGTTTTTTCGGGAAACAGATAATTCTAATTTTTTGTCGACGATCTTCACAAAAATCTTCAAAATTATTTCCTTTCGTGCCATTTTGATCGGACAAAAACAAAATCTTATACGGACAATTCAAAAAATTATTCGGGACATTAACTTCCAGTTTTAAAAAGCGCCTTGAGCCTCTTTCAATTTCAGGTGATCACCTTGAAAACATTCAACATTTCAATATTTTTCCTCAAATTTATTAAAACGTCTTAAGTTAGTTTTCGTTTCGTATGCTAATAAAAATGACCGATTTCTTATATCTAAAATCCGTCCGACAAATATAGTTTCAACAATTTCTCAATTGTCTTAATTATACTTCATTTTTAAATCTAATAAATGCTTTATCACGTGCCACAGCGTTCCGATAAAATCTATAGAACAATATACACATCTTCTTTATTCCAATTGAATTTCAATTCAAATCTCTCGGACCAATCCGTAGGTCCGATACGGGCTTAACGCCGCGCGATTGGCCGGCCGCGAGGACGGGGCCGCGGGGTTTTACGAACGCGGGTGGTCAGCGTCCTCGTCCTCGTCCTCGCCGCCTCGCTCGCGTCCAACGTCCAACCCACCAACCCTTTTTCATCCGCGGTGTGCGCGAAGGCGAATCAGTTTAGCCATGGGCGCCACGGTGCGCTGTGAGTTCTTCTCGTCGTGTGCCAGGTGTGCCTTGTCCGTACCTGCCAGCGACGCGTTCTGCGCGTACGCGTGATCGCGCGCGACGGAACATGTCCAGGAACGTTCTTCACGCGCCGTGTTCAATCAGCGTCACTTGATACGAACGGTGGGGCGAGAACGCGAGGGCGATACGGTGAACGGGCGCGACGAATTCCCTCTCGCAGGTAAGTACCTTTCCTCCTCCTCCTCCCCCCCCCCCTCCGCCCCTCCTCTGCGCTCTCCGCACCCGTTGTGTTGTGATACTTGTGATACCATTGTGACGATCGCCGCTGATTCTGGATTATATACTTTTCGTTACTCAATTGGTGAACTCGGCGATGATCAAAGATCACTGATATTATATCGACTATTCTCTGTTCGAAAAAAAATTTGTGTGGTACGTGCGCGCGCGCACCCACTATATAAAAATTTATAGTGTGTGCAGGGTGTGTATATAATTATAATATGTATATATATGCATATATTATATGTATATATATATATATTTCGCTGTATGTATATTTATGAAACCGAAGGTTTGTAAATTATAAAATCAATTTCGTATTACGGAATAATGTCCATTCCTACCAATGTAGATCAATTTCAATAGCTCGATTTGATTTGCTTCTTATATCTTTTTCTAATGTCCATTTTTACCAATGTGCGTTAATTTTAATCTCGATTTAACGTACTTTTTATCTTTTTCTAGTTCTAAAAGAATTAGAAAAAGATAAGAAGGCTGTTGAATCGAGATTAAAGTTAATAATGTTTGCTTCTTATATTTTTCTAATGTACATTTTTACCAATGTGCGTTAATTTTAATCTCGATTTAACGTACTTTTATCTTCTTCTAGTTCCAAGAATTAGAAAGAGATAAGAAGGATGTTGAGTCGAGATTAAAGTTAATAATCTACGTTGATGGAAATGGACATGTAATTCTTAGAGCTAGAAAAAAAGAAGATAAAACAAAGTAAGTCAAATCGAGATTAAAGTTAATCAGCCTTGACATAAATACTCATCCGAACGTTCGTTTCAGGACGATCGGTAACGTCGGCGCTCTCCCGTTACCCTCTCGAGCCAACACTCGATACACTTCGCAGCCGCAAAAGTTTTTTACCCGGAGCCGGCTGCCTTTTGCTACGATCCTCCTCGTCACGTCGGTGCGCCCCGAACCGAAGCCTTCTAGATTCATGGCGCATGAATTCTCTCTTTCTCTCTCCCCGCGCGATGAATCACGTCCGTAGTCCGTACCTTCCTCGCCGTTCCGCCGTGATTCACGTTCATTTCCCTTTCTTCCTCTCTCTCTCTCTCTCTCCCTTCTCCCGGATTTATGGCAAATGGATATAAGGAAATTGCTTTAACGTGTAACGATAACGATTCGGGGCGCACGTGTGTGTAGCGCGCGATCCCGTCGTCCTTGATCGTCCTCCGAATAAGAGAGGCGCCTCCTGTTCCTCCTGCGGCCTGTGTCGGGACGTGGTCTCTCGCGCCGAATGATCGTCCGAAATTCGCGTGTGATCCTGGTAAACAAACAAAGAACACGAGAGGGGGAAGGAGGTGCATTGGAATTCACTGGATCTCGAGCGCTGTTCCCGTCAATTTTCGGCATCCCGTTTTCCTTCCCGGATTGACAGTTTCCGCGTCCGACGTTACCGCCTCGTCCGCATCAGCTGACTTTTGGTATTTGAAACATCGATATTTGTGTGTGACGGGAGAAATATATATTTTCCATTCTTATCGTTTGCAATG
Organism: Temnothorax nylanderi; assembly: GCF_030848795.1. NCBI lineage: Eukaryota > Metazoa > Arthropoda > Insecta > Hymenoptera > Formicidae > Temnothorax > Temnothorax nylanderi. The sequence continues at coordinate 1,941,921 of NW_027249069.1, read as the reverse complement.
TGACCAAGTTACTCCAATGTCGTACAGTCCCTTCTTCCGTCTACAGGCTCAAAGGGTTATAAAAATATCTGTGCATTATTAGAAACTTTCTTTGCAGAGAGATGATTATTCCTGAGGTACTTTAGTGTACTCGGCTTCGTCACAAACGCTTACATATTTCTTTTAATCTTTTCAGGTCTGCACAGATACCATGGGTCGTTACACGGGGAAAAAATGTCGTCTCTTGACAATGTTATGGCTGACAGCTTTATTTTTCTTAGTCGAAATCGTAGTCGGTTACGTCACCAACTCGATGGCTTTAATAGCAGATAGTTTTCACATGTTATCAGATGTGGCCGCTTTGGTGGTAGCATTTCTCTCGGTGAAGGTAAGTTTCGTGCTTATTTTGAATTTTGTTTTGGAAAATTTCAGACATTTTATTTTTGTAACATAGTTGATTGTTTACAAGCGTTTTTACGTTACAGATGTCACCGAAGAAATGGTCCAAAAATACCTTTGGCTGGGCCAGAGCCGAAGTGTTGGGAGCCTTGGTGAACGCCGTGTTCCTGGTCGCTTTATGTTTTAGTATTACCGTGGAGGCGTGTAAGAGATTTATCGAGATAGAGGAAATACACGAACCCAAACTACTCGTCGGAGTTGGAGCACTTGGTTTGCTGGTGAACGTGATAGGTTTATGTTTATTCCATGGTGAGTATCGTGCAAATCGAATTTTATTTGTTTTCGATTAACTTTAAACTGTTCGAGGTATACAAGAGTGATATTTATTTTGATGTAGACATTTTATCTTTGTTTTAAAGAATTTAAAGGTTCTCTGAAATTGTCCCAGTTATTAGAAGTATAAAAAGAGAATTGCGTATAATAAATATTTGTATATTAATACACATATTTGTGGAAGAATATATATACAGAATACTTATATATATATACAGAAATTTGCACTATTACTTTCTTTCTGTTAGATAATATTTGTAAAGTACTTTACTCCTATTTTATATCTTCATAATTATCCTTCTCGTGTCTAATCTTAATATCTTAATTATGATAATGAATAACTGTATTGTATATTCAAATTGCTGTTTGCATATAAGGTTCTTTGTTCATTGTCGCGATGTTATCTTATTATTGGTGCTCAAGAGATTTTGTCTTGGGTCAAGATAAAGAGAAATTGATTATTAAATGCATATCTACTTAGCAAACGTATTAACACAGCAAGATTTGAAATAAAAGACTTCTGTAAATATAAGAGAAATAAAATTCTTATTGTAGAGTTGCTGCAATAGATTTATATCTTAAGATTGCAAAGAGAAAAAATATCGGAGCTACAATGTAAATGTTAAAAATTCTCCCCCCCCCCCCCCCCCGATGAGGAGAAGTGTCAATAATACTTAATATATCTATTTCATTATTTTATTGATATTAAATTATCTGTAACTGAATATTTGGGGAATATTCGATTACTCGAATAAACGAATATTGTTAATATTAAGGGGGAAAATTTATTAAGCATTTATTAAGCACTTCATGAAGCATTGAGTAATCTTATGGTTATCATGTCCAATGTGTTTCATAATTGCAACACTTAATAAGAAACAGCTAATATTTCTTCCTTTTAATTAATCGATTTCTACATCATCTATCTTATATAACAGATAAAATTAATCTATTTTATCGATATATAAACTGCAGATATTTATAAGTGCAATTATTGTAGAACATGGAAATGCTCATGGTCACTCGCATGGTATATCTCGAAGTCATAATAGACTAAGCACCTTGGTGGGCACAGACGACAATGAGAACGACGAAGCTTATAGACCTTCGACACCCCAAGTAAAACGAGCGCATGGCCATTCGCACGATGCAAGTCAGATGAACATGCGAGGGGTATTTCTTCACGTACTTTCTGACGCGTTGGGCTCTGTCATCGTAATTGCGTCTGCCCTAATCGTGTGGAAGACAGAGTGGAAGTACAGGTGATTGAATACTCTACATTTTTACGTATTTTATACAGATACTGAAGAATTGAACATGTAATTTAAAATTTGTTTATTTTTTCTGCACAGATTCTACATTGATCCTGCATTATCGCTTTTATTAGTCATTCTCATCCTGCGTTCCGTGTGGCCGTTACTTCAAGAATCAGCTTTAATTCTATTGCAGACTGTGCCAACACACATTCAGGTAACATTTTTCTGGCTTCTATAATTTGGTATATAAGATCTTTAAGTTGTACGATAAATATTTGCATTGTCTAATTTACAAATTTATTCGTACAGGTCGATGCTATACAGCAACGTTTATTAGAGAATGTGGACGGTGTATTAGCTGTACATGAGTTTCATGTATGGCAATTGGCGGGTGATCGTATTATAGCTAGTGCGCATATAAGATGTAGAAATCTTTCAGAATATATGAAAATTGCCGAACAAGTTAAAGAATTTTTCCATAACGAGGGTATACACTCGACGACTATTCAACCAGAATTTATTGATGTAAGCAGATATAGTAACATTATAAAAATTTGTGTGCATGCACGCGTGAACGCAAAACGTTGGTTAAAACAGAATTTAGATATAAAAACATCACAATAGAAAATTTTGTGCAAAGAAACTAAGTAAAAATGCATGCAATTTCTGAGTAACAGTCTTTTTAAATACATTCAAAGCTTTGAATAATCGTAAGTTGTGATTAAAAAATCTGTCTGTGAGTCACACGTGAAGTTAATACACGATCTTTTGTCCAGCGTTAATGATGCGTAAAGTGAACATTCACTGAACTATCCGTGACTCACGGATAAACGGTGCTTCCAGTTATAACTTACGATTGCTTCTAATATAGATACTTTTGTTGCTAGATATTTTTAATACGTTGCAAAATATATTACTAGATACTTTTAGTATATTAAAGACATTTTTCTATCATTCTAGTATCATTCGAATAGCGAAATTAAAGAGACTCCTACGGAAGATTGCGTGTTGGATTGTCCAAAGACTGATAAGCCGTGCAATCATGCAACGTGCTGTGGTCCTTCCAAACAAGTAAGTGCCTCGTTATAAATTTTTGTATTCTTGTATCATTCATCATTCGTATATTCTTCGGTTCCTTAGTATGACTTGGAAAGAGATATAAGTCTTCCATCGGAGTGCCCTGAGTCAAAATACCTCGGACGATGCTTAGAAGGAATAAAATCAGAATTAAATACGACTGTAGATCGTGATAGTTTGCCTACTACGTCTGGGAACCTAAATTCTGTATTTCATCTATTTGAAAGTACAGTTATATCTGTTTGCGAAGAAAAAAAAATTTTACATGACGAAGCTTCAATCGACTTAAATTATTTGAAGAGTTAACCAACTATTTTACAATCAAGTTCATATTATTTATCCAAATTCAATATCAGGTTACAGTAAGATTGATATAGTCAAGGATACAAAATCAAAATTGTACGTAAATTTTATTTTTATGTTTGTATTTGTTTTTTATATTTGTTTTAAGAGAATTGTTACACGCATTTAACACATGTCATGACAAATATCGCCTATATCATAAAACTTCATTTCTTTCACATTTTGTTTTATCCATCTAGCCTTACTGATAAGATCTGTAAATAAGATTTATAAGACAATAACTTATGTAATACAGGGTCGTGAGACTCCTTCACCTGGAGAGACGCCATACATGTGCAGACAGCGTAATAGCCTGGCGCGTTCGACCGGCTCTTTAGGAGGAACAGAGCAACAAGAAGTGAATGAAATGGAACGCGGACACTTGTTATCACTGCCCGCTTTGCATCCAACAGCGTTCCACTCCGTCCAAGTTCCCCACACTCACGTTAATGCACCAACTGTCTGAGCTCTCATTGCATTATCGAATATCTACCTCCATAGTAAAATACGCGAGATGCGTCACGATTTATTGTACAAGTACAATAAATGTGTACCTACATAGAATTCATTAATATCACAGTTGATGGCAGTGGTGGGATGATATTAGGCAATTGCATATAGTAATTAATAAATTAATACATTCACGAGATCATGTGAATTAAAATTATTATTAATAAATTTCTCTTCTTCCTGACATAATTTGACGAATAATCTATCAGTTTCTTATCTTTGCCATCAATTTACTTATAGTAAATAATTAAGATACTTGATAATTAAAACCCAAAGGCATATTAATACCAAATATATTACGTTACATAATGCTCGTATACGCTCTATATGCTCTGATATAAATAATAAAATGCTAAATTTTTACTATAAATTTCTTAGAAAAGATTTCAAAATTAGAGGACTTTGCGACTGTTTGATGCATAATGTATCATATATGATATATATAGTCTAAGTTAGGTATTTTTTAAATCTCACTTGTACATTGACGCTGGGGTTTTATAAAAACTCACTTTGCGAAGTTCTTTATTTATATGTAATTTTTATTATGTTGATTTTAATACGTAATTTTGTAAGATAGGACGCAAATCTGTAAGCAAGAGTACCAAATCTCTTCGTTATATCTATATTCTTTCCTCCATATAATTCTTAAATGTTAAGTCTGTATATTTTTTATGTATTTCTTATAGATTTAAGCAATTACAAAAGAAAACTGCAAGATGTGTATTAATTATTTCCGTGTTCCATATATAATACTTATACAATACCTGCAATTTTAGAAACAAGAAAAAATGTCAATTTTTTTTTGTAGTTTCTCTTTCTCTTATAATCTTGGAAAACTTGTGTCAGCTTAGAGCAGTAATACTGCTAAAAATAAAGTACAAGATGGTCTTTCTTTTTATATATAAAAAAATGTCAACGTTGCAAAAATGTTTATCTGTTAAGAAATATGGATTGATGAGTTTTCTTGATGAATTTGCAATGATTAGGCGAGCCTATTGTAAAATTTTTAGATTTTGTAAACAGTATATTACTCTTTATCGATTGAACTTTTGAAATGGAAAAGTTTATTAATATAAAATGACGGCAAAAAAACGAATTTCTTCAAAAACTTTGCTTTTTACATTTTTCTGAAGGAAATCAAAAATTTTTCTGACGATATTTAGGTCCAATTTGTAGAGAGTTCTATTACAAAATGATATATTAATATGTATATGTGTGTGTGTGTGTGTGTGTGTGTATGGGTTAATTCTTTCAAAATGTTTTACATTGATATATTTTAATCATTTTAATAATTTATTGCAAATATTTTACAAAATTTAGCTTGATGTGAACATTATTTTCTTGCTTAATTAATTCTTACGCTGTATATTTTCAAGAGCTATGTCATTTGTTGCGTGATCCAGGGAAGGAAATTGTACACATTAGTGTATACACCAGGTACTCCCGGACTTGCGCAACCTATACCCCATGTCACCAGCCCAACAACTTGATAGGGCCCGTTATTTGTTGAACACACCATCGGTGAGCCTCCGTCGCCCTTTAAAGAAAATTCATAATGCTATTGTTAGAATTAATTAATGAACACATGTTAAATTATTAACTTTATAACCCGGATTGTTATATAATTCATACTCTTAGCAAGAGACAATATATATTATATTCTCTTACAGTGCATGCGTCTTTGCCAGCATCCCCTCCCGCGCACATGAAACTGCTGTCCAAAACAAACATGCCACCGAGTCTTGTCGTCCGAAGGGCTGTTTGGCAATCTGCTTGACTCACCACAAGTACGTCTACCTCTTTCAGGATATTTGGATACATACCGCTACTTCCAAAGGCATTTTTTCCCCAGCCCGACACCCAACATCTTCAAGATATTAATATTATATTTATATATAATCACACAAGACGTTATCTATTACAAAATTATAATTTTGGGACATTTCGACGTTTAACAAAACAATGATATAAAAATTAATATGACTGCAGTACAAAATAGAAAGTACACAGATCATTATACATTTCGTTGATAGATTGAAGAGAATTATAAGTGACTTTGAATATCGAATATATTAATTATACATGCCTTGTTCCTACGGCAGCTGGTGCAGATGGTAGACACGCCGTGTTGATGTTAGGACTAGTTGCGATGGGAGCAGCCGAGCTTAGTTTAAGCACCGCTATATCATTCTGAAGGTTTTGCGAATTATATTGAGGGTGCAGGGTGACTTTTGAAACGGAGATCTCTACGTACGGATTAGGTTCATTGTTAACTGGAGTGTTCCATTCACCTAATCTCACTTTAATCCCACCATTTCTGTAACGCATTTTTAATAAGAGAGAGAAAATATATATTACAAAGAATGGGATATTAAAATCTAAATGTCATATTAAAGACAGTTTCAGAAATTAATCCCTTCGAAGATCCTATAAAAAGATAAAAGTCATATTCTTCTAAAACTTGCGCATGTGATGCTTACACGTAACTTGCGACTTTGTGAGCGACGGTAAGGACGTGCGTTGTACTGATAAGCACTCCTCCCCCGACATAAACGTTACCGGTGGTCAAAATAGCCACCATCCAGGGATATGCACCATAAGCAGCTTGTCCCACTGGATGCGCGGAGGATGTGATTTTTCGAATACCACAAGAAGGATTACCTGGAACGCCGGATGGACAACAGTACACGTATCCAGCAGGGCAAATTATTCCCTGAATGAGTAAAACTGTTGTTAATATAATAACATATTAGTATGTACTACAATAATCATAAAATAATATATTTAAAGAAATTTACTTCTTTTTGTATAAAATTAATTTACACGTAGAATTGAGAATTCCAATTTTTCTACAGATATAGTAATTATTTGTTTCAAAATGAAGCATTATATCGAAATAATTTCTTGTCGTACTCGTCTTGTGAACTAAAATGTAATTACCGCATTCACTATTCTGATGTCCATGCCGCCAGTGCCTGTGGGACAGGTAGCTCCCTGATAGCACTGACATTGATTCACGATAGCAGCTGATAAAAGACAGTGAAATACGTCAGAAAATGTTAATACAAAATAGTTCATAAATTAAATGTGTTAAAATAGGAAATTTGTTGATACTACATAACACGCTCAAATAATGAGTAATCATGAGAGTAATCTTCTATCATTAATATTTTTCACTTATGCCCGCAGTTAATAATTTTTTTATCCATCTATATTATTTTTTCTTATTACTTGTTGTATTTCATATCTTGTATTAGTATTTCACATTTTTCAAGTCTTACAACAATAATACATATATACTCATTGCCAGTGTAATACATACTTGTTGCCGTTCCTGTGGTACCAAAAGTCATCTGCGCAGAGACAAACGTTTGCTGCAACAGCTGGCACAATGACAGCAAAATCAGGAAGATGTTATTCATCTTGAAGAGCCCAGAGAATTTCCAGATCAGAGAGAGAGAGAGAGAGAGAAAGAGTTGATTTACACGCCTATCTGAATGAAACTGACCCACAGCAAATAAAACGCGAAGTGCGACTTACCGGGATTTATATATAGAGAATGTATATACATAAAATGCATCAGCGCGTTGCGGAGCGGTATACCCATTTCCGTTATTAGTTCGCGCTACCGGACGAGATATAATGCATGACCTTTCACGGCGCGCTAGAAACGATAGTTCTTGGTAATGACACTCTCGGTGGGCTCTCCGAGCTGCGTAAAATATCTGGCACAAACATGGAAAAAAATAGAATAAATTGCTTCCGATTATAATTACGATTATGTGTGTAATAATCCGTAGCACGCTCGAACCGGTAATAGGCGCCCGGTGGTATTCCCGGCGGATCAAAATAGCCGCGCGACCATTTAAACGCGGAGAGAAAGAGCAAGGCCATCCCTGTCTCATTGATAAATAAGCAACGAAGGTCAATAAACAGGAATCACTGGTGCGAGCAGATCCTGCAGATCGTGAATCACGCATCACTGATTTCATTCAACATTATCATCGTCACTAGTATATTAAAATATACATTGTTGTAGGAAGCATTGTTTTACAAATGGCGATAAATCATCTCACCCTGTATCTTGACACTCGTGACAAAAGTCTGCAACATAGAATCATGTTTACAAAAAAAAAGCGATATCTTCTATACGCCGTATTACAATTAGCGGAGCTTCAAATTTATCAAGGAAACTGAAAGTTGTCATTAAAGAATTTTGTCAGTTCGATGAAAACAAAAATACATACGTACATCAAAGTTACGTCATTTATGAATCATAATATAATTGTTCGAATTGTGTGAAGAAGCTGTAACAGGAATCAGGAAAATCCGTCGAAATATATATTCAGGAATTTATGTCGAAATGTATCCGTCCTCCTTTACGCTTCACGCTTATGTGCTAACGAGATAATCGGGACGCTAATAAAGTTAATCAGAGCGAATTGATGAGATTACTGAAGGAGAAAATAACTTTTCTGTGTCCTTCATATCATTTATTTCTATAAATTAATGAACAATAAAATATACCAATTATAAACACCATTGCTTAAAATTCATCCTGAAACAGTATAACAGCGAAAGATATATAAAAATAACATAACTCCATGATATTCCATTTATAGATTATGGATTATGGAATGCTTAGATTATGCGGCTTTCGTGTTTGTACAGTTCAGCTCATGCTTTCTTTTTGTACTGAGCTTCACGTTAGTAAGTTAGCGCGACCACATATAAAAATACGTACTCTGCATGTACGGTAAATTTTTTTGAACGGCACTGGCCAAGTACTTGGCGAGAGGCACAGAGGTAGATATCGTGTCGAGCAGTGAGTTTATCTTATTACGGCTGTACTTGTCGTAAAACGGCGATCTCAAGATATACAACAGCAAGCTCAATCTTCGACGCACGAGTTCTTCTTCCTCCTCTTTGCTGAACGATGCTTTTCGGGCGTAACGCGTGAAGACGTTTAAACTGCACAAACGACAACATTCCAATTATATGTATAGAAAATATGATATTATAATTTATCAATTATAGTATAAGTTCATGCTGTCTACCTGGCTACATCGATAACGAGCGACAATATCCACGGTGGCCACTGTTCCTGATTGGTGAGGTACATACACCCAAGATGAAGCAGTGGCTTTGTCACGTAAAGACTCTGGAAGTTGTATATTTTGTTACGTCTCTTTTCACATTAGTGTGTAATTATTTTTTAAATTACACAGTACAGAATAAGAGAATAAAATGAAACAAGACTAAATAAAGATAACAAATTACAATAAAATTTAGCTACGACTATCATTTTTATCTATCCTAAAATTTAATAATCTAGATGTATCCATTTTGATGAGATTCATAATAATAACAATACTTTGATTTTAATAAATTCCAGTATAAATTAAGACATTTTGATTTTTTAAAAATAATAATAAACACTTATCATTAATCACATGGAATTGTAGCGTTATATTCCAACTGACCTCAGCTAGTTTAAGATTCCTCTCGGATTCCTGGTTTTTGGCCAGATTCTCATTCTCGTCTGTGACAGGAGGCAAAGCCTTCCACGTTCGTATCTCTATAGGAGCCGAATACTTTATGCTTCGAACAACGGTGCCCGATCTCTTCAGCATAAAGCCCTCCTTCGACTGCGCATCGTCGACAACTTTATTGAATTTCTCTCTGTTGAGCGGCGGCGTCGCCGGGCTCTTCGTCACGCGTTCCTTACACACATGAATTAACAACAGCCGCAATACGGACCTGGAACGAACAAACGTTGGTCAACGACGGTGAAAGGAGGCTCGATATGTCGCCGAAATGAAGGAGCGCCGGAGTGCTTACTTGAACAATTGTATGACTACGATTATCAGCCACCTTCCCTTTGGGCCCCACAACTTCTTAGCGGTCACCTCGAGCAGCGTCTCGGTGTACTCCACCACGGTCAACCAAATCTTAATCTTCGAGTCGAACTGAGGTATCTTCAAGTGCTGGCGTCTACCGCTGTACATGAGCAGGTCGTTGCAGAGAACAATCAGATTCGGCATGGAATAAATTAGTTCCACGGCCAAGGTCGAATTACGGAAGTGTCCTGCGAGAAGAAGCATACATTTCAGCCGTGCACAGTGGAAACGCGAATAAAGCGTTTGACAGTGCGGTTTGTTTTCTAACCAAAGCTGAAGTAAGACAAACATCTGACGGTGGCCTCGATGTCCGTCAGTAACTGCGGATTCGATACGATCCAGTTCTTGTAAGACTTCAGCAGACTGTTTACGGAATTGACACAGCTCGCCATCTCGTTGTATTATTTCAGATTATTTTTTTACAAGATAAATATCCCGTAAACGTTCAATTCTGCTTATCTCATTATGAAAACGTAAATCATCGCGTTGAACATATTGATGAGGCCGCCATGTTTGTCGAACTCCGGAGTTTCGATCTTTTATGTTCGATCTTTCTCGTGCGATCGACGCGAATCGACAAGTCTCTCTCTCGAGGGAAAATCGATCTCTTCGAAAATCCATTCCGAAATGTTCCGTGCCCGTATGTGCAGAGCCATGATACTTGTAAAAGCGTTTATAAAACGTGTGTGAGCGTGTAAGCTGGTGTAAGCAGGTATAAGCGTCCAAAGCCGAATGCAGTTCACTTTAGTGGCGGCTCGGTTACTTTTATCTTTTTTTATTACACACGAAATAATCATAATATATATAAACAACACCTTATCGGCGATAATAAGGGGCGCACAATAAACGGAATAGGGAACAGGGAATAGGGAACAGTTCAAAATTATCATATGAAATTCATTAACATATATGTAATTTATTAATTATTACACAGAATAGAGAAACGGAGGAATAACGCCAAGGAACAGTGATAAAATTTTATTCTATGTTCTGTATGCCGTGTACACAACGCATATATATGTTAATATTAATAATATTAAACTGTTCCCTGTTCCCTATTCTATTTATTGTGCGCAGCCGCTAAAACCGAGTCTGTTTTTGAACGCGCTGAAACATCCCGATGGCGCTCACGGCGGCGTTGGTCGTCGCCGTCGTCGGCCCGGCGCGGCGCCCGGGTCGTCATCAGTATCAGTGGTTGGCCGCACTGGCGATTGGCGATGTGATGTGATCGCGGCGGTGCGGTGCGACGGCGACGCACGCAGGCACGTATGTACAACGCCGAACGCGTACGGTGCCTCCGCTTGACAGGGCCGCGGCGCGCGCGACGCGCCTGTGTGTGCGTGTGCGACGCGGTGCCGTCGGAGCGGAGAGAGCGGTCGCATAAATAAACGGTCGACTGGCCTGCGAACGCTCAGCATTCGCGAGGTCCCCGTCACGGCACGTCACGGTCGCGGTCGCGGTCGGTCGGAGAAACATCGGAGTGACACGGATCGGCTGCTGCGGCGTTGCTTTTGCTCCCTCTCTCAACCCTCTCTCCCGCCCGCTCTCGCGACCCCGTCTCGGTGTCCTTCAACCCTCCGAGGATGTCGTCGCCAACGCAAGTGGTAAGAGGACGAGGCTGCGATATAGGCAGTTTTACGCCGATAAAGGCGACTCAGTATCTCACCCTCCGTGCGCTCCTCAGTTTTAGCTTATATAGCTTATTTTCTTTTCTTTTATTATTTTTTTTAAATTAAACCGAACCGTCTCGATCGGCCGCTTATAATTCGTGCCGCACCGTTTCGCTGCTCGATTTAAATCGTGAGAAGTTGCTGACTGCTGTTTTGTTTTGTTTCCCCCCTTTCGTATGAATCACGTTATTCGCTCTCTGCCCCTTTGTTCGAGAGGCGTTCGCGTAAAAATAGAACTTATTGAATTAATCGAGATCGCGGTGGCTCGCGCGCGCGGTGGTTGAAACTGAGGGATGATAAATCGATTTCTTTTGTTTCGAGCGCATCTCCGGATGGAGACATGGAGAGATCCTTCGATCTTAAAAATACTCGACTTATATATTTATATTTATATTATCAGGACGATTTATCATCGGACAATTTGTATTTTACAGAAAGAATTTTTCTCTTCGGCGCGCGGCGGATATACTCGCGATTCGCGTCGTCCGCGCGGGTATGCGGTTCAATTATGTTAATTAAAAAAAATTACATTCTTCCTGGGAGATAAGGAAGAGGAAACAAGACGCTGTTCCTTCGCGTCTGCGCAAAGTATTTTATGAGGATATGCATAATTACTTATAATTTGCATACATTTCGCATTTACATTTTAATTTAAATGCGAAATGTATGCATAATAATTACATATTGATACATATTGATACTAATGTTATACGTATAATATTAAAGGTATATGTTAAAAATAAATAGATTTATTTTTAATACAAATTATTTATTTTATATATGAATATTTTTTAAATACTATATATACAATATTATTTAATGTAATGCATTGAAAATTAATATATTTATATTTGTATCTCTTTATGATTTTATATGCGTCATCTTGTTAAATTCTTCCACTGAATTCGCTTCCAATGTTCCAAATAACCGGATAACTAAATTGTTAATCATTAAAAGTTGCAACATTAACGAATCACGAAAAATGGAAACGGAAATTACAAAGTAAAAACGGCAAAGAAGCTAGAATTTCCCCGTTACGCGTATCCTGTTTGAAATGTTCCTTAAAGATCAACCCATAATGCAGTTATTGCAATAGAGTGTCATTAGAGAAACTACCGTATTGGCATAAAGTGACTGCTCTGCATATCAGAGGCCATTGTGCATCCTGACGGTACCCAGTATTAGATAATGTACTATCATGTAACTAGCTGGATTAGGCTTCAGTGACTGTGGCTAAATCTCATTCAGACATGCACTATTATTACTCAGATTTCACGGATGGTGAGCAGCTTGCTGGGAATCATTTTGCTGAACGTTTGAATATATTTTGATAATAATGTATATCATTTCTTTTTTTTTTCCTTAAAGAAATTAGGAAATGTATAAAAAAACGATAAGAAATATATAAATCTGAGGAATTTCATAATAATCGTATCGTGCCGTTAATAAATGCGATCACAAATTAAAAATTAATTTATATAATTACACTTTGTTTAAACAAATTTGCAAGATCGAATAGAATTAAGGAGGTTGGTTGCTCAAATCAGTATGATAAGAATGAGTTCAAATTTATGGGGGATATTCGTCCATGGGAATCTGTCGTCCATGCCAAAGTTGAAGACAATTAATTGTCCGCATAGTTGTCGAGTAATTAATTATTGAAGTTACACTCATCTCTCTCTCTTATACACGGGCGACATAGCAAAAATGTTACAGCACCTGTAATGTAACTCTCGAAAGCATATTGAAAATAATAAGAATTTATTGAAAATAGGTGCAAATAATTTTTTACAACATTTAGGAATGACTCAACGTCGATAATAACGTATTTGGGTTTTAATTGTACGAACAACGATTTAAAACCTTAAAAGAAACGGCTTTATTAAATGCGTTCCATATATTCATTTGCTAAAACTCGTTTATTTCATAGCGACGAAAACACACCTCTAGGCTTTCCCCTGCCCCGCCGCCTGCCCCTAAAAACGTGAGGGCAACCAACCTCCTTAATCTTAGCCCCTGCCGGAGCACATAAATTCTTTTATTTCATCCGCCTCACAAAACATGTTTACTCGATCTATCGATTAGAGCGTTCGATCATTCCATTGCGAAATATCAAAGATAAATTAAAGAACGTTTGTAACGTAATCCACAATGTTCTCCAATACATATCATTTTTATCATTTGTTATTATTAAACGGGGTTTTTCGATAAGATAACTTACACATATATAAGTTATCTTAAAATATCCGTTTGCTACTAAAAGCAAGCATTAACTTTGTTAATTTAATGTTAAAATTGATCTATGAATAAATGCATTGTGGAAAATTTTTCCTATATCATGCAACTGTTCTGTGATATTTGCGTAGATAAGTAGTTTAAAAAAAAAATAAGTGGTCTATTACAATTATCGCGCAGTGCCTTTTTTACCATCACATTTCTGCGCGTCAGTAACAAGTTTTTCAACGCATAACGAGAGGATATTTTCATATTTTCATGTTTCAGATTAAAAGCGTTGGACCGAAGCTGGTGCCGTTCTTTAAAAGCGTATCCGTGTATTTTGTATTACTCGCTGAGCAACCATCTCTGCTGACGGCGTGTTTCAAATGCCTGCCGATAATAAGTCTCATTATTTTTGTTTTGTTACACGGGATCAGTTTGTCCAAAGAGTAAGTAAAGATGCTCATTACGGATAGCTTTATTTCGCGGTTATCTTTCTTGCTATACTTCAGCGTTGCTAACGTAAGCTACTATCCTCTTCTTGCAGATACACCTTCTCCAGACGCATATTAACGGGATTAGTGTTTAGTTGCATAGGTGACGCACTATTGGTGTGGCCTAATTGCTTCACCGCCGGGATGTGTATGTTCGCCGTTGCGCAAATTATGTATATATTTGCATTTGGATTCAAACCTCTCAATTTAACGCTCGGGGCGATACTATACGTGGCTTGTGCAATTGGTAAGATTCGTAAACACAGATAATCGGGTCGTAAATTTTTCCTGGTCAGACATTAATTTTTATCGATCGCTATCCGTGACTTAATTGACAGTGGATGATTAACGTTTCCAGTTATATATGCATTGATGCCTGGATTGAACGGGGTTTTAGCAATAGGAGTGCCAATTTATACAGTATTACTTGTCACTATGGCATGGAGGGCCATATCGAGAGTACAATTCTTTGAGGTAAATTTATGTAATAATTAAAGAAAAAACTATGGAAGTAGCAATTTGACTTTATATCTGCTATTCGTCTGCGTTTCATCCCCTTTAAATATGTGACATTTACTTCTCTGACAATAAATTGTTATTCATTTGTACGGAGAATTAATCATAATTTTATCCGTCAGGAGTTATGGACATGGACTAAACTGTGCAGTTGTATTGGAAGCATTTGCTTCGTCATATCTGATACTTTGCTCGGATTTCATTATTTCCACAGTCCATTACCTTATTCTCAGGTACGTACATTATGTATATTCCTGAAAAATAGCCTTGATGACTACGATAACTTTATAAAGGGTATAATAATAATCGATTTTTACTTTGTAGGTATCCATTATGTTGACATACTATGCAGCACAATTAGGCATAGCACTGAGTGTGGTAGATTCGAAAAACAACAGTAATAACAGAGTACCTGCTAGTAAAGGCTGAAATATTTATTCTTAATCGTTATTCGGACAAACTTATCTGCAGATGCAAAAGCGAATATAAAAGAGATCTTTTTACACGTCTGCTTTAAACTGTGTGCATAATTCCAGTAGGACAAATCGTTGTGATAATCGTCTCTGACACGTTGAATATTTCAAAGCCATATATTATTGAATGAGATTCGAGGAGAGTCGGTGATAGGATGTTGTACCTTCGACTGTAGAAATAGACTTATATTTCTTTTTGTATTATTAATGCAATGCAAAGAAGTGTCCTATAGAGATTTCATTCTAGCCACGTTTGTGGCTTCCTATTTTTTGTATATGTATGAGAAAATTATACTATTAAGGGGATAGATATAATGAAAGAGAATGTTAGTTACTCTTAGAGAAATAATTTCTTAGCGGAAACTTTGTTTTTATTAAAGAAAGACAATTATGTTGTAGTGTTGTAATAGAATCTCTAGATCGAGATTTTTCCAACGTAAAAAAAAGATACGTTACATTGTTAGCATTAAGCGTTTCTTAAAAAAAAATCACATTTAACAAATTACATATAATTGATTATTTTTAATATACAGTTGAGCCAAAATGCAATAGTTTACCTGCGATATATCGCATATGATGAATATACATATTACATATTACTCTTGTAAGAAAAGTTATCGTTGTATATATACGTTATATGTATATCATGTATGATCTATACTTGTTGTCAGTGTTATCATCCTTCAATGTAAATTATCATCCTACGGATGACAAGTTGCAATATAGCTGTAAATTGTACCATAGAAATATTTCCTACGTCAATCTACATTGCGTTACTGTATATATCATGTTACATACGATATGTTATGTCTCTGTTATAACGTGAATCGTTATTAACACTGCCATTTTCTTTGGCAAGATGAAAACTAAATGATTAGTTTACAGGTTCAACTGGATGTCTAGTTAAGTTAAATTTGTCAATATTTTCATAGTGAAAATATAATATTTATAAACATATGATATATAATTAGGAATTTTTATCAATTAAATTTTCAAGTAGAACATTTCTCGGCTTAATTAAATAAATGTCCTACTCATTTATCTTGTGCCATATACATATGTTGGTCTATTTACTTTTGAGACTTAAATTTCCCTATTTTAATATAAAATTCTCTCATCTTTTTCTACAAAATGTGCATTCTAAAATTGGAGATATCTAAGTTAACTTGTTGCATTTTCTTTACAACGACAAACTATTACTTGTGCTGTAGCTGTGCTATATTTTTATTTTATTTTCTCTTTTTACTAGGAACAAACGTATAAGTATGTTTTAATAAAAATAACGTAGCAAATATAACAATTACGATATATACATATATAAATCTGGAATATTTTTTCACAAAGTGTATTTTCTTATAACTGTTTTGACAGAGTAGAACATAAAGCTTTTCAAAGCACATATTATATGATGTATAATCTATATGTATAAAAAATATACCACATTATTTATAAAGACGAGATAAGATTTTTAACGAGGACACATGGCATGTCTACCACCGTCCACAGGTAATGTCGCCCCTGTTATGAAACTAGCATCGTCGCTTGCTAAAAACGCAATGGTCTTTGCGACTTCCGAAACATCGCCGGTTCTTCCGAGAGCATGCGTCTCTTTACTGCGGTCGAAAAAGCTCTCAAGCTGCTCCTCGCTCATTCCACTACTCTTATGGAGATTTGTTATTACAACACCAGGATTCACAGCATTCACACGTACCTAGTGCAATTTAAAAAGATAACATGAAGCAAAATAACATTTAAAAATATTAAGCTTGAACAAAAAAGGACAGTTATAGCACGCACCTGTTTTGGTGCCAATTCCAAAGCAACGCAACGCGTAAGTTGATCGACGGCCGCCTTACTCATGCAGTATGCCAGAGCACCCGGGAAAGATCGTAGTCCCGTTACACTGGAAACGTTAACGATGTTGCCTTTCGTCTTGATTAAATGCGGCACTGCCAGCGCTGTCAATTGGTAGACCGAGCGAACGTTTACGTTGAAAAGGCTGAAAACATACATATTTACGTGATAAGAATGTTTTCTCAAAATAGGCAATTTCTTCATCAGTGCATACATATTCGCTCTATCGGCATATCATTATTATATATACATACTTGTCGTACTGTTCCAAGCTTGTGGTCTCTATACTACCAGTTTCCAGAACTCCAGCATTGTTAACTAAAACATCTAATTTGCCGTAGTGCTTGATCGTCGAGTCGATGATATTTTTCACGTCGTTCTCGTTAGTTAGCTCTCCCGTTACGATAAATGGCTTGGACTTGCCGCACTGCTCGGCTACCTTGTCTAAATTCTGCTTATTACGTCCACTTATCGATAGCGATGCACCAAGCTTAGCCAGGTGGATAGCAGTAGCGGCTCCAATTCCTGAACTGGCCCCTGTTATCAGGACAACTTTCCCTACGAAGGACATCTGGCAAAATAAACAATGTTCTTCCGCATGTATCATCCATTGTCACCTGGTTTAAGACAATGGATCTGTTTTCTATTGCTGAACTGGCTGTACTAGTTCAGAGTTTATTTTTTTTACTCCACATATTGGAAGGAAAAAGATAAACTCTGAGCTGGTGCAGTTAGTTCAACAATAGAAAACAGATCCAATAATAATGTTGCAAATCCAAATCTAATGTTATTACAGCTAATGATATTACATTTGGGCCTTGCATTTGCAAGCTTAATTTAGCTTATATTTGGCAGAAATATATATTCCTTTTTGAAAATGGGTTAGGTTTTTGGGAGAAAAACAAGAAGAGATATGTATAGAAAACTAAAACATGAATATCGTTTTGAGTTATGTAAAACGATGCCACATTTATGTTTTAACAAATATATATATGAATACTTACTGTGATAGTACGATGATATCCGCAAAATTTATAAACTCGATAAGAATGCGATATCGCAATCGTGATAGCCGGTTTCAAGCCGTAGCCGTATTGCCGTAGCGCAGTGGTAAACAGACACGATAAATGACCTGGCATTCACGTGATTCACGTGATAATAGAATCTACCCCACTCTTCTTGTACATATTCACACTTCGGAACGATATATGATGCCTAGCTTCCTACCCATTTTTACCAACGACAATTAATTTTTTAAAGACTTACTTTTTCCTAGTTTTAAGAATAATGGCCGATGCTATCCGAGAAGGAAATATGTGAGCCATAAATAAGACAAAGAAGATTTTCTAGTTTTAAGAATTGGAAAAGGATAAAAAGTAAGTTGAACCGAGAGATTAAAGTTAATCTACATTGTTAGAAATGGACATAAATGTCGCCAAAAGTCTTGTCACACTTTCAATTTTGAATGTTATTGTATTGAAAATTGGAATATACGCGATATATTCTCATTCTTTCGAGATATAAGATAGTACAATAATATATTATCTTAGGCATATGTTCGAAAGACGAACAATTTAAATCTTTAGAAATGTATTTATTAAATTTTATGAAATCAATACAGCAGCTAGGTGTTTCTCAAAATTTTTAGACGACTTAAGGAACTGAATTTAAAATATACGTATAGAAAATGTAAGAAAGTCTTTTTATATTATCGTTTCTGATGTATGTAGCATTATTATATCGACAATAACTAATTACAATAACTAATTGTACATAACGTGTATAAATAGAATTTAAAAATGCATCTGTTCTGTTCGTTGTAAAACTGTTTTAATGGAATCAATCATATAATTGATTTCATAAAGTTTTGTACAGGAAGAATTCCTCAAATACAAAAAATATCGATACAAGTAAGCAATATCTTTATTATGGTTTTATTTGTTACAATTCGTGTGTTATAGTCGCTAATATAAGTACTTTTCAACTTTCATTAATTGGTTCGTGATATCCGTATATCATGTATAAATCTATACTTGTTGTCAGTGTTATCATCCTTCAATGTGTAAATTGTCATCCTACGGATAACAAGTTGCAATATAGCTGTAAATTGTACCATAGAAATATTTCCTACGTCAATCTATATTGCGTTACTGTATATATCATGTTACACACGATATATTATGTCTCTGTTATAACGTGAATCGTTATTAACACTGCCATTTTCTTTGGCAAGATGAAAACTAAATGATTAGTTTACAGGTTCAACTGGATGTCTAGTTAAGTTAAATTTGTCAATATTTTCATAGTAAAAATATAATATTTATAAACATATGATATATAATTAGGAACTTTTATCAATTAAATTTTCAAGTAGAACATTTCTCGGCTTAATTAAATAAATGTCCTACTCATTTATCTTGTGCCATATACATATGTTGGTCTATTTACTTTTGAGACTTAAATTTACCTACTTTAATATAAAATTCTCTCATCTTTTTCTACAAAATGTGCATTATAAAATTGGAGATATCTAAGTTAACTTGTTGCATTTTCTTTACAACGACAAACTATTACTTGTGCTGTAGCTGTGCTATATTTTTATTTTATTTTCTCTTTTTACTAGGAACAAACGTATAAGTATGTTTTAATAAAAATAACGTAGCAAATATAACGATTATACGATATATACATATATAAATCTGGAATATTTTTTCACAAAGTTTTCTGGGAACTATTTTAGCAGAGTAGAACACAAATATTATAGGTAGCTTTTCAAAGCACATATATGATATATATGATATATAATCTATATGTATAAAAAATATACCATATTATTTATAAAGACGAGATAATATAAGATTTTTAAAGAGGACACATGGCATGTTTATACACCACCGTCCACAGGTAATGTCGCCCCTGTTATGAAACTAGCATCGTCGCTTGCTAAAAACGCAATGGTTTTTGCGACTTCCGAAACATCGCCAATTCTTCCGAGAGCATGCGTCTTTTTACCGTGGTCGATAACGCCCTTAATCTGCTCCTCGCTCATCTCGCTACTCTTATAGAGATTTGTTATTACAACACCAGGATTCACAGCATTCACACGTACCTTGTGCAATTTAAAAAGATAACATGAAGCAAAATAACATTTAAAAATATTAAGCTTGAACAAAAAAGGACACTTATTTACACGCACCTGTTTTGGTCCCAATTCCAAAGCAACGCAACGCGTAAGTTGATTGACGGCCGCCTTACTCATGCTGTATGCCAGGAAACCCGGGAAAGATCGTAGTCCCGATACACTGGAAACGTTAACGATGTTGCCTTTCGCCTTGATTAAATGCGGTACTGCCAGCGCTGTCAATTGATAGACCGAGCGAACGTTTACGTTGAAAACGCTGAAAACATACATTTACATGATAAGAATGTTTTCTCAAAATAGGCAATTTCTTTATCAGTGCATACATATTCGGTCTATCGGTATACATTTACATGATAAGAATGTTTTCTCAAAATAGGCAATTTCTTTATCAGTGCATACATATTCGCTCTCTCGGCATATCATTATTATATATATACATACTTGTCGTACTGTTCCAAGCTTGTGGTCTCTATACTACCAAATTCCAGAACTCCAGCATTGTTAACTAAAACATCTAATTTGCCGTAGTGCTTGATCGTTGAGTCGATGATATTTTTCACGTCGTCCTCGTTAGTTAGCTCTCCCGTTACGATAAATGTCTTGGACTTGCCGCACTGCTCGGCTACCTTGTCTAAATTCTGCTTATTGCGTCCACTTATCGATAGCGATGCACCAAGCTGAGCCAGGTGGATAGCAGTAGCGGCTCCAATTCCTGAACTGGCCCCTGTTATCAGGACAATTTTCCCCGCGAAGGACATCTGACGAAATAAACAATGTTCTTCCGCATGTATCATCCATTGTCACCTGGCTTAAGACAATGGATCTGTTTTCTATTGCTGAACTGGCTGTACTAGTTCAGAGTTTATTTTTTTTACTCCACATATTGGAAGGAAAAAGATCAACTTTGAGCTAGTGCAGCTAGTTCAACAATAAAAAACAGACCCAATAATAATGTTGCAAATCCAAATCTGATGTTATTACAGCTAATGATATTACATTTGGGCCTTGCATTTGCAAGCTTAATTTAGCTTATATTCAGCAGAAATATATATTCCTTTTTGAAAATGTGTTAGATTTTTGGAAGAAAAACAAGAGAGAGAGAGAGAGAGATATATATATATATGTATAGAAAACTAAAACATGAATATCGTTTTGAATTATGTAAAACGATGCCATATTTATGTTTTAACAAATATATGAATACTTACTGTGATAGTACGATGATATCCGTAAAATTTATAAACTCGATAAGAATGCGAAATCGCGTTCGTGATAGCCGGTTTTGAGCCGTAGCGCAGCGGTAAACAGACCAAACAGACACGACCTGGCATTCACGTGATTCACGTACTTATAGAATCTACCCTATGCACTCTCTCAGGTGAGAAGGCAATTTCTTTATCAGTGCATTAATGACCGCGTGTGTAAATATTCACGCTTCGGAACGATATGTGATTCCTAGCTTCCTACCCATTTTTACCAACGACAATTAATTTTAAAGACTTACTTTTTTCTAGTTTTAAGAATTGGATAAGGATAAAAAGTAAGTCGAACCAAGAGATTAAAGTTAATCTGCATTGTTAGAAATGGACATAAATGTCGCCAAAAGTCTTGTCACACTTTGAATGTTATTGAAAATTAGAATATACGCGATATATTCTCATTCTTTTGAGATATAAGATCTAATATATTATCTTATAGGCATATGTTCGAAAGACAAACAATTTAAATCTTTAGAAATGTATTTATTAAATTTTATGAAATCAATACAGCAGCTAGGTGTTTCTCAAAATTTTTAGACGACTTAAGGAACTGAATTTAAAATATACATAGAAAATGTAAAAGAAAGTCTTTTTATATCATATCGTTTCTGATGTATGTAGCATTATTATATCGACAATAACTAATTACAATAACTAATTGTATATAACGTGTATGAATAGGATTTAAAAATGCATCTGTTCTGTTCGTTGTAAAACTGTTTTAATGGAATCAATCATATAATTGATTTCATAAAGTTTTGTACAGGAAGAATTCTTCAAATGCAAAAAATATCGATACAAGTAAGCAATATCCTTATTGCGTAGGTTTTATTTGTTCCAATTCGTTTGTTATAGTCGCTAAGTACCTTTCAACTTTCATTAATTGGTTCATGATATCCGCATTATCCCACGCTTGTTTCTTGATCTTTTTCACGACTCCTTGCAGCGATAATTTAGCGCTTCCCAACATCTTCCTTTTCTTGACGATCGCGATGTCAGTGGCACAACGTAAATATGCTTGCGCCAGGTTACAACATAATTCCAGCACGTTTAGAGTCGTATCTTCGTTGCGACACCATTTTGGATTTGAAGTAATGAAACGATACGCTTGTTGGAGATACTGTGCCGCTCTCTCGTCGTCAACGTCCGTTTTTCTCAATGCAACAAGTTCAGCGTACATTCTCCAGATATCTGGATTATTAACTGTATTGGAAGTGATTCTTCCAAACAATTCCAAAGTGTTTTGAAGCAAACGAGACGCTGGATTTCCGTCCGCGTCATTAACATTATTTATTATAGCATTTGTTAATATTTGAAGAACTTGGATATCCGAGTGGTTGTTTTTCAAGTCCAAGATACGATGATAACATCGAATAACCTGTGAATATATCAAAATTGTTTAAAGATATAAGATATTTAATATAAAGATATTTAATATAAAAATTTAGAGAGAGATGTATCTAATATAAATAATATAACTCATTCTAGAATTGATTAAGAATGTGTTAACACTCTTAAAATCAGTTTAACAAAGAACTTTTGTAAAAAATTGACATATGTGGATACTTACTTCTGAAAAATGTCCCAGATCGATGCTTACGACCATCAAATTGTCCCACACTTCCCAACGATCGTAATTACACTTTATGGCATCCTGCAGAGACTTCCAGGCTCTTGGTTTATCTCCCAATTTTATGTACGCTTTTGCTAAATTGTTCCATGCTTCAAAAGTCTGAAATTTTTATATGAGAATAAGAATTTTATTTAATTCGTGTCAACTGTGAAAATAGCAATATCAGAACTATATGTATACGTACAGATTGTTCTAAAGCACAGTAACGTCTATATGCCATAGCGGCTATCTTCCAATCTTCTATCTGTAACGCTGCATAGCCCAGTCTAAACCATACATGCTCTTGAATATTATTCAATTCGACCGACAGTTTTAAATGTGGTACAGCCTCAACATACTGAAAAGTGGATATTACATTTAAGATTCGAATAAAAGTTTTGCATTGGCGATCAGTGGCTTAAATACCAACATCTTTCTTTGCGAAATAATAGAATCCCCAATGTTTTTGTACTCTACTGCTTTTTTCTTCAGACAATCTCCATGCCGTTTCGTAATGACTCACATCTCCAGTTGCATCTCCTAATAGACACCACAATTTCGCCGTTGGGTTTTTAGATATTTCTTGCTCAATAATCTCAGCTGCCTGAAAACGTTTGCAAGTTAATTATGCAATTTCTTCTATCATATTACACTTAATATGAAATATACATTACCTTGTGCTTCAAATTTAACATATTGTAACAGGCAATTACTTCTTCCCATAATCCTAGTTTTGTAAAAACTTCCAGAGCTCCCTTCACCAAGCCAAGACTAAACATTACGTTAGCCCATTTCTCCTCTAACGTCCAAATGGGTCTCATACCGCTCGCGAAAAATAGATCCATTCTTCTGGCTACAGGTGCTTTTGCGTCATTGTAATCTTTCAGCAGAGACTCCGCTTGCATCATGGATCGCTCGACAGTTCTCTTATCATCGGACTCCAGTGAGCAACGGTAGCACAAAGAAGTCATCTTTAACGACCAATTTTTTGTACTATCCACAACTTTCTATAAGAAATATTTTTTAATATTATTTGTCAATAACAAAACAAAATGCAATAACATTGTAGCTTACAGTCAGATAGGGTCTAATTTCCTCGTCAGTGAGTTTGTGCTTAGGTTGACACAGCTGCAACTGAACACTGTTAACTATTAAAATCTCTCTACGTTACAATGCTATAATTTATATAAATATACGAGCTATTATACTTACTATTTTGCCAAAATTATCGCTTCTTCCATCATACCCAGTTCAATCTCTTCTTTGTGTTCCGAAAATTCAATGCGCTCCAATCTCAATTCGTCATTTAAGTTCAAAGATTTCGGTATATCTTCGCAGTCTATCGAAGGAAAGGTATCTCTGTCCATCTCTATTTTGAGGTACAACTGCGCCTTTTCTTCTCGCTGATACTTGGTACGCTTTCCCATTGCACCCTCCAAATTTAATCTTAAGCCCGCTATTCTCTGCGCACGTTCAAGATGCTTCTCAGAGTTCTGTGTTCTTCTATAGTGCAAGTAAAATCTAGCAGCTTCCAGATTGAATAAAAGCTCGCAAAGGGAATCCTCTAATATATTTAGACTATTAATTTTCGTTATTAGATTCTCAGTTTCCTCGAACAGCACTCCTGAGTTTTCGTCTAACGCATGCTGATGTAAGAGAGTAGCTCTAAGCAGCCACCAAACGCAGCTTCTACATTTAAGCTGCAGATCGACGTTGGAGAATATCTTGTTGGCCAGGTAAAGAAGCTCTGGTTTCCGTATATTTATATTACATCCGTCATGCAGAGATAAGTGTTTCAGTGCCTCATCTCTTCTGGCTTTCAACCAATCGATATCATTGTCAATGGGAGGACCTGTCCAATTGCATTGGACAAAGTATAATAACGAAGCTATTCCTGTACACAGCCAAGACAAATGCGCATGGGTGCTGGATAAACCATTATGTATAATTTCTTCTAAGCTATCGCCGTTCCTTACTGCCTCGATAAACGTAGAAAGTTCATTATTTAGTGTATCTTCGTATTGGCCGTTTAATATGCTACGTACATTGTGTGGCAAATCTGAAACTAAAATTAGAAATAAATATTGAGAAAATTTAAGTTTAAATATATACAGTCATTGAATTTTACGATTTGACTGAAACATATATATATATATAATCAGCACATACCTTTATTTATGGAGAAATTAAGTAAAAGTTGAATTTCTATGCTGTCGTCTATTTGGCTTGTACATAGAGCCATAGTGTCATAATATAATTATAAACACGTGACAAAATATTGCATTTATTTTATGCTGGGCTGGAACTTGAATTTCGCACGTGAGTAGATAACACCTGCGACCGCACGCGACTGTTGAGGTTAGATTGACCGTATAACGTGAGGTTAGGTTTGGATTTTGGACCGAGAGCGGCGAGCATCGAGCATCGCAAAGAGTATCTGCATCTGTTTTGAGAACCACTGTTCTACTTACAGAAAATAAGAATGTTGAAAATGAAGCCAAAAAAGATGAACTGTTCATTATTTCTTGTCTTGTTCACTATTTCTTACTTATACAATTCAATGTTTACAAGGAACAAGTCAAAATGTAAAAAAAATGAATTTTCTATTCTTATTTAAGAAAAAAGGTACAGTCTTAATCTTGATTAATGTTCTTTTTCTTGAACCAATCAGAACTGCCCCCCACATATTGAATGCAAATGTGACCATACTGGATTTGTGGTTTTTATGTTTGGGGCACTTCTGATTGGTTGACTGCCCCTCTACTTTTGAACAACTGCGCATCCATCAGATTGTGTTTGATCTTGTATACTTCCACCATGAATGACCCCATGGAATGAGCAGAGTAGAGTGGGGCCGGTATTCGTAGTATTCATACTCGGATATTATATCAAAAACCGTTTGTAGCGATGCTTCTAAAGGAATTCACTGAAACATATTCTTTTTCAGAACAATTTGTGAAACTAATGGTTGAACAAATTATATTTTTGAAAATAAATATAAAAACCCTGAAAGTCAAAATATCGTCATGTAATGATTTTATGACGAGTCACTGTACAGTCATTTTGGACTCATGATAGTGCAGTGATCAAACTCTGACTTTTTCCCGTCATTTTGACGTCACAACGACATCATCTTGACTTTTTGTGCTCCTTGGGTATGTTCATATAACTGAGATATCATAATATCTCTCGTTAGTTGTTGGTTTTGGTTGGTGGTTTCCGGTTCCGATACAGTTTCTACATCTACATCATCCGTTTCCTCCGTTGCACATATTTTTCTGTAATAAAATGCGTGATTAAAACAAATTAAACAAGATATGAAATTTTTACTTTACTGTATACTTACATATCATTTTGTCTTGAACAACTATTTAAATGGTCCCTTAATCGAGACATTTTCCAAAGATAGCAGATTTTTTGTGTGCAATGAATACATTGCACTTAAGGGCGGCAGTGTGGTCTAGTGGTAGAGCGCCAGACTCGTAATCTGAGAAACCAGGTTCGAGTCCACTAGAGCCATGGAAAGTTTTTTCCGAAAGCTGCGCCCTCCGTGCAAGATAGGTCTCTTGTGCGGGGCAAACTGGGCTCCGTCTTTCGGAAGAGACGTTAAACCGTTGGTCCAAAGGAAAGGGATGAGAGGGATATATAGGATTGGGTACGTCCCTTCAAAAACGCCGTAAGATACTAGACTGTGAACCCTACGGGGATATACAGTAAATAATAATAGTTTACGAAGAAGTTTACGAATACATTGCACTTCATAAAAACGCAATCTTATATATGAACGTTTGACATCAGGGGGAATAGGTACTTTGTCAAGTTTGTATAAATCTTTGTCTCTTATTTCGTATATGGTTTCTAATGTCACGTATTTTATTCTTTCGTGATATTTTAAATATATTTTTACACTTTTTGCACATCACAATATTGTTTTCGAGATCTTCAAAATTATTTAATATTTCTGCCATATCGTTCTGCTACTTCGATATCAATCTTTATTATAAATCTTTATAATAAACCTCTCTCTTTGATTTGGTGAGCAGTTATTCAAATTTATCGAAGCACTTGCTCACCAAAACAAAGAGAGACGTTTATTATTTACTAGCTTTTGAGCCCGCGCTTATATATAAATAATATAACAAACTACTCACCAAAACAAAGAAAGACGTTTATTATTTATATATAAATAATATATCGAACTACTCACCAAAACAAAGAGAGAGGTTTATTATTTAAAATTTAAATTTTAATTTAAGTATTATTTTTTTTATTAAATTTATTTTATTATTATCATATTTAAATTTATGCAGATTAGTAAATAAAATTTTTAGATATGCAAATTGATATCTATACATATTTTTTAATGCTAGTTTTCTTTTAGAAAAATATTGTTTGCACATTAATGTGATTGTTCTTTATTACGATTAAGTAACATAATAAAGTAGACAAATTCTATATTAAAAACCATATTTACTTCATTTACTTCAGTCCATTGTTCCGGTGTTACCAATCACAACTAAACTTTTAGTTATAAATTTTTTTTTCACAGGGCATTAGTGGAAGAACCGATTGGTGGTATGTCATCATTGAAAATTAATCAAGATGTAAATCAAACGAAGAAGACATCAATACCAAATATAATTAATAAATACGATTAATGCAGCGCAAGTGGAAAACTCGAGTAATATGAATACAGATATGGATAAGAATAATACAGATGTTACACATAATTCTGTGAATAATGGTACTCAAGATAGATATTCATCTGGTCAACATGATAATGATATAAATGTATCTAAAACTAAAATGACAGACCAACCAGTAGTAAATGTTACAAACACCAAAGAATTTTCTCAACAACATCGATTGCGTAAATATGACAATACTAACGAGAGTACTAATCAGTCGAGGAAAAATAATGCATAGCTCAAAACGTGCAAAAAACAACCTACATTTTAAAATTAAAAATTAATATTTTTATCAATTTTCAAATACACCTTTCGCTTTAAAAGATATATTATTACAGCACAATTTTTATTTTTACATTCGATATTTTCTTTATACACTTTTAATCATATATTTTTCTATTCAGTCTCGATCAGTATGTATCAATTTATTCACATTTAACATTTTTATTTATTAATAAATTGCAATCAATATTTCGAGGTATTCCGGCCTGTAATCAAAATACCCATCAACAACTGCAAATTATAAAATTAAAACTGCGTTGTAGAGATTAAATGTCTAATTTAATATTGCACGACCGCGAAAACCAATATGCGTAATTTTCAGTTTAGTCCAGAGCTATGTCTTTGTCTAATAATCTCGCGCATAATACTCCGTAATAGGTAGTAATTATTATTTGATATTGTTATTATTATGGAATTTTTCAGGTGCATGCAGGTATCCATCGAATATCTTACTATCTTTACAATAATTACTCTAATTAATATTTAATATAGATATATATAATACTATACATACGCTGATCGAGTAAACTAACGATCGTTATAATTAATAAGCACTTTACACCCGCAAAGTTACGTTAAACGACAAACGTACGAGAACTTCTTCACTCGCTCGCGAGTGAGGATATTTTACATATCGTGTTCGTGTTATCCAATCCATCGAAAACGAATCGGAAACAAAGTGTGTACCCTATTTAAAAAGATCCTTCAATTTCATAAGCAGTTGCGTTTTAATAACATTTAAGCCAGCACAACTTTTAATACTGATAACACACGCAGCGGCGACGTGGTATATTCTAATTAACGCTGGAGCGCATAAATATATAAACACAAAAAGAAAATTGTTCATTCGTGAACAAACTATACATATAAAACAAGATTTAAAAAAAACAAGAAGATATCCATGCATTTAAGATACGCTTAAAAAAAAAGCGGAGCAACGGTCTTGTTACAATACAAACGGTTGTTCGGTGTAATATTAATAAGTATTACTGATTTACGATCGATCATTTAGATAGAACGGAAAAACGATAGGATAAAGATAAAGATGAAGTTGCAAACAGATACGTAAGGCTACAGAACTTTCAAAAGTAGCTATCTTTTTCGTTGTTATTTTCGATAGACTCTTTCTTGGCGGCTATCAAATTTTCCCATTGCGCGATGAGCGTGTTGCGGCGTCGTGGATTAGGCTGTAAATGAAAAGAGATCTTTTATCGCTTATTGTTAGTCAAATTGTCGACGAACGCGTTTCAATGAATTGCCTTGATCGTTACAAATTACGCGTTTGTTTCGACGATTGATTCTAATCAGTAATATTAGTAATTAATTATAATCGTATCAATTATAATTGTGTGAAAATATTGCTAACCTTATGTTTTCCCTTATGGTCTCTCTCTGTTTCATCCTCGTTTAAAGTATTAGTGGAAGCGCCGCTTCTGAGAGAACCGGAGCCGTCGTAAATATCGGAATCGTTATCGTTTCCTATGTCAAGTAGATTCGGCTGAGACTTCGCCAACATCTGCGATCTCATTAATCTACAAAGATAAACGTTAGTTTGAGTTTGCAAATGTAATAATCAAGTGAAATAACTCCTCAAAATTTTTATTACAGCGTGCAACAATTTGCCTTGACAATGTAGCGTTATATCTTCTTTAACGCTTCATTTATTACAAACAAAATCAGATGTTAAATGAATCATCTAAGTAAATCATTATTTAATTTGTATTAGTAATTATTGTCGCAGGATTGGAAATATAATAAAAATTACTTTTCAAATTACTTTTTAAAAATTCTAAAAAAATTGAAAAGTTAATCTCAGATAGACTTTTAATCTTCTTCTTTAATTTATTATTTTAAAAACGGTTTGGACCACACCCTCGCATTGAATTGTTTAATCTAAAAATTTCAACACCTCAATTCGTTCTCTCGTTCTCTCATGTCATGTAGCTCCTTTTGAATCTTTTTCTCGACAGGAACGTATCCCTTCCTCGTTAATGGCTTCTTTGGCTCGTCGTCCGGCTCCAGTGGTATCTCCAACGTTCTATTGAAGGCCTTGATGCTCAGAGGATTAAGCGTGATGGTGGGCGTTATGGGAGGACTCAAACTGTCATTGTTCGGCGATTTGTTCCTGTAGAGCTTTCCTCGGGTAGCCAGGAACCTGTGCATCAGACCCTTCTGGCTCGGCGTAGTCGCGAAACGCAGCGGTGTCGGCGTGGTGCGCGTGGATATCACGCCGTTCGTCATCTTTGGCGTCAGGTTTGGCGACAGCGGCGTCGGGCTGACTGTCTCCAGTATCTGCGGCGTGGACGTTGTCCTTTTCAGCTTGCCCGAGACCAGAGCCTGCGGCATACGACGCACCTACGCAGTAAAATCGCTAGTTAAATATTATTTCAACATACAAACGGATCTTTTTCGCGCTTAAGAATTGATTTCACGCGCGTCTTCAAGCGTATCTCTTTCTTCGTATCACTTGAAACTCAGAGAAACTCTACTATTTTTATTTTTACAGATAAAAAGGAGCGTTAAAAATACGCGTGGGACTTGTAGACGGAGAAAAGCACAGACGCCAAACCGTGTTATTTGGAGCATGCGTTTCGAAGATACCTTGCAGTCCACTGTCTCGTGGGATGTGGTTTTAATGCTACCCACGTTCCGCAGTTCGTATTCCCTCTCGGTGACTTCTTCGATTTCCCTTTGTATTCTGTCCGTCGCCCTCTTCAACTGCTCCAGTCTACGCTCCGCCTGTGCGCGCATACCGAACATTTCTCATGAATGTAAGAATATATAAAACACTATGTGGGTGAAAATACAAACACACGGCGGTGTTTGTATTTTCACCACACGTTTAACTCTTAACTTTTCTTTAGGAGAAGATACACGAGATTGATTGCTTGACATAAAAATTTATATATGCTTCTAATCAGAGTTCTGATCTCTTCGCGAGGAATTCAGAAATTTCAAGACATTAAAGTTGCATTTAAAAAACGAAGCATTAACTCCGTCATCCAGTCGATATCCGATCGAAGAGTAGATCGAATAGTTTTGAAGAATTTATCTGATTCTTTTTGACGAGTATTAGAGTTTCCGATAACCGATCCGCAGATACCGAAGGACACGGGCGTGCGGTCTTTTAAACTTGTATGTTCATCGTTTTGCGTATGTGTGTGCAATGCATGTATCTCTCTCGATATCTTTCTCATCGTATTTATATATCTCGTTATTTAACGCCGATTAATGGATCGATTGCAAACTATTGATAAACAGATACGCCGTTCCATTCGAGTGATACCAACCACTGTGGAGAACGAGACCGCTTTCAAAGAATTACGTACATATATACGTGCGGTAGGAAGGTGAAAGGGTTTTTCAAGCGGTGCAACAAATCGCTCGTTGCAACAATGACCGTCATCCTCGCGCTCGCCTCTATCGATCACGTATCGAGCGTTATCAGTTTTATCTCTAGAAGAAAGTATATCGCAACCTCTCTGACTCTCTGCAACGCCGCCCGACACGTCATTCGTGAAGCCCCGAAGCGGACAAATAAAATGACACATTTCCCGAAAAGGGTATACGGGCGAAATTGCGATCGAGCGATGACCTTCGGTCAAAAACATCAAGGCTCTCGTCGAAACATTTTTTTCTTTTTTTCGTACTTATCAGCGAACACATCGATCGGCGCTTTTGTCACGATAAAAATCTCTCTTCTCTTCCCCATCACTTTTTGACTCACTTCTGTTTCGAATGTTTACACCGAAGTTTCAGAATTAAGCCTGTGCCCTATCTCTATTTATATCTCCGGCGGTTATTCATTGATTCATAAACCTTTACATTCACTCGGGTGTCATTAAAGATCTCGCTCGGATAAGTGTTTCGCGATGATTAATTTTTCAGACCTGAAAAGACGCCAAGGCCAGTTTCAATAATACCTCGTCGGTGTGTCTCTCTACGGCAAGAGAGGTGCCGTAAAAGGGTTGACGTGGAACGTGTACGAAAGGCGAGGCGAGGACAGAGAGCCGCTACCGAGCTGCAGCAGCCGATATAGCCGAGGATTTCTCACGAGGATTTCCAGCTGTGACGCGACGCCGGTCAGGAATGCCATCCACACAGAAAACTGAGCGAGCACTGACGAAGAGGTAACGGCTTTAACTGTAATCATCTCGTTTCCCTTCTAAAAGAAATGGGCCACGACTCTTCCTACCGCTCTTTTCGTCTCTCTTCTCTCGACGCGTGCACCATCTTCGCTATACCTTCGAGAGTGCCCGGACGACCGACTTAAGGACCGAGCAACATTTGTACTGTCAAAAATTCCATTCTCCTCCGAGCATTATAAATTATAAAATGCAGACAGCACTTAAAAGGATAGAATATTGAAGAATATTAGGGCTCATTAGCCTCGTCATATATATGTGGAGTAATAATTGAGAATTAAAAAGCGTCAACAGTCATATGAAACTTCAATCAAATCAACTTTCTGTCGATTTTCTTTATCCTTGTCGTAAATAAGGTTGCCATGTAAAAAAGGACAGCCTATCTAAGCTAGATTGCTGCCTCGACTTTAATTGTAATTCGTATAATCATTTTGCTTTCTTTTAGAAACAGAGATCCATGTTTTTACATTGTATTTAGCGTTAAATATAAATGCGCTCTCTCCATTCCGATCATGAGCTTACAATTAGTATGATTCCGTATGAAGATCGCGTACGATATTACGTCAACTGTGAGTAATAGTTCGAAGTCAATCGACTTCAGAAGGATCGGTCTTCCAAGGTCTCTCATCGATGCCGATTTCAACTTGTGACATACATGATCGTCTAAAAATGCTAATTAATGAAATCGAAAATGTCATGTCGACTACGCATGGACGACAAGCTACTGTATTTTTTCTTTTTTTGCAAATAGAAGAGATGATTCATTCATTTCTTTCAATTTTTAAATGAAATTGATGTCTGTAACTTTTGTAAAACATTTCGTTCGAAAGAAAGTAAGTAGAAGTATCTAATTAATATCCCAAGTTTCTCGTCAATAGCCGCATTAATTATTATTATATATTTTCTAATGCAAATAAGCAAAGAACCAGCAGTTGAAATCACTGGCAAAAGTATTGACTGAAAAAGGCACATTTTATACTATATTATTATAATATAACTATATTGTATCTCAAAATTCTGTACTTTACGAATGTAATTACCTAAGAATTCCATGCCACAAATTTGTTTAGAATTTAAAAAGGACGAACAAAAATTTTCCGCGATCGTATAAATAGGAAAATCGCGATGACTTTGCAAATATCATTTATTGACTGATGTTTCAACTACCAAACGGTAATATTACGCAAACTATGTCGCGTCATCGGTCTAATTGTTTTAGATAACGATGGAACAATTATAAGCACGCGTTTATTTTAATCCTTTCAGTTTCCAACCAGGAATTTTTATCGTTTCTGCTGTCGTTGCCTTGCAATTAAAACGCCAAATTAATAAACTTTACGGAGAGGCAGTAAAGCGAGAGATACGATATCAACGTTACATAGGCGACTCATTGAAAAATGTCACTGTAAACACGGTAGCAATGTCAATAGAGATTTAACTCTCGCTCATCAGAATCCAAATCTCTCGTCCAGATCGCTGTAAATATCCATCGCGCAAATTGTGTAAAGTAACGAAATAATTACATCTTAAATCTAAAACTTTTTTCAAGCTCTTTATTTCCTCATTCAATAATTGTATACGTTCATTTTTATTGTCTCTATATGTTCGCATTTAGTTTCATTTTATTGATTCTCCGAGAGAAAGAGGTCCAGAAGGAAATATGCAATATATAAAATCAAACTATAATAAAGCAAGTTTCTTTTTTTACTTTGAAGCAAATACGAAGAGATGTCTCACGGATCGTAGGTCCACGTTTTGCGTAACGTCCTTTCGCTCGAAGAAGTTAGAGGTAAATAAGATCGTGTCTCACGCTTACATGACAGCAGATTTATTCCGTTTAGTTACACTTTCCCGATTTGCCGATACTTGCTTTCTTCACCAAACTGCTTCTCCGCCCAACTTTCCTCCTATAATGCTCATTTCAACGCGGATTAATTTCAATCTCGTTTAACTTACTTTTCATCTAGTTCTAAAAATTAAAGAAAGATAAAAAGTAAGTTAAACCGAGGTTTAAAGTCAATCTACATCGACAGGACGTAAGCGTACGTGGATTTCATTTTAAATCGCAGGAAGCGTAAGGGACACCTGGGACAGGATCAGTTACTCTGGAACATCACGAAGATACACGTCTGAAGGCTTCACGGCTTCTATACAAGGGTCGTCTGAATGAAACCTAGACTAGCCGCTTGAACGAAGTGTAATTCAAGACAGCGTAGGAATATACAAGCAGGTAAATATACATGTCACGTATGTCACTGTTGCTGATAGCGCTATATATAGCCAGCCCTAACATTAGGCAGGTGCGGACAGGTATCTCATCTCCAGTGACGTCACTATTCAGGCAGCAACCCGAGTCTCCACGTCTCACTTGGACGACCCTTCGCACTCCTCGTCGAGGCAGGACGGAAAGAGAGACAGAGAGTTGTTACGCGTGTGAGGGGACTCACCTCCATGTCGCGCGTTTCCGCCAGCGGGAATTCGGGAATGCGACGGCAGGCCGGCAGCGGCGACGGAACCGGACTGAATCTTTTATCAGGCTTCTCCTCCGCGACGGATACGCGAGCGGCGGCGGTGCGTCGACCTCGGGGCGGGGAACAATTTCGTGCGCTTTATCTGATCGCGAGGCGCGCCGACGAGCAACGACGACGTCCCCGCTTATTATCATGCCTCGCGCGCAAACTAATGTTGCGTCACCGGTTGTCTCAATATTTACGCCGACGGCGCGTGTCGCCGCGCGCGGGTACGACGCGTCGTCGTCGAGTCGTTTTCGGTACTCCGGAATGACGGGGATCTTCTCGCGCGCATGGTACACGCGGCCGACGACGCCGCCGCTCGTTCCCTCCTCGTCCCACCCGGCAGGAGCGGGTCCGCTCTGCTACCGCTGCGAGTTCCGGTGTCGCGCACCAACGAGCGCCGCTACCTCCAGGTGCGATAAAACTCCTCCTATTGTTAGCTTTGACTCTTTAACTCCCGAGTAACAGATGCCGTCGCGTTCGTGGAGCCTCAAACACCTTCTCC
Source organism: Temnothorax nylanderi (assembly GCF_030848795.1). Classification (NCBI taxonomy): domain Eukaryota; kingdom Metazoa; phylum Arthropoda; class Insecta; order Hymenoptera; family Formicidae; genus Temnothorax; species Temnothorax nylanderi. Next base: position 1,906,755 of record NW_027249069.1, on the reverse strand, counting down.
GGGCGAGAGCCGCTGTATCGCGCACTCGGTATCGCGTCGCTGAAAGCGCGAGGACCACTCGCGTCGACCTCGACAATTCGCGGATAATGGGATGCACAGCGGACTCGCCGTCCGAGAGGTATACCGCGAACAGTTGGTCTCGCCTGTTGCGCTCCGTTTTTTGTTTGGAGACCGAGAGCGCGACACCCCCCGGCCCGGCGCGCGGACGATCGCCGCGTGTATTCTTCTCGCGCGAGATCCGTACTCGAGAGAGCGTCGCCGCGACCTCCGTTCCCCGCTTTCGTCTCGGGAGAGCGACGGCGAGACTGCCACCGGCCAGTGTCGGCACACCTGTTGCAATCGAGTCCTCGCCGCTCGCGATACTGGCAGATAGCGATACAGGTATAGTACAGGCACAGTATTGTGTGGTACAGGTATACTGACGTCGTCCTGTAACAGTAAACACGCCGAGAGCCGGAATCGCGCCCGTTGCCGCCCGCCGCCCGTTGCCGCGGCGATCGTCCGGTGCGCGACACGTACGTCCCATTTTATCCTGACCCGAGCGGGGTCCGCCGCTCGCCATTTTACCCGCGACCTTGTTCCCCAACGAGACCGCGCCGACCGCGCGTTCTCCAACGAGAGCAACAGGACGGCCGACGGCCGACGGCGCGGCACGCAACGCAACGCAACGCCCGTCGCACGTCGCGACCGGTTTAATTGTTTGCCGGTCGCGCGCGCGTTTGTTGTCATCGCCGGGCACGGACCGTCGTCGTGAATGTTTTGGCATTTGCGACGACGAATCCGAGATGCCCGTAAATTGGCGTAAATATTTTGGATGCTTCCCCCCAGGTCGCGGGCTCGGTTCAACGGAGATGTCGAGTGAAATCGCAAACGAGGCGTATCGTGGCTTGGAAATAATTTTGGTCAATTGAGATACGTCTTTTCCACGTAGAAAAGAATTTCTGAGTGATCTTCTTTAGAGTGAAACAATTTCTCATATTTTCTCAGAAATTTTCTAAGAATTTCTCATATTTTATATTTATGAAAAATACTTATGTAAAACTTTTGAGATACACTTTCAGAAATTGGATGAGAATTTTTGGAATATTTCTGTATCTGTATATGAAAAATTCTGATAAATTGCGTGGATTTTCTCATATTTATTCAGATTTCGACAAACATGTATTGCCGAGAGAAATCTGAAATATTTCATTATTATTTTGTTTGACTCTTTATGAAAGACGTCCCAACGCGTATAACAAGTTCTGAGAAAGTCTTGAAATTTTTCATAGAACATCTGATTAATAATATGAAAATTTCTGGGACATTTTTTCAGGGTTCCCGAATATAATTTAAATCGGTAATTTTATTTAGACGGAGTAGACAAGGACCTAATTAGGAGATGAGCTAACAAAGAGGACTTGGTCTGATTCGCTCTTATTCTTCCACTCGTTACAACTGTTTTCGAGCTCTCTTGCGTGTCCCGATTTTTCAGTTCCGGGCGAAAAGTTCTGAAAGATTTCACAAGAGAAAGCCAACGAATTCCAAAATAATATCAATAATCTGAGCCGACATCTCAATCGAAAGGACAGGTGTTTCACGAGTATCGTGTTACAAGTTATCGTGTGCTAATTGTAAAACATCCTACTAGTAGCGCATGAGTGATAATTACAAAGGGAATGTAATATTGTTATACTTTTGTGTAAAATAATGAAAAATTATAACACTCCAAGCTGCAAACTGACATTATTCGTCATTTTAATGTCAAAATAACGTCAGTTTACTACCTGAGACATGTAACTTGTCATCGATTTAAAATCTCTACAAAACAATTAATAATTAAACAAATTAACTCTCACGTTGACCCTCTCGTATTCATGAAGGATATTCGCATTCGTAGAAAACTTTAACGCCACTTGCACGCCAACTCCCTTGACTTGACTTAAAAACTACTTAGCGGGTAGGTAATCGGAAATGATCCACGCAGAATATTTTTAGAAATTTATTCGTAAGTACAAAATATACGTAGAAAAATACATTATTCTAGTAAGCAAAATTATTGTTCTTTACATAGCCGATAAGTTGCGGCGCGAATTAGGCTCACGGTTTCAAAGCACGCTGTTATTGTGTATATGTATAATCATGAGCGAGCCGCGAAATTGTACAACGTAAAACTTCTGCGAGAACGTTCTTGAGTAAATTTGCATCACATAAGCCTTTCGCCTGTCTAAATTTCTACAACGTTATATGCAATCATCAGACTGGTTATTATTAATGCAAATAATTTTATAGAAGATTATATAAAGATTATTTGTTTTTTTTTATCCTCTATCATTACGAATATCGTAATTCGTAAATATTTAATGTTTATTAGCTATGTTATTAGCTACCGTACTTTTGTAATCTGATAAATCTTATTTCTATTTTATCAAAAAGGCACCCTTTATAATAATATTGTTTTTAGACATAAGTTGTATAGTATAATATGATCTATCTTGTTAATTAGTATCTTGACTATTGTTATTTTATTCGTCATATTCATTACCTTATACATGGTATTAAAAGTTATCTGGTTATTATTGTATATAAATGCATTATTTGTTATTATTACTGATATGTTTGTCAAAGAATTGGATCTGCGAATTATTGAGACTGTGAGAAATTGTGAAAACGATAGTACAGGATGGCGTGTAATATAATGTAATTGTAAGAGACTATATAGACTGCAACACACAGGCTTAATAATCGATTTTCTCGTAAAGCGTAGCTTCGTAGAGACTTGTTCTATAGTTTCGATTTTCTTTCTTTACACGAGCAATTATTTCAGTTCTACTACCGCATTCTATATATACATTAATCACATATTGGTACATTTGTGATCTTTATTATACCTGCATAAGAAATGTGAAATTATTCGAATCGATCAATTTTACTATTTACATTTCGAGAAAGTTCCGAGTTTAAATTTACTCCAGATAAGTAAAGGATATTCGGTTAGTTTTGTTTTTGGGAACTTCGTCTAGTTAACGATAGACAAGCTAGTATACGTGAACATTATGCTGTACAACAATTCCAAATGTCATTTTGTGATTACAGAACCGAGTGTGAGGAGTAGGCCTGAGAGAGAAAACTATCGCCCAAATTTTCTGGACGACTACTTAGAGTTTAGTTGTAATAGCTGTCCCTAAATCTGCAGAAACTTTTTAAAAGTATCAGATTTTTCACAGGTTTGTTCAACAGACTTTGGCATGAGAGTCGAAGACTCTCAGACTTGCAGGTCTATTTCAGGTGAGCAGTGCACATCTTGTATCTTATCGAATAAAATCTGCAGATTAAAACGTTAGTTCTTTTTTTAGAAAAACTTATTAGGGTAAGAATATTTAGCTGTGGCATAACTGAAGGTGAACTAAAGTTCGATTTGGCGATTTTAGAAGATATTTTATATCACCAAGGAAGACTGTAACAGACTCTTAGATTGATTAGTTAAAGATGCCACTAAAGAAGAGAGTTCAAGCCATAACAATTAAACAAAAATCGATCAATAATGTTCCTAATTAGACTGCAATCAAATAAATCTCGGAACTTCCTGGACATAAACTTTATACAGATAAAATAATTTATTTTTACGTTATTTAAAAATTTGGAAATTTGTAAATCAGATGGAAAATGTGGTTTGCGAGTTATTTGCACTTAATGTGTAGACACATAGTTATTGATATTTAATGTGTGGATTCTCGAATATTTGTAGCTTAATAACTTACTGCGATAAATATCTTGAAAGATACATTTTTTTTTTTGAAAAAAGATGTACTGGCCAAGACCGTTGTAAAAAAAAATGCGAGAAGCTGCGATATTCAAAGTGCGTTACAGTGCACATTACACAGTTTGCAAATAGAAAAATCTATTTAACATAGACAACTGAACTTTGTTTTTAAATTGCACGTAAACTTATAAACGCCTATAATTTGCTTATTTAGATAGTATAAAATATAATTGCTTCACAAAATGTTAAATGTGTTATTACTTAATGCACTCTATAAAAGAAATATCTTCTAAAATAATAATTTTAAAGACAGCAGAGATAAAAAGCTTCAATAGAATTGTTCTAAAAATAAATTATATAGCAGTACATTTACGAGACCCTCCACAATCTTAAAAAAATGGGAAATTTTATATGAAACTAAATCAAGACTATATAGCTGTAACATACTTTCTTACATTTGGCACTTCACCATATTTTCATATTTTTTTATGATTGCTAAATAAATATAAGTTAGTAGGACCACATCTAATAAAAGTAATAGATGTGAAACTACAAATAAACTGCATACATTTATTTTCCGTACATGTCAAGAACGAAATTGAAGATTGCAAAATTTAATTTTGAATATCAATTTGATATTAAACTTGGAAATTTAATAATGCAGGTAATTATTGCAATCAATACAAGCTCATAACCACAGTTCATAATAACATTATTATGAGATTATTATAATATTACTATATTATTATAAGAATATTTTAAAAACTTATAAAAATAATCTCTTAAACTGTAAAACAAATAAATGCCAGCACTATTAACTCGCATTGCTTACAATAAAAATACCACGCATCGTCAAATCGACAAGAATATTTTCATTAGTCCGTCACTTCTTTTTCTTAAGTTAATTATATCTCGTAATAAAAATGAGAAACACGATTACATCTATTTGGTTTTGCTTTCTAAATATTTATACAAGCAAAAAAGGTGTAGCATTATGCTGTGTTATTTCTTTCCTTTTAAGATTATTATATGTTACAACGATTATTGCATATGTACTTCAATCAATCGATTGTGTCTATTAGCGCATTGCTATGTTACAAAATATATTTTGAATGTAATCAACGTTAAACTTTACATATCTTATTATACAAATATTATTACTTTGCACATCGATCTATCTCTTCAGAGCTTTGACAATAATACTATTCTTGTCAATTTGAAAAATGCTACTCTTGAAGCTATCGCTAGATAAAACTAAAATCGTATTTTGTTTGTCAGATTGCTTTATAATTGTTCGTATATCCTCATTTATGATATATATCGATTTCTGGTTGTCCACCTTCGCTTGCAATCCATGTTCGCGACACAACTTGATCTGATGTAGCGGTATGGTTACGTATTTATTCTGAGCGATTAGTTTACTCAACTCTTCGGAACGGACGTATAAATACTGATGATTTTGTCGTTGATCGGTTTCCTGATTCGCCTCGACAGAATCTTTCGGAGAAACATTTAAGATTTCTACCACATCTGTCGCAACAGACTGAGTTATACATTCATTTTCTTGCAATATATTTTGATTTTCTGGAATACTCTCTTCGCTATCTTCATTCAATGTCTGCGAGATATTAATATTTGCGTATATAATCTGCGCACAGATGTTATTTCCTGGATACTCTTTACTTTCAATATCGAAATTATCAGATTTTGTAGATTTTTCATTCGTGACATCGTTCTGCGTAATAACGTGTACGTCATATTTTTGATCATTTTTATTGGAACTTGCAGCTTCTGTTTGCTCTGTTCTTAAATGTTTGTATGTTGTGTTTCTTTCTTGTGTATTATTGTTGCATATTTCCTTATGATAATCATGCGTAGATTTATGCCGTACTTGTAAATTGCTTTCGTCTTGTTCTTCTGGAAAATCTGCGTTTATCTCCAGTATTTCTTCTTTTTCTTCATTCTGTGTCTCGTTTCTACCATTCACTTCGCATCTCATTTCATTACTACACTCGTAAATCTTATCCTGATCTTCGATATTATGCTGATAGACAACATGATTTTCCTCATTATTAGTTACTCTTAAGTTATCGTAAAAAGGATCTTTTAATTGCAGCAGGCCGTCCTCTATACCGTTAATACATTCCACATTGACGTTACTGTTCTCCCTATCGGGATATTTACAATCTACAGCTATTTCAGTCTCTATACCATCAGTCTTATTCAATTGAGATTCCGAGCAAATCTCAAAACTCCCAAATTTATCAATCTGTATTATATTGTTCGTCTCCCAATTTCTGTTACTATCGATATCCTCTTTCAGAACATACTCTTTTACTGTATTTGTAATAACTTGAGTTTCGTCATGGTTTGTGAACTTTACAATTGCATCGGACGTGATGTCATCGACACTCATCGCAACTTCTACAGTGCAATCCTTTCTTTTTCGATTAGTCCGAACTTTTTGAACGTCTTCTTCCGGTGGATGCAAGACTTCGCCAAGTGTGGTGAGAATTTTATTGTGTCGTGTTTTTAAATGACGTTTATAAGTGTTCCTGGTTTTGAACCTAACACAAAAGACAAAATATTTATGTTATATAATCGAAACTATCAATGTCAATCGATTTTGTGTCTCTTTCTCTGGAGATAGAATTAGAAAGACAGAGAATTTTTTTAGTTAAAATTAAATTAAAAATCTCATTTGGCTTTAACTTATTTATAAAAATAGAATGTAAACGTCTGTATAAAATATATTACTATCCACATAATTCATAAATATACTGTCTAAATATACTTCTAAACAATAATTTTACTAACCGTTGCCCACAGTCATCACATCCGAACGGCGCTTCTCCAGTGTGCCTACGTTGATGCTCTCTAAAGTGAGACGGATGCCTGAACTTCTTTCCACAATCTTTGCACGTAAAGCGCGTTTCATTTTGATGAATCAACATATGGTACTTCAAGCTGTGCCTTCTTGTAAAAACCGCTTTGCACATCGAACACTCATACGGCTTTATTCCAGCGTGACTCCGATAATGGGAGACTAAAGTTGTAGGCGCTGTGAAACTACGAGGTGGGTCACAGATGCGACATTGAAGATTGTTTCCTGTAGGATTACCCTTCTTTTTAATACGTTCTATATATGCTAGTGCCATTTCCCTTTCTTCCTTGCTCGTGCCAATAAACTTTGCTTTTCCTTTAGGCTTGGTAGTCGTAGATACCTCTACATTTGATTCCGTGCTGACTTGAGTTTTATCTGCTCATAATATATATGCATAAATATAATAGAAATTTACATGTGTTATACAATTATATTTTAGCATAATAGTATTCGTCTCTATAACATCAATCATAAGACAGTGTTGTATTTTATGTATTTTATTCTATAAATTATAAACTAAGTTAGGAACATACCTGGTGAATAAACAATATTAGAATTTTGAGAATTTTCAGCTAATTTCTGATGAACGTGAGAGTACTCTTTCATGTGTACACTATCAGTACCAACGACCATAAACACAATCTGGAAAGAAATATATATTTGTAAAATATAGTACGTATATCAAATGTAATGTATATTTTTCACAATTATATACTGTTTTAGATTGTATAATATGTTAAGAATTTAGGTAATTAGTAGATTGTTCACTAACATTTTCTTCTCCCGTTGTATTATCAGGGACATTATTAAGAGACGTTTCTCTCCTATTAGGCATCTTGTCATCCAATCGTTCAGAATAACTATGATCGCCGAGAACCTTAATATCTATTTGCTCAGAATTCTTTAATTCAGAATCGTGCTCTCCCTCCTTTTCCGATCTCTGAAAACATTTCTGCTTCTCGTTCTCTTTAATGTTAATACCGTTTAAGTGTATTTTACGTAAATAATTGGGTTTTTCCAATATCACATCTTTGTTCTCCTTATTTAACGTTTCTTGAGGTTTCTTTATCTGTTGTATCCGACTTTTCTTACTTTGCAGATTAGTCTTCAAATTCTTATGGTTTATACTTTTCGCTGTAAATGTATCATCTATAATATAAAAAAATTCTTTTAACAGTACTAAACTTTTCCAGGATTAGCATTTACATGTCATTTTAATAAATTTAGAATTTAATAAAATTAAATAATCGTAAAAAGTATCATCGAAGATTTCTCTTAATATAATTCTATGGATTTGTAATAACACAGGACAATAATAAGCTTACTAGTACGTACAAGTCTCTTTATCTGCTTTCAGGTGTTCTAAATGCTCCTCCAGGTGATTTTTAATGCGCACTCTAGCCTTTTCCTCGCTAGCAAAACTGGTATATGTCCGATGGCAACCAGGCACTAACGCACAGGTATAGGAATATTGTCTTTTGAGCTCGTCGCTTGTAAAAACGGCAAATTGCTTAACGAGATGTGAAACAGACATGGACGCAAGCTGAGGTACAGTAAAGCATGACTCTTTCCGTTTCACACTCGCTGTTTTCGGTTTGTATTGCAGCGTCAGCATTGAGTTAATATGTTTCTTTTCGGAGTGCAATGTTTGCGAAGCAACCTCTGCGAGTACCTCCAACAATGCTGACGGACTGTCTCTTCCTATAGTATCTGTAAAAGTTTTTACAATTATCCTCAATTATATCTATATATTGATCCTGCAATACTAAATATGTATTTTCAACTGAAAAAAAGTTAAATTCTCTGAAGAAAAAATCAATTCTTTCAATACGTAGTGTTAGAAAACTTTTATAAATCATGTTATGGAGCTTTAACGAAAGACAAATACTGAAATTACAATATTTTCTGTGTCGACAACAGATTTTGTTTCACATATGCGTATATTTCGTATCATTGCATGTCCATTTCTATCAATACAGATTAATTTCAATCTCGCGGTTTAACTTCTTATCTTCTTTTCGTTTTTAGAACAAGAAAATGATAAAAAGTACGTAAAACCGAGATTAAAGTTAATCACATTGGTAGAGATGGAGACGTAAAAGGGAGAGATACGTAACAAGAAGTGCATAAATGTTCTATTCGATAAAACGCGCTATTGTCAACATGAAGTTTCTCCATGACCTCAGTAATTAAAGTTAAACTAGTCGTAAAGATCACGCCTGAAAAATATACATTTCAATTATTTAAGAAAAAAAAAGAAAAAAAAAAAACTAAAATCCGTGCAATTCGCGTCGGATGACGTTGATCCGTCTTAAGTGAAGCAACATCGCTGGAACGCTTCCATATACGCCGAGCAAAAGTTGTTTTCGTGTAATAGCAGACGCCATAAGGACGCCCAGCAGACGGTTTTTCAGTTTACTATCTACGATCGTGTCGCGTACGCGCGTTTTTCCCCGATCAGTATACGCGCGCGCGTCTGCTCGCGCGACTCGACAATATACGCGAAAGCGAAGCGTGGATCGCGGCGGGATTACCTCCGTTGTACGAATCTGACACATGCTGCGGATTTCTTTTGGCGTTCATGATGGCATTCACGTTCACGGCGTGCCTACATTCCCTGACTACACTCGTTCGCGAACAACAGGTTCTCCGTTTGTTGGCCAAATTCCTCCTCCTTCCTCCTCCGCCCCTTCTGTCAATCGTCGACACTGCTGCCAACAGTGCCGACGCGCGCGTCGCGCGAAATCAAGGAGAGCGCGCGGATCACGGACATCTCATTGGCCGCGTTCAGCAGACACAACTGTTGAGTTCGTCTTATCAACACTCTGCGTTGATTGGTTGGTTCTAAAAGTAATAGCCAATCACGTTCGACTGCTACTGAGCGGCTTGGTCTGCTGAACACGACCAATCCCAAGTTGGGATTCCCAACCCGTAGTGTGATACAGGCTTTACGCTCGGTAATGGTTCGTGTCCGTGCTACGGTTCATGCCGTTCATGTCCGAACTACTTAGATTTTAGATGGAAGATACGAAGATAGTCTAATTATCTGATACAAGAAGAAGAAGGAAGATAGTCGAGATGAATGCTGCAACTCGAGGTCAAACCATGGTCTGAAGTTCGGCTTTTAGGTTTTTTATGGTTTTTTTAACAATTTTTAACGAGACAGGTTATATTATTGTTAGCCTAGCGTCCAACCCTCTTGGTTCGAGTTCCCAAATAAAACATTTTCTCACGTTCGCTGATTACTACATATCTTTCTTCTCGCGCGATGATTTTCCCAATTATAACGTGATGCTCGTATTTTTTATACAATATGTAATAAAAGGTAATAGAGGAATTACCTCATGTGACTAATACTACGTTTACGCGAGCGTTATTTCTGTAAGTAACTTACGATAATTTATTCTGCGTAAACGGAGTATTGTAGTAAGCTTACAATAATTTACTCCGCGTAAACGGAGGTCTTTAGCAGAGACCCTTTGTTTACGCGGAGTAAATTATCGTAAGTTGCTACAGAAGTAACGCTCGCGTAAACGTAGTATATATATATATATATATATATATATATATCTACAAAATCTGCACGTATGATCTACAATTTTAAAATTATCAGAATTAGTTGGCAGGACGTTATATTTTATTTTCTCTAACAAAATGAGTGTATGAGCCAGAAACATAATACAGCAAGTTGTTTTTTTCTTCTATCTTCTACAAAGTCTATAATTTTTTTTATAAAAAATAATATAATTTTTATTTAAAAAAATTATATTATTTTTTAAATTATTATGATGTTTAAATTATATTGTGATATAAAATTATATTATGATATATATTGTTGACAGGAATATAAATCGAGGAAATTAGGACAGTACGTGTGCGAACAGCAAAGTACCGAGAAGCCGATAGTTCTAAGCGGAAACTGCCGCGAGATATCGTAGCACGTTGTAAAAGGATGCAGGTGATGTGTATGTATGTATATGTATGTATGTATAGAAAACTAACTAAAATTAAAATATTCGGTAACGAGCCGTGAAAGAACACGCACGGGATAATATTTTTTAAATAGGATATATTTTTTTAACTTTATTTAAACCGGAGGCGCCGTGTTCTCTTTAAAAATATTTCTACTAATCCTTTACACTGCTTAATTAATTACAAAAATTATGGAATTTATAATTATACCAATACAATATTTTTTAGATGTTCCGAATTGATTCTTATTGTGTCTTTAACTGTATCACGAATCTATCTTCTCAACACGAGACTTCAAGGGGTCGAACGAAAGTGTATCGCGGCGAATCCGTAGCATTTTTAATAATGTCGATGCGGAGAGGAGGATCGCCCGAGTGATCGCACGCTCGGGGGTGCGCACCCCCGAGCACCCCCGAGTGGCAACGTGAGGTCGTTTGGAAGGCGACGAGGAAAGGAAAACGGCGCGTGCACCATCGACGAATGCATCGGCGCGGCACAGTACGGCGGCGAGCGCATCGCGGGGGAGTTCGAGGAGGGGGTGGATCTGCCGCATAGCGTGAGGATATAGAGTGCCGAGGGAAACTCGGTGACTCGGTCGCGTAACGCGCGTCAGTCGGTTGCTATGCGTCCGGGTGAGGTGGCGAACGCGGCGCGCGAACCGGATCACCGTCCCTGAAGGGAACGAGTGTCGGCGCTCTCATCCCGGCCGCTTGACGCGGGAGGCGGCGACGGCGGCAACGACGACGACGAGGACGACGGCGACGACGAGGACGACGACGACGACGACGGCGAGAGGCGAACGCGTACACTCGCACGCTGTCCAATCCTTTCCCCGGCGACGGCGACGACGGCGACGGCGACGGGAGCACCTATCGTGCGACGCGATTAGACACCCCCCGGGCACGAGCCACGAGCACATGGTCCGGCGATCGCGACGATCATGATCGCGTACCGAGCCGCGCCGATCATCGGCCTCGTCTTCGTCGTCCTGGCGGCCACTTTCGATCGCGGTGAGTGCCGATCGAAGCTCGGCAATCGTCCGGCGGTTCCGTTCGCGGAAACAGAGGCTCTCCCGGGAACAGCGATCGATCACCCGTTCGCGGAACACGCTCGATTGGAGCGGCGAGGGCCTCGATCCCGCGACAATCGAAAGACCGAAATTTCGCACGCGGTTGCGAGAGAGCGATCCTTCCTATTTTTATTATTTTGCACGCCCGATTCTTTACGATAAATATGAGGTATTGATGTAGGTATTGATGATAAAATGACACGAGTGACGATTCTCATTTGGGACTGGGAAAAGAGCTAACTTATCGAGAGACAGAAACTCCCACTTTGAGAAATGCATTTGATATTTTTACATGCTTTTACTTCGTTTTACAAAATATTGATAACTATTATAAGAAATATTTTATATCTGAAAGCTATTATAATTGCATTAGCAATCGATACAGCTTTAATACTGAGTAAAATAAATAAGTGCTTTAAGCACGTTCTTTTAAAGATAGGTCTCTCTTGTAGTTATCTCGTTTACAGAAATTATTGAATTTTCACAGAAATTGGATTTCACTTTCCGGAATAGCGCTGAAAGAAGTTTGAAAGGCAGTTTAAAACCGCTTATACATATATGATAAACTGACGTCCTTACGACGGTTCTACATCGTCTAACTCGCGTTAGTTTCCATCAATGCGGTACTTTCCGGGAAAATACAGGAGATTGTTCGATAAACGTATACAGAGAGAAGTTTAATGTTTCCCAGGGGAATGTACAGGATTTCGACGGGCACTTGGAACTTTCAGTGGGAAAATTGAGCGAGAGGCTCAAGTAGAAGCCCCCCGTTAAGTTCGTCCTTCTCGCACGAACTTAATTCAACATACTTGATATAAATCGGACTCAATTGCCACTTTTGAACATTGCCTCGTCCGAAAGCGTATAGGAACGATCGATAATACGACCTCGTGCACTTTATTCAGGAAAGGAGTGAGGAAAGGAGTCGTATACATCACGGGCGCAATGCAGAGGCGATGGCAGGGAAAGTTACCGCCGTAAATGAGCCGCCCAGACGGAGACGTCTCGTCGGGGGTGGTTGTAAAAGCCCAGACAAGCACACGAAAGTTTAGAAGATGTTTAATCCTTCGTGATCCGAGTTAATCTCGATGCGACATTAAATCATCTTTTTTTCCCCCCTTAAGTTTCATGTCGTCCGTGAAACAGTATCTCGAGATTTTGTAGATTTGTTCAATATTCTAGGAATGTATGCGCGTGAAAGTAAAAACGTGTTACATACGGTTTAAGAAGTTCCGCAATCTTCGAAATTCTAATCTTCTAATCTTGAATAATTCAAATCTTGTAAGACTCTCGCAGGATTTCTCTGTCTTTTTACTAATATTTTAGAGAAATTCTCTTTGCGACGCGCGTAATCGACGTAACGATATGTATTTGCGATATTTTATTTAAATTTTGTTACGTGTGTCTCGAGCAAGCAAGAGTTATATTTTATATTATTTATTTATGACTGTGCAGACAGATCTAGTTGTTGCAACTTGCAGACAATTTCTCATGAATGAATATACAAAATATATTATCTTTATATGCGAACCCCGAGAACAATACTGTTACAATTCAAAATTTCGCAATTTTTTGAAGAGAGAAAAACAAATTTAATTCAATTTTTTTTAATTGTGATATAATTAACGCAAAATTATTTACGATATTTTATTATAATGAACTTATACTGTTTCTTGAACAGATCTGTGGTTTACTTATCAATAAACTTGATATATTATTCGTTCAGGAAATTGCAACATAACCGGTTTAGATTAGATTAAAAAAATAACAACACTTCCGTTCCTTGCAACGGATTTAGATTTGTGACGCTATTATAGCACGTAGATAACATTTTATGCATACTTTTTATGGACTTAACTCGAAATTAAAATTTTTCGAGCTGTGACAGTACTCTTCTCGGGTACATTGAGATACCCTGCTAGTGCACACGGATAAAAAATTAGGTCATTTAAAATGAACTTATCGCGACGTTCTAAATTCTTAATGTTCGAAATTTGAGATTGGTTTCAATTTCTTTTTATATCTTTTTACATCCGTTTATTTTAACGTTTACAAGAAGCAATCGGGAATCAAGAAAAGAATCTCCTACATCATTGATAAACCCCTTAAAATTTAGATACTTCGAGACACTTTCTCTCGTTCAATTTTAGAGAAATGTCTCCCAAGCCCTTTTAATTCATCTATTTTTCAGGGTGGATTGGAAGGAAACAACTCGTTTCCTCCTTCAGTCAGCCCTTTTTCGCATCCTTCCACGGATTTCGCAAGAAGACAGCGATATTTAGCATTGTTGGCGGTCATACGCGGGTATTATCGTTAGCAAGAATACTGGTCGGCGAATTCCTACAACGGTAGCACTTGTGGTTCTTCGGGCCGCGAAGATGAGCGTACGCGCGATTGTCAAATCGAATCCTATTATACCGTGCTAGAAAAATATCGCGATAACTCCGCTTGTCGGGAATGTCGAATTTACCCATGGGTATTCATGGAATGATCATCTCAATCGATATCGCTCAAAGACGAATTAAGAAAAGAAATTGTCTGTTTGTCGCGGCTTTAGCGAGATTACAAAATAATCTCGTTAAATCTTATTTGATCGTATATCCACAATTTTGTTGAAAATAGATTATTTTAGGACGATATGGAACTTGATAAAATTGCATTTGTGCAGAATTATAAAAAATTATTACGACAAGACGACACGTCGCATATCTTGCGCTAAGCATCTCCGGAAATTTTGCATATATTTGTTCTAATTTATTGCATTATTTATAGCGCTCGATTGTTCGTTTAATTAAGAATCAAACGGTCTTCTTTTTTTTTCCAGAATTAAGTTCTCGCCAGACGCGACCTGGTTTCGCGTTAAAATCGCGTTGCCGATGATGGTGTGAATCGGGCGAACTTCGAACGAGCTTTTCCCTCCGTCGACGTTTGTCGATACACATCCGGCGACGCTTCGACGGCGGAAAAGTCGAATCGGGGAAACGACCACAATATAGATATTCGTTTCCCTCCGCGTCTGAGCACGATCGGAGACGCGATGTCGTTATCTTCCTGCGTCGGGATGATTGTCTGCTTGCGGTATGACGTAACTTTCAGCGGCGCAAAGGTGAAACATGAAAGTATTCGGACGAAAATGACGTAACTCGATCAGGACGACGATAACGGTCTCGACGCGGGATTTCGTCGCTTCCGGATTTCTGCAGCGATCGCGCTGTGACGGACCCTAGAGGCCTAGATGATAGACCACGTTTTCGCACACCGAGTCAGAGAGTCGATCGTTAACGCGCTCAGCGCGAGAGTTACGCGGTCTCCCTCCACCCGATCGAAGTAATTGCCGATACGAAATTAACGATGGCATCGGCAATCCCGGTATTTACACGAGATATCGCGGATGAATCCGATGAATGTGCTATATCCGACAATTTGTTGAAATTTAGGGTAGCGCGCCTACGACAGGCAGACCGTCGCGAGGGCTATCGAGCGACCCACTTTCTCCTTCTCCGACCCCCCTTTCCTCTCACTTACCGCCCCCTTCACGCCCCTCTGCTTTGCCCTGTGTACTCTCGATACAGTTTTTGTTTATCTCGCTTTTCTTATCACGATGGCATTATTCCTTTTTTCCCTATTTTTACTCTATTTTCCTTTATATCCTTTCTCTTTTCTTTTAAAAATACATTTCATTTCTCTAATTATACAGCATTATCTATCTCTATGTCGTGGGATCTAAAGAGAACTTTAGATCCAGAAAGTTGAAACGTTTGTTTTACTATTTCTGATGAAAAGCTAATTTGTTTATCTCGAGAAAATAATGGCGAAGTTTTAATCAGCAGACTTTTACTTATTTATCTATCCAATATCTTCATTGATATTCATATTTATCTTATTATTTCGCGCGCGCGTTTCTATATTTTGTAAGAAAATGCATGCATAAGTGATGTATGTCCAGTTTCGTTAACGACGAATAAACTTTTGTCAAATAACGACCATTTATCCGAATTTGTCCTTATTTCGCGGGCAAATGCAATTGCATAATGCAAACGAAATAAACCATATAGATTCACTCAAATTATCTGTTGTCGATGAAATCCGTAGAATAATCCAACTGTGAATTTGGTTTCAATGAAATTTGGTTCTCTTCTAAAGTTTGACGAGATACTGCTTTCATATATTTAAGTATCAGAGTTTTATTCACCGTAATGAAACTTTTCGACATGCACGCGTTCGATTTTATTTATAAGAATATTTAGAACATAAGAAAATTTCTTTTACATAAATTTTTATGTATTATCCAGAGTACAAAGATTTGTTGAAATAACAGGAAGTTAAGTAGCAACACATAATAATATCCTACTTTGTTTTAGAATGCGTTGATCTAAAAAAAGGTACAACACGGAAATAGCACAGTAATATAGTAAAATAGAAAAGAGATGCATAAAGAAGAAGAGAGGATAGCTCGAGCGAAGGTCGTGTGCGAAGCGAATTGATAGTGAAGTTCACGTCGTTCAATGTTAATATAGCGGCGGTGGTGAAGTGGTATGAATTCGTTACTTATATATTTGTTCCCAATCGCCTGATTCCGTATCCGGTTGCAAGAATTCGGATTCTTCGTATCGATCCGCGAGGGACAGCTGAGTGGTAGAGGTCTTCGCGTGCGTCTTGCCCCGCTGTTCGATATCAGCTGGCGCCGTATCAGCCTGGTTCCGGTATAGCCGTGGGATGCGCACCGGGACGCGCGTGCCAATGTTACGTCACAGAAGGGCGAGACGTGAACCAGACCTTTTCCTCCCCCGCCGGATTTGATCCTCATCGCGGCTGACGTCCGTTGATTTCGTCGGCGAGATCTCTGCTCTCTGAAATACGAGCCTTAAAGTATTCATAAAACACAAAGGGAGGGAGAAGATTTTAGCTGGACCGTAATCCTCACACCGCGATCTTTCATATAAACGTGTCGCCTCCGTTTAAGTCGCGTTGCAGTATCACAGTTAAAGTATCACAGATACCTTTAGGGATTTAGGGGAGACGATTTTGCTCGATCTTAATTCGAATCCGAGGCGAATGCAAGTGGTGATCGATTTCTTTTTTCTTTTGATTTCAGGTGAAGCGATAATATGTTATCAATGCAACAGCGAGTACGACCCCAGATGTGGCGACCCGTTCGATTCGTACAGTTTGGGGACTGTGAACTGCAGCTTTCAGCCTCGTCTGGAGCATCTCAGTTACTTAGAGCCTACTCTTTGCCGAAAAATCAGTCAAAAAGGTGAAACCTCGCTTGTTTCTATAGCACGTACATTTGATAAATTAAGCTTCAACAGAAATTTCGAAAGTTTCATATTTGTCAAAGTAGTCCGCGCTTATCAGTCCTCCATTTAATTTAATTCCACATTTAATTAATTTAGAATTATTAATTTTCCAAATAGCAGCTCGCAACCGTAACGATTCGCCGTATGTTTTAAAAAATTCGATTCGTCGTTATTTAATTAAATGCCATTTATATCGGTTGCAATAATATCAACAAGTTTGACGCGCTTTCATCTCACAAACTTGTGACATCCTACGGTCACATTACGTTTTGTAGATAATATACGTAATAGCGTTGCAATAATATCACTTTAATGTTATAACTAATATAACTCTAACAATTCGTTAATGCAATTGAACGGAAATCATCAATTATTTATACATGAGCTTTTTCATTCGGAATTAGTCGACTCTAAATCTAAAGAATTCCTCTATCATTGAGCGGCAAAGAACAAGTTCAAAACATAAGCGATCGCACGTTTAAAGTCTATCTTAGATTTAAAGTTTAATCTAAGTTTATCTTACATCTCTAAACAATTCTAAATCCCTAATGTCCATTTCTATCAATGCAGATTAATTTTAATCTTGGTTCAATTTCCTTTTTATCTCTTTCTGACTTTTAGAACTATAAGAAGATGAAAAGTAAGTTGAATCAAGATTAAAATTAATTTGCATTGGTAGAAATAAACATAAGCGGCGAGGGGGTTCAAGTAGAGGGTTCAGGTCGATACTGATCCCCGTTACTGTTGCAGTGTACGGCAAGGTGAGGGTCGTCCGCAGCTGCGGCTACATCACGGACGAGAAGGACAACGGCGAGTGCCTTAAGAGGAGCGGCACCCACGATGTGCGCGCGCTATACTGCTCGTGCACCGGTGATCTGTGTAACTCCGTCGAGAGTCTCCGCACGCCGTCCCTACTGCCACTGGCGTCCCTCCTGACTGCCGTGCTGGCGACACCGAGCCTGCTCCTATCGTGCCCGACCGCGCCGCTCCGTATCTCCCTCTCGACGACCTAATTCTGCCTAGTCTCGTTCGAGTCGCACCCCGAGGATCCCTCAGAATCTATCCCTTTCCCCCTCCGGCCCGTCGTCGCGCCGCCACGGACCGTTCGTATCCCAGGACTCGCAATCGACCTTCTCTGTCGATCGTTATCGTCAATTTCCCTCTATGGATTTCCCCGATCACAAAGAGAAGATCGCGAAAGGCCGAAGGAAAAGGATGTTCCGACTTTCAGTATCGTAATTACCGGCTTTCGGCCTAATTAAACCGCGCCGGACAATGATAGAGACGCGTCAATCATCTCCACGTCGCTAACGAAAAAAAAACCTCGCACCCCGAGCGATCGAATTTTTTCCCTCCTCTTGTCCCGAAGTAGCCGGATATCCGATATTGTACAACGAATCCGACTCAAGATTGTATTGGTTTCGCGACGTGAGTTTCGAAGACTCCCTCCGGATTTCTCGCGCGTTTGTATCCTGCACGAAAGCCTTGATGACGCGACGAGGGATGAAAGACGACGCACGCTTCGTGATTTTCTCGTAGATAGTTACGAATTTTCATTATTAACGAAGAGATTTTAGATTGACTCCTTCCCCGACGGTGTCTTTGACTGCGAACGGTCCGTAACATAGCCAGATTAATTAACGTAGCGTAACGGTGATAACTGCCAGATGCGCGAGGGCGACACTTCAGTAGTATACATATCTCTGCGGAAAAAAAAGAAAAAAAAATGAGAGAAAACGCAAAAACGATACGACGGCCTCTGCGAAAAAGAAAGAAATAAAGATTTCAAAATCGATCACCTCTCGTGTTACGCCGGTATCGCGCTCGTCGCGCAATTCGGGTTCAAATCGGCTGTCGGACAGAGGATATTTTTTGCACAGGTAGATTAAGAGGAATCGATTAAGAATTCTTTCTGCAACCAATTTACTGATCCCTCTCTAATTGTTCTAAACGTGTTCGAATTATCCTCTCAATGTACATTAAAAAATTAATTCTCCAGCAACGTTAATGCGATCTCTTAAATGCGAACTGCGAGGTCTCGCAGTTCTCTCGCGAGAAGAAGATTGAGGAAATCGTGAATCTCTGCAGAACGCATTCCCATCGATTCCTATCGATTCGCCTACTTTCGTAAACGGGAACGAGCCGAATATCTTATCGCGCGACGAGCGTGAATATCGAGGGTGAGAAGGGCGCAGCAGGGGAGGCAGATATCTCACGAGAGAATTTATGATTAGTAAAAAAAAAAGAGAGTCTCACACGGTAACAAGTAAAATGCAAAGTAGCGGCATCGCGATAACACGTTTTCGCACCCCGCGCCTGCTACCCGCTGAACACTGATTTGCGTGTCTGTGCATGAGTCTGTGCCTGCCCGGTATGTGTGTACGCATTAATTACGACGTATACGCACGCGAAGTAAAAAGTAACATAAATAATATATTTTGTTGTCGGAAGCCTAAATGGAATTGCACGCGAGATCGACGGGCATATGCTTATTTCTAGAGGTGCAACGACACACATAGCGTTCGCGAAACGGAACGGGATATAAGATATAACACGAGACGTATCCACGTCGCATCCATTCGGTCTACTTCGGTATTATTTATCGCGCATCGTAATTCAATCGTGATATAATTATATAACATAGTTTTTTCTGTTACGTAAAACGTTTGTGAAACGTCCGATTAAATTATTATCAATTTATACTTAGAATTATAATTTAATGTATAATGTATAATAATAATGTACATACAAATTGCATAACTAGATATTATAATTTATTCAAATGACAAAATTAATGATTATTTTAAATTTAGTAGGAAGCAAGAAATCACGATGATGTAAAAGTTTAACATCGTCGACAAACAATTGTTTTATCGAGAGATTATGATCGCTAATTTATTGGAAAATTGTTACGTTCATCTGAAGCTCTCTCGATTCACTTGATATCTCTATTCAATTGATCATCACATCATATCGAGTTTTCCGAACTAAACTGAACGTAATCTGAACGGATACGACGTACCGCTTCTTTAAACGATTCTACGTATAAGACGAGCTGTGTAAAGAACGGGGATAGGTATAATATATCGATATGCCGGGAGAGACCTCGCAATTTAGATGCTGTAAGAATCGAAGGTCCGCCGTCGCGTCCACGATTATTCCGTGTTTCGCGGAACCTTGCAATAAATGTAGTTTAAGCCTGAGTCACCTGAGCGTACAATAATCGCCGTTCGGTATGCGTTTCTTCGAATGCTTGGCATGTTTGCGCGTCTGTCTGTGCAATAATTAATTGAGCGTAACGCTAAACTCGATAGCTCAATTAGGGTCGGTAGTTGCACCTTGGAGTGTCCGATAATTTACCAACCAAAGTCTTCTCTGTCTCGTTTTAGAACGCGTGCATGTTTCGCCGCTAATATAGACCCAGGGATCAGTTGAAACCGACGTTGGAAAAAAAAACCGGCCCTCAATAATTCGTTGTTGAAGGGAGAGGCGTTCGGTGATAAGTGTTCGGTAAATACAGGATGTTCGGTGATAAGCGCGTCGTGGTGAACGGCGGTCCAGGTCGGAAACTGAAGCTCTCTTTCAATGAGGTGTTACGTTTTTCTCACGATTTTTGGAAACTTATGTTAAGTATCATTAAGTCGAGATAATCTTGGTGAAAATTCTTCTTAGAATTTCTCATACAATATTTTTCAGGACTTCTATATAAAATTTATAACTTTTTAAAAAATTTATCAGGTTCTTTTATACGAATTGGAATATTATTTGGAAAGTGTGCAATCTTCTGTAACATGAATTACGTGAATTCTGAAATATTCTAAGACTTCTCGTTGTATAATTTCCAAAAAAAGTTTATAAAATCTGAAAAAGTTTTAGATATTTTTTTAGAAATCTTTATAAAATAAAATATAAAAAAAATTGTTAAAAATATTGAGATTTTTTTTCACCAGGAAAATTCGTCGAAAGCCATTTCTTTTCACAACTCAGAACCTACTCATGATATTTTTAAGAAGGCGTTATGTAGCAACTGCCATGTGTATGCGCCTAAACTGCAATAATCGAACATCCTCTATAATACTGATGCTAATAATAATAGTAATAATGATGGCAACATGCAGCAACGTGCCGGCAAATGTAACGAACGAGCAATAACATATAATGGAATTTACAAAAGAAAGAGAGGGAGAGAAATTAGACGAAGTAGGTGCGCTTGATCAATATAAATTATGTCACTCTACCAGCCCTGCAAAGTGATCATCCCTAACGCTGCTGTTACCACCTGTTATCGCCATCGATATGGTCACTATTAACTACCCTAGTCAGCCAAGTCTGTTAAGAACAGATTTTGCGAAGTTCTCTGTTACAAATTTTGTCGGCAAAAAGATTATATAAATTCGATACAGCATCTGGCGTATACAATGCTCGTTGGCGGAATTATAGCGATATTTGTCAATAAAATACGACGGGAGATTGATGGTCGAAATCAAGTGGATGTTGACACGTTTTCTGCACAACTTGACGCAGACGGAATTGAAGCAGAAAATCTGCGTTCGACAGGTTTCCGCTTGGTTTCTTGCTGTCGAATTATGTCAGCAGGTTTATGTCCATTTCTATTTTCTACCAATGTACATAGATTAACTTTTTCTTGGTTTAATTTATCTTTTATCTTCTTCTAGTTCTAAGCATTAGAAAGAAAATAAAAAGTAAGTTAAACCGAGATCAAAGTTAATCTGCATTGATTGAAATGGACATTAGTCGGCAAAATACGAGCTTAACGAGCAGACGCGGGTGATGCCAATTTGCCAGCGATTTCTGATCGAATTTGTTATCAATCTGCTCCCACACACTGCGGACAGTTTGCGCTTACTGGGATACCATTTTATCATCACTTACTATTACTATTATTATTATAGTTATTGTTAGTACGTACATTACCGACCCGTTGTTACAAATAATACCGCTAATAATTATTATTAGAGCGCAAATGTGGCAACAACCGTGACGGACGTGATGGTACCGATAAGATTGGAAACGAGGGGGAATAAAGATAGGGAAGAAAGGGAGAAAAATCATAACGTGGATATAGAAGAAACGATTTTAATTCTGGCAATTGTCACAGATTATAAATTAATATAAATCACGGTTCGCCAGTGTGTTAATTCTTCTGCGACATAATTAACACTGAAATCACGCGTGTGATCTTCGTTAATTTACAATCTTTCCACCTGACATCAAACGGATCGTCCTGCGATTGTCCGCGACTCCCTTCTTCCCTGTTATAGAATAATTAGAACAAGATAAACTTTTTGTTATCAGATTTGCATGAAAAGTCGGTTGCGTTAATCGGGGAAAAAGCTGTAACCGTATCCGCTTACAGTTCATATTTTATCGTGGAAAGAATTTTATTCAGATTTTATCTTAGACAGATCCTTGCGTATAGGAAAGACAGTAATAGAATAAGATCGCGATTGAAATATCCTTATAGGTGCATCGATGCTGTTTTTTATGTTTCCTAATCATTCTACAACGACGGATATGTTTATTTACGCGCTTTCGCAACTGATTTCATATGTGAATCCGATAGTGAGAGATTTACTTCCAAGAAGAGCTCTCTTTCGTCTCCTTCGTCGTTTCGAGATTGACTTTTATTCAATCTCTCGTCCGGGACAGCCCAGACAATCGGAAGAAACGTGGAGTTCTTGTTGTTGAGACGATTCGCCTCGTACTTCTTTGATATATGTCGCAAATAACAATCGGTTGTAAGCGATTGGAAACGTCGTCGTTGCGCGACAACTGCGGTTTGTTATGTTTTCGGGGTAACTACGACGATCGTGTGTATCGCAATAAAAATATAAATGTTCCGCAATTATTTATTGCATTAAAAACTGTATATAGAACAGTCATCGCGATCAATTAGCGGGAATCGCTCGAACATTAATTTCGCGATCTTCTCCGAGCGAAAAAAAAATACCGTAGTTGCCGAATGATCGGATAAAATTCTATTGCAAAAAAACAAGAAAGTAAAAGTTATAGAATAGGAAATGTCAATCTACAGTTAATACAAAAAAAAATAGCTGCCGTATCTTGAAAGTAGCGACACAGTTATTACATTAATATAATATTGTAAAGTATCGCGTATAATAAATTGTTATGTAACAGTTTCTTTAGTTATAGGTCGCTGTTTTCAAGTTGGAGCAATATATCTCTCCATCGAAACGTCATGCTTTAAATTACGAAAATTAATGACACGTCGCATCGATTGAAATCGGCCTGGTTATCTTCTGAAAAATGTGAAATTTACGAAATTCTCCGATCTTTCGTACGACTGCCGTTGCTGCCTGCGACACGTATCGAGAGAATGCGATGTATCTCAAGCCTCATTGAACATGTTCGTAATGATCATCGTTGAGTGACATTACAACATCATATATCATGTACAGAGAGAAAGAGAAAAAGTATTCTGCCAATAATAAAAGTGTTGAACGATTAATAAAAGCGGCATGTGTTCCTCGCATGAATTTTCACCTTCCTCCATACGTTTAATATGTCGCAAAGATTCTGTCAAACAAAAAAGATTGAAGCTGTGCGACATTCGTTTCGAAAATTTACGCGAAAAATATTACTAATCGATAAGATTACAGTATAACTTCTACACAAGCGTCGGAAAGATCGTTTTATAAAGGTAGGTGACATGGGAAATCGCATAAACTGCGTGTTTACATTTTTATTATAATTTCACCGAACAGCTGTCGTAGTAAGAAAACCTTTTACAAAAGAAAATGCTACAAAATTTATCTTAGTATTATGAAAGTTAGTTTGCTTATACACATTAGTTTCGCCCTTTTTAGTAGATATTAAAAAGGCACCAGAATCGAAGAAAAACTCTTTGCTGACAGGAAGACGGAAGAGCGTTCGACCATTTTCCCTAAATAACACGTTTAAATTAGATACTGAAGTTTCTTTCTCTCAATTGTTTTCTTACGAATAGAGGATACAACGTAAAAAAAAAAAACGTGGAATTATTTTCAAGTTCTTCAGTTGTTTTTATAAAACTTTGAAAAACGTAAACAAAAATTTAATACTGCAATAATGATATACGAGATGCGAACAGTCTTGCAAATAAAATGATACGATCATTATCGAAGTGTAAACTATTGCGAACTAAAAGCGTGTGCAAAACAGGTAACTTCATTTGCTTGTACCTTCGATCTCGATAAACGCTCCAAGTCTTTTTTCCTTCGATATCGATTAACTTTAATTATGGGTTCTCCGTTTCTCGCTACTCGACTACGGAAAAAGATAGGGAGATTGTGCAATTGTAGTCAAAGTCAATGGACATCGAAAAAAAAAATCAGTCCTCGTCTAATAACATTCTAATAGAATTATTTGGTATTGCAAAGTTGCATACAAATCAATTACAAAAAACGAATCAAGATACTAAACAGATAAGCGGAATTTTGATTGATTGCATTGTATCCAACTTATCAGGCTATAACTGATGCAATTTTAATCAGTCAAAACGTGTTTAGGAACAACCACATTAAAACATTTAATAGCGTTAATATACACCGCGACGTCTCTCAATATACGAAGGAAGATTAAAATCTACCTAGTGACTAAAGCTTGTTGGAATGACCGCTATAATTAATGTGAACCACATCAAATGCATCAACCGTATCAAATGCATTAATTAATGTACACTGATGTATACTGATATACAAATATATGTCGAAAGTTCCATTCCTACCGTGTTATTTTTAATGGCCGATTCTTTAGCCAATTTAGAGATGGTTTTTGTTTCTTATTAAAAATATTGAATTTGCATATTTGTATTTTCCACAATTTTCCAATATTATATGTCGCAATACATGAAATTAAAATTTTAATAAAATCTACTTGAAATTATTGTAAAAGTATGATTTTATCTATTTAGATGATATAAATTTAACTGTCTATTATTTGTTGTTAATTTAAAAATTATAAAACATTTTCATTGAAAGGTCAACTCCAAATTGACTAAAGAACTTGTTAAAAATGAACACGGTAAGAATAGATTCTGTGTATCTCCATAAAGAAAAAAGTTTCTACTGGAGATCCATGTCTCTTTCTATTTAAGTGTTGTGCCAAATAGTAACGTGTGCCTACGAACTTCGTCTAACATTCGTAATTAAATAGAATATGTTACAAAGCGTCAATTGGATCCCATGGCCTTTATCTTTACATGTTCATAGAGCATTACATTCTCGAAATGCTAAGTATCCGAAAGTATGTCGGTCGTTGCGTCTTCTTCTCCCAATGTGAGTGGAGTGACTAGTTGCATGTTAACCGATACGTACAGAGGATAACATAACTGTTTGTCCAGAGTCATTATCTCGTGCTGAAAATATTAATACGTGACGTAATGCGCACCATATAAATTATATAAAAACACATGTCGTCGTTTTCAATGCTAACTTACTTCTGTGTTCCTCCTCAAACGTAATCTTAATATACGCGAGTCTTGGACATGTTTTACTTGACGTTGTTCATTCAGTGAAAATAGACAGACTCTAAAAAAAATTTCATATTTCTGTTATTAACTTCGATCTAAAAGTATTGAATCAATCAACTGATAATCTAAAGCTTACTTTATCAGAATTTTATGCTCTTTGTGATTTGCCTTGATATGCTCACAGTCTAGTCTGTGGTTTCTTTCAATCCGCAGGCTAGTTGTGTCTAAAGTCATTAGTAAATCTAGTCCATAATGGAATGCCTTCCATCTCCAAATGTGTTCGCCTGGCTTCTCGACACATCTGCCGCACCGAAAGCACTCCTTGGAAAATTCCTCTTCCGTCATTTGCGCCGGACTGCACGTGGAGCAGAAAATACGTAGTTCCGTCTATATTGATTCTATTAAAAAAGAAAAATTTAATTGTAGCACTTGTAGCCTACCCTCTGTCTTTATTTCCATCCACTCTTAACAAGTGAAGCCACTGTTCTCTGTAAGCACCGTGCAGCCAGTCTGGTGGTATTAAATTATCACTGTATAAGATCTTGTCATCTTGTTCATGTAACAGCAGATATTTCATCCTCAGTGCTTTGAAAGGCGCTGCATATTCCTTGCCCTCTTCAGTCGTTAAAAACGGCTCGGTCCACTTGTGATTTTTAAAGTATTCATCAATTTTTAGCGTCTCCTCGTAATTATACAGTGTGCATAGGTGTGCAAATAACCTGGAAATAGAGCAATCACATATAATTACACAACAAACACAGAGAATCCATTACTTGTTACTCTCAGAAGTCAAATATGGATATCCGTATCGCATTTGTAAACGTACCACAAGCGTAGCATCATGTATATGCAAAACTCTGTTTGCAAAACAACCAAATCAGGACTGGCGACCAATTCTGTCATCAAGTCTGGCGAAATTTCCTTCAGAAAGGACGGATGTCGCCATCCGTAACCCAATAGATTGACTTCCAGCCATCGTTTCGCAGCTGCTTTCACAGTAGGCACACCATACGACACAGCTGCGTTATAATACGACACAACAGTCTCACTGTTTGTAGTCTCCACCATTATGTCTACGCACTCGTCTATTAAGCCTTGCAGTTGAAACAGTGTAGACGTTGCCAGAATAGAAACCACGTCTTTCGGCTCCAAACTGACCTCGTCTTGATACAACGAACCCAATACCACAGACAATGCTGGAACAATTTGAGATATTATTTCTAGATGACACAATATAAATCCTTTCACATATTATTCTTAGTTATTTTTCTGCAGAGTAATTTGTATGTTTAATTCCACGTGTCCTTACAATTTATCGTAATATTAGGATCCGTGATTTCGACACTGATGACTTTTTCGTTAGCCTCTCTCCAAGAACCGGAAAACATACTAGCAAAATATGGACTCTGAAAAAAGAACACATTTTTCTTCACATATCCTAAACTTATATATTGTTGACTAAAACCATGAATGACTAATTTGAAATTGACATTATAAACATTTTAATGAAAATATTACATTGTAAATATCTTAATAAAAATATAAAAATGGCAGCATCAGTTTTTAATATTACAAGCTGTTAAAATGTATAACTTTTTGTAACCAATAATTGCAAAATATAAACTAAGAAAGTTTCATTTCTCCTTTAATTTCAAATAAATATTATTTCAACAAAGTTTGCATCCAAGATTTGTCTCCAAAATTTAATATAAAAAAATAAAAAGCTGTAGCAGGTGATGAGACACCGTCGAATTTTAATCAAATAATAATTCATCGATAGGATCTGTCGTTGATATTTTGTGTCGTTGATATTTTGTCTTCTCTTAAAGAAGACAACAGAGAGGGGGCTCACGTAGGGATGAGTCATACCTGACTAATATAAACTTTATGCAATCTCCATGCACGTCCGAGTATGAGGACAGTTATGTCACTGCCTTTCTCCTCTTGGAACAGGGTCTTGTATATGTACTGCGCCGTTGTCAGCAATTTTCTCCTGTGAAAAAGCACACGTGGAAGGTGTAAACGCGAAAACTCTCGCGCGTGCGACGCACAACGCGACGGTTGTGTTGTCGTCAAATCCGCGGCCGAAGAGCGAGAGAGAAGAACGTAGGAAAATTAAAAATCGCCCGCGGGACCGCGGAGAGATCGACCGAGAGCTTTCAGCTTACTTTTTCGGCGTGTGCAGCGTCCGCTCGATGTAATCGGACTCCGAGTCGCAGTCGTACTCCTCGATGTACTTGCGCTTGCAGCCCCGGTACACATTGTGCACTGCCAGGTTCGACATCGACGCGATCCTGCTCGCGTAGCCGCCCATCGTTCACGGCGACCGCGATCGCGCGACGCGCTGCGGGCTGACGTTTGTTTTCCTCCGCTTTCTTTTTCTCTCCCTCTCACGTTTCCACGACGCCGCGCGTTCTCCCACGACGATCGCGTGTCCTCACTCGATGACTCGACTCCCGTTGCCGTCGTCGTCGTTCGTCGTCCTCGCCCCCCCAGGAACCGAAAAACCGAACCTGTACAAGCGCGTAGGTGTACTAGCGGATGGGCGGAAGCGAGAAGCGAGCCGCAGCTGCGGACGGCGCATGTAAACACTCGACATATGTGCGGCCAGGGCCGACCACTGGCGAGGGCTCGCCAGGGGGGGGCTCCTGGCAAGCGTCAAGGATTCACGAAATTGACATGGCCAATCGTCCACAGTGTTTAATAAATATTTTATATGTCTAATTATATGTCTAATAAATATGTAAATAATAAATATGACCATAGAGTCATTCCTGGTGAAAAAATTTCTCATATTTTTTTCTCTGAAATTTTCTAAGAATTTCTCATATTTCTTTAGATTTAGTAAACAATCCTTTTTTTATTCCGATCATGATCGCGCAAACCGATCGTCGCACGTTTCGATAATTACCCTTAATAGCATAAGAACGCGGGTCCGTGTGTCCGAGGGTTTCAGGGATCAATAGCGATAAGATAGTCGAGTAGAAAGTTATGCTCGCCTCGTGTTATGCACGACCATATAACCTCTCGTAATATTATCACGTGCCAAATTGGAGCAGCCAGTTGGAGACACGGCGAGATGGAGGTAATCCTGTCCCGAACGTATTAAAAGGAAAAGAGTCACGTTGTGCCAACCGATCCGATTGCTGTTGAAACTTATGATATCGATGAACGAACTCAGGTCTGCGTCATTGAGCTTTTTTACCCAGCGTTGTATAATGCTATAAATCACAGAGATGTTACGACGAAATAGGTAATTCACGCAACGTAACGCTTCGTTTTCCAACAAGCGACGCGAGTCGACACACAAACGTCGTTCTGTCTCTCTCTTTTTTTTTGCTAATAAATAATAAAAACAGAACGACACTTGTGTCGACTCGTGTCGCTTGTTAAGAGTTACTTTTCAATGCGACATATTGTGGAAAAGTAGAATTGTAGATGATTAACAATTTACAGGTTGAAGCACCGAGTAATATCCATTAGTGTCATTATTCTCGCGACAATATTCTACAATGAATTTCTCGTATACGAAGTACAAAAGCTCAAGTGGGCCATGCGCGAATGCTCCGAGTGCGTTAAGATCCTTCTTGTCGCGGACCCGCAAATACTCGGGGAAAAATATGAGAATTACTTTGGCTCGTGGATAGCGAGATGGGACAGCGATAGGTAGGGCCAGCGAACATCTGTTAATTTTACTGTGATCAAGTGCTACACACGGATCGTTTGTATCTTGTCGAGATAAATCCTGAGTTTGATCTCTCATAGCGTTGTGCTCTTTCACAGGTACTTAGAGAAAACTTTTTCGAGGGCGATGAAGTTTTCTCAGCCACACGTCATTGCCTTCCTAGGTGATCTCATGGACGAGGGTCACGTAGCTAATGCAGAAGATTTCGAAAGGTACAAGAGGAGACTGGATTCAATATTTTCGATGCCAGATGACATAATGGTATTTACTTTGGTCGTGTAATATCTTTATTTTTTTTTCTTCCCTCTCGAAGAGAGCGCGTTTCATCGCCGATCTTGTTTCCTTTTAGAAAATTTACTTGCCGGGCGACAACGACATCGGAGGCGAGGACGATCGGGTTTCCGCCAACATCCACAAGAGATTCAATTTTGCATATACTCAGCCAGACACGTTGGTGTACAAGACCGTCACCTTCTTCAAAGTAAGCAGAAATCCTCGAGCTGTACGATCTTCGCGATATTTAAGAGATAGATACACGAATATATTATTCGTTTTAGGTAAACAGATTGACGCGCACGATTCCGGAAGCACCGAAGGATGCATTTCTTAACGATTACGCAGAAAGGAATACGACCAATGTTATTCTTAGCCATATGCCTTTGCTGTTTACGCCCGGGAGTTTCGTGCAAAATGTACGGTCAGGCCTTACGAATCCCGCAGGGAGGATTGATCCGCACAATCCTTCGGATTTTAACGAACCTACGGACTCAAGTTCAACACTGCGGACACACACAGACACACAGTGACACGCTACATACACTCAGAGACACGCATTTCCGACTTTGCATCTTAGTATTGTCTAACATTTGTGCTTTCGTAATATATAAGACTTTGACGTTGGTTATCAATGGCCGTATCGAAGCCGATTGAGGAATCGAGTGCCAGATCCTGAAAAAGAAGTGGAATTGTCATCACGGAAGAAGAAAACTTACACGCGCTTGACGACTCACTCTGCGCCGCTGTCTGTTACAGGTACTCAAAGAATTGTCGCCGCAGGTCATTTTTACCGCGCACGAACACAAAGCGATGCACATAAGTCTAGACACGGCGACGGATCAGCTGAGCGACGTTTGGATCCTGCCGCCGTACGAAACGCCTCTGTACCAATTAAGAATGGACGTAGGGGACATTCACGAAGTACAAATACCGACCTGTTCCTACAGAATGGGTACGCCGCACATGGGTTACGGGCTCGCCTACATAGGTACGAATCCTTCAATATGTCGTTATTGTCAGATCTCTTGAGATCTGTCATTACATGATGCGCACGTTGTGTTGCAGATACTCAAGAGAAGACCGTCGAATTCACGATTCTGTGGTTACCAGGCAGATTCCCGCAGCTACGTGCTTACGTGTTTATCGGTATACTGGTCATTGTACTTGCCATTTGCTGTTTCCTCTCAGGCTGCTGCGTAAAAAGCTACGCGACTTACAATCGTATACCTTCCGTATAGGATTAGCGTTCCAATCAAAAGTACTTACGCGTTTAAACGGTGAATTAACTTGGCGTTGTGAATTAGGTACAAAGATCCGTCCAGATTACGTGGTTCTCCAACCGTCTGTCTTAAAATCCCGAGGGATACAAGAGTAATAGCTGTTTACTAACTGGCCACGTTGAGACAACTGGGTTACAATGAGACTTATTTAGCTCTGAAAAATTTTAGATCTCCGAGGTAGGACGCTTTCAAGGAACCTCCTTACCTTTCTGCGAAGTTACTTACGACGAATATATTCATTTGCCTTAATCATCGTCAGACAAGACTTAATGCAATGCCAAATATTCTATCGAACAATAGCGCTGGCTTTAGGCTCTGTATACTTTGACTGATATCTGAATTATAATTTCGAGTGACTTATTGTAATTTAAGCAAGATTCATCGTAAGCTTAGATTGAACGTAAAGGAACAGATAAACGACAGTGAATTCTCGTAAGAGCGTTTAAGTTATTACGACTGAAATGTAGTCTGTATTCCTGATTTCCTTCGGTATTCTAAACCGACTGTTTTTTCAGCCTTAAAGTCAGCGCGGCGTAAAAGTATTATTATTATATATAGCGATATTTATTATATATAAATCTCGATGTTTTGTTGTGAAATCTTTGTGTATACATGTAAACGTGACATGCCAAACGTTTCACATATCACTGTTACTTAAACGATCTCTCCCACATTGGGTAGCACGAAGAGAAAATCCATATCTTGAAATCTATATCACACTGTGCAATGTCAATAAGGTAATAGAAGAGATTATACTCTCTCTCAGTTGACGAGATAAGAGATTTTATTGTATCACGTTACACAAAGTACAGAAATATATATATATATATATATATATATATATAAGGAAGAATTGTTGAGCAAGAGAGCGCGTTTTAGGCAGATGTGAGATGAGTTTATATTTCTCTGTGGACCCGTATACATACAGTATTTATCTGAAATAAAGTGTCAAGTGTTGAGACGTGAGCAGACGTGAGTCTAGTGAATCTGTTGTATATCGCCTTCATAAAATATATTATTTTTATGTTTATATCTTATATCTTATTATTTCGTTAATTAATATTAACGAAATGACAATCTTCTTGACGATTTTTCGAGGATACTCGAAGGGCTTTATTAAAATAATGTTCTGTAAAATATATGGACCCGGTGGCTGTGTTACCACACGTGGTCCATGCCCGCGTTTTGGCTGCATACCCGAATCCTGTAGGTAATGTACACGTTTTTGTGGTTCTCTTCCGGGCTATCCCCACGATTTTGTGATAATGTCAACGATTTTGTGGTTCTCTTTCGTGTTATATGTTCACGATTTTTTGGTCCTCTTCCGTTAGATTCGCGATTTTTTTGGTTTTTTTTTCCAAAGAGAATAAAAAAATCGTGGACATAGCACACGGCACATTACCTACAGTCAAAGGGGCATGACCACTCTCTCATCTTACTCTCCTCCTCTCGTCCTTCTCTTTGATGGTTTCTATTTGCAAAACAACGTGCGCTCCTTGAACGTTCCACCGGTCATTTCGTCGTAAATATATAAATAAAATAATCACTCGTGGAACGAAATTAAGAAGTGACAAGCTGTATCGATTTCCTCGAAATTTGAATCGTGTTTTCTTGTACGTAATGGGCAAGAGGAAGGCCACGGGAAACGCGAACAATCCAAATCAGGACCTGTGCGATTTTTTGTCGGGTAAGCGACGTCCTTCTTGCACATTGTAAGACGATTTTGCATGGAAAAGGGAGCATAATTCCGTTTAGATTTAGTATGCGCGATATAAGTACACAATGAGATATCCATTTGCAGAACTGGCAGATTATGAACGTAATGTCAGTAAGAACGTTTTCAAGTACAATGCGTATCGCAAGGCGGCTGGGACATTGGGCGTCCTGACGGAGAGAGTCAAGAGCGGCGAGGAGGCGAAGAAGCTACCTGGAATAGGAGTGAAAATCGCGAAGAAGATAGACGAATTTTTACAAACTGGGAAACTGCAGAAGCTGGAGGATGTACGGTCTCGCTAACAGGAATGAGAACTTGAAACGTATACAAATCGCTGTACACTGTTCTCTCTTTTCAGATTAAGAAGGATGATACTAATGTCGCCATTAGTCTGTTAGCCCGGGTGACTGGCATAGGTCCTGCCAAAGCGAAGGAATTGGTGGACGCTGGTATCAAGACTCTGGAGGATCTCAAGAAGCATCAGGACAAGCTTACGCATCATCAGAAACTGGGATTGAAGTATGAAATTGATTCGTCGACACCGGAGACACTTTGACTGATACGACGAATTCTTTTAGGTACTTCGATGACTTTGAGAAGAGAATACCTAGAGCAGAAATTGCGCAGATAGAGAAGATACTGAAGAATGCCATCAAGGAGCTTGACAGGGCTTACTTCGTGACCATCTGTGGAAGTTACAGACGCTGCAAAGAGGAAAGCGGCGATATCGACGTTCTCGTGACGCATCCTGATTATACGTCGAAAGCGAGGGATGAGAAGAAGAAGACGATATCGTTAAAAGCAATTGTTGAATGTCTTGAAAAGAAACGACTGATTACAGATACGATATCGCTTGGATCTACTAAATTTATGGTACTGAAATAAGATAATCCCCAAGAAGCGAGGAAAACATTTTTTAAAATTGTATATTGTTTTTGTATAGGGAGTGTGTCGGTTACCAGAGGATAAAAGCAAGCCTTTCAGACGATTGGACATACGTCTCACGTTTTACGATCAATATTATTGCGCCATACTCTATTTCACGGGAAGTGATCTGTTTAACAAGAATATGAGAGCACACGCATTGGAAAAGAAATACACTCTGAATGAATATGCACTGAAGCGTCTCACAGCTGAAGGTAGTGAACGAGAAACAATATGTAAATAATACGTGAAAATGTAGCAATTCGCGAAGGATTTCATAAGAAAATTTATTTTCAGGTTGTCCGGGAGAAGCGGAGAAAATTACATCTGAAGAGGATGTCTTCAAATTCTTAGATTTACCCTACAAAGAGCCAAAAGACAGAAATGTGTAAACGATGATGTATTCCTTTTTTTTTTATTTATTTATAATAATTTATTGCCGCACACAAATATTTGATATATTATTATTCATACTGTAATATATTTGTTATCGAAAAGAAAATTTACTTCTGTCAAAATTAATGTGAAAAATATAAAATAGTTCGATAAATCTTATAAAAATTTTATTTAAAAAACTTAATATACATAATAATGATTGAGGTGAAAATTGCATTGTTTATATAATTTTACAATTGTCAATGAACGATGATTACTTATTGTTAGAAGAGCAATCAAACCTTCTCTTTCTGTTTCGTCGTTTCTCTTATCACATTATTCTCGAGATATTCGACTTCCTAATCGCATACAATCTCATAAGCGCGCGCGTAAGCATTGTAAGCATAGCAATCTGTAATAATTTATCTAATCCCTTGCATACAGGATTATAACGCTTTATCACGAAACAATACCTTTGACAATTTTAAATAGATATAATAATGTCTTTTAAATACAACCAATATGCGATAACACCCCATAAAGTTGTGGTCCACAAATTCATAGCGAGAACTGACCAGTGCGTAGCATGCACAAGTTTCCAAGCCCATGGAAATAAGCCCATGGTAAGAGTATGCCCAACATAGAGAGTAATTGGATTCAAACCTAAAACAAATATAAAATAATGAATACATGAAGTTTATCTCAGTTGACGCATACTTAACGCATAAAAGGAACGAAACGATGAATATTTTGACATTGTAGGGAAAAAAGAGACAAAGGACAAAGTTTAATAATTAGAACAAAGATTAAAGTTAAAAGAAAAGTTAGGAATAAAGTTAGAACAAATTTGTAAATGTATTGTTGCAGAAAATGTTACAAACCTGCGTAGATAAATGGTGCACCGCTCCAATATTGTTTATAATCGACAAGGAAATGTAAGATTGCGTATAATAAAAATGCAAAGCAGCATACCGTCAAAATAAACGAGAGCGACATCATTTTCTTACTGACTGGTATCACTCCGGACTCTTTGTCAAAGTGACATAATGATCCAGCAATAATACCCTGAATATTAATATCAATTATTATTAATCGTACAAATTGTATATCTTCTTTCTCTTGCCTTAATGTTATATGAAAAAAGATTGGAACTTACGGTGATGGCTGAGTACCTCAGCCAGCGTATCACTCTAGCATTGCATTGGTAGTAAAACAATAAAATCCTTCCGGCAACGATACCCATGTACACAACAAATATTATAGATACCGTGTTCATTAGCCCTGTAAACGTTAATTTATAAAATAGTATTGTACAAAATTTATCGAGCTTTTATTGGAAAAAATAAAATTTGTCGTGCATATATATACCTTCAGGATCATGAGGCAAGATGGTACCGTACACGGGATTTTCTGTTTTGGAATACATATGACTGCCAAACACAAGTCTATCTATGTAACCGGCTGCGCCTCCCGTACAATTGGAGAAGTTTCCGAATTGATGATAACCACCAGGTCCCAAGTATCCCGTTGGACAATTTGGGACAGGCAGGAGAAACGTGATTAGGGTATGCGTCGCCATAATCGCTAAAATGACCAACCACTGCGCCGAATTTCTCAAGTTGTCTCGCAGGATTGAAAATTGGCCGAATAGCAACGCATCCTAAAAGATGATCAATTATCACAGATTGGTTCATCACAGATACGCGTAACACGCTGTCATAAAGAAGGGAAAATGTAATTCAAACCTGAGAATGCGTCCACATAAATATCGTCTCGATGGTGGCGCATACGAAGTACGAAACGGCCAGCAACTGAAGAACCCCCGGAAACCGGAGATCCTTCAGCGACTTCGCGTGAATCGAGTTCACCATCAATCCAAGAAGCACGAGGATAACCGCGCGTTGCAGACAACGCAAAATAATCTTCCCGCGCGAGCTCGACACACGAAGCTCCGATCGTTTCGATATAGCGATCGAGAATCCCATGATCCATGCAAACCTGAAATCGCAGCGTGAGAATATGAGCAGTAGAACGGAAACGTATGTAAAGTGCGAAGGAGTACAGATAATTTACCAAGGCAAAACCAAGTCGGCCACTGTCAAACCGTTCCATGCGCTATGATTGAAAAACACGTATCTGCCACCGCCATTATTGACAAATATCATCAATAATATAGCAATCCTGAAATTATATTTTCACCATATTTAGCATTAAGTCGATCGATGATTGTATCGTTTTACGTGTAAAGACGAGAGGTACCCTCGGAATGTATCAACCGAACGGATCCTAGTACTAGATCTGTTTGTCCTGACCATCGGGTTCGGCGGCTCCGCTTCTTGAAGCTCATCCAAATCCTGAAAGTACGCATAGTATCGTATCCAGAATGGCGCGTGTGATCGCACGATTAATATATTTGTGCAGAGACACTTACGTCGCGTATATAATCCGGAGATAATCTTCCCTTCACCACACGCACGATAACTTTGACGGTGGCAAATAAAATCGTTAACAGAACGTACACCATAAAAGCTGCAAATATCGCTGCAACAGGAACAATCATCGATTAACACACCAGCCTCGTCAAATCAAGATTTAAAAAAAAAAATTGCTATAAATTCTTTCTACTTACGAAGATAACTGTTTATCGGTTCATGAATCGTATAAATTTCTGAGCACCCTTGCTCCTGGGAAATATTCCAACCGTAACTTCCATGCTCTTTAAAATCGAACCATGTCCTGTAAGACAATCACATATTTTGGTATCTCGGCATAAGATGTAACAAGTAAGACAATCACAGAACTCGTACATTCTTGAGTTACTTACTGACACCTTTTTGACTCGTCCTTGTAAGATATGTACAAAGGATATTTCGTAGGTACAACCAACGTGGTGTTTTTTCCCGCTGGCAAGGTAGCTTGTGGTACATCTTCGCACTGCAATAGCAAAGGACATTATTTAAACGGCCAAACGCAATAAAGAATTCCGTGTGTCAAATACATACCCGATAGCAGTCTGACACCTGAGTATACAATGTGACAGATCTGTAATACTCATTTAGAATGCTGAAACACGCTTCATCTATTCCGAGCGACGCGTTAGCGTCGAGACAAGGATTGGCCTCAACGCGTTGGTTCGTAACAGGCATTTTGTTACAATCGCAGTTGCCTCATCAAAATGAAGATCCTCCTCCAGTATAAATGTCACTGAAAAATAAATATATGTATAAAACTCCGGAAAAAAAGGAAGAAAAGAGGAGAAAGACACTATTTCAACACGGACACGACAAAAAAACGCGAAGAGAAGCATAGCCTAGCAGGAGTCGACGCCAACTGTCATCGCACGATCAAGGGAGCAACGAGAGTTATCGATTAAGAGACACAAAACAATTCTATCAGCTGATTTCTCAGATTGACGTTTCGTCCGTCACGCGAGGCGAGTTTTTCTGGTCGGCTAGGAAAAGTTCGGACGAGGGAAAGTTCGCCAGAAACCTCTCCCTCCTACATTTCCTAATGTTTCCTGCACAAAGCATCGGGCTTGTGCGCAGTTTACAGACAGCCTTTAAAATGCGTTTCACCGCGACTTCCTTCGCCTACCTGCTTCACGCACATGATCGACAACACAATGGAACTGCGAAACGATGTCGGGCGGATCGGGTAGCGAGACAGGAGGCCGAGGATCTTTATTTTGGGACCGGAGTCCGCCTTCTCAGCTTTTCACGATCGACACGGTCGAGCTCGGCATTCGACAGTCTACCTTCGACGTTTACAAATTAGTCACCTCTACCGATCAGCCTCCTGCGGCGTGGGCAGGGGAGAGGCCTGGAGAGGCCGAGCAGGCCAATAGCGAGAGGGCAGGCAGCCTATTCCGGAATAAATTATTCGCACAGCGCACAACGTTTTCTTCCTTGTTGCAATTCCGCGGCGCGGGTGGGAAACGTGATGACGTGATGGATGGGAAGCGTGCAGCGTGCATCCAGCGGAACCGCGCTACAGGCAAAACGTATCGCGATAGGCCACGATCAAGCCAATCGCGTCAAAGTTTTAAAGACGCAGTCGCGGGACTCTTTTCGAAAATGCGTAAAAATGGCTTGGCCAGAATTAACGAAATTCTGATCGACGTTTGAGAAAAGTTGCGATTAAATTATACAATATTCTATATAATCTCGTATAATTATATTTCACATACAATTACTACATTTATATATGATTATATATGAACAGTTTTTCTCATTTTCTCAAACTTCATTTTTTGTAAGAAAAAAGAATGCGAAAATTAACCACTTAATTATCTTTTGATTCTTCTTCTTATTATTATTTTTTCTTGTGAATAGGAACGGAGATTATACAAGAAGAAAGGAAACATATATACATATTTTATATATAATTATTATATATGAAAATTTTTTTCCCAGAGAGTTAGACATTTCATCGTAAACGATTCTGTTCGTCGAATTAAAGGAGAATAATATAGACTTCATTTAATGATAATTGTATTTAGACAAACATTTTCCTGAAACTACTTTTTTCTTTTTACGATGTAGAGAAAAAGAGAAAAGATCAAATGTGCGAGAAGTTTAGCTAAAAAGAACAGGCCTATTGACACACTTTCTGTTCATCAATAATAATTGTCATAAAAAGTATTTTATATCTCTATTTTTTTTACTTTATTTCTCAATTATACAGTTATTATTAAATTCTATTATTTATGCTATTATTTTTTTCTGACGTCTACTAGCTTGTTTCAAAAATGAAAAAAATGAAAAAAAAACATACTAAAACTGTACGTTTTAGAAGTGCAAACGAAATTATACATCATAAAATGGCAATAAAGATGACAAAATATGTCAATACGAATGATAAGAGAGATCCATACATACGTGCGGCGTGTAAAATTATTATAAATGAAATCCCGACCCAGAGATACTTTCCCGTAATAAATTGTAGGTGACAGTCCTACTGTTTACGGTGTGGTGACCTTTCCAAGGTATTCTATTATTACGCCTCGCAACCGCGAGCATCCTGCGACGTCACGGGGTTCCTGCGGTTTTATGAATAAACACGCGTTTTTGCTGGCCGCTCGCGACGGATAGCGGACGCGATAGCGATCGAACGTGATAAGACGGGCGATAAGTCGACCACCTCGGTAGGACTTCGATAATCACACACACGGACGACGTATCTGACACTTATCAGTCGAGATTGACCCGCACAGTCGTTTTTCCTCGCGAACGCGATCCGGACGCAGCGCGGTACCCGTTCGTAAAATCGTGGAAACCTTCGACGACGCGAGGAGCAGCGCGTACTTACGCGGCGTGTGATCTCGGGGTGGTAATTTCTCTTCCATGCGACATGGAGCTGATGGAGGTGTCGGCGATCGGCGGCGATGCCGCGGCGCAACAGGTAAATCGAGCGCGTGGAGAGAAAAGCGAAATCGATCGAATCTCAACTTTCGATACGTGTCGCAAACGCGAAGGAACGAGACGTAACTGTAATGCCGAATTCGATTTAAGTGTGCGCAAAAAAAAAGTCTAATAATAAGTCTTGCATCAGCCGCTAGTGGTCTTGCAGTCAGTCCCTTTGTGTGGATAAACATAACGATCGCTTTCGTATCGAAATCTAAACTTAGAGAGGGATTATAGTATTAGAGAATACTTTGCGCCCCCTCAATTGATTTCAAACGGTTTTTTTTTTAAAGGAAAAATTGCTGTAGGATCCTTATTGACAATTTTATATATGTATGTATATATATATATATATATAATTACGTATTATATGTAGGATCCTTATCGATAATTATAATTGTGTTTTATTGTATGAACGCGATATAAGTTTAATTAGAAGATAACAGCTTTGCTAATGAAAACTCAAGTAAACAACGGGTATTCGTGTTGTGAACTGCAGGCGTATGTATAATCGAGTCGTTCGAATCTGATCTCGTTCCAATTTTGCTCGAAGTATAATAATAAATATACGTTAATATAATACACAACATTGCATCGCTAAGAACGATCGATTCTGAAATAATAGGTCAATAGTACACCCTACTATTCAAATTTCTTTTTGTGCTTTATTCTTGTAAAACTCTCCTGTTAATAAAAATTTTATAATGTTACTTTTGAATATATATTATAATATATTAATTATTTGAGATCGGCAATAAAAAAAAAGTTTTATGATTCATTAGTCTATTACAAAACGCTAAACTTGGCGCGTTTGCATTATCTCAACTAAAAATCAATATAATGGCAATGCGGTACTGCGTAAAAAAATGCTTTTTCTTGCGCGTCTATGTATTTATATAATTTCTAGCATAGGAGAACTTTCTTTCGTTTCTTCTATGAAGGCCATAAAGGCCTACTCATCCCTTTGTTCACGTTCTCTTTGTTAGCCTCTTATACGTCAAGCCTCAACAACAAAGCGACAAAATGTGCTAAATCAAATTCGTCAGTAAGCTCCCATGACGTTCTCAGGCGAAGAAAAATTCACACCGATTAAAAGAAATTCTATCATTAAAAGACAATAAAAAGCGTTGAGTCACGCCGCATAAATTTAAATATGTACAATTATCGGCAACCCTGCCAATGATGATCTGAATCATTGATAAAGAACGTCCGTTTCACTATCGCTTTGGCGAAACTTTTTTTTTCTCTAATCTGTAAAAGGATGACTAACTTAGTAGCTCAAACACACCGCGATATTTTCGTTGCAAAACACACTTGTGGGCTTTTGTTGCATCGAGAGCTTCCGTTGACTCCGATTTCATCATCGATCGCTACTTTCTTTCGAGATTGCACTTGATAGATGGATAAGGGAGATTAATTGATTGAATCTGCATTAATATTACTAGCTGTCGACGTAAAATTTGCTTCTGATAAAAGAGAGACATGCCGGTGCCTTAGTATTTCCCAGATATATTGTTATTAGAGGGAAGTCCCCTATTATGAGATACCACATCTATTTTGTGTGATTATCGGAAGTCTATGGGCAGAATT
The DNA here is from genome assembly GCF_030848795.1 of Temnothorax nylanderi. Lineage (NCBI taxonomy): Eukaryota > Metazoa > Arthropoda > Insecta > Hymenoptera > Formicidae > Temnothorax > Temnothorax nylanderi. Next base: position 1,866,051 of record NW_027249069.1, on the reverse strand, counting down.
GAAAAATGTAGTAGGTTCATTTTAAAGGGAATTTATTCGACTTTAGACGGTTTTAATTGAATATTCTTATAAGTCAAATAACACGAGAAATCAATTTATGTAAAAACATTACAGTTTTATATATAAAAAAATGAAGACGATTTCTCGAAATGTCTTTAATGTTTTTCGTTTACGGAAAGAAATTGCAGTTTCAATCATTTTTTAATCTTAATAGTTTTTTATATAGCTTTAAACTTGACAAATAATTATCTTGTGCATAAGTAAAAATAATAATAATGAAAATAAAAATAATTATATATCATAATCAATGTAAGATATTTATACGTATATCTTAACGCGGAGAGATTGAATGAGCGGTGCGTGTAATTTTACAGGCTGTCCATTACGCAGTATATATGTATATACATTACACTGACCTTCAGAGCAACTCATTGTCAACTGGCAACGAACGGTTTTCCCGCTAAAATCTCACGAAGGGTGGCCCGCTAAAATCTCCTTGCTACCAATTGGCTAAATCTAAAATCGTACAAGCTATAGGTTGAACCTATTTAGCTGAACTTCTTGCACGCTTCATCTTTTCTCTTTTTCTCACCAACGCAAACGTGAAAGAGAGAGAGAGAGAGAGAGGAAAGATGGACCGTGCAAGAAGTTCTGAAGAATGACGAAGGATTTTGGGGAAAAGCTTTTCCCCCCCTCTCTCCTAGATGGAAACTACCTGCTTTAACACGTTTCATCATCTCCCGATATAAATACGACGCATTTAAGCGGTAGAACGTCCCGGAAAGAAGTCGGTACTTGTTGTTGAACGTTTAGGAGTGAATGTTACCGATTCGCATATAATTTAAGCCAAAAGTTATTAAACAGCGTTATTATAATTGTTGTGACACGTGTTTATTTTAAGTTACAAATTTATTGGCCGTTCGACTATTTTAAAGCGTGTTCGGAAGCGATCCCGGAGAAATCATGGATAAATTTGAGCAACGCATCAATCTCAAGTTTTTAGTCAATTTAAGAAAAAGCGAACACGACGCCTATCAGATGCTAAGACACGCGTATGGGGAACGTTGTATGTCCCGTTCTCAAGTGCACGCGTATTATGAGGAATTCAGGGTAAGCTTGAAAGCGTAGCGCAAAGTGGAAGAAACTAAGAAGTTACGAAAGTTACGAAAGTGAGAACAGTTTTCCCTTTTTCTTCTTTTCATCTAGAGATTTTCATATTCCGAAGGATGCAAGGGTATTACCAAATTGTCTCGAATTTGTTCTTGTCTATGGTTCTTGTTTCTGGGAAAGAGTGGAGTAATATTTTTTCTACTCTCGAAACCTTAACGGAACATCCAGATTCGAACCCGTATCTGTCGCTCGATAAACGAACTATTTTGTCATCTAAGCTATCCAGCATCCCGATAATAACAAACAAAGTAATAACAAAGTAATAGACCAACAACGGACGGTATTCTCATTCTGTGACTTTCTTTTTATTCCTTACAGATAGCTGACGTTATTTGTCGTCATTTTGATGATAAATAATGTCAATTTACTACTTGGGCAACGGAATATTTGTTCGTCGAGATAAACGTCGTATTCTGCGTCGAGACAACCTGCCAGGCTTTTTCAAGTTTTTCCGTTAAATAGTTCTTAAGTCAACAAAACGTATTAGAATATGCCTGCGATTTCTTCTTTCTTTATTCTCTAAAATAGAAACCTGAAAATGAGGATTCGAGGATTTAGACCCTTCACAGGTAAGAAAATGTAACGACAAAGGACAAGCAACCTCAGTGACGAAAAAGGAGCAGCCGCACAAATAAAAACAGAATAACGGACCAGTATATGAACCGAGAGATGAAAGTCATATTCTTCGCATATTGTTATTTTTTAATAATACAAATAACGCGACAATTTTCTAATAGAGTAAATCTAGCTCGCCATGAAACATCGAATGAACATAGGTTGGCCATCTTACCCGAGTTTACCCTATTGGTAGAATTTAGGTTTATTAACATATGAATAATGAGAGGGCTAAAATAATAATTAAAGTAGCAAATTTCTTTTAGATTTATATAAATTTCTAAATAAGCGCATTTACTCTCTATTTTTGAACGTTTTATGAATTTCTCATTCTTGTTAAGATGCTTAGGCCTGGTCTCAAGGAAGCAAAGAAATAGCGGAACGAAGTTATTCTGATTGGCTACTCTCCCACCTAGAGAGCCTCGGGATGCACCTTTATAGAAAGGTTGAAGAATTGTATCATACTTTGTGTGGAAAACTTAAAGCTACATTAATCGCTTTTCGGTCATCTTTGATAATTTACTCGCATATGTATTTGATATAATTTGCATATACTTCTTTCTCTTCATTCGTTTTTTTTCTTTCTTCTCGTTATCTGAACGCGTGCGTTCAGCTTTTACTTTTTAAATTATTTGCTGGTTCTTTATTTTAGTACATGTACTAAATAAAGGAATTTTCAACAGATAATTAGATAAATAAATAAATAACGTCAATCTTTATATTTCCAGACGGAGACGAACAATGATAAGCCAAGGAGTAGGAGTAGATCCAATTCGGTGGTGGATTCTAGCTCATGCTTTAGAAAATATTCTACAGTTTTTGAAGCTAGGAATATCCGAAACCGGAGCAAATCTGTATCTACTACGGATTACTTTGTATGTAAACTTACGTTGCGAGGCTTTTGTAATGTACTAATTGTAATCGAATAGATAAAAATTATATATATAAGGGGCGGTATTCATAGTCGAATCTTATATCTAAGATCGTCTGGTCAAAGGCAGTCTTAAGACTCCGTCCAGCCAATCAAATGACCGTATTAGCAACTTAAGACATTATACTTAAGACGGTCTTGAAATAAGATCCGACTATGAATACCGGCCAAGGATTGTCTTACAATTAGATGTAATAATGGTATTTTTATATGTATTAGGACTGATGTAGAATGTATTTGATTAAGTTCAAATAATTTCTCAGTTAAATCTTATCTTTCTCGGTTAGATAATAATTTGAATAATATTCTCGTTACACGATAACCACTTTTCCAAAAAAGTATTTTACAATCAGAATACCATATAAACTATTTGTTAAAGATATAATTTTATCCGAGTAACAAATTAGAAAAAAATTATTTAATTAAATGCCTATTTCTGACAAAGTGTAGATGGTACAAGAATTGTATTGTTATACACATTTTTACTTTTTGTCCAAATCAAGTGAAATTTTTTTCTTCTCTTCTCCTCTCGAAATAACATCAGAATTGGCAGCTTTAATTTTACAGATTTTTCGACAAAATTCGAACTAATTTTTCTCGATGAAAGACATCTCGAATTTATCTCGCGTATCTTTTTTGCAATTAATATGGTAAAATAATAAATTGCAGAACATAATTCTTTTCTGATGCAAGCCATTTATTTTCTCAGATGTCAACGGAGCAGCAAGAATGTACGGACGATTTGTGTATTGCGGGACCGTCCCAATCCAACGAGACGAAGAAATCAGACACAACCGACGCTAAAGCCAATAACGTCCCAGTTAACAAAATCAGTGACTCCGTTTGGTAAGGAAACGGATTATTAACTTACAGGAGTATTAGTTCTGAAACTAAGCGGCGCGATCCAATAATTTTAATGATATTAAATCGAGAAATAATTATTCAAACACCAAATGAAAATATTACTACGAAAATAATATTAATTTGGAGTTGAATAAAAAATCAACTCTTAATAAATGCGTTAGTCTCTCTCTAAACATATACGTAAATACTTCTTTAAAGTTATTATTAAAAAAACGTTAAATATTGATAAATAAATTGTTTAATTTCACTGATGTTGCTTACATGCTAGTTACAGTTTTACAATCGCCACTATAAATATTTGCAATTATTCGTGATTGAAGATTATGCACATGCACAATTATTTTATTCATTAACATTCAAAGGTAGATTTTTTTAGGGATTAGGATTTTATATTTGCATCGGTAGCGTTTGTATACTCTGTTTATTTCCGTGCTTTCTTATTCAGCACCTTCAAAGAACCCACTGCATACGCGTCAGTAGCGAAAGACGCAGAATCCTATAACATGAATCACAAGAATCGCGGCATGTGCATAATCTTCAATCACGAAAAATTTGACTTGAGCTACGATACGCGAGAAGGTTCGGCATTGGACGCGGAAAGATTGAAGAAAACTTTCGGGGATCTTGGATTCGATGTTGAACTTTGCCACGACTTCATGCACAGCGAGATTATAGATAAGATAGAGAAAGGTAAGAAACGATATCTATCACGTTTTGCACTGACTCATTTATATCCATCTCCCTTGAAGTCTCGACTTGTGTACCTTTCTTGCGCTCTGATGCAGAGATTTAAATTATATGTTTATTTAATTAAATTTCGATGTTCAATTGTGCGTGTTACAGTGAGTCAGCTCGACCACACGAATAATGACTGCCTCTGCGTCATTACGCTAACCCACGGGGTCCAGAACGACCTGATATGCGCGAAGGACGTCATTTACAAGTCCGACAGGCTTTGGAAGCCTTTCGCCGCTGATAAATGTATAACGCTCGCGGGCAAGCCTAAGCTGTTCTTCATCCAGGTAAAACTATACTGACATTTTCGTGAGTTCCTGTTCTATTTTGAAATTACATTCGACATATCGTGATATATTTCCGCTTGGTTTTATTCTACCCGGCTAGCTCACCCTGTGCCTCTGGCTTTTTGTTTAGGCTTGCAGAGGCGACGAATCCGATAGCGGTATTATGCTGTCCCCTCGCACTTTAGTAAAAACGGAAACTGATTCGGTAGTTTCTTATGCTATTCCGACTCACGCAGATTTTCTGATAGCTCACAGCTCGGTTCAAGGTAAGTACCTAATACCTTCTATATGACGTATAGAAATTGTACCATTTTGTAAAGGCATATTCCAAAACGCTAAGGACCAGTACGTAGCTAATTGTTTCTTCAATAAAATATTGCTTTACATGATATGTAAAAACGCATTTTTTGGAGTCGTACAATACGTAAATTCGAATAAGTACAAAAAACCGAACATTCTTAATCAAACAAACTATCTAAATATTTATCATTGTATTAATATTATTAAGTAATATTAGATAATTAAATGACACATTTTTTAAATTATGAATATCGAAACATAAAGTATAAAAATAAATATCTATAAATGTTTCTTGAAGAAAGCTTAATTCTCATATTAGCTCAAATATTATATAACTTGAGCGATTAAATTTGTTGGAACCCAACATAGTGTTATAGCTTCACTGTATTTAAGAGAATGATTTTTAATATATATTGATTATTGAGTTTCTGTTACTAAAGATGCAAAGTTTATTATCAGTTTTTATAATAATTCAATCTGTTAGAGAATCTTGGATTTGCGAGGTCCAATCATTTTTGCTAAAAAAAAAATAAACTTTTAATATAGCCAAAAAGTATTCACTGTAACGTAACGTACAGCAGACGCGGGGTATTGATAAATTCATGAATTGATACAAATGAATAATATGTAATTCAATGTAATTCTTATTTCGTAATTCTAATTTCTAATTCTTCAATTCTCAAGGCTTCTTTACCTGGAGGAATCCCTCAGAAGGCACGTGGTACATACAATGCTTGTGCGACATCTTGGCTGAACACGGAACAACGATGGATTTGATGAACATATTGACACTGACAGCGCGAAAAGTCGCCACCGAATTCTCATCCGTTAATACCGATAATTTAGCTTTGCACAATAAGAGACAAGTGCCGTCGGTGACGACGATGCTGATCAGAACCGTTTACTTTCCACCAAAATTGAGAAATGAGTGATCTCGTAAGGCAAGTTGCGACAAAATTTCTGGAAGGCTAGAAACCTGATAATAATGTAGAATTTTTTGAATTACTTATAATTACTGAATAATTAAGTAATTATAATTGTTCTGGTAAGTAACGACGGAATAAAGAAGAGCCAGATACTACGCGCTAAAAAGTTATAGAAATAAGTGAAATATCTTTTGAAAGATCGAATTAAGAAAAAGAAAATTTCTTTCCTGGCTTTGCAGACGTTAATATCTTTATTTATTCTTTTTGTATTCGATCCGAAAAATTATTCTGATAATGTCACGACGTTGTAGGAAATTAATAACTATCGTGTTTTCTAGAATAGATCTATTTACCTCTACCTATTTTACGGATTATTTCATGATATTGTTTTTATTTTACACGCTAAATGTACGATTTTTATTTTACAAAAAATTTCAATACATAAGTATCTCGTGTACTTATTACTAAAAGAAAATTTAATAACATAAAATTATTAATGTAACATTTTATATTATAGTATCTAATTTTAAGTTCTACCTTATTTCATAGTATTAGTTCTCATTTTATATATATACGAAAGCATTATTTTTATGTTTTATACAAAAAAATTGTATATATACACATATTATACATATATGAAGACACGTATTATGTATGTCGCAGCGATTTTGTGTAATACGTTTTTTTGCAAAATTCCTAGGAATCCACAAAAAACCGGAATAGTGTGGAATGAGTAAAAATTATAAATATAAATATAAATATAAATGTAAATATAATTTATAAATGTAAATATATTATACATTTATATAATTATTTTTATATTTATAAATATAAAATATGAATTAATAAAAATTTCAACTCACAATTTCACTGACAAAACCAAGGATTTTGCAAAATTACTAGTAAGATTGTGTAACTCTTATTCCACGATATCCCGGTTTTTTGTGAATTCTCTAAGAATTTAAATAATAAAAAAAATACACGAAATTCCTGCGACATATATGCATAATAACTAAAATAAATAGAATAAGTTGTGCGCATATCGTAGATCATATTCTAGATATACAAATTAGTAGATAATTAATTTGTAATTTGATAACATTTCTTACGACGACCTTGCGAAGATTTTTATGTTTCAATAAAGGCAACAGTTAAATCGATTTTTATCGCAATTTATCAATGCTTATTTATTTATAAACGATGTAATCTTCATACAACATCGCTTGCTTGTTGTAACGTGACGTTTTTTGATCATGCGTCACAAAGATTGTAAGACCCGCCTGCAAGATTCCAGTTCGGGAGAGAGCATTTCCACGATTGCGTTGCTGATCTCTTTGAGCGATCATTCTTTTTCTCTTTATTAACATATTTAACAGTTATCGAGGGATACCGTACGCTAAAGACCTATGACGTATTATTGATGGAATATGTAAAAATCCTGTAGAAGAGATTCCCAAGAGAATCGTCGAATTTTGAAGGAGGCAGGAGCAAATATCGTATTAACTCTCTTTCGCTTTCACTCACATTCGATTCATTGACACTGTCTCACTAATTATCTTGCAGCATTCTAGATGAGGTCTTACATCGAGGTACAAAGAGCGAACAATATTGTAATCAATGAAGAGGAAGAAGAAAGCGTTAGAGATAATGCAGCGACAATAAGATTGTCGCCGGCAGAGAGTTCAAGTGGAAAAAGCGCAATAACTGTGAAGAATGTTGCGAGGATTGCGAGTTTGAAAGAGCACCTCGAGTTCATCCTTTCCGAAACCTTTCTATTTTCAACCTTGTTCAATTTGTCACTTCTCATTCTTCCTTGAAATTGTTCGCGTTTGCATTGATCCATCGCACTGATTCATCCGACTCTCCCCGTCGCCGTTTTCTTCCTTTTCCCGTGTCTTTCCCCTTCCTCCGTCCGACCAAATACCCATCCCGTTGGGCCGCTCGACGCCCTCCAACATTTAATTAAACGCCGGCCGCCTACGGTCGAAAACGATACAGCTTGTTCAACGCACGAAAACGACATTGTTCCCCATCCGTCGATCACACGCCACCGCAACATCGTTAACGCGCTCTACGTCGTTGACGCAAACCGCTACCGTTGTGCCCGCGTAATTTATTCCCGCCTCTTGTAAAAACTCGGTAAATAAAACAAAATTGAACATAGTTTTACGAATTCGTAATTTGTAAATTTTTAATCCTCGAAAAGTTTGATTCTCAGAGAGATTAATTTAATTGTCCACAAATTATACCGGGTAGAACCGTGACATCTCGCACGTTTATACAACTTCGGAATGATTTCCGTCGATTTTTTTTTTCATCTACCTGTTCTTTTGCAATTTAAGTTTCAGCTAAAGTCGCAAAAGTTCTAGCTACATATTATTGATGGAAGCACGTAGAAGTTGATATCGACGTTGACGCAGGCAGCGACAAACGCATCGGTCGCACCCTCTGCAGCAGTGACAGCCCCTCCGTCAAGCTGTGACCCGAGGAGCAGGGTCACGGTGCGTCTTCAAGGTGGCCTGGTAATCGCATCAATTAGCTGTGCGAGAAGGCATTTGAGCACGATCGAGCATTTTATCGTGGAGCTTCGCGTGAAACGCGCGTTAATTCTACCGTGCAGAGCGATTGAGAATTAGCGCGTCTGGCAGAAGCAGAAGCGTCTGATTTTACCGTGACTTTCAACACTTCCTTCAACGTCGGCGAGACGCGTAATTACACGTTACCGTTCTGAAAGACGAGAGACATCGAAAAATGTCGCAAGGTTGTGATAAAAACCTTGGAAAGGCTGGCACGCAATCCGGAAGCTGTAAATGATTACATAGGGAGAAGATAATAATTTATAGCGTTGTATTAACATTTTGATAATCGCAATCATAGATGCCGGAGATACGACGATTTTCAGAAGATTTTCCACGACGATGTGTATGCGGAGTCGAACACTGTTAAATTCGTAATGTCAAATTATCCTCAATTTGAGTCTTAACCATTTCATATAGGTCACCACTGCTCCTACTCAATGTGTCGATAATCTATCTAAAACAATGTTAATTTAACTAAACCAATAAAGTTAAAATAATAAATTCAACACACACGGGAGGTTAAAAATAATAAGATGTATTTAACTCAAGGTATTGGTTTAAATTTCATCCTTTGACATTTAACAGTGAACGAGACAACGAGAAAGATTGACAATGTCATTGTGTGTCAATTGGGATTTCAAATAAGCGACGGAGACAACGGGATCATAGTTGCACCTCCAGAGGACTCTGGACCGTGCATTTGGAAGCTACGAATGAAACAGGACGAGGGTGGAGACAAGCGGGGGCGAGAGTCGGTCGCGGAGGGAGCCTAAGGACCAGGAGTTTGCGCGAACAGATCAATACGGGGGCTGCCCCCGCACATGAACATGTCTCCTTCCCACTCTTTCTCTCTCTCTCTCTCTCTCTCTCTCTCTCTCTCTCTCTCTCTCTCTCTCTCTCTCTCTCTCTCTCTCTCTCTTGTATTCATCTCCTCGCGCCGCTCTTTCTTTCTCTCTTTCTACCCTTTTTGCACATTTTTGTCTTTTATCTCTGTTCTCCTCTCACATGAGTTGGTCGATGTAAGATTGTATTTTAATTCTCCATTATTATGACGCCGCACCCGTCATTCTTTTTCTATTCTTTTACGCTTGCTTTCTAATAAACCCTTTCTCTCTTTCTCTCTATCTGACGTAACAATAGTACAGGAGGGATCTTATGTGCTCTAGGATTTTTTAAATAAATTTCTTCATATTTAAAATTCTTTATCTGTCTATATTTAAGCCCATCGATCCATCCATGTATTTTCCCCTCCCCTAATTTGCGATCCTCACAATCCTCCCTTTTACTCTAACCCATATTCCCCGTGTCTTCTATTAATATTCACGCTCGATTGAATGTCTCGAAGACTCTGTCTTAAGCTCAAGATATCCAATTCGTTCTTGGTATATTCTTGGATTCATCCCTCGCGCGCTCGAATATATCTTTTCCTGTCCTCGCCTCACGATATAAAGTTTTGTTCGGGCGGCTCTAAAATCTATTTAAATCGCCACTCTGCTCTATGATATCTACGGCCCCGTAGCATTGACACTGTATCGTTTATCACGCTGAAACATTGACCCGCTGCGCTGCGCGTAACTGTCCTTCTCTACTTTTACCAATTTTCCCTTCATCGCCTCTCGTCTCCTTACATCGCCTCTCACCACCTCTCTTTACACAGATCTATCTCCTACTACGTCGCGAGCTTATACTTCTCTCTTGTTCGTCTCTCCCCCTTTATCATGGCCCCTAGTTGGATCAGTCCTACCTCTCTTTCACTCGCTCGCTCTTTATTCATATATAAGGTGTCCGGAAATTATCATTATTACTTTCAATCATTTCGACTAGCCTCAAGTCGGCGAAAATTGCGTCGTCCATCGTGCTCGTTTTTCTTTTACATTCGATAAATTTACTTTTCAATCAAATCTATCAAAATTTCGTCAATCCAAATAATTTGGTCTCCGTAACTTTGCCGAAATTGATCGGTGAAAATTCTGGGATTGTCAGTTTATTTGCCGATTGCTTTTTTCGGGTGCTATCAAGTGAAAGAAGTTGCCCATATCTCCGACGTGTCCCCACATCGCGGGATCATCCACTTTCCGGTCGGTACCACCCTGTACATCTGCATTATGCGCGCGCGCGCGCGCGCGCGACCGGCGCTCCGTCCTTGTCCGTGACGCGCGCGCTACCCCCAGCGAGGTGGTGGCGGTCCAGCGTGTTAGCCGTGCGGGATGCTGAATCCGTAGAAGAGGCTCAGTCGTATTGCCTGGGCCCTCTCTGTCGCACGGCTAACACCCGGATCGGCGAGATCGTGCGAGGCTGGGTATCCGCGTGCCGCGAGAGGAGCCGATTTCCTCCCTTGGGCGAGGGCACTTTTTCGTCGCGACGGAAAGGAAATCGTGACGCGCGGCGGGATGGATACGTCCGCGTGAGAGGGATGCGCTGCACGATTTCACTGGGGTAGCCGGCGGTAAGTAGTACGACTCGGAATTTTTCGACCCTCCCTCCCTCTCTATCTCTCTCTACTTTTCTCGTTTGCTCAACAGTTTTTGAGCGTCCTGCCCGGTGCTACGCCTCATTGTAAACTTCAATCAGGCATGCACACCCGTATAATTCCACAAAATTCGATTTTGGACGCTACACATTTGGAACAATTCAGCTTCTGTCAATACTTGCACTTTATAAATATTTTTATTATTACGAAACAACGTGGAGATGTATTCATATGGCATATCGATAGTATTGCAATATTATATCTCTTCCTGCAAACGTTACGAATAATGATAATAATGTCCCAAATTGAAAGTTAATTAAACTGGTGCTTTATGTATTTTTCAATGACGAATTATTAATATAAACAATATCGTCTTTTTACCTTTTCTTTTACGTTACAGCAATTTTACGAAAATTGTCGAAATTGGGCGTAGACGGCTTTAAATAATGCAAACCGATGAGGCTCGTTTACATGGCTATTACATTAAAAAAAATAAAAATGAATTCTTTAATCTCATACCTCGTCTATTACATTGTCTATTATGGGAATACTTCCTGAACTATCACTACTTACTGTCAGGTGAACTTCCGACGCACTGATGCTATTGTACACTGTCTTAACGTCCATTTCTACCAATGTTGATTAACTTTAATCTCAGTTTAACTTACTTTTCATCTTCTTCCACTTCTTAGAATTAGAGAAAGATAAAAAGTAAGTTAAACCGAGATTAAAGCTAATCTGCATTGAAAAGAAGGTAGGAACGGACATTATTCAGAGAGATCGTTCTAAAGAAGCACAAGATAGCGCGAGCAAGTATCTTCCCTCTTCCTCGCTTATCTCACAATCAGAGGATAGGATCGAAGTGAAGTGCGGATCGATTCGCAGCTACTTGGCGTTCGCGACGTTAAGACGTTGTTGACTGGCACGAAAAGTTGGCAGCGAACGACCCGGTTTTCGTGTTTAAAGATAAACCGCGCGCGCGCGCGCGCTGATTTTACTCGTACGCCGCGAGGCAAGGGCGAGCCAAGTGAGAGAGAGAGAGTCATCTGGTCATCTCTCCGGACGAATCATTGCTGGTCCTCGCTTTTCGCGGAAGCTTCACAGCGACCAATCTTACCAGCGATTTACGAGCGACCAATTTCTCGAAGCCTGGTATACAACGTGCTTGCTCCTAACGCAGCTTCTTTTTCAGCCTCGCCAGAAACCTCGCTTCTAATTTCATAACGCGGGTGTTGCTAACGGCGATATTACGTGGAATTTTTGCGCAGCTCGACGATCGTATTGTGCGACCGCAGTCGCGCTGCACGCTCTTACATTTAATTATGTTATTCGCCGAATAACATAATTAGTGTCATTAGCATTCCGTGAATGGACTTAGGTAATTTTCGTACCTCCTAAAAGCTAAATCGATCTGTTTAACGTAAATTTCGAGACTTGAGGCTATCGACGTACATTGAAGAATACGCGATGCCTCGACAATTGTTGACAAGTGTGATAAAATTAGACGATTGACAAAATTTGACTGAATTTTCTATCGCCGTCTCTACCTTTGTGAAATCGAGCTGACGCGGTTAGAAACACGTATTTATGTCTCTTGTATCGTTGGAGAGATGGCAGCCATACAGCTGCAATTCAAATGGAAATACTTTGTGTTTTGACAAACATATTAAAGCTGAGATTATACTTGAGAATAATGACGGGCAAGCTATATTTATGACATGATATATTATGTATGTAAGGTTTCAGCTGTATTATTTGTAATATTTGTTGAGCATATTATCATTCGTTCCAATCATAACAGAGCAGAAGAAGCAATTCAATGCTTTGAGAAGCAATGTCGTTTCATCCTTCTGTAGCCATAAAAGTTCTATCAAAAATTAGAAGAAGATTAACAAAAAGGGAAAAGAGACAGAAAGAGTGTCTGATTATCTGAGTAAATTATTTCAAGATTCTTGATCTCTAACGTAACAGTAAATCGAATTTTTGCAGTTACTTAATATAAACACAATAATAATTTTTCGTTCGCTATTTTTAAGCATCTCTCGAGTCAAAATCGATATATGATGGTTCGTGCTTCATTTTTATCTCGTTTATATTTTCATCCGGTTACATCGACGAGTTTTATATCCCTTTCAAGAGCTTCTTCTCCAACGGTACAGCAAATATAATCTCTCTCTTTCTCTCTCCCCCCTCCCCCTCTTTTCCTCTCCCCCTTCCTCTATTCTTTCCCTTTATAACCGGCCGTGATATTCTCAATTGGGAATATCCTGTTGAAAAATTCTTCCATAATTGTTCAGCCTTGAAAGATGCTTTAAAATTAACGTCGGTCGCCTCTCGCATCTTTTTCTTCGCTTTCCCACACCCTTTGAGGGCTGCTTACCCTTCATCACGACCAAGCATGTATTAGCTTGTTCTTCTATTTTTGCGTCGGTGAGATAATGAGACCACAGGCGTGAGCACATTATCGACAAAAGATTACTTCCTACCTCGAAGAAGTAAATTTACTCGCTACCAGCATCGCGTTTTTAAAGCGAGATAGCTGCCCATTTGTTGCTAAATAAAGGAGTTAAAATTCAATCTGGCGTTGGTTGTTCTTACCGAAAAATTTAATCGAAGGCCATTTATTGGGTGAATGCTTAATTAAATTAAATTAAATTACTTTTATAATTTAACCGTTTTGTTTTTTAGTGTGTCACGCAGCGCAATCGCGCTGTTCATTTTTAATGTACCAAATCGCGTCGCGGCACAAACGTGCTGATAATACGCTCTACCACAATTTCCAGAACTTAATTAAGTTATACAATTAAAGTGTTTTCTTTTAATTAAAAAAAAATGGATAAAAAAGTTCACATATAGTAAATTTTATTTTTACTTATCATGGCATTATTTGATATGGAGAGAAAGGCAGACGCGCCGCTTGGCATTTTCTCGTATAAATTTTTACGTTCACCCTCCAAACTCAAACGATTAAATTTGAAACTCAACTGGAGGCTTTATTAAAGTCACGTAAAAACAAGTCGAAAATAGGTGACTTCTTCACAACTCACTTTTATCTTCGAAGCTTAATTCGCAGACTTTCCTCACTCCTTCATTTTATTGTCATTTGTAACGCACAAGAATGATTAACGGTCCAATATATTTTTATTGCATGAAATATGAATTCTAAATTAAAGTGAAGAATATTACACTCTTGAATTCGAGACCCTTTTCCTCGCTAATTTTTTTTCTTTTTATTTTATTCCTACCGTCAGATACAATTTTGGAGTAAAAAATGTCGCTGCAATCAGGCGTGTTTATCGATTATTGAAGTTTAAGTATATAACCGTGCTATATGTCTCTATATAGCGCGGATGTTAAATGGATCATCAATTGACGCGGTTGTATTCTAAAACTGTCCACGTGCGCGAGCGTATACGTAAAAGCTCACTTTAAAGGCGCGTTTTAAAAGAGAACGTGCCGATAGTTTTCGAACTGCGAGAAACGAGGAACAAACGCTCGTCTCGTATGCGTGAACGTATACGCGGCAACTTTAATAATTTAATCTCCAAACGGTTTTTATTTACGCCGGAATTGTAAGGAGCATCCGACACGCGCGTTTCAATTTAATTCGGTTCAAACGTTCGCGATAATACCGTCTAAATTTTGCGTGAAAATTTTGCGAGAGATAGAAACGTCACGAACATCCGGCACGTACTTAGGGGTTGACATCGATCCCTCGACATCTCGTACTTAAAAATTCGCTTACCCCGCCGGAGATAGCTTCAGCGAATATCGCGAACAGAAATATATATCTTTCGCTCTCTCTCTCTCTCTCTCTCTCTCTCTCTCTCTCTCTCTCTCTCTCTCTCTCTCTCTCTCTCTCTCTCTCTCTCTCTCTTTCTTTCCTCTCTCATTGAGCAGCCCGCTCATGTTCCGCGCGCGTTCGTGCACGCGTGCGAATAAGTTCTTCCGTACACGTGTGCGCGCACTCCAGCTGTCCGTCAACGTCAGCTTCTCTCGCTCCGGGGAGCGAGCGCCGTCTCTAAGCGCAAGTTAATAATGCAGGACCGTCACGGAATTCGACTGAACTTTATACGTGACTCCGCGGTGCGCCGCGCTTCAGCCCGGGTCACGACCCTACACGACCCATCCTAGTCCGATATCTGGGGCACACTTGAATTTTAAACCGCGTTATACGATTGCCGTGTCGCGCTCGATTAGCTTCTCTCCGCGCGACGGGCCGCGCGCCTCTCTCGGCGCAGACTCCCGCGAAATGTGTTCAATAGTATAAATGTCAACCTGTATGTCATCGGTCACAGGAGCTGCCGCGCGCGGCTAAAAGAGCTCTCTCGACATCGGAGGATACGTGTAACTCGGCGTCGCGTAACTTTTCATGCGATCTTTCTTTGGAGAGAGATCATATTGATCGTCCCGTAAAATTTGACCTTAAAAGATCGATTAAGTTTCCTGCGTTCCAAAGTAGCGAGGTGACGTTAAGAGACATAGTGACGTCTGGTAGACGTCATTACGTCATTTTTTTACGTCATATTTACGTCATGCAACTTGGGTCATATATTATATATATCTGTACCTTAGAGGTGAAAAATCGTATCTCCATTATTAGAAATTTAGAGAAAACAGGATTTAAAGCTCATTGTCTCTATGAAAATTTCTAATACGACTTTTTCTGAACATTGTGTCTTGGGAACTAGTAATAATAGACATAAGATCCTTTATCATTATATAATTTAAACTCCTGATATATATTAACTCTAATTTTGACAAGATCTGGAAATACGATTCTTTAGGGTACAGATATGTATAACACTATATTTTTTTTACAGAAGAAAAGTATATTGAAGTATATATGTTCATCTACACGCTTCTACATGAAATCGAATCTCTTTTGACGGTTTTACGCGGTCAGAACAGTAACAGTGTGCTAACGTAACGTGATACGTCATGTAAATTAATATTTCCGATAATATTAATGTTCTCTTCTCTCGGGACGCGTTGACTTTCTGTCGAAGGTCCACGGTGGATATCAACTTTTAAATATCAAAGGCCAGACGCTCCTTGTATCGACTAACGAGCGGAGACGGTACCTACGCGGGCTTATCTGTGTACGGCAAATGTTAATCAAGGAGACGGAATAATTAACGCGGTATCGATCGCGAGAGCGCGGCTTTACATCCGATTAATCCGTGTGTACCTTCGTGCTGCTCTATTGCCGGACAAATGTAATAGTCCCATTATTAGACTTGTTAAACATTATACCGTTAAGGGAAGCACTCGGAGATGTACGATAATAATAAAATATTCAGTCGTATTGGATATTACACGAAACGCGCGTCAAACTTGTCACGATACACATATAATCTCGTATGACAAATACTATTAACAACGTACATCCGGTTGTTAACCATTACAGCGCTGTTATTGTGTTACATAGTTCTATGTTGTGACCAATGACGAGGAACATCTTGAATGCTTCTTTAAAATTGCTCGTAAAGAGCTATTGAAAGAAATAAAAGAATCTAGCATCAAACGACCCTTATTAGGAGCTACTGTAAATTTCGATAAGTAAATAATTCTAACAAGGAGTTTCAAAAAGTAGGAGTACAATAATCGGGAAGCTCGAGAGGGGAGCCTCTAATTAGCAAAGCGTATCAAAAGTGTCGAATACGCAAAGAACTATTAAATTATTTCTCGATATAGCCGGTATCCGTTGAGAGCTTAATTTGAAATACGTTCTTGTCGATAGAGATCCCGTAATACCCTCTTCCAGAAATGGGACCACCGATAATTGAATCAGATTGATCAAATTAAGTCAATACGTTCGGGGGGGGGGGGGGAATACGACTTTTGCGACTCTCTGTAGACGTTTAGCGACGCTAGTTATTACGCTGCTCTTACTATCAATCATTCAGTTGCAGAGCTCACATCCGGAAGCGGACGAGAACACGTACGGTGCGGCGAGGAGGATGGGGGTGTACGTGACGGGCGTAATCGGCGTGATTGTGTTTTACATCGCGGTGCTGGCCGTCGGCATATGGGCTGCGGCGTTCAAGAGAAGGCAGGCCACGCAGGGCCACCTGCAGGATGACATGATGCTGGCGAACCGACGCCTCGGCCCCCTGCTCGGCGTCCTCACCCTTATCGGTAATTGTCACCCCAAGGATCTTCACAAATAGAAGGAAAAAATAAATAAATTTTGTAAGAATTAATAGGTGCGCAAGGTAAGGATGGATGAGTGTGGATAAGATGAATTGTAAACCAAGTCCCTTCCTGGCATGTAAAGCTGAAGTAATAAAACTAGCAAATAAATTTTGTAAGATCGTTTCGTTACGCGTTGCGCGTCCGATGACAATTCCGCGTTCGGATATTGAGGCAAAACCGGCTTTGCGTTAATTAAAATAGAAGAATTTTCCTGCCTGATTTTTTTCCCGAAAGCTTAATGCTCTCGCTCATGTAAAAATGAACGAAATTTGTTACGACAAGAGTTCTGCGTCTATTTATCGCACCACGCGCGTGACCTCGATTATAATGAACATAGACCTATTATGTGGATTTCCTGCTTCGGAACGTTTCGAAAGGTCAAGGATCAATCTACATGACGTTGAAATTATGGATATTATTAGAGAACGATGAAAAATTATGCCTACAAGCTCTATCTACGGGTTCCTCTACGACTGATTCGAAGTCAATTTTTGCTCAACGGGAATTTGAGATTACGTGCTATTATTTTGTACATTTTCTTCATTCTCGACGTTTGATATGTCGTTGCCATCTTTTTGTACCGCTTAAAAAAAACGCATAAAGATATTACTGAAAATTAATTCCCGATTTCATGGATGGAAAATCCTATAACTTTAAAAAATTGCTGCGGCGCAGACGTTAGTTTCTGCAGGCATTGAACTCACTCCGCGGAGCTGATAATCTGTCGCGAGTTGCCGCGCCCGAAGCCGCCTCTTTTCCAAGTTCGTTATATCCGTCAGACTCTACGAAATTATCTCGCAAAAAGCACGACCCCGATATCGACATGTGTCAACCGCCTTGCATTGTAAAGTGTAACGCCGTAAAAGGGAACATTGGTTGCACCTTTGCTTGTCTTATTCAAAATTAATTCTCGCTCCGCGCTCTCCGATATGTTTCCGGGCTTCACTATTTTTAATCTAGTCCCAATTTTCGAGAAGAAAGACGTTTTATAACTTTGAAGTGGATTTTGTCTCGTTTTCTTCTGATCCACTTTGCTTTTTACGGACTACCTACTCGCGCACCTGATAATCTCGTTTTCACTCGACCGTTTCAAATTTTCTCATTGGTCTCCCCTGCAATGAATATATCTTTGCATTCTCCATTACCGTAATGACCACTCCGCGATATGCATCCGTAGAAAAACGCGATGTCAAGCACACCCCCATCCCTCCTCCTCTGTCCCACCCAATTCGTTTATCTTTCCCATTTCCCTCCCGTTCTTCGTATAAACGGACAACGAGATAGGAATAATTTACCATGCATTCGCTTCGCTATTTAAACGTGTGCAGCTTACGCGGAAAAAATTCTGCCGACGTACTTTATTGTTGACGTAGCAAATCCCGACAGTTGTCGCAATACATGAGAATGAAAAGGTTTAATTAATACAACCAACGTATATATTCTTATCGATAAAAATTCCGTAATTTCTTCTAAAAGAATATCAATTTGTGAAGTCAACAATTGAAGGGATATGAATATTTTTGCGACTCACCGCTGTATATGTGCAGCGACATGGGTCGGAGGAGCCTTCGTCAACGGGACCGCCGAGGCCATGTTCACGAGGGGTCTAGCCTGGTGTCAAGTGCCCATCGGGTACAGCCTCAGCCTGATTTTCGGTACGTCGCACGATCTCCCGATTTGGCCTCCGTAAACCCAATTCGCTGGAAATGTCAAAAAAAGATACTTTAAAACAGAAAATATATCGCGACTATAACGATCGCAAAAATGGAACTGGTTCTTGAATAATTAAATCGCAAGTGAGCCCTTCCTCTTAATTTTTCACATCTTCCTTTACATCATCTATCGAGTCCGACCTCGCTCTTTCCGCGCTCAATCATTTTGATAAACGTCACCTTACCAAACGACGAATTATCGCAGGTGCCCTGCTCTTCGTGCGCCCGATGAGGAAGGCCGAGTACGTGACGATGCTGGATCCCTTTCAAGAACGATACGGCGCGGGCGTCGGAGGCTTGCTCTTCCTTCCGGCGCTCTGCGGCGATCTATTCTGGTGCGGCGCCGTCCTGAGAGCGCTGGGAAGCTCGCTGGCGGTCGTCGCCGGCGTCGATCCGAACATCAGTGTTTGCGCGTCCGCGCTCTTGGCAGCCATGTAAGAGGATAACGCTTTTAACAGAGACAGAGGATCCCGTATCCGTCCGTTCTTATTTCAAGTCTTGAGTATAATCTTAAAATGCTAATACAGCTTCGTAATTGATTCATAATATATCTTGAGATTGTATTTAACCTTTAACTGCACGGGCGAGGTCTGGTTGGACCTCAAGCACTATTTTTTTTACGTATTTTCTCAGTTATGCGAGATATCAGTTGTGTTTTATTTATTATTATGTACTCTAAAAAAACTTACATTTCTTACATTACTTTTAGATAAAACAAAAAAACTTGTGGGGATCCCTGCAGACACGGTATAAGCAGATATGGTATATTCACTCAGGCCTTCTTCTTCTTACGTTCTTCTTCTTCTTCTTCTTCTTACGTTTATTGGCTCCTGCCTCTTTTCAGAGGACAATACGGCCAAATTATTCACTCAGGCGAAAATCCGTGAAATGGTTTTTGCACACTAAACAATATGGCGGTCAATAAAATGGAGAAGGAGAAAGATCGTATGTCTGTCCTTCTCCCGGAACGATGGAGAAGGAGACAGACATACGATTTTCACACTCAACATCATGGTGAACCATTTCACTTCAGATCAAAAGTGCCGACACGGAGTGGACCTACTTATTGACTTATACTGCGCTGCAGATCCTACCTGTGACTATTATACGTAACTAAAAATAACGCGTGTACTTAAAGGTTAAGACCTTAAATAAGAAAGATCCTAAAGGAATACCAGCCCAGGATGACGCTCGATACACGTAACTTGGCGAGACCGAATTACAAGCGAGACGAGAAACGCGAAAATCGAAATCATCGAAATCATCGAAATGTGCTTTTCAGATACACGGTCTTCGGCGGGCTGTATTCCGTGGCGTGCACCGACGCGCTGCAACTGCTGTGCATCCTGGTGGGCTTGGCGATAGCGGCGCCGTTTTCCATGGTGCACCCCGCGGTGTCGTTCGAAAACAATCTGACCACGAAGGACTGGCTGGGACACGTGAAGAATGAGGACCTGGGCGAGTGGGTGGACGGTATGCTGCTGCTGGTGTTCGGCGGTATACCTTGGCAGGTATAACTTGATTCTTCTGTGACTTGTAAACGACGTTGAAGCTCAAATTGTATATACATATATCCGAAAGATTATTCGTTTGAGAGACTTGAAACGGAACAAACTGCAGCTTAGAGCCTTACGCTACTATTGCAAAAAACATATCGTGTCACAATTTAAGAAAATTACTATATAAATAATTATAGATAATCTTTGTTTATTTTACTTATTTATTAGAAGGTAATTTAGTGTTGTAGAAAAAATTTGACACGCTGTTTATACATTCTTCCTCTTCTTCAGGGTTACTTTCAACGAATCCTGAGTATCAAGAGCACTTCCGTTGCAACGACTCTATCAATCGTCTCGATGTTCGGTTGCCTGATACTCGCGGTACCATCGGCTTTAATCGGGGTGGTCGCACGTGCCACCGACTGGTCCATGGTCCCGGGCTACAACGGAACGTTCACCACGGACGACGGAAACGCCGCGTTGCCGATGGTCCTGCGGTATCTCACGCCCCAATGGATGTCTTTCGTTGGTAGGTCCTGGTACATCCTCAAATTACTTCCGCTCTCTCTCTCTCTCTCCGATCGTAAGAGGAACATTCAAATTCACTTTTTGCAAATGCGTTAATCTCCGAAGGTCTCGGGGCGATCTCGGCGGCAGTGATGTCCTCGGCGGACTCCAGTATACTCGCCAGCAGCTCCATGTTTACCAGGAATGTCTACAAACTCACGATACGGCCAAAAGTAAGCGTAACTTACGCTGATTAACCGACAAACGATTGGCGCCAACAAACGTCATTGAAGCCTCGTTTTCGTTACAGGCGTCCGAGCGTGAGCTAAACTGGGTCCTGAGAATTTCCGTAATCGCGGTTTCTATCCTGTCCACTCTCGTCGCCCTCACGGTCAGCAGCGTTTACTACCTTTCGTAAGTAAACACGTTTCTCTTCATTTTTTTTATGGGATGATCTACTTACGCTATGTATCTACTATGTCTCAATAATTTTCGCAATGACTTGGCGTCCGAGCGCATTTGAAAAAAGATTAAATTATTTTTAAGATAATAATCGGTAGAAAATTTTTCAGCTGCATCTTTTTCACTCAACAACTTCGTTCTTTTCTTAATTTTCTGTTTTTATTTTTTTACATTACTTTAAGTGCCTATTCGAAAAATTAGTCCGCTTGTCAATTACGAATTTTAGATCTAATAATTGTAACGATCGATGTACTAAAATACATCGCACTTTTGTTCGAAGGTACTTGTGCTCCGATCTCGTCTACGTCGTTCTGTTTCCGCAATTATTAGCCGTTATTCATTGGCCTACTATGGTGGATACTTATGGCTGTCTGGCGGGCTATTTCATCGCTATCGTCCTGCGTCTCGGTGGTTAGTTACAATTCTTAATTATCAAACATTATCACTCAAATAAGATAACACAACAACAAATAAGAAATGTCACACAATGCTTAAAGACCCTTCTCTCTCTCTCTCTCTCTCTCTCTCTCTCTCTCTCTCTCTCTCTCTCTCTCTCTCTCTCTTTGTTCTATCGTTTATATCTTTTAGATACATTTTGAATTTTTATTGCTTAATTACTTAAAGGATCGAAAAACATTCTTAACTTCTTGCAATCTTTTTAATATTTCTTTCAAATCCTTTTAATTTTAAGCGTAAAAACGTCTTCTCAGATAATTGAAATATCCTCTAGAAATCTACTAGGATTTCATAAGTAAACGCGTGAATGCTTTCAGGCGGTGAAAGAGGCCTCGGCATACTCCCGCTGATCGAATATCCTTTCTACGATAAGAGGACGCGCACTCAGAAGTTCCCCTTTCGCACCGCCGTCATGATAATCGCCCTCTTCACTCAGCTCTTCACCAGTTTCCTCGCCAGAACCCTGCTCGGAAAAGGATACTTTCCGCAATGCTGCGACGTGCTGAATATCTACTCGCCCGGGAAGTCCAAAGAATCGTCGGGCGTTGTGCAAAGCAGCTCCGGCGCCGCTCTCATGGATTCATCTTCGGTAATTGCGAATTGCAAGTTAACTGTCCTTCGCTTCAAACTTTCAGTCAATCGATGACACACCCATCTTTTCAGAAATCGACGTCGGGCATAGATTCCTGCGACGGCGTCGGCACATACGTTTATGACGATGAAAGAACCTGCGGCCACGAGGACGCGACCGATCGCGGCGACGGCGACGCGATGATCGTCAGCAATCTCGCCTCGCCGAAGGTGAAGAACATCGGGACGATCATGCCACGTGCGAACCACAATATGCCGAGTCAGCAGAATCTGCGTAGCGCGGTGCCGACGCCGGCGCGGCACGTCTCCATGGCGAGTCCGTTGTACACGCCGATACTGCCGATACAGAACGACGCGTGCAGAGATCAAATCCTCGCGGTGAGAAATCTGCGCAGTCCCACGATCGGTCCCCAGATCCTCTCGCCCACCCGGTCGATCGGGATCCCGGCGACCCCGATCGCTCCGTGCGCTCCCTCCTACGCCAAAGTGGGCTGCGAGCTCGGGCCGAGCAGCGATAAGACGCGGAACAACGACCGGATCAGCATCGTCGACAGGAGCAACATGGAGTATAATGCAAACGCTCAAGAGAATCCGCCCGCCAGCGTCGGTCCCAGAAAGTGCGTGAAGGGGGTGAAGCTCGTCGGCATGGAGGGCGGTACGCTGCGGAGACCGTCGCTGCAGGTGAGCGACGACCTTCACGAATCGTCGCTTTTGTGAAGCCCCGCGACAAGTCGGGCCGCCGTTTCATTTTTGCGCGCATTTTGTTTTGTATCTTCAGTTATCTGTATGAGTTATTTTATTAAATTCTATGTATTGGTTTTACGTATGTGTATGTTTGTTTATTTATCAGCGGTACGATTGTCCATCAAAGATGACGAGGTCTCAGGGGGTTCCTTAGAGAGTCCCCCGCGGAGAAATCTCGGGTATTCCCCCGCAGCATCTTCCATACGTAACTTCTCCCCATGGTATTTAATCTTAATACGCTGATGAATTCTATCTTTGTTGATTTATACTGTTTTTCTTGTCTTCTAGATTACTTAATTGAATTTTACACATTTATTTTTACGCCTATGTTTGATTGCTTGGCACAATTGTTCGTCAATAAGAATAGTGAGGATTCGGAGGATTCTCAGAGAATGAGGCCCCTGAGAAAATCGGGGGGAGTCCTCAGAGAGATCCTGCGCGATCTCGCAATCTTGGCTTTTGGAGTATGTATTCAAATAGATTTCCCATAGCTTCCGGTACATAGCTCCCATGAGACGGCGTTTAGTGTCGCGAGTCCTCAGAGCACATTCTCGCCGACACCATCAGTGGAGCTGGTCAACATTCTGGAGAGGAGACAGAGTAACGGCTCGTTCGGACCGGGATCCCTGTCCCCCGTGCCAGCGGCGGGAGTAGAGGCGTGCAAAACCCACGGAACCGCGTCTGAGGGACAGACCGGGAACGAGCATTGCAAGATAAAGAGAGGCATCGTGCGACATCACAGGTATCTATGAGGGAACGAGCGAATAATGCAAATTAGAAAAAAAGATTCCAGAATCTTTACTTTTTTAAATCTATACCTCTTCGTATTGCAAAGAAAAATTACGTCCATCGCGTTGGGAATTAAATACAAAGATTGCAGGATCAAAGAAAGAGATATTCCTATGATATTGTAAACTACAAAAATTCCAAAGTCTCCTTTCTTCTTCACTTAATTATAAAATTTCTAAATCTATAAATTAAAAAAAATATATAGCACATATATATAGTATCATAAAGAAGAATTACGTATATAATCAGTATATAATTGAAAATGATTAATTATATGATATAAAAAGGAAGTACAATGAAAATATTATAATTCTCTATAACGCGACGGGGTGCTGTTGAAAATATTTTATAGTGAACTCGTAAGAATTGAATATTCACTGTAAAAGGTCCGAATTATCGAACACTCTCTCCGGTTATTCTCTCAAACGTTTGCGCAGCTTCAATGACACAGGCGACCGATCGTTGACGACGCTCGCCAGACAGCCGAATTACCCGTCGATGCCGCTGAGGCCGGAGGACTGCCGTATGACATTAGCAAGGAAGGACAAGCGCCTGGCCACCATCGGCAGGCACTCATCGATGAACGAAACGGAGCTCAGCAGTCACACGAGTAGCATGATTGTCAGTCCCACCTTCAGCATGTACAATACGGCCGCAAAGAGCTCTAATTATTTCGTCACCGATGACGAAGCGATCAGCAGGTTCTAAAACGGATTTTCTAGGATCTCCAGAACCGAAAACGATACTTGCAAACACTTAAAATGCAAATGTCGACATCGGTACGTTCAGCTGATGCAAAAGATTCCGTCGTTTTTTCAATCATCAAGTTATATCATTTTTTTCAGATAGGAGATAGAGAGTAAAATTAAGAGTATGAGATTTTGTAAAAAAAAAAGGGCATTGAGAAACATTTCTCTAAATGGAAGGAATAAGAGCAACGATGATTATTTGGATTGAGAACATTACGTATAATTTCATTTTCGAATATTATATTTGTCATATAGAACAAATCTCTCGCATCAGCTATTCCACTGTTACGTCCCTCTTCTAAGGCACACTTGGAGAACGCGAAACAACAAGGACAATCATAAAACCCGCCCCCGTCACTCACTCGGCGTGCTCAATCCTGTAATTCTGTTCATTGTACGATGGATTATATCTAGAACTATCACAAATTTACTTATATATGCAGAAAAAAGATATATGTATATATTGAGAGATTGAGTCTCTCAATCGATGAGATGGTCAGCATATGCCACTATGTTAGTCAATAGAATTTATACTGTGAGTTTTGTATTACTCGATTCGATACAAAATGCATTACACACTCATACATTTGTGATAATTTGCGTGCCGCAATTTCTGTTACTATTATGTTATCGCATCTCACTTCCTAGTTTGAGTAATATTCATTCATGAAGAACCAAGTTAATGAAAATATTTTATAGTCTTATGAAAGTTAAGAGCAAGTTATTATTACTATCAGAATTGGACATACGACATGTGTGAAGCTAATTGATCTTAAAAATAGAAGTACATTGAAGTCGATCAGTACACATTTAATTCTATCATATATATTTATATATCCTTTATTCACTTGCTTCTGAATAATTTCTGGATAAAGAGATGTTAAAGTTTCTTGCCGTAGTTAAGTGAAATTACACAACGAATTGTTAGGAATTCAATTGGTATAATTATAATTTTGTAATCTTGGAAGTAAATCTGCTTGAATTCGTTTCAATTCGTTTTACCATGCGTGCGTATGTGTGCTTTGTTATTTGTTGTGCGTGTCTTTTGATATTTGTTGTATTTTTTATGTACGTGGAAGTAACTCGTTCCTTTTTCGCAATTAAGTAATTTCTTGTTACGCTACTTTGACTATATCTTTCTTTCTTAATGACACTTTCTTAATTAATTAGGAATTTGTATATTACACTATATATATATATATATAATGCGAGAGTAGAAACAGCGTTTTATAGTTCATAGGACCCACTTACCAATTTTCAGACTGACAACCATGTACCAAATGAACCAAATAGCTCGTAGCTGATGTAACCAATTTTGTAAATCACACATCTCCAACTTCGCAACATTCCACTTAAACTTAAAGTAAGACAAAATCCAATGCGGCCAATCTCTGATTTTGTTAAGATACCAAGAGGCTTGGCTGATTGGTAATGAATACTAGATATTAAAAATTTTTGTACATACGCACACCCGATACGTATATACCCGATGTACATACACGTACGCGTAATCGAAAAGGGTTTCGATGCATTTGTAACAATTTCAATATGAGTTAGTTAATTACTAGTACATAATATTACCTTAAGCATAGACATGCAACACTTATATATTCGAACATCTTAAATTACGGTGTCAAAGACGAGAGAACTGGATGAAAAGCACTCGAACGATCCTTTCACAGCATACAATTCCGCGTATAAAACTTAATCGATAAAAATTTAATCAATAAAATCTCTTCGATAAAGAGAAGGGCATAAAATTTAGAGCGGTACATCACGTGAAATAATTTCAAACAATTACAGCATAAACGATAAACGACAAGCTTGACCAAAAGCCGAATAATTAGCGAAATAATTCTAAATGACTGCAATGACCGTGGATGTTTAATATAAGTGCCTCATACTGTTTTCATCAATTATATTTCCGACGTTAATCGAAATACTTATATTCTATGCTTATGAAAATCAGCATATTTCAGTGAATTTATACATATCTTTTTTTTTTCGATTTCTCTCGTTTCTGACGTTACACAATTCGGCGTTATGTTAAAATGAATTTTTATAACGTCTATACATGGCGCCGAGTATAATATGTATTACCAGAAATTGAAATGAACGCATTTACTATTTCTCCTTAGTTCGAGAAGAAGAAAGAAGGGATATACGATCCGATAAGCGTGGTCGTGAGAGAAAGCGACGCTGCAAGCTCCGCCAAAGCAGATCTCTGCAGAGCTCACATCGTTGATAATAAACGGAACGTCCAGAGAGTGTCACGTGAAAATTTACGATATGCCAACAAGAAAGTACGATATTTTTCCACCGACGCGATATATCCTAGCTCCGTAGTATTGTACAGCACAACACACAACTATATATTGTACAAGTGTAGTTACAAACGCGAATTATTTGCGGTTAATCTGCGTTACATTAGTGAGGAACGTTCTCCTCAAGCTCAATAATGTATCTATGAAGAAATGAATACGAACGATAGAGTTAGAAGTAATCACCTGATACATATAAATAGCGGGACACTTTTATATCGCAAAAGAACTAGATAGCAAAAATACCTTTTCCATCATCCGACCTGTTGGAGAACACATGCGAGAAATTTATGCGTGATGTAAATATTTGCTTATCTCTCGTTATGTTATTCCTATTAATTTCACAGGTAGAGATTTATCAGTATTGTAGACATTTATTATACCGTAGACAAAGCAGCCGAATAATTAGCGAAATTTGCAGTTGGCTACAGTTTTGTTAATATTTGTCGAGCAAAAATAACGTAAAGATAAAGCCAAGAAACTTGCGGGAGATGATATAGTTTCTAAATGCCATTCTCTCGCTGATTTATACCTTTCTATTGTAAAATAAGCATTAAATCTTAGGAACTAGCACAAAGATGATCGTAGTTACTTAAAATGAGTGAGACTTAATTCATACTCGAATCGCGCATCTTTAGACTGTAGACTTTTGTAAGACGCGCACTTTTGTAAGACGTGCGCGATGTAAAATATAGCGGAGCGAGATGAACATCGAATACCTGCATCAGTATTATTAAATTTAAGAAGACGAGCATTCGAGACTTAAAATCGACTCGTGAAGAACTCAATGAAAGTCCTTCATAGTGGTACTTAATTCCTTAAGGTAGAATAATTAATTCATGATTCGATGATCGCACGACGCGCGTTCTTTTCTTCTAAACATTTCTCCACCTCTTGCAGGATTAACCATTAACTCTAGTCTATTGCAAACATTAATAAGGTATTAAAATTAATTAATTAATTAATAGTAATATCAAGTAACTCTTATGAAATACTTGACGCTTCACTGTGAATTCGTTTTCTTTACTAAAATTCGTATAATATTTAAACTTCTCAAGCAAAGTGATGCCAAAGGATAAAATGACGTCTAATAAACGTCACTCTGCTACTTGGATTCCGTAACGTTTTATCATTTCTGTGATATTTTTCATGTTTGCGTATGAGGTAACCCACGATATTTATATATATGCCACCTGTATATATCTTTTTTCTCCGGAGACTTAAGCATTTCCTCGATCGCGTGCGTATGCGACCATCGGAGCTTTTGTAAGAAATACCCTTTGTAATGTACACGTTTATACCTATGTCATGTATTACACGATATACTGTTAATAAGTAGTTAATAATAAGTTAATATATACGACAAGTGTACTCATCTTCGAATAATTTACGCAATCGATATATTGAGCAACGTGAATTATGTGCCAAAGCGTAAAGATATAAAGAGAATGATACGTCGAGGAGGATTCAACGCGAAAAAATGTCTAAATCACTTTAATTTTAGAGTCGGCCTGAATTCCGATGCTCTCGAAGAAATTTATATCTAAAATTATTCGCAACAGCGAAAACAGCAACAGTCGACAGCACTAACTTATGAATTAATTGAAAATTCGAACCGCTGAAACCGGTTTCGAGAAAAAAGCGCTTAAAAGCGCTTTTTATACTAGTAGTGTATACGACAAATGTATTCATCTTCGGATAAATTACGCAATCGATATATTGTGCAATGTGAATTATGTGCCAAAGCGTAAGATAAAGAGAATGCCATTGGCCTGACCGCGCCGAGAATATATGTCAAGAAGGATTCAACGCGAAAAAATTTCTAAATCGCTTTAATTTTAGTGGACTCCTGGATTCCGATGCTCTTGAAAATATTTATATCTAAAGTTATTCCCGATAACAAAATCAGCTATGATATTGAATCCAATCCTTCTTTGATTCAATAATCACAATTTTTTTCTGAAGCTGGAAGATCAAGATTTTAAAACAGATCCGTTGAAAATCCACAAAATCTTTCGAAAATATAATTTAGTGAACCTAAATGAAATTTGGAAAAGCAAAAAAAAGTTTACGATCAGCTCCTTGAATCTTTTTAGCGGACACGGTCAGCTAATGTACAAGTTTAGTCACATAAGCTCGCCTTGATATAAGAATTGTTCATCATTAAGATCGACAGAAAAAAATAAGCATTGACGTCCGATATTTGCAACGAAATTCCGGAAAGACTTTCCTTCCGATTTTCACGAAATTTGATGAACATATCTCAAACGTCGAGACTTACATTCGGGATATATTCGAAAGGAATCTAATTAATTCAAATAAAGTTTTGTCAAGATAACATCTAAATATAAATGTTTTGCGTAAAAAAATACAAAATTCGTGAAGCGCTCCTGGATTTAAACATTTGCTTTAATCAACATTAAAAATCTTTCCACGCACAATATACTCATTTAAAAGACATTTTTACTAAATCTCATGATAATCGGAGACCTTTTCGGAATTTCACCTGATATTTGTTTTAGATATTTTTCGTCGTAGTAAATCATTCGCATTAATGATAGTCTCTAATGTTATCACAGTATATTTGTCATGATCGCAATGACTAGGATAATAATCGCTGTAATGAATGATGTCGCTCAAAGTGCCGAATAAAGGAGACGAACGCAAGTCGCGATAACATATTTATTCAAAAGCATATGTATCTTACAATAATATTCTTTATCGTACAATATTATACTTATTTTTTAACTTACGCTATCTCATCCATATTTTCGTCTTTTGATATAAATTGGTATAATGCCCTCTCGGATGCAGTGAGAAAGCTGTCAAAATTTTACATGTCAAATTCTACGTGTCCTATCATAATTCTGTTAGAATCTTGCTTTTAGAAAAGTATATTTGCAATTATTTTATTTTTATTTTCTCTCAAATAAAATTTCTGTTTTATTTTCGGCAAATATTTCATTAATTTCTATATAAAGCTCAACTGAATGAATACAGCGTCGAATGAACGAGATATTATATTTAACTTTCATGAGATTGGACACGTTCCCTCTTAAGAATTTGTAAATATTAAAATCGAAGCCGATGTTGAGTTTAATGTGATAATTCATCACAAGTGTGAATCAGTGTAAATTCATTTTCGCTCATATATATACATACAAGAGACAGATCAGATTTAACAGAGTTATGTAATTATATTATTTATATAACAGTTTATCAAGTAACATCAGATCTTCTTTCCTTTTCTTCTTATTACTGAGTTTCCATACAATTAATTTTGTTTCGCCCATGAAATGTCTACAAATAATCTCAAATAAATAAAGATAGGCATTCAGAGTGAGAAACATTACACGAATTATTCTGACACTCATCAATTATAATTGTTACGCCCGCGCTGAGACGGCCTTAAAACTCCGAGTTGAAACGAGCGGTCATTCCGCAGAAGTCGCGAAGCGTTCCCTTGACATCGGGCCGCTGTTTAAAAACAACGGAGCCTTAGATTCGAACCTCGGCTTTTAAACTGTTCTGACGTGCTCTCGGGTGTTCCCTTTAATAAAGAGATTCGTTACTCTTTTAATAAACGTGTCGTTATTTCCGCGGGTGCGCGAGTGCGAGAGAGTGGCGTGTGAGAGAATCCGGGGCGCGGCGCAACAACATGCTTTTTGTGTCATGGAATTAGAATTTATTCACATAAAATGTCTTAAATTTATCTTAAAACAATACCTTAAAAGACATCATAAATAGGAACATAAGATGTCGTACCAGATATCTTTCTAACAATTTAATAAGATATCTTCAAAATTTTAAGACAAGATATCATAATACTTTCTGGGACAGATATAGAAATGTGATTAACGCGTTTTATAAAAAATAAATAAAGATTATTTCATTCGATGAATAAATCTCGAATATTACCAAGTTCAATGAGTCTAACAGCGTTATAATTTCAGTATCAGAAAATATTCAGTTATTTGTTCAACTTTAATCTTGCAATAAGACGGCAACGCGAGTTGCCGCTACACAACAATGGATCTCCGGAAATCTCGAGTTCTAATATTCGATAAATGTCTATTTACAAGTATGCAGCACAAAATTTTACAATATTATGTTACGTATGTAAATGTGTATGTACACATGTGACAAAAAAGTATTCGGGTTCTCTTAAATTTTTACTTTATATTTTTTGCCAGAGATGTGAAAGAATCCTTATCGATAGGAATACATGTATATTGCATTGATTAAACACTTTCGATTAAAATAAGCTTGATGTAAAGATAATAGTTATAATATAAACGGAAATTTAATCACACAAAGTTCCATAGTGTCTTAGTTATGTTTTAGTGAATTATTATCTTTCAATAAGGGTAAAACCAATCGACAGCTCACGATTCAACGCGGTATACATTCCTCTTGACAAGAATCCTATATCTCTCTTAAAACATGTTCAGGACGATTAAAGGAATACGAATACTTTTGTGAATCACTGCATTGCTCCAAGATAGACACTATAGATACATTCGGTCACTCGCAATCATCTCTCTTTCGCTTCGTAAATATAGGAATTTGCAATAGTATGCGTTCGCAGGAGTGCGCAATACTTCTTACAATCACAAAATTTTCAACATCTCAATAATACCAAAATCTCGAGTTGAAAAATTCAACGATACAAATAACGTAAGTTGTTTATTGTAAAGGTATATTATTTTCGTCAATGCTATACAAATGATAATGACCTGGAATAAAGCTGGTAATCTAGAGTAACTAGAATGAATAATTAGGCTCTATCAGAACTCGTCAATTGTTTTATATCAATCATATATTTTATTTTCGTTATTTTGTTCGCTTTACAAAATCGCGATTGACAAGAAAATCGTCTGCGAAGAATATGTCATTAAAATTAAGAGCTCATCCTTTATAGACATATACGCAATGTACGAATAATATCATGTACAATACTGCTGTTACAATGTAAAGTACAAATTTCAAAAAGATAATTACTTTAAAAATATCCTTGATATATAATTACTTCACTCCTTCCATACTCTATCTTGGAGAGTATACAAACGTAAATGTATTAAAAAGAATGAAAGTGTACTCATTATTAACTGAAACCTTAATGGACAAATGGACAAGTATTGAAATTGACTTTTCTTTAGTGAAAAACTTAATGCAAGATCAACATTTGGTGCAACGTTTCAATCGATAATGGATTAAAAAGCCTTGACGATTGCAAAATATAAAAATAGTTCGCAATAAAAAAAAAGATATAAATGTAAAGAAGTGATAGAGTGTCGGCAAAGAAAAATTTACTTAATATAAATATATTTATTTATATTTATTACACTGCT
Organism: Temnothorax nylanderi; assembly: GCF_030848795.1. Lineage (NCBI taxonomy): Eukaryota > Metazoa > Arthropoda > Insecta > Hymenoptera > Formicidae > Temnothorax > Temnothorax nylanderi. The sequence goes on along the minus strand of NW_027249069.1, from coordinate 1,833,795 downwards.
GAATTTCGTATTGTAAATACCTTCCTGAAATTTTGTTGTCTTCAAATTTTATATTACAGACATTTTAAATAATGTATCAAATCTATAAATCTCTCAAATAAAAATCTTAAAAGAATAGAATTTATTACTTGAATGCTTACACATAAAAATCTTAATAGTACTGAAATTGTTTACATAATAACAACAGCATTAACAAATCGCGATAATGTATTGATATTAATTATAAATGTATTTTCTAATGACGTATCTTCTAAGTATATATAGTAGATACATACAAAGTCTTATTTTGGAGTAATAAAATCTCTCGTTAAGGAATCAAAGAAAAGGCGAAGCGATTGATTCTTTGTTTTAAATAGAATCAACTGCGAAATGCTATTTCATTATAAAAATTCATTCACTTATTCTTCAGTAGAAGTACGTACAATCGCTAGAGACGTATGTTCTGTTATTCGCTCGAACCACTTCTCGAAATACATATCCGGTATTATTTTGTGCTCTCGTACTCATATACAAACGTTATTGTTAACAGGCTGCTGTACAAGAAAAGAATATCAACCATTTAAAATTGATTTAGATGCTAATTCTAGTCTTTGTATTTCCGAGAATACTCTTCAATTGTTGCACTTGATGCGAACGGTATTCCTGACATATAGGTACTAAGAATAGTTTGGTCATTCTTTTAGCAAGTTAACAATCTGGTAACATAAAAATATTTTGCAAAGTATACTCTGCTGGTGAATGAACACTTGTATACAGCACCGATACAATAAGAGATATTTTAATTTTTGTTGAAAATTTAAATCATGAATGTGGCACTTGTTAAATAATCGTTTACAATATAAATTAATATCTATATCTTCTATGAATTTAAATTGTTGGTATTTTATCTTCTTTAATGACATACAAAATCCTCGCAATTTATAATTAAATAGCAACTAATTATAACAATAAATTGTATCGTTTAATCAACTTGGACAAATAAAAACGATTATATATCGTTTCTAGATCGCATGATTCTGATCGAGCTGCGCACTTAAAACTATATTCAATAAATTCATCTTTAATACTCTTACTACCAATGTCTCGTCTTCTCTGAAACATACGATCAAACGCTAGCGTACAAATACGCTAACGAGAACGCTGTGAGAAATAGTGAGCTGCAAACAATATCACTGAAAAAATTCTGTCCATGTTAATATCTAAACTTTTGCAAGCAAAGAAAGAATCGATAAAATAAACACCGTACTATACTGCAACTTGATTTTTATAAAGCTAAATATTTAAAAAAGTAAAACTTTTGTTAAAAAGAAATTATTTAAATAAAAGAATTTATAAACAACATATCTTTAGATGCGCTGAAAAGATTGGTCAGAAGATCATATAAGAGCAATTGTTAAGTTTTCGTTCTAATTCAGACAAATAAATTCAGAAATATCTCCTATTCAGACAAAAATGCAAATATATATACATCATTAGCGGAACAAGAGCTCATAAAAACTATACTTCGATTGCATTCAATCAGAATCACGCAATCAAAATGTTAATTAAAATGGTATAGAATTTCTCTTTATCGGTTAGTGACTGTAAGTGTTCCTGAACTTCAGCGTCTTTTTTGTGCCGAGGATGTAAAGAAATATGAATGTCACTGACGGTTTACGTTCGAGGTACATAAGCAATGCCGTTGTAATGGCTGCGGGCTTCGTGCTTCGGCGAATGCTCATGTAACGCGAATTCTTGCACCGAGCCGCACTCGAAGCCTGGACAGTATAAACAGACGTAGCGATCCGGATTCTCCGAGGTCTGCTGCATTGTGTTCACGGGAACAAGCATAACATTATCCGAGCTCGTTGGTATCATGTTGCTCGGTGACAATTGGTAAGACTGGCCTGCCTTAGATATTACGTATTGCATAACGTTATTACCAATATTCATCTGTTGCTGTTGCTGCTGTTGCATTTGCAACTGCATTTGCAATTGTTGCTGCTGTTGCATTTGTTGCAGTTGCTGTGATTGTTGTTGCAGATGCTGCTGCAGCTGTTGTCGCAATTGTTGCTGTTGTTGTAGTTGCTGCGGTTGTTGTTGCTGCTGTTGTAACTGTTGTAGCTGTTGCAGTTGTGATTGCTGCAGCTGTTTTTGAAATTGCTGCTGCTGAGGCTGTTGTTGCAATTGTGGCTGTTGTTGCACTTGTAGTAACTGTTGAAAGTGTTGCGACTGCTGTTGCAGTTGCTGCGGCTGTTGCTGTTGTGAATATGGTGGCGGCGGCGGCGGCCTGGGTGTTTGATAAGTAGTTTGTAAGAACGGTTTAATTGCTACAGTGCCAGTATTCTGTTGCTGTTGAGTAAGTTGAGTTGATTTCTTTAATGGATGGCTGACATGAGCCGGCAAGTTTTGATGATAAGCTGTCTTCTGCGAGCTATGCGGCGTAGCACTGACATTGTTCAATGGACGCGTCACTTCACGAGGTAGCGTCTCTTTCGGTTTTGATACATCTGCAATCGTGTTAAACTTGACCGAATGCAGTGGCTTCACACCGATCACTTGGTATTGTCGAGAGTTGGCGGTATCAATTACTCGGGTGGGTGTACTCAGACGCACGCTAATGGATGGAGGCACGTTGGCGGTCGACGCTACAGAAGGAACGGGACAATCCTGGGTCGATGTCGTAGGAACGGATACCACGGGATTAATCGGTTTCGCCGGCCGGGCTTGCGCGTTATCGGATGAAGATGTTTGACCATCTTGTTTGCCTTGGCGAGCCAACTGCATGTTGTGTATATGTGTACATGCCGTCACATGTCCTCTCAATTTGTGCCGGGATTCGAACGACATACCGCACAACCGGCAGAACTGATTATTTGTGAGTTCCGCCAAGGACTTGACGCGCAAGAAGGACTTTGGCACGGAGCTCATGGCGTTCTTCGGCAACAATTCTTTCGAAGAGTTCGCGTCTGAGTGATTTACACAATTCTCGAGAGTCTTATTTGCATCAGATATCTTGTCATCCTTTGAATTACTCACATTTGTGTTCAGCTGCGTGTTCGCGGATTCCCCCGGAGTTATTACGCTATGTCGGGCATTTGAATTCGCACTTATACTCACGTCGTTCGAGGTTGATGCGACGGCTGAATCCGCGTCGTTGGAACATTGTATTTGCTCATCAGTAACAGCAGAATTAGATGTTGATTTCGCGTTCTCTTGCATATTCTGATGCTTAGTGGAAGGCGTGCTGTCGATATTTCTCGAAACCGAACTCTCTTCACTTTCCGACAACACTATCGTTAGGTCCTCTTCCTCATCAGAATCATCATCAAAATTCCTCAAATTGCTGTTGTTACTTCGTCTCGACTGCGTGACTGCGACATTGGGCGAGGGAACTTGTACCGGAACCTGCGAAGCATTCTTGGTTGCTTGTAATTCTTTATTGGAGCCTACTGATAATTCTGGCGATATTACCGCCTCTTGTGCGGGTCGATTCCCAAACAAGATTTTCTCCAGCACTGATTGAGTCAGCTCTTCTATTTCGCGTGATTTGCCGTTCACAGTCTTTTCAACGTTGAGATCGTTGTTGAAACAACTCAAATCCATATAAGGTAAATCGTCTCCAGCAGCGTCTTTTTGCGGATTCGTAGAGTTCAGGTTACTGGTATCGCGATAGATTACCTCGCACGTGATCGGCATCTGTTGCATCTCGTTGGTGCTCCTGTGCACGATCGCATGCCTCTGAAACAGATCGATACTATTGTAATGATTACGGCAGCGGGAGCATATATAGTCCTCCTGCAGCGCAGCATGAGTCTGCCAATGTTCCTCGAAGCTCTGCAAAGATTGCCACATGGTTGTGCACACTTTGCAGATATATACTTTAGTTACGGCGGTGACAGCCACGCAAGTATAGTGCAGATGCACATCCCGTTTCTGCGTATGCTCCAATGAGTGCACTTCAAAAGACATCCTACTGTAAAACGTCTTGTTGCAGAATCCGCATATCAGCAGAACTGGCATTTTAGCGGATGTGATCGAGTTCGATGATCCACTACGAGGATCGGCAGACGTGGTAGTGGCGTTTGGACAGATCATCTTGTGCGATTTCAGAGCCTGCAATGTCATGAAGGGTGTTCTACAATCTTGACACACATGGTCGGCTATCTGCATATAAAACTCTGTCAACTGGTCATTGTCGTTGTCCGTCGACCGAAACTTAATAAGTTTCGAGCCGATAAAGGAAGGCCTCGGGAACGAAAGACGACTAGCCAGGAAGAACGGGTTCTTCGCGTGATTCTGGAAATGGTTGGTGAAGAGCTGTCCGAGACCATGAAAAATCACCCTGCATATGTTGCACCAAAAAGTCGCCGTGCTTGCGCGATAGAGCCGAGAATGCATCACCAAGTGAATGCCCAGCTCCTGGACAGAGTTCAGTGTCTGCTGACAGTTGACACAGAGCAACGTGGACTTCCTACCGTTCCGTCGGTTTTTGTTACAGAGCGTGCCTTCCGCAGAACGCTGCGCACAGTGCGCCTCGAAGCATTCGAAGCGTCGAAACAGGGTCTGGCAAATGGTGCACAACAAAACTATCTCGATCTGAACCGGTGATTCGTTGCTCGTCTTGGGCCTGTGGCATCCGCAGATGGTGAAGGACTTCGTCGATTGTTCCGAAGACGATTCAGCGACACACGTTCTTTCTTTCTCCGCAATTTGTACATTCTGCTCGACGTTGTTCGCTATAGGTGTCGACTGTCTTTGTGAGTCTCGTTCTACAGTGTTTGCCGCCGACACATTCGAAGCATCGCTTCTTCCCTTAGTTGCATCGGGCTGTGTTACTCTTGAAGCAACAGGATTCTCCGCACTTGATTTGTTTGTATTTTCTGATTTCTTCTCTTGACCATTGACACCGTTTTTGGCTACTTCGACCTCTTCCATAACTGCTTCTACCGAATTTTCTCCTATATCATCGACCTGATCGTTATTCTCGATAGACTCTTGCGAAGTAGCATTTGCTCCTACATCATCGACCTGATCGTTATTCTCGTTAGACTCTTGCGAAGTAGCAATCTTAATCTTTTTAATCGTCGTGTACATACTCTTGAGATCGTGGGCCATATGCTTAAACGTATGCCGAAACAATTGATAAGAAGTATCAAAGACCTGTAAACAAATCGTGCATTTCCGTCTTATTCTAGAGTTCCTCGTACGATTCAATTTCACATTCTTGGATTCTAAACTTTTCGCCCTATTTGACGAATCCAGTTTCAGATTGGACTTTGACTTCGTAGTTGATTTAGCCTTGGTTTTCTTATGTGGCATCTTGGAACGTTCGTGGTGCGTTTTGACGACTCTCGATGATAACGTGGAGGAAGAGGACGAGATTTCCATGTCAGAATCAACGATAGATTTAGCCGATTGATGCGAACTACCTTCTCCATTAACAGAAGAACATTGCTCTTGCGATGTCGACGGTTTCGACTTTTCCAAATTTTGACTGTTCTTATTCACGACTGTTTTGTCTAACATCGAGGCTTCCTCAGATTTCGATGCATTGCTAAATGCCCACCCAGGTCTACATGTATTATGGAAATTGGTAATCAACATGTGTTTTACCAACTCTTCCTGATTCTCGAACAACTCGTTGCACACGGTACATTTGTATGTCTGCCCCCTTCTGCGTAGAGACCGTTCAACGCCGCGCATTTTTGAGATCTTCGATTTTATAGACATATCCTTAAGCAATCTTGATTCAAGTTTGATCGCTTTCTGATGAGATTTCCGTGTCGTGTTTGATATCTTCTTGCTCGAGTTTAAGAAAGCGTCTGATATAGCAACGTCTATCTCTTTTGCGTTTTTACATGGGCTTTTAGAAACAGTCTTTGCCTTAGATTGAGTAAAATCGCTATTGGAGATGTTCTTTTCAACATTTGGAAGATTCTTACTGCTGACTGATGACTCGGACTTGGATGTGTTACACTTCGTCGGCTTTGCTGAGGGTTTTGTTTGTTTCTTCGGCGAAGCGAGTTTTCTAGGAGATCCGACCAGTGTACTGTGTTTTGGGGAAGACGTAGATGTGGAAGGCAAAGTGAAAACACTCTCACATCTCGCAACCACCGATTTCTCCGGCGAGTTTCGCGAAATGGGGGGCGTTTGTGATGTTGACGTTGACTGCGTAGAAGTGGTTTTCTTTTGCGGTTTTTCCGAGGTCATCAATACGCGAAATGCATTTCGCCATATTTCTAAACGTTTCTGTGACGAAGGACCACTCTTCTCGGACGTCCCTGATGATGAAGATTTACTCTGATTTTGGATGAACTTTCGGTGGGTCTTGAACGGCACATTCTCATCGCTGTTTTGTATGGTTTGAACGTCTGGAACAAAAAATTGAAATTAACAAAATCGTATTAAACATAAATTATTATAAAAAAAATAAAATTAAGTAAGATTACTTTGAAGAGAATTGTACCTTTTATTGAACTTTTTTCTGTAAACCGTGATTTAAAAATTTCGTTCGTACTTTGTCTTCTGGACAAAGTAGGACTTGTATTATGATCTTCTGCGGTATTTTCTGCGTCTATTGGTATTCTCTGCGTACTTCTCTTTTGTAAGTGCGCGGGTCTATACGTCTTTGACCTACGAGTTTTATGTTGGTTATTAGAATTTATCACAAAGGTCACATATTTCTTCGTTAAACGATCGACCTCGGTCGCCGAATATCTGCCATCCTTGGAAGAACATAAAGTATCCAGATCTATCATTAGAACTCTAGGCTTCCTGAACAACTTATATTTCTTCCTTAGCTTATTCCACCTTAACTTTAGCGCAAGGCGTCTTTCAACGTTCCTAGATAATGGAGAATCCTTAGAAATAGGAGGCTCTTTTGTTTCCAACAACCCGTCTTCTTTCGGCAAAATTAATTTATCTCGAGATTCTAAAGTTACCAAATTTCGTACTAGCTCCAGTCGGTCCAATTGTTGTTCTTCTACTGGTTCAAATGCGGTAATATCTAAAGGCTTCGTTTTCCTCTCTCGCCACTTGATAACATCCTCATCTTCCATTTCTTCCAATCTTGTTAAAATAACCCGAGCCGATTTAATCTGTATATCCGTTTCCTTTTTATCAATCTTTTCAAGAGACAAATGAGATTTACTCCGATTATTATCTTTGTTATCTTTATTATTATTATCAATCGCTTCCGCATTACTTACAGATGAATCTTCACTATCAGATTCATTCGATAATATTCTTCGACATTTTTTTTGTAAAGGTATCTCTTCAATTTCACTGTCAGATGAAGTATATTTTCTTTTAAATTTCCATTCATCCAACTGTTTTCCCTTCACTCTTTTGGCCATAAATTTCAATTTTGAATGAATCAGTCTTTTCGTCGCGTTTGCACTATTTGAAGACGAACACTCAGACAGATAGGATCTGTTGCTGTGCAAACTCGGCTCTGTGTTCTTGCTATTTGATGAAGGAGTGGTATTTCCATCCAACAAAAATGAAGGAGTGGTACTTTTTACAATGGTTCCATCGTCAAATATTTTGCCACTTTTCCGGTGAAATTCGTAAGGTAAAGTACGTGCGCATACAAAAGTTTTAGCGGCATACGAGTCTTCTTCTTCCTCTACTTCTTTCTGCGCTTGACTCGTTGATGAAATAAAACTTTTAGTCTCGCTCTGTGCATCTTGCTCACCCTCCTGATCTCCTTCGGATAATACTTCTACATCATACGATTCGGTCACCTGCGTATTTTCTTCATTTTCTCTATCTTTCGACAGTATCGATATATCTTCGGTAGTAGGTTCCATCTTTTGGAATTGTAGAGATCTCGAAGGTATAAAAGAGACTTTTTTTCGTTTTTCGTTTTTCTCAAACCTCCCTTTTGTCGAAACCTGTCCAAATTTCCATAAATAACGCCTTTTCTTTTTAGCTAAATGCAAATTTGTCTGCTCTTCCTCTGTCTTTGCATCTGGTAAACGTGTAAGCTTTACCGAAATATTTTTAGTTGTTACATTATTGGAATCTCTCTCTTGGGTTGAATCCAGCGTTAAATCCTTTGCTTGCTGCGTCAAGTTCAAACTCGTGTTCGTTGAAATACTACAACTCGGTGTCGCATCAAACAGTTCCTCGTCGGAGTCCATCTGTAATATATTTAGTGTAGATTATAAGTCTTCTTAAAATACGCATTATATCTTGCATAAAAAGTGTAATAGTAATCAAATTGTTTTCTCTAAAATCACTAAACATGGCAATTTTTATCAAACATGGAATTTTGCTCTTTATGGACATAACAGACGGAACATTGTCTTCGGACACTTTGAAAGAGACAAAAGAAGACCTTTCTCAGCTTAAATGTAAATAAAGTTTAAATGGAATAAATCATAATAACATTTACTTGAACTTTTTTGTATCTTTTGTACATGGAACACATTTACTTTTACACACAAACAATTAAACTGTAGCTGCGTTACGATATTCACTGCTAGTAATACAAATATATAGTGTAACATATATCGGAACGCTGCCTGTATTATTGCATTAGTTAACCTATTCAAAGTCTACTTACAAACTTGGTTAAAATATTTTCTTAGTGTTAATGACCTTCTCGGTCTGAATGTACAACCTAGGTTAATCAATCTATTAAGATGTTAAAGAAAATACTTATAAGCAGGATTGGAATGAGTAGCTAGAAATACAACTGAGCAATTGACATAAAAACAATCAACACCTTATGCTCTATTTTGTAAAAGCCAATCACCACTTAATATTGCTACCTTTCGACAAATCTTTCGTCACAACTCTAACTACGCAAAAACCACAAAAAAATGTCGGCAAATTTTGTTACATTAAAAGGGATACATTCAAAACTTTTTTGCTCCGTGTAAGGAACGAAGAAAAATTCAGCTCACTACTTCCAAGGGTTAGAAAATCGTATTGTTATTTACTTGCAGCTTCCTCATAACCTAAAACGTCATCGATATCTCGACATACTGAAGAAAACTGACTCGAAACTCGCCGAGGGATCCATTCGCCGCCGATGAGTCATGCATTTATTCCTGCGTTAACTTATATATTGACATATTGACTCTTCTCAATAAATCACCCAATCTTTCTATTCACTCAAACTGGAACAGAACATAGCGCGAACGCAAGAGGCACAAGAAAAGCATAAGTTGAAGGAGAAAACGGAGAGTAAAGGCTTAAGAAAAACAGGCCGTTGTCTTTACTCACTTGTTCGAGCTGCTCGACGTACAGATCATACACAGGTTAGTCCAGCCGACCGTAGTAGCGGCTTTTTCTCGCGCGCTCCAAGACACAATGCGGCAATCGGCAATGCGGAATAAGCTACTCCCCACTTCGCGCCTCCGCGTCGTCTGGTCGAGATCTCGAGGCTCGAGCGCGGCGCGAAGCTTTCCCAGCAGGCGTCAACGACGATATTTAGACCTCTCCTCGCGCGCAGCTCAGGTTAGGTTAGGTTATGTTAGGTTATACCGCGATGACGACACGTGGTGCGTCGTAAGTGGCAAAGCGAGCCGAAGTGAGTTTTCTCGATACGTTGACCGTTGACCTCCTTGGATTTCGATCGCCTCGAATCCACCGCTCGCTCGCGACTTCAATTCGAAGCCTTACCTCGTCGCGAATGACGCGAATCCGTTCGTTCGTTCGTGTTCGTTCTTGTCGCTTGTCGCGTGACTCCCACGTGTTCGTCGCTCTCGTCAGTCTCGTCTCGCCGACCCGCCGACGACCGATCGTGATTCGTGATTGTCAAGTTGACGCACGTCGCCGGAGAGTTCTTTAGCTTCTTACACCGTTCTTCCCTGGCACACGGGAAGTCGAGGGTCGAGGTCGGAATACGTAACAGGAAGGCACAAGGCACAAGAGGGACAATGGGCAAATCTTCCCGGCGGGACTTTCTTTGTGCATGCGTAGCACGTCATCGGTCACGTGATTATTTTTACAGTAGCGCAACGCAGGCCGCTTTTTAGGACCCATGTATGTTTTTTTTTATTTATTATTTATGATTAAATTGTTATTATTAAATTTATAAATCTATATTTAAAAAAAAACGTTTCTGTAATATTCGACGTCATATGTTTTTTGTAGACAGAGCAATAATTATTGTTGAAAAATAAACTCGTTTATATTTGTCGCGTTTCAAGTTTTCGCATCCTCTTAATAATATACGAAATACATTAAGTGCCATGTTGAATACATACACATATTAAAATCGCCATATATAAATAGTAACAGAATATTTATTAATTTTGTAAAAATTCAAACGAACAAGTGTACTGAAATTGATAAAATCCTATTTTTCTCTCCACATATTTCATATTTCATCTGAAACAGATTTTTGGATAGAACAAAATAAAAAACTTGCAGATATATAAATATCAGAAAGCCTCGGAAGATGCAAATTTCTTTTTGCGGATCCAAAACGAAGATTCATGAATAACGAACAAAAGTGAGCTTATGCATCCGGTATACTCCGGATACCATTTCTTTTTCATGATGCCGTCGATATCATTTATTTTGTTGAGATACGTACGCTACTGCGTGTTAAAGGAGTTACTGCGCATACGCGAGATTTCCCTCGCTCTTGTATTGTCGCCTGCGTCGTAATTTGCCATAATATTCTAATATATACTGATAAAGAAACTAACATTAAACAATTGATAAAACCGTTGGAAAACGAATTGATGAAACCCGTGATGCACTCTTGACTTCTTCTTCGACCTACACCCCTATATTTTAAATAAAAAGTAGCAATAAAAAAAATTAAATTTAGAAAACTTTATTTTAAAACGGAGTATAATTTAAAGGTGTTTAACTTTTTGTATTCGTGCATCCTGTGATAACACAGCATTAAATACGTCGAATTGTAAAAAAAAATCTTTTGAAAATGTTCGAGATTACGAGTTTCATTATTTATATATTTATAACTTAAAAATTAGCGCTAGACTCAACAAAAATATCGCGACAATCTTATCAATTCTCTTCTCTGTGTTTATATATCATTGCGAACTCGAGTCGTTCTCGGAACTTCGTCGGCACAGCCTTTTCGGCGATCAATATTTAGACGAGAGACGATTGCTATAGCGATGCAGCTGAAACTATATCATAATTCCGCGAAATCTATTAGTCCATCTATTTCTGCTAACTGTTGCCTCGAACAAAGAACATTATAGGAAAGATGATTTCTGAAACGTTTCTTTTAAATATTTAATGCTGTGTAGGGACGACTATTTTTGACGAATAAACGTATCATAAACGTAAAAGAATCGTTTATCTTCTTTATAATCTTTTCGTGAGAGCAACAGGGAGTTGTTATTTAATAAAATAATTAACGTGAATATTAAACGTAAATTAACGTATTCTATTAAAAAATATACAGAGGACACGGGACAAATCGATCGATCGCTCTGCGAAAGGTGATTTCGTATCTTTCAAATGAAGCTGCGACGCAACGGCGCATGTAAAAAAACGGACCCTATATATTTACCTATATTTACATTTGCTTATAATGTACATTTTATAATGCTACATACTTCAGTCGACGGTCTTTTGATTTAAACGGCTTACTTTTATTCATCTATCGCCTTCTAGAAACGTTCATCGTAATCGCTATACAGTATCGTGTTTTCTCGTACTTTGTTATTAAAACTAGATAACGTCGTCAAGTGTCTCTCGTTCGGACAAGGATGAGCGAGACAGGTCGCTCCAGCCGATGTAAAATCCTAGCGAGTAAGTGTTGTATTATTCCGACGAGCGCTGCCGTGAGTGCTATCGTGATCAATAGCACACGTGGACGATGTTTGCGCGGATGATGATCGGTGACAACGGCGACGACCGGCGGGGACGAGCGTCGTTCACGTCGCCGTGACGTCGGTAGCGGCAGTAAACGCTAAGTAATAATATCACAGTGTGGGTTTTTCGTCCGCGGGCTCCTCTTTTATGGGATGACTGCATTCCATTAGCGCAGGATTCGCCACGGCGATTATGTTGTCTCCGCGCGAGGCTATCACCTACACATAATTTATGTGCGAGCCATTAACGGCCTGTAGTAAAATAGGCGACATCTGTTTTTCCTACCGTTCTAAAGAAGCATATATTATTCAAGAGCTATAAAAAAAGAGAACGGGCATAACGTATAGGGAAAAAAAGACTTGCGCGGCGCATTCAGCGGTTTTTGTAAACGGTTTTTCTAATGTCTGAGCAAGAACGAGCAAGAATGACGAGAGATAAGAGACGAGGACGTTGAATCGCCTGTTTGTCGCTCACCTTTAGATTGAAGTCGCCTTCTTTGTCAGTGTTCTCAGCCTCCGCCTCGTTTGTGTCCTGAAACATACACGGACATTATATTGCCGTTCACTCCGTTCTTAGCTTTCTATCGTTAAGAGCTTCTACGGCACAGGTAGATCGTTTTTCTGAGTATCACACGTACGTGCATAGACGATGATTCCTCGTTAGAGAAGGAGAATTGGCTATCCGAGTCGCTGATTTCCTCCACGCTGGCGCTGAATATGCCGTTATTACTCTTCTTCCTCCAGACTGGACTGAAACAATGCGAACGTCAATGTGCACTCTTACTGCATATGTAATGATAAATGCAACAACGCGAATATATTTGTAAATCGAAATTGAAATGAGGAAGGAGACATGAACTTTCGAAAATCAAGAATGTTGCTTCTACATCCTTATATTATTAGACATAATTTATGTATAAAATATAAGCGGCAATCTAAAGAATAATTTTTTATTATTAGTATAAAAAGTGAATCCAAAGTAAGCAAAAAATGTCGTGTGGACGTTGATAGAGCAATTAGGATATTTTTCGAATTAAAGTACATAGATTAAAGAGTATGTGGCGTTACAACGGAAGTCGGATACTTCTTTCGTACATTTTAATTAATTAATTACATATTTTAATTCGTTACATATTCTTATATTAATAATATAGAATCATCAATTAATTTTAATTTACTAAGAAAGGAATGACGTAAATATGACTTGTCCATATTCATACATTTTTTCTTGGTCATGATTTCCGCTTGAATCTTTCTAATACATTGAGATAAAAGTATCGCAATTAAAGTTAAGGATAATCACCTCGACGACCTGGGTCTTCTCGTGATAGAATTATTAATATCCGTTCCAGAACAGCGTAGATCCAATTCCTCCTGAAACAGTGAACTGCTACAGACAGTAGGAGTAGCAAATTGGATGCGTGAAAGAAATGAGGAAAATAACGGAGGAGAGGCGCGGGAATATGATATATACGGATAGGCCAGATAAGCGAACATATAAACACGACTTGGGATACCAGGCGCAAAGCATAGAGTCCAAGCAAGTCGTGTCGAATGAATCAACCTTCGAAACGACCGAGCCAGCAAATCTAATAAACACGTAGTACGAAGTAAGACCTTCCAGTTTTATCTTTCCACGAAGAATTCCATGCGTATCGTAATTTCAAATATTCATTCAACATGCACATTGACGATTTAGTAAGATATAAGCAAGACATGCAATATAAGCAAAAATAAACCATAACTAATTCAGTTTTGCTAAAAATGATTGCATTTATAGAGTGGCCCTCAGAATTTGACGAGGAAAGAAACAAAACTTTCTTGTACAAATTTTTATTAGCAAAAATGTTAAGACATTAATAGTTTGCATGCTGTTGAGTCATTAAAAGACAAGCGCAAATTAAATTTAGGTATAAATAAATGAAACATTATTTATGGTTTAATCTAAAATGAACTTTTTGGGCTAATTTATATTAAAATTTAAATTTCAGATTTAGTTACCAAAATATCAAAAAATTTGAAATGTTTTTAAAAAGCGAGAATTATATTTTACAAGTTTTAATAAGTAAACGCGCGTTTTAGTGCACACCACACAGTTGCAAATTGCGAAAGAAAGATCTAGGCAGATCTCTACTGCGATCAAAGGACAGATCACGCGAATTCGATTCAATCAGAAGAAGCGCAAGCCATGCACGTGCTTTTGCAACTATACTTGACCTTTTTTTGCATCCGTTCTGTTTCGCGCATCTAAATTAGTGCAGACGGTTAGTGCGAGGCGATCTCTACGCGATGGGCGTACGGTTAATGATTAGCGGCCATGCGAGTGCAGCAGGTCACAGTGCACAGTGAACGATCTATTTCTGTGGCCGGGGTGATCTAACCTGCGTCGCGTCCTCACCCTCACCCTCCAGCTCGAGCTTCCGGCGTTTCGTGCGCTCGCCGTCGGTCTCCTCCCCGTTCTCGCGCGGCCTCGACATCGACAAGCTGCAAGAACATCAGATGCCAGGGCTAAATAAGAATTTGTAAGTTGGACCGCATCCTCAGTCAAATCGAAAATATATTTTCCAAAGTGCTGAGAATTTTATCGGTGGAATATAAATAGAAATATGACACAATTTGATAGAGATATATGATGACGGATTGATTACAGAACCGAGCAGAATTTACCACACACGTTTCGTAACTATTTAAATAATACGTTATTAAACGATAGGCTCCGCCGGGGAACACGAGCTTGATGCAGACACAAATGATATCAGTTCACCGCGGTATTTTGCTTCAATCTGCATATTGCTAACAGTTTATTTACTGATTTAGCTGGAACTTTATTCAAGAGGATACGCTTGATTGCAACTTCAATTACGACATTATACTCGCATCTATCAATATCATTCTCTAGTTAGATTCTGACCCCCTGATATCTTGCAGAATTAGGATTAGAACAAATTTGAATTTTGAGCCTAAGAATTCGCAGATTCCACGAGGTAGACGCGAGCCTGCGTTACTTACTATTGACTTTTCGAGTAGTGGTAGCCGGAATCACGGACGACTCGACGCGCTAAAGGAAATAACTCATCCCTCCTGGTGAGGAGGGCAGGCACGAATCTGCAGATTTGCGCCGCCGCTTCGTTCACCGACACCTCGTGCAACGTGAGAGGCTTCTCCGGCTTTCTCTTGCAATCGAATCTGCCGTAGATCGCCGCGTACTTCCGGATCTCGTCCATTTTGCGCGGATCACTGTCGGACATCGTCATTACCATCTGCAACGAAATGCAATCCGCTTTATAAAATCCGTTTTTGCAATATTTCATTGTTCGCGTTAGAATTAAATCGAAAGCGAGGGCCACCGCCGCGTGACGTCTTATTAAGCGATCGCGTTTTAAAGCAGACGTCAAATTTTTCACGGATATGGTATCTAGCGGTTGAAAGCGAGCGCGGTTGCCGGTCCCGCGTAGGGAGCATACGAGGCCTTCGTATTTCGAGCACGCGGCTGCCGGTCGAAATTAACGAATCACCTCCAGGTTCTTGCAGAGTTTTTTCTTCACGTTGTGGGGCTTGGGATCGAGGGGCCTTATGGTGGCGACGAGCCTCTCCGCGGCCTCGGCGAGCCGCTGCACCTGTGACTGCAGGAGGGTCGGCGTCGGTTGCGTCGGGCTTGCAGGTGCACCACCGCCGCCGCCGCCGCCGCCGCTCGGGCTCGGCGTGGTTCCGCTACCGCACGAAGACTCGCACGTTCCTACCTGTACGCACAACAAAAGTGCGCGATGAAGCGCATAAAAATAGCGAGAAAGCGACGCGAGCAAAGATTCGGATGATTACACAATTGTTCGTATATAACTCGATAAATATAGCCAATAAATGTTCAAACGTCACTCACAATTTAGTTCCTTTCCTGTTAAATTTTTAGTGTCAAATTATACCTAATTTGAATCATTTTTAATCATTTCTATAAGTCGCCACTGCTTCTATTCAAAACATGTTAATTTAACTAAAGTACTAAACTAATGGATTTAAATAATACTATTTTGTGTTAGAATAATAAATTTCGACACACGTGGTAGTTAAAAATAACAATATGTTATTTTACTCAAAATGTTGGTTTAAATTTCATCTTTAAATATTTAACAGTTTACCTGTAACACATTAGGGCTATGAGTGGTCACGTAAGGTAAGGACGTGTTCGGGCTCGGACTCTGGCGGAAGGTCGTGGAGGATGCCGACGCCGAGGAGACGCTGGTGACCGGCACGACCGGGCTGGCGCTTCGGCAGGGCAACGGCGTCAGCGGCATGTGGGGCGTCGTCGACACGTAGGACGTCGGCGTCAGGGTGGCCTGGGAGGTCGCGGCGAAGCCGGTCGGCAGGCTTTGCATCTGCGGCCTCGGACTCGCACAGGCGAAACCCACAGCGGCGGCGGCGGCGACCGGGCTCTTGGCGGCCGCCGCGGCGGCGACGACGGCGGCAGCGGCTGCAGCGGCGTTCGTCGGCACGACCGGTGTTTGAAACAACGCTGCGAGATGCAGAATTTCAGATTTCGTCACGCGCCGAGATCTCATCACGTTTCGCGCGATGTGGACGCTTATACGTTTAAATGTCACATGAAGCTACATGAGCACTAGCGGATCCTGACGTTGATAATGAGTGTTCCGGCAAAAATTATTTGATTTGATATTCTTCTTAGTATCACGCTTAGCTTTCATTCCAGGATCAACGACGAGGACGTGGTGATACTTCTGATCCCATTTTTACTTTAACAAAATCTTTTTGTATTTTTTTTTTTTTCGTTTTTTCCCTAGATTTTTTAAACAGATCCCACAAAACTGATTTTTTTTATTTAGAAGGGGGATGTTTTAACACCAAAACACTCCCCTAGGATCCGCCAGTGACCAAGAGGCTTGGACTCGAGAGTCGAAATCGCGCAGAGCGCGTAAAGCGTGATACTTTACAGGGATTAGTGAGCCACTCCTGCAAAGCTTTCTGAAGCCTCCTGACGTGAAGCGGCTTGCTCGCCATGCCGACCAGAGCCATGATCTCCAGGAACTCCTCTTCGCCCGCGTCGCACAGCTGTTGCACGTCGTCGCCTCCTGTAACGCGTCATCAGCGATATCAGCGAGTCACTCTTTGCAGAGAAGGTGACATTCATTAAGTGCATTCCCTTTAAACTGCAGATTCTAATTTCGAATCGCTCTTTTCTCCTCGTGGAAACATCGGAGTTCGCCACAGTTTTTAAGTTATAAACGATTCAAAGGGAGAAACTTTTTGAAAACTTAATTTCAGACGAACAAATTCATTACATATAAAATCGTGTTCTTCTGAAATACTTATATGAAATACTTATATGATCCCGGGATCTGGCAACTACGCATTAAAATGTTTTACGGCCCACGTGCGCGCCCATAGATACGTGTCTCCGGTTGCGTGCTTACCCATTTCGAGGAGCGTGTCGTAGTATCCCAGCAGCGAGGCGCGCTGCATCACCCTGTACAGCTGCAGCTCGGCCTCGTTTTGCGGCACGGACGTCTGCACCACTGGAAATCGCACACCGCATTCGTTAAGGAGATTCATTAAGAGAGAGAGCCGCGGTGCAATTAGCGGCAAAGGATCGGTTCCGACCGATCGGCGGTTTTTCGTCTTTTCAGAATTTATCATCGACAACAGTAATAATTGGTAAGTCGTCTGCCCCGCTCTCTCTCTCTCTCTCTCTCACCCACCTCGTTCGCGATCTCGACAATCAATTACGTTGTAATTAGACAGTCCGACGGACGCAAGGACCGATTGGATTAAACTGAAGAACGACGAATATATCACGCGTTATTCTCACGGGCTTCTCGAATTCTAACATGACGCTTACCATTCTCTTTGACTCAAGTAATACAAAATAAAACCAGGGCGTGGAACAATACACGAAGCGACATGAAGGGAATCAAGAACCGCTCAATGTTCACCGTTTTATCGACGACATTTATTAATCACTACTCCGGAGAATCGGATACTTTTTCAGGAAACAGCTGAAAATATCAGATCTCTCCGTTACTTAATTTTTTCAAGATAAAACGTACCCTTGCGGAATTGTGTCATTAAAATATCTCTAATATCTACCTTTTATTACATATTTGTAAATTATAAAATTATCGTTATTGACACCATATAGGTTTGGGTAAATTAGAGAAAGGGTTAATTCAGTCTGTCAGTAATCGCAATCACTACCCTCGCGTCGATCACCCTCGATCTTCCGCGCCGTGTGCTGGAACGATCGCGCGAGTTCGCCTCCTCGGACGCCAGAGTGTCCGACTAGTTTCTTGCAAATTTCGAGGAACTGCGAGAAAAAGCGGCGTGCACACACGTACCGCGTATAAATTAATACCGGTGCCGCCGTTGGAGAGAAAGGAGGCGGTAAGGGAGAGGGAGAGGCGCGGGGTAAAGCCGAAGAAAGAGGCCGTAGAGGTAGAGAAAGACTGGTAGAGGAGAGGAAGAGACGGAGAGAAAGAGAGAGAGCGAGAGGAGCCGGAAAAAAAACTGGCCGGCGGGTCTTATTACGAGCCCGGGTCCCGGTCTCACGCTCGTGCATCGCGGCCTCTCGGGCCCGCGAATAAGTCCCCGCCGTCGACGGCGACAGCGACGGCGACGGCGACTCGTTCCGCGAGATTTTTCTAGCGCGAACCGCGACCTGCGAAAAAAGGATCTACGTGGAAGAGTCCGTGCCTTGGGTCAGCAGGATCGGCGGAGCGATAGGAGGGCGAATGAAGAGGGAAAGCGCGCTCATCGTCGACCGAAGCATGCGAAGAGAGCACTTATGCAAGATAGTTAAGCCTTTAAAAGACCAAATTGATATCAACTTCATGAAATTAAAAGAGAAAATTGACGAAGTAATCGTGCATTCACTCAAATAAAGAATACCAGTGGATTAGTTTGGTTTCAGAAATTGATACGTTGATTGAATTATGATTCATTTGTCACTGAGTTATATTACGATCTATTCCTTATCAAATCTTTACTTTTTTAAATATTTGGAGTATTTTATATTAATCGAGCTTTTTCTGATCCGTGGATATTCTTTCATTTTGAAATTAAAATTCTATTGGAATCCACTTGGAATTACCTAAGTAAAAAAATCTCTTGTTATTTATTTATTTCTCTGAAGCATAATCTGCAAAAAAAAGACACTTTATTTTTAATCGCTAAATACTCGAAAACCATTGGTAAAATACCGGTATTTTCGCAAGAAGAAAACAGATTCCAGAGAGTATCAGCGAATCTTGTAAAAAGTATTCGCCGGGTGAAAATATAACGTTTTTCGTATCCTATTGTATTTTTCGTCTGTTTTTAAATTTTTTGATATAATTATCGAGCAAAAATGTGCGGGTCATTCGCACAGAGTCAAATATTCAGTTCCCGTTTTCGCAAATCTTGCATTTTCGCGAAATCTCGAAAAATTCCTATATAGGCGTGAAACCGCAGTACGCGGACTCCACCCCACGGTTTTTGCATCGATTCCCGCGCTTTACGCTTCGCTCCCATTATTATTGCCGCCCGCCATTTATTTATATCGCCGTGGCTGACATCTTATTCACGTTTTCACGACTTTATTAATACCGCCGTGTATGTGATATACACGTTGTTGATCATCTAGCCGAGCCTGTCATCCGCGCGATAACACTTCGATCGAGCTTTTGTTAAAAAATAAAACCACGCGCAATCGTCCGCTCATCATCAACTTCACGCCGCATTAACTGAATTTATTAATAATTTTTCATCCTGCATTTTTATTCCGTATATTTACTCGACCTAATTTGAGAATCGGACGTGGGATAATCTTCAAAATACTCATTAGAGCAATTGTATACAATTTCGTGCAGCCGATCCTATCTCTCGAGGGAAATATAATATTAAAAAATTTGAATGGTCCATAATTATAAAAATATCCATAATACCACTCATATCGATCGGATTCTGCTTACAGTTACCGAAATCTCACCCTCGATTCAAGCAACCGATCTTTCGTTCATCCGAGAGCCTACGTGCCGCAAAATTGGTCGCTAGGTTTCTCAGGATTATTCAGCCGATTATTTTCCCATTGTTCGTCCTCGCGGTCCTTCGAACTGGAAATCGTCATCGAGTTGTCATTCGAGTCGCGCGACTCACCCTGTATACCTGTGACCGACAGAACAGCGGTGCGGCTCTAGGCCAGGCTCTCGCGGCGCATTTACATAACGACTTTTTTGGCACGGGGTGGCTCGTTTTTGTCGGCCGGGAACGCGAACGCGGCCCGGAGGCGGAGAGGCGCGTCGCGACGGCGAGAAAAACCTGATCCCACCGGCGGCGCGGCGGCGGAACCCCCGAAGGCTCGCGCGGCTACCCGGGTCCTCGTCGCCGTCGTCGTCGTCGTCGTCGTCATCGCGGATCCGCGCGTTCTTTATGGACGGGACGGTGCTCGACCGGTCCGGCGCTTTTCGAGGGGAGGAAAAAAAAGAGCGGCCATAAAGGGGAGAGGGCACGTGGGCAAGTTCAGAGACGGGCGTTATTCGGATGAATTTTTGTCATTCGTTCATCATTCAATAAAAATTTTGTTCGTACATTACCTGTTGGTAAGATCTATCCGTTGTTTGCATTAATCGTCGTGCTATTTTTGATTCGCGCCTAAACTCTGCCGTTCTCCAACTGACGGGGTACTGCGCGCAAATCGAGCGTTATATTAGGTGCTTTGGTTCTATGCCGGAAAATATCAGGTATCCTTATTCAAATATCTGATATATTTCGAAAGGATACGTTTGATAAATAATGTAGTAATATTAATATCCGGTAACGTCTAACAAGTATAACGCGATAATTTCTTTACGTTATATAATCTCGAAAGAATTAAGATGAACCGTGATTAATTACCTTTGATACAACGTTAAAATGGAGTGTCGCGACAATTTTACTCACATACGTTAAATAAATAGTAAAAAATGTAGCGACAATGGAAAAAGAGAAACACGAATCTCGCATGCGGATTTCCGAAAGCGGAAAAATTCCCGCAAGGGGCCCAAACGGCGGGATCGCCGCGGCCGGTGCCGACAGCCCCGGGATTACCATTGTTTTCTATCCTTGGATATGTTTTACGATCATTGTGCCGAGAATTAACTCGGGTTCTCCGATGCCACTGGGGAGCGGAGAAAAACGGCGTGGCGCGCGGCCCACGATTCGCGAAGGAGAAACCAGATTAGACGCGGCCGCCGAAAAAGAAACGCGGCGGCGCGCTAAATCAGAAGCGAATCCGAACCCCGATGGACGCGCCGCGCCGATGCGCGTAACCGTCATAGTTCGCGTGATGCGAACGAATGCGCGCAAAAAGCCGGGGGGCGTTAATTGTATTTTTCCTATATAATAATATAATTGTAATATTGAGAAACGAGTATGGAAGAGTCACCCACCGATTCACGACACCCCACACGTGTGACGCTGTCCTACAATTAGAGAGAAGAGACCGAGATGGAACCGCGACAAAATGCAAGAGGAAGACACCTCTCCGTCGCCCGATTTCGCGAAACAAGAGAAATTCCGCAAGAAACAAACGCGGAGTTTCTTTCGCGGATTTGCCCATGCGAGTGAGCACCCTTTTATCGCTCTAAGCTTCTGGATGGTTTGATAGATGATAGATTAATCGGTGGATTGCGAGAAAAAGACTAGAGATAAGATCGATATTGATTATTAATAAAATTACAATCAAGTCGGAATAACAAATAAAATTGGAACGCTAATTTCGCAAACGTGTCGTCGACGCGATTGTCCGAACGAATTAGATTCAGAGAAGATCGTCCGTTCAGCTAATCGGCGAAAGAAAAACGCTTCGAGAATCCCGCAGGGGAGAAGGTCGTCAGATAGATTATCCTCTTTTCGCGCGAATTCGATTCGTGATTACGCGCGCGATGGAAGATGATGATTCCTAAGGAAATCGCCGTGACGGTATCCCGCGGCGAGAGGGGACCGAATTGTCGCTACGGGAGTCAAATGACAACGGTGCGACGGACGATTGCCACGGATCGAGACGGAGACTAGGTCGCGGACAAAAGGTCCAAATGAAATCAAACTGTGCGATCGGTGCGTTCGAGATGGAAACGAAATGAAGAGAAATAAAAAAAAAAAGCTTTAGATATTAATATATTGACTACTACTGTGCAATTTATAGGTAATTTTGCCTCCATTTTTATAGCAGCACATTATTTTAATATGCTACACTAGATTATTATTTAGCATATAGCATATTATTTTAATGTACTTATAAAATATGCTATTTTAATACGCTATAATAGATAATTATTTAACATAGCATATTATTTTAATATGCTTACTATATGTCTATTTAATATGCTGTATTTATCTTAACATACTTAATTATATTCATTTTTTATTAAGTAAAACTTTTATTTCTCCGTCCAAAAAATCGAATCGGCAAACAGCTGATATCTATAACATTACTACCTATACGAGTCAACTACGAGTATTCGACAGTCAAATCAACTCGAATAATTCTAGAATTCAAACAGAAAGCTTGTTCGAGTATCGGAAAATCAATCGAGACATATAATTTCGCAGTATATTGAGTTGTCTTGGGACTTTTCGCCGAAATCCGTCGGTTTCTATCGGGTTTTCCTCGTGCCGCGGATAATGGATATCGCTGTATCAAGGTCACGATAGATGACAGCGATTGCGAGAAAGAGATATATAGATAGAAAAGTAGAACGTCGCTGGACCGTGTCGATTTCGTCACAAGCGCGCGCGCGACTACCATTTTTATTATATCTTCCGTCGACAAGAAGACGCAATGTTCGTGGCAGACAGTGGCACCAGAGGTGCGAGATAATCGTGTCCTTTTTGCATCGCGTCCAATGCGAAAGGTTATCAAGGGCTAATGACCCACCCGGGATCAACTCCAATTAATGGCGACGCCTGAAAGATGCAGTGAGATAACACATCGGGCAACATTCGACGATGATGTTGTTCCACAATATGTATAATGATTCAAGTCCTTTAATCGTTTAAATTATAAGAGTTTCTATCCGAATAAAACAAAATTCGTAGTTTTTATTACTTTTTAAGCTCTTTGCATTTAGACTTGTAATCTTCGCAGAGACGCGTATTAAAGTTCACGATTATGCAAAAGAATTATCGCTATTGAAACGCGTGGGAAATCGTCAAGGAATCTTTTATAAAATGGAAAGATTTTATTCGTGGCAGTATCGGCAAACGTCGGCGAACGTCGACGCAAAAATTCCAGTCCGTAACATTTCGCATTACGGTTCCGGATCTCGAGGGACTCGCGGAAACTGCCTCAACGATCTCGTCGCGCCAAAGGTCAGGAAATCTCGCGGCGCCGTCGATGACCGCGCGAAATTACTTCGTCCCGGGTAGAATGGCGCCGTTTCACGACGAAATCGACCATCGATCCGACTCGCATCAAAGTTGGGTAAATGTACGAAGAAAGCTCTGTGAGGTATTGTAAGTAAAGTAATCCGCTGTTCGAATAAAAACTTATTCGTGCGCTAAATGAATATGGTATCTAAATGTGTTTTATATATTGCATTCGAAACGGTTTTATTCGGATTTTATCAATACGAGTAATCTTCGTGTTGAGTTTGTAGAAAATATACCCACACACGTACTGATGCACAAAAAATTTCTTTTTGTGCCAGGTTTTTACAATAATTATACCTACATTCTTGTTTTAACTAGATTGCTGGAACAGAATCACTGTGATCTCTGTCAGATAAAATGACGATCAACGCGAATAATAATGCCAATAGAGCGAGCAGGGAGAGTATGTAAATTGTAAGGAATAATGTGAAACTAACAAATCAAATTATATTCAAATACCAAACTAAAAAAATTCATTTTAATTGCAAAACGTCCAGACTAGCTCACCGCGGGCCTCGAAAAGCAAACTTGCCCTCGTTCCGAGGGCACCGCGAAATACCAAAGTGGACCCGGGTTCACGGACAAGGAAAACGAAGATAATGGGGCGGAAAGAGGAAAAGAAGGAAAGATGTGAAGGGAGAGGGCGGTGGGTGGGTAGGTGGAAGGGCGGGAGGGGGCGAAAGGTCAGGCCGGAGAAGAGACGTAGGGTAAACGGGGGCGGGTTACGGGCGCCCGGATCACGGGCGATGGAACCAAGAAGGTTCATCGGAGTGGCGAGAGACGGGGAGCGAGGGAGAGGGAGGGGAAGTTAGTGTGGTGCACGTTCTTTGTCCGATACTTCACGGAGAACGGACGCTCTCCTCCGCTGCCTCTGGTCGCGCAAAAACGAGTCTAGTTTCTTAGGAGCGCGCACTCCCTCCCTCTCTCTCTCTCTCTCTTTCTCTCTTGCCTTGCTCTGCTCTCCTCTCCTCAGCGCGATGTGGCGCGGCGCGGCGCGACGGCGGTTAGTATTTCGCTTTTTGCCGGCATTGTAATCAAGGAAGGGTTAGGTGAGTTTTTGTCGCCCCGCCGCGCGCCACCCCTTCGTCCCTCCTGCTCTCCTCCTCGGACAAAACACCGGGCAGATGGACTGACTCGCCGTTCGAATCTTTCCCTCCTCCCCTTCTCGTATCCTTCGCGCTTCTCTACGCGGCTCCGTTCCTCGGCCTTGTTCTCCTTATCCTTCGTGTCCTTTTACCCCCGCTTCGCCACAGCAGCGCAGCCCCCTAACACGCCCGATTCTCCTTTTTATACTTTGTGCCACTTTGCACCACCGCTCGTGCGCGCTTGTCGTTCCTTGCCCCCCCATGTCTCTGTCTCCCTTTTCCTCTCATGATTTCTCTATACCTTGTATTTCTTATAGTATGTGTCTTTGTTCGGTTTCTCCTAATCTTCTCTCTTTCTTCCTTTCTTTCTTGACTCTCTCTCATCGCTTCGTTCAAGCCGCGCCAAAAATTCCCGCAGGACGGTCAACGAGCGATTCACCCCTCGAAAGAGCGTTAGAGAAAAAGCGGATTTTCGCTCGATCAGCGAGAGACGAGAAAACGCCAAAATGATAAAGGAAGCATAGGTACGAGAAGAGACGCGGGATTACCGTAAATTACCGATCAATGAAATAAAAAATGTTTTTCAGCGAAAAATTCTCAATTTTTAATATTAATTGTTGCGATATACACCAAAAAAATATATCATATTGTAAGGAATACACTGATATACATATATTTTGCACGCGTATATTCAGAGAGGCAAGACGATGTAAATCAAAGAATTTAAATTTTCTCAAGAAAATCCGCAGAGATTTAAAATCAGCGATAGTTTAATAGATCGAGAAATAAAAACAGATTAAAAGAATAAAATAAATAAATATGAACGATTGCGTTGTATATGAACGTGATTTGTCGTGCCCTGTTTTGCAGGAAGATCACTGCCCTAGTTGGGAGTATTAAATGGTCTTCGAATGGAGGTCGTTTAAAAACGTCATTGGTATTGGTTGGATGAGTGATCTTAGGTCCCAAGGGTGCAGCCCATATCCCAACCCCTCGATGAGGGGTTAAGCCCTACCTCATGTCGCGGTTCTCCGATTGCCGTTGAGCCGGCCGGTCGAATTGTTACGAGGGTACAATTCGCGCCATTTTAAGGATGCCATCGTGCGACGATAATTTTCTTAATCTCAAAATTAAGGTAGCTTAAATTTACTACATCTAGTCAATTTCTGCGTTAATTCAAATATTTTAATAAAATCAAGAAAATCTTATAATAAATTATGCAGAAGAAATATGACAATTTTGCGAATATCAATGCAATTAATTATCGAATATTAATTCAATATTCGATTTGCAAAATACAACATTTTTTAACGTAATAATTATTAAAGAGTCAAAACGCGTTTAATATATCTTAAATAATTAAGATTGCTAGTAACATCTAATTAATATACAGAGGCACTATTAATATGCTAAGAATTTAAAATATTTACAATTTTTCAAATAGATACAAAAATATTCTAAGCTCCTTTTTACTTAAATTAAATTAAATATTATAAATTTATAATATTTAATATTTATAATATTTAACTACGTTTAGTTTTTATCGATTTTGACGCATGCAAAACGATCGATGGATGATAATACACGAGATAAAAGAATAAAGGCATTTGGGAGCTTAAGAATACCATAAAAACCCTGTAAAAAATTAATGAGACAAGTTCATTATAATGCGAACAAATTTCGAGATATCTCAGCAATAGTTGTCAGCGTCAAAGCTTTTTGTTTCTCATAAAGTGTTTCTCGGAGCTTGAGAGAATGAATCATTTATACAATTACGAAATATCACGAAATCAACCGTGCGTTTCAAAATGTATTGTCTTAATGATTTTTAATGTAATCTTTAATGTGATTTTATAATTAGCTAACAATTATTGATGTAACTTTATTAATACCAATTTTCATAAATATTTTACATGTAAATATTTATTTATAATTATGCACTAATAGGTACTTCATCATTTTCAAGATTAACAATGTCTAATTTGTCTAATAGTATTTTCTCCACAATATTAGTCTAATTATATTTCCATTTATATATCTTTCGTGCATTTAGAAAAAAATTGATTTTAAATTCAAAGCAATATCGTTACCATAACTAACATTGTATTAGAAAAATAAAATTTTTTATTTAAGTAATGCTCTACTGGGAAAAAAACCATACATTGTCTTATCCTTTTCAAGTTATCACGTTTTGCTCTGCAGTCTTGTAGGTATAGACGAGCGTTTGTTTAGATAAAAATGTTATTGAGAGACTGTAAAAAACTGGTTTCCCACAGACCTCTTTTGAATAAATGGTTTTTTTTTTCTTTTACGGAAGACCCTTTTTTGACCGTAGAAGCGAAAGGGTTAGCCGCGGAACTGAGGGGTTCTTTTTTCAGTGGACGAGCTCATCACCTGCGGGAACTAATCGACGTGTCCATTGTCATCGTTAATCTGTATCTACACCTGTAGTCGACTATGCGGCGCAGGCCTCATCGTCGCTCACGCATGCTTCCTCCGAAAACTAAGCCAGAAATGGCAGGAATACGTCGGCAATTACGAATCGATCGCCAATTCAATTAGAAACACGTGTATCGAATATTTAAACGGAAAACTATTATAAACGGGAATCGTAATAAGATACGAGAAACAGTTCGGTTAAGAAACGAGTATAAATTAATATCAAGTTGAACAAGACGTTATTTTTTTCCGATAATAATCGAGTGAGACACATAATTCAGTAATGAAAATATAATCTCTACAATAAAACATTTACAAGTATCCATTTTTATACGAAATGGCGCGAGCGAATTCCTTGCCGAGATAGTAGCCGCGTCACCTGGAGGAAGTGACTGATCGTGGGATACTCTAGAAAGATATCGTCCTTCATCCCGACGAGCGTAATGTCTTCGTGTGTGACTCATGCAGATCGAACGGCCCCGAAGATAGAACGGAGAAAAAGTTGCCCCCGTCGCAGTCGTCGCCGTCGTCGTCGCGAGGGGCCCCCACGGTGGCAAAAAAGTCGAAAGAACGTCCTCCACGGGGGCAAAAACTCGCTGGGAATGGAGCGGAGAGGAGGCAGCCAGCGCGCCGGAATTCCTCCCGAGGTCTCCACCTTTTTTTTCTTTCCCTCCCTCTCTCTTTCTCTCTTTTTCTCTTTCTTCCACAGCCGGTTCTCCTTTTTTTCTTTTCGCTCGCTATCTCGCACCAAGGGACGATGATATGCATATGCGTCGAGCGAGGAGGGAAAGACGAGAGGGAAAGAGAGAGAAAGCCCGCGGGGTCATCGGGGGCTTTCGGGTGGACCCCGAAAACAGATACGGACAGGCGCGGGCGCATCCGAGCATCGCCCTGCCGGATTATCGCTTAGAACAAAAAAAATGCAGACAAACGGGGAGGCTCGTCGCCCTTTGTCCGCCGATGGGGTGTGTGTGTGTGTGGAACTGAGGCCCGCAAGCCTTTTAATTTATTCGCGCGCCTCGACGCGCTCCTGTGGGAACGGCGTGGCGGATCCAAGAAACGAAAAAAGAAACGAGACCGACGCGGCAAGGTGGCGATGAGAATAAGGGATGATCGTTACCTATATCGTTAGCGTACCTGAGACTGTAAGGGTTATCGCGTCAATTCGAATTTCGACGAATGCCGGAATTAATTTAACGATCCGTCTGCGTTATTTCATTATTCTTGTCGATTATACTAAATAAAAAATAATACCACGATGTACGGGATACGCAGATAAAGTTCTTTTTTTTTAAAACCCAAGAATATTTACTAAAACTTAGAGTTTATTGTCGTTAACTTCGTCGATCTGTGTTTTCCGCTTTCGTTATTGAACTTAAATGACACAATTTCGGTGCAAAGTCCAGCGGGGGTGGGAAATTAAATAAAATTCCATCGAGTAAAAAATACGAACTCCAGGTAACAGACAATAGATAGAAAAAAAGACGGGAAGCAAGACGAGGGATTCCTAACGCGTTCGCAGTCGCGGCGGGAATCGTTCGTGTGGGTTCCAGACTCGCTCGCCCAGGCAGATGAAGCCTTCACGAAAGGGTGAGGAAACCTCGCAGCGGTCTCTCTCTCGCCCGCAACGGTCGGTCAGCGGCAAGATGTACAAACGGAAGCGTACCGTCTCGTCTTTGTACCGGCGAGCGCCCAGAACGCGAACCCATTCATATTCGTTGCTCGAATTAGGCGCTTATTCGAGTGCAGCCACCCACCGGTCCGTACCCGGGCACGGTGATCGTATTCAGATTAGGCTCTACTACGAGGACTCCCTTTTTGATTTCGGGTCGCGAGCGGCGGTCGTCCACCGGGCGTGAACGTACACAAAACTCGGGGCGATTCGATCAGGAGGAAAGCCCAGGATAAGCAGCTGCGGTGGTCCCTCCCTTCCCGCTCTCCTCGATTGCGTAAAGCTAAGAGCACGTGTATTATCACGTCACGCCAGCTTCGTGTCGTGTCGCGCTATTAAGACCAGGTAACGCGGTCTCGAAATGCCGTTATCACTATACTAATGAGTAAAAATGAGAAAATTTGTTGCATGCTTAACGTAGTGAAATATCTCTATTGTAATTGCATATAGCTCGACTTTTTGAACTCTTTTACTCTAATTTAAAAAAAGAAACGATAATCTCATGGCAAAAAATAAGTTTAACATTAACTCTTCTTATTTTCTTCTTATTAATTCTATCTTATTTCTGGACGTAAAAGGTAGCGCGTTATTTCAAACTTATTCAGAAAATTGCGTCTATACTTGGCAGTTTGTATAAATGTGAATTGGTACTTCCTTTTTATAGATATCGCCGTACCCATTAAGTACGCGAGCGCAAGGAGAGTCGAGTAAGAAGAGAGACATCGAGAAACGATTACAAAATCGCCAGTGCGCGGGCCGCGCTATTAGGGCGAGACAGTTATTGCCCCGTGGACAAAACTGGGCTGTAAAGCAGCAAACGATAAGGTGAAAATATTAATGACCGCCGAGCGAACGTCCGTAATGAGCGCAATAATCCCCGACGTTTGCTCGTGCTAACCAGGAGAGTTTCGAGCTCCGTCCGCATAAATAAAATACGATGTACCGACCTGTCGTTAACGTTTTCAGGGAGAATCACGATTTTATACCTCGTCAAGAGGTTTCGTAATATCTTTAAATTCGATAATAAATTTCCAACTGTTACTACGTTTACGCGAGCGTTACTTCTGTAGTAACTTACGATAATTCGTTCGCGTAAACGGGATTTTATAGTAACTTACGATAATTTACTCCGCGTAAATGAGTGAATTATCGTAAGTTATTACAGAAGTAACGCTCGCGTAAACGTAGTATGTGGGACTTAAAATTTATCCGAACAGCGTGTGCAACAGTCGTATAATTTCCATATTATACGTAGATTTACGACATGATACGAATATGCTCCTTTCCGATTTGATGTGAACTTTATGAATATCTACAGTTATGATACATAGATAATATAGATGATTCTTAAGCACGTTTTCAGAGCCGCGCAAAAATAATGAGAGAACCTCGGAGAGAACCTTTTGTTGCGATTTCTGCAATGGGATATAATTAGCAGCTTCCTTAAGATTACTGATAAAGAATAATTAATGTACCGTGCAATCAGCATCGAAAGTAAAATATCCCGATGCAAAAGGTACAACGTAATTAAGTATATGCAGACGAGTTCTTGATGCGATTAACCGCGCCGCGTTTGACTTTGTTCTTCTTTCCCCCTTTTTATAGGAATCCGCGTGCATCAGCGGCGCAAATTTTCCGACGTGTAATACGTAACGCGCGCGCGCGCGCGCGCGCCAGAGAGAGAGAGAGAGAGAGAGAGAGAGAGAGAGAGAGAGAGAGAGAGATGGAGGAGAGAATGCGAGGCGAACATGCGAGACCGGCCGAGCTCTCTCGCGTCCGACGCAAAAAAGCTACGCTCGCCAAGTTTTCTTAAGCGAGGGCACGAGCACACGGCAAACTTATCGCAAAAAAGCGAGAGCTTTTTCGCCGTGCATCAGCGCCAGCGCCGTCATCGATAGAGAGAGAAAGAAAGGGAAGACGAGAAAGGGAAGAGAGGAAGATGGAGAGAGAGCCTCTTTTTATCCAGTGTAAAATGTATAATGTCGCCTATCAAACAGCCGCGTAATAACGCGGCGTGTTACGGTAACTTCGGTCTGCTTAGTGCCTTCAGTTGTGTTCGAAGTCTGTTTATCTAAAAAAAAAAATTGCAACAATAAAATAACAATGATCCGATAATATTCCGACATTTCCGGGCGATATAATTGAACGTTACATTTTTACCACTGCAAAAAATGACTATTTAACCAAATTAAAGTAATTAATAAAAGAACGTAAGGCCATAAGGAACGAGAGGACCGCTCTCGCGGCGAGCGACTCTTTCGGTTTCGCAATTTCGCCTTTCGCAGAAATATCGCGGGGGCAAAAGCGCGGTGCTTTTTGCCGCGTACATCGTCGCCGTCGGCCGTCTCGTGGTGGTCAACGCGCTTACACGACCGCGCCGGCCGCTCGTAAGAAGCCGGCAAAAACGCAGCGTGCAATAGTTGCACGCCGGCCAAGCCGGCACGGAAGAAACGGCACGGTTTTGCGCGACGCCCGCCGCGCCGTTTCTTGCGGGCGGCCCCGTGAGTCATGCCGCATCGCGAACGAAGCGGACAAAGCGCGGCGGGACGCACCGAGAAATGCCTGGCGATATGCCGGGGGCATCGCGGATAATTCGCGGAGAGAAGCGGGAGCGGAGATCTTCGGAAATACGGGAACCCTGTCGAAGTGTAAGAAGTGAAATTCGGCGAGGCTCTCGGCGTCCGTGCCAAAAGTACCTCGGCGCGAAGTATCCACGGCGTGACGAAGTATCCAGAGATACGCGGTATCGAATACCCGATACTCCGATATCAATTATAATGATCAATCGATAAAAATACGACAATTATCAATAACGATAAAAATTACGTCCCGTAAATAAAATGTCGTGCCTCTCTCTCTCGTTGAAATATACCTCGCGGGATAAAAATATTGTGTTTTTAATGAGTATGTTTTTGCTGTTTACTAATTATTTGCTTCGCTTGCTGCTCGCTTTGTCACGTTAATGTTGCTAGTAGAAACGGTAAACATTTCCCGCAAAAAGCGTCCGAGGGGCGTTACACAGTATCGTGTTGTAATATACTACTTCTAATCATAGCTTCCATGAAATTACATTGCATTGGTTTTAATGGTGTCACGCGAAGCGATGTAATTGCGTCCTATTGAGGGGAATCCGTCTCCGCCGAATCGTACCGGTGCGGTGGCCACCCCGAGGACGAGATAACGCCTCTCGCCCGCTCCAGGACGCCCGTCGAGGACGAAAATCGAGAAAATTACGGAAAAGGGGGACAAATAGCGACGGATAAGAAGCTTCGCGTGGCCGAAGAGAATTTTTCGAAACACAAGCGACATATCGAACTCGGTCGCGCGCTTTTTGCCGCGCGATGCACCGAGTTCGGGCACAAGTGAAACGCCTGGAAGTAGACGAAGACGAGAGAGCTCGGCCGCGGTTTCGTCGAGATAGAGGAAGAAAAAGCCCGCTTTTTCTGACGGGAGCTGCGGAGCTTTTTATCGCTGGCGTGACTCATCCAGTTTCTCGGCGCGGGCGTAAGAGGGAGAGAAAGAGACGCACGCGCGCGCACATGTACACATACGTATACAAACACACACACACACACACAAAAGCGAGATGGCCCATGGTAGCTCCTCGGTCGAAACTTCTTCGCTTCGCCGGGAGGTAACTGCTGGCGATTACGTTTCTTGCGTAAACTCGCCGCCCGGCGAGAGAGAGCCAGCGCCTCGCTATCGAGATGCGAGTCGCGCGCGCGGTTTAGAAACGAGCTCGCGGATATACGAGTGCGATAGCGGATCGATCTGCAAGAAACAAGAAAATAAACTGGCCTCTGGCGAGAATCCCTCACGTCAAAATCCAATGGCCTCCTCGCTTTCCTCGATAAATGAACCGGTAAATGCTTCCGAGTCCATACTTTCTGGATCGCAATGTTATCGGATTATTTTTATTTTGTACTTTTTTTTAAATAAGGGTTTTCAAAAGTTTATATATCAAATGTAAAGATTACACCACCGAGAATTGTTGAAATTTTAAACTTTCCTCTCATTTTTCTCAAAACCTTGGAGAATGGAACTGGCATATAACTCTACCTTCACGAAAAGCAAAGGGATAAAGTAAAAGAGTACCTACTTAAAGAACGGAACGTCCGAATATCTCCAAACGATTTTAAATAGAACGTAATCAACTTGATGGCCAATTATTGTCAATGATAATAAAATTAATAATTATGATTACGGAGCATTCAGTAATCACGAACAAATAATAGAATTAAGTTCAATCAAGTCTAATTGCATGAATCGTGATTGAATAATCAGTAATCAAAAATCGATTATATCGATTCAGTAAATTAATATATACATCTTTAAAGTATCTTAATAACTTTATATTAAAGCACGCGTGTATATACATATAAAGAATTTTTTTAAAATAAGTAGATTAAAAGTATGGATATATTATTTCATCATATGCAAATATTAGTAAATTAGTAAAGATGCTCTATAATCGAGAATTCAGACTAATATTCTATTTATAATTTTATGTATCGTACAATTTGAAAGACAATTCAAGAATTGGAAAATATACACACACATAAAAATATACATTAAAATACAACATGCACGGTACAATTGTAAATTATAGAGATGCGTCGATTTCCGTTCTGGGATCGTCTAAAGCGAGCTTCGAAGAATGCGGTTGTCAAGATATAACGTTTATATTTGCGACACGCACGCGATCGCGGTGTGCACGGGGGCTGGATGTAATTAACGAGCGATTTCATACCCATCGGTACGCGTGAAATCGATCGGACACCGCGTGATTCAATTCATAAATCGAGCACAAGTCCGCATGCAAAGGTATACGTTACGCGTGATTGTCACTCTTTGTAAGAAGGATGGCTGTTAAACGAGCTCTATATTTCGTCAATGGATCAGCTGATTGTGCGAGCGCGGGCAGGATTAACCGGCTCTCCTTCATCAGCCTGTGGCAAAATACACCGTGAGCGCGCGTTCGCCGATAGATAACCTCGAGGTAGCACACCATTCTTTATACCCCGAGCATGCAAAAAATTAACGGTATAGCGCGCTTCTTATCGCATTTTACCCTACACATGTAAACCACGCCGCTTGTTGGCCGTTTGAGTTTACGAGGGGCCTTAACGGGCGGATTTTACTCTTAAATCGATTCTCGACGGTTAGAGACATTAGCCGAAAGATTAACGGTGTTATCCGAGCTGGAACTAATGCAATAACGGGATATAGTCACTCATTAATTCCCAGAGAAAAAAAAATATGAATGGAAGATGGAGTAGAGATGTAAGATGCTTAGGAGCGTGCGGAAAGAGATAAATTTTTGAGCGAATAACTTTGCACAATTTGCTTTTACGTAAAATGAGAAATATGATAAACGTAATTTAAATAAAATTGAATATTTTTTTATTATAACTAAGGATTATAATTAAAAGAGATAATTAAGAACTTATTTTATAAATTGAAAATTTCAAGGTATCCCACATTACAATTCTTTTCTCGATTACTCCATTCGCTTACAAATAGAAACACGCTATATCTTCTAACGTAAAACTACTGAATTGTGTCGAGTTTTTATTCGTACAGCGAAATGTACTCCGAGGACAATGAATCTTGATTTTTCGCGGTAGATTGCACGCAAAAATTTGGAACAATGCATATTATAGATTCAAATGCAAATTCTCTCTGTTTTAATTATCGAGCGGTTAATACACAGAAAAGAAAAGAATATTCTTGATTTAAAAATTAAAAATATCTTTAGCTTCGTGGAAATCTTGAAATGAGAAATAATATTGCGTTAAACGGAAAAAAAACTTGCCTGAATAAAGCTATTTTATATAATTCAACCAAGAAAAAAAGTTAAAATAAAAAGTTGAAATAAAAAGTTGCAGTTATAAGAAGATTATAGATTGTTGCATATATGCGAAAAAATAAATGTGTTAATAATTTATAACGTGTTAGTACATAAGTTTTGATTCGTCACTTTTCTTTTCTCTGTGCATTGCGTTATATGAGTTTTGAGCAGTTTAATGATTAATGTCCATTTTTACCAATGTAGATTAACTTCAATCTCGGTTTGACTTACTTTTTATTTTTTTCTAATTCTTAGAACAAGAGGCCTGTTCGTTTTCGCTGCACTTCTGAACTAGTGCAGCGAAAACGAACAGGCCTAAGAAAAGAGATAAAAAGTAAGTTGAACCGAGATTAAGGTTAATCTACATCGACAGAAATGAACGTAAGACATCAAAACTGTTGCGATCGCGACACTTGGACAGACAATTAGACAATTGGACAGTTTTCTGGAAAACTTACGCGTGCCGTTGACGTTCCTGCTGAATATCCTGGGGACGGCGGCGACCGGCACCCCGGTCGGCTGCTGATGGTTGCTGGAGGGATTCGCGACGACGACGACCGGAGTCTGCGGGGTGCAGGGGCCGGACGCGAGGGTCGCGACAGCGGTAGAACTGCCACCGCCGCCGCCGCCGCCGCCGTTGCCGCCGGTACCGGTGGTGCTCGGCGCCGAAGGCACCGGCGAGGGCGTCGCGACGCCCCGCGTCGCCACCGCCACCGGCGTCTCTTCCGCGGCACCAGCCGGCGCACCGACGACCACGCGCGCGTCCATCGCGGCCACCAGTGCTACCTAGGACAGCGGCAACGGCAACGGCAACAGCAGCAGCAGCAGTAGCAGCGGCACCCGTTCACGGCAGCGGCTTCCAGGTCGACGACGCGCGCTGCCGGCAGCATCCAACGAGGCGCATTCGATCGCCGCGCTTGCGTTTCTCGCCCCCCGAAAGAAAGTGGAACGTTTTACGGACGAACGCCGCGAGTCCGCGAGACGGACGTCCTTAAAGATCTCGTTCTCGCGCTCTCACCTCTTCCTCTATCCCTCCCTCGATCGCGCGCGCTATCGCGTCGCGACGCGGATCGCGCGAGTCATCGTCTCGCGACGAGAGACGGTCCCGCCGGTCCCGGTCCGTATGAAAGAACGTAAACAAACTTTGCGACTTACTCCCCCCGCGGAACAGGGGAGAGGATATAAGCGCGAACGTTGAGTCTCTCGCACCTGTTTCTCCTCCCGCGGAATCGTGCAGCGCGATCGTCCACCCTGTGCGACTCGCGCGCGAGAGAGCGACACCGACGCGTTTCGAACGATGGCGCGGCGCACATTGCGCGTCGCGCGGCGAATACGCGGCCGTTCCTTTCGCGCTTTCCCCCACCACCGCGGCACGCCGCGCGCGGCGCGACACCGACGCTTCCCTCCCTCTGCCCCGCCACTACCGCCGCAGCCGCCGCCGCCGCGGAAACATCGACACCGAAGATCGGGGGATCGCTTAACTTGTTAATTCCTAGCTTAGCTTCGTTATTGCTTAATTGAGATGCTTAAATGAAATCTACACGAGAAACGAATCGTAAATGTAAAATTTCCTCATGCAATGTTCCGTTCTTTTGAGAGAATAAAATCGGAAGCTAAAGGAAGTTTGTCCCATCTCTCTTGATTGTATTGTTCCACAAATCGATAAATTCATTTGAACAGAATTTATAAAATATTAATAAAAATAGAATTTGTTTAAAGAAATCGACAAATTTTTTTTAACAGCATTTATAAAATATTGATAAAGATATAATTTGTTTTAAAAAATAAGACAGAGAACGGAGATATATCTTGATACTCTCTGTAAATGACGATTATTTGAAATTTTAATGCTTTCTATTATTTTTTACAATTTAACATTGAAATCTTTTATTCGTAATTTGGTAGCGTCGAATTATTTATATTAATACATGTTAGCTTTAAAGATAACTAAAGTATACCCAGATAGCACAGCTGATCTTTATGAATTCATAAGGATCAGATTCAGATCTTTTTCAATTCATAAAGATCAGCTGTGCTATCTGGGTATTAATCCTTCGGTTTTGAAAGAATTTATAACGTGAAAATTACTCCTGATCTTTCGATAAAAAGTGTGCAAATATACTATCACTAGAATATATGTATAAATAAAGAATTTATTATCTTTTTAATGATTATATTTAAAAAATGCAGATCTAAGAGGGATATGCGCGGTCAGAAGAAAAGGTTGTAAAACTGGGACACCCTGTATGTCATGGACGAAGCGTAGTAAACAAGACTAATTGCGTCAATGATCGAGACCTTAGATATGGGCGACGGACGTGTTGCTTTTGTTCGACTTTTATGTTGTCGTGGCTTTAAAGCGTTAATAGAATAACGACAAAGAACATCCCGCCCCTTTCAATGTCGCATATTAATTTAGAATCTTATATTAATTATTACATCGTGTTCTTGAATTTCTTTCAACGTCAAGAAAATTATCGATTCTAATTCCTCGAAGAACATAAAACGTTTTAGATATATTTCACGACCTTTTTCGAAGATCGTAATATGCTTGGAAATAAGATACTAAAAAGTCGAAATCACGTTTCATCGTCTTACTAAAATTATTTTATCGATAATAAATCTTCTAGCGCGAAAAAACTAAAAGTTACAACTCGTTAACGGGCAATACAAGCTGTAAGAACCATAGCGCATCTAATTAAATTTTTAGAGGAAGGATCGTTTAGCTTCTCTCTCTCTCTCTCTCTCTCTCTCTCTCTCTCTCTCTCTCAACGTACATACGAACACACACACACACACACACACACACACACATTCGTTCCGTTCGTCAGTATAAATATGGCTCGCCATGCGAGGGTACGGCGGATAGATTTAAAAATTAACGTACGACATACGTTACGGAATCGAGGAGCAGGAGGCGATCTCTCCCGCGCGACGGATAATCAGCATCGTTGCCCCGGAGCGCGGCTCGTACCCCGGCGCATCCGGCGGGGGGGTTAAAATCCGCTGCTGATGCTAGGGCACGCCGAACCCACGGACCCGAGCCATCGTCAGCCACGTGAGAGGCGTGGCCTCGCGGATCGGCCGGAGGTCGCATTCCGTGCGGGCTCCGGCACGCGGGGGTCCAGAAGAGAATGATGCGAAAACCCGTGATGTCCCCCCCTCCCTCCCTCCCTCCTTCCCGCCATTCGTCCCCAACCGCTCGTCTTACCGGTGTCGTCGTGGTGTACATAAGCTCCTCCCTGGCCCTCGCCTCGCCGTGGTCGTCGTAAAAACGCGCCCCTGCCTCACGCCGCCCCTGCCGCCGTGGCTGAAGAGGGGCGGAGGGGCGGAGAGGAGGGCACGGAACGACGGGGAGGGCGCGCCGTAAAAACCCATCTTCCCTCGTGTCCCCCTCTCTCCCTTCCCCTCTCAACCGCTGCACCGCGCAACCCCTGTGGATGCGCGACCTCCTTACCCCGCTGTCTGCGGCCCCGAGGAACCGACATTTTTGCAGGGTGGTACCCGAAACCCTCCCGGCATGCGGTACCCTGGCGAAGTACACGTCCTACCCCCACAGTCTTCCTCCCCACCCCTCCGCTTCTTCCTTGGCGCGCACGTTTTGGCATTTGGACGTTAAAGGGTGGGCCCAGAAGGGAAACCGCGATGGCACATGCTCACCTAGGGGTGATCGTGTCTTCGGGGTGGGGGGGGGGGGGTAACGCGGCCAGATTTACGATCTCGGAATTAAAATATAGATAAAGGGATCTCATTATTAATGTATTTCGAAAAAATATAGAATTAATTTTTCATATATGTCTCAAAAAACATGTGACGGTGACAATGTAAAACGATACCCCCTTTACCGAATTTATACCAATAGTTTCCGGGCGCGTAATATCATATGACGTAATACGCAGCGTGATGACATTTGATCGCGCAACGACCGGGAACATATATTTCTCGAAATCTCACATCCCGGAATCTCGGTTTTTCCTCCGGACCGCTCGCTCTTCTCTCTCTCTCTCTCTCTCTCTCTCTCTCTCTCTCTCTCTCTCTCTCTCTCTCTCTCTCTCTCTCTCTCTCTCTCTCTCTCTCTCTCTCTCTCTTCGCTCAACCCTTTCCTTTCGCCACCCCTTCGTCGCCTCTCGCGCGGACTGCTCTTTTTCCTCCTTCGCCGACATCGCTACGATTCTTTTTGCCGCCCCCCTCCACCGATCGCCAGACCGCCGCCAACCCTCGTGTACCCTCCCACCGCTCTTATTTTTGCCCCCTTTCTCCCCCTGCCCCCGTTCCATCCCCCCACTCCTGCGGCCTTTCTCCGGACCGGTAGGAAAAGCGCGAGAGACTTTTATTTTCGCACGTAGAAAAAGCAAGGCGGAAAGGGAGGTTTTGCCGGCAGACCGTTACTGCGAGGCGGACGTTTTTTGCGACAGCTCCGTAATCCGTGAAAGGGTGAGAGAGCGCCGGGAGAAGCCAAAGGCGCCGCGCCGCGCCGCGCCGCGCGACGCTCGCTCGCTCGCTCGCTTCATCCGTCCGTCCGCTCGCTCGCTCGCTCATTCGCGATTTGCATAGAACGATCCGGACGCTCTGGCTCCGGTGAGACCGGCGAGACCGGCGATCGCTTTACGTCGCGCGATTGCACGAGCGAGTTATAAGGCGGATGCGCCGGTTAATTGTTAGATAATTCGATTTCATCGCTATACGGGATACAGTCCATATTATTGGTACTGGGAAGAGGGATGATTTTACGTTAAAATCGTCAATCCCATTTACGATTTCACGTAAGGGAGGAGTGCGTTCGAGGGGATCGAATTACCTTTCTTTTTTAATCAAGGGATGTAAATTTATAAAAGAATTCAACCGTCGCCTGCTGCGTCTGCATAAAAAAATTATACGAGCTCAGTTAAAAAACTAGTTAATAAAAATTCTTATTCATCTTATTACGCTTATGTTAGGTTGTATCTTGTTTTCCTCTTTTTCTCGAATGTTTACATTGCACTGTCCCTCGTATGTGAGTGCCCACACTGTCAATTTGCTGGGTTTGCTAAATCCAAATAACTGTGCGGATCGGTCATTCCCACGCGAGAAAACATTTACACAAAATCTCGTGTACGAAGATATCGTTTTGTCAGTATATAGCGCGCTATATTCTTGGACCGGATTTTCTGGATATTGATCTCTACGATCTTAATTATTTGCTACAAACGTCGAAAGACGTTGACTTGTCTCGAAGAGGTCAGGACACGAGATTGGTTCCGCGACTTCCGGTTTCAATAAATGCAATAAAATTCAGGATAATCTCAATATAAAAATTATTGTTTCAATATAACACGCGATATCTCATTGCCTTCGAGTTTCATCATCTCTCTTTCAAAAATGTCCATTTTTGCGATGATATTTTATTTGGAAAAGGAATAGCTAGGTCTTTGGAGCTACGCGTGGATTTTAGGATCTTAATATCTCCGTTCGCGAGAAAAAAGGGTTTAACGGAACGTGCTTAACGAAGTAGCACGGTTCCTTGGCTGGAAATATGCAAATTTACAAGAACGAGAGGGAGAGGGAGAGGGAGAGGGAGAGAGGGGCCTGAGAAACACTTGGGAAAGGGGTCGCGCGATGGACAATTTTTTGACCAGAGCATACTAATGTCAACCGTAGAAAAACCGACAGAAAAACGAAGGGATAGGCAACCGGCGAACATTACTATGCGTGAGATTTTCGTTCGAGATGCCGTAGTATATCGCAGCTGCTTTATTTCTCGTGGAAATTACGCGAGGATCAGGGGGTCGATTGTGTGTCTTGGAACGAGGTAAAAATTACAAAATTGAGGAAATTCACTAGAGTAGCTACAATTTCATTTGTCGAAATCTAGTAAATCTATTCACTTTTATAATTTTCGCCTCGTTTCAAGAGACACAAAATCCACCTCCAGAACTTCATTTCAAGATTCGGAAACTTTCTCGAATGTAATATTAAGAAAAAAGGAAAAAATACAAAACTCTCTCAATGAATCGTGATGCATCAATTACCGTTTATAATTTGCTTTTTGGAATTTGAGAAATCATTATTATAATGAAATATACGAGATTCACAACTACAATTTTTACTGTCGAATCATGTAGTACCCGCGACTGACTAAGAAATGTAATATAGAATCGAAAATATCTGAGAAAAACTAGTCATATATTTTTTTTTAGTTTTCTTAGGAAAAAAAACGGAATTTTGGAAGATAATAAACTTATAAATAATTTTAGAAATATGACTATTGCGTAGAAAATGAAAAACTGCTCAAATATATACATAGGTGTTTGTACCTTTAGCCGATATGTGTTTACACTATGTTACAATAATGAAGTAAGATTTTAAAAAATGAGATTGTAAATTAGCATAATTTTATTAGCTTTGAAATAGTTCTTCAAATATTTCACAACTCAAAAAAGCAAATTATTTTGTTGTGTACCCATTTTGAGAACCTTTCCGTTCCATTAATATTCCTAATTGCATCAGTTACAAGATACAAATGCTGCGAAGTTGTTTCTAGAATGTAATTTACAAACAATTGGAACTCAGATTTCAACGTCACAAAATAAATCGATGTCCGCGTTACATAGTGTCGAAAATTTATATCTCGTTAATAATTAGCAATTAATAATAGCAGCAATAATATTAATAATAGTAACAAAGTAGTATCACATTATCGTATCAGATATGCCATTTGTGTGACGATTGGTTTCGGAAATTTGATAAACAAGTGTACATAATTAATAATAAGTTCTTTAACAAAACGGTAAAGCATGGATAAACGATATACATATAATATGGCGGCGCCCATATTTTTGACGGCTGTCAAAACATAATTCAAAAGAGTTGCATAAAATATACTGTAATTATGAGAAATAATTATTTCTACAAATTACTTGAAATAATAATTTTAATTTTGCAAAACACATTATTTTATGCTCTTTTTTGTTTTTCATCTTTTTAATTAAATAATTATTAAGCGTTGTCATCTTTTGTGCAATAACATTTTTTAAAACAAAAATGTTCTTTTTTACGTTTTTAATGTTTTAACTTACCGTTATTTATTAAAAATAAATTACGAGCCCAAGCGGGAATATTGGTATCACTTAAGTATTGTACTTCTTTTTATTTAATATGCAATGATGTAACGGAATTGGAATTACAAATTGTATCACGCACCGATCGCGATGATCGTATTTCGTTTTGCGGGAAGACAACCATTTAGAAGGCAGTGCTTGGGAATAGCAAGAACATGATAAGACATTATTTAATACTGAATTCTTAAGTACTCGATTATGTTCCTGTGCAAAAATCTCTGCTTGACAAAACTTTTAAGACACAGAAGACATATAGACACTATATCTATATATACTTAACACATACACAATCGTTATAAAAGTATAAGTTATCAAAATGTAGAAAATAGCCTATTAGCTTACATCGATGCGATAAGTCGAGCGATAAAGAGGTAATCGGTGTAACTGCAAAAGCAAATGCATGCTTATGCCATTATTATCAGCATAAGCTCTTGTCACCATAGTGTATCTTGTCTCTATATTAGTCTTGGCGTCTAAGAGAAAACTGAACAGTTATATCTTACATTCTGAAGAATATAAACATAAGAATTCTACCTACGCGTCAACAGTAGGTACGTGGCATTGAACAGCTGTGAACAATAACGTAACAGAGAACTTCGACGAGTATGTATTATACACGTAAATATGTAAAAAGAAAACCGGTTAAACATTAAATAAAATCAAGCACACTATAATTAATTGCTTCAATCTGATTATCTCATGTTTTCGTAATTATTCACGGAGGATCGTTAATAAATTAGTTACAAATCATATCCATCCAGTCTCTTCTACTCGCGAATAGAATGAAATTTATTATCAAAATCTTATCTGCGAAAAGATTTGGATTAAAAGTACATGAGATAAAAAGAACACATCACACGATAGATTTTCAAATCGAGTCGACGATAAAAATATTTTTCGACTGATCTTAACACAAACAGCTTTTTAGGAACTCGTAGGCGCTCTATTCTTAAGGCTACTTTGTAATTTCGGGAGCGATGCGTCGACAATTATGGTAGTTCGTTTACTAAAGCTACAAAATATAAATCTTTAGTATATATAATACTTTCTGTGACGGTTTTGCGATTCTTTTTGAACAAGTATATACTTGTATTGCGTTAGCTTTCGTACGTTATAAAATTACAAAATAGTGCGGATTAATGTACTAACAAGGGAAAAATGCATCGAAATCGGCGGAGGGATGCTTATACGTATGCTTTCTAGAAAGCATATGTAAACTATTGAGAATATACATATAAAAACACGTTCTTTTTCTCTCTCTCTTCTTGTTTTCAGACATATTAATGGAAGCATCAGGGATGTGGAAGTTTATACACAACCATACTCGTACCATATCGGACTGCCAGTCTTTGGCTCTTTCTCAGCGGGAGGTTCTGCGAGCGCTTCATCTTGCGCTGCATCCTTTATCGGACTGCCAATGTTCTTCGACTCGTTTATGACTGCCGATACTTTATTGTAGATCAAAAAGGGGCGTGACTCGACTTGCGCTTCCGGTTTCGTTTCCATCGGCGCGGCGTGCACGTTGTCTCCTTGTTCCTGGAAGGATTCGCTCAGCAACCTGTCTGCCTGTGTTTCAAAGATTTCCTTGATAAACATTGCATTCTTGTGACAGATTGTTATTATTTTTGTTATTATATAATTATTCCTTACAGGTAAAGAAGCGGACGATGGTGGGGAATCATCAGTATAGTACACCGTTCTTCTGGTTCCAGCGTGTCCAAGCGCGTCCGATCCGAAAACTCTGCTCGGTCCTGGAAAAAAAAAATAGTAGCTACATTGCTGATATTGTCATAATCAATTAATTAAACATCTCTTATTCTAAGAAATCATTTACCGGGTAAACGATAGTCGTCGGTGCTCGCATCTGAATCGTTCCCGCCTGTGTCCGACTCGTATGTTTTACTGTCTGACTGCTTGGAATCTTCGGCCCATGAACGTCGATTCTACAATAGATAAGCAAGTTTTATCTATGAAGTAAACATAGTATATTTTATTAGGTATAATTATTTACCTTATTGAGAAGTTCCGACCCGGCTTTTCTGACTCTGCGAACTAAACTGGCCCCAAAACCTTTCCTGTATTAAAAACATACATGTGTAAGTTTCGATAAGAAGCAAGTTGTATTATATATAAAATTTAAAGAAAATATGAATCATAAAATTATGATTTTCTGGTAAACGTACTTCTTGGTAGTGCAGCTGTTCAATTTTCTGTAGTGCTCCATAATCTTGTCTTCCAACTTTTCTTTTTGTCTGTACAAATGATTAACTTTATCCCTGTAACACATACGTTAATAAAATAAGTTGCTGAATAAAAACTGAATTAATATAATTAATGCATTAAAAGACTCGAAATATAATGTTATAAAAAAATAATGAGCTGTCATACTAACGCGAATAATTTCTCTTCCATGTGATAATGCTCCTTGTCTTGAAGCGAATGTGTTAAAAGTTCGTGGTATTGTGTAAATAATAAACTTATATGTTCCATTAAAGAACGTCTATCATTGTCCAACCCAGAGTTCATTTCTAGTAGCCTCTTAAAAAAAAAAGGAAATAACATGCATTCTAGTTTTTCTCATAATCAATAAACTGTAATATATTGTTATAAAATCATATACATACATCGCATCGTTCATGAAGGCTATTGACCTCTAACTTCAGATCCGAGCATTGTTCGTCTTTGACACTGAGTTCGCCCTGCATTTCAGTCTGCTTTAAGCTGAGGCGGTTCATCTCGATTTTATTCTTCCTATAATCATCCTGCAAATTTCTATACTCTGCTTTCAATCTTTCACTCGCAGTATATAGGTTTCTAAAGTCATCCTAGAATATTTGCAGGGTAATTAAAATCTATATTTTAAATTATCGATAAAACGAGATTTATATACAATATATCAGATGTTTCAGTCATATTTCTTACAAATAGATACCTTCAACTTGGAATGTTCTCCTCGCAAATTATTTAAGCTTTTCGTGTTATTAATCAGGGCTTCCCGTTCAGATTGCAGTGTTTCACTTCTCGCCTCTAATCTCTCACAGGTCTCGCGCAACGTTCTATTTTCATTCTTCACGTCTCTTAAATTC
This sequence comes from Temnothorax nylanderi, assembly GCF_030848795.1. Taxonomy (NCBI): domain Eukaryota; kingdom Metazoa; phylum Arthropoda; class Insecta; order Hymenoptera; family Formicidae; genus Temnothorax; species Temnothorax nylanderi. The sequence goes on along the minus strand of NW_027249069.1, from coordinate 1,789,382 downwards.
GATTTAAGAGAGTCCCGTTCGCGACGCAGATTCTCATACTCGTTGTTCAGTTGTTCGTGCAAGGATTGCAAGGTGTTTTGATCGTGAAGTAGCGCGGAATATACGTTCTGCTGTGTGCTACGTTCTTTCAAAAGCTATATGTGCATACATAATGGTTAAGTATATAGAAATTTCAAGATATATAGAGCATAATAAAAGAAACAAAATAAAAATTGCACGAAAACATAAATACCTCTTCTTTTTCCGCAACAAGTTGCGAATTGGCCAATTGCAATGCGGTATGCTGCGCGGTTAACGAATTGCTTTGCGATTGTAACGTTGTTATGTGAACCTGGAGTTTCGCATTCTCGGACAATAGATGCTCCACTGCCGTTTCAGACATAGATGCCTTTATTTGCAAATGTTTCAATTCTCTCTAAAATTGGAGAATAAAATATAATATAAAGTGCAAATAACAATGGTGACATCTGTTAAATGCAAATACCTTTAGAGGTTCTATCACGATCTCTAAGGTCTTATTAACATCGCTTTCTTTGTCGGTGCAAGCTGTGGACTCGGATGTCGTTTCTTCACTACTCTCCGATACGAAGGATTTTTTAATAAGATTGATCACTTCTGGTATTTGAGCAATTCTACAACAATTAAATTTATATACATAATTACAAACTAGCAAGAGCAAATTTATTTCCGCATTGATTTCTCTGTTATCCATACATAATGGTTATCCATACCTTTCCAATATAGTTTCCACAGGTTGGGACAGCAATATATTATCGCTAAGGCCGAGTTTCTCCAAAACCGTGTACAACTGTTGATTACTTAGCTTTTCTGCGACGAGATTAGATTGAAGTATCTCTAAAGTTTCTCTATCAATCGCAGCTCGTGAGTCGAGCTCTTTGCTGGACCGCTCAATTTCTTGCAATCTAGAAAAAAAGCCATTTTTGATATTTTGATAAAGGCCATATTCAAAGTTATTAAAAATAATTAACTTATTATACAAACAATGGATTTCTTCAAACACACCTCGATATCTGTGTAACACACTCCTGCAACTCCTGCTCAAGTTGTACTACTTTCCTCTCCAAGACTTCAATTGTATTTGTTGCTTTATCTAAGGCTACATCTTTCTCCTAAAATATCACGCAAGATTGTTTACGTCTATATTAAGTATTCATAATATGCGATTAATATTCACCTCAATTGTTTCTCTATATTTGTGAATATCGCGTTGTGCGGCATCTTTCTCTTTCTCTGTCGCCGTTAGTCTTGCTTCGAGATCGAGGCACTTGGAGTTAATATCGTTGATATTGTTTTCGATGAGCTTCAATTCCTCAACCTTTTGATTTGTCGTTTCCAGAGTGCGTTCTAAATCATCGGCACGTCGTTGCACGCTCTCTAATAATAGCTGAACACGTTGTTTCTCTTTCACCGCGGTATCATAATTTTTTTCCAGTTCCATCATTTTTACATGGTGAGTCTAAATATGGCACGAAAAAAAGACATAATAATTAGATAAACACATCAATATTGAAACAAAGTATTCAGAAAAGCATAATTTGATCTAACATACTTGGACTTCTTGTTGCTGCTTCTCGAAAGAGGTTCGTTGATTTTTAATAGTATTCTGAAGTTTCTTGTTTTCTTCCAATGCCTGCTTGCAGACTAATTCCAAGTCGGTATTTTGTTGCGTGAGTCTTTCTTTATTATCGTTCAATGATTCAATCTTCAAGGAGAGTTTCTTTTTCTCCTTCTCCAGTTCCAAAACGCGAGAGGAATTTTCATGGAAAGAACTCTCTTTCAGTGAATCGATTAAAGTATTTAAACGGCGATTTTCCAGTTCTAATTTTAATGCTCGTGTCTGAGCGTTGCTCGTTAATTGTTCGGACAGTCTGTTATCATTGTGCACTAAAAACATTAATTAAATGTCATTTAGTTGTCTTCATTTAAATAAAAAATAATTTTACTAATATTTTTTTAAATGCAAGATTACCTGGTTCTTCGGAGTCGCTAGAGCCAGCTAATGCAGCCTCACTAGCAGCAGCTTTCGTTAATTGATGCAGTTGTGTATTTTCCTCAACGAGCTCTTGATATTTTTCTTTGTCAGCAGCACGTTCCTGTAAATTATTTTTAATTTCCTATTTACATCTTATTACGGATACCATCAGTTTCGTGATACTATAAAATTCCTAGAAATTCTTACCAATGCCATATCGTTAAGCAACTGCTTATACTTAATAATTTCTGATTCGAGCTCCAATACTTTGTCTGCTCTGTTTCTTGACGAGCTTAATTGTTCTTCAAGCATTTCTCTGGTCTCCATTAAAACTCTTAAATGTATATATATAACAATTATTAAATGTATAATAATTACTTTACTCATTATACTGTTAAAATATTACAGAACATATAACGTTAAAAGTATATTACCTATTATCCTCACGTAACTCTTCTATCCGAGTCTTATAAAATTCGATGTCCGTAAGTTTTTCTCTATAACGTGTGACCTCTATTTCTAAACGGTCTGCTCTGTCCGCTCTTTCAATCACAGCATCCAATTCATCTCTGTACGATTTAGCAGTACGAGCTTCGTGCATCAACTCTTGATTCTAAAATTATAAACTTTATGTACTCCACACTACAAACATGCAAATTACTCGATGTATTACCTCTTGCCTTAGTTTTACAAGCAATGTTTTATTATGCTCCAGTTCTTCCTTACATTCGAGTAGAGCTTCCGTTTTTTCTTCCCTGTAAAAATTATACACATGGAAATTTATAACAATTCTTCACGAGAAAATATATATTAAAAAATATAAAATAAATTTTCTCAGTTTTAACTGTTCTCAAACAAAATTATTTTAGACATGAAAGTAGTAGTATCTATAAGAGAAAGTTGGATTTTTCAAAAAAATACGTACAATTCCTGGCGCTGTTTCCGAACCTTAGACTTCCAGTCAGCCAATTCAACCGCGTAATGATGATTATCTTCTCTTTCCGTTTTAGCGACAGGATGAGACTGCTGCACTTTACTTATATCTTCAGATTCTGCACTGATAGACGAATCGTTTCGCTCAACGCTATCGTCCAGCACTGTGTCCCTCCACTTCTGCTTTTACAAAATGTAATATTATAATAATTGTAATATCAAACTGTGCATACTCTTTCAAATGTACAAATAACACAATTATCTAATTAAAAGCGTACCTCCCGATATAAATCCAATTCTTGGATCCATTTTTTTATTTGGACAAACAGGTAACCCATATTTGCATTCTCCATAGCATCTTGCGTAATAACTATGTCTTGGTGATCCGTAACCTGGATACATACATATTTATACATAAATTTCACTAATATCATTTTTTCAGCTATGTTAATATAATTTATTTCTGTAATATCTATCTTTATTAGTAATTACTTTCAGTGGTAACAATACCTGCTTAATGCACTCCACTATCGCGAGCTGAATGTCGACGTGCAGAGTCTTTATCTTGGTAATAAACTTCTCCTTATTCGGACACTGGACAGCACATCCGAGAAGCAACAACAGCAACAACTTCATATCCGCTATGTACAATTCTGGCTCCTTTCCTAAATTCGTAACGTCGGGCAATTTTAAAATCACATGATCTAACTCCTCTTCGTAAAATTGTTTTATGTTCTGTATCACGGTCCTCAAGTTTTTCGTACGGATAACGGGATTGTTGTTGGACGGCACCACTTCATCGTGCAGTGGTTCTGGATTGCTACAAGTAACGAAAGTAAATATTAATATTACACTTTAACATCTCAATGTTCCACAATCGCTAACTGATAACTCAACATCTCCTCTCGTACACTAAAGGACTCACATCTGCAGGAAGACACTATGCAACAAGACACCGTCCACTAAGTCCTCGTAGTTCGCCAATACATTGGGATCTTCCAAACAGCTAGCAAACTGAAGCAAACCAAAGAACATTCTTGATCAAAATCTCACCCAATCGAGTCGATACATACTTCAATGATCTCGTCACACATCCTCATGCATCGGCAAGGAAAGATCCGAGTTTCTCAGTCGAGAAGACTCACCCAGGTGACCAGCGGCCCCGCCAAGAAATCGTCAATCTCCGAGGAGGCCATTTTCGTGGGACTCGACGCAGGACGAGCGTGTACGCGGTTATCATCTGTCTGTCGACGTTGACGTTTACCTTTCCCACGACGGGGCACCGTGAGGGGGGAATCGGTGCCGTCGGAGGCTGCCCCGCGAATTCGTGTGGAGAGTCGCGCGACTCCAAGCCCCTCCCCCGAGAGCCTACGGCCTACGGTGGGAAACCTCCTCGGAGGCGAACCTCCCAAATCGCTCGCGAGGACCCCCGCGTTCAAATCGCCGCACGATCACGTCGGCGGACCGACGCGCGCGGCTCGGACGTCGGACGTCGCGGACGGGACGCGGATCGTCGGCGCCCTCGGCGTCGCGACGCACGTCATTCGCGCGGGAGGAGAACGCGTTACCGTCTCGTCGCCGGTTTCAACCGAAGCCGAAACCTGCCTCGCCGCGGACGTGCAGCCGGTACGACGAAAATCCTCGGGAGCTCTCACAGCTGATCGTTTTCATAACAAAAACAGCGAGAACGCGACCATGAGCGTCGTCGCGCAGGCTCGATCGGTGCGCGATTGGCGATTAGCTTAAAGTCCGTTCAGACGGACTCGCGCGTTGAACATCAGCGGGCTGCGAGTCCGAAGTTGATTCGACCAATCGGACAACTTGCGTCTCTCAATTCACATCGCGTCAATTTTGGTTGAATAATTCAAAACTTTAATTCCGATATCAATTTTGTGAAACTAATTTGTCACCAACGTTAAAAAATAGGCTCGCAATAATCGTAAACGATTTACAAACAAAATACACTCGGAAAAGTTAAAAATAATCAAATTTGATCATTTCTGTCGGCTAGCTTCATGTAGGTGCTCTGCGAGGACACGTGGGGATTGTTTCCCGAACACCAACAGCTGCAAACGAGAGATAAGAGTGACGTTTGAACGTTTGAATATTCGGTTTCGTAGCGGATGCCGCTGAACACCGTCGAATTTGATAAAGTGGTCCTTTTCTTTCGTAATTGTCGAGAAAGTCAATCGAGCGTTCAACATGGTCTTCATGGGGTTACCGTAAGTATTGATAAGATAAACATAGATCTCAACAACAATATCGAAATGAGACCAGAACGATGCACATGCAACGTATTTATTTAAAAGATTCTCATTTGTCTTCAACAATGTAATTTCGAACTTCGTAATTCGTACTTGGGGTTTCAGGACAAGATTGCAAGAAGTTAGGTTATTTCACCTCCCATCTTATTTTCAGGGAGACTACCGCCTACTTCTGGACGAAGAACAGAAGGGCAACGTACGGTACCTGGCCTTTCAAGGACTCCGATAAGTGCAACGCGGAGCGCATGGCTGCAGCTGGATTTTACGTTATTGGGGATAACAAGGAGCCAGACTTGGTCGAATGTTTCATTTGCGGCAAGCAGCTGGATGGTTGGGAGCCGAACGATGATCCGTGGTAGGTCAAGCAACGACATGATTTGTATACAGATTTACTATTGTTATTTTTGTCAACAAAAACTATAAAACCGAGAATTTGTAGGAGCGAGCATGAGAAGCATCAGACGGATTGTCCGTTTGTTAAATTAAACAAGCAAGACGAAAAGGAATGGACAGTGGATGAATTATATGATTTATACAGAAAGTACAAGACGAAAGAATTAGTAAGTGTAATTGTATGTACTCTAAATTATATTTGATTGTCGATACCTATTTAGTTTACATTATACTTAATAACAGTATCACGCAAATCTATTTCGCAGAAGGACGAAGTGAAAAAAATGGTCGAGACTCTGAAAGATAAAGCGGCACAGTTAACGAACGAGCTGTTTGTACATAGATCATCACACAAGAATAAGAAGAGCACCGGTTAATTATTATAGATTTTGTACGATAATAAGAAGAGCATCGGTTAATTATAGATTTTGTACGATATGTCTGCCCTATTTTGAGAACTAATTAAATATATTTTGTAATGCTTAAGAAATATATTGCGTATAAGCAATCAAATTTCACTTTTTGATTATTAATTATTAATTTAAGCGTTAGTTACAAAGATATTCAACAGACAAATAGGACACCCTGTGTCATTATATACAACAATAGTACTGAAAATCTATAGGATATACGTAACGTGAACTAAGATTTTTCACCACGTGCTGTTGTGCTTGGTTGCTATGATATGGAGGGAAAAACTCGCGCTTGCGCGTTATAGAATATTCCAGCAGCCGCTAAAATGCTCATTAGTCGCGTACATAATATGTTATATTTAAAGGTATCGTCAGATCCCTCCGAGCAAAGATAGAAACGATATTAAACAAAATAAAAAATTTTTAATAAATAGATAAATAACAGCTTATAGAAAATTAAGTAAATTTATTAAATTTATTTGTTGCGTCCGCCAACTTATAAAAACACCAACATTTGAACATTAATATTTTAAGCATACAATAATGGTATCATTATTTAAAACTATTAACCAATTCTTCTGCTGCATAAATTATGTTACTGAATAATTTTATCAAATTGTTTGTTTAATAAATGTTTCTTTATTATCATTTTCTGATTAATATTTTACATATAATAAATTACTTTATATATCAATATAACACGGTAGTAGTAAATAAAAAGCAATAAATTTAAAAAACTGTATACGGACCCCGAGAAAAGTGCCTGGCATTGCGTCTCTAAATACGAGCCTATCAGACGTGGCCACGTGAATTGATGACGTAATGACACACGTGTGCAGGAGTCTTTCCGGGAAGATTCGTCATTTTTCCAGTAAACTCCACTAACTCCAGTTGGTTTTCAGGCATGAGACGCTGAACATTACGGAACGCAATTGAACGCAGCCAGCTATGAAAAAAGAAAAATAAGAATATTTTCGTTCTTCGCCGGGACGCCGTTGAATCTCGTTGAATTTGACAAGGCTGTCATTTTCTTTCATAATTGTCGAGAGAGTCAATCGAGCGTTCGAGATGATCATCGCGGAGATACCGTAAGTGTTTTCGGCACTCTTGAAAATGAACGGAAGTTCGATAACAGTCTCGAAATGATTGGAGCAATACACTTATTGAAAGGACCCTCCGACTCATCTTCCACTCGTCATTTTCGAATCGTGTTCTATTTGATTCGCAATCGCGGACGCTACGAGTTCTTATAGCGTCCTTCTCGACACGATAAGCTAGATTACTTCATCTCCCGCGTCTTCTCAGGAACACTACCTCCTACTTCTGGAAGCGAAACAGAAGCGCAACATATAGCAGCTGGCCTTTTAAGGACTCTGACAAATGCAACGCCGAACGCATGGCTGACGCTGGATTTTACGTTGTTGGAGACAGCAACGAGCCGGACTTGGTCGAATGTTTCATGTGCGGGGGACAATTCAGTGGTTGGAAACCGGACGACGATCCATGGTACGTATAAGTACGTCGCGAGTCGCGACAATGTGACTTGCGTGTGTGTGTAGACGTATTATCATATATTTTTCAGCAAAGACTTGAAATTTACAGGCGCAAGCATATGAAGGAGTATCCATTGATCTGTCCGTTTGTTAGATTCAACAAGCCAGACGAGAACAAATGGTCGATCAAAGAGCTATGTTCTTTGTGTAAAGAGTACAATATAAAAGTTGATGTAAGTATAATTGTATGTACTTTTAAATTGTGTTTTTTCTAAGCTCCAGTTGCGTCGATCTATTTAGTTAATTTGTTTTACGCTTAATAACAATGTTACGCAAAACTATTTTGCAGATGGACAATGTGAAAGAGAGTCTCGCCAAAGTGAGAGCTGACACGGAACGAATAATGCACAAGCAATCTATAGATAGGATATTAAATCAAAACAAATATAGAAAAAGACCTTATCGTATTATCAACGTGTAGATAGTCTAAATGTTACACTGGATAGTAATTGCTATCAATATTATTATAATGTAACATCCGTTCTACTTTAGAAAATCTGAAATGTTTAAATATATTTTTGTACTACTTTTCTTAAAAAATATATTGTGTGCACACAACTGAGTTTCTCCATGTCTCTTATCATGTCTCTAATCGACAAATGATGTTCACGAGCGTCACGAGATAAAAAAATTTTGCTTCAAATCGACCAGTTTATAAACCTCATTATAATTAAATAAGGCACCCTGTACAGAGAAGCATGATCCGAAATGTACTGAGTGCTGCAAATCTATAGTAAACGTTACGTGAACTATAGATTTTTGGTATATTTTGGATGTTACATATGTACATACCACCGATACCACGTGGAGCTGAGAGCCGGCATAATGTGTTTATAGGTGCTGTGTCAGCTGTGTGTACAACACGAGTGCACAATGCCGATCGACCAGAAACGTATCAACGGTCCAGACGCTTCTACGCCGTATGATATTTATATTCACTCCGAAGTGAAAGAAGATGAGATACAACCTGGTGCCCCGAAAAGGCACGACGGCCGTTCAAATAAGGAGCTTAGAAATATATGTAAGGTTGAGGTTATGTCACATGTACAACAAGTTCCATTTAGAACAACTTTGATTAAAGTCTGGTTAATTTAATCGACGTTCAACTTGTCAGGAAATATCTACAGTATTTTGTCAAAGTGGACAAAATTATTAACTTTCTTTGTTCAATAGAGACAAAGATTAAGTTAAATGAGGAATTCGTAGTTAGAAGTTTATTTCAGGTGATTCTCTAGCTAAATTAATCACCGATAAAATCAACCGGAGTCTGGTCACCGTTAAGAGTCAAATTTCTTAGTTAGTCTTAGTTAGTTTTATAAAAAGAATGCGTGAAGTAAACTTTGTTGAAACTTTGTTGATAGTTGTGAAAACAGGCATAGTTAGTCAGGCAAAAGGTTCCGCGTATATCGAGACGGGCGACACCAAGGTCATCTGCTCGGTATTCGATCCTAGAGAGGTGCCGAACAAAACTGGCTACTGCGTGCAGGGGGAACTGTTTTGCGAATTCAAATTCGCACCCTTCTCTCATCGCAAACGGAAATTACATCAGCAAGATGCAGAGGAGAAGGAGTACAGCTTAATACTGCAAAGGGCTTTAGAACCAGCGGTGTGTCTGGTACGTATCTTCCAGTTTTTTTTTTTTTTTCCAATCGAGGGTTCAAACTCAGAATAATATGCACAAAATCATTGCGAACACCGATAACTTGTGCAACATCAAGACTGTGTCTATAATTATCAATTGTCGCGCTCTCATTTCAGCAAGAGTTCCCCAATTTTCAAGTCGACGTCTACGCGACAGTCCTTGACAACGGGGGATCCGCGCTGGCCGCGGCGATAATGGCAGCTAGTCTAGCTTTGGCAAACGCTGGAGTGCCGATGTTTGGTTTAGTCACTGCATCCACCGTTGTGAGTAAACGTCTGTGGGAATTTTCATCAAGTAACGACAATGTATGATGACAAATTTTATGTGTCTCTCAACAGGGCATATGCGATCGGACATATTTAGTGGACCCAACGGATGCGGAAGAAACTTTTTGTTCCACAAAGGCTGTGCCAGGCACGGCGGACGATCACGGAATCATCGTGCAAGCCGCTCTTCCACAGCACGGCCAAATTTCCGAAATGTTCGTGATGGGCAGCATCGAAATGGACACCATTGAACGTTCCATGGATCTTTTGAACGATACTCACAAGGATATATGTCCCATACTAGAGCAATGTCTCGTAAAAACTGTGTTCAAAGCGTTTCGCCCAAGCGGCAAAAGAACAGATAAAAAATAAAGATAAAAATTTTTTATCCTTATTTTTTATTCTCATTTTTATCAATCCTCACTAAACTTCTGAGACTTGTACTTCTTCGAATTTCAAGTTTGAAGATTTCAATACGCGCATATATACATAGCTCTGGGCAATAAGCGGGAAATGTGTTCATAGCACAGAAATTGATATAATGTTTTGGCTGACTTAAAAATAGTAACCATTAACTCATTAATTGATATTTGTAATAACAATATATAAAAGTTATATATATCTATATATGTAATATAAAAGTTATTTTTTGCCCGCTTATTGCCCAGAGTTATCGATATTAGATATCTCAAGTGTAGCCCAGATTAATTTTGGATATTTTAAGTCTTCATAGATGAGTTCAGAAAACATTTTTACGCATTTGATTAACGTTGCGCTTCTATAATCGACTTATCACACGAATAATCAATGCAATTGCTATAAAAGTAGAGAAAATTGTAAATAATTGCGCCAGTACTCCATCAAAAATATAAAATTATATAAAACATTTACAATTCTAAAATTTAGCAACTACAACTCCAATTTCATTAAAAATTTAAAAAAAGCGCATACAAAGAAAATGACATTCTATCCATTGTATACGCTATACAAAATTGATTTACTGATTTCTTTGTTTTTACAAAATTCTATTATTACGTAAATGTAACATAATATCTATACACGTGTCCACACAATACAATATTTGATATATTTTAATATATTATAAGTTGAGTATTTTTGAATATATCTTATAATTAAATAAAGTCATTAATATTAGTAAGAAAAATATATATATAGATATATATTAAAAATGTAAGCTCTAAAAAAGCCCAACATTTCATCTATAAAGTACAAGCGGGACAGCGTGATGAGAATGGAGAGGAGAAGAGAGTGGATAAATTCTTTCATTTATATATTTATAACGTTTTTGACCGAGTCGAGTTAAATGACGTCATATATCGAGAAATAACATCGATTTGCCGAAAAGGACGTCCGGCCCAATCGCAACCACGTGCTACCTGAGTTGAGAAAGGCTTCGTAACGCCGGAAGTTCAGACGGAAAAAGGTCATAACTTTGTCTACACGTGGATTGGGAAAAGCATTGATTATATAAATAAATTTATTCCACATTGAACAGAAACGGTAATAATAATAATATTATTGTGCCCGTGCCGAGACGCCCTTGCAAAGAAGTCGCGAAGCGTCCTTGACAACTTATCGATTAGTTATTGATTGGTCACGATTAATTGTCCGCCGCGTCTTCGACTCGTGTGAACGTGCTCGCATCTATGATCGATTCCGTACCCGCTTGTGAATAAATGTGCTTGGTGTAACAATATTATCCATTTAAATAAAAAAAAGGAACAATCTCCACAGTGAATCTGTGCGTCGTACTACATCGTATTAAAAAAAAACGAAAGAGATGATGCTGAGTTGTGTAAACTCGCGCATTACCGACTGTAATCTGTATTAATAGAGTGAAGGGACATTAGGCGTTATACGTTATATCATTTCGAAACTTTAAGGATATTTGAAGAAACGAGAGGATATAAACGTTCTGTTCGAACGCGATAAATTTCGGTAATATACAACAAGCGACTCCTTTTTCCTTAGAGGAGGAGGGTGTTACACAAATGATGCGAGTACGTTACACAAATACGTAAGATAAATCTATGTATATTTTTAAAACTCTATCATAAGAATATTAAATTAATGACTTTTTAATATGCATATACATAATAGAGAAACATCTGGAGATGACATTTATCAACGTTTTATAAATTTCGAACATTAGTTAAACGAGCTGCGAATATCGGAAAAACGGAAGCAACAGGTACAATAATTTCGTTTATATTTATGAACATATATATATATATATATATATATATAAACTACATGTACATATTAAACAGTGCACTAATATGTCTGCCATGAATAAACGTTAAGTTTCTAAATCGATACATTTTTTGCAGGATTTCCAACTTTCTGGTAATAACTAAAATAAAAAGCAGGGTAATTTAACTGCAAAACAAGTAATAGCTTGTCCCTCTGAAGATACACCTTGGAAATTCCGAGATCACGAAACATGGCAGTCCGCAACATCTAAATTAAAAAGATACGGGTATTGCACGAAAAATTATACATTGCATCATACATATCTTTTTCTATATAACGTTTCACAAATCGTGGTCTTTCTATAATTTTTATTAACACTTTTTATATAGGTTTTATAGGTCACATTGCGAGGAAGCATTTAAATATACAGACGACGATTTTGAAGCTACTTCCAAAATCTTATTCTATGAATATTATAAAGTTATAAAAGATAATGTAAAAATTGAAGATTCCGAGATTTCGAGTGCCGCGGAATTATTAAAGATACGACACGAAGAAAAGCAGAAACTTGAATCCATATTTCACGATGCGTTCGTTGAAAAAATAGAAAACCGCATTTGAATACTGATATTAGAGCTAAAATATTTAACATTGAGTACATCAATGTTAGAAGATTCATATTTTACTTCAGAAATAACATTTTCTAAAGGTATCCTATTTTAAACGATTATCCTCCAAAATTTTTATTTTTTCTTAAATTTTAGAAGAAAATGTTTTAGACAAAAGTTGTATGATCTCGAGGGGGACAAATAATGCTGAAATTAATTACCGAAAAAAAAATATATTTTTCAAGGTTACGTGAAAATCATCTTTAATTTTTTAAATGGGACATCCCATTTTTGATAACAGAATTTTGTAGCTGATGTTGAGACGTTTCCAAAGACCTATAATAGTTAATATTTTTGTTGATTATTATGTATAGGTCTTTGGAAACGTCTCAACATTAGCTATAAAATTCTGTTATCAAAAATGGGGTATTTTATTTTAAAAATTGAAAGTGACTTTTACTTAAAAAATAGATTTTTTATAAAATTGATTTTATCATTATTTGTCCCCTTCCAGATACAACTTTTGTCGAAAACATTTTCTTCTAAAATTGAAAAAAATGAAAATTTTGGGGGGTGGGTAAGATCATTTGGCTAAGTAATAAATAGTTGTGTATATAGGGTGTGCTATTTTAAATAATCACCCCTACAATTTTTATTTTCTTCTAAAATTAAAAAGAATGAAAATTTGGGGAATAATCGTTAAAAATAGGACACCCTGTATAACAAACAAAATACATATTAATCATAATATTATAATTATTTTGATAATAACATTTAATATTGATTAACAAGAAGTAGTAAAAAACATTAATCTTTCTATTTTGATTGTAGAATGTAAATATCCATATGAACCACCATATATTTACTTTCGTAAAAACAAAAGCTCTTTTTCACATGTACAATGTATAAGAATAGTAAAAAAATTATACAATCATGCGTTAGAATACTCTCTTAAAGGACTGACTCCGTCAATATATTTAATGACTTTACTATTGAAAAATGGACATGCTATATAAGTTTACTTGGAAGCATATATAAGGGAACCACTTTTGAAGCCATCTGAGTCACTGTTTAAAAGGAGAAGAGAGGAGGGAGAAAAAAAAGACAAAGATATGAGAGAATTTGAGATTATCGTGAAAGGTACGATGGAACGAGAGAAAGAGCGTTTGGTTAAGCCAACATCGTATTCAGAGGCACGAGAGAACAGAGAAGAGAGTATGGCAAATTCTTACGTACACGAACCACTGTATGCAAGGGGACAACAGGAAAAAGCAAACAATCTTCATGAGTTTGATAGCATCAAGAGAACTGATACTTCGGAACATAATACTGAAAAAAATTATTCGATGACTTATTATCACGTGAATATGCCAAGAGAATCAGAAAAGCAAGAAAAAAATATGATCAATCTTCACGTACTTGAGCCATTATATGAGGGGAGACTAGAAAAAAGTGAAGAAAATATGGTCAATTCTGATGTCCTTGAGCCATTATATGCATGGGAACCAGAGAAGAGAGGAGGGAATATGTTCTATTCTCAAGCAGTTAGACCACTGTACGCAGAAGGACCAGAAAAGCGAGAAGAAAATATGGTCAATTCTGATGTACTTGAGCCATTATATGCAGAGCAACCAGAAAATACAGGAGATAATATATTCTATTCTCAAGCAGTTGGACCACTGTACGCAGAAGGACCAGAAAAGCGAGAAGAAAATATGGTCAATTCTGATGTACTTGAGTCATTATATGCAGAGCAACCAGAAAATACAGGAGATAATATATTCTATTTTCAAGCAGTTGGACCACTGTACGCAGAAGGACCAGAAAAGCGAGAAGAAAATATGGTCAATTCTGATGTACTTGAGCCATTATATGCATGGGAACCAGAGAAGAGAGGAGATAATATATTCTATTCTCAAGCAGTTGGACCACTGTACGCAGAAGGACCAGAAAAGCAAGAAGAAAATATGGTCTATCCTTACGAGCTTAAGTCGTCGTATGCAGAGCAACCTGAAAATACAGGAGATAATATATTCTATTCTCAAGCAGTTGGACCACTGTACGCAGAAGGACCAGAAAAGCGAGGAGAAAATATGGTCAATTCTGATGTACTTGAGCCATTATATGCAGAGCAACCAGAAAATACAGGAGATAATATATTCTATTCTCAAGCAGTTGGACCACTGTACGCAGAAGGAGCAGAAAAGCAAGAAGAAAATATGGTCAATTCTGATGTACTTGAGCCATTATATGTAGAGCAACCAGAAAATACAGGAGATAATATATTCCATTCTCAAGCAGTTGGACCACTGTACGCAGAAGGACCAGAAAAGCGAGGAGAAAGTATAGTCTATCCTTGGATGCTTAATAAGTCATCGTATATAGGGCAACCAGAAAATAGAGGGAATATATTCAATCCTCAAGCAGTTGAGTTACTGTATGTTGGAACACCAGAAAAGCGAGAAGAAAGTATGGTCTATCCTAACGTACCTATGCCATTATATGCAGGGGTACCAGGTGTGATTGATGTGAATATAATCAATTGTTTCGTACTTGTGCCAGTGTGTGCAGGGAGGCAAGAAAGGCGAGAAGAAAGTATTGTCTATCCTAATGTACCTATACCATCATATTCAGGGGGACCAGAAAAGCGAGAAGAAAGTATGGTCTATCCTAACCCACCTATACCATTATATGTAGTGGAACCAGATGTGAATATAATCAATTGTTTCGTACTTGTGCCAGGGAGGCAAGAAAACCGAGAAGACAGTATTGTCTATTCTAATGTACCTATACCATCATATCCAGGGGGACTAGAAAAGCAAGAAGGAAGTGCGGTCAATCATTACGTACTTGAGCCATCGTATCGTGCAGAGGAACCAGAAAACAGAGGAGAGAATATATTCAATTCTCAAGCAGTTGAGCCACTGTATCCAGGAGGACCAGAAAAGCGAGAAGAAAGTCTGGTCTATCCTGGATTTGTGCCATCGTACACAATGGAACCAGAGAAGAGAGAAGGAAATATGTTCAATTCTAACGTATCTATACCATCATATCCAGGGGGACCAGAAAAACCAGGAGGAAGTGCGGTCAATCATTACGTACTTGAGCCATCGTATCGTGCAAAGGAACCAGAGAAGAGAGGAGAGAATATATTCAATCATCAAGCAGTTGAGCCACTGTATCCAGGAGGACTAGAAAAGCGAGAAGAAAGTATGGTCTATTCCGGATTTGTGCCATCGTACACAATGGGACCAGAGAAGAGAGGAGGAAATATGTTCAAATCTAACGTCCCTGACCCACCGTGTGCAGGGGGACTAGAAAAAAGGGAAGAGAATGTGATCAATCCTTGTGCAATTAACCCGCTGCATGTAGGCGGAGCAGAAGAGCGAGAAGAAAATATGATCGATTGGTTACCCCTTTCCAATGATGTGACCAAACTCAAGCATAGCATCAAGAAATATTATAATACCTTACATATTAATGAAGAAAACAATTTGATAAAAAAAAGATTTATGGCTAAACAAAAAGACCCTACATATAAAAAGATGCGAGAAGTACGAAAAGAACTTCCTGTATGGTCTCAAAGGAACGAAATTTTGGAAGCTATACATAAGAATCAAGTTGTTATCATTTCTGGTGAAACTGGATGTGGTAAAAGCACTCAGGTATGTTGCACTATTTCTTGATTAATTGTGTAGATATAACAGGATGAAATATATAATCTCCATAAAAATATTACAGATACCACAGTTTGTTTTGGATGATTGGATTGTTAACAGTATAATACAGAATGGAGATAATCCGCATATTAATATAATATGCACTCAACCTCGTAAGATAAGTACTATAGTACTTGCGGAAAGAGTAGCAGCTGAGAGAACCGAAAAAATTGGTGATACAGTTGGATATCACGTACGTCTAGGAAAAAAATTGTCGAGTAAGACGCGAGTGACGTTTTGCACCATAGGGATACTACTGCAGGAATTAATGGGGGATCTTAATTTAACGGATATAACTCACGTTATAATCGATGAAGTGCACGAAAGAAGTGCTGAAAGGTAAAATAAGATAAAACTTTATTTCTACCTTTGAGATCTTTCCCAGTACATGTTAATTTTTATTCTTTTTCTACCAGTGATTTTCTACTAATGCTTCTCAAGGATTTGTTACCGAAAAGGCCGTCGTTGAAAATAATACTGATGAGCGCGACGATCAATGCCGAGGTGTTTTCCTCGTATTTCGAACATGCGCTAGTCTTAAATATTCCAGGAACTTTCTTCTCAGTGAAGCAGATCTTTCTCGAGGACGCGCTCGAAGAAACGGGATACATTCTCGACGAACATTCTAAATATATTTGCAGACACAAGAAGAACGAAGAGGTGCTTTCTAAGAGGCATACTGATTTGGATATTGAAATCAAAGGCACCATCCGCGTCGATTGTATTGCTGAGAAATCTACTAAGGACGAGGACTTGACGATGACGCAACTTATTAATAGATATCCTGATCGTTCCAAACAAACGTATAAAAATTTGTACCTTATGAATTACGATAAAATTAATTATGATCTAATAGAACATATCTTGGAGTGGATTATTACTGGAGAACATAACTATCCCAAAAAGGGTTCTATTTTAGTAAGTGTATTCATTTTTCGACTCTGCATCTATTTGTTCGTATATTCTATATGTTCGTATGTCTATATTTTTTTTCTGGCGTAGCAGTTGCCTATTATATTGGTAAAGTGTGAGCAAAGTGTGTTTCCGTACGAGAAATAAAGTGGGAACTCTCGTGCGGAGAAACTTCGTCTTTCGGAAGAGACGTTAAACCGTTGGTCCGCACATTAGCAACTGCTATGTATATCACCCCTATAAGTGATTACTGGTCCTCCAAGGTGAGGGGCCAAACTTCAGGGGGCCGTGGCTCGACCTCGAGTTGCATCGATCATGATACATATGACCATATATTTCAGATATTCTTACCAGGCTTGTATGAAATAATTACATTGATGGAGCAGTTGAAGGGAAACTGTATTCTATCAAGGAATGAAATCATGATTCTTCCGTTACATTCGAGCCTTTCGATTGAGGAACAGAGCCGCGTATTTCAGAAAACCAAAGGCGTTTGTAAAATTGTGATCAGTACAAATCTGGCCGAAACGTCTATCACTATAGACGATTGCGTTTTCGTGATCGATTCGGGAAGGATGAAGGAATCCAGATTTAATTCGGACAAAAACGTGGAGTGTTTGGAGACCTGCTGGGTGACGCAGGCGAATGTCGTGCAAAGGAAAGGCCGCGCGGGTCGAGTAACGCCCGGAGTATGCATCCATTTATACACCTCGCATAGGTACGTACCAAAACTCTAGTCGAATAAAGTACAATGTATAATATACGTGACAGAGATACATCTACTTTTGTAGATACGAACATTTCGCTGCACGTCCGGTACCAGAAATACTAAGAGTTTCTTTGGAATCGCTACTCCTACATATCGCGCTTATGCACGGAGGGAGGAAAGTAGATATGTACGCGATAACGCGTAAGAAAACTTCACCTTTACACGTCTTGCATACGTCCCGCGTTGTCTCTTTCGAACATAATAATAATTTACGTCCCTGCTCAAATTCTCCTCAACAGAGAGAATGCTGGATTCACCGTCGCACCATCAGGTTACGGGCACGATAAAACGTTTGCAGGATGTCGACGCGTTCGATTCGGAATGCAAGTTAACGCCCCTCGGTCATCATTTAGCCAAGTTACCTGTAAACGTAGGAATTGGAAAGTTGATATTGTGCGGCGCGATCTTCTGTTGCTTGGACTCTGTGCTTACCATCGCCGCGTGTATGTCGCACAGGAGCCCGTTTAGCGTATCGCTTGAGTCGAAGGAAAGAGTCGATCCCAAGATGAAATTCTTCAAGGAGAACTCGGACCACCTGACCATTCTTCAGGCTTATAGGGTATAGATTTGTAAAGTAATTTCTGATAATTAATCTAACAACAATGTCCGATTTTTTAAATAAAGTTTTTATTTCCATAGGAATGGCAAAATATTACGTATAAGGAAGGTAAAAAGGCCGGTAAAGAGTTTGCCAAAGAAAATTTTTTGTCCGTACATACGCTGCACACCTTAGTGGGCCTAAAGTATCAATTTTTGGAGCTGCTGGTATCGAACGGTTTCGTGCATATCGATTTACCGAGGAGGCAGCCTAACGTCGACAATATTTTCATAATTACCGGAAAGGAACTGAATAAAAACAATTCGAACGACAAGCTGTTGCAGGGTCTTATCTGCGCGGCTTTGTATCCCAACATCGCAAAGCTCAAAAGGGATCAAACTAATGCCTTCGACCCGCAGAATACCGTGTTCGAGACACAAGGCGGTGATTTTGTTAAAATCCATCCGTCGTCCGTGAATTTTCATGCCAAATCCTTCTCAAGTCCGTTTCTGGCGTACCAGCAGAAGCTCAAGACCAGCCAAGTTTTCATCTTGGAGGTGTCCATGATCCCAGTTTTGGCTGTAATACTATTCTCTGGTCTCCCGAATTTCCAAAACTCACCCGATGGAAATTTTATTATTTCTCTGAATCATAACTGGTTTACATTTACAGTGGATGAGGAGGTAAGATTAAAGTTACAAATATATATCTTCATATGAATGATTCTGACGTAACATTTTAACCGTACAAATATCGTATATTTGTTATGGTCTTGTAGGTAGGAAACCATTTGGCATTTATGAGAGAGAACTTGGCGAGATTGTTAACGGCCAAGATGACGAATCCTCTGTTGGACTTCACAAAAGGTGAAAAAAACAAAAAAATTATAGATAGAATCGTACATGCGATTACAAATTGGTAGGCGAATATTAAAGCCTGTCATCCCATGTATTATACCTTGATTTCATAAAGGGGATTGAACATTATGAGTAAAGAGACAATGTGGTAAATGGATAATCAGTTTTGGGAACTATTTCCCTTACAGATATTAAAAACGCATTAAGTACAAACTTTAAAACTATTTTTTACTTAATATTACCATTATTATATATCTACAAAATTATGTATAGTTGATGACTGGATAGCCCAAAATCCTTATGAAAATAGGCGAAGTTCTCTGACGTACGTTCACGTCTACTTTCGAATCTTTCTAGTCATTTATAGCGAATTCGAGCGCTTGTACTAGTGCATACTGAATGCGCACAAACGCTTATTCTGAATCAATTGTTATATTTACAGATCATCTTAAATACTTCTTAGCCTGTAAAATTATTTGTACAGCATCCATATAGATATTACAGATTGTTTTATTAGCTAAAAAGTTTTTAAATATGTATTTAAGCGACTTTAAAATAAGAATAGATTATAAACAAGCCTTAGTGCGCACTCAGCGTGCACTAGTGCAAGCGCCCGAATTCGCTATTAGAATTCGACCATTAGAAGCAGCGCATATCTTTCTGTGCCACCATCGCTAACCCAGGTAGCAAGACTCGTCATTTTGACGTCAATTGACGTCAAAAGTCTGTCATTTTGACGTCTTTTGACGTCATTTGACGTCAAAATGACGAGTGCTTGCTACCTGGGTAACTGATTATTACACTTAAGGGGAAAGAGTAGAAATGTAGAATAAATGTAGAATAAAGAATAACTTTTATATATGTATATATTGTGCCTTATTTGTTATAATTTTTATTGTCTTTTTAATATGAGAATAAAGTTCCTTAACCCTTCAAGGGGCGCGTGAAAATTTGAAACGTAGAAGGGGTACGTGGGTGTAAATTACACTCCACATTATTTATGCTGTAAGTGACAAACCAATTAATATTTTTTAATTTTCTGTTTAATATTATTCATTGTTGCACATATCTTAAAGTAGTTGTAATGTTTTTTTTTCGATAATAATCGATTCTGTATTGAAATGAGTTCAGAACGTTTATTTTTTACGAGCTGCTGTGAGATGTAAAATACACCCCACGCACTCACTGGAGGGTTGAGCACTTTTGGAGCATCATCAAATTAATACCCCATTTTCTTTTACTAAATGTTCATTTGTTAATTATTTTTTTAACATGGATAGAATTGTATTACTTTTTTTTGTTATTCGACGTATGAAAAAAAAGAGACAGAAAATCGTAATTTATCCCTTAATCCTCCCCCGAATCCAAAATTCGTTCTTCGCATTCGCGAATGACTTTACCGATTTATTTTCTATCGAATATAACATTCGAACGTCAAGCGTCGTTCCTAAAAGATAAATATAATCGGCAAATAATTTTCGAATCAAATGTTAAGTTAAGTATCAATGTCAGGGGTTCGATATCACAATTGCGAAATGAAATAACAAACGGATCGCAACGCACAGATTCAAATCCGGCGACGATTGTCCGACGGTCGTCACGTGATCCATTTTAATTGGCCCCGCCGCCGGACAGGTGGCGCTGAAACTCGTCCGCTCTCCTTCTTTTTTTTTCTTCTCGGAGAGGGACGAGGGACCCACCACCCACCACGCTGCCATCTTTGTCGTCTCGACTCTCGCGTGCTCCCGTTCGGCGTGTTTTGGCTCTGGGATCTCAGGCTGAATTTGCGTTTTCTGTGCACGATCTCGCGTCGACGATCGCGTCCAAGTCGCGTGTAAGCTTCACGATGAGTACCGACAGTATTGAGAAGCTGTACAAGAACTTCGGCATCCTCGCCGACGCTAAGGATAAACTCGTACAGGTACATACGCGGCAACGTTGGTTGGTTACATCCGGCACCGGCCACGTTTCGGTTGAAAATGTATACGTCGGGACTTTGTTCCCTTGCCTTCGATCGAAGGCTACGCTTCACCGCGACAAGCGTTCTTCGTGCAAACTGCCGCCCGGAGATATCGGACGCATTCCGAAATGCCGGAGATACATGTGGCGTCCTGCCGCGCGTCTGAGCGTCGCACAATCCGAACCATCAAGATCGGAGCTCTTTTTTTTTTGTTGTATACTGTTTATATTTTCACTATAAAAGTCTTGGTACTATAGTGGCTCGTCGAAAACTGTTACCGTGTACGAAGAGCCACTGTAGTCATTCGCTGAAAGTCTGGAGTATAATAGACATTGCGACATAGAGCGATTGATTGTTCACTAAGCGGAAATTGTTTCTTAATGTTGACTTATAATGATTCGCGTGAACGTAGTTATGCATGCGATCCAGTTGCGTACTTTGATTTTATACGTGGAAAGAATTTGCGGAAGAGAATTCTTTATTCATCTGAATAAAGAATTCTCTTCTGTAAAGTCAGATAATAAAGAATTCTCTTCCGCAAATTCTTCCCACGTATAAAATCAAATTGGAGCTGATCTTTTACATTTCTATTATTTATCTGGAAGAGGTGAAGGATAGAAATTAGATAGAAGAAGATTGGCTCCAATCCAGAATACATATGTATATTAAATATATACTGTGTTTTCAAGCTTATATATATATATATATATATATAGATTTGTTCCAATAATAGCATGTTTAGCTTGCACCCATCAAGTCCTGTTATTTCTTTAAATCTTTCAAAGCGTTATAGTATAAATTTACCAAGAAAACATCTCGTCGTACTTGCGAGTTATCTTGAATACCGTTTATTGTAGCATGAAAAAGAATACCTGGAAATACTAACGGCAGTTAAAGGATCGCCTAAGGAAAAACGACTAGCGTCGCAATTCATTGCTAGGTTCTTCAAGCATTTCCCGAAACTAGCGGATCAAGCTATAGAAGCTCACTTGGACCTATGCGAAGATGAAGATATGGCTGTAAGTTTTCAAATGAAGCTCAAGCCACTTCCAGCTTTGAACGTGCTTTAGTAGCCGAAGTAATAAATTGCGTATATACGATCCTTATTTTCTTTACAGATTCGAAAGCAAGCTATTAAGGATTTACCAGCACTTTGTAAAGATAATAAGGAACATACGGCGAGAATTGCAGATATCTTAGCACAATTACTGCAAGCCGAGGATACTTCAGAGCTAGCAGTTGTACATAACAGTATTATGTCGCTTATGAAGAGTGATCCGAAAGGTATTATTCGACGGGTTACAATAAAGCCTACAAATTCATTCGATTTGGATTCAGTTTGGCATTTGTCAGTTTGTGACTGTATGTTTAATTGTTGGATAAAAACAACTTTGGATTTATAGGTACTTTGAGCGGATTTTTTAGCCAGATCATTAATGGCGACGATGGAACGAGAGAACGTTGTATAAAATTTTTGGCTACCAAACTTAAAGCAATAGGACGTGACATTATCACGAAGGAACCAGAAGATTTGTTGATTGCAGAATGTAAAAAAGTATTACAGGTAATGTTCTATGATTTCTAATATTATAATAATGCATACATGCGCTCTTTTCTTTAATTAATATCTTTTATTTATAGGATGTGACTGCTGACGAATTCCACAGTATTATGGAGATCCTTGCATGGACTAGATTGGGATCTACCGTCACTGGTCAACAAGAATTGATTGATATTACAATAGAACAAGCTGAATTATCTGTACCTTTTAAACATACTAATGTCGAACAGTGGAACAGATTAGTTCAATGTGTTAAGCATGCTCTTCCATTTTTCAGCGTATGTATATACATATTCTCAATATTCAAACGCGATTTAATATTTTATACAACATAAATGTCTTACATATATTTGTTTATAATTAATATTTTATTTATATTTCGATATTCTTATCCCTTTTCAGTCACAGATAGACTCGTCAAAATTCGTTTCATACATTTGCGTGCAAGTTCTACCCCATCTTTCCCTGATGACTTCTCCCGATGGTAGAGATATTCAACTGGAACTGTTAAAGTTGCTTGCTGAATTAACTGTGTTTTGTGGAACTATTGAAAAACCCGAAGATAAAGTTCAACAGCTTTACAATACTCTTATTGTAAGTACTCTTTATTCTCAGATATTTTGATAATCTCATATATTTTCGCACCTGATATCTAATATTCATATTTCATTGATCAAAATGATTGCATATTGCTTATCGTTATTGTTGATTTTTCACTTCATTTATTTCAGACCTATATGCCACTTCCTCCAGCTACAGAAATTACTGATGTACCAAAGTTACAATTTAGTCACGTGGAATGTTTAATGTACGCTTTTCATAAACTGTGTAAGCAGACGCCTGAATTTTTGATAAAAGATCCAGAGCAGCTCAAAGAATTTCGACTAAGATTGCAATATTTTGCGAGGGGCATTCAAGGTTACATAAAGAAATTACGTGAAGCTATCAGTGGAAAGACAGAAGAGGAATTGAAATCTGAGGAAAATCAGTTAAAAGTTGTGGCACTAAAAACAACTAACAACATCAATACTTTAATCAAGGATCTGTTTCATTCGCCTCCTAGCTTTAAAAGCATTATACATCTCTCATGGAAAACGCCATGCAATGACAAAAAGGTAATTAATTCTCAATACAACCGTTATAAATTCTAACAGTGTTTTTCGCGCAAATAAATAAATGTATCTACAATTTACATTCGTGAGTGCTTTGACTTGCAATAGTTTGATTTTATTAATTTCGTGTCTGTTTTAGAGCGAGAAGAATTCTGCTCAGAAGAGACATACACCGATTACATTTGGAAATGACAGCAGTCCGAATAAACGTAATAAGGAAGATAAAAACAACAAAAGAGAAATATATACACCTCCTAGTGGCAAATACAGTTCAAACATATCAAATTATGGTGAGTTAGGCGAATGTGTTGAAACTTGAAAAGAGACAAATTTTAGTTTACAGCCATAATTATCATTAATTTTACTTATTGTTTTTAGGCCGCGGTAGATTCAAAGGTAACAGACCTCGAGGAAGAGGTGGATTCAGGACTAGAGGTCGTGGTCCGTGGCGAAAGAATTTTTATTAATTTTGAAATTCATTACACTTGAAAACAGCTAAAATTGAAATATAAAATTAAGCGCCTACTTGCTTTCCAGTTCCAACAAAGCGCTCTCAAAGAAATCATAAAATCTTTGTTAGCCTTTATGACTAACATATAACAGAAATGATTTTGATAGGTTGACTTTGATAAATTCCCAGATATGTAAAACAGGGGAATCAGAGAATCAATACTTTTCCAAACATTCATTAATATCTGAATGACACGGGAAGGAGATTTGGATAGAATGCAACTGTAGCATTACACGAATATTGTACTTGTTTAATTCTTATAATATGAATTGCAGTGAAAATCCAAAATAGTTCAGACGTGCAAAATTGTGGAGAAAATGAAACGTATACAAACAATATGACGCGTATGTATTAAGAAGATTAAGAAAGAACACTGTTATTGGCGGATTGCATGAAGGGATTGGAACTATATATACGAGAAAATGAAGAAAGAAGACAATTTCGGGACACGAGACTTAACAAGATGGTATTATTTGAAGAAATTGAAGAAGGGATCTGACGAAGAGATATGAAAATGAAAATGCCACGCTGTTACCAAATTGAAACCTGAAACCACGCAATTGAGTCACGAGACCAACATCAATACACCGATCACAGTTACAGAAGCATGGTTATGGAGATGAAAACAGTCCCTTCCTTATCAAAAAGAAACTTCAAGATTACAAAAATATAATCTCCCATATCCATTCCTAAATTAACTTTCCCTCCTCCGAACCTCTATATTTATTGATACTTGTTAATATTTATCTGTTGACAGGGTTGAGCCGTGCATAACAGGGAGTTTGAAACCAGCCATGCAAGAATAGTTTGATCGAAGAAACACCAGATATAATAAATAATTTTTTATTGACAAGAGAAATATGTATATATATCTATGTATGTATGTATACATGTCTATGCGTATGCGCATATATATGTACACACACACTTTTATGTATATATATACAATTTGGGCATTTTCTACTTCAAAATTTTCAAATATATATAAAATTTAACAAATACAGATATCGCTTCTCATATGTTGTATATATCTACCTTAAAAATGTTTTTTTTTTTTTTTAAATATTATACAAAATTATATAATTATTACACTAACAAAATTATATTCTTAAAGTACATATTTTTAATATTCTTACATATTTTACTTTCAATTATGAAAACAATGGTTTCATGTTTCTGTGTTTCTTCGATAAATGAGATGAATAGCAATTGGAGCAGCAATTATTACATTGTTTGCATTGTGTACATTATTTTTCTTTTGCAGGAAGCTCGTGTTAGTGAGAGGCTTGGAAATTGGTAGAACTGGGCTCCAGCACCATATAAATACTTATATATATATTTCTTTTCCATTACAGAATTCTTTCCATTACAGAAATGAATGCAGGAGCAGGAGGGAGGGATGCTGCTGCTTGGAGAAACTAATTAATATTTTTCTTTCAGGAGCTCAGAATGGATATTATTATGTTTATTATCATATATGTATATTGTATATATCTCCTTCATGTGATTGCTGTTTGTGAGGTGAGTTTAAAAACTATTCTTCCATCTTTCCTTTCCCTCTATCCATCATCATTATGTAGAAACATTTCGTGTTATCTATTAAAAAATTCGTAAATATGTTCTAATTATTTCAATAAATAACATTATTTAATACTATGTGGTGTTTTTTTACCTAGTAAAAGCAAGTGAGAAAATGATTAAAAAAGAAGAGTGACCGATTTAGTAACAACTGATTTTGAAACAAGTAGGTACATTATTTGTACGCACATGTTTACATCTATATCTAATCTGTCCAACATTTAAGCTTTAATGTCGCATTAATATGTCTAGAACAGACACGTCTATGTAAGAACCGGTAGAATAATTGTGTTAAATGCGCTTAGATTTGCACAATCACATGGATGTAATCTCAGTCTTCTTAAATCTAGAATTTACGAGTTTTTATATATATATATATATATATATATATATATAATTTTTGTGTCAAACTTATGTATAATTAATGTATAAAGAATAAAACGTAAATTTTTAAACAATTGGAATCCTGTTTGTAGATGAACGAGCGATATAGGTACGCTTCAGATACCAGCAGCAGTTCTTTGTCCAAAGGATATATTTCTTTAAATATTGTCATTTTATTAAATAACTAATAACATTTAAAAAAAGATCACATTTTATCGTTATCTAGCATGATTTACAGACGCAGTTAATTCGAAGTACTCATTGGTAGATCAATTTACACACGGGAGTATAAAGAGCGATACCTCAGAACAGTCCATTCGAGGAAAGCATATCGTCTATCACTTTGCACATAATACGATCGCTCGGGCTGCAAGGATCCTGGGTCTGTTGCTCGAAGCCTAAGCTGTCCATGGATTCCATGGCTTCTGTGTTTATCGCGAGTTTGGAGTCCAGTTCCGTATCGGGAAGCATCTGTAAGGCGTGCTGCAGTATTTCTTGAACCTGGAGAATTCGATTTCAACGTCAGCCACAAGTTCAACATTGGCGATAACATTACGAAGATTCCAAAATCCGATATGTAAGTATACCTTTTCAAGATGTTTCTGAAAACGCAGCGCTGTCTCGTGACGTTGCCTTCGCTGCAGTTCCATCATGACTCGCAGCGTCTCTCTGGCCTGGTGCGGTCGAAATTCATTTAGCAGGTGATGAATGTGTATGAACAACAGACTAAGGTCCTCGACCTGCAAGAACGTTGACCGTTCAATTACAAAGTATAATCATGATCTCTCTACAGCGTCTCCGGGCTCGACGTCCAAATAAAAATAACAAAGAAGCTTTGCTCAAATTACACGTACCTTCTCCGCGCGCCTCGGACTGTCGGGGCACTGGACGAGCAGGTCGATCAGATCCAGGAAGTTGACGAGGAGCGAGTGATTGAGCTTCTTCAGCTCGCGCCGGCGGTCGAAGTGCTGCGGGTACAGCCTCTTGATGCCCTGGGCCTCGAGCGGCCGGATGATCGTGTCATCGGCGTTGAACACGTTGCCGAACATAGAGTAGCTGTCGTGGATCGGCGGCGGCGGTCGCGGGACACGTCCGCGCCGCACGTTCTCGTCCGTGTACAGATTGATGTACTGGACGGGCGGCAGCGGCAGGGAGCTCACCTGTATCGCCTCGGGGGCCGCCATACCTGGGGACGTCGTCGGCGAGCAACGGCGGAACGACAGCTCGGCTCGGCGAGCTCACATCGACGACGAGGTCGAGCGAAGAAGCGCGACGGGCGGAGAGGTTATGTCGCGCGCTTTCCTCCGGAAACCTCGCTCGCCTTTCGGCGGACGGTCCACTTTCGTCGTCGCGTGGCCAACGCGGACGTCGCCGCGAGGCCGCTCCTCCCGCGTCACGCCCGCGACGAGGCCCGGCAAGGTAAACGGGTTGAAACGCACACGCGAGCGAGGCAAAACAACAGACACGACGATGAGACGGCGAGACGGACGGTCGCGCGCGCGGTGCTTAGTCCGCCATCTTGCTACATCGCGGTCCTACGCGGGTCGGCGAGCGACTCCGGCGCGTCGGTTTTCCCCTCGCGAGATCCGGGACCTCCGGTGGCCCGCTCGCCGTTTCGCGTCCCCCGGGATATTCGCGCGACCCGCGGGACCGGCGACGCGCGCGCCTCGCCCGTGCCGCGCCGGCCGCCGCGCCGACCAGCGTAGTCAGGCATTTCCTGATATCTCGCGAATTCCCCGCAACGTCGCCCGTTTTGACAGATTGTCGGTGTGCGCGTACGCGCCCGTTCCACGTGAACTCTTTGTTTGGGGCGCCGGGCCGGGGCGGTCATGCATCCGACGGCGACGGGCGCCGGGACGACCGCGGGGTGGTAGCCGCACGTTTTCGTTTCGCATGGTAAGAGTCGCGCGGTACCGTCCGGCGCGAGCGTGTCCGGTACCAGCGGCGCGATCGCCGATATATCCGCGCGGCGCGGCGCGGCGACGGGCGGGGGAGACCCCGCATCGGCGTCGCCCCCGTGGAATTCGAATCGCGACCGAAAACGGTCGTGGGCGACGACCGCGCGACGCGCCGTCGCCGTCGCCGTCGCGGTCGCTTCCCGGCGCGCGACGCGCCGTCCTCGGGCCCGTCGGCGCGCCTCCCCCGACTCCGCCTCGGACCGGAGCGGACGGGCGAGGATCGGTTGCTGCCGCGACCGCCGACGGTCGCCCGTCGTTAATTGCACCGGACACGTGAGTCCGCGGGCGGGTTATGGGACGAGGAAAAAGACTCCGGTGTGCTATATTTAGATATCTCCTTCGCGTCCTTACTTATCTCGAGCGGACCGGATAAGCCGGATTGGCGTTGGGAGAAAGAGGGAGAGCGAGAGAGAACGAGAGAGAGAGATAAAGAGCTCTCGAATGCATTCTGTTTTGTTGTGTCGCTCCGTAGAGAAAGGTGTCAAATTAGGATATTGTGCAACAAGTATCAATTCTAGCCGCTCGTTAACGCGCGACGCGAAATATTGACGGCTGACGGCTCCTCCCCGACGACGACGACGGGGGAGCACAGTTTTGTCGTGCGGGAAAAATGATGGTTTCATTGTTGCTAGGGAGGCCCACCGGTGATGGCAGGGAAAGATGGGAAGCTAGAGTCAAAAGGTGGAGACGTTATTCGGCAGGGATTCATGGTGAAACGGTCCCAGAACAAGAAGCGCTTCACCCCGGTCAATTACAAGCAACGATGGTTCGTCCTGACGAAGCATTATCTCATTTACTACGACGGAGATGGTGAGGTGAGTTGCTCCGGATTCTCTCTGTGAATGTATATCTTTTCTTTTCTGTGACGAAGTCAAACTCGACGTGCCTCCCGCCGGCTTTCCCTCGTTTACAAAATTCTAATGAGACACGCGTGTCATTGTCGAGGCAATTTATTTTGTCAGCGTTATTGTGTTCTAAAATTTTTGTTTCACTGAAAGGGATTGCTATTATTGAAAAGAAAATTTTGTTATTTTAAAGAAAAATTAACAAACGATATTGTGTTCTAACAAAATTTGTTTTTATAATAGGGATTGCTGTTATTAAAAAGAAAAAAACTTTGCTATTATTGTAAAGAAAAATTGTAACAAATAACAACTGAATGCAGTTACATGGACGAGCAACTATAATTCCATGAGTTATCAGAAATACTTATTTTGAAACTTTCTTTACAATTACACAAAATTTACACAACACACACACACACACACACATACAGGCACAAAAGTAATATTAGTTAATTTCTTTTAATTGCAAATATGAATAATTTTAAATTCCAAAGATATTTTTAATTATTAAATTATTTTAATTATTAATATAATTGTAAATTTAATTAGCTATTAATAACAAAACATGGTAATTATAATTAATTCGACGCAATCGTAATATACGCCCGATGTTATTTCCATCAAACAAAAGCATTCGGGACAGGTGGGAGGAGAGGAGGAAGGGGGGGGGGGGAGGAGATCTCCTCTTTGTCGCGTAGGGTCCCTTTAATCTTGCGACGGCGAACGGGGTGGTGACCGGTAACTAACGGCTCGGTAACCGCGTGCGATCGTGACTAGTGCCACTACCGCCACTAGCTATCTCCGTTGTTAAGCGAACCGTTAGGTGGACCGGGCTGCTTTCGGTAGGGGGTGGCGGATAACGTGCGCCCCGTGATACCGTGTGTAAAATCGGTGGCGCAGGCGCCCTCCTCGTCCTTCCTTCCGCTTCGTCGTCGTTGGGTTCCCGATGCTGCTCGCTCGCTCAGTCAGTGGCCGTCGTTCGAGCTCGGTCTCGACGAAGCACGGATCAAGCTGATCTTCCGGTACCTCGTTCCGAGCACTCGGCACCCTTCCGCGAGTTGACGATCCCTCGGACGAGTCTATGACGCTTTGATCCCTGGTCTCCCGGGGGCAGCGCCGGAAGACGGAGGAAGGACGACACGCGACCTGGTCCCACAACGTAACTCAGCTGTTCTGACGAATCTCGAGCCTCGTTTGATCCCGATCTTGGGTTGCGAGATCGAGAATACCTTCCTCGGTCTTGGGAGTCGTACGACGTCGCGAGTAGACGAAGATCAGCTGCGATCTCTTGATCTTTTCTCTCATCGCTTCGAGAGGATCGCTTCCGTTCTAGACGTTCCGTGCGTCGTCATACTGATCTCGGACCTGGACACGGTGGTCCACGTGCGGATCCTCCGTAACACCGACTTCGTCGGACTCGTCTCGTTCACCGCGTCGTGAGATCTACAACGTACAACGTGGAGGTAAAAGGGAGTCTGAGTTTGGACACATTTTCCCTCCGCTTCTCTCTTTTGTTTGATTAGACCGTCCGTCGTCGGATGGAAAATCCATGTTGCGCGAACTCGTATAAATTCCGCTAGGAATGTCCCCGGAGAGGGTCGCTCGATGCCGTTCGCGCTCGTAAATTGCTTTTCCACGTCTGAAGTCTAGATATATCATATGTAGATATATATTGTACCCCCCAGTACTCCAAAGATAGATCCGCTGCTATTACGGTACTGATGTCTTATTGCATTTTGGTTTTGTCTTCAGAAATCAACATCCATGTGTGTTAAGGCTGTCTCATTTCTAAGTACAATTGGAACATCCTTCGACAACGAGCATCTCGACGTCGGTCCGACGCTTGACACATTTTGATATCTAAAATTTCTAATTTTGAAAATAATGTTATTATGTAAACATTCCTGTTGTTCTCGAGACCCTACGTACCTCTTCCCCCCCCCCCTCTCTCTTTCTCTCTTTCTCTAAGCTCCGCTCAGTGAAAGTTGTTGGTAGCGCCCGGATCCGGAGGTCGGCGCGATTTGATTTTTAATAAATTGTTAAATGTTAATCAGAAATCGTTGCTCGTTGCAGCGCCGCAAGGAACGCGGACGGATCGCCGTGGAGAGTGTCCACGTGGTGGAGACGGCCAGCCTCGGGAATAATGGTAGCACCGGTGCTGGAGGCGGTGCCGTCGGCGACGCGGCGGGCGGCGGCGACGCGGCCGGCGGGGGCGGCGGGATACCATCCGGGCTGCCGTTCCAAGTGGGATATCGGGAAGCTGGTCAGGAGTACACGCTCTACCTTCTCGCCGCTCGCGAGCAGGATCGCGCCGAATGGATACGTGCCATACGCGCTGGTAAGTATTCCTCTTCTTCCACCCCTGCGTCTTCCTTACGTCCCCCTTTTTTTTCACGTCGCTACTCGAGTCCGGATTTTGCGCTCATGTCTCTTTTGATTGCACTATATTTGATATCTTACAACTAGGAATTAAGTAGCATTAACGGTGAGCAGCTCTCGGCCCAACTTTTACAAATAAAAAGAACCTTTATATATCGTATATTTAAATACAAGGATAATGTTTGTAGACGACATGATTTTCATAAGAATCCCTAAGAACTTCTGACATTATGTGATACTGTACATACAATATACTTAAGTATTTCCTCTTTTAAAATATAAATTACTGTAAAATTAGTATTCATTATAATGGATAGCGCCCATTCAGTCAATGTCGAATTCCGAGAATTAAGTTCTAGCGCACTCGGTCATATACGCTGCCGCAATCTGTCATTTGAAGCGCGATATATCATTCTTAAGGACGATTCGCGAGCAACACTCATTTTTACACAGAGAGAAAAAAAGAAGTGTCAAATCTTGTATACTCGAATTAATGTGTTCATTGTTTCGTATACACACAACAATCTATAATCTTCTTGTAAAAATTTGATAATATATTTGATAATCTGTTCTTAGTTAAACTAATAAAATGACTTCATTCAAGCAAGTTTTCTTCATTTAACGCAATATAATCTCATTTCAAGATTTCCACGTTGAAACTAAAGATTTTTTCAAATTAAGAGTATACTTTTTTTTTGTGTAGTGTGCAGTGAGAATTCGGGGTTGAGCGGACGTTACCACGCGGGCCTGTGGAGCGGAAAACGTTGGTCCTGCTGCCGATTATCGACACGCTCCGCCGAAGGCTGCGACACTTGCAGCTCCTGGTCCTCGAAGCCAGCTACGAACGCTACGAATCCGTCCTCGACAACAACGTCGGCCTCGACAACATCGACGTCCGGCAGCACAGTTAACAACACCATTTCAACGACCACCGTCACGTCCGATCATCGCTCACAATCGACGAACGCCGAGGCGAATAACAATCCGATCGTCCAATCGCAGACCCGCTCAACAATCGGTTCGTACATTACATCTACTATATTTACACGCTTTCGTCCTCGTCTTTTGCAAAGCCGTAATTGGCTACTGATGAAATCGATACGCTTCTCGTTTCAATGTCCGATTCCACGGAAGTTCCGAGATTAACGTCGTTCAATAATGGATTCGTCAATTGTCGGGTAAAAAAATTGATCCGACAAAATTTTATTTATTTACTTCCATCGAATTTTTTTCATTCTCGATATATCGGTCATTTCTGTTATATACGATATGCCTGCCAAAACATCGCACTTTGCAGCTATGCAGCTATCAAACGAGCTGATTACGACTCAATTGGATTTATAAACAATCGCGATGTATATGAATGTTTGGGTTATCGCAGAAGAGATATTGTCCGAGCGTATTGAAATAACGCATAAAACGAATAGCCGGTCAATGGTGCATGCGAATGCAGCAAGGTGTAATTAACTGGTCGCAGCTTTATCGTTAAATATTTAGTAACGCGCGTAATAACGAGTCTATCTTGTTTCAAGATCGACCGATACCCCGTTCGCTGGAGCGTTATAACTCATTCTATATTGCCACTGAGCGAGATTATCCATATTGCGGATTAAGCAGCGGATCCCTCTACGAAGGAAAATCTTATTTTCCCCCGTTGGACTAGTGTGTAAGGACGGTAGAAAAGAATTTGTTTCCGAGCGATTGATTTTCTGAATCCGGATTTCTTATATCTTGCCCAACGGCTCGGAATCTCTATATAACTTGGAAAAGCTCATGCATTTCCAAAGGCGGAACGTACTTAAAGCTTGACGTATTTATGTAAGAGCAGACATTCAAAACGAATTTTCGCATTGATCTCGCGAAACTTGCACGTTTACATAATGGAAGAAGAACTGGGGACTACATTTTTAAGTCATCGAGCAAAGAAAATTAGTTCTTATTTGATCCGAGTGATTTCGTTTCGCAAACAAGCACGATTGATAAGTTACATGTAACGTGTCCATCGATATACGCTGATGTACGTGTTTTTTCGTTTTTGAGAGCCTTTTGTGTCGATCTCTCTTCGAGGATGAGACGGAAAACAATGAAACAGAAAGCTTTGCTGTAAACAGAACGGTATCCGAACCGGCGGCAATGTCGGAGCCTCTGGCGTCTGTCACGAAAACTTTTCTCTTAGACAGCGGAAGCGTGACATTTTTCTGTAACCGTTGAAACATCCTGACTTCTCTCGAACGGCAAACCCGAAACTCGAGTCGCGCAACCGTAAAAATCGTCCCGGTCAAGTGTCATTCTTCCCCAATAACCCGAGCGCTCCAGTTCCTTTATCGCTCGAAGGCAAGAAGACAGCCTTCCGATTTCGCCAATAATGTCTCCCCCCCCCCCCCCCCCCGCCGATGTCGCGTATCGGTAATTGAAATTTCGTATCTATGTGACTTCGCGTAATGAACGCATTTCCATCCGACGGAAAATGGAATTCGGGACGGGAGAAAGAAATCGCGAACTCTTCCCCGACGTGGAGATTAATCTGATTATAAAGCTCATTACTCGGATCAAGGGTAAACGCGAACTTGAGGAAATAGAGTTGTCGCCGATGAGATATATGACGGTCACAGAGAAAGAGAGAGAGAGAGAGCCGCGCGGTGCGAAAGATATATTGGAGCACGAGTTCGTACTTTGCGTAACTCTCATTCGCAAATATCCAGATGCCTGACATTCTACCCAGGGGCAAGTGACGCAGATGACAGTTTTTACGAAGGAAAACTTATTATTAGATAGCCTTTTATATTAAAAATCAATACACGCCATTGAACGATCGCGTAAAATATAGATGCCTGCATATCCCTTTGCCTTACGTATCGCTCGTATAATCCGCGAATATTAATGTGCTTAAATTGTTGGACGACTCTGTCATTTCCTGGGATGATATTTTTGACGGCGCGGTCTCTTTCCACGCGCCAGAGGTTTATCTTCCTCAAGCCGGTCCGTCATCCATTTGCGTTAAAGTCTCGAGCGAATATATTGGCGGCGATGAACCGCGCGAGAGGAACTTGCGATTATCTTCGAAGACGCGAAGACGAGGTCGACCTACTTAACGGCAAATTGAATTTCAAGACATTTTAATTGCAAATTCGAGCATTGAAATGCGCTCAATGCGCGGCCGGGCCGCGCCGCGCGTGTATCGAAAATATAAATTTAATCCTGATTAGTCAAATTTATTTCGACGCGCCGGAGCCAGCGGGCGCGTCGGCAAATTAATCCAATTAATTTGCTAAAGAAGCATTTTCACGCACGCACGCCTCTCTCGCCGGATTTCATCACGTTATCGTTTGTCAGGTTTTTTTTTCTTTTTCATCACTTCCGATAGTTTCGCCGAACTTAATGGCGTTACGTAACGACCACTATCCAGTTAACAATTATCCCAACTTCGGCCGGAGTAATCGCTCAGGGCGTTTCTCGATAAATTGCCCGAAATAAAGTTCCAGCGTTGTATAATACTTCGTTTAAATTGCGATCATCCCGTTCATTTGAAATCGCGGCGATTCGACGGAGAAGACCTCGCGTTCACATAGAAAAAAAAAGAAGTGTCAAATCAAGACTTATATACTCGTATATACGCAACAATCTGTAATCTTGAAATGAGATATATATTGCGATTAAACGAAAAAAATTTGCTTCAATGGAATTATTTACACAGTTAAACCAAAAAAAGGAACTTGAAATTCTACCTGACCGTAACGTTCGAACATTTATAAATACAGAATAAATATATCTTTCGCATCGTGATCAGCGAATGGCTCTTAATTAGGCCGGTTTCCTTCCAATTTTGGATTTCTAACAGAGCCTCAACTCAACGATTGAAATTCTATTCTTACAAGATAAGAAGAACATAGATTGTTGCGTACACACGTGTATATAAGTTTTGATTTGACACTCCTTTTTTTTCCTGTGCATCCAAATTGATATTCGCAACGTAGCGCCGACCTCCGCATTATTTCCACGGCTGATAGGCTTGCATTTATGCATGCAATATTCGATATCCTCGGCGCTTCTGCAGACGCGGTGTAGGACGCGACTCAGGACCCGCGTCTTAATTTATGACACGGCGATCCCGGGATTTGCAGGAGCAACGGCGACGCGTCGTCGTCGAAAATTTCACAAATCTGGAGCGAACGATCGCGTGTGCCACACGTGAGATTTCAAAGCGACACAGAGATTTAACAAGTGGATTTGAATGGGCCCGGATAACGTCTCTCCGCGCTTTACCCGCTTGTTACTCCTTTACCCTTTGACGGGCAACGGGTCTCTCGCGTCTCCCGCCTCCTGCCCCCCGCCCCCCCCTTGAATATCCTTCGCCGTTCGTTCGCGACGCGACGCGGGCTTCGCCTTTTATCCTTCGGAACCTGCCGCTTTAATTTGCCTCGCCGCGATATCAGACGTGACACGACTCCATTATATGAACGTCGAGTAGGTCGAGCACGCAATTAACAAGTTTGCTTGAGACCGGAGCGCGCGACGAGGCGCTACAGTTAGCAAATGAATGCAGCCGAGAGCTAAATCTTAACTACCTCTGACGTTGCAATAGCGCGCGGGGGGCGCATCGTGAAATGCAGTCGGCCTTTCTTTCCTCGAGGATCCTTGACTCCGTCGTCGAGCGACGGGAGTACATAGCGCGAACTGCGACGAGCCCCCCTTTCGCTTCATCCCCGCCGCCGTTTTCTTTTCTCCTGCCTTTTTCCATTTTCGCCCGGGAGACGAGATTTCCTCTGCGCCAGGGCGATCACGCGGACGCGGATCCGCGACATTCCGAGTCGTCGATGCCTTCCGCTAATTGAATCCTTTCATCGAATGTCGATCGAATCGACTCGCCTCTTCGCGATCGATTATTTTTACGTTCAAAGCGCGGCTTTTCAGCCGCTTCCGTTTCGCGTCTTTCCGAGCGATTGCTCCTCACGGCCGGTTATCGAGGGGGATATATATCCGAGGAGGCCGTCGAACAATCTGCACGCCGAAGCGTGGCGTAAAATAAAAATCAAACGAGCGGAGCGCGACGCGAGAATACGGCGGATAATCAATAAATATAGCGAGAGATTTGATTAAATAACCGATAGTGCGCAACCGGTTCGAAATTCCCTCCCCCGAAGGTAGTTTTGATCAAGGGAGGTATTACAGGGCGGGGAGGAAAGAAAACGGAGAAAAAAAGATGAGAATGTAGCGCGGCGACGGCGAGCTAAAGGTTGCCCGAGAGAGTGTCTCCGAGAGGTGCCTCCCGAGCGAACCGTTCAGTCGATGCAACCGCGTGCACAGAACCGTTTCCTTCTTGCCACTCTCCTCCTCGCGGTTCTGTCAAATCCCCGCGGCCTTGAATGAATCCGCGAGAAGGGCTCTCGCTCGCGGAAAGAATCGCTCGCCAGTTCTGGCCAGTTTGCCTTCCCGGAGACGCGAGACGCGAGGCGAATGCCGTCGAGCGGAGCTCTCGGATGATCACGATGGCTGATCCGAAAGTAGTAAGTGCCAATTAAGTCGGGAGGGTTCTTTCAAGCGGGAGGGACTCGCGCCCGTCGAGACGGACGACTCCGAGATTCTGTTTCTCGCGATACGCCGTTATTTGTCAGTGAATGAGTGCCACGAGGATAACTCTCAAATGTCCTGATGTTGTGATCCGAGGAATATATGTATATAGAGGTATCAATTGTCTCCCAGTGGGCCTATTCTGTAACTCTTAACGACAGTCTCGTTATCGTTATATTGGCGTTGCGCAGCTTTTTTACCATATATAAAATCTGCGCAACGCAAATATAACGATAACGAAACTGTCGTTAAGAGTTACAGAATAGACCCACAGATTCGACAGAGGTTCGTGAAAATTCCTCGCTAAAAGCTGCCCCCCTCCCGCTTCCCTTCTTTCGACAGAAGAAGCGAGCGAGAAAGTTGCCAAACGATTTCGATAACTCCTGCGGTCTTGATTGCGATCCAGGTCGGTCCTGACATCACCTCCCGCCTGGAAGTTTGACTACAATGACTACGAACTTCGGTCTGACTGCCGCAGTTGTTCGTCCGCACGCAAGCCGCGTATATACAATGCAGCAGAGACGGAAGTTAAGTTATTCGAAGGACCACAACTCCGGTGACTCCGATTACAAACGCAGATCGTCGGTCTTCCCACGAGATTATCGTCACGGCAACATCTCTCCTTCCCTCTTCTCTCCCTCATTATACTAAACGTGCCCAAGATACACGGAACGATCCGATGAAGTCCTTGCCAATTTGATTCGCGTTTCGCAAATAGGATTATAGCACGTTTTAACACAAAGATAGCCGGTCCCTAACCGCTACTTCGGCATACCGGTTTCGTTCCCGTCGTAAAAGTGCCTCTAGCCGCCCGCGCCGCGCCGCCGACCCCTCTCACTGTTAAAAGGCAAGTTTAGTCAGCGATGCGTGCCGCGTTATTACTGCAAGCCAGATTACTTTCCTACGCACCACCTCCTACATCACTCTCCCGGACCGCTTATTCTGTGCCTCGCTCTTCTTCAAAATTTCATTAGATCGTGCCGATCGAGCTATAACACATGACGGGAGAGATTGCCCACGCTGCCGGCCAATTACCGTCCTTCTCGCATTGTTATACATCCCTGAAGCATTGTTATTGTTACAATTATCAGAAATTCGATGAGAAATGTGATATTAATGAGACAGGGATGCGATATTATTAATTCGTTAAGAAACAATTGGATATACAATTACACGAACGCCTACCTGTGCTCATCGGAATATTGATGACTAATGATCGCTCGATATATATGGTGTATCTCGCGAATTATCCTTCTCTCTTTTGGATACAAGTCTATTTTTGTCTTAGGTGAATTTGCGAGGAGAGATAGCAAATTTTTAAGACAAGTTATTTATTATAGAATTTTGAAATGTGTTACATTATGAAAAAAACTCTTATATTATGAACAAAAAATACAATTTGGTTATATCGATTTTTTCATTTAATTCCGTCATATATTTTTAAATTACCTCACTGTATGAATATAAAAGGCGGACGTTTATTATTCATATAACGTTCCGGGCTTATTAGTTTTGTATAATTTTATATATATTTATATCACAATACAAATAAATAAACGAATATATGCCGACCTCAATTCTCTTATTAAATATTTTTTCGTATGCAATTCTGATACGTTCATCTGTACCTTCTTTGTCACGCAGAGACGAATCAGCGTTTAATTTAGTCTTCGTTCATGACCCGACTCGGTTATCTTATCGAATAAGCATAAATAAAAGATAAACGTCGACCATCCGTCATGACATTGCTTCACGAAACTGCTCGACAGCAACAAAGTTTAACAATGTTCAAGCATCACCTAATTGCTCTCGTTTTTTGGTGCGAAATTCGAGGATACGATGTGTATACGCTCAAACTGACACTGACATCGGTCTAAAGCCGCCGGAATATTTTTTGCCGTGTCCGCCGGCCTCGTTGCTAAATTCAGATAAGCAAAACAGCACAGGTAAATTAATCTAAATAAGCGAAATAGTACGGTTTGTAGGTAAATTTATATTTAGTGGTCTTTCATTCGGAAAAGAGGGTACAAAACGTACGGAGTCTTTTAAAATTTAAACTTTTTATCCTACTATTTTTTTCCTTCTAATTTTGCAACCGCTTGGTGTTCTCGATTTAGAGACAGAAAAACTTCCTATCCAGACCATGTTTCCTCAAAGATAGTGGGACTTATCAGACATGTTGACATTCGTGGGATTTCCCGCGACTTATTTGCCCGAGATTTACTTGCTTTTTTTAGATAAGATGTATTACATAAATAAATAAGTATTTCTAGACTAAGAGACGGACCATTGCTTTATGTGACTCGAGGAGTATTGAATGACTTTATTTATTTATCCGTCAGAGGAGTCGAGCAAGAAATCCGTGATCATGAACGAGCGGACTAACTACACAACGTGGGCCAGCAAATATTTTATATAAACGACAGTCAGTTCTTTAAGCGATTATTGTTAGATAAGAGGGATGGTTCTCTTTTGTCATCTGATAGTACGAGCACGCACAGGGTTTACCCTCACAAAGTTTCCTGGAACAAGGCTCGCCAGACTTGTATCCAGGACGGAGATAGAGAAAATAATTCATGATATACCGTGTATATTGAGCGATCGTCATTGAATGGATAACATTACGTGTATTTGTATAATCAGCTCAAAGTCGCTTGTATCAGAGAAATTAGAAAAATTAGCAGAGAGGATTTCTCATCGTATTTCACACGTGATTAGGTCATTTGGCTATTATCAATTCGAATTCCGAGGAAAGGATTCTTTCGCGTATGTTACAAGAGATAAACGCGAACGCGACTTGGCTCGGTCTTAACGATCTTTACGAAGAAGGCGACTGGGTTACCATCACGGACCAGGCTATACAAGACACAGAGTATATCAGATGAGTAAAAAGATGACAATGCATACCCGATAACAAGGATAAGGATCAGAATTGCGCAATTCTAATTAAGATTCAGGGAATGGACAATGTAAACTATAACACTGTGCATTATTTCGTTTGCGAAATCTCTACGTAACGTAAAACGTTACGTTAAGAGTTTATCGGTGTGTCCGCAGATATAAATCGCGCGTGAATATATATTTATAATGATACAAATAAATAAGACTGTATTTTCGCGTGATTTTTGTATTCTGAATTGATTAACATTTTTAGAGGACATCTTACTTTCGCGAACGGCGCTGATATCAAAATGTTTGCTGCGTTGTCGCAAGCTTGATTTTCCCTTACGCTAAACGTCGAAGGCGCGAGGAAGGATTGAATTAATCGCGAAGTGACACTGCGAGAATTAGACTCAGTTCCCCATTATTCCCCCTACTGACATTAGGAGTTTCATTCAACTGAACGATCGGTTTGTCTACGCGATCGGCGGCTGAAGCGCGATGATAGTGCACGGTTGAACTGGCAAATGTATATATCGTCGTATTTGAATTATTCGAGTACAGAAGGACGGATGGAAGGTGTCACGCGCGATATTATACAACCGCGTGGACACTATTCAGTTTACTTGAATGGCGGGTAATCGGGTTTACGAATGAAGACGAATGAAGACGATTGTGTTTGAACAAGCTGTTGGAGATGAAGGAAAGTGCGACAAAACTCCGGTTGCCGATGGACGTTCTGAAATTTCGCTACAAATTTCGATATATTATCACCGGACGGTCAATATTTTTCTGTATTCGATTTTTACACGCTTATTAGGCTTTATTAATTATTATACAGCTCACAGTTAGGTAATATATAGAAGTTCTAAAGCCTCCATATATTCTTCAAGTAATTTTCAAGTGTAATAAAATACATTCCATCGAACATCTCGATCATCCTTTTTCTATCTTTTATTCGGTAAAACATGTCATACTCGACGAGTGTGACATCTTGTCGTCTGTTAATTGCATTAACTTTCAACTTTAGCTTACATGGGTGTCTTATTCGGCATCCATCGTATATTATTGAATTTAATATTATTGAATTTTCTGTTCCCTGCCGTGACTTTTCTCTTTTCGCCTCACCTTCGTTTCTCAAAATAATCCGCTTATCCCTGGGACGCGTTTCGCAAAGTCTAGTTTCTGCGGCGGAGCAGAGTCCTCTTCAGAGAACACAATGTTTCCGACTACCGCAACAAATAAGGCCGACTCGTACGCGCGCGTGACGGTATTGGCAAATGTAGATTCAATAAGAGAGGAGCGACTGGTGTGGCGAGACGAGATTGGACGTACTCGTAGCTGCTGGTCTAATAGCCTCCGACAAATAAATTGTGTATACCGTTTTGCCACACGAGAGACGGTGCAAAAGAAGTATTTAACTGCAAGGGTAATACGGATGACGGGGAAATAAAAGGAACTCGACATGCTCACGGACACATTGAGTGAATCCTGCTCGCTTTTTATTTTATAGTGAATATATATAATAAATATACTTAATTATAATTATTAGGTATATATAATAATTAGTGAATTATATATATTTTATATATATATATATTATATATATATAATAATTACAATTATATGTATATATTTACAAAATATGTGATACACTGCTGCATTTTGCGAAAAAGATTACCATTACTCGTCGTATGAATATAAAATAATTAGGAAAAGTGTACGCGTTGAAATATATAATAGATATCGTACAATCAATAACGAGTTAATTACTGTCACGCATCATCAAGACGTACCATGGAGTATTTGAGGCACTCCGGGGAGGCCTGCGCATAAATCCAAATGCATATTTGAATATATTGGACTGTCAGAGATGTTCTATAGCGCGCAATTGTGTCTCAATGGAGATTCGTCCGCGACCACGGAAACCGCAAATGGAAAACCGTCG
This sequence comes from Temnothorax nylanderi, assembly GCF_030848795.1. Lineage (NCBI taxonomy): Eukaryota > Metazoa > Arthropoda > Insecta > Hymenoptera > Formicidae > Temnothorax > Temnothorax nylanderi. The sequence goes on along the minus strand of NW_027249069.1, from coordinate 1,747,624 downwards.
TAAAAAGCATTTCAAACCTCTCCGTACCTGCTCTTCGTGTATCGATTGGCGCGGTGAATCGGCGAGCACGATTCTTCCGCATATTGCCACGACTGGATAGAAACTTCCAGCGCCCGTTTCCTATTTCTTACGTTCCCGCACCGATTCGCGAGATCGGTCGACGCGAATCTCGGGAGAGGGACTCGATAGTCGATCGGTGGACTCGCGACATGGATTCGTGCCAGCATTTATCCTCCTCACGCTCGGAAGCCTGTTTTCCTTCTCGTCTGTACAAAAACGCAGAGGGATGTAAACCGCTTTACGGGAATACGCTGTGTCCGCGCGACGCGGCCACGGAGAGAAATCGATTGGAGCCTGCAGGAATCCGGGACGACTCCATGAAACTCAATGAAATCGACCGCGCTAATGTGGCGAATAAACGAATCGTTCGTGGCGATATCACGTTCGGTCAGCCGGCTAATCTGCTCCTCCAGCGAGGGTCTCTCGACTCTTCGATTGCTCGTACGATTAAAGCTAGCGCCAGATTGCGCAATTAGTGATGATTCGCGCTCTGCAATTTCGTCCGAAAAAGCCGCTCGATCGGTATAGGTCGATGGGGGAGAATGCAATCGCGCTAGTTTCTCAGCAAGTGACGATAATCAATGCCAAAAGTCACGCTGCGCTATCTAATCGCTAACTCTCCACGAGATACAAAACCCGTAATTGCAGTTGCGTCCGTGTCACTCGGTTAGGCGCGTCGACTGACTCGAACTCTCTCGCCATGTCGCGGTTTCTTCTGCTCTTTTCGCAAGTCGTTATCCTGTTTCTCTCGGCGAGGGCCTCGTCGGAGGTGAAGGAGCCGACCTGCCGGGATAACGATGGTTACAACGTTTGCCACTACAAGGGGGTCCTCGTCGAAGTTACGCAAAGCCGTTTCGAGGACCGATTGGACCTCAGCGACCTGGACCTTTTGGCGATTCGAGAGAACGCCTTCAAGAACGTGTCGGCGACGCACTTGTATCTGAATCAAGGCAACCGGATATCCGTGTTGAAGAGGGAATCTTTCCGCGGTTTGCCCAACTTGGAGCGCCTCCACTTGGACGGCAATGTGGTACCGTTATCGGGACACTTGTTCGCGGATTTGGGACACCTGCAATCGCTGTCGTTGATCTTCAACAAGATCGATTCGATACCGAAGGACTCGTTCGCCGGCTTGTCAAGCCTGATTTGGCTCTACCTAGGTCACAACGATATCGAAGCGATCGAGGCGGAATCCTTCTCGAATCTTAATCCCGGACTGCTGTACCTTTGGCTCAACTGGAATAAAATCTCTCGCGTCGCGCCGGATTCCTTCGCCGGGTTAACCGAACTGAGTCGCCTTCACTTGGACTACAATCGGCTAGAGGACTTGCCGAGCGGTGCCTTTCGAGGATTGAACAAGCTGGAGGATCTTTACTTAAATGACAATCGGATAACAAGCATTTCCAGGTCGCTCCTTCGCGACTTGGTCGGTCTGAAGAGACTCTATCTTCAGCAGAACGAGATCAGCGCTCTCGACCCGGGAACTTTCCGGGAGCTGTCTCAGCTGGAACTACTGCGACTGGACGGAAACAAATTGTCTCACATTGTAGTCGGCACTTTTGCCGGACTCTCCAATCTGGAAGACATCAAGCTGTCGGACAATAACATCAGCGCTGTGGATAATGGCGCTTTCGCTGATCTCGTCAAACTGCGAAATCTTTACTTCGGTGGCAACAACTTCACCGAAATCGACAAGGAGTTCAGCGACCTTCCTGAAGTCATTGTCAGGACGACGCCCTAGGGATCTGTTTATATCTCATAAAGGGACAACAAACCCTTGATCCCTTACATTTTGTTAAATTTTTGATATGTTGTTTTTTTCGATATCAATAATAAATTGACCATGCTTATGAGAGGAAGTTGCATTCATAAAACGCATTTGATGCAAATTAGTAATGTGTTTTAAATATTTCTTTGATAGATACCATTCAAAAAACGTGTACATATTGTGACCATATTGATAGTGCACAAATTGAAAGTTCCGACCCCGAAGATTAATTGCCATGGAATGTATTTTTCTTGTCGTGCGTGTAAACAATTACCGACACGAAAAGTTTTAAACATTAATGTTTGATAAACTGTTGCGCACTAGACAGAGTTACTGTACTTTATATTAATGAATGGGGTGTACAATAAGATATAAAAAATTTAAAAACTCAAGGGTTGGTCCCCTTATCATGAATTCCTTCGCGGCATAAAAAAAATAAATAAATCCTTTAATCACAACTTCATGCGTTATCCTATTCGATGTTATAATATTATTTGAAACTCGATCGACCGTGCTAATGTGGCGAATAAGTGAATTGTCCGTAACGATATCGCGTTCGGTCAGCCAGTTGATCTGTTCCTCCCACGAGGTCTCGCGACTCTTCGTACGATTAAAGCTACCGCCAGATTGCGCAATTCGTTATGACTCACGCTCTTTCGTTTTTTCCGAAAAAGCCGATCCATTGACCAATTGGCACGAATTCAAACTCGACGAGTATGTTCATTCACGCTATTCACGAATTTCATAGCGAACCAGGAATATAGTCTGGCGTTAGAAACTCGCGATAGATTCGCAATAAAAATAAGGACCCGAAAATCGGCCTTGCACTTATATGCGCGGTGAAATTACGCTCGCTCCGGAAACCCAGTTACGCATTTGGCTCGAGAGTGCCCAGTTGGAACAGGTACCTCTTTTCTTTGCGTTTTGACGGACTGATTCTTCGGGAAAACGGTCGCGAGACGCGCTGGTAGCGGCTCTGCCTGTGACAGACGCCTCTTGTTCGACTCACGGCTCTCTATTTTCGCGATTCGGGTCGTACACGCCGGCGTATCGCGCTCAGGCTTTTGTTACGACGGCCGACGGTGGGGTCGGAAGACTCCTCCCGGGCCCGAAGAGCCCGAATGCATAATGGTGAGCCGCCGAGGATTTTGCAGCAAATTCGGAAGAGGCGGAATCGATATTCCACTCGCTGCGCCGTGGCCGCGGCCGCGCCGGAGCGGAGCGAGTGTCTGTACGGCGCGGCGAGGGATTCGCGCAAATTCCATGAGCCGAGAGTCCGTGGATTCCCTAACGAGCCAAAAACTTCCGTGCAGCATCCTCGCCGGCTCTATCCGCCGCGTAATAACATTGTTCCCTCGACGCCTGTAACAGCGTCAGCCGTGCCGAGCTGATTTAAATGCGCGCGAGAACGTCCGGAAAAACGTCTCGAGAGGTGCCGTCGAGCCTGTCGTCGATACGGCGGTATTCCGCCGCTGTCGTTCGTGCTCGGAAAACTCGACAAGATGTATCATTGAGCTCTCAAGTATACGGTGACGGAAGCCAAGGAGACGGGCACGAAATTCGATTTAGCGTGAGGCCCGATAACGACGTCGTCGCGCATACCGTCCCGCGGCCTCCACCTCGCTTCCTTCTCTTCGTCGTTTTTCCCCTCCCTCCCTCCCTCCCGTCGCCGTGTTCGCCGACGCTTTATTACGTCCTTTTATCTTCATTAGACCCGGGAAGTTTATTTATCCGCGTTGCGCTAAAAAACGCGCTTTATTTGTCGCCGGGCTTACACGTTTCCCTCCCCTCCTCCGCGCCTACCGCCTGTGTTTTAAGTTGCTGCTTCCCGTGGCAATCTTAGCGCACACTTAATTGGACATCGCCGAGAGACCGGTACCAGATAGGTGCTTGTCGCAAAGTGCTGAGTTTGCTGGTAAGCTGGTCTACAACGTCACCAGCCATTTTCCCAGGTTCTATAACTTCTACACGGCGCACTCCGGTTACCCGAGAGGAATTGACGCGAGCCGATATCGATATTCGTCAATTCGATGTCGCGCGCAGAAATGGTCCGTCGTAGCGAACATCCTTATTTTAATTTTCCCCCTTCCCGAGTGACTGCGACCAAAAAAAGCGCACGGTGAATTATTTTAGTTTATTCGAAAACAAGTCCCGACAAAATCTTTTGATTTTTTCTTCTAGATTTCTTTCTTTATCGAGTTACGAGGAAGAGATAAGGACCGAGAGGGTACTCGTACGATTAATAAATCGACTGATAAAGAAGGAGCTCAGAGCAATAGGGAGTTCATGTCGTTAATAATACTTTTATGTGAATTTTTGTATATTTATTCCCACTCACAATCAGTAAAAAAAAACCCGTGCGCCGAATATTTTTCAGTTTTAAAACACAACTTATTGTTGGAACAGTAAATCCACATAAATCCGGTTAAATTGATTATCGATTTAAGCATTTTTTATATTATTTTATATTAAATTATAAAATATTGTTTTATATTATTGATTTAAGCATTTTTCATTACTATTTTATATCATATCACTATAAAGAATTTATTGCGAAAAATATCGCCCCATAAATATTTGATTCCCAATCGAATTTATCGTTATCTCTCACTGTACAAGTCTCCTTTTTTTTACTTTATTCCCTGATATATTATATTAATTTCCCACGATAAATCAGAGAATCTCGCACCTCGTTCAACGCTTCCTGGCGTAATTGGTCTCCGGATGTATCAGCGATATTAGTTTCCGGGTTAGAGTACGGACAGGAACAACGTCCACGTAACGCATCGCGCGCGTCACAGCGCGTGTCGAAGAGTCGTCTTCGGTCTACGGTCGGCGGCATTAATCGGCGGCGAGGGAAGACTTCCGTGAAGGTGAAACTCCGAAAGGAAGGGGACCAAGCGAGACGGGGACGACGGGGACGACGGGGACGACGACGACGACGACGACGGGCTCGGTTCCCTTTCGCGTTGCTGCTCGGCGCGAGCGACCAGTCGCGCGCGCTTAGACGTTCTCGAGCCGAGCCCAGTCCGCGTCGAGCCGCTTCCACGGCCGCTTCCGCGCCTTTCCTCTCCGAGGCCGTCCACGTCTCTCGCAAAGCCTCGGTGGTCGAGAGAGCGATCCCCGTCGCGTGTGCCCCGGTCTGTGTGTGTGTCGTTCGTCTCGCGCGCTGCCAGATGCTAATTGCGACGGGCAATTAGCCGGCCAACGGGAGCTATGCTGGTGATAAGCGCCTTAAAGCAGGTCGCGAACGCCGCTACCAACGCGGTACACTCGGCCACCGGCAACGTTACTGGACACAGTAATTCCGGTGAGTCGGCTGGACCTTTTCGGAAACTTTCCTTCGCCTTTTGGAATTCGAAGTTCGATCCGCTCGCCGATAACGCCACCAGGCTGCGCCTGGTATCGGTTTCGATTTTCTTCTGGTTCAGTCCAGTCGACGCGAGACCGATGGCCTTTAAAACACGGAGCTATTAGCATATTTTGCAGCGAGCCACTTTCGTTTTAATGAAATGAGAAGTTAAAATCGCTCTGTCGCGATTAAAAAAAGTACGCTCAACGCGTTTGAGAGGATAACGTGAAAAATTCGTAGAACAGTCCGCCGTGGAAACTCGCGTTCTCCATTCGTAACGTGGGATTTGTAAGAACGCTATACACGCAGGTGAAACGATCCAGTGCCTATCGCGTTCTCTCTCTCTCTCTCTCTCTCTCTCTCTCTCTCTCTCTCTCTTTCCCCCCTTCCTCGCTCCTAAATCTTCTCCCACGCTCGCTCCTTATTTTTCAGCTTTTCGGTTCAGCTCGCACCGTGGAAAGCATCCGCGTATACATTTCTTTATTATCTCCGCGCGCGGAGAAATATCGCTTGCGCAAAATGTAAAAGGTTACACGGAGGAGCGAGCGCGCGCGAGCACGACCGACCTCCATCGGTTTCATAAGAAACGGTACCACGACGGCGTGTAACTTTCTTGCCACGCCTAATGTCAAGATCGCAACGTCGATCGACATGTGGATCATTTTGCATCACGCATTTTGCGGAGAAGCGTGCGTACACCCCCTGCGGGGACGCGCCAGTAATACAATCTTTAACAAATAAAGTAAAATAAAAAAAATCTGCGTCCGCGATCGCGAAGTACAGGTCCAATTACAGAGTCGCGGTTACGCGAGAGCAGGGGAATTGCGATAAGAAATTGTCAACGAACTCGACTCGCCGAGAGTCGAGAGAGGTTGAGGCAAATGTTTCTCGCTCCGTTCCAAACTTGATCGTACGAACTCGGTAAAAAGCCCAGGCGGCTCTTATGTAAAATAGAGTGCTCCGCGTAGCGACTTCTCGTGCGGAGTTCGACGTACCACCACATCCTGTTAAGGCGATTTTCCACGTATTAAAAGTCGATTAAGAGTATACCTGGGCAAATGTCAATTACTTGCGCGCGTACTTACCGCGGCGGCGAGGCGTAATGCTGGCCATTACAGGTGACATTCACCGGCTGCATAGACGTCGACACGTCGGTCGGGCCGCTGTAACGCGGTCATTGTATTTGCGCACCGGTTGCACGAGCGTTCCCCTCCGAGCGGAGGAGATACATGACGAATCTCAATAAAAGCCCGATCGACGACGAGGTTGTCGAAGAAGAACAAGGCTCTGACAAAGCGACCACGACGTGGAAATTGTTACAATAATCGTGAGTTTGCTAACCGACTACCCGGAACACGTCGAGGCGAGTAGTTAGCTGCAATTATGCTCGCGTATTTATTATCGCGTGCGTTTTCTTTCTTTCTTTTTTTCTTCGCGCGATAATAGACCGTGGCTCGTCATCGTCCTCTCCGAGAAGCAATTAAATGAAGTCGCCAGCCGAAGCTGGCTCTTGAGAAAAATGTCGAGCTACGCAAAGCGCGAGATTCCGCCGCGACGAGCAACGCGAATACTCGATTCTCTTCTCCCTCGTTCGGCTGATATTTATGCGCCTTCGTCACATTAACGACTCGGGTTTGTCATTAACCGCAGACCGAACGAGATCGCGGAGTGCTCGCGGATCGAGAAACCGAGCGAGCAAGTGAGCGAGTGGGATGTAACATCGTTCGATGACCTCGCGAGCGAGAGGCGAATCGCTCTTCTGATGTTTTCACCAATACCTTAGAAAGTTCCTCGGCACCGCTCGCGAGACGCCGCTAGCCTTGAAAATCGCTCGCCGCGGTACATATTTGTCGCATTTCTCGACCGGGTTGCACGTATTTCGTTGCACGGATCGTTCGTCGTTCATTCCGGAGTCATTACTCGTCCGGAAAAATTCATATACTCGCTGGAAAATTCAAGATCAACCGCGGATCTCCTAATCCTAATCTTTTAGAGGTCTTGGAATTAACACGATTTTAAACTTTGACGGTAAAAGCGCAGCGCAGCGTGAGATAAACACACGCTGCAATTTTTGAGGGGAGAATTTATTTACGTTGGTAAACATTTAATAACGCACGTGTGTACAATGACAAATATAACGTGGAATTATTGAAAAATACGAATTGCCTCGGGTAAAACGTACAGCAAAACGGATTATCCATCTCGGGGATGCTCGCGTTCTTAGTTCTTATACAACGAGTATTATTTTTCTACTGTTTCACTCCACTTTCCGTGATCGCCTCACTCGTCCCGGGTGCTCACTGGACTATTACGTACTTTCTACCGCTCGTTACAGACAATCAGTGGCGAATAACCTGCCATCGGTGATGCGCGCGGTTCGCTAAAAGCCGACTTGCGATTATTAAGGGCCGCGTTTAATGCAAGATATTCAGCTGCGCGTTCGTTTTAATTGACGCGATTAATTCAGGCGTTTTGACGCTACCGAGATAATTTTTTTTTTAATCCAGTACATCCGGTCGTCGTCGTCGTCTGTGAACCACACTTTTCGTATATTTGAAACTTTGACACTTCATAATCGACTCCTCTTCTAAGAATGCAGTCGCGCTAGTTTCTCAGCAAGTGATAATCAATGCCAAAAGTCACGCTGCGCTATCTAATCGCTAACTCTCCACGAGATACAAAACCCGTAATTGCAGTTACGTCCGTGTCACTCATAGGCGCGTTGACTGATTCGAAATCTCTCGCCATGTCGCGGTTTCTTCCGCTCTTTTCGCAAGTCGTTATCCTGTTTCTCTCGGCGAGGGCCTCGTCGGAGGTGAAGGAGCCGACCTGCCAGGACAACGGCAACGTTACAACGTTACAACGTTTTGGTTACAACGTTTGCCACTACAAGGGGGTCCTCGTCGAAGTTACGCAAAGCCGTTTCGAGGACCAATTGTCCCTATTGGACCTCTGTGACCTGGACCTCTTGGAGATTCGAGAGAACGCCTTCAAGAACGTGTCGACGGACACCTTGCATTTGGATCTAGGCAACCGGATATCCGTGCTGAAGAGGGAATCCTTCCGCGGTTTGCCCAACTTGAAGGTCCTCTACTTGGACAGCAATGTGGTACCGTTATCGGGGCACTTGTTCGCGGATTTGAGACACCTGCAGTTGCTGTCGTTGATGTTCAACAAGATCGATTCGATACCGAAGGACTCGTTCGCCGGCTTGTCAAGCCTGATTTGGCTCTACCTAGGTTACAACGATATCGAAGCGATTGAGGCGGAATCCTTCTCGAATCTTAATCCCGGAGTGGAGAGCCTTTATCTCGACAAGAATAAAATCTCTCGCGTCGCGCCGGATTCCTTCGCCGGGTTAACCGAACTAAATTACCTCTACTTGGACTACAATCAGCTAGAGGACTTGCCGAGCGGTGCCTTTCGAGGATTGAACAAGCTGAAGAAACTTTACTTAAATGACAATCGGATAACAAGCGTCTCCAGGTCGCTCCTTCGCGACTTGGTCGGTCTGGAGAGGCTCTATCTTCAGCAGAACGAGATCAGCGCTCTCGAGCCGGATACGTTCAGGGATCTGTCTCAGCTGAAACATCTGAACCTGAGCGGAAACAAACTGTCTCATATTGTAGTCGGCACTTTTGCCGGACTCTCCAATCTGGAAGACATCACGCTGTCCGACAATGGCATCCACACGGTGGACAATGGCACTTTCGCTGATCTCGTCAAACTGCGATATCTTTACTTCGGTGGCAACAACTTCGAAATCGACAAGGAGGTCAGCGGCCTCCCACATGTCACTGTTATTACGAAACTTTAGGGATCTATTTATATATCGCAAGGGGCAACCAACCCTTGAATTTTGCTAAATTTTTTATATATTACAATACATTCCATTCACTGATACAGATGATAGTAACTCTGTTCAATGCGCAATAATTTATGAAATATTAATGTTTAAAATGTTTTTTTCGATATTAATTATAAATGAACCATGTTTATGCAAAGAAGTTGCATTCATAAAATGTGCTTGGTGCAAATTAATAGTGTGTTTTAAATGTTTCTATGATAGATATTCTTTGAAAACATGTACAGATTGTGATCATAATCGATAGTGTACAAATTGAAAGTTCCGACACCGAAGATTAATTGTCATGAAATGTATTTTTGTTGCTGTGTATGTAAACAATTACGGACAGGAGAAATTTAAACAATTTCATAAACTATTGCGCATTGGACAGAGTTAGTATACATTGTATCAGTGAATGGGGTGTAGTGTAACATAAAAATTGAAGAGGTCAAGGGTTGGTTATCTTTTTCTCAGCGTTGAATGCTTCCTGACATAAGAAATAAATAAATAAATTTTTTAATCGCAACTTCATGCGTTATCATATTCGATGTTATGATTTGAAACTCAATTAAATCGATTATGCTAACGTAGAAAATAAGGCGAATCATCCGTAGCGATATCGCGTTCGGTCAGCCAATTGATCTGCTCCTCCAGCGAGGTCTCTTCCATTGCTCGTACGATTAAAGGTAGCGCAAAATTGCGCAATTCGTAATAATTCGTATCCTTTGATTTACTCCGATGAAGCCGCTCGGTCGGTATATGTCGATGCTGGAGGAAAACGTCAAGTCCAGCATTTAATAACACGAGATATCTATCTTCGCATCGTCGTCATCGTCGTCCGTGAATCAAAATTACGCATCTCCTATTTCTTCAACTTTGACATTTCGTAATTGACTCTACTTCCAAGAATGCAGTGTCACGATAGTATCTCGGCAAGTGACGATAATCAATGCCAAAAGTCACGCTGCGCTATCTAATCGCTAACTCTCCACGGGATACAGAACACATAATTGCAGTAGCATCCGTATCACTCGATTAGGCGCGTCGGCCTCTTTCGGTCTCTTTCGGCGATGTTTCTTCTGCTCTTTTCGCAAGTCTTTATCCTGCTTCTCTTGACGAGAGCCTCGTCGGAGGTGAAAGAGCCGACCTGCCAAAACGTCAATGGTTACAAGGTCTGCCACTATAAGGGGATCCTCGTCGAAGTCATGCAACGTCGTTTCAAGAAGTTCCGCTTGGACTTCAGCGACTTAGACCTCCTGGAGATTCGAGAGGACGCTTTCAAAAACGTGACGGCGACGATCTTGCTCCTGTCTCAAGGAAACCGGATATCCGTGCTGAAGAGGAGATCCTTTCGCGGTTTGCCCAACTTGAAGATCCTTCTCTTAGACAGCAATGTGGTATCGTTGTCAAAGCACTTGTTCGCGGAATTGGGACACCTACGGTACTTGTCGTTGGTCTTCAACAAGATCGGTTCGATACCGAGGGACTCGTTCGCCGGGCTGTCAAGCTTGATAATTCTCGACCTGGGTCAAAACGATATCGAGGCAGTCGAGACGAAATCCTTCTCGAATCTCAATCCCAGATTGTTGTACATGTGGCTCAACAGCAATAAAATCTCCCGCGTCGCGCCGGGTTCCTTCGCCGGGTTAACCGAATTGAATAGCCTCGACTTGGGTTACAATCGGCTAGAGGGATTACCGAGCGGTGCCTTTCGAGGATTGAACAAGCTGCAGTATCTCTACTTAAATGACAATCGGATAACGAGCGTCTCCAGGTTGCTTCTCCGTGACTTGGTCGGTCTGAAGAGACTCTATCTTCAACAGAACGAGATCAGCGTTCTAGAGCCGGGAACGTTCCTGGAGCTGTCTCAGCTGGAACTACTGCGACTGGACGAAAACAAACTGTCTCACATTGTAGTCGGCACTTTTACAGGACTCTCCAATCTAAAAGATATCGTGCTGGCCGGCAATAATATCCACGCGATAGATAACGGCACTTTCGCTGATTCCGTCAAATTACGGTATCTCTACTTCGGCGGCAACAACTTCGAAATCGACAAGGAGATCAGCGGCCTCCCACGTGTCACTGTTATTACGAAACTTTAGGGATCTATTTATATATCGCAAGGGGCAATCAACCTTTGAATTTTGCAAAATTATTAGTATATTACAATACATTCCATTCACTGATACAGAGTATAGTAACTCTGTTCAATGCGCAATGATTTATGAAATATTAATGTTTAAAATGTTTTTTTCGATATTAATAATAAATGAACCATGTTTATGCAAAGAAGTTGCACTCATAAAATGTGCTTGGTGCAAATTAATAGTGTGTTTTAAATGTTTCTGTGATAGATACCATCCAAGAACGTGTACATATTGTAACCATAATATTGATAGTGTACAAATTGAAAGTTTCGACACGAAAGATTAATTATTATGGAATGTATTTTTGTTGTGTCGTGTGCATAAATAGTTACGCCCGCGAAAAGTTTTAAACGTTAATATTTTAACTATTGCGAACAGAATTACTGTACTTTATATTAGTGAATGGGGTGTACTGTATCGTATTAAAAAAATTTAATAAAATTTAAAGAGTCAAGAGTTGTCCCCTTATCAGCGTTGAATTCTTTCGCGGTATTAGAAAGAAGTAAATAGATGCTTTGATCGCGATTTGATGTATTATTCTATGTTATAATATGATTTATATTCCTTATATTGAAAAACACGTGCCAAAATTAATGAGACTCTGACTCAGCTCGTGGATAAACGTTAAGTAAACCTACAACGATTTTTTCGCCTAGGTACGTGCAGCAATGTCTCGCTGAAGACATATACGGAGAAAAGAGACGATGAAAACGCAGGTGGTATTGCACCGAGATATTTCTTTACTTAACAATACTTCGCGTTTTATATATATATATGTATATATATATATATATATATCTGAATCAATGTTGAGAGTCGGATTCAATATCACGACGTCGCTATTTCAGACGTGACGTTTACCTTACCGTCTCTCCTTTTTAAGGCTCTCCCACTTATTGAATTTCTGCGAAAGTCGGAATATTTTCGGAGATGCACCGAGAAGAGACGCGCGTCGCCTCCGGCGGATTTTGTTACCCTCTTTTCACGTCGCGGGGCCTTGTGTCCCGGCGAGACTTTCATTACCGAGATATCCTCCTTGAGATTCTTCCGTCGCCTCCTGTAAAAGCTTCTCCGCGCGAATCTGTGCTACCCCATTCACCGAGAAATTGCGCGCAAAATTCGAGGGGTATCATTGTGCGAAAAATTAACGGCGCTTTTTAAAGGAGAAATATCTCTTCCTTCGGTTAATCTCGTCGCTCGATGGAGCATCTCTCACATATTCGCTTTATTTCATTTCCTTTATCCTATGGGCGTGATAAACCGAGAAATAGACTTCGGGAATACGTAGAGCGGAATTAAAGCTGAAGGATTAAAATATTACGTGTACCGACTCGCACGGAGTATCTCCAACGAGTGAATCTCCTTTTCCCTTAATTCTGCCCCCGGTCAAAAAGGTACACAGCATTCCGTCTGCACGGGAAATTTTTTTTCCAACGGGCAGAGAACTGCCCGAGCATGGCGAAGATACTCCAAATATTTTTCGCAAAGAGAAACTCTCAAGCGGGGAAGCCTCTACTCGCGTTGCCGCGGGATTGCCCCGGGTAATAAATCTCGGCCAGAAGGAGGGACAGAAAGGGAGAAAAGAAGGGCCGCTCGAAGGAAACGAGCATTCTGAAATACAAGATGTCACGCGACGAGGGAGGCTGATTCACCGCGGCTTAAGCAACAGCGTGTAAGGGTTCGTTGCTCGAGAGAGCGCTTATTTCGTAATAAAATATCAGATCGTCCACGCACGAACTTCGTGCCGGCAGTTCAGTTAGAAGCCACCAATTCCGCGCGCAGAGTTTCTAGATTTCACGGTGGGTGTGTAATATATATTTGCGGCATTTGCGCGCACCAGCGGTGGATGCGGCGCGGCGCGCACGCAGCTGCAGGGCACGCGACGAGCGTGCACGTGCGAAACGCAGGACGGTGCTGAAGAGAGGATGTAGCCGGGGTGGGGATGTAGGAGGAGGTTTGAGGTCGCATTGATTTTGTCTAGACAGGGTGGAGACTGCTCTCGTGGTATCGTTCCTCCGCGTCCACCGGTTTGGTATGCTGTCAGTCCGGCGTGGTGCCGTCTCGTCGGTCGAGATGTTCCGCTTAGCTCCCGCCGTGCGTTGCCATGCGAGGAGGAACGCGTCCCGGTCCTCTTTTCTGTGAAATCGAACGACGGACGCGTTTTGATAAAATAGTAATTATTAGCTGCAAAATCGTCAGAAACTCTTATTTGTTGCAACAATTATCCTGACGCGATAATATGTGAAGAACGATTGTTTGCGTATAAACATGAAAAATGTGGCGTGCTTAAAGCGTTATTTGAAAAAGAAATGACCCGCGTAATAGACAGATCAAAAAATGTCATGTTAAAATAATACTATAAATCTTCCGCTCGCTCTAATTTCTTTTTTTTTTCTTTTTTACAGGAACGCCCTCGACCCCGATAATGCCAGGTGGTACACCCGGCACACCATCCTCCAAAGCGAAGGTAAGTCCACGTTCCGTTGAAATGGAAACTTCCTCGCTCTTAGTATTTTTTTTTTTTTTTACGTAATCCACGCAAATTAATTTTGTTTCGCAGGAAAAGATAATGCTGCGGGCGAAAGTTGTGGTGGCACTGTATCCTTTCCGAGCCATCGAAGGCGGCGATTTGTCTCTCGAGAAGGTAAAGACGAAGCGCAGTAATAAATATTATAAAGAGAGAAAAAGTGACAAATTATTATAATATATAATATTGCATATAATATATTGAATTAAACGCAGAATATTTATTGTCTCTATTTTTACGAGTCCAGGGTGCAGAGTACGAGGTCTTGGACGATTCCCAGGAGCACTGGTGGAAAGTTAAGGACGAGAATGGGTACATAATTCCTCCCAAAACAAGCTTTAAAAATTGCTTCACGATATTTAACTCTTCCGAAACTTCTTTACGACGAACGAGCCGCGACGTCTTATCTGTAGTTTTTTTTTTATCTCACGCTTACGTCGCGGTGGCGGCGATCAACCGGCGTTCAATCGTAAAAAAATAATCGGTTGTACGGTGCGCAAACAGTAATCACAGTAGTACTCTTGTATAATCAGCGATGATTATTCGTGAATAGCCGGATTGTTTACTTATGCGGCAAAATACGTATACGCGCGGTGAAAAACGGGTTTGCAGAAAGTCATACGGCGCGCATTTAATTGCAGATCGATCGGCTATATTCCCAGCAACTACGTTAAAGAGAAGGAGCTGTTGGGCCTACAGAAATACGAGTAAGTCCGCCGTATAATCTTCTTTTCCTACAAATCACTGAATTTAGTATCTTGCGGATTCGATAACGCCTTGTTGCCTTTCCCCATTTTTCGAATTATCAGCCAACCGTTTTTCCACTAGAACAAAGTTCTGGCAGAGACTTCACATAAATCGCAAGGTACTCGCACGTGATAAAGATAAAAAAAAATGGGTCCACTTGCTGTTGTAGATGGTACGTAGGTGATATGTCAAGACAACGCGCCGAGTCGCTGCTGAAGCAAGAAGATAAGGAGGGCTGTTTTGTCGTTCGTAACTCCTCGACGAAAGGGCTTTACACGCTTTCTCTTTACACGAAAGTGTAAGTTAATATTATCGAGACGATTACAAGTGGCTTCCGCCGACTGGCTTTAACTCTTAAATTGTCTCGCGCCCTTCGGCGTAGCGGCCGCCTCGCTTCGATAATTTATGATTTTCCGTTCTGCCGCAGGCCACATCCCCACGTGAAGCATTACCACATCAAACAGAATACCCGCGGAGAATTTTATTTATCGGAAAAACACTGCTGCGGCTCCATTCCCGATCTGGTTAATTACCATAGACACAACAGCGGCGGTCTGGCCAGTCGATTGAAGACCAGCCCCTGCGATCGTCCCGTGCCCCCGACCGCCGGCCTCAGTCACGGTTCGTAAAATTTGTATATGTGCAACTTTCTCCTATTCCTTAATATGTGTAAAATATATAAAACGCGCACATAGAGTATATAGAAACTCTATCGGGTATACGACGTCACTTAACGGCGGACGACTTTTTCACAGACAAATGGGAGATTGACCCGGCGGAATTACATTTGCTGGAGGAGCTCGGGTCCGGTCAATTTGGAGTCGTGCGGAGAGGAAAGTGGCGCGGCTCCATCGACGTCGCCGTGAAGATGATGAAAGAGGGAACCATGTCCGAGGACGATTTTATAGAAGAAGCTAAAGTAATGACGTAAGTCTCAATCTAGTTTCCGTATCGAGCCCTTCGATCAACAATCAAGCGTTCGACTGGAATTATTCTCTAATTAAATAAGAAACTGTACAGTGTACAACTTGTTCTCTAAGTAATATCGGTAGATCTAGTTAAAATACGTTTATTATAACGAGTTTTATTCGTTTGTGCAGAAAACTGCAACATCAAAACCTAGTCCAGCTATACGGCGTTTGCAGTAAAGATAGGCCAATATACATTGTCACGGAATACATGCGACATGGATCTCTCCTCAACTACCTCCGCCGTCACGAAACCTCATTAGGTGCAAACGTTGGCCTCTTGTTAGATATGTGTATACAGGTAATGCAAATTCCGTCCTGCAGACGGTAGAACGTGTGGCTGTCAAGATAATACAAACGAGGTTTTCTGAATTTTTCATGATAATTGTATTTCTTCGTGCAGGTTTGCAAAGGAATGGCATATTTAGAGAGGCATAACTATATACACAGAGATCTTGCAGCACGTAACTGTCTGGTGGGATCGGAAAATGTAGTAAAAGTTGCAGATTTTGGTTTAGCTAGGTAAGCCACTTTATTTTATACCTTTATATTCTTACATTTTTTACGAAATTAGAAGGATTAATTAAAACAGAAGATATTTAGAAGATACGTAAATGAGTGATTGTGAATATTTCCAGGTACGTACTCGATGATCAGTATACCAGTAGCGGTGGCACTAAATTTCCCATCAAATGGGCGCCGCCGGAAGTGCTAAACTACACGCGCTTCAGCTCGAAGTCGGATGTGTGGGCATACGGAGTACTTATGTGGGAAGTATTCACGTGCGGAAAGATGCCTTACGGTCGCCTAAAGAATACGGAAGTCGTCGAGCGGGTGCAGCGAGGAATCATCCTGGAACGACCTAAGGCGTGTTTCAAGGAAGTATACGAGGTAAATTAGCGTTTTTTCCTTCCGTTCTCGATCGCGCGTCTCACGATGTACAGAATCCATAAATCGATTCGAATTTCAGGTGATGCGTAAGTGCTGGGCACACAGTCCGGAAGTGCGACCGTCCTTCCGCGTTCTGAAGGAGCAGCTGATGAGCGTATCTCAAGGATTGGTCAACGATTGACTCAACCTGCTGCGGTGTCTGCGCCTGTCCTCACCATCCTGCCGGTCGATCCGATCGACGACGAAATCGTCGTCGCCGTCGTCGGAACGATCGCCCTCCACCGGTCAACCCACGTCGAATTTGCCGTACAATTCAGCAACGTTGCCGTCGCGCAAGACCCGCGCGCCGGCCTCCCCGCCGCCTTCCTCCACGATCGATTTCCCTCGTCGTTTCTCGTCGACCACGTGCAAATCAAAAAGAGAGGGCTCCTCGTCGCCGAGTACACCCGGGCATCAAGCTAGTCAACAAAAACCATCCTCGAGCTCGACTAATAACGTGTGTGACGTTTGCAGTTCCTACGGACACCCGTGGATCGAAATATGCAAGGCGATACGAGCCACTAAAGGTAAATGAGTAAAAAGAGTGTGTGTACGCCTGTGCGTGTACGTGTAATTGAGTAATTTACACTTACTCTTCGTTGCGACTATTACACTAATTAGAGAGCCGTACCCGTAATATGGAGATGTGATTCTAAACCCCTCGTAAAGCGTTAACGCTCACCACTCTCGTCTTACCCTCTCCTCTTACTCCTACCCCGTGTGCATCTCCGAACATCTTTTGAGCAGATGTTCCGTACGTTACGTGACTTTACTCGATAATGGGATGCGTGATACTACGTGTGTTTCACATACTATTTTTCCCATATAATTTTTAGACTTTACTCTGTATCGTCATAAATACATTTCTATATAGAACAATAGTATTTATTGATGGCCTTTGCAACAGATGCAATATTCAACTTGTGATTCCGCTTAGAATAAATCATTTTTTATTATTATCATTTTGACAAACAGCGACACAACTTCGAATCGGAAATATTGTTTCTGCTTAATAAACCGATTTAATAAGTATGCGTTCCGTCTGTTTATACTTCACATTATAACTAATAAGAAACTGCGAGGCGGGAAGAAGGAGTGGAAGCTGTAAAAAGAGCTTACGTTTTATTCTGATGTGGACTGATCGAATGTAATTCTTATTTGGAGTTAACGGACAACCACGAGTGGTAAGTAACGTATAATTCGCATTAATTAATGAATTAATTCTTATTGTAAATTCCATCACAAGTTTATAAATTATAAACCTTGTACGAAATGTAAATACAATTAAATTGCATATGTAATAAAATTAAAATAGTTTAAGATACACGTTGTGGATGTCGATAAACCAAAGAACGTTAGCCTGCCGAAAATCTATATTTCAACACTTTTGCGGCAAATAGCGGGAGTAAACATTTCTTACAAAAGTATAGATGTGGTATAGGTCGCATTTATTAAAACTGTTTTCAATTCGTTTACAAACTTTCTTCGATGCGAGTACAAGAGAAGACTTTCTTTTTTTGTGCGTCGATCCAACGTGAAAAGCGATTCTGTCGCTCAAATATCGAGCTTTCGAGGACAAGTAGCACTGGTATCGTAAATGTAACAAAAAGAAATAAGTACTTTTCTCTAATACATAATATTTCTAATTAAATTACATTCTATTTTTATAGACAAATAATAAGTGTAATAGTTTTTTTGGTCACTTATTCTTATAGCAAAAGGCGTTGGAAATGCAGGAATCTTTTCAAGCCTTTTTACACGGAACTTGTCACTCTTCCGTGTCCTCCTGAAACAAAAAATTACGAAGGATTTATGCATACCCCCATTTTGCAGTTAAAAAAAAGGGAATTAATTAGATTGGATGTATCTCGCGAGAATATCATGTTAACGACGTCAATTATTGGTACGTTTTTAACACGTTAGATACAAGTTATACCAGGTAATGTTGCGAAAATTAATTAATGTACGTACGGAACATACGGGATACAGAAACGTGGTCACGCTCTTCTCCGTGTATCCCGACTGCACCTTGCAAGTGAAGTCACCCATATCTTCCCACTTAATATCCGTTATCTGCAGGTCGCCACTAGGTAGAACGGTGTGTCTCGCGTGCGTGGCGGGGCTTACGGTCTTGCCCGAGTTGTCCATCCAGAACAGATAGGGCGTCGGCTGGCCCACGACCCTACACGGAAGAATTACCGTGGTCCCTTCAAGCGCCAATCGCCAGGAGTGGTACAGGGTGATGGTGGGCTGGCTCTCCTTGTTGCACTCGGCAACTTTGGTACCTGTGGACAATACAATGATATCAGACAATCCCGCGGACAATGTCTGTTGGGTCCAACGGTGAGATATTGTCTATTGTCTCGCTTACTATTGACCAGGAGTGCCGTCGCCGCCGTTTGGACTATATTTTTCGACAAAGACATACAATATTTTAGACCCTGATCCTCAGCTCTGACGCAATCGATCACGTATGTGGAGGAGACCTGACTGAGCCCTTCCCATTGTGTGGACACGCCGCTCGCTTCCTCGGACCCCGCGAGCAGCTCTTGACTCTGCAAGAGGAAAGATAAACGGGTATAACAAGGAGCGTCGCTCACACATAATGGCCTATCATAAATCATCCGATGGATTTCTTTCTAAGCGTTAATTACGAGACCGACCTGCCTTTCCGGCTCGTTTCCTGTTAGCCAATAGACCTGGGGCGGCGGATTTCCAATTACTTCGCAATGCAGTTCGACGCGGCTCCTAAATGAACACGAGCGGAATGCGATCACATTACTTCCGCGTCTATGTGTGCGCACTAAAGTTACTTTATATATCGATGTATATATTTACCCGACGGCAACTTCCATGGAATCCGGCGGGTACTGCAAAATTTTGGTCCACGTTGTCCTCAAGTTTTTCTAAAAATTACGAAAGGAGAAGGACTATAATGTAAAGCGGAGAAAAAGTCTCTTAACGGTTTGTAGAGCTAAAAAACGGAGTCGAGAGGCCGTACAGCCGAATGTCAAAATACAAAAGAGAAATCGAAATTTAAGTTTGCACGATCGATGAATATACCTTTTTCCAGGCAGCTGGCTTGGCGTTGTATTTCACTCTGTTCGCCGTGCCGGATTGATCGGCGTTCGCCCGCGACGACGCGTTCGTCAGGAAGAGCGTCAAGTAGCTTCCGAGGGCCACGTCGGCCAGGGCGACGAGCACCAGGAGGTGCGCGAGACTCGAGAGACACAGCCGCATCTGGAAAGAGAGTCAAAGAATCAGTTGTTAAAGACATCTTTAAGACGTCTTACGTCACGATTTTGGACACGATTGCTGGACATGGTCTGGATTCGGGCACGTGTCGGAATTATCGGGCACGCATTCAAGAAATTACGAGATTTTCTCCGAGATAGCGAAGGACGGAGGACACGGGCTTGTTTTAGGCGCGCGACTTTGCAAACCGGATAACGCGTTAATCGAATTAATCAACGCCGATTTGATGTAATTTTGTCGGGGGTGGGGAGGGGGGGAATAGATGATGAAACGCATAGGTCTCGCATAGATCTCGCGCTGAAGAAACGTTCGCGGATGTCGCTTATTATTTCCACGCGTAGCATATGGTGGTCTCACGCGCTGAACGGATCCTCCCGGAGTCGAACATCAAAATCCTTCGGTCCGAATCGATTTTCCTTAACGCGGTCAAGGCGGGCCGTCGTTTTATCGCGCGACACGACCCTTTTGCCAAAGCGCGAGCCCGATTATTTGTTATCGCAAAGCCCGTCCGCGAACGCCGTCTCGCGTTAAAAAAATCTGTTCTCGGGCGGGGTTTCTACCTGTCAAATTAACTGTAGAAGGAAACTTTTATCGTCCGCTCGTCCCCCGCATAGCTCGGCAAAAGACCTCCTCGATCGCTCGCGGCTCGAGAACTACCAGATACCTTTCCTCGCGAAAGGAGGGAAGAGAGCTGACTCAGAGACGCGACGCGCGCTCGCCGCGAGGGAACACCCTCGTATGTTAACGCGCGAATAGGCCGGGTAGATTAATTCAACCATCGAGCCGTGTCTCGATGTCTCGCGTGTCAGCCGGCCCGGCTAAAAGAGAAAAAGGGTACCCCGCGCGCGTGGAGAGCGAGAGCGACAGATGCGCGATTTTGCCGCGGTTGCATCAGCCGCTTCGGCCCGGATTGGTTTGCCTTTAGCCGCCGCTCTTGCGACGGAGAGGGGAAAGCGGATCGGGACGACACGTGCGCGGAGGCACGTTCCTTTACGATGCGGAATCCTCAATTTTCTTTTTTCTTTCCACGAAACCGTTCGCGGACCCAGGCAGAACGGAAAGAGTCACGATCAGGTCGGAGTGACGTTCAAGTGACGTTCAAGCGGTCTTCGAGTGATGATTGATGAATAAACTCGCGATGACGTCAACATGATGTCATTACGAGTTTCACGTTCTACCTGGGTTTCGAAATTGGATCCTCACGAGGGATTCGTAAGAGAGAGAGAGAGAGAGAGAGAGAGAGAGAGAGAGAGAGAGAGAGAGAAATAGTTTTCTGTCGGGAAAAATATCTATAATGTATGTAACTACTCGAAACAAATTGAAGGAATTTTTACGCTCCTTTAAGGAATTTTCTGCGAAACCAAGCGCGTCTCGAAGAGCGCCGAAACGCTTTAACAGGCACGTTTATTTCGGATATGAAGATTCACGCGGAGGGAATCCGAAAGCCGGAGAGGTATCGAGCCGATAAATCGCCTCCGCGCGGAGAAGAGAAGACGGAGAGTCTTCCGTTAATTATTTCGGGAGGTACGACCACGTGCTCCTTTTCTCTTCTCCGGGAGCCGCGGCGCGCTGCCGCCGCCGCCGCCGCCGCCGCCGCCGCGCCGCGGCTCTCCGGGAGATAATTTCCGGCCAGGTCTAGGTCGGGACCGGGTTCGCAGGTGAAGGGAGGAAGAGGAGTCAGGTGGCCCCCGGCGTGGGGTGTGAGTCACGCCAGGGTGACTTACCTTCCGCTGCGGCAACTGGGCGGTCACGATTTTCCAGACGACGGTGCGGACGGCTCGGTGGGCCCCGGAGAGATGGAGACGGGGTGAAGGAAAAAAAGTATACGGGGGAAAGAGAGACGGCCGGCGGTTTATCAACTGGTGAATCGAGGGACCCGACTGAACGGCGGTGTAACAGTTATTGGTCCATTTATATATTTCGAATGTAACAGTGGGCGCCCTTCCCTTTACCCGATTGGCCGTTATTATCGGGGAGTAGGGCGATAATACCACCGGCAAACAATCGAATTCATTATCCGCCACCGCGGTCGTTTGTACGGCGCGTAATAGATATCTCCCCAATTTGTTTCCTCCACCCTCATCTAGGCACTGTCTCTCGCTCTCTCGCTCTCTCGCTCTCTCGCTCTCACCCCACCCTCCCGAATCGATTTTTATCTCAAAAGGACGACACGATAATTACTTTTATTGAAAGAACGATCGTATCGAGAGGAAGATGACTCCAATTATCCGGCCAGGACCGCCGCCACCGTCTCGCGTGTGGAAATATTTTTATATTATTTCACCGCGGCATTTCGCTCGTCGCGGCTTTTCTCCCTTTTTTTTTTCTTTTTTTCTTTTAAGAGCGACGGCCGGCGATCCACGTGGACGCGGCTTTTAATTGATTTGGAAGGGATCCAGACTATATATTCAAGATCGAGATACAAGACGTCGGTCTTTTGGATCATCTTTTAAACATTATATCATACATAAGACATGTTATGTCTCGATTTTGGACATGCGTGCCGGCTCGGGACATTCCTCGCGGATCGTCTCGATCATTGCTCTTTCTCGGAAGGAAGAAGCTTCTTCGTTCCGAGTTAATTCACGCGAAAATAACATTTTGAGAGAGGATAACGCGGCCAACGCGCGAACAATATTACTACGTTCACGCGAGCGTTACTTCTGCAGTAACATACAATAATTCCTCCGCGTATATAAACGCGATTTTCTTTCGCGTAAACGGGATTTTGTAGTAACTTTTACGATAATTTACCCCGCGTAAACGAGTGAATTATCGTAAGTTACTACAGAATAAGTAACGCTCGCGTAAACGTAGTATATGTTAACTCGTATTCTACGCGCGCGCGACGTCCGTATTCTCCGTTTTTATTAGCCGCCGCGACGCGGTAATATTTCGCCGTTCGCGCTGAAATTTATCTCAACGTCCGCGAACCCGATCCGTGAGCGATCCGAAATATGCGGTCAATCGCCAAGAAGACGAAGCCCCGGAGACCCCGGAAAGTGGTCGAGTTCGCGCTAAAACAGCTGTGCCGTCAAATTTGGATTTCGTCAGCGGTATCGAGGTCGTTACCACGAATTTTACGGGCGGCGCCGGCCGCGAAGGTGCCCGAAAGGCGCCAGTTACAAAATTATCCTCGGCTAACAATGGATGAGATTGTTGGGCCGTTTTAACATATATGTTTTCATCGGCCGCTCGTTAAAACGCGCAATGTAACAAGTTATTAATTCGCCGGACGTAATATTTCCAGAGTCCCGATCCGTTCGCGCGGAAATGTGTGTACGTTACTCCTCCGCGGTAATTAGCTCTCTTTCAGGGCAACGCGGACGAGACACAACTCTTTTGTGTGACAGATTGCATGAAATGGCCTTTCGTTACGCGCAATTTCAAATAAAACATCTCGTCATTTTGTGCGAGTGTGTGTGTGTGTGTGTGTGTGTGTGTGTGTGTGCGCGTGTGTGTGTATGTGTGTGTGAGGCCCGACCGGTCCGACGACATGCGCGTGACCACGTGGAACAATATACGTGCGTTCATTAGAATCCATTAAATGAAGAATGAGCGGATAATTTGTGCGTGTCACACGTCCATTAATACTTTATCAAATATTGATACCTTATTCGAAGTTAATTGTTTCTCGATATATAAATACATATACACATACATCTTTATTATATAAAATATTTCACACAGGAACAATTTTACATTTTGAAAATAATTGTGTTTGTATGTGTACATATATATATATATATGTGTGTGTGTGTGTGTGTGTGTGTGTGTGTGTGTGTGTGTGTGTGTGTGTGTGTGTGTGTGTGTGTGTGTGTGTGTGTGTGTGTGTGTGTGTGTTTAATATATATATTTTTTTATATTATTAATTATTATTAAATATTATATTTAATATATTATATATTATGTATATATATATATATATATATGTATGTTTTATATAAAGTAGGTCCTGGCGCTATCGATTTTTTAATCAATTTGGCGTCGATTTTTCCTACACGACTGCATCCAAGCGTTGATAGTCTTAAAATAACTAGCGGCTGGAAATGAACCAGTCCTTGACTATGCGCGATTCGTAGTTCGTAATTCGCCATTCGCGAGATGAAATTCATCTCATTGATTTCGTCAAAAAACCGCGCACCGCTCCGCTGGCGAATCGGTGCGAATGGCGAATCGCGAATCACGAACCACGAATCGCGCATAATCTAGCGCCAGCTTAAGATTTTAAGGGTGCGAATAAATGACAAGATCATGTTTCTCAATTAATTGTAGAAAAATACGTCAAAGATGGGCAAATCGCGACGAATAACGGTGTCGGACTCGACGTTTTCGCGCAGGAAAAAATTTATTCCAATTGTAAGAATATGCCATTAGGTGCCGATACGGTAGGAACACCCTATATGTATGTATATATAGCGACATTTGCGAATGCTTTTGATACACGTGCTATAAAGTATAAAGGTCAAGATCACACTTTATAGCATGATTTAATTGCGATTTTTGAAACGCGTGCCTATGACTAGGCAACCATTTCTATTAGTGCGCAGAGATATAAAATAACGCGTGCGGTTAAGAGGAGGGAATATAAATCGAAACAGTAATAAATCACAAATTTTTCACTAAGATCGCATCTTTGATAACGCTATATTTTCTTAGATCGCAATAACAATTACGAATAATCTTTATAAATATGGTCGTATGGTAGCACGAAATAAGAAACGTTATCATAAGGATCAATTAAATAACAGATTTTTGTTTTTTTTCTAGTCTTTTTTTATTAAAAATATATATTATAAATATATACGTCAAATATACATCTCTGTTAACGTAATAAATGTGTAAAGTTCAGTTAAAACTTAAACTACGCGCGATTGTGTGAAATCGAATTCAATGATTTACAAACAATTAATCCTAAGAGTAACGGGACAACAATCATCCTTATCATCAATATCGCTGAAGAACTAATCAGATAAGTAGCAAATATAAATTGCTAGATTTACATTTGCTGCGAATATTAATTCTGTTCTGACGGAGGACATCCTGTAGACATATATATATATATATTGCCCTATATAATTTTTATACGCATTTTGAGGTAGTATCTTTGTTATTACAACAAATTTGTGCTTTCGCAATCACATTTCACGTTAAAGAAAAAACACGAATGAGGTCTCGTTGCATTGGACAGTCGTTGATTTGGATAATGAGATCTTAAAAATAAATGGTCATTTCATATCGTCGAGTCCATCTTCATAGATTTTAAGCGTTGCTGCGTCTGAGACTTATAAAGTTGGTGTACGAAAAGACGGCAAACATCTTCGTCTATCTTCATCTTGGATTTTGAAATTTTTGGTTTCGTCACCGACCTAAAAGCGTTCCAATTACAATTTCCTTACAGAACACTGGGGAGGATTACGCGACATACTTACAAGTCCGAACACAAGTGCACGAGATGCTGCGGCATGTAATATCGCGCGTGAGGGGAGAGATCTAAAAATGGATCGTCCACATTTGCCGTGCTCTCTAATCCTTCGAACCTGCGGTGTCACGAATAGTTGAACTTACGCACTTTGGATATCGAAAATAATTATCTAATAATGGAGCTCACCTTACGATGAAGTGCCTGCGGTACTGCCGCTCGACGTCGTTTACGTTTACTTTGCTTTTTGCCACCTCGAGCACCACGCGAAATGCCATATCGCGGAAATCGTGTATCTCATAATATTTACTGAGCTTGTCCGTGCTCGACTCGTCGTCCCTCGAGTTTGATATAACGGCGGATCTCGTAGCCGGTGTATCCATCCAAACGACGCGGCATCCATTATTAAGCAACTCGGTAAACCATGAAACAGCACCAACCTTGGCCACTTCGTTCCATATAGCTCCGTCATGCCAGTCATGCACCTTTAAGAACAACAATCGTGAGAAACGTTCTTAACATTCAAGTTGCATTACTTCACATAATATAAATTCGAAAACTGTAACGGAGAAAGATACTTTAATTTTAGAAATTTCAGAATTTTGTGTTATGTGTACAATATATTATTAACGCGAAACTTACGGGACAAGAGCACATCTTGGCAAGTGTTTTACGAAAATTTTTCATCAATGCCATGAAAAATGGTGAACTGTTGGTGTAAAGAAGAACGATATTGTCGCACGAAGGATTATCGTGAGCGATTTCCTTTTCACTGTCATCAATAATACCGAGATCGTTGGATTTTAGACAATTGGAATCATCGTGTTGCGGGTTTACGTATAAATCGATTTCCTCCCTTCGAATACGCAAATAACGCCGGAAACATAATATTCCAATTACTGCCAATATGATTAATAAAATGGCAATAATTGGCACCAACAGGTATGAACCTGCGCTGAGTAACGTGTCTGATTGTATCAGTGGTCTGTGTGTCCCAACGTATTGCCCATATTCGTAAGTTACTCCGCAATCTACAAATATAATTTGTTAAAACTATTATTTCGTGTCTGAACGAAAAATCTATTTTGCAAAATTAATATTTACATGCAAAGTTTAAGCTACTATTCCTAATACGCCAATTGATACGGTACATCAGTTAGAAAAAACTGCTACTATTATCTTATTAATTCTACTTTGTAATGTAATATTACATGTCCATCCTTAATTTATACTTACGCTTTACCCACACACACCGTGTCCTGTTATATTTACTTGTCGATGGCGGCTTCCACATGGTATTTTTCGCACATCGCTCGTCATTCAAACCGTATACAAAACAAGAATTTGCAGCTGGCACTTCTATTAGAAAATTACATTTTACGCGCTTCTCATACCTCCCCTTTACCGCCTCCACCTATTTAAAAGTTTTTTCTTTTTAATATAATTTACATATCTGAATATAGATAAAAAATGAATATTTTGATGACTTTAAAATAATATACAATTCCAAGATAACTAAGAAAAATAATATTTACGAATTTTACATCGCAATATTGATCTGAGAGTTCTTTCCATCCACTATCAACCTTCTGTAACAATAAAAATTTAAAGAATGTCAGCTGCTAAAAACAGGAAAAAAGCGCATTTTAATAATTAAATATTACCAGGTCAATTGTCCATACGAATAATGGCAGTTCTCCTTGCCATAAACAACCTTTACTTCGATCTTTATTCTCCTGCGATATCAAAACTACTTCAAGGGCAATTCCTGTATCTGCCGGTAACGTAACATCTAACGTGAAATTCGTCTTTCTTCTGTAAATATAGATATGCAATTTTCATTTAATTTTACGTCAGATCATCTCTAAGTTTCTCGAGAAACATACCATTATCAAAAATATTCCGATAGGAAATGTATTACAATGGAAGGATTATCTTATCTTTATACCTTTCCTCAGGATTAGGACGGTATTTATATCTGCAGATGAACTGCGGTTCCCGCACTTCCCTTCGTTTATAAGTAGTGTTCGCAAATGCAGGATTGCTCATTACATATCTTGGATTATGATTTACGTTAAAACGAACCACGTAGCATCCTTTAAATATATAGTTGAACCACACCCCGATCTTATCCTGGAATTATTTGTGATTTTTAAAATAAGTTTCCCTTTAATTAGCATGTGTATACAGATATTGCGTGTACAACTAGTGCTCAATATATGACTTTGCAACATTTTGTATAACCATTTCATATATATATATATATATATATATATATATATCAGATTAGCATTGTTTATATTACCTCATACAGGACGCCTGTCGAGTAATTTTTATATTCTACAAATGGATTATCGTGCTTGAAAACACACGTAGTCCTGTCTGGGGTGTGTACTTGCCAGTCGTCGTACGTATCAATAGTCTTGTCTGGGGTGTGTACTTGCCAGTCGTAGTACGCATCACCAAACTCATAATCGAAACACTCATCTTCATCTTGGATCGAAGGATTAAATAATAAGGCTACTCCGTAAAAGCATTCTCTTTTAGGAAGTGTAAACTGAACCTCCACCATATCTTAGATAAGACAAAAATATAATTAATGAATGCAATTACATGTAATTATTTTAGAAATTGATTACTCAATTCTCCAGAAGCACATACCGGGCCAGATTCTTTCATCTTCGTCACTATAATTTACAACATAGTGTACAGACTTATTAACCTCTTCAAGGGGGCAGTACATAATATGCGTAGAATCGACAAATCCAACTGTTGTGTTAGAAACGTTTTTATCCTTAGGGTATTTCTGTTTGAATATATACTGAAAAATAAAATACACGACGATATATACATATGTGTACCTAATATATATATATATATATTATATACATGTAATACACAAAAATACACGGAACGTATTTATTTTCGAGTATAATTTGTTGTGTAACTCACATCACACGGAGATATCCAGTTTTTCGAAAATTCTCCATCTGCCTGAACACTCAGAATAAATAGGAGAAGAATGATACCATGCATTTTATTCTTCCTTGCTTTATTTAAAAAAATGCCACTTTTTTAAATGCTACATGCGGTATCGCGTTGCGGTTAGCAAGCACTATTTCACCTATATATAGATTTGATTCGTTCCTTATTTAAAATAGACTCATCACCGGACGTATACATTTATCTGCGGCTAATAGCAACGGCGGATTAGATATTTGGTGTCTCTCATTTATCACCTTTATCGTGACCTTTATCAGAAACACGTTAGTGAACAGTGTTATTAGACGTGCCATCACATTCTTCGCGCATGCGTGGCAGCGTGTGCGAAGCGTGTGTGTTAAATGTTAATTGCGGTGCGGTTTCAGCTTTCAGCAGAGAGGGACCTATATATAGTTCTTCTCACGGCCTTCCATAAGCTAATTAAATAATTACAATTAAGATCTTATGATATCAAATTGAAAATGTGCGCTCTAAAATATATACAAGCTTGAGAATAGATAAAACATCGTTTATCGTACATTTAGTTATGAAACGAGAATTGCCGCAATGGCCAACATTTTTGATGATAAAATGATGTTCTAACGAAACAGTTTTACACAGCTGTGTTCTAGCTTGATATACTATTTTATGTTTCCATTTATGTTTCCTTGCTGGAAAGCATCCACTGTTATAAATGATCAATAATCAAGCATACCGCGCTAGTTCATTCCACAGACGATTACAGTCAATTATTGAACTATCGCTCGGCGTAGTTCAGGAATGCCTTCGCGATTAAGGCTACGTTCCGATGTTCGATTGCCAATACTGAGAACTTTACACGTGATGTAAACTAAATATTGGAACACGTATATAAGCCCAAATAGCTGTTTCTCCGGGTTGAATACATTATCATAGTCCAAATTCGTGATATGCAGATTGTCCTTGAGAAAAAGTCTGCAATAATACGATAACATTTTCGGAGCTGTTGACAATTAATTCCAGATAAATGTTAAAGCATTTCAAGTTTCTTTTTTCCAAAGAAATTTAAGCAATATGTACTTATATGTGATAAGAGGAGCATTCGGGTATAGTTGCATAGACCGTGATTGCAACACGCGTCTTTCGAAGAATACTTGAGATATCATATTATAGCTATCAGGAGAGTATACATTTCAATAAGAGATAGCGAGAGAGAAAGATGCATGGAAATTGAAACGCCATTTTTCCATAAGTTTCGGAACGCGATGCAGTCGGATTAGAGTGATGCAATTTTTCTGATAAGTTTTGGAACGCATTTGAAACGCAGGACGGCTTTTTTTATAATGCGTTTCGGAACGGGAGTTTCTCACGAGTGCGTTCCGAAACTTTTCGAAAGAGAACCGTGGTGTGCCCCTATAATTGTAAAGGTGCCTTTTCATGCTGACGCTCGACGCTCGATTTGGGCGTCAAACTTGATCACGTGATAGGTCACATGATAATCTTTTTAATTCCAGCGTCAAATGGCAAAAGCTCAACCAGAGAGAAGCCTGAGAGAGGCCATCCCGGCCTTTTTCCTGGGACCGTCGAAAGCCCCTGTACACTACCGCCAGTACATCCATTATCGAAATTGGTACTACGTAGCCACGTTCATTTTCCGATACTGCCGATAAAACATCATTTTGTTGTATATATATATATATATAATCTATATTACATAACATTTGCGATGTAGCACGGACGCGCACTAGAATGATGTTTTATCGGCAGTGTCGGAAAGAGAAAAAGTGTGAGAGGGAGAGAGGGCTATCACTATTAGATATTAAACATACAGATAATATAAATATATAAAATAAGTTAACATTTATCGATACATGTAAGATATAAATATTAAACTGATCCTCGACCAATTACAATCGAGAATATCTTACATGTATCGATAAATATTAACTTATTTTAAATATTTATATTATATGTTAAATATCTAATAGCCCTCATCTCTCCCTCTCTCACTTTTTCTCTTCTTTCACTTTCACACTTCCCAGACAGCACAATATCCAAAATCAGGACATAAGACGTCTTTTAGACGTCTTTTAGCCATCTTTTCGTAAGACATCTGAAAGACCCGCTTTTGGACATGTATGTTGTCTGAGTTATTTCAAGATATATGTATCTCCTATCAATTTAAAGATCCGAATACGAGACAATATAGGCCTTTATGGACAATTTTGTAAGCAAAACGAATAATATTTGGGGAACAAGCAACAGGGAATGTTTTATAATTTTTAAGTATCTTGACGACGGTTTATCGTCTTTTATGGAATTTATGGTATGCGCGATCACCGCGCTGCAAGAACGATCGCGACGAAATTTTTACAAACGATACATATTAATGTTAATTTTCTACAAAGTTAGATTAGGAGCACATACAAATAAATTTGAAACATTTGTAAACGTAACGAATTACGTGAATTACGTGAACGAGCAAATTACGTGTCTGTTCTTGAACGAAAAACGCAATTGTATTCGCATACACACGTTTGAGCTTGTTAATTAGCACTCTCGACGCTCATACGCATTTTGGAGCAAGCTCGCTCCTTCGTTCACGATCGTTCGCGATCGCGACGAGCAAAGTGACATAACGCCAAACGCGCGATCATTCTCTTTAATTACTTAATAGATTATTAATTCCCGTGCTTAGTGAGAGATTCGAGCTATTCACCGAAGCGTCTTTCCACGCGATTCACTCATTCGAAGTAGAAATCGAAACGGAGGCAAGAGACACGACACGAATTCCGAGGTTATCGTCTCGCTGCGACACGCGGGACAACGATTCTATTAAAGATTCGGATGTGTCGCGCTTCGAATCATTTGTCTCTCATGCACAATTCACTTACCGATCACGGCACATTGCAGGAGACCCGTCAAATCACAGCCGGGAGGAACGGGAGGGTGATACGACGTACGGGCGTCCTTTCGGCCATCCCACTCGTTGCAGACGTTGCAGTCGACACGAGAAGAAACAGAATACAGAATATTCGGCGTACATTCAGCTTGCAACACACACACACACACACACACACACACACACTCTGTAACCGGAGGATTTCTTTTCTTTCACGAGAAAGAAATTACACGAGCAACAATGACGTCTCGCCGCGAGTGCCGCGACTCGTACCGACGTACAACGAGTAACGTATTACTTTCGCGCGCGCCGCGCGGCGAGTCGAGCCAGGAGCCCCCGAATCCGGCCGAATCACGTTCAGTCGCTCTCGCCGCCCGCCGCCGCGCGCCGGCGCCCGGCGCGGCACGCGGCACGTGGCACTGCGGTACTCGGCAGTTCGGCTGTCGCAGTCAGTCACGTCGCGTTGTCACGATGCCACGATCGTTGAATGAATCCGCCGATTTCGGAGCAGCGTACGTTCAAAGTCGGCGCGCGGACGATTGTTTCCATCGGCGAGACGGCCTTGCTAACTTGTTTTCGTCGACGCTCGGAATACCGTTACCCGCGGATATGTTACTCAATCATTCTCCCGATGAATTTCGGACAGGTGTGAAGTGTTTGTGCTCCGTGCCGTTGGTGCTGTTATTCGGAATGCGCGCTCGTTCGCGCGATTGGCATTCCTGCTCCTCGATTTCGCGGGAATAATCGACGACGCGCTCAATAATTTGCATCAAGATCAAGTGTATCAAGTGTCGTGAATGAATGTATCGCGCGAATTGAATCCCTCGCTCGAGGCGGAGATGTCGAGGCGAAGGTACCTGTGACGGCAATTGTGAGTTGTGAGTGATTTGCAGTCTCATCGTGATATTCGCGGGCGATAATCGCTCGTCCCGCCCCGGGCCGCCATATGTCTGGACTATCGAAAGTATCGAATGTGCATGGCATTCATTTACGCGGCATATCTCGAATCGTGTCGTGCTTTGAACGTGCTGTGTGCTGTGCCGGAATTGTCGTGCGATTATCCCCGATTCTTTTCGAAGAGCGGAAAGAGGGCCGAGTGACAACGTGAAATCGTATCGTGATTCAAGTAATAGCACGCTGTGATACAACATAACATACAACGCTCGTTCATGAATATTTCTTATTTTCGTGTATTTCGTGCCGCGTAATCCGCGGCTCCTCGTTGTGCAAAGCATGCATTAATATAGTACTTACATACGCGAGATTTACGTGCTCGATACGTAATGTGCGTACGATATTTAATCTTAATTGTGGTTTTGTTTAATCAACTGCACGTGTCTTTACTAACCGTCCACTTTATTCGCGTAGTATCTCGCGTCAAGATCTTCCAACATTTCATCGCCATTAACGCGACAGCCACACGGTCGGCAGTGATGAAACGCGGGACGAATTGGGGCAATCGGCGTTGCGACTCCTTCAAATATGCACGAAAAATCTATGTTACCTGCTTTTATATTACTGCAGAGTAAAGTACTTCCTTCCCATGGGTACGACCTTGGCGAGGTGGGAAGGCCCAGTACCCAGTACGAGGATTTTACCCGAGCAAAACTCTTGTTCTGCTTGGATAAAAATCCAAAGACGGGGAAGCTAACGTACCCTCGTCCGCCAATTTTATTGAATGAACGAACCGCAACCGGTTCGTCGCGTTTGCTTCAGGAGTGCCGTACAAGTAATCGGACTAAAGGACTTTTTTAAACGGGAGTGCCGTACAGTATCGCGCGAGAAAGACTTTTACTGAAATTAGTCCGCGCGCGATTGTAGTTTGTTATCCGCGAGTTTCTCGCGAGTGTCCTGTGCGGTGAGAGGAGGAGGCCTGACGTCCTGAGAGGAGGAGGAGGTCTGAGAGAGACATCGAGCATCGGCGGAGCAACCTTGGGGTGAGTATCATCTCTTATCTGATAAAAATTAATAGTTCTTTTTTATTTATTCGAATTGTTATCTCGATAAATTAGAAATAATTACAAAAAGAGAAATTATTCAAAATTTTATTCTTATAAAAATCGTTTTCAGAAAATAACTAATTATTGCTAAATATCTCATTAAAAGACGAATTAGAAAGGCGTAAAAATTATCTTTTGAAATGTTGATTATTTGGAGCATTTTTAAAATTTGAATCTTATGTTTGTATGTTACAGTATCATCGTAGCTACGTGGCTGCATAACTCCGTCCGTTGCGCATCGAGTTGGTGAGTCAAAAATTTTTTTTTATTGAGGTAACGAGTCTCGCGGCGGCAGTGACACGCGGCGCGACTTCCCCCCTTGCTCGCTTGACCGTATAAATAGGCGCGTTGTCTACCGGCGGCAGTGACACGCGGCGCGACTTCCCCCCTTGCTTGCTCGACCGTATAAATAGGCGCGTTGTCTACCGGCGGCAGTGACACGCGGCGCGACTTCCCCCCTTGCTCGCTCGACCGTATAAATAGGCGCGTTGTCTACCGGCGGCAGTGACACGCGGCGCGACTTCCCCCCTTGCTCGCTCGACCGTATAAATACGCGCGTTGTCTACCGGCGGCAGTGACACGCGGCGCGACTGCGCGACTTCCCCCCTTGCTCGCTCGACCGTATAAATAGGCGCGTTGTCTACCGGCGGCAGTGACACGCGGCGCGACTTCCCCCCTTGCTCGCTCGACCGTATAAATAGGCGCGTTGTCTACCGGCGGCAGTGACACGCGGCGCGACTTCCCCCCTTGCTCGCTCGACCGTATAAATAGGCGCGTTGTCTACCGGCGGCAGTGACACGCGGCGCGACTTCCCCCCTTGCTCGCTCGACGCGGTGTTACGGTCACTCGTGGTGGTTTTAGCCGGTAGGCTGCGGGGAAATGGCGGAACTTTAATGTTCTGCTCTCTGCAGAATCCGGCACTCATGACATTACGCTCGAAAAAATTAAGCGTGTAAAAAATCTTGTCTATAAACGACGTCACGCTTATAAAGTTAAGCGTGTAAAAAATCTTGTCTATGAATGACATCACGCTTATAAAGTTAAGCGTGTAAAAAATCTTGTCTGCAAAAGACATCACGCTTGAAAAAAATTAAGCGTGTAAAAAATTTTGTCTGCTAAAGACATCACGCTGATAAAGTTAAGCGTGTAATAAATCTTCCCTCCAGGGGGTGGGGGGAGTCCTCCCGGACCCTTTAGGGGCACGGGGGAGCCCTCCACTACGGGTTTTGCGCACCCGGAGTACCCGAGCACACCAGTACCGCAATCTACGGCAGCCCTACGGGTCTGTCGTGGACCGGGGAGTCCTTTTAAGGACTCGCGAGGTAAGCGGCCTCTATAAAAAGTCCGCTCGGCTGGTCGGAGCCGTGAGGGAGGAGCTTAGGCTCTCCTAACCGACCTAAGGGAAGGAAAACCCTGACAGAAAACCGGGGGTCCGGCTGCCCTGCTTAGGAGTCTGTCGTTGGCTTCGGCCACCCAGACTCCCGCGTCGCGTTGTCTGCGGAACGACACCACGCTTAGAACGTTAAGCGTGTAAGAAATCGCGTCGCGTTGTCTGCGGAACGACACCACGCTTTTCTCAGTAGTGAGCGTGTAATAAGTAAATCCTCCTAAGGGTCTGCCTTCGGCGACATCACGCTTTTCTCCAGTAGTGAGCGTGTAATAAGTAAATCCTCCTCCTGTCTGCCTTCGGCGACATCACGCTTTTCTCCAGTAGTGAGCGTGTAAAAGTAAATCCTCCTCCTGTCTGCCTTCGGCGACATCACGCTTTTCTCCAGTAGTGAGCGTGTAATAAGTAAATCCTCCTCCTGTCTGCCTTCGGCGACATCACGCTTTTCTCCAGTAGTGAGCGTGTAATAAGTAAATCCTCCTCCTGTCTGCCTTCGGCGACATCACGCTTTTCTCCAGTAGTGAGCGTGTAAAAAGTAAATCCTCCTCCTGTCTGCCTTCGGCGACATCACGCTTTTCTCCAGTAGTGAGCGTGTAAAAGTAAATCCTCCTCCTGTCTGCCTTCGGCGACATCACGCTTTTCTCCAGTAGTGAGCGTGTAATAAGTAAATCCTCCTCCTGTCTGCCTTCGGCGACATCACGCTTTTCTCCAGTAGTGAGCGTGTAAAAAGTAAATCCTCCTCCTGTCTGCCTTCGGCGACATCACGCTTTTCTCCAGTAGTGAGCGTGTAAAAGTAAATCCTCCTCCTGTCTGCCTTCGGCGACATCACGCTTTTCTCCAGTAGTGAGCGTGTAATAAGTAAATCCTCCTCCTGTCTGCCTTCGGCGACATCACGCTTTTCTCCAGTAGTGAGCGTGTAAAAGTAAATCCTCCTCCTGTCTGCCTTCGGCGACATCACGCTTTTCTCCAGTAGTGAGCGTGTAATAAGTAAATCCTCCTCCTGTCTGCCTTCGGCGACATCACGCTTTTCTCCAGTAGTGAGCGTGTAATAAGTAAATCCTCCTCCTGTCTGCCTTCGGCGACATCACGCTTTTCTCCAGTAGTGAGCGTGTAAAAAGTAAATCCTCCTCCTGTCTGCCTTCGGCGACATCACGCTTTTCTCCAGTAGTGAGCGTGTAATAAGTAAATCCTCCTCCTGTCTGCCTTCGGCGACATCACGCTTTTCTCCAGTAGTGAGCGTGTAAAAGTAAATCCTCCTCCTGTCTGCCTTCGGCGACATCACGCTTTTCTCCAGTAGTGAGCGTGTAAAAGTAAATCCTCCTCCTGTCTGCCTTCGGCGACATCACGCTTTTCTCCAGTAGTGAGCGTGTAAAAAGTAAATCCTCCTCCTGTCTGCCTTCGGCGACATCACGCTTTTCTCCAGTAGTGAGCGTGTAATAAGTAAATCCTCCTCCTGTCTGCCTTCGGCGACATCACGCTTTTCTCCAGTAGTGAGCGTGTAATAAGTAAATCCTCCTCCTGTCTGCCTTCGGCGACATCACGCTTTTCTCCAGTAGTGAGCGTGTAATAAGTAAATCCTCCTCCTGTCTGCCTTCGGCGACATCACGCTTTTCTCCAGTAGTGAGCGTGTAATAAGTAAATCCTCCTCCTGTCTGCCTTCGGCGACATCACGCTTTTCTCCAGTAGTGAGCGTGTAATAAGTAAATCCTCCTCCTGTCTGCCTTCGGCGACATCACGCTTTTCTCCAGTAGTGAGCGTGTAAAAAGTAAATCCTCCTCCTGTCTGCCTTCGGCGACATCACGCTTTTCTCCAGTAGTGAGCGTGTAATAAGTAAATCCTCCTCCTGTCTGCCTTCGGCGACATCACGCTTTTCTCCAGTAGTGAGCGTGTAATAAGTAAATCCTCCTCCTGTCTGCCTTCGGCGACATCACGCTTTTCTCCAGTAGTGAGCGTGTAAAAAGTAAATCCTCCTCCTGTCTGCCTTCGGCGACATCACGCTTTTCTCCAGTAGTGAGCGTGTAATAAGTAAATCCTCCTCCTGTCTGCCTTCGGCGACATCACGCTTTTCTCCAGTAGTGAGCGTGTAAAAAGTAAATCCTCCTCCTGTCTGCCTTCGGCGACATCACGCTTTTCTCCAGTAGTGAGCGTGTAATAAGTAAATCCTCCTCCTGTCTGCCTTCGGCGACATCACGCTTTTCTCCAGTAGTGAGCGTGTAAAAAGTAAATCCTCCTCCTGTCTGCCTTCGGCGACATCACGCTTTTCTCCAGTAGTGAGCGTGTAAAAGTAAATCCTCCTCCTGTCTGCCTTCGGCGACATCACGCTTTTCTCCAGTAGTGAGCGTGTAAAAAGTAAATCCTCCTCCTGTCTGCCTTCGGCGACATCACGCTTTTCTCCAGTAGTGAGCGTGTAAAAAGTAAATCCTCCTCCTGTCTGCCTTCGGCGACATCACGCTTTTCTCCAGTAGTGAGCGTGTAAAAAGTAAATCCTCCTCCTGTCTGCCTTCGGCGACATCACGCTTTTCTCCAGTAGTGAGCGTGTAATAAGTAAATCCTCCTCCTGTCTGCCTTCGGCGACATCACGCTTTTCTCCAGTAGTGAGCGTGTAAAAAGTAAATCCTCCTCCTGTCTGCCTTCGGCGACATCACGCTTTTCTCCAGTAGTGAGCGTGTAAAAAGTAAATCCTCCTCCTGTCTGCCTTCGGCGACATCACGCTTTTCTCCAGTAGTGAGCGTGTAAAAAGTAAATCCTCCTCCTGTCTGCCTTCGGCGACATCACGCTTTTCTCCAGTAGTGAGCGTGTAAAAAGTAAATCCTCCTCCTGTCTGCCTTCGGCGACATCACGCTTTTCTCCAGTAGTGAGCGTGTAAAAAGTAAATCCTCCTCCTGTCTGCCTTCGGCGACATCACGCTTTTCTCCAGTAGTGAGCGTGTAAAAAGTAAATCCTCCTCCTGTCTGCCTTCGGCGACATCACGCTTTTCTCCAGTAGTGAGCGTGTAAAAAGTAAATCCTCCTCCTGTCTGCCTTCGGCGACATCACGCTTTTCTCCAGTAGTGAGCGTGTAATAAGTAAATCCTCCTCCTGTCTGCCTTCGGCGACATCACGCTTTTCTCCAGTAGTGAGCGTGTAAAAAGTAAATCCTCCTCCTGTCTGCCTTCGGCGACATCACGCTTTTCTCCAGTAGTGAGCGTGTAATAAGTAAATCCTCCTCCTGTCTGCCTTCGGCGACATCACGCTTTTCTCCAGTAGTGAGCGTGTAAAAAGTAAATCCTCCTCCTGTCTGCCTTCGGCGACATCACGCTTTTCTCCAGTAGTGAGCGTGTAATAAGTAAATCCTCCTCCTGTCTGCCTTCGGCGACATCACGCTTTTCTCCAGTAGTGAGCGTGTAATAAATAAATCCTCTGTTAGGGTCACTCGTGGTGGTTTTAGCCGGTAGGCTGCGGGGAAATGGCGGAACTTTAATGTTCTGCTCTCCGCAGAATCCGGCACTCCCCCCGCCCCGCCCCGGGGAAGGGGGGTCTTCCTCCCGAAAGGGGGGTCACTGGTCACTCAAACCCCGGAAGAATGGAGGCACTCCCCGACCAGTGGTGCTCCCCGATCGGTGGCATAGCCACCGTGACTGGTTGCCACTGCTGACGGGTTGCCTCCAGGACGTCGTGGGGATTCCAGTGATGGAAGATTTCCACCACGTAAAAAAAAAAAAAAAAAAAAGGGACCTAGTTAAAACGTAGGTAGGGAATAATTTTTAATTCCTTTCAGCAATTACATTTCCATTAAGCAAGAACAGTCAAGAAACATTTCGACTATATTGCAAAAACGTTGTAAAATTAATGCAATATAGCTGAAATGCTTCTTGATTTTTCTTGCTTAAGGGATGAAGTCACACTGCATTGCCACGAGTCTCAATGTGGCTCGAGACCGGAACAGCATGAAAGAAAGTGGTGAGTTTAATTGATTTTCACGTACTATGTCACTTATGTCCAAAAATTTTCTATCTCTTCTGTCTTTACTTAATCGAATCGTTTATTTGAATGTTTCAGAAAATAACGACGCAGAAGGTGACATCGGAGCAGCGAGGGAATCCTGCGTAGCTGACATTCCGAGCAGCCTGAGAGGAGGAGGAGGCCTAGGATAGGCATCGGGCATCGGCGTACCAACACTTCTGGTAAATGTTACTTTTTATTTTTTCTAAAGATATAGAATCTCTTTTTTTGTTTGTGCTTATTCAGTTGTTACATTAAATCGTGTTTCGAAATTTAAATTAGTAAAAAGAAATATTTTGAAAAATTTGATTCAAGTTGATTCTAACGTAAAAATTTTTTTCGAAGAAGTAATTTAAAATATAATATTAATCTGAATAACGAATAAGATGTTCGATGCGCGTGACAATTATTTAATCGATTCGATTATTTTTATGTTACAGAAAATATCCACGCGGGAAGGAGCAACGTTGCTTCGCATCGAGGGAACACGAGGGACATCCCGAGCAGCCTAAAAGAAGGTGGTGAGTGTAATTGATTTTCACGTACTATGTCATTTATGTCACAAATTTTCTATTTCTTCTGTCTTTACTTAATCGAATCGTTCATTTGAATGTTTCAGAAAATAACGACGCAGAAGGTGACATCGGAGCAGCGAGGGAATCCTGCGAAGCTGTGAGGTCGTATCTTACACAATTCGAGGTCGATTTTACACAATTTCCGGTTTTTCTGCTTAAACGCTTAGTCAGGCAACCCCGAAGCTAAGTGTCTACATCCTATCTTAAAATAGATTACCAAAAATGAATTGGTTGTCAAAATTTTCTCGTATTTTCTCGTATTTGTAGATACGACAAATTTGCACTTCAAAATTATAATCAAATAATGAACAAGATACGACATATTTATTTTTAAATAACAATAATAAATGTTATTTAAAACTAAATATGTCGTAACTTGTTTATTTGATTACAATTTTAAAGTACGTCGTATCTATAAAAATTGCGTTTTTGCGTTTGTTTTCCACGAATAATATCAAATTAAACAATAAAGCTGTATTTTAATTCCAAATCACTATACTTTTGAAAGTAAAGCAAACTATCTTGTTTGTTGCTTATCAACAAAACAAAAATTTACGAATCCTGTAAAGTGACAGTTTTTAAGATACGACCTCCCGAAAGATATCAGTCGATATACGATAGAAACAATAAAAAATATGAACAGGAAAAGATTTTGTCATCGTTGAAATGGAATTCGAACTTGTGAAGATCTATAAACGACAAAACATTTATGTTATTGAGTTATTGATTATTTTTACTGCCTAATCTATTGTAGGGTATATGCAAAAGTTAAGTGAAAAAGCAAAACAAATGTAATGCGTTAAACATATTTTAATGTACGTTGCTTTTTAGTATTATATAAGTGTTATTTGCAATTGGGAACAAAGTTCTTTGGAAATTTTAAACGTCATCGCAGGTGATGACCATTACATGATTATAGGGAAGATAAGTATAGGAAGATTTTTCAATTTTAAAATATTTATTGTTATTTTATAATAAAACATTACATTTACATTCTCTCACTTTATGAGATTTTACATTATTTTATATCACGTTTCACTTTATTAATAATTGGATTTGCCACAAAAAACCCTGTCTATTTTAGAACCCTCGCGTCTAACAACGAGACTTTGCTAAAATAAAAAATTATTGTTAGAGGATCAGAATATTCTACAGACATAATCCTCTAAGTCGACATTGTTTAGAGATACACTTTCTGAAACATTAGAAAAATATACTATATAGCATTCTTTCATTCGATTTCTCGGCATCCAGGACTTTTTTCCGTGGTGATAGTGGTAATGGTTACAATCAATTATTTTGAATATCCCTGACTCACATCCAGAAACTTGCAATTAGCTGGATCAGTAGTAACAAATTTATTTGTATAAAGTACTTCAATTGATATATTAAAATAGTTTATTATCCGTCATCACAGGGAGGTGCCTAGGACGTCGAAAAATCGAATGAAACAAAGCCATTTCGTACATTTTTCTAATTTTTCAAAGAGTGTATCTCTGAACGGTATTAACTTACAATAAAGGATTATGTTTATATAGAAATATTTCGATCTTCTAACAATAATCTTTCATTTTAAATCTCGTTACTAAACGCGAGGGGCCTAAAACCTTTATAAAAATGGGCAAAGTTCTTTGTAAGTGAGTTTAATGCCAAATTGGCAACAATTTGCTATTAATTTACTTACTGGATTATAAACACGCTGCTGTGTATTACAGACGGGTTGCAATCATATCTACCCATTAGAGAATAGATATTTTGTACTCTAAACGGTAAGATATAAATGCACCCATGTGCACATATGGGTAGCAATTTACTCCATTTGCACGAATTCTTGTATGAACACAGTGCACAAGATGACACTAATGCAGATAGATGAGCGAGCGTATATTTTATTTGCACATTATAAACAGCGCTAAGAGCAGAATGCATTTTGACAGTAGTCACTGCGGCGAGCGCAGAATGCATTTTGACAGTAGTCACTGCGGCGAGCGCAGAATGCATTGCATTTTAACAATAGTCACTGCGGCGAGCGCACAAAGTTTGAAAACAAATGGGATATTCAAATTTTATATCACGTATAATCATCGATAATTTCGAGAATTTTCTTTCTCTAAAAACTATAAATTTTCTTCAAAAATTAGTTATTAAGACTGTATATTTGACATTAAATTAATATAATATAAGAACGCCATCAAGTCCGAGCTAGGATCTAAGTAGCAAATAATTTCCGTGTGAATTTCTAATACTATTTCGAACTAAACTGCGCGCCAACGAATTGTCGGTCTTGAAACACAGTTTTTTCGTTAGAACAGTAAATTTACTTAAATAAATCGCAAATCGATTTAATTTTTGATGCTGATACAAATCGTATCTAACATCCCCTCTTTCCCCGAATATTACTGTAAAGAATTTATTGCGAAAAAATATTATCTCAGTCAGGGTTTTTTCGCAATAAGTTGTTATGTAATACATATAAACTAGGAAAATTATTTGACAATCATTAAAATTATTCGCATATTTTCTAACAACTTTAGGAAAATTAACGATTTGCTAATAAAAAAATTAGAAATTATTTTCAAATTACAAAATAAGTTTTCTTTATTATTATATAATAACAATAGTATTGTTCATTAATCCTCGGTCTCGGCTTCATATATATATATATATTTTTTTTTTATATTATATATTATATATATTTATATTTATTTATTTATTTATTTATTTATTTTATATGTATATATATAAAATCAATAAATATTATAAGTAATTAATAAGTACGACAAGACCTAGGTGCGCGCGCGCGAGCGTGAGCGTCGAGAAGCCTAGCACGATTCTCGCCGGCTCGCGGCTGACCGAGCGTCGAGCATCTGACATCACTGCTGAAATCACCGGAAATAAGTTGGCGCTGGAAGTTCATATTTTTTAATAAACTATAGCTCAAACGATTGCTCCCTAATTGCTCCCTCAGAATCAACAATTGCTCTCCTTTTAAAATTATTATTTTTTAAGATATTTAAAAAAAACGTAAAAGTTATAACTTTCACTCAAAAACATATTTCTAATAACTCTATGCAACTAAATCCGGCATAGAACGATTGCTCCTTATTGCTCCATCATTATTTTAATGATTTATTGCATTTTTATTGAAAAATTAACAAATTAATCATTTCACAAGTGACGCCGCCGCCACTTATCGGCCGCCTATTGTAACTATGGCTCGGCAGCCATTGGCGGAAATATTTAACTAATTTTAATCAGTTATCTAATAATAAACTAAATTTTATTCATACCTAATTTACAGAGCATTCTTAAAGATACTGCTACAAAAGTGGTTCTTTCAATGCAACAAATTGTCAATCCACAACATCTTCAACACCTTCCATATCTTCATTATCTAACGATACAACTTCTAATTTCATTGACGCTGCATGTTATACTGGTCCCATAAAGTTATCCAAACACCGAGCCATGGCTACACATAATGTCTACACTATAGTGCAGACATTAAAACAAAACCCTGGCGTCCCTCGAATCGGATCACGCGGGAGTATTAACGGCGATCGGCCGCGAGGCCTCACGCCACTCTGACACGCTTGGCTGTAGAACACCGTGACCGCCGGGGCACGACCTCGGGGCACGCGCTCCTCCTAACCGAGTAAGTAAGGAGGAGGACTGATGGATGGCCGATGGATTAAACGCACCCCGGAGGATGGCTGGTGGATGACCGATGGATTAAACGAAAGCCGGAGTATGGCTGGTGGATGGCCGATGGATTAAACGCACGCCGGAGGATAGCTGGTGGATGGCCGATGGATTAAACGCACGCTGGAGGATGGCTGGTGGATGACCGATGGATTAAACGAAAGACGGAGGATGGCTGATGGACGGCCGATGGATTAAACGCACGCCGGAGGATGGCCGATGGATTAAACGCACGCCGGAGGATGGCCGGTGGATTGAACGCACGCCGGAGGATGGCTGGTGGATGGCCGATGGATTAAACGCACGCCGGAGGATGGCCGGTGGATTAAACGCACGCCGGAGGATGGCTGGTGGATAGCCGATGGATTAAACGCACGACGGAGGATGGCCGATGGATTAAACGCACGCCGGAGGATGGCTGGTGGATGGCCGATGGATTAAACGCTCGCCGGAGGATGGCTGGTGGATTAAACGCACGCCGGAGGATGGCCGGTGGATTGAACGCACGCCGGAGAATGGCTGGTGGATGGCCGATGGATTCAACGCACGCCGGAGGATGGCCGGTGGATTAAACGCACGCCGGAGGATGGCTGGTGGATGGCCGATGGATTAAACGCACGCCGGAGGATGGCTGGTGGATGGCCGATGGATTAAACGCTCGGCGGAGGATGGCCGGTGGATTAAACGCTCGCCGGAGGATGGCTGGTGGATGGCCGATGGATTCAACGCACGCCGGAGGATGGCCGGTGGATTAAACGCACGCCTGAGGATGGCTGGTGGATGGCCGATGGATTAAACGCTCGCCGGAGGATGGCTGGTGGATTAAACGCACGCCGGAGGATGGCCGGTGGATTGAACGCACGCCGGAGAATGGCTGGTGGATGGCCGATGGATTCAACGCACGCCGGAGGATGGCCGGTGGATTAAACGCACGCCGGAGGATGGCCGGTGGATTGAACGCACGCCGGAAAATGGGTGGTGGATGGCCGATGGATTAAACGCACGCCGGAGGATGGCTGGTGGATGCCCGATGGATTAAACGCACGCCGGAGAATGGCTGGTGGATGGCTGAGTGATTAAACGCACGCCGGAGGATGGCCGGTGGATTAAACGCACGCCGGAGGAAGGCTGGTGGATGGCTGATGGATTAAACGCACGCCGGAGGATGGCCGGTGGATTAAACGCACGCCGGAGAATGGCTGGTGGATGGCCGATGGATTCAACGCACGCCGGAGGATGGCCGGTGGATTAAACGCACGCCGGAGGATGGCTAGTGGATGGCCGATGGATTAAACGCATGCCGGAGGATGGCCGGTGGATTAAACGCACGCCGGAGGATGGCCGGTGGATTGAACTCACGCCGGAGGATGGCTGGTGGATGGCCGATGGATTCAACGCACGCCGGAGGATGGCCGGTGGATTAAACGCACGCCGGAGGATGGCTGGTGGATGGCCGATGAAATAAACGCACGCCGGAGGATGGCTGGTGGATGGCCGATGGATTAAACGCTCGGCGGAGGATGGCCGGTGGATTAAACGCACGCCGGAGGATGGCCGATGGATTCAACGCACGCCGGAGGATGGCCGGT
Organism: Temnothorax nylanderi; assembly: GCF_030848795.1. Classification (NCBI taxonomy): domain Eukaryota; kingdom Metazoa; phylum Arthropoda; class Insecta; order Hymenoptera; family Formicidae; genus Temnothorax; species Temnothorax nylanderi. The sequence continues at coordinate 1,703,502 of NW_027249069.1, read as the reverse complement.
GGATTAAACGCACGCCGGACGATGGCTGGTGGAAGGCCGATGGATTAAACGCACGCCGGAGGATGGCTGGTGGATGGCCGATGGATTAAACGCTCGGCGGAGAATGGCCGGTGGATTAAACGCACGCCGGAGGATGGCTGGTGGATGGCCGATGGATTAAACGCATGCCGGAGGATGGCCGGCGAAGGAGCGGCCACGAATAAACCGCCCGAGGAGCAGAGCGAGAAAGAGCGAGAGAGAGAGAGAAAGAGAGAGAGAGAGAGAGAGAGAGAGAGAGAGAGAGAGAGAGAGAGAGAGAGAGAGAGAGAGAGAGAGAGAGAGAGAGAGAGAGAGAGAGAGAGAGAGAGAGAGAGAGAGAGAGAGAGAGAGAGAGAGAGAGAGAGAGATAGTGAGCGAGGAGCGTGGGAGCGAGGGAGCGAGGGATGGGCATGGCACGGCAAGGGGGCATGGCAAGGCTTGGCAAGGGGCATGTCAAGGCAAGGGGGCAAGGCAAGAAAGTCTTATCAAGATTATATACTATCAAAAATTATTAGATAATAACAAACAATTTGAATAAATAATTCGTATAAACTGTTTACTAAAATGTTTTTGCTTCAATAAATTTTTAAAATAAAATAAATATGTGCGTTTCGTATTTACTTTTGTACATTTTTTAATATTTTTTAAATATTCTATATATATGATAAATAATATATAACAGCGTAAAACATATTTTTTTTATGTATATGTATATTTACAAAATAAATTAGTATAGATAACAATCTAAGATCTAAGACATATGTTACGCTGTAACGCTGCGCACACATACACACACACACACACACATATTTCCTTTTCTTTTTCTTTTTGTCTTGTTTTATCGCGATGCGAGGGAGAGGTAGAGGCCGAGAAAGAGGCAGAGGCAGAAGAATAGGAAGAGGCGGAGCTGGTGAAGAAAAAAATATATCGGGCATCAACATATTATTACCAAAAATAATCTTCAATAAATAATAAAGTAACAATTAATATATATTTCATTTATACATAGCTCTCTCTACTCCTAAAGCTAACTCCTAAATTTTTGCCTTCCTGAATTAGTGTTTATAAATATTTATTTCATTTTATTTATAATTTTTACATTTATAAATAAATATATATATATATTTTTTTTAATATGCATATATATATATGGAGGGGTTAAAGCCATAGTGGTGTAAGTCAATTTTTTTGACCACTTTTTTTTCTTCTTTTTTCAACATATCTGCATGTGTAGACTGCATCTATGAACTTAACTCGATAAGTTAAAAAAAGTGACTTACACCATCACTATGGCTTTAACCCCTCCATATATATATATGCATATTTAAAAGTTATAAATATAAAAATTGTAAATATGATTAAATAAATGGTAATTCTTCAGTTTAGCTACCTCAGCACAGAAATCGATGAAATTAGGCTTATTCGACGCGTTTTTGCACGAAACGAAAGAATCTGGCAGAAAGAAGTGTCGCTCTGCCCCGCGACGCGAGATATTAATCGTTAAAGTTGACAGGAATCAGGTTATGATTCCTGTCATACCGACGACATGTAGCAACACTGAACATGCCCTGTGGCCACATGCGCATGCTCAGTGGCCGCACGCGCATGCAAAAGTGCGCCAATTTTAAATATGATGACTGGTCAATCATGCAGAATAATCAAGCGTCTTCATTCAAGCAGTTAGGTATCACGCTGGGAGTTTTGTTTAGTTTTATTATGCTGCGGCGGAGCCCCTTCCCCGCCTATTTATGTACTGTTTATACACGTGTACTATTATACACATGTGTATAAAGCGCGTCAACTAACCTATGTAGGTTAGTGACGCGCTTTAAAAGTATTTAAGTGTTTAAAGCGCGTCAACTAACCTATGTAGGTTAGTGACGCGCTTTAAAAGTATTTAATGGCGTTTTCGATTTATGACGAACCTGGCTCGGGTTAGCTCATGGACATAGAACACATATACATATTATGTATGTATTCTATGTCTATGAGCTAACCCGAGCCAGGTTCATCACAAATCGAAAACGCCATAAGTGTTTAAAGCGCGTCATCTAACCTACATAGGTTAGTTGACGCGCTTTAAACACTTAAATACTTTTAAAGCGCGTCAACTAACCTATGTAGGTTAGATGACGCGCTTTAAACACTTAAATACTTTTAAAGCGCGTCACTAACCTACATAGGTTAGTTGACGCGCTTTATACACATGTGTATAATAGTACACGTGTATAAACAGTACATAAATAGGCGGGGGAGGGGCTCCGCCGCAGCATATAATAAAACTAAACAAAACTCTCAGCGTGATACCTAACTGCTTGAATGAAGACGCTTGATTATTCTGCATGATTGACCAGTCATCATATTTAAAATTGGCGCACTTTTGCATGCGCATGTGGCCGCGGGGCATGTCCGTAGTCGCTACATCTCGTCGGTATGACAGGAATCATAACCTGATTCATGTCAACTTTAACGATTAATATCTCGCTTCGCGGGGCAGAGCGACACTTTTTTCTGCCAGATTCTTTCGTTTCGTGCAAAAACGCGTCGAATAAGCCTAATTTCATCGATTTCTGTGCTGAGGTAGCTAAACTGAAGAATTACCTGCGTGGCATCGTGGCAACGTCGCATAGCCGGCGCGTGCCGCCGCTGCGGCAGCATATCCCCTCCAGCTGGGTAGTTCGTACACGAACCATCAAAGACCGACAATATCGAAAAGTGGATGTATACATAGCACGGACTTGAACCAAATTCATCGACACTATCGAAAAGTGGATGTGACTCGTAGTTCCAATTCCTGAAAGTGGATGTGTGGCGCTACTGTACGGCCTAGCAAAAGCGTCCCAAGAAAATCGCCGTCATTGCGCCTCTCATCCTTCTCTCTGGTTAGTCCGGACTCAATCCTAGGGGCAAAGTCTGTCGGTAAGGGGCAAAGTCTGTCGGTAATCAAAGCACGGAAATGCTGGTCTCGACTTTTGAGGGGCCATTGGCTATCTTCTGTGAAGCCACACAGCCAATTAGGAATGTTTGGTGTAAAACTCGGGGCAGATGGCGCCATGGCGTCCAGTCCTGTCATGGCGGCGTCACCAACACTAACTCAATATACATGTGTGTGTTGGTGTATCTGTGAGCACATCCGTGAGATATAAGGTCTGTTTTCTGTTGCTGCACTGCTGAACTAGTGCACTCTAGTACACTAGTTCAGCAGTGCAGCAACAGAAAACAGACCTTATATCTCACGGATGTGCTCACAGATACACCAACACACACATGTATATTGAGTTAGTGTTAGTGACGCCGCCATGACAGGACAGAACGCCATGGCGCCATCTGCCCCGAGTTTTACACTGAACATTCCTAATTGCTTGTTTTGACGCTCGCATATTTGATGCTATTTCGCCTTCTACCGATGAAGTTGGTCACGTGACCAGTTTTGACGCCCAAATCAAGCGTTGAGCGTCAGCATGAAAAGGCCCCTGATTGGCTCTTATGATTGTAAGAACCAATAAAAACCAATCAGGACGCGTAGCACAGGTACGAGCAAGCAATCCAGCAGGTAAAAAAGCATCGTGTGCTCTAGGCTTAATCTACGTGACGTGGCCGGGATGCGCTTGCTGCGCATGCGCGAGCTTTTTCCAGCCGACCCAGCCTTTCCCGAGCCACGAGCCACGTGCTACTATTGCCACTCCGGATTCTGCCGGGACTCGGGAGCGTCGGGAGCTTAACTTCAACGCTGGATCTGCCGTGTGGAGTGTGATTATTAACAATATTAACTTTTATCGGCGCATGCTGACACTGAATCTGTTTCGCTTGGAGTGAACGTACGAAGACAATGGCGTTTAAAATTGCCCTTGACCCAGCGCGTCCTTCACGAGGTAAAATTCATGCGATCAACGCGCGGTTCGGAATCTGAACGTCGGTTTCATCATTTTTTAGCTTCCCCTGGGGCCTACTTCTCGAAAAATATCCCATACGTGTTATGCATATCACACTTTGCAACCAATAGCACACTTGCAAAGTGTGATTTTCTAGTGACACTGATAAAATATCGTATGCGATATTTTTCGAGAATGAGGCCTCGCGGAACGTTCTACGAAGAGCGTTCTCTTTCTGGAACAGAGGGGAGACAAATAATTGTTGAGGCAAATGTTCCCCTCTTTTTTTTAATAGATTTCCAGGTTTTTTAAAAGTTTTCATAATTTATACTTACCTACTTTCTGTATTCTTCTGTATTCATGCGTTTATCGACATTTCTCACGTTTGTTGCGTCATGTCACGTCGAGTCGTGTAGCAATTCAAATATTCCAGATGTTTTTTCAAGTGCGATGAATAAAGACGCTTTCGATAATAATACCATGCAAGTAGCGCGTCACATGTTACATATTAAGTGCGACGTGGAAAATACACGATTTTACTGTGGAACGGTTAGTGAAACTCGTTCGATAACTTCATCATACTTGTTCAGCTTAGTTACATCACATGCTGCATAATGCGAGATTGTCCGTTTTTTTTTTTAAACTGTTATATATTACTTAGGAAATGTCGAAACTAGATATCAAACAGACTTTTCTGTAAAACTAGTTGAATTGAGAATTGCGTCATAATTTCTAATTTTTTAACAATTATCTAGATATCGATATTCTAGAAAATTTATCATAAAGTTTAATTTAGCATAAAATGTACTAGTATTTTATTCTATATAAAATAATGTAATGACGTAAAATTTAATTACGGAATAATGCAGTGTAATATTGTAATAATTATCGTTTTAAATTATAGGTTTCATGCTGTTGTATGAGTATCTTTTTTATTAAACAAATTAGTTACAAATTAGTTGTAGGCATAGATACTAGGTTTCGTCCGTGAATTAATATCGATGATAAAGATGTAAAAATATCCTGGTTTTGTTTGTCACTTATCTGAATGTTAAATTTTGTACCGATGTGCTGGTAGTGATGGCCGTAATTAAATCTGAAAATAAAGATATAACAATACATATCGTGCGACAAAACTTGGAATAAGGATTTATATTCTACTGAATTACATGACTTAATTTGTATTATTATTATTAGGTGATATCTGTCCTCATAAAAGAATTAAAATTGACCACTGGATCTCCTATGCCAACCTATCGGAAAATATAGAAAATAATGATCTGTTGAACAATGCGACTCTACCCGGAGCAGAAATGGGCAAAGTAATGTCACGCAGTACAATGAGAAGTAGATTTAGTTTGATTTTTCAACTTTTGTAACTTCAAAAAATTTTTTATTTATCTTCTGCAGGTAGTGGTAAGATTCTCAACGGAACCAGCAAGTGGCTACCTGCACATTGGTCATGCCAGAGCAGCTTTCTTTAATCATTATTGTGCCAAGATATATCGAGGACAGTTCATCATGCGATTTGACGACACAAATCCAGCGAAGGAGACCGTAGAATTTGAGGACGCTATATTGGAAGATTTAAGATTACTGCAAATTAAGCCTGATCGTTTAACGCATACCTCGGATTACTTTGAGATATTACAAGACTATTGTACTACATTAATTAAGAAGGGAAAGGCATACGTGGATGGCACCCCGCCGAGTCTTATGAAAGAACAACGCGATCAAAGATTGAAATCTACATATCGAGATAACTGTAAATAATTATGTTGAGAAGAAACGTCGTATTAATTTTCTGTCTCGATTTATTGTAATAACAATATTCCGCCTTTACAGCCGTTGACAATAATCTGGCATTGTGGAAAGAAATGAAACGCGGTACCGAGGAGGGTCAAAAGTACTGTGTCAGAGCAAAGATCGATTATCAGTCGGCAAACAGATGCAGGCGCGATCCAACAATTTACCGTTGCAAGCCAGAATCTCATCCACGTACTGGAAACAAATACAAGTATTAATATTTTTAAATATTTTCGCAAGACCTATTTATATATTATTAATCTAACAATAGCTTGAAAGGTTTAGTTATAATTGAAAAAAAATTTTTAATATTGAATTACTTTGTTGATGTTAATAAACTAGTTATTTTATGTACTATTCGTATTATAATATATAAATTTGGTTGACAATACTGTTTTATATCAGTATTAATACGAGCTACGGTACAGCCTAAAAATTACAATTTAATTATAGAATTATTGCTTTTACTTGTTTATATTAGGGTGTATCCTACATATGATTTTGCCTGTCCAATTGTCGACGATATTGAGAACGTTACTCACGCTCCGAGTGTAATGGAGGAGGTTCATGTTGGAGACGCTCAATCCCAAGACCTTATTTACTCTATAAAAACACTAATCGGGGATCATGATATAGATTCTTCATTGAATAACGTTACTCTGCCTACAACGGAGTATCACGATAGAGATGCTGTTTTTAATTGGATAAGCCTGAATTTGGGATTGCGTGACCCGTGCAATTTCCTCGTATTTCGTCGGTTAAACATGACTCATACGGTTTTATCTAAACGAAAGTTAACCTGGTTCGTAAATGAAGGTCTAGTCGATGGCTGGGACGATCCACGCTTTCCGACAGTGAGAGGCATTCTGAGACGAGGAATGAAATTTGAGGTTCTAGAACAATTTGTCTTCTCAGATGATAGCGCAATTGAATGGGAAAAAATATGGGCTTTTAACAAGATAATCGCCGACCATGTCGCGGTCAGGTAATAAAAATATTAAAAATGTTATTAAGAGTTTGATGGATTAGTATAGTATGTCGATATTTTTTAAAAATATCTATAATTTTAGGTATACCGCATTGGATTGTAATGAAATGATACTAGTAAATGTAGTAGATGCTAAGGAAGAGTGGCTGAGTGTGCAAAATCATCCTAAAGATTCATCTAAAGGTACCAAACGAGTGCGAGTGGGCCCTAAAATATTGATAGAAAAGGAGGATGCTGAAAGATTAATCGAAGGACAGAATGCAACCTTTATCAACTGGGGTAATTTGATGATACTAAAGATAAATAAGCAGGCTGGCAACATAGTAGATGTGGAAGCACGACTAAATTTGGAGGACAAAAATTACAAAAACACCTTGAAGATCACATGGCTGGCTGAGTCGTTACCCAGATCTGATCCAAATGCGGAAAAGTCAAATCCAATAAAATGCTGTGCTGTTTACTTTGATCACATAGATAGATATTTATTTACTTCAGCTTTACATAATAGCCAGGAAGGGACTTGGTTTACAAAATAAAACTTAACCACACTCATCCATCCATACCTTGCGTATACTATCCGTTATAGCCTAAAATAACCTACAACTACCTTAAACTAAACTATTTCTCACAGTCATATCACAGTCATATCTTTAGTCTTATTTAATTCCTTGCGCTTCTTTAGTTCCTTCTCCCTCTCTTTCCATAATTTCCTCAGCATCTTACCCTTATCTAAATCTAGTTCATCGCTCCACAGCCTTTTCCACTTCTCCGCCTCATTCCTACCTAAATCCTTAAACCACACACTTGCCCTCTTACATTCCTTTACATAATGTTCCATACAGTCACTGCCCTCACCGCACAAAATACATTTTTTACAATTTTCTTCTAACCAATATTTATTTACTTCTTCTAAATTTACTTTGATCACATTTTGAGCGTGCCAATTTTGGGTGAAGACGACGATTTTAAAAACTTTGTTACCAAGGATACAAGAGTAAAGAATTTTACTTACAAACAAGTAAACTGGCAATTACTGTGTGTATCGTTAATTGTATATAAAAATTCTTATTTTAGAAAGAGGTTCAAATGCTGGGTGAAGTGGAACTCAAACGCGTGAAGAAGGGAGAGATAATTCAACTGCAGAAGAAGGGATTTTTTATTTGTGACGTTCCGTATGCCACCATTGGTTCTTATTCATCACGGGAACAACCTATTATATTGTTCCGTATACCTGATGGACATACAGCAACACCTTATATGACGCCTGCACTGTCACGTAATCAACAGGTAAAATCAGTATACCTTTATCTTTCAATTAATATCTTATTATTTATAAATTAATAATTTGTACATTAAATGACAAAAAGTAAAGTATTATTTTGCTACTGCAAAGCATTATTTATAATCTTTAAAAGAATCAATAAGTAAAAGAGAAAATTTTTAGGGAGATAAAATGCAATGCGTCAACAACAGGGGAGTGAATGTATGAAGCTTCGGTTGACTCCATGGCGCTGGGAGTAACGTGCTTGCCCACGTGATCAAAAATTAACCTAGCTATTTATTTATTTTGATAGATACTTGACACTCGTCAAACTTATGTTAAAATTTTTTTATCAGTTAATTCTGCAAAAATGCCTAAACATTTGATATTTTTAACTATAAATAGAGGATGTCACTAGGTGAGAAAATAAATAAAAATTTAAAGCAAGATTTGTTGGTTATTTCTTAATCATCTGTTTCAACCATTAACCGCGGAAAAACTGTTTTCAATCTCTTTCAATACATAGATATTTAAAAATCATTCCGACTAACATCAACTCAAAATGTACAGAATGTAATCTACTTTTTTAAACAAAAAAATTGTTTTAAATTGATATTTTGGTCATTTATAAATTCATTTTTCTGAAGCAATGATAAGCAATATACAAATGCATAAAAATATTTCTTATATACAGAAGGAAATTTTACTGTAAGCTTTGTAGCTTAATGTTAATTTCATACTTATAGGTTCTCCGCAGAAAGGTGACAATAATAAATTCTTTTTATCGAGCTCGAGTTTGAATTCGTTCCAGTTTTGAATATAAAATTACGTAAGAAAAAAGCCATATGGCGTCTGCACACAGGACGCGGAAACGCTTGCCGCGCGGCAAGAAGCGACGCGGTAGCCAATCAACGTGTTGCTTTTCCGTAAGAACCAAATGTTTATTGACTACCGCGTCGCTTCTTGCCGCGCGGCAAGCGTTTCCGCGTCCTGTGTGCAGAAGATATATATATATATATATACAGATATATTTATATATATATATATAAATAATGTTTCGTATGGCGATTAAATATTTGCCCATTTTTTCTCGGGTCGACAAATTTATCTACATGTTATGTAATAAATACAGCTGTTAGTTTTTTACCAAACGGAATTTATTTTTTCAACAAGTATAACATATCTTCCATTATGTGATAAGGAAACTTATATGTATAGAGTTGAGAATAGTTGCTGTAGAAAGAGTTGCCTAGAAAGAAGAGTTGCATTTGAAAGAGTATTGCAGATTATAAAAAGTATATGACGAAAACACACCTAATCAATAAGACTATATTTTCATGACCGATGATATCACGTGTACTTTACAGCGAAAACTGAAAACATCTTACAGTATTCTTCACGTAATAACCAGGGAAATTCTATATTTGGATTTGTATCACTATGTATATATATATATATATAAGTGCATTATTTATATTATTAATATATACATTAGTATCTTCCACGTAGTTTCATTCATGTGTTGCTACAAAATCGATATAAACCCAGAAATTTATTGGAAACAATGCGATTTTGTTTTTAATATAGATGCTTTTATATAGAATGTAGGAATAAATTTAAAAACAGATTCGTACAGACTCGTATATGAGTTTTAAAACTTACTTCGTACGTACAATTGGAATATGAGCACATTTGCACTTTGATTCTATTTGTGTACACTTAATACGCGTAATGTGCTATGGAAAGCATGTATGTACGTACGTATATTTTAATATATAGCGTATTCTCTAGTCAGTAAGTAAAATAAAACTCGGAGAGCCGATAGCTATTGCTTTTATGCTTGCACATATAAAAGTGCGTAGGAACAATTTATTCTTCGTAAAATACAGGCTTCCGAGAGAGATTTCCTACGATCGTTATCTTACCTGGGGAAAGCGTCGCAAACGTATGCTTTCTTCCCGATTGTGAAACACATTCATATGTGTATGCGTATTATATAAGAATGTATACATGCATTATAATAAACAATACAGATCTGCATATAGCCATGTGTATATACCTATATACTCGTTCTTGCCTCAGAAGGGCTTGAAATGTCACATTACTATTAACATTTGTTCTAAATAGGTTACATGACATTCATCTCAATGGGTTTTGATTTATATTACCGGTTGCTCACTGCTGTTTGGGAGACTACACGGGATCCTCTATCAAACTGTTCTTCATCGTACAGTAATAAATGCCGTGACCCAAGCTTACGAGCCCCATGAGAAATCCACCTGGAAATGATCCAAAAATGTGATGGACGAATTTTTTTAATAGCGACTGAATAGTAGAAATCTGATATACCGCTTATACTCACAAAAATAAACTAAATAAATTGTTCCGTTTACTGCATATATATGGGTCCCGACCTATAATTATGTACGGTATAAAATTGATATTATAGAGATCACCAACAATACAAACAAGAAATTGAGTTTGTACACTTACCGTTACAGCCATAGTAGTAGTAATTACTAAGACTATAATCCCAAAGATAATTAATACAATCCCTCTTCTTCTAGCAAAGTTTGGACCATTTGGACCAACGGAAGATATCTTACGGCAATGTGGACATCGAACCAATTGAATCAAACCGCTATTTAACGTGTTGAACTGTGGAAGGCAACATTTTAAGACAAAAGAGCTGAAGATCAATAAAACAAAATAACTATAATCTCTGATGACTTACCAAGAATGTGTCATGGCAATGGGCGCATCCCACCCTGCACATGCCCGGCATTGACAGAACTGGCGGCGTAATGGGGCTCTGTGCCAGATCGATAATAATACGTTTACAATTTGGCCTGGGGCAGGCGATACGCTGCGAGGAGCTCTTACATATGAGCAGACAATGACCTAGTTTACACCGTGCGACCTGATCGCGACCTGACCTATACCCTGACCTAAAATAGGCTTCTAAACAAAACGTTTACACCATGTAGACCTATGATACTTTTGGGTCAAATATAAGTAAAAATTATCTATTAGTATCTGTTGGTACACTCTCTGCACTTTAGGCGATCTTTAGGTCACCTGCGTTTACACGCGTTACGTCATGTGGCCTAATTTAGGTCAGGGCACGCGAAAAAGAGACCTGACCCAAGCGAGGTCGCAACTGTTTACATCGTCGCGACCTATCGTGTTTGGTTGGGTTGAATATAAGGTATTATAGGTCGCGGCCTAAATGCACGGTGTAAACTAGGCCAAGTGGAGATCGAACCAAACCGTTATTTAACGTGTTCAACTGTGGAAGGCAACATTTTTACAAAAGAGCTGAAAATCAATAAAGGGCGCGTTCAGCAGACCAAGCAGCTGAGTAGCAGTCGAACGTGATTGGCTCTTACTTTTAGAACCAATCAATCAACGCAGAGTGTTGATAAGACGAACTCAACAGTTGTGTCTGCTGAACGCATGCGCATATGGCTTCTGCATTCTGCTCATGGCTCCTGCAATTTTATGTGCTTCCACCTTTACTTCGTGGGGTGTGCCAGTGTCGCGACTGTCGCGCACGATTTGCGCTCGCGCATTGTTGCGGGTCGCGATCGATCATTCGACAAGTGGTTCGTCCTGGCCGTTTTCGGAGCAGCTCTCTACTTGAAGGCCATAACATAGGAAGAAGAAGAAGAAGCGAGTCGCGATCCTGTCCTGTCATTCCTGTCAAGAGTGTTAAGAGGAGTTAAGAAAAATCAAAGAGGATAGCACGCGGAAGAAATGGGACGGACAATTTATGCTGAGGAGCACCTTCGCACATATCTAGCAGCCTTAGCTAAGCCCGATGGATACGTGATAGGATTGATTTTAGGACAGGTGATTCCAGTTTTTCAGTATTTTCTCCGCGTCGCATGTTAATAACGCTCTCGTTTTTAATATACGCGATAAGAAATGGAAAACACGCAACGTATTTCAGCGTGTTCCAAGTTATTTAAAATTAACAGAAGTCGAGCAACGACTGTTACATTCTTTATTTTTTTTTTTCTCTTTGATCGTTGGAACTGAAGGCAAAATATTTAATTTAATCCTGCAATCGTGTGGTATTAAATTTAACGGTAAGTCGTACGTGACATTGCTTGACTGTCCTCTATTTGATATTACAGAGTTCCGGGCAAAAGGACTACATTGTGCACTTGGCGAAGTCACCGCCTCCTCTTAGTAAAAATGTCGTGGAAGAAACATTGATTGGTTCCTCAGCGCCCGCAGAACAGGATGTAGCGAATACGTATATCAGATCTGTTAAAGATATACCTATGAGCTGGGTTGCCGATCACGCTAAACATGTGTGTTACTGTCTTTGTGGCATAATTACGAAATAGGATATTTAATTCCTTATTTTTATGGACTGTTCAATTATTATGAGAATGAGTAAAGACAAAAGAAATATAAAACTTGTTTCCAATCTAATAAAATTATCAATGTGATATGTCAATAATTTTCATGGTATCTTTTTTATAAATGTCAAGTTCAATGACATTTCACAATGATACATGAATATTTTGACAAAAATGACTATACAGATATACCTAAATATATAAACAATTTGAAAGATAAGGAATTAATGTACATTGAAGCAACCTAGCATATTGCATAAAGCTAATCACACATTGTTTTTTTTTTGTGTTTTATTCACAGGTCACAAGAATGCTGCCTGGCGGAATGTGGGTACTTGGCATATTTATTGTCGGACCCGAGGATACCTTAGACAATACTAGCAATGTGCAAAAGCTCAAGTCGGTTCTTGGTGCAATTCACAAAACTTTGTCGTGGAATAACAAATACCTCTGTGGAAATAATCAGGATGAGAAGCTTATATTAAGTTTCAACAGTGTCAAGCAAAAGTACGTTGCCCTGGGTTCCTCAAGCAGACGCAAGTTCCACGCTATATCTTAACTAATTTAGTAATTAGGGTTTTTTTTACTTTCAGATATATTTGCAAGTCTATAGACATCGCTAAGGACAGTATGTTGAAACCGGCCGATTGGAAATTCCAAGAAAAAGCAACCAGGTGGTATCAACTTGAAGCTCTAGTAGACTTTGACAAATTGTACCTCATTGACGCAGACAAGGATCCCGAAACTCTCAAGAAGCAATTACAGGTATTAACAAGTAAACAATTTATTTTTCTTTTACAATACCATTAAATATAGTATTAAGTATAGTATAAATTTTACAGAATATCTTGACAAACGTGGTAGATTTAATCGAGTCTTCGCTCATCGTTATCGAGGGAGAGGTCAGATCTCCGGATGACACATTAGAAATATTTGGCAAGAAAAAGAAGAACAATAAGGAGTGTAAAAGTAAGACAAATGATAGCAGTAATTCACTTCAAGTTAGCCTATATATTCCTTGCGTGAGTATGAGTACATTTATTTTAAAGTTTACGAAAAGAGATAATAAAAAATTAAGCACAATTTATCTTATTATTAGTCACAAGATAACAGTAATATGGATGTAAAAACGACGTCGTGCAGCGCGTTGATACGATTAATTGGACAATTAGTCAGCAGAACATTTGTACATCAGAAAGCCAGTATCGCAGAGGCCAATACGGCTGTGAAAGAAGATATAGTGAGATCTCTGGCGAGTAGATTGGAAATGCATTGGGATAGTTTGATAGAGGAGGAAAACGGTTCTCCCGAAGGTAAAGTTCATGACTGAAGGACATGTGTGATATAAATAGTAGAATTTGATACTTATATTCCGCAAACTTGTGGTTTCAGAGAATATCACGTTGCATGAACCACCGAGACGAGTATTAATAGCATTACCGGAAAATAAAGTCACGTTATCGGATTATCTGTTTCCCGGCGAAGGGCCGCAAGAGGCGTTATTGTCGTTGCAAGAACTTCTAGATCTCAAAGTGCAAGAAAGTCAGGTTCAAAAAGAGGTCGAGCTACAAGCTGGTAAGTGAAGAAAAAAAAATGTTAAGTATCATTGTAAGCAACTCGAAGTCACATACATTGTTTTACAACCGAATATGTTGATGCAGATCCTACAGAATTCTACTGCCAAAGCGATGTCAATACTAAACAGTTGGACAATAATGCCGATACAATTGAAAATTATCAAGCGGCCATTCATACTACGCTATTATTAGGCGTTGCGTTTACGGTAATGATGTGTGGTATCCTCGTGCACTTCGTCATGATGTAATATATGCATTTGCGTTTTACTCACAGTGCGCGTAAAACGTAGCAATTTGTTTAAATAATTATATATATCATGTAACATACAAATGTCCATTTTAAAGTAGTAATAAATAATATTTGATGTCGTGTAAATTTTGATGTAAAAATTTTAAAATTATTTAATATGCACGTTTTGAAAGTTAACGTATATACAAATTTCTTTAATCCAACCAACATTACGTTCTTCTTATGTATAATTTGTTTAGCTCACACACGCATGCGTTGTTCCTTTTTATTAATATATTTCGAGGAATTACAATAAAAATATTGCAAAATGTCTTTAACTTGCTTTATATTATATACGGATTTTATTATAACATCTACATAATATATACATATACCATATCATACACACGTACTTTTATATACAAAATAATAGTAACCTTAGAATTTTTAGTCTTCGTAATGGCAATCCTTGATATCTTTAGTATGTCAACTGCTCTGTTATTAATATAGTCTTTAATATTACTCATATATGAAAAATATATCGCATAATAAATGTCAAATTAGGTAAAAACATGCAATTTTGATACAAAATTTGTTAATAAATTAGGCAGTGATAATCCTAATATTTAAATGCTCGCTATCAACTGCATTGCTTTAATAAATTTTGTAAATATTCTGTAAAATTCTTTATGCTAACGTGTATGAAAATTTTATTTACAAAACTTTTTACACTGTACACGACAAATTCCTTCGAAAAGACAATATCTCTAAGAATGTTGGGAAAACGTAACAGAAAAAATATCGTAGTTCTTAACATTTTTCTGCAATAAATATCGTTTACTCGTACTGAAAGCAACGTTCCTCTTTTCCTTCATTTTTACTTTCATCCCGTTAAAACATATTTATTCCAGTCTCTATAGTGCAACTTTGATTCTTTTTCTCTCATTGAGTATAAGCACGAACAAGTGCCAGAAATATGGTTTGTACACACGTAGCTATCGACTTTTTACATCTATTGCAAAATCATTGAGTTTTTATAATATCGTATATATACATATAAAATAATGCAAAATGTATGTATTTCTAACAATTAGAGATGCCATAAGTTGAAAAAATAAATTTTCTTATGTGTGACGTAACTTATACATATAAATTTGCATAAACGAAATTAAGTAGCATATGATTTTTTTTATATCACTATATAATATCTTCTTTCGAGCAAACATTATTTTGTTTTTTATAGAATCTTGAGTACTTTATAGAATTGTGTGAATAATCTAATGTATATAATAAATTAATTAACTCGTTAATAATACTTTCCAAAAATTTTTCTAAAACCTTCTAGGCAGATTCTACATTCTCAATGACGATTCTACATTTTAAATTTTAACGCAGAATTATTTGAAAAAATGGAATATATCATCGACACCTTTCTGGCATATGATTATTATAGTTCAATGTGTGAATATAATATAATAAATAGTAGTCATACACGAAATTATGATTTAAATACACATTATTGCAACACAATTATGCAATTATACAAATTTAATTATCAAAATAATCATATTTGTACTTTAATCATAGCAATGTGAATTCGGCCATTTCGTTTGTGACTTAATTTTCTAATTTTAAAAATTTCTCGAAATCACTTTTTCTCCCAAGAAAAAGTATAAACGTTGTAAATGTCTATCCCGTTGCAATTAATGACAACAATTTACATTTGCACTTAATTATCATATGCGTGAACGCTTCTCGATGAAAATGCAAATTGCGTTCCTTATTTCAATACGCAACGTTGAAACTGCACTAGTCCCCGGACAGAAATCGATTATTCTTAATCTGTACGGCTTGCAGCCGGAAACTTTATACTACGCCCATTTTTATAAGCCCCGACTGGCTTCCTCTACCGACGCTCGCATCTTCCAACGAATCCAAGTCTAAGGCGGACTCTATCATCGTCGTGTCCTGCAATAGTCTAAGTCTAGATGCAGATAAAGGGGTCGTTACAGTTACTGTTGGTATGGAAGATGTATCCAGAGCGGAAGAGACCACGACACTCTGACGAGAAGGCAGCGGTGCGATTTCGTCGATATCAATTGGTGCTATATTGAGAGACGCTAGCGGTATTTCGTTGGTAACAAGTTGACTTATACTGTTTGTGGTACTACCTAAAAGCAAAGTTCGTAATGCCAGATAAGTATATCTCGTTTCGGTGGTGTTGCATGGACAACTTGTACAAGAAAAAAAGAGTGCACATACAGCATTAAAATATAAATAAATTGCTATTAAACCGTGAAGGGGTACAAGCTGTTATGAAACCTCCTTAGTATCGATAGAAAAAGGAAAAAAAATTATATTGTACAATTATCAGAAAGGTGCAGCGTTGGCCTTGTGTTTTTCTTACACACAGTATATCAGCGATACAAGCTTCATCGTAATTTCAATTAACCCACTTAATAATGCACTAATCCTCAATACACATTCCTACATTCCGTAAAGTTAACATCTTACATTAAACATAGCATTGCAAAAATTTTTTTGGACACTGCTTTCATTTATGCGTAAAGACAAAAAAAAGAGTATATCAAACCATATTCGTCACATTCTTTGGTATTACAAAGCGTCTTATCAAATTTGGTAAATTTGTAAAGAGAGCATACGCACGTTGAAAAATAAAATATTACATTGAATTGAAATTTTCCCTTCGAATAAAAAGCAAAAAAATCGAGGTATTTTCACGCGTATGTTTACTAACGTAAGTATTTACATATAAGATCTTATCTTGTGCCTATAATATAAAATCGAATTAAAACCGATTAGTCACAAGCCATAAACCCTGTAATTAATTGTATCGCTCCAAAATTAGTCTCGTAAAAATATAAAAGAAACATGTCACGTGTATGGTGATTTATTAATGCTAGTGAAAAGAAATAATCAGATCATTCGTATATTAAAACATACACTCAATGACGATCAAAATGTTTGAAGTGAACTTACCGAGTAGTACGCTCTGAGCCCTCGATAACAGGACGTAATTTTAAACAACAGAGAAATACAATTTATTGAATTATGTCGAAATTTTACTAATTACTAAGAAACTTAGATAAATATATATACAAATACATTTACATTCTAATGTCAGAATTAAAAAAAAACCCATATCTTTGCATTATGCACTTTCATCGTTTTTATAATAGCGAAAGGAACTTATGCAACATTGGCAAAATTCATGAAAGAAATACGAAATAATTTTTTTAAACGGGAATATTGAATATGTGTAAGAGCAATAAAAGTTTAGCATATAATATTTATTTATATAATAAGTAATATGTAAAATATTAATTAAAAAGAATATCATTAAGGTCACATCAATTAAACATAATGGGTATCGTATATACCTTAATTCATTTATATACCACTATAATATATTTTTAAAATAAACATCTATGCGTAATGCAAAACGGTACTTTCAAAAATAAATAGATAGATCTCTTTTTTCAACAATTAAATTCAACTTGGCATTTGTATATATAATTTTTAAAAATTCCCAATTAAAGGAATCAAGAACAATCAATAACCATTTATATGTATATGTATATACAAATCAGTACATTTTCTCAACATGAAAGATTTTTTTTTTTTTTTAGAATAGGACGAATCACGAGTCTAATCGTTAAAACTTTCCAATAAATTCAAGATTTCTTTAGTAAGAATGTAACAATAATAATTATTTTATTGTTCATTTTCTACTATAAATGAATTTTATAATTCAAAAATGTGTTGTCGGTTGATAATAGACGTTAAATGTCCTCATTGTCACTGAGTGAACTCATAATGAAGCGACGATTCAAGAGATCCTCTTCCGTACTATCGCTCGGGCATAACGAATTCTCCGCGTATGATAAATTATTAGTTAGCGGTCCGGAACCGAATCTGTTTACCACGAGGCCAATCGCGGTCTGCCCGATAATCGGTATGCCACCCGTGCCTAATATACGCGCCGGCAGAATGTTCTTCGTTATCGGATATTTTAAGCTGTGTTCGGCACATCTCAAATTGTTATATTTAAGCATATGCGGCGACTGCGAGAGCCGTAATGGATCTTCGGAATAGCACTGGG
Organism: Temnothorax nylanderi; assembly: GCF_030848795.1. Classification (NCBI taxonomy): domain Eukaryota; kingdom Metazoa; phylum Arthropoda; class Insecta; order Hymenoptera; family Formicidae; genus Temnothorax; species Temnothorax nylanderi. Next base: position 1,685,258 of record NW_027249069.1, on the reverse strand, counting down.
GGAACTTTTGCAGATCGGTATAACCGTTTCTCTCGCTTATCTTGTAACGCAAGGGATCCTCGGAGTATCTTTGAGGATATTTCTGAAGATCAATGCCGTATTTCTGCTCCCCTATGCACTGGTCGTATATAAGATTATTATCCGAGCACCTATGATATTCCTCCCTACACCTATGAGGATACTTGTGCAAGCCGTCCTCGCATCTACACGGATATTTCTGAAAGTCCGGATTTAACCGATCTACCTCGGTGTAATTAATATGCTTCATAGAATCCTCGGGGCAATGCTGCGCCGGATACGGCGGCACGTAAGTATCGTTTATGTATTGCCGCGGATATTTTGGTAGGTCCTCGGGACAACGTGTAGGATGTCTCAAGAGGGTCAACTCACCGTTTATTGACTCTATTCTTGGAGAATGTTGACCGCTGATCAAGTTGTTCATCGAGCCCGTGAGATCCGTGCTGGGGCTTGTCTGAACCGTCGTACCGTTCGACTGTTAAAATAAATAAAAATAACGAAAAATATATATTTTATATTATACTTATATATCGTATATTGCCTACTGAAAAATATCCTACTGCATTCAAATGCACGATTAAAGTAGGCTTATTAGGCCTATAACACTATAATAAAGTTATAAATTTGTAATTACCTGAGGCTGCACAATTTTGGCAGTACCATATGTCTTATTATTAGTAATCACATTATCATCACCAACTCGTTCGTGTTCCGCGCGATATTCAGGCGTAACTATCCCCCTTCGATCTGGAACGATATGATTCGAGAATGAATTCAATGCACAATCAAAGGCTGACGTCATAGCTATATCCTGAGCTTCTATGACTTGCATATTCACATAGACGAATTATTATGCAACTTGTGCGCGCGAAAGATCTTACCGATTAAACTAGGTGGAGCTGGTCCACATAACACATAAAAACAATTCCCACAGATATTTCCTTGACTGTAAGGATTAAAATTGTCCTGTCCTCTTCTATTCGTGAACGACCCTTTAATCTACGAGCAGCAGCAGCAGCAATTGAGGAAAAATGCCGAGACATAATTGATACGTGATTTTGTCTAACGTACTTACATCTTCGTTAGTCGTTTGATTGCTGCTAGTTAAATACGTGTGAAAACCAGCGAGGCCCAAGATACTCCAAAGAGAGAAGAAACATACGACTCCCACAATAACGCTGCTTGGAGATAGTTTTACAACTTCTAAAAACGGCTTATTATCTTTCGTAACTAAAATCACAAGTGGGTAAACAGACATTGAAACGTTACGTTCTAATTTTATCATAATTGCATTTGCCGTACATTCATTTATAATGATCCGGAAATCAAGATTACTCACGCATAATCATATGTGTGACTGCACATATAAATATAAAAACGCAAAGGAATGCGAGGGATACTATAAAAGCATAAAAATATCTATAATTTCTTCTGCCCACGCAATTACCCACCCATGGACAGTGATGATCAAATCTCTCTGCAACAATAGTTATCTTTAAGACCCTCGCCCAATATCTGTGATTAAATTAGTATCGTATTCAAGATTAATTCTGACAAGTGTCTGATAACGCGAGAGTGGAAAGGAGGACGAACACCTCAGATATCTAATTTTGATAAAGCATACATACCTACGCAATTGTCGCATAAACTACAGTGAGAGGCTCTTGGCGGCCTAAATATCTTGCACGTAAAGCAATATTTTAATTTTACTGGTTGCCCTCTGATCAAGACTTCTTTCGTCCTAGGAGGGGGCCTGTATGTCTTGGAGTTATCATTGTTCGGTACTTCTACAATCCATATAAAAAAATTTTTCGATTCAGCATTTGAAATTTTTATAATAAACACTTATTATCTCTGAATTAAAACATTACTGGTCTTTTAAAGTAGCTAAACGAAACAGCGCAATCGCTATTGTCTGTAAATACTCTATGATCATATTTGTACCGATTTGTTTTTCGATGTAAGCTGCCTCGTCAGGTGTTGCTCTTGGAATTACTCCAGGATCGCTAAAGCTTGTGCGGAACAAAGCAGACATTACGAATATAAATAATAAAGCTCCTATTACTGGTATTGCTGGTGTTACATGTAGTGCCAGATACGGACAGCTGAAAAAGAAAAAGAAAACCATTGTCCACAAAATTTCATCCTGTTGTATATAAAAGCTAATTTTCCCGCTGATAGACCGAGAACGATATTTACAGAGTCTAATCTTGTACTTAATATACTATCGTCCTGCGTATATGATCTCGAGATTCTGTACAATTTGCTGGATGGAATTTCAACACTAGACATAAGACGATTTCAAATATAAGATCAGACTAACGGTAAACAGTACCCTAATCTCTCACAACTCTAATTCTACTGAGGCTTATCTTTAAAGTCAAACGTAGCGTATGTAACGCTTACTCAGAATCGAAGAATAATCCACTTGTTCCGACAATGAGGCGTACAGTGTGCTAATAGATTAAGGACGGTATTCATAGTCCAATCTTGTATTTAAGGTCATCTCGAGGATGATCTTGTGACGTTATATAATCGTTTCATTGGCTGGATAGAATCTCAAGACCACCTAGGGTCAGATGTTCTTGAATACAAGATTGGACTATGAAAAAAAAGACCATCTTAATCTCATAAAGTATCCAGTGTACTTTTCGTTACCATACAAGAGTTATATGATAATTATACCGAGGTTTATTCTTAACTCTGAGGTTATCCTTAACGTCAAATGTAACAATGCTTACTCGGTACCGAAAAACAATCCACTTATTCTAATAATAAGGTACACAATATATTAATAGATTAACCTTTAGAGGCCGGGAAAAGGATTTGAAGTTTTTTTTTTTTTTTTACCATTTTTCCCTTATTCAACACACAAATTTTGCCTGAAAACATCAAATAGCTTGTGTTTTTTGGGTGGTCGATATTTCGACCACCCCCGGCCTCTAAAGGTTAAGGATGGTATTCGTAGTCCAATCCTGTATTTAAGATAATCTCGAGTATGATCCTGCGATGCTGTATAATTGTTTCACTGGTTGCACGGTAGCTTAAAATCATCTGTGACTCCTAAATACAAGATTGGTCTACGAAAAAATACCATCCTAATCTAACAAAGTATCTCATGTACCTTTGATTGGGATACATAAGTTGCTATAGCAACTCTATCTCTACTGAGGTTTACCCTTAAAATCAAGTGAATGCTTACTCAAAACCGAAGAACCATCTATTTGTTCTGATGATAAGGCACACAATGTACTAATAGATTAAGGACGATATTCACAGTCTAATCTTGTATTTAAGATTCAAGCATATGTATATGGTTGCACGTATATAATTATATGGTCCAACGTGATCTCGGGATGGTGTATAATTGTCTCATTGGTTGGACAGAATCTTAGGATCGTCCGGGATCAAATCTAAGACAATCTTGAACATAAGACTGGACCAGATTGGACTAGGTATACCATCCTAATCTCACGAATGATCCAATGCACCTTCGATTACGGTACATTGAGTGTTACTAACAATTATACCGAGGTTTAGCTTTCAAAGACAAGCGTAACGGAGCGCGTCGCTTACTCAAAACCGAAAAACAATCCACTTGTCCCGACGATGAGGCACACGGTGACGTAGAACACTCCAGTCTGCGGTGCCATCATCACTCTGCCGTCGCAACAGAAGCGATTCCTGCCCGGGAAGAGTTCCCATTTTCGCGTGACGTGCGGCATCTTGCTCCGGGGTGAAGCCTCTCTCACGTACTGCCATATATGAACGTACGGATCCCGGCGACAGGCTGGCGATTTATCACAATCGTGCAATCGTGTCCCTCGGACGTTCCCGCACGTGAACTCGGACAGACATGTCTCATCTCGCCCGCGTCGCCCGGTGCCGGAGTGAAAACGCGGAAGCTGCGAACGGCAGCATCCATATATCAATTATCAATCACTAACCTCCCGCGATTGTCCGTCGCCTGTTGAGCTCGCGGTTCTACCTGCGATCGAGATCGCGCCACGAGGACACGTTCAGGATCAAGCTCGCGTTCGTCGACTTAACCTAATCCTTCCTGCGCACGGTTATCTCTCAAAGTCCACAGGAGTCCACGGCATCCTCGCGGACAAGCCAGCCTTGCTCCACGAGTTCTGCCTGGCGAGTTCGGTGTAAAACTTCGGCTACCAGCGCGACGTCGACGTCATCGTCGTCGTCCGTCTTGGGGGGGGGAGGGGGAGGGGGGAGGCCACCGACTCCGAAGTGTCCGAAGAAACAACAAAGATCGCCGAGAGGGTCGCGGACGCGAAGGAAGGGCCCTCGCTCGTCGGAATTGGGTCAACGAGGCCACTCACGAGGGGGTACGTACGCGAAGCACCGTCGGACAACGCGCCACTCGGGGTTTCCCAGCGCCGTCGACGTTCCCCTCCTTCAAGCAACCGTCATCGTGCCCGTCGTCGTCGTCCCCGTAGCGGTCGCGATGTGCCCACGGACGACGACGGTAACGCGCATTATTTATCGAAGACACGCACACCGCCGTGAAGTACGCCGCGCGTACGACGTGCTCGCTGCTCGCTCGCTCTCTCGCCGTCGCCGTCGCTCGCGAAACTCGCGCGCAGCGCCCCCAAGCGGCTCGCGCGAAAGCGCCACGTGACTCGGCACCACGTGACCCGAGGGCCGACCCGAGCGATCGCGATTCAAACGTTCGTCCCTTTCGCGCGCGGGTCGATCATCGATCATCGGAACTTCCGTGCGTCCCCCCGTCGCGACCCCCGAGTCGTTCCTTCCTTCGCGGCTTCGCGACACCTTCGCACGTTCTGGCACGTTCCTCGGCGACCGGAGACCGGAGATTGCAAAAATGCAAAGCCCCCGCAGCTCGATTGAAAGAAAAAGCGAGGGGGGCGATCGACGGATGCAGGGGCTACTCGAGACGACGGACGCGGCGTGCCTTAACCGCTTCCCCGCGGCACCGGCAGGTAAACAAAAACAAACAAAAAAGAGAGAAGGAAGGAAAGGAGAGACGTTTTCGAGGGTGCCCCTCGATCAGCGGGCGTCGCGCGAGATTGATTATTTAATACGGCGGGGGGAGGGCGGCGAGCGGCGAGCGCGCGACTTATCGCCCCCGTTGCAAAATGGGTCGTCGACGCAATGCGGCACGTCGTGCCGCGCACCGCACATATACACACACATATGACACACGCACGCGGAGGTGTAGGGACACCGAGGGAAATCCTGAAAATCGAACAATCCCACCACCGGCGCCATCTTCGGGCACGAGCCCGACCCCCGACGCGGTATCTCGATTGTATAGGATTTTTGCGCCAGGCAGGACCGCGGAGCGGACGACGACGAAGCCCCGGGCCGATCTATAGATCCCCTCGGTGACGCATCGCGTCGATTCCTCGTGCGACACGGGTGCATTGATGGCACGGGAATATGTATAGCGCGTCCGTCGTACGCAGATATGCGCGCGTCAAGAGGTATTATTATTGCATATCTATTACATATATTGACAAAACATTTTGTTTATCAATTCCATAATGGATGCTGGGATTCAGCTTGCAGGTCGTCCAGGCGACGCGAGAGCGCATATCCTTCGATTAGACACACGTCGGCCGTACCGATCGTATTAATCTCGCAATTTATAACGCCTTTTAATATCTACCGTTTCGTACAATTTATTACATTTATATGTTGATCGTAGGCCCAGCGTCAGCCGGCGCTACTTGAAAAAGCCGAGGCCGCGACCGGCTCGAAACGAGAGATGAGGGACATCGGCGATCGTTATGTCGAGCGACGAGTTTCGCTGAAGTTTACGAAATTTTCTAGACGTCCCACACGTCTGTAGGTATACATATATACCGCGACTCGCGCGAGCGAGCGGGAGGAGTAGGAGGAGGACGTGATCCCTCGTCTGGACGGGGTAGATCATCGAGCGGCAGGTAATCGATAAGCCTGCAACAAATCGGAGTGACGTACGCCGCTGCTCGGGGTATATATTCTACATGCGCCTCGGGAGAAAAGCTCACAGCTCTCTCTCTCGCTCTCTCTCTCTTTCTCTCTCTCGCGTGAGAGAACGCCACGGACGGACCCGGCGCGGCGTAGGATATCAACAGGCGTGAAGAAGTCGGCGGACGGAAGTCCATCGAGGTTCCAGCCTCCCTCTCGGGACGCGACCCTCGAGGAGAATCTCCTCGAGTCGAGTCGTATCCATAATCGAAGGTACAGCCGAAACGGCGACGGTGACGGCGGCGGCGGCGATGGCGGCGAGGGTCTCTCGTCTCGACGAGGGGATAGGGGTCGCGGGAAGAAGGGTACCGACGGTGTGAGGTGTGAGGACGATAGGAAGGGAGGTCGCACGGGCAGAGAGAGAGCGCGCGAGGGAGGGAGAGAGGCGGAGGGGATTCGTTGGGAGGGTGTATGAATCGTCGTGGAGCGAGGCGGGCGGATGGACGGACGGACGCAAACGCTGAAATCAGCTCGGGCGATCGATGCGATAAATGGATGCGTGCGATTGGTAGCCGGGAAAATCGATGATGAACGCAGGGGGGCATACCCTACCTCCTCTAGCCGGCGAAAGCCGGCGAGGCGAGCCGCGCCGTGCCGCGCCGCGCCGCACGGCGCGCGGAGAGGATGGAGCAAAGACCGAAATATCGATTTTTAGGCCCCTACGCGGCGGTTCGTTCGATGCTCGTATCTGCCCCGTGCCCCTTGTCCCTGTCCGCGCCAAGCGCCTTTCAAAACACCGACGACGCGCGCGAGCTACGCCGCGCTCGTGCACGCAGCACCTCGTCCCCGTCGACGTTGCCGTTGTCCTCGTTGTTCCCCCGATATATAAGTTTCGGATTTATCGTCGCGTAAAGTCGCGCGATTCGGGTGCACTGTTCAGGAGTGGATCCTCGAATCATTAATCTGGTGCGCCGATGTTCTCAGGTAAATCGCGGCGGCGGCGAAGACGACGTCTGGCCGGAGAGAGAGAGAGAGGGAGAGGGAGAGAGAGAGAGAGGGAGCGATCGCGAGGGTGCTCGACGCATTCTCTTCCCCGTAGATGATTCACGAGCTACACGTCATGTACGAGCGGTCGTAATAAATGCGGTTCTTTGGTGTATCGACACGGCCAAGTGTGATCCCGGGGTGATCGCGTATCCGACCTAAACGGCACGCGCATCCCCGACGTCGACGGAAAGAGGGTGTCGAGTAAACATCGTTTACCGCGGCAAAGGAGACGGACGACCTGGAGCCTCGCCTCGTGCGTCCTGATTGAATTTGCGAGTTTGATTGAACTCGCGCGGCGGGATACGAAGGAAAATTGCGGCCGCAACACGGCGAGAGAGAGAGAGAGAGAGAGAGAGAGTGATACGCGGCCGCGCGAGTTATCACGTTGCGCGACTTATCGGCCTGCATTGATCTTGTATACGGGCGGCGACGGCGACGGCGAAGCAGCGATCGGAGCAAATTGGATCGTGGCCGCAAACGTGACCAAGGAAACACACTTGACGTCTCGACCTCGCGTGCGGGAGGACTAACGCGATCCCGCGAGCTCGAAAAATATCGTATTTCGGGATAAGCGCTCGCCGTGTCTCTCCCCCGATCGATCTGCAACGATTTGCAATTAACGGCTTTGTTCTCTTTGGAGTAGCGACGCTGACGATTGATACGATCGCGGTGAAGGATAAAGTTGAGAGAAGGAGGAATCGCTAGATCGCGAGGCGAGATCATCGCGAGGGTGGGGGAGGGAAGGGGAACGATTTCTATAGCTTCTCTCGGCCGCCTCTGCGGATGACTGTCCGCAATCGCGATGATAGATCGATACGGATAAAAATGCGCAAGACGCTGAAGCCGACCGAAGGAAATTCGGTGCTGCGATATCCCGCCGCGAACTGTACAATTTAATTGTTATCTATCGTTTTACCCGCGCAACAGGCTCGTTTTGTAACAGAGACGCGTTGAAATTCCACGAACACTATGCAAAATTCTAGACGTCATCCGGGATCCTCCGTTCGCGATCGCTAATGTGCTTAAATAAATTAAACCGAACGGAACTGTTTATTTTATCGCAGCGCGCGGTATGACAAACAATGTCTTTGAATTTTACGTCCCAACAATAATCCGACATCGCTTTTGTCCGATACAGAAAAGATGGCCATCGCCGCCTCGGAGAATTACCAGCTCAAGTGGCACAGCTACGGGGCGCATCTGCACAGCTCCGTCGCGACTCTGCTCCACTCGGAATCCTTCGCGGACGTTCTGCTGGCCACGTCCTGCGGACGGCACGTGGCGGCCCATCGATTCGTCCTCGCGGCCTGCTCGTCCTATCTCAGTCACATTTTCCAGACGTGCCATTTCGGCGCGAACACCAATGCACCGATAATCGTGGTCGGTAATCAAACCTCCAGATCCTCATTGCGTTAAACGTTCCTTTCGCCTGTTCTATCAAATAGACGGCCAATTCGAAACAGCGTGATACAGAGACGATCCGATAATGTTATTTTATGCTTTCAGGTATTGCCCACGGAGATCGGATACCGCACCCTAAAAATCCTGATACAGTACATGTACAGCGGCGAGGCCACTGTGACGAACGATCAGCTGGAGGGAGTCCTGAAGGCCGGCGACATCCTACGTGTGCGTGGACTGTGGAGATCGAATACCGGCAGCAGCAAGAAAGAGAACATACAGTCGAACAATCAGAAGATCGAGCGCGACAAGCGGGAAACGTCGCAGCTGGCCGGGCAGATACAGAAGATCAAACTGGTACAACCGACCGCCGAGAAGGTAATCGAGAACGTGCAACAGGCGGCCGCGGCCTGCCAAAATAATATACAGCCGGCGAAGCCGGTCGAGAGGAAGAGCACCGAGAAGATCGAGGACAAGGCCAACGAATCCGAGACCAAAAAGGTCTCGGAGGAGAAAAGTAACGAGCAGAGCAAGAACAAGGAGAATCTTGAGACAAATGGCAAAAAGAAGAAAGCCGTTAGCAGCGACGTCGAGTCGAACAAGTCGAAGAGCGAAGGCGAAAACGTGAGCTAGTTTTTTTTTTAGGTTTAGTAATAATGCAATTTAAAAAAAAGGCACTCGTTCAACGACGTAAAGTCTAAAATGTTCTTCCTCCCTTTTAGAGCGAACTAAATCTGGAACTGTTGGTGAAGGACGAGCCGATCGATTGGGAAGAGTCGATCGATCCGTCGGAATCGCTTACGATAGACCATGAGATCGATATCAAACCAGTGCGTAAAATAAAAAGTTACTACGGACGGTAGTTGTTTCTTTTAACATAGCAAAAAACAATAACGTTTTCCTTATTCTCATCGCAGGAGATCGTACATAGCGCGGACGAGGATGGAGACATGGAGGAGGAGGAATATACACCACTGACGTGCGACATGTGCAGTCAAACGTTTAACAGACCGTCGGACTGGGTGAGGCATATAGAATTCACGCATGCTGACATGACTGAGAATCGGAGAAAGAAACGAAAGGTACTGTGTCGCGAATTCTTTATGGCGTATATATATGCACACGATGAGAGATCGTGAAATAAACAAAAAATTAAAAAAAAACGCGGCGGTTTCAGGACGATATAAACGACGACAGCAAGGATTTCCCGCCTCTCAAGTGCGATCTATGCGGCAACATGTATTCCACGCCGCAGGAATGGGTGCGTCACATACAGACGGAGCACACGGAGGAGCAGTTGGCCTTGATGAACAATTCGGCGCCCCCCAAGCCGAAAAGGGTTCACAATCACCAAAAGTTATGCAACATATGTCAAAAGGAATTCCCGAGTCACGCCTCGATGGTCATCCACCAAAGAACGCATACGGGCGAAAAGCCTTTTCTTTGCTCCTACTGTAAAAAAGGCTTCAACGTAAAGAGCAACTTACTGAGGCATTTAAGGACACTGCATGACAAATACGTACACCCTAGCTTATACGGGAGTAACGGTAGCACGAACGCTTAAAGACCTTTCACATTTCTTTCCGACGCAACAATATATATGTATATGTATATATATATATTGTTTTGCATAGCGTTTCAGTCGTGGAGAGACCATACAGTATCTTATGTATATTCAATATTGACTACGTAGACTGAACGTGTATCTATAACGTATAAAAAGGATGCCAAATCGGAGCACGACATGACGAACTAACCGAGTCAAGATCTGTGTGAATCTCCACCGAGAGAAAGCATAACTGAGCGCATTTTAAAAATTCACAACGCATATTGGAGAGAAATCTATACAAACTATTTTTTCTAAAGAGTAGTTGTCGCATTCTTTATATAATAATCTTCTTTTTAATAATGTATAAAATAATAGATCTCCTCCCTCTCATTAAATAACTTTCGATTGAGTTGAAACAAGAAAGCAATATCAGGGTCTTAATACCAAAGAGGCTGATTAATATTGCCAAAACGTCTCATTTGAATGTTTTAAAACTTCTTTTCTTCCTCTTAATGTAGTGCACGTATATATAAAAAAAAGTTACTTGTTTAAAAAGATTTTTGTTTAAAGACGAAGAGGACAAATGATGAATGATTTTACTATTTATAGAGATCTGACGAGGAGTGCTTGCGTGTAAAATAATTCTATAGTATAAATCAATATTTAATGATTAATTATTAACTTAATTATTTAGAGTAATTATAGGATAAATCCAAATTATGTAAGATTTAACTGTATACTACTTCTAGGCTATTCCATCCATGATAGCCCTCTTATTCCCTCAGCTCGTAAGTTAATTATGTATTTTTATATTAAAGTAGCGTATACACACAAACATATACGAAGTAAGATTGCATTAAGCAAAACTTGAAATTTCGATCTAGGCTAGGGTATAAGAATAACGTATAACATTCAAAATTTATCAAATTTTTTGAAAATATATTGAGTTCTTACATATAAAAAAGAAAATGCGATATTATCAAAATACTGTCACAGTCTCTGGAACGTTAATAATGTGAATATTGATTAAGAGGATGACACCATTTTGCTATACCTACTAATCATTGTGTCACTCTACTATAAATTTTAGTGTCAATTCTGCATTGCGCTAGCACTGTGACGAGCCAAATAACTTTTAAATGTAAAATTAAAATAATATATTACCTTAAAAGTACCTTTAGCTTTGCCTTACTTGTACCTCAATATCGAATAACGGAGTATTTAGTTTTCTCGATCAGCAAATATGTATGGTATCATCTCCTTGAAATTATGTCAAACCAATTAATCGTTTTCTATTGAAATAAACATATCGAACGCTAACAGGACAAAATTTTTCAAAAACAATCAGTAACGTGATGCAATACCGTTAATGACCGTTCAATATGTACGAGTTCTATTTCTATCATCGTTTTTAGTTTCCATCCTCGTCGTCGATTTTGGGTGCCAGGTAATACCTAATGTGTCCAATATCGCCGATCTTGTATTCACATACTAAAGGCACATCGTCGGACATGGACAGTGTAACTTGGTTGCAAAGAGGACCAGCTTTCACAAAGCAATTCAGATAACGACAAGAAAACGTTAACTTTACTGGTTCCTGCATATTAACTATTACCGCTTCCTCTTCTTTATCCGCATCCGCAGTCTGTGCCAATTTGATGTTGGCTGCAAAGAAACAGAGGCAGCATGTAAGCCACTTATTTAACGTATATACAGAATGTCCCTGTATGTAAATGATCACTTTCTTTAATCTTGAATATATTCTGTGTAACATTTATGAACATCATAGCGTTTTCAACTCTTGCTTTGATTAAATCTGTGTAAATGCATCTACCAAGCTTGTTCTATACAATTTTATTTAGCGATCAAATATCTCCTGATGGTAAGTACTTATATCTCGTGGAAGTGAAAACGTAAACAAGGAAGAATGTACAAATAACATGACCTTTGCTGACGAGATTAGAAAAACAAGAATTTTAACATAGTTTCAGTTAAGGCTCTCGAGGACCGTAACCCTGCAAGTTAGTCTCAATCTATTACTGGACGGACGCGGAACAGCATTCAAGAAAATAGCATTGGTGCAAATGACATTTTATTTTACTTCAACGTAAGTAAAGAGAACAAATTACGTGTATTATTAATTTATCTCGAGAATACATGTGGTTAATTTACCTGAACCGTAATCGCCGGACGCGCTGAATTTTATACCTTCCTTGGTACACGCGAAAGTTATGGATTCTCCAAACTGGCTCAAGTCCCTACATATGCGAGTAAATTCTGTAGTCGGCATTTTCACGACGCACGAGTACGACGTTTCCTGTAAAGCAATTGTTTTATGAGAGAACAATCTTAATATCGCCTCGTTACTCTTTACGCAAGTAACTCACGGGTATGCCCAGATGTTCCTGATCCATATTGATCAGCTTCATCTCGTACTCGGCTAGCTTGTCCTTGTTCGGCGACTCAAATATAAAGACGATAGATTCAGGATTGTCCCACGCCCTGAGGGTCACCGTGTCGTCCGCACCGGCGCATCGCAGTATCTTCGACATGCTGAAAGGGTTTCATGATCGATTAGCATCGTGTCAAGCATTAATTATCGCAATCCACCGGCTCTAGACCTGCTCTTTTTGACGTGTCTCAAAAATCCCCCCCCCCCTCCCTCTTCGACTTTAAATCTCACAAAGCGCTCGCGTGTTTATTTGCATTTCGCGGAGCGAAAAGCGTGAAGGAAAAGGAATATAGCGCAGCCAAAAAGAACACATCACCGTCCCTTTGTTCGAAGGGACAGCCGGCCCGGCGCATAACCTTCAAATTAACGTGTCTCACCAATTGATGCTCATTCCCATCGACAGATTGCGATCGCAACGGTACTTGTCGAAGCCGTCGCTCCTGAGATTCAACGAGACGAGGGAAACGTGCGCGTTGTCCATCGCCTGGACCTGAATCCCCGAGTCCGAGCATTCGAAAGTCGCCTCGGTCAGGAGGTCCTTCACCGCGTCCAGCACCTTCTTCAGGATCGCGCTCTGCGTCAGGCGTGCCTCGAACATCGTGCCGCTGCTGCTCACGCGCCGACAAATTCAACGTGCTCAAATAAGCAAAACTCAACGTGCCGCAAGCCGCAAGCGGTGAAAATTCGTCCGGAGCAACAAGTTTGCTGTCCTCGCTGCCCTTTTAGAAAGTGGAGTGGAGGATGGGTTTACCCGCGCTTCTGTCGCGCGCTCGTAAGTAGGCCGGAAGTAGATGGCATCCTCGAGTTTCTCGAAACTCGAAAAGTTCTAATTCGCTTTCTCGAAAGTTTATAAAACTTTTCAGAATAGCGAATAGAAATTGGCTATTTCGAAAATTAACCGTAAATTAAAGGTTAACAAACGTTTTGGAAATAGTAACCCACGACGGTTAATTTTCAAAATAGCTAATTTCTATATTCGCTATTCTGACCGAAAAGTTGACCGTCGGTTAATGTATCCGGTATTCAAATATTCCGCGATATGCGACACGTGAAACATATATAATTTATATTTAAAAAAGGCAATTATTTAACTTACGATTACGCATACGAAAAGAATTGTTATTAATCGTTAAAGCATTAACTGTGTTATATATTTCCGCAATGTACCAGATTTGCAGTCATTCAATTATAATTGACACGTGGATTTGTTGATAAAAGATGTACTGATCGCGGTTTTTCGAGTTACAGTTTATTCTCTGTAATTTTCTTTGTTAAAAAGAACTACTGAATAGAAAAACGCACGAACGGTGAACTGGGTGAACAGATTTATCACGAAAGAATATACGTAAAATAATAACTTTAATGATATAATAGAGCTTATATAATGCTTCGCTTAAGCCTGATATTCATTGAAATTCATCGGAAGAAATAATAGTTACAAAATGCTTAAATACGGCTACAATCGCTTACGCTACTATATCTAAATGCATGCAGTCTCATTTGTTTAGATTACGCAGCTACTGTGATATTTACACGTTATATACGGAATCAAAATCTCATAAAAAGAACTGGGTCGGCGAGTATTAAGACGATGTTTCGTTCATTGTTTTAAGAAACCGATGTCGCCTGTCATGTTCTCCAATTCGCTGAACATTTTATCGAGGTGCTGGAACAAGAAGTCGAATGTCAATGTTGTATACAAAATATTATCGAGATATTTTAACAATATGCAATTAATCATGCGCAACACTCACGTCTGACGGTTCCTCGTCATTTCGCGTTGTTCTCGACGGCTTAGCCCTAAACGCTATATTTCCATCATCGTCGATATCTTCATCTTCATCGTCGAAGTCTCCCGCATTGATATCCTCATCATCATCAGAATCATCCGGCTCCTCGACATTATCGTCATCGTCATCGTCGTCGTCGTCATCGTCATCGTCATCGTCGTCATCATCATCATCATCATCATCGTCGGTATCACTGTCATTGTGCTTCATCTTGAACATCTCATCGTAATCTATGGGTTCCTGTTTGATCTCCGTAAGCATCACCATTTCCTCGACGGTGTTCGCCTCGGTTGGACATGGTGGGTTAACTTTCGACGCCGAAGGTATTTGAAGAAACTGTGACGTCTACATAGGAAAATAAAAGCATTATTAATCTCTTTGGAATGATTGTAATATATATTAAACACGCAAAACACTATGTAGTATCATTTTGCCTGATCTTAAAGATCAAGCATAACGAAATATGTTAAGTAGTTTTTCCAAGCGATACAATAAGTACGCACAATTGTGCGATACAACAATACACAACATAACGATATTGATTTTATATGTATTACCAAAGGTTGTTCTTCTTGCGTCGATAATCCAGGCAAATGAGAGTTTGTGTTTTCCTGAACTTGCGAGGCTGGTTTTCTTTGTGCTTTATTGGAATTATCTTGCAATCGCGCTTCCGCGCTGTCCACATTTTGATTTGCCGACGACTTATTCGCGCGATTGATCTTGTCTTCCTTCGTTTCGTCAGTGTTACTTTCTTCTTCTTTCAACTCGTTAACATTGAGCTTAAGTTCAACGTGATTCGCATTCCGTTCCTTCTCCACTTGTGCAGCGTTGCTTGGCTCCTCCTTAACTTTCTTAGCGTCAAGCTTAGGTTCTTCGGAAAGACAAGTGTTACCTCTCTTCCGTCTAAATCTAACGTTAATACTTCTCTTGTCCCACATTAAACCGTATGCTTGTTTGTAATCTGATATCGCGTCGTCTACGCTATTGTATCTCATAAGAATATTTCTGCAACAAAATGTAGGGATAATATGATAAAATTGTAAAAAAAAAAACAACTTAATAATTCCGCTAGATTTAGCATAGCAAATAAAGCAAGTTAATAAGATATCTATAACTCACCGTGTGTTCTTCATCTTTCGCGTTTCTTCGTCTTGCGCCTTTGGAAATTTACTTTTTATTTCGCTCGTCTTAACAGATTCCGGCAGATTTCCTATAAACAAGGTATAGGGATCTATCTCCTCGGGATTATCCTCGTCTCTTAATGACTTTTTCTCGACTTTCAAGTGCCCGACACCAAACTTGATTTTCTCCAATTCTTTTATCGCCTCGTCAATATTCACATCTTCCGCCATTTGAATGAAGCAATATCTCGGCCCACACGGATTTTGAAAATGTATGTTCAGTATCTCTGGATGAAACTGGCCAACAATGTCCTTGTCCAGATCCGTATCGGGAAACTTGATTATTAAGCTCTGCGCATTAACTTTGTTCTTCATGTTATATTCGCTTTCAATTTTCAGAGCCCTTTCCGCATCTTCCCTATTCCACGGCTTGTTGACATAACTCTGAGACATCGGCTTCCTCTGTTTATTCTTCTTCACTACCTTTTCCTGAAAAAATTCAATCGCATTAGCCATCCTCGCAACGAACACATATACCGTATGAAATATGTTCGTAACAGTACAATTTTCACATCCTGATCCTCCGTCTCCTCGGTACGTCGGTTGCTCACGATTCCCGGTGGGATGGAAGGGATGGGATGATTAGGTAGAGGAACGGTCATGTGACTCATTATAGCGTCATTGGTCGCCGCGGGATAATTATTCCTTCGCCAGTCCAATCCGAGATTACCCGCCAGCGTCGCCCCGAAATATGCAGCTTGATCAAACTGACCCTGCGGCTGTCCGAACCGCACCACCCTTCTATTTTTACGAAAATTATTTCTCTGAACATACATATTGTTCCTATTGTGAAATCTCTCGCGACGTACGTAGTTACCCCTGAGCGGAATCTCCCTCTGAATCGTATTAGCGATATCGTGCGGAGTCGGATGCGGCAAGGGGGACGTTTGCGGCGCTATCCACTGCCAGGGGGTGTGCGCGTGGGTCCATTGAATGGGAGCCACTTGGGAAGGCACTGGTCCGAATACGTGCGGCGGAGGTGGGACTCCGCTCGGCGGAGGCATAGGAGGCAAGGGTGGCTGCCCGGGTAAGGGCTGAGCGATGGTGGAGGGTGTGGACGACGACGAGTAATTGGCGTACGGGGAGGCATCGTATCCGAAGCTGATGGACTCGTGCTTAAAATAGTTCCGTTTGCTCTCGCTGTTTTCCTCGGGCACCTGAGGATCAAGAAAGCATGAATTAAAAACGGAGCGGGCGCGCCGTGACTCGGTGAATTTTACGACGCGCACGGATCGGCCGCTGCCGCTCGTTGGAGGGAGCGATCATTTCGAACGGACGTCGGTGTAAACATTGCGGTCGCGTGTGTAAACATTGTTTTGGCATTAGACAAATTAACCTAGAATAACCTAGAAGATTGGGAAACGCGCGCGAGCGAAACGAGAGGGGCCACTGCGCGTCCACCGACTATCGCACGACGGGGAAACGACGTAGGAGGACGTAAGCTCGGGCATTACCGCGCGCTTCATGCTGCCAGGCTGAACGTGACTCGCCTTACAGGGTAGCAGCATTTCCTGAGTTACAACGTAAACAACATCGTAGCGCGAGCATGTGTGACAAGCGTAGCCGCGACTGGCCGCGACGAGGAGGCGCCAGGGGTGCCAACCCCCTTCCGCGCGCGCGCGTGCGACGATCTTTCGCGAGAGGTAAACAGAAACGACCCTGACCCGATCCCGACGAGGTGACGAGGCGAAATTGCGTTGTTACGCAATTCATCGTAGCGTCACGCAATTTGCGAGCGCGTCGTTTGCAATGTTTGCATCCGCGAGATGCCGAACATTCCCGCTTTCTTTTTCGCGCTCTTTTTTTTTTTTTAAACTATCGATATCGATCCGCACGCGTTGCGCGCACGTGACGACGCGGACGCGAAAGTATCGCGTCGTTTAAAGTTCAAACGCGCGAATAAAATCGCAGAGATGACACTGTAAAGAGAGACTTCAACGTAAAGAGAATTATAGCTTATAGAATTATTATTATATACTGTTTTATTTTTACAATATGTAGCAAGCTCGCAATTTTTAATTATAATTGACATCAATTTGTAATTATGAGTGAGAGTCGAGGTGGTTTCTCGTGTATACTACTGGCTCTCCCTAACTTTCTTTGTGTAAAAAAAAAAGGATTAAACGATACATACACAGATTAATTGACCACGAAGGATACACAAAATAATAACTTTAATGATACAATAGAGCTTACATAATCATGCACTTAAGCATGGTGTTTGAAATTCTTTGAAAAAAATAATTACAAAACGCTTAAATACGGCTTTATAATCGCTTACGCTACTGTATTTAAACACATGCAGTCTTATTCGTTTATATTACGCAGTTACTGATTTATACACATTATATGTGGAATTACATTTCATGAAAAGAACCTCGGATTCGAGTGTGACGGTGCGTGTCCAAATATTAAAATTCAAGCGTTTTTCAAGAAACCAATGTCGCTCGTCATATTCTCCAAATCGCTGAACATCTGGTCAAGGTGCTGAAATAAGATACGAGATATTTTGTGTTCTTAGTAAAGTTAAAAAGGACTTTAAGTAGATATAATGTAATCAACAATTAATCGTGCGTTGTACTTACATCCGTTGGTTCTTCTTTATCTTGTACTGCTTTCGACGGTCTCGCCGCAAACGCTATATGTCCATTATCAACTTCATCTTCATCGTCCTCTTCGAAATCTTCCTCATTATTATCCTCGTCGTCGTCAGTATCGTCCGGTTCCTCAACATCGTCGTCATCGTCATCGTCATCGTCGTCGTCGTCATCATCATCATCATCATCTTCATCCTCGTCATCGTAATCTATAGGCTCCGTTTTGATTTGCGTGAGCATCACCATTTCCTCGACATCGGCCTGCGGACGCGATGATGGATTTTCCGATGTTGAAGGTACTTGAGAAGACTGTGACATCTACATACATATGACAAATAGAAGCATTATTAGCTCTTCAAGACGATCGTGATATATAAATCGCGCGAAGCATTACACGGTTTCGTAATGCCCGTTTTTAAAGGTCTATAATACTGAAATGTAATGAATATCAATGAATATAAATTGTTTTTCCAACAGGTAATGTAAGAATTGATTATTTGCATACAATTGCAACACAACATTATGCAGCTTAACAATACTGATTTTATATATGTTACCAAGGGTTGTCGTTGTTGCTCTTGCATTGTCTTGTCTGACGTGATTGAGGTTGGCAACAAAGAGGAATGAGAGTTCACATTTTCCTGAACTTGCGAGGCCAATTTATTTTGCGCTTTACCGGAATTATCTTGTAACCGCATTTCCACGCTGTCCACATCTTGACTCGTCGACGATTTATCCGCGTGGTTGGCTTTATTCTCCTTCGTTTTACCAGTGTTATCCTCTTCCTTCGACTCGTTAACATTAGGCTTAAATTCAACGTGATTCGAATTCTGTTCCTTCACCAGTTGTGCAGCGTTACTCGGTTCGTCTTTAACTTTCTTAACGTCAGGCTTAAGTATCTCGGGAAGGTAAGCGTTACCTTCCTTTCGTCTAAATTTAACAATGATACTCCTCGTGTCCCACATTAAACCGTACGCCTTTTTGTAATCCGCTATCGCGTCATCTACACTATTATATCTCATAAAAGCAAATCTACAACAAAATGTAAAGATAAGATAAGCACAATACAGTCAAAGATATATAAATATTTATAAGGTATCTACAACTCACTGCGTGTTCTTTAACTTCCGTGCTCTCGATACATCCACTCGTGCCTTTGGAAATTTGCTTTTTATCTCGTTTGCTTTAACAAATGTGGGCAAATTTCCTATGTACAAATTGTAAGGATTTATATCCTCGGGCTTCGTGTTTCGGACATCCTCGTTTCTCACCGCTTTCTTCTCGACTTTCAGGTGTCCCGTACCAAATTTAACCTTCTCCAGTTCTTTTATAGCTTCGTCAATATTCACGCTCTTCGCCATCTGAATGAAGCAGTATCTCGGACCGCTCGGATTTTGAAAGTGTATATTCCGTATACCGGGGTGAAACAGTCTAACAATGTCCTTGTTTAGATCCGGATCGGGAAACTTAATTATTAAGCTCTGCGCATTAACTTTGTTCTTCATATTGTATTCGTTTTCAGTCATCAGAGCTCTCTCCGCATCCTCCCTATTCCACGGCTTACTAGGATAGCTCTGAGACATCGGCTTCCTCTGTTTGTTCTTCTTTACTACCTTTTCCTGGGAAAAATTCAATCGCATTAGCTGTCCGTATGACAAACGTCGTGAAAACTGCTTGAAATATGTTCACTATAGTACAATTTTCACATCCTGATCCTCCGTTTCCTCGCCATGCCGATTGCTCACGATTCCCGGCAGAATGGAAGGTACGGAATGGGAAGAAAGAGGAACAGTCATGTGGTTTATTATACCGTCGTTCGCCGCCGCGGTATAATTATTTCTTTGCCACTCCAACCCGAGACTACCGGTCAAGGCCGCGCCGAAGTATGTATTATGATCGAACTGACCCTGCGACTGCCCGAAACGCATGGGCCTTTTGTTTCTACGATGAAAATTATTTCTCTGGACATACACGTTGCTCCTGTTGTGAGCGAACCTCTCGTGACGTACGTAGTTACCCCTCAGCGGCATCTCTCTCTGAATTGTATTAGTAATCTCGCGCGGAGTTGGAGGTGGCAGAGACGGCTGCGACGCTATCCACTGCCACGGTGGATGCGCCCACGCTTGAATGGGAGTTACTTGGGAAGGCACTGGTCCGAATACATGTGGCGGAGGTGGGACTCCGCTGGGCGGCGGAGGCATGGGAGGCAAGGGTGGCTGCCCGGGTAAGGGCTGAGCGATGGTGGAAGGTGTGGACGACTGCGAGTAATTAGCGTACGAGGCTGCTGCATCGTATCCGAAGTTGATGGACTCATGCTTGACGAAGGTCCGTTTGCTCTCGCTGTTCTCCTCGGACACCTGAACACCGAGAAAATATGAATTAAAACGGAGCGCTCGCGCGGTGATTCGCGAATTTTATAACGCGCACGATCGGACGCTGCTTCGTCGGAGCGGCAATTATTTCGGCGCGCGAGCAGCGTCGATGCAATCGCGGGTGTAAATATTGCTGAGCGTGGACAAATTAACCTAGAATAACCTAAAAAAATTTGTCACGAGTCGAGAGGGAAAAGAGCGCGACGCGTCGCCGAGTGTCGCACTGAAAGCGAGGGACGTAGCTTCGGCATTACCGTGCGCTTCATCCTGCCGAGGAATCGACGCTTCTCCCTCCTCACAACATAGCAGCGTCGCGTGAGTTACAATGTAAACACATCGTAGCGCGTACACACGAGTGACCGAAGTGACAAGCGTAATCACTCGGATGACGCCAGGAATGCCAACCCTTCCGCGCGCGCGCGCGCGCGCAAAATCTTACAAATTTTTATAAGATACGAAATGCGAAGTAAACGGGACGACCCTGACCCGACCTTGACGACTTCACAACGGGAAATTACATGTTATGCAAATCGTTATTGTACACGCGAAAACACGAGCGCGTTCGCGTCCATGAGACACCGGAGACACGTTTTCCCGGAGTTTTTACTCTTTCTCCTCTCTCTCTCTCTCTCTCTCTTTCTCTTTCTCTCTCTCTCTCTTTGTTTTTCAAGCCATCGATCCGCGACGCGTCGCGCACACGTGACGACGCGGGCGGATGCGTCAAATAGATTGAATAAAATAACGCATGAAGTTGTGATTAAAGAATTTATTAATTTTTTTTATGCCGCGAAGGAATTCATAATAAGGGGACCAACCCTTGACCTCTTAAATTTTTAATATTTTACTGTACACCTTATTCGATCATTAATATAAAGTACCTACAGTAACTCTGTCCAGTGCGCAACAGTTTATAAAATATTAATGTTTAAAACTTTCGTTGTAATTGTTCGCACACACGGCAACAAAAATACATTCCATGACAATTAATCTTCGGTGTCGGAACTCTCAATTTGTGCACTATCGATTCAGATCACAATCTGTACATGTTTTTGAAGAATATCTATCATATAGAAACAATTAAGACACATTACTAATTTGCACATTTAATGAACGCGACTTCTTTGCATAAGCATGGTTTATTTATTATTAATATCGAAAAAAAACATTTTCAACATTAGTATTTAATAAACTATTGCGCATTGGACCGTTGCTGTACCTTGTATTAGTGAATAAAGTATACTGTAACATACTAAAAATTTTGCAAAATTCAAGAGGTCAAGGTTTTGTCCCTTTGTGAAATATAAACAGATATTTAAGACTTTATGAATAATTAACTATGACATTTGGGAGGCCGCTGACTTCTGTGTAGATTTCAGTGAAGTTGTTGCCACGGAAGTAGAGATATCGCAGTTTGACGAGATCAGCGAAAGTGCCATTGTCCACCGTGTGGATGCCATTGTCGGACAGCTTGATGTATTCCAGATTGAAGAGCCCGGCAAAAGTGCCGACTACAAAATGTGAGACAGTTTGTTTCCGCTCAGGTCCAGTTGTTCCAGCTGAGATAGATCCCTGAACGTATCCGGCTCGAGAGCGCTGATCTCGTTCTGCTGAAAATAGAGTCTCTTCAGACCGATCAAGTCGCGGAGGACCGACCTGGAGACGCTTGTTATCCGATTGTCATTTAAGTAAAAATTCTCCAGCTTGTTCAATCCTCGAAAGGCACCACTCGGCAAGTCCTCTAGCCGATTGTAGTCCAAGTAGAGGTAATTCAGTTCGGTTAACCCGGCGAAGGATCCCGGCGCGATGTGGGAGATTTTATTGTTTAGAAGGAGCTCCAAGTTGGGCAAACCACGGAAGGATTCCCTCTTCAGCACGGATATTCGGTTGCTTTATTCAAAAACAAGTGCGCTGACACGTTCTTAAAGCCGTTCTCTCGGATACCCAATTGTTCCAAGGCGCTTTGCCAGAAAACGGGCAATCGATCCTCGAAATGGCTTTGCATAACTCCGACGAGGACCCCAGCGCGATGTCTTCCAGATTGGAGAGCCCGGCAAAAGTGCCGACTACAATGTGAGACAGTTTGTTTCCCCTCAAGTCCAGTCGTTTCAACTGAGACAGATCCCTGAACGTATCCGGCTCGAGAGCGCTGATCTCGTTCCGCTGAAGATAGAGTCTCTCCAGACCGACCAAGTCGCGAAGGAGCGACCTGGAGACGCTTTTTATCCGATTGTCATTTAAGTAAAGATACTCCAGCTTGTTTAATCCTCGAAAGGCACCGCTCGGCAAGTCCTCTAGCCGATTGTAGTCCAAGTAGAGGTAATTCAGTTCGGTTAACCCAGCGAAGGAATCCGGCGCGACGCGAGAGATTTTATTGCTGCTGAGCCAAAGGAATATCAGTCGTCCGGGATTAAGACTCGAGAAATATTCCGCCTCGATCGCTTCGATATCGTTGTGTTCCAGTTCGAGAATTCCCAAGCTTGACAGCCCGGCGAACGAGTCCTTCGGTATCGAATTGATCTTGTTGTCTTTCAAATTCAGCGACGTCAGGTGTCTCAAATCCGCGAACAAGTACCCCGATAACGGTACCACATTGCCGCCCAAGTAGAGGACCTTCAAGTTGGGCAAACCGCGGAAGGATTCCCTCTTCAGCACGGATATCCGGTTGCCTCGATTCAGATACAAGGTCATCGTCGACACGTTCTTGAAGGCGTTCTCTCGAATCTCCAAGAGGTCCAGGTCCCAGAGGAACAATCGATCCTCCTCGAAAAGGCTTTGCGTAACTTCGACGAGGACCCCCTTGTAGTGGCAAACGTTGTAACCATCGTTATCCCGGCAGGTCGTCTCCTTCACCTCCGACGAGGCCCTCACCGAGAGAAACAGGATAACGACTTGCGAAAAGAGCAGAAGAAACCGCGACATGGCGAGAGAGTTCGAATCAGTCGACACGCCTAACCGAGTGACACGGACGCAACTGCAATTACGGGTTTTATATCTCGTGGAGAGTTATTAGCGATCGATTACATAGCGCAGCGTGACTTTTGGCATTATTGATTATCGTCACTTGCTGAGAAACTAGCGCGACTGCATTCTTATGCTGGGTCTACAGTGTCTTGTATGGCCTGGTCCTTGACGGTAACCCAGTCGCCTTCTTCATAAAAATCGTTAAGACCGAGCCAAGTCGCGTTCGCGTTTATTTCTTGTAACATACGCGAAAGAATCCTTTCCTCGGAATTCGAATTGATAATAGCCAAATGACCTAATCACGTGTGAAATACGATGAGAAATCCTCTCTGCTAATTTTTCTAATTTCTCTGATACAAGCGACTTTGAGCTGATTATACAAATACACGTCCATTCAATGACGATAGCTTAATATACATAGTATATCATGAATTATTTTCTTTATCTCCGTCCTGGATACAAGTCTGGCGAGCCTTGTTCCAGGTAACTTTGTGAGGGTAAATCCTGTGCGTGCTCGTACCATCAGATGACAAGAGAGAACCATCCCTCTTATCTATAAAATAATAAAATCGCTTGAAGCATCCGACTCTCGGTCGAGCACTGAGCAGTGCCGAGCAGCGCCAACGGGGAGCGCTGCTAACGGACATATGCTCACGGATGCTCCGCTGCCAGTTCGCGGCTTTCACAATTCACAGAGCGAGCCGAGCGAGCGTGCATATTGGAGTGACATGGCTACGAGCATCACGGAGGAAATCGAGGCAAGTATTTCGAAAGCGTGGCGCGCGACGGAACGCGTCGCGTGGGAACGCCGATCTCGCACCGCGGGATACGGCGCGCCCGGGGACGGCGTTCCCGCCCGCGTGCGGGCGGCGATACCTTCCCGGCGGATCCTTCTCGTATCCTTCTCCCTCCGCGTCCCTCTCTGCCTCTTCCATTCCACCGCCTCGGGCCTCCACGTTACTCCGAATGTTCGCCGTGTAGAAAGTGTCCTAGAGCCGCGAGTTCCGCGACGCTTTTCACGCTCGCGAAGGTGCCCCGCCGCAGCCGGTCGCCCCCCCTCGTCATCTATGAATAATCGCCGTTACGAAATACCGCCGGGCGATCGCGAAAGGCGGTGTGAAACCGACCCGGCGAGACGATGCGCACGCGATACGCGATCCGCCGTACAGGTTAGCCCGGCCACGCGTAAGGTCCCCCCCCCTTCCCCTCTCCCCCCAGCGTGACCGCTGGAGTCGACCCTTCCATCGTGATTCTGCGGGGATGTCGAGGGATGAACAGCGATCTAAACGTAAACATCTTTTTCAGGAAATCGATCGTAAGCAGAATACGGAAGTAGCGAGCACCGGCGAGTTCCCACCCGAATACTTAATCAAGCATCCGCTGCAAAACACATGGACTTTATGGTATTACGAGCCCGACAGGAATAAATCATGGGAGGAGAGCCAGCGGGAGATAACGAGCTTCGATACAGCTGAGGATTTCTGGAGGTAGCTCTATGTTTCTCTTCTCTTTCTTTCTTTCCTCCTTTCTTCGGCGTATAAAAAAAAAACGTCAAAAACTTACGAACGTGAATTACAACAAAGGAACTGTTTTTTTTTTTATGTACAGCTTATACAACCACATAAAGACAGCGTCCGAGTTAAGGCAAGGTTGTGACTATAGCATGTTTAAGCAAGGAATTCGGCCTATGTGGGAGGACGATCAGAACAAGGACGGCGGACGATGGCTAATAAATCTAGATAAGAAGCAAAGGGCTACGGATCTAGATAATTTTTGGTTAGAAATTCTGCTTTGTATGATCGGGGAAGCCTTCAACGAGTTTTCCGACGACGTTCGCGGAGCTGTTGTAAATGTCAGGCCAAAGGGAGACAAACTCGGTGTCTGGACATCGAATGCGGATTGTGCGGATAGTGTTATGGAAATTGGGTAAGGGAATTGGGCAAACTACTTGCAGGACTCTTGTGAATTTTTTGAGCTTATCGACACTCTTATGATTTTAGCCGAAAACTGAAGGAAAGATTAAGGATTACGTCTAAAACGACCATGGGATACCAGGTACATAAAGATACCGCGGCCAAAGCTGGCAGTCAAACAAAAAATACTTATACACTTTAAATTTCGCTAAATTTATGATATCACCCCCTGAGTTCATTAAAATATGTTGATTCAAAAGTCACCGGATTAGATATTGATATAATTGTGTGGAACTATATCTTTGCATTATGTTGAAGGAAAGAAATTAATAAAATTTCATTTTCGAAAGCACGTTACGTCGTCGTTGTAGTTATGTTTCCGTAATAACGACAGAGACTAAATGAAAATCAATAAATCATATATTGAAGCGAAATAGATAAGCATATTATTAATATAGAAATTTAGTTTAAGGAATATAGCGTATATAGTTAACAGATATAATTTATGAGAGATACGCGCGGGCTGCTGTATTTTTTGTGGCTGATAACACTGTATGGCTAGGACAAATTTATATGTTTCGATATAATTTGTGCAACCTCTCATTTTTCAACAGAATAAATCCTTGTAACCTCTTGTAATATTTCTGTACAGTAGTAAGGCACATGCAATTATACTCGAGATTTTCTTATAAATATCAAAAAGGTGTACTGGCATATATGCTCTCGTACCTTTATTTATATCACCTATAACTTCTACATTAAATTATCTACTCGATATACTATCGAGTTTCTTTTATCACCCATTATATCACATTTGATTAACAAAGAGGGTAAGTTAAGGCACAAATTCGGCAAGCTCTGGCGGAAGACTTGCGTAGAAAGATTTCGTATTGATATCATATATTCTTATCTTTCAATATTAATTCCTCTACAAGTTCCTTAAGATCTCTCCGTCTACCTTTTTCTAAAGCACGTATCAAATTTATGGCCCATTGCTCCGTGTTGCATTGCGACATATACATTTTCAGAATCTACAAACAGAAATTATTGTCTCAAGTTCAATATAAGTTTATATTTCAGATATCTGCCTACATAGTATATATATACATCCATATATATGCAAAATCTTTATTCTAAACGCATAATCTTACCTCGTAGCTTTGCTCCTTCAAATCATAAGGATATTTACTTTGTACAGCATCAATTTCATATTCTCTAATACCTAAATGTCTAGCTACATCTCGCCAAGATCGACCCAGCCTATCTCTGACTTGCAGCAACACTTAAAAAAAAAAAGATATTTATATATACGAAAAGAAAAATTAAGAATATTGTAACTTAAGATCTTAAAAAATACCTGTTTCTTGTAGCAATTTTTTTCTTTTGTAAAGATTATATTGTTCTTCGTGTTCAGAATTACACTGTAACGTCTGCGTACTATTCCTGAATAACTTAGCTGAGCTTTCTATCGATGACTGAGACAAATCGTACATAGAATTACACGTGGACTCTGAGCATGTAGACTCTGAAGTTGATGGCAGTACCGAGGCTATTGTAGAGAGGTAACGTATTAGCTCTAAATTGCAGAAGTGTGCAAAAGCACACAATTAATTAAAAAATACTCACTTTCGTCACTTTGATACTTATATGAAGGTAACAATGGCGCAGTCTTCAGCCAATTGTCGTAATCTTCCAACTTGCTTTCTAAGTCAGGCTTGTGAATATATTTCTTTGACATGTACCGAAATGGCTCTATGTCGCTGTAACTTATAATATCCCGTTTCTCCAGTAATCTTATAAACATGTTCAGATCCTTCACCTGGCTCAATTTACGTTTTGAATCGATCTCAAATGCGTAATTGCGTTTCAGTTGATCTAAGGCATCACTGTCAATGAAAGGCTCAGCTACACTAAGGAAGTCGTGACGAAGCAGCTTATACCTCTCGAGCATCTCGTCCTTTCAAAGAGACACTCAGTTTTTCAAGCCAGATTTCTGCGGCAAATAATATATATGCACAAATAAGAGTACAACAGTCTGAAAGAATATTCGAACGGATACTTTCAGTACAATGCACAATAATGCATCTAAATACTCAGAATAAATATTTTATTAAAAACTTTATAAACATTATACCTTACGTATTTTACACCTTGTTTCACGATGTGTCTTCTTTGAAAGGCTCTATCACCAGGCTGTTTAATTTTGGCATCCTGCCAAGTTCTCAGGTTCATATAATCTGCAGCACTTGATTTATTCACAAAATATTTTTAATTCCAAATAATTAATTCTCGAATAAAGTATTTAATACTCATAATATAATGCATGTGAAGCGTAATCATTGAACTTGTGACAACTTAAATTCGAAACTGCGAACATCGGCGCTCGACAATCAAAATTATTGTAAAAGTTCCGGGAAGCCCAGATTAGCCTCAGTTAATGACAGATTGACAGGTTTTTTCCTCAATCGTACTTGTTCTTCCCGTAAGTCACAACTGATACCGCGTTCGTAAAGCCTTTCTTTTTGGTTTAGAGAAGCGTCTAGCGAGAAATCATTCAACGGGTGATCAAAGTCAAAGATTCCGCCTAATTAATTGCAAATTGGAAATTAGAACTCAATCAATCAGAACCAAATCAAGATTGAGGTTATTCAATTGATCGAATTCGGGCCACTTCGACCAAACTCCGATTAACTTAATCGTTGATTAGTCCATTGGAAATGACCAATCGCATTTGCCCGATATAAAATACGGTCACCGCTTTGGGCGCTTTGCCGCATTCCCGTATTCCCGGTTGTATACACACGTTGTACGAGGCATTACTCACGTGGGCCACGTGTAATCATGGAAAATAGGAATAAAGTTGAATATCTTATTGTCGATACAAGCGCTTTCATAAGAAATGCTGCCTTGCAGGTAATTATTGAGTGAGATATAAATTTATATAAATCGCGTATAAATGAAGGCGAAGATATTTAATTCTAACCAAGAAGCTGTGTACATGTGTGTTTCATCAATGTATTTGCAACTAAGATATAATTTTGTTCAAAAGTATCGCTTTATTGAAAATACAACGTATAAATATATTCTAGCTCCTCCGTTTCTAACGAAATTTTAATTTAAAAAATTTACTTGTAGGACATTGGAGTCAACATTTTGACCGAACAGGCTGTCGTCGACGAGATCACGAGCAAGAGGCAGTTGAGAAGATTGGTCGTACTGCCGTACGACTTGAAGATTCAGGAGGCTTTTGCTGAAAACATTAAATTTGGTAAATAAAGCTCATTAGCATCTTTGTGGTTGTCGAAAGTATGTGCGAGAAGACATATGATTGAATACAGCGTATATTCACTGTTGCGCAGTAGTCATTTCTTTGTTTCAAATTCTCTTTCCACTTAAGACAGTTTATCACTAACGCGAGGAACGAAAGCGCTGTATGTATCATACACGCAGCAAACAATATATATACTCTATTGTATTTCTATGTACTTGTGTTACTAATATTTTTAATATATTTACAGTAACTGAATTTTCAAAGAAAAGCGGCGACTACATCAGCTTGTCTGCTACTGACATCAAAGTAATTGCGCTCACGTATCAGTTGGAAAAAGAGAAAGTCGGGACAGCACATTTAAAGGACGTTCCAACGATAAGGGCCATTAAATCTGCGGAAGATAAACCAAGCGGAGATGATCCTAAACTGCCAGTTGGTTTCTACATGCCGAAGAAAAGGGTAAGATATTTTAATTCTGTATACATATACTTTATTAATCTAAATTTATATTCTGTATCTAGGAGAGAAAAGAATCGGACGTGGATAACAATGCAGAAGCATCAAATAATACGGAAAAGATAGATGTTGAAAAAGATATCACGCACATACAGATTATAAGTAATTCGGCGGTAGATAATGCAACGAATGATGCAGAGATAAATGACACGGAAAAACAATGTACTCCTTATGCATCTGCATCTTCAGACGAATCACAGTCAGATTATGAAACGGCTGCGTCGGATGACGAAGATAAAACGGTTGATTTAGCTGATAAGTTTTCCAAATTAAAGTGCAATCCAACTGATTTAGAAGTAGAGGGTGAGAGCGAGGGCAAGTGTGTTGTGGATGACGTTCTTGCTCCTGTCGATACGTCCAAAAGTGACGAATCGTCTGAGGATGAAGATGAGGATGACGAGGATGATGACGATGATGATGACGACGATGACAGTGGTTGGATCACACCAGGTAAATTTAATTTTATCAATTAACTTTTTTAAATAAGAATTAATGCTTAAGTATATACAATTAAAATATGGATTTTTGAAATTAATTACCATTAATCTTGTATTGTCATTTACAATCTTTAAAATCTCCAATCAACCTTGTATAAAACTAAGACATACATGAGATAAGAATGTAAATCGAACTCAAGATCTGCCGCGACTATTAATCAACCGATCTCATATATACATATATTCAAACAGTTAATTTTTAATAATTTCTCTTTTGACAGCAAATGTTTCCAATATAAAGAAGCAAATGGACTCGGAGATTCTCGAAGAAAAAGCTGCAACCGTCGCATGCTTAACGATGGATTTCGCGATGCAAAATGTGCTCATGCAAATGGGACTGAATGTGGTCGCACTGGATGGCAGAGTGATTAAACAGATGCGAACGTTCATATTCAGATGTTACGCCTGTTTCAAGACTACCAGCGTCATGACAAAGATTTTCTGCCCGCACTGCGGTAACAGGACGCTGAAGAAAGTCGAGGTCACGTTAGATGAGAATGGGAAACAACAGATTCACATCAATTTTCGGAAACCTCTCTCGGCCAAGGGAAAGAAGGTATGCTGCACCAGTTTCCGATGTAATCCACCGAGTTATGCGAATGCGAAAGGTGGCAAAAGTAAAATTGACGAAATTTTTCAGTTCTCGCTACCGATGCCGAAGGGTGGAAAACACGCCAACAATCCCATTTTATGCGACGATCAACCGATGCCGGATCAACGCCCGTCACGTTTGGCGCGCGTAAAAAATGATCCCCTCGACGACGATTACATAGCTGGATACTCTCCATTTGTTATGCGCGACGTAAACTCGAAGTCGGCTATGCTGGGCATAAGACCGGACGGTGCCGTCA
Source organism: Temnothorax nylanderi (assembly GCF_030848795.1). Classification (NCBI taxonomy): domain Eukaryota; kingdom Metazoa; phylum Arthropoda; class Insecta; order Hymenoptera; family Formicidae; genus Temnothorax; species Temnothorax nylanderi. The sequence continues at coordinate 1,654,911 of NW_027249069.1, read as the reverse complement.
AGTACTGGATGAAGAGAAACCCTAATGAATCTAAAAAGAGACGAAAATAAAAACTATTTAATTGTTAAGTCAACGTTGTCATTTCGAGAATTCACGATTATCCTTTATCCTTATGTTAGATGTTCCTGTAAATATTTGCATTTCTGCATTTAAGAGTACCTACCTACTTAATTATGTCACATAATTATAATTTTTATAACATAAATTTTATAACAGTTTATTATATACGTAATAAAAACTTTATTTGGCAATTATCATGTTTGTTTTTGCAAAAATTACATTGACAAAAAAAATGCCCCGGGTGAGGATCGAACTCACGACCTTAAGATTATGAGACTTACGCGCTGCCTACTGCGCTACCGAGGCTCTTGTGCTACTTAGTCCAAGTCCGTCAATATTAGGTAAAACATAAAAATGACATTCTCAGTGCGATTGATTAATCAATAGTGCTAGAAGGATAGAAGACTACCCTCAAAAACACCTCTCACTGGCGACAGCCAGAATAATAGATCACTTATTGCAGCATGTAAAGAGTTCAGTGGACACTAGTATAATATTCACGAAAAATAGAAAAAAATGGCCCCCCACTCCCCACCACGCATCATAGCTTCGATTGAAGATTAGGTTAGGTATATATGCACGCGAGACGACCACGTGTTGTGTCGGATACTTTGTGTTGTGTTTAGATGTAAAAAGTTTTTTTACATTATGACCTATTACATTACGTCACATTATAATACTACATTATATCATTTTTCATTAAAGTGCACTTCTTTCTATTCATTACATTTCATTCATTACATTATATTGATGTCTTTTTACATCATAATTCTGACCATTACATTGTTGTACTTTATTCGAAACGGTAGATGGTTTAATGGTAAGACAGTTGCATGTCAAACGAAAGATTCGAATTCTCAATCTTGTCACATATTATTAGGAATTTTAAGAGGAAAAATATTGAATCATGAATTTTTTATTAAATCTAATTGTAATGATTGTTATATTCTAGGAAAAGAAAAGCTACGATAGAAAAAAAGAAACATGTTATATCCAGAGATATGGAATCTCGAGCCACCGCCGCACCACACTTCCGTGGAAACGATAAATTATAGGAAAGCAGACGTGCCTGTGGCAGTGAAGAATCATTACTTCAATCATTCGGTAAACTTGTTAATAACTTCTTTCAAGATTCGGCTCGCAAGACGATAGGCAATAACTTGATGGCAATAAGTGTTTTCTGTGTCACCAGATATCCGTGGCACTTCCCGACACCGTTACCGTTCCTCAAAGTTTACACAATTGTCTGTCGGAGGATACAGATTATTATCGAATAAATAAGCTGCGTGTCAGTGATCTCTTAAACATAGAGTTCATCGAGGCTTTTGTAAAGAAAGGCAAGTTTATTATTGATTTCCTTTACATATTTGTGTGTATCTTACATTATTTGCGTAGTGTCTACTAATTGCGAAATAAAATACACGTAGTACATACTTGCCTACAGAAAAAAAATCATTTTTTTCTTCAAGCTAATCAAAATAAAAAAAAACATGATACAGAATATCTTACTTTTACACTTAATGAGAATTCTTGTCTGTCAATTTTAAGTTTAAGGATTGATATGGAATTATATGCAGTACGTAATATGTCAAGTTGTCAAGATACACATATATTCTTCTCTTAATTATATTCTTATATTTCTACTAACATCTGCATTTCAAATTTCAGGAGAAATTAATCTTCTGACAATAGAAAATAAAATAGACTTGCAGAATTCCGTTTGTCTAACTCCGACTGGACGCTTGGTACTCTCTTTGCTGGCAGATGATTACCAAGCACTTGGTTTAGAAGGGAAACCCTCTGCCTTCAGCCACAAACCTCATACACGCTACAGTAAGTCTTAGTTATAATTGAGCAATGAATTACATCCTACAATTACATTGTACAATATAACATATGTATTATTTATAGTCTATTTTAATCGAATGTATATTTCTTTTTATATAAACTTGAACGTTTCTTTTTTATATAAATCAAAAGTAGTGAGAATCGATTTAACAAATGATAGTTTCATTCCTGGTAAGAAGAATTATGAAAGAGTTCGAGTAGCATTGGAAGAACGACTCAAACAGACATTTGACGTCATAGTATCATGGGATTCACCAGGTACATACTTCTGCCTTTCTATAATAAATAACGTATTACAGTATTTACATATACATTTCCTTTCTTACACAATTATTTAAATATTTCAGAGATCAACGTATGCCCGTCATCTGTAGCGGCGTGGTTTCATACCCGCAATTATAACGTCTGTCTTTGTCACCAGAAACTTTCGCAAAGGACTAAATATTCATTAACAATTCCTACTTACGCAGACAGATGCAGTAAGACTGATACCGATTTCTTCGAATGGCTTGGAGTCTTCAGCATTGATGGTGATCTGTATGTTTGTTCGCGTTTTTAAATATTTTTTCACGAATGGTAAGACTGAAGGAATATGACAATGATAGTTATAATATTTTTAGGTCTACTGAAAAAGAGGACGATTATGCGAACGCATACCGGTGTCCTTCTCCTTCTATATATGTCGGACAGGTGCAGTATTTGCAGTGGACTGGATTCTTTACACGAAAAAAGATACAAGAAGTGTATAATGTGTTAAAACAATATGTGTTATCGCGAAATACTTTGCAGTGGGTTAGTTTAGACGTACAAGGATTTGCAGACAGTCCCGCTAGTTTCGATTTGAAAGAGCACATGTTCTTCACTGACGGAGACAATAGTTATACTATCGTATTTCGACCTAAAGGTGAAGCCGTTATACGAAGAAATTTAAGCTCTAATAACAAGGTCAGGTAAATCGTTAAATTGTCAATAAATATGTATTTTACACTAGATCCATCTGAGTTTATTTTTTTGCTAAAGCATAGTATTGAGACTCTGACAATCGAAAGTCAATATCAAGCAGAAGAGAGTTTCGTATTGAATAAGGAATCGGATTATAAGGAAAATGTTTTTAAATAAATCAGCATACACTGACAATCTACGAGATTCAATCATAATTTTATTTTATCACGTAGAGGATAATTGATGGCTATAAGTCATGCATTTGGTTGATATAGTAAAATACCATCTTACATTAATATAAATGTGATAAGTTAATAACGAAGGGACAAGAGGTGCAATGAAAAATGAAAGACAACAAAGAATGTACACATATTTGATTAGTCTCTAAAGAAAGTGAAAAAGATATATATAGAAGTTAAATACGCCTATATTTATTGCACAATATTCTGCACGCAATGAATAAGAAAACGTTTCACTCTCAGAATATAGGTAATTCCATCTCTACCGTTGCTCTAAACTGTTCGGTATTTTCATACACCACTTGTCTTTTTATTAACCGATATTAACAATATAAATACTACGAGAGACCTCTGAACTATCATAAATACTAATTTTACATTAACCACATATACATTACCACACTATTTTGACTGCCTCAAAGCCTATCACAAGATAAATTCGAATAAATTTAATACTATTATTTTGCAACGTAATAAAATTATGCGCATCAGTGTAAAGCTGACGCTTATAAATAAATAAATATGTAAAAAGATAATACGTAAAAAAATAAAAGGCTAAACTAAGATATTTGACTATGAGATCAAAGCAGTCTATATATAATAAAATCTTTAGTTTAAGCAGGCATGTCTCTGTAAATAGTAGCAAACGTTTCTTTGTTTTTTTTTTTTTACATTGAACATATATATGACGTTAACATAATGAAAAATGTCCTAGGCATCTTTTGTCAAAAGTTAAGTCACATATCTATATCAGAACGTTTGAATTAATCTTCAGATTAAAATGTGGGAACTATCCGAATCACCGAATTTCATTCTAGAATTATAATACAAATCCTCTATACCTGAAGCAACGGACATGCGAGACTTAGAACGAGCCACGAGTTCGCCTATTTCATCGAGATCTCGATACCTAAAATATAAGTAGTTTCTCGCGTAATCGTAATTCATTTATTTAGAATTAATGCCGCACCGTTGGGTCAAGTATATATGCGTCATCGGGTACGTACCTACTGACAGGCCGACTGGGATTTTCAGATGATTCCGATGAATTTTTCATAGTTGAAAATCCGTCATCTGCATTAAATGACACCGCGTTACCTATGCGAGCATGATAGTCTATTATATAGCTGTGATAGATAATAACTTCGTAAAAAAAAGAAAATATAAAAAAATATATTACCAGAGGGAAATAATATAGTATGTTTTAGTAGGTCACCGCTAATGAACGGAGATAGACTATCGTCATCGTCCGGTAGCATATGATTGATTGAATCTGTTCCGATAGACTCGACCATTTCAAGCCATTGCTGATTGTGCGATCGGAACTTTTCCACCTTTATGCGGGCCGCCCAATTCTTGTCGCACATCTAGGATAGTTCGAATAATTGGCATGTTATTTATACGAAAACGAAAAAATGAATTATTTGCATTCGCGTTTTTAGTTACTTACGGCAATAACATCTAAGCACGTATCACAGACTTTTCGAATTGCAGGATTTTTGTCGTGCATCAGATCGATTAGATATCCCGGGGCTTCTGCAAATAATATCACAATTTATTCATGTAGTTTAAAGATATTCGCAAAGTATATTTGCCGTGTTATTTTGTGTGTCTTTAACGGATCCAACGATTGAGAAAATTGACTATATATTACCATTACCAGTCTCGCGAATCAAATAATCTCGGGTTGAATCATGTTTTGCAATTTGATAAAAAACATAAATAATTTGCAAAACCATTTCATCATCCTCTTGTTTGGCTGTAATGATATGATTTATTGTGAATACTTATTGTATTTGGAAATACGGCTTTCTGCACGATTTTTGCGTTTCAATACATACCTTTAAGGAGTTCGATAAGAGAGAGAAGTATATCAGCTTTACATAACAAACGAGCACAATCTTCATCGTAAGCTGCAGTACCCAGAAATATGACAATCTCAAGAACTATATCATCTTGTGCCTTACCTGTAGATATAAAAGACAACGTGTATAACAAACTAACTAGAGTAAGATTTAATATTATCTCAATTCTACTTATTAACATTAAATTTAAAAAAAGAGCAATGTGAGATAAAAAAAAGATCGTACCTGGAACCAGATTATTGCGTATCCATGGTATAAGATTGCAGCGTTGAATGATTTGAGAGTAATCCAAATCAGGCAATTCTAAATTGCCTAACACGCCGATTACTTCCAGTACAAAGTCTTGAGAATCAGACTGAGTCAGGGCCATAGCGAAATCACCGACAAATTCCTATTAAATGCACACGAGCAAATTATGATGATCGATATTTATTGTATTAATCCTTAACGTTAATGTTTCAACTCACGACAAAGTTTTCTTTCGTCGAATCGTGCTGGGAAATATTTCTAATCATCTTCATCACGAGGGCGTCTTGATTTCTAAATGCGATTTTTATGAGACCTTGCAAACGATTGTTTTCCACCATCAGTTGCGCATTCTTATTGTTGATGGCTAAATTTATGCCGAGCGCTATTAATTCAGATCTTACGTGTTCGTCCTCGGAATTTAATATCATGTTTGTTATCTAAACAAAACGTACAAATGTCGTGAAGTAAATTTCAAGCTTATTAAGTTTATATCAAAATTTCATAGATTTTTATATACCATAGGAATGCAATCTGTATTTGTGAACATTGCTTTCACTTTGTCGTCCATACTTGCATGATAGAGTAGTCCCACAATCGTGCTCTTATTTTTTATGTCAGCTGTGAACATAATATTGACGACACATAAATATATTGAACAGATATCATGTAGAAATTTTATTTTACACATTCTCATATTAAAAAAGAAATTATATACATCTCCTTAGTTACTTTTTAAATAAATCTTACCTTGGCTAAGTAATTTTATCCATTTTGGTAACATACCAACTCTAATCATTCTGGCTCTCAATTTAGCATCGAAAGAGAGATTAAATAACAATTTTAAGGTACTTAATATAAGATCGGGATTATTGTTTTGTAAGAGCCTCGGTAATTTGTCTATAATATTTTCTTCTGCCTGTAAGTGATATATGAAAAATTTATAATGTTATATAACGCAGATATTTGGAGATTTATATAAAATATTATTTAATATTTACCATAAGATCTTTGTTTTCGCGAAAGATCGATAGTTTCTTCAAAAATGTGACAACCAGGATCAACAGATCAGTATTCGTCCTGTCTAACGTTTTAATCAGCATACCGATGACATTCTTTTTACGCATTTTCCTTTCGACTTCCATAGCATTCTCAGCAATATTTAAGAGTAGATAAAATGCAACTCGCAGCAGCTGCTCTTGCTTCTTAGACAAACTCTTGAACTTCTTGCGACTTTTCTCAAGTTCCTCCTTCAGCTTCTTAACGTCACTCTCGGATACAGTTACAGACACCTCCGCAGATCGTCTCTTCACCTCATAATCCAACGGACCCTCCATATTCCAAATATCGTCGATGATCCTGATCTTCCTGTCACAGTTGTCATTATTGCTCGCCGGGAAAAACGTTAGACCGGTGGTGTTCTCAAATTGTTTCCGGCGTTTCTCCATGTCCTCCTTCCACTGGTCATAGCGACGTAATTCGAAATCGATTATATCCATACAAAGAGAGCCAATCTGTACAGGAAAAAAGAAATACGAATGTAGTTCTAGAAATACTTGATTATCTAAGTTTCATCAGCATTCGCAACTTACTCTGTATTCGAGCACGATATTATGAAACTGGCTATACGTTGAGAAGCAAAAGAAAATATAAATGATGTTCGTAGACAATTCTATGCTGCGCCGCCAATCCTCTCTCAGGACTCGAGCTAATGCACTTAACAATGATTCTGTATGAGAACAAAAAATAATTTCATTATAACATTATTATAACCAATGAAATATTTTCAACGGTATATAATATTCTCATCGCCACATGAGTCAAAAATTAAAATTATTATCCAGAAAGAATTATTATTTATAGAAGAAGGTACATAACGCGAGGATTACCATTTTTGGTCAATTCCAAAAGATTATCAGGTACCCTCGCTAATTGTAAAATTAACGATGAACCTTTAATCTTGCCCGGTATTTCCTCGTACAATAACTCGATATAACTATCGACGTTACTAATGACCGCACGTTCAATCTCGCTATTCTCCATGATCATTGAATTCGTCGACGCCGGTCTTGGCGGCTGAGAATTACTACCGCTACCTACGACAATTAAAAGTTCAAGTAAACTTCTAGGGTGCTGCAAACGTAAAAACCACGTTACGTTACCTGCGCTGATGTCATTGGTCCGACGATTTTGTAGATAGTAAATCAACTGCTCAACCTCGTGCAACTTGGATTCGTGTATCAACGAGCACTTTTCCATCACCTCCTTCGCCAAGAGAGAAACATTCGTGTCCGCGTTCAAGCTCTTTAGCCTGATTATCTTCTGGCATTCCTGTACGCAAGGGCAAATGTATCAATAGAGCTCAGGTCAATTGCGAGTCAATTATCTCTTCACATAAGCGAAATAAGAAAATACGTGCCTTGCGGTCGCCAAGCATAGGATCTCCCAGTTCCCCCAATATCAATGCCTCGACGTCATAATTCACCACCAGAGCCTTCTCCGTTGGGTGGACGTCCAAAGTCCCGGATCTCACTTTCCTAAACGTCGAATATGAGAATTACATAAATCTGCCGCGTTACAATTCAATTCCACGAGATATTTTCAACATTTACGCGAGATTATCGTTTATCGAACGTTTTAAGGCACATCCTACGTGAAAGAATCATATTTGACAGACGACTGACAGATCGTTTGACAGATGCAGAAGCAGACAGCCTTCCCTTACCTCTTCAGAAATTTCGCTTCGTCCATTTTATCGCTCGATGTCGATGCTGAAATTCCCGAGTAGAATATTCCTCTGGGCGTACGCCGTTCGCGTACAACTCGCGGACTCTCTCCCTGTCAATTTATTTGCAGTTACTCCATCTCCATGGAGAGAGAACCCGTCGGAAATATCGGAGCATAAGCGCGGACAGCGGCTGCGTCGCTGCGTTGTCGAACGGAGTGAACGTAGCGGCAGAACGTCAGCAGGCTCAAGCCCCGTTCACATGATTATCGCGCGAGAATCCCCGAAGAGACGTCACTGCTAAAGAAGAAGCAGCTTGTTCTTTTTTGTTCCTCCCTCTTCTTCTCTCTGACGTCTAATTATGCATATGTTACACTATTCCTTTTTTAATGCAGAAAGTGCAACATTATATAAGTGCAAGGAACAAATCAGAACAAATCTAACGTCAAATTGTTCAGATTTTTTTCCGACGTCCAATCACGTGTCTGTTTGTACCTCAAGTGCAGAAAGTATGACGTAGTGCAGCTACAAAGAACACATCTCTTATCTGTCATGTTCCCGACATAATGGAGGCGGTGGAGTCGGAGGACGTTTCGCTGAGGACGCAGTTCACCGTTGACGATCTAGACGTAGAAATATTGCCGCTCATTTACGAGATTATTCGCAGGTACGTATTCCCGACGATCCCTCCTGGTTTCGATGCTCGGGCGAGTCGTCAACGTCCAAGATGATCACATAACCTCAAATCGACCTGGATCCAAATTTTCTCAGCGTCGCTTTTATAAAGTTTCGAAAAAAAAAGTTTCTTTTTTTTCCCTTTGAGGACTTCTAGCCAAGATATTAACCGCGTTTTTTATTGCATTTCTGTCGCTTCTTCATATTCGAGTTATTCGCCGCAATGTGGAAACAATTATACCTACTCGTAAAAAATAAATGCAAAATACATAACGGTGGTTGCGCAAGCGGCTATAAATTGAGACGTAGCTTCAAGAGGAAAAGGGCAAACATTCTCGTAGCGATTCAGTTTGTATTCCGCATTATCTGCACTCGTGTTATATGTAGAGAATACTATAGCTATATACATACTCAAAGATATCAAATAATTGTAAAAAAATTCATAAGAATGATGGTTGAGTCACCAAACATAGGCTGTTTCTGAAATGTTTGATCAAACTCCATCAATATATTCCATTAATTAGAGTGATGTCACATGAGCGTAAATCTGCAAACACTTGTTCTCTTACTTGACAATACTCAAGTACGAGAGTGGATTTTGAGAAACTATATAACTGAAATTCCTGAGAGGTTTATCCAAGCATTTTAGGAACGCTCCCACACAGCACAGGATATCCTGAGGGACATTTGTGCATCCACTGGATATCCACCGGTTATTGAGATATCCCAAATGTCTGTAGGACGTCCCTCAGATAAAGTGTGCTGTGTGGGCTCTGTGCAATAATGCGCAACGGATAGAAACGATACGTGGATTGTCAATTAAATGTGGATACATGAATGTTTATATCTCTGATGTATTTACGTAAGATGGTGCTGTTAGTTGTGATTTTTAGCGTCGAGAAAGATCCGCATGACACTACGCAAAAGGCAAAGGAGTCGCAGGACACCAGCCACAAGATCTTAGAATTACAGAAGAAGCTAGACTCCGCAAGGTCGCAGGTAAGAGTCGTATTCTTCTGCACGAGAGATGCTCGATATGACACTGTTGCACTTTTTGCAGATTAAGAGATTACCTGGGATAGAATATAGCAAGGAAGAACAGTTGCAAAAGCTCGAGACTTTGCGCAAGCAATTAAGACTGAAGCGTGAACTTCTATTGAAATATCGTAACACGTGCACGTTCGAGATACCGAAAGTGTAAAGCGAATGTGTCTGCGAGGATATATAGAAAAATAATTTTCGAGGATGCCTCTAAGAGCTCTCTTCCGGTACCTATTAAATAATGAAAACTTGATTAATAAGTTAGCAGAATCTAAACCAATAAGACAAACCGCACAATTTGTAGTGTACGTACTGATTAGAGCAGGTATGATTAATGGGACGCGCCGCCCTATCTCTAGTCCACAAGACTTTATTAAACAGCTGAGAGATATCGCAAACCAATTAAAGCGACAATTAGAAGAAGAAAGAAATAAGTTTAAGAAATAGCCGATTTGTAGATCGTATAAATTTATTTGACAAACCTTGCATATGGTTCCTGTATTCAGATTGAACAGCGATGAGAATTGTTAAGTAATTTTTGTCACTGTGAAGGATAATGAAATTTGTAAAATTTTCTATGTAGTAAAACAAGATTTTCATTTATTTAATACATTTCCGATCACAATGTTTTAGCAATATGTACAACTTATAATAAATAAGTGTTCAATTATATGCTCAATTATATAGAAATGACTTGAATTTGTGAAAGAAATGTATTTTCTCTCCGTAATCAGCAGCACGTGAGTGATTTATTAGGGAATATAGACATGTCTGATACAATGGGAAAAATTTTCTTTTTTTTATATATTTGAAATATAGTATGATACAGCTCTGCCTAAAATTGCAAAATGTATTACAAGGTTGAACGAAGTATAATGTGATTAGATTCCCTTGATATTAATCAATTATCATACAAGATGGATTATTACGATATACACAGCATTGGCCATATTTCAAGTTTTATCTTTATTAAATTCTAGAAGCGTTAATGAAAGGAGTTTGCATAATCTCTTGTACAAATGTATATGTATCGATACACACGTGTGTCATGTATTTCCTGATATTGATTTCATCTGTGTATGATATTGGCTTAAGATACGCATACGCCTTTTACAAAAATAATTTATAAATAATTTATAATTTTTAAATACCGATTTATATCTTGTCACGTTATTAAAAGAATATCTTTTTAATATGATTAAAGTAGTCGAGACATGACAAAAATTGTACTGCAATAAATTTGTAGTATCTGATGTGTTCTAATAAGTTTATAGAGAATAGGTTCCTACACAGTCTATAGGGTGTAGTTTTTTTTCTATCAGGAAAAAGAAAATTTGTTAAAGAATACGATAATTTCATATCTTATGTTATAGATCACATTTTGAGAAACTCATATGTAGCAGAAAGTTATAAGAACACTATAATTATGTGTTCTTTGTACACTGACGGCTCTTACACTTTTGCAGGAGGGTTCTGCTCTGTTAAAGGCTGAATACTGTTAATAGCGTTATGAGATCGTCCCCCTCTTCGACCTCTGCCTTTCTTATTCTGATTCAGCCCAGATTTCTGCGGCATGTTCTCCTGTTTAGCTGTCTGTGCTTCAATCATTGAATCAGTTTCGGTTATTTCCAGTGCCTAAAACAGCAAAATTATTCGTTGTTATATTTCTGTAAAACTAATAAAAATAGTAAAAGTTTTTACATAATTATGCGAATTGAAAGAACGATAAATAAAATGTTAGACAATAATCATATAAATTTTTATATCAAGTACAGCATAGATACCTGCAAGTTCGCATTCTGCCGACTCTGCGATGTTTTATTCGGCTTATTAATTCTGGATGCCTGCGTAGTTATACTATTCGAATGCGGTATAAGTTTCACTACATTTCCTACTGCTTTAGTACGACCTTCTCTGAAGACCATTCTCTGTCCAGGTTTTATGTACTCAGGATGTTTGATAAATCTAAAGTGTACTAAGGCTTTGTCGCCTGTTCTTAGACAATCCTGAGACATTGACAATATAGAAGCAGTTTGCCTTATACTGCCGCAATGTACTGCAATAATTTTGGGAATAATTTATTTATACGAGATGAGGGTATAACAATAATCATCCAAAACGATAATTACCCATAGCTTGATAACGGGAGCTAATTGTTGTAGGATGATGCAGGACCAAAATTTCACCTTCGAATTCCCAACAGGCCTGTGGATTAAGTGCAGGTGCGACCATTACCATTCCCTTGCGAATGTGCGATCGTTTAATCTTTTTCAGAGCAAAACTAGCCGTCTGCCCACCTCTCACTTCGCGGACAGGCATCCTCTTTCGATGGATACTTTTGACGGTTATAGGTGTAAAACGACCGAGCGGATCGGGTCCCAATAGCAACGTGTCATTTAACTTTATGATACCCTTTAAAGTTGTGCCGGACACTACTGTACCGACTCCCTGTAATTTTCAATTTTCATAATACATTCTTGTCGTATACTCGAAAAAGATTTATGTAATATGACGTACGTACCGGCACGGAATATGTATCGTCTATTTGAAACTCAGCAGGTTCATCATCATGACTAGTAATTCTCGCAGTCAATAAGTTGAGAAACATCTTAAGAAGATTTAGATTTTCGCCAGACACGTTGGACACTTGAAATATTGGGCACAACCTGTATGAAACAAATATCGCATTATTTTATGAATATCATTCTAGTACTTTTCTTCCTTTTTTCACATAGAATTCTGATGCTATATCGAACTAACCGTTCTGAGACAAAATTAGTAGCGCTAACTACCACGTCGTCGGGAGTCTTCACTGTAACCGGGACCTTCCTGCAACCAGGAGATTTCAGAATCCTTATCAACAGCTTCAGATTTTCTTGCAGAACATTCGGCGGGCACATATCGATTTTCGTCACGACAACGAATACCGGTACGGACAACGCTAAGGCAAGTCCCAAATGTTCTTTAGTCATCCCTACAATACCGGCGTTTGCTCCGATCATTAGCATACCTGGAATAAAGGAAATATCTTCATTAACTTATTCTGACTCGCTTCCGGATTTTACTGTAGTTACAGTAACTATACAATATGTATTTTTACCGAAATCTGGAGCGTGTCCCGTCATTCCAAAGACAGTTGTCTTCAAATATCTCTCGTGACCGGCGAGATCGATAAATGTAATTACTTTGGAGGATTTCTCACATATCTTCACCCAATCCAATGACCCGTGCTCAGGCTTATTAACTACGTTACCTGTAAATATATAATGACACTAATAGTATAGATGAATAATCACATAAAGTGCGTAACGGAGAGCCGATCACTCACCAACGCTATCGAATCCAAGTATATCATTGCCAACAGAGCTAGTCCGTCCCGTTTCAGCCTCGTGCTTGTGGCGGAATAATTTCTGACGCGCCAATCCTCGTCCATTGTCAAGTTCACCGTGAGTCAGTACTCCCAATAGAGTGGATTTACCAGCATCCACATTACCGACCACAGCAACCCTATGAACAGTTATTTTACAGCATATATAATTCATCTTACAGCTAGTTGTACACGAGCAGCGATCCAAAAACTATATTATTAACTACAAACCTGATCTCTAAGAAATCCTGTCGATCTAAACGTCTCCTCACTAGATACTGTCCCGTTAGACCGTGGTCTGCTTTACTCTGACGTAGAAGCACGCAGTCTGCCTCCAATGTCGCGGCAAGAGACTGTAAAGTGGCAACTGATGCTTCGTACTCATCTTCCTTCAATCCATCCTCGGATCCATCTGAGAGCATCGCATAGACAAAAAAGTTTAATGCAACAATGTATCCAGCATTGATCACGCATATCTCTTTTTTTTTTTTTAATATATCTTTTCCGGTACTGACCTTCAGCGATACCGATGTCAAAGATCGTCTCGCTGCCTCCATCCTGAATCCTTTCTTTCAGCCTCCTCAGCAACAGTTCGTACTGATCCTCAGATGGACTGACCAAGACGTTCTAGAATTCACAGTAATCTACATTCTCAAGAGATACTGTAAAACTTATCAGGAGAGGTGATTTAGGATAAGATAAGCGTCCCGGACATACCTTGCCTCTGATGGTGGAGTAATCTGCGGTCGGGACAGGCCCGTGCTCCTTCTCCGGCAGACGAGCGATGGTTTGCGATATGATAGGCCCAGCGCCCGACATAGTATCCAGCGGGGGTGAACACACCGATAAGTTTAACAGTCCGTATAATTTCCTCGTAGCAGCTCGTCCGATTATCTATCGCTCCTGTATACACGTATCGGACATCTTCCAGTATTTAAATCCGAATCTTTTCCCATAGACCGCCAGCACTCGCATGTACATAACTGTGGCACTTGGAAATTTCGCTTCGGGGGGGGATCCGACGCTCAGACGCTCCGGCCCATCCTCGTCATCTGCAACAACACATCGAGCATTAAGATAACACTCGCCCTTGAACCACAACGAGCGACAAGGATTTCATCAGCCCCGAACTCATATACGATTCACACGACTCGACGATCGTTGCCTCATTTGGCGTAACGCGATCGCCGATCGTATCGCTCCGACCAGCTCTGTTCCTCTCTCAAGGATCGTAACGAGAAGTCGAAACGGGGAAACGCACGTAGGAGGAAAAAAATAACCCACTACCTGTTTCGAAAACATTAAAGAAAGTGGATGCGTACGCGCATCCACTGTCACCTGATCCTGGTGTCCCACACATAGCGCACGTTTATCGCTCGAGGCCTTTGCCAGGTGAGCGGATTGTGTAACTCGGGTGACAACATATTGTTGCGCACCGGGAGGGGACGACGAAGGACGTCGAGTGCGCCCGGAATGAGAAGCGATTCGCAAGAAGGATCCCTCGAAGGGGTAGAAGGGATGCGAAGCTTTTCGCTCTCTCCCTCGCGAGGGGGTAAGTACTGCGACTCCTCGAGCTCGTCTCGTAGACGAGACGAGACGTACGCGTGTGACGCGCGCGAGTCTCCTCTCCGCGGCGAGATAAATTCGAGATGAATCCGCGAGCATTCGCGACCTGTCATCTCCGGCGCGCCGTTTCGCAGTTTAAAGCAGTTTAAAGGGATATGTATTTACCTGTTAGGAAGAAAAGAGAGAGAGAAGACGTGAACGCAAACGCTCGCGCCGTTGCGATTTCGAGCGAACTGACATGACAAGTCGTCGCGTCGGCGGTGCGCCTGCGGGCTGCTGTCAATGATTACGTGTGCGTGTTGCGCGCAGTCTGTATGTGTATTTTATTTGTGTACATACGCGAGAGAGGTGAACACTTGAAACCAGTTGATAAAACTCGATCGTGCTTTTACGTAAGACGGGGGGGCCAATCGCGCGGGTGAAAGGGACCGATCGTCGTCCGATCGGCTGTTTCGTCACGCACACGCGGGCACCTCGCGTTTCCGCGTTCTCTGCGGTGTACCGCGTTTTTCACGGCGACGCAATATCTGCAAACCCGCGCGCGGCGTGGGTCTTTCCTTAATTATATATTAGCCAAGCGTCAAGGAACGCGGTCGTTATTTTTTAGATTTGCGTTAATGATCCCTTGCTTACTCAGGTGCGCGATACGCCTTTTTGTTTTTTATGTCCACTTCTACCAACGTGGATTAATTTACATCGCGGTTTATTAACTTACTTTTTATCTTTTTCTAACTCTTATAAAAAAAAAAAATTAGGTAAGTTAAGCGAGATTTAAGTTAATCTACATCGATAGAAATATGTTCATTTTTATTCGACGTAGATTAATCTTGATCTCGGCACAACTTTTTATCCCTTTCTAATTCTAAAGAATTAGAAAAAAAGAGAAATCGAAAAAAGTCTCGATTTTTCGAGTCGACGTAGGAGTATGTATGCGACGCGTGAGTATGTATGTATGTATGCATATACATTTCGAGTATGTATTGTACGTATCGATTGCGCCTGACTTCACGCGAAGCGCAGTTTAAAGCCGCGTTCGTATGAATCGGCGTGGTCACGTGTCGCGTACGAGGAAATTGACTGCGTTGTTGACCAGACATATGTTATAAATAATACAAACGTCATAATCGAGCCTTCTTCTTAATTTGGAATCAAACTTTTAAAACCCGTTAAATTGTTTCAAACTTTGGCCCTCGGTCTCACTCTTGCTCTTTTTAATCTTATCGCACATGCGCTGGTTATAGGTTACGTTACGCTCATATGTTGGAGAAATAACATATCCGGCGTAATCCAGCGTATTCCTGAGCACTCCCGATCGGAAAGATGTCGGGACGTAGGAAGAGGAACAAGAACAAATTGTTGGAGAGGAGACCCCGTCGTGTACTCGGCAAGGAGCAAAAGTACTATCGGGAGAGCGGCGAGGAATCCGAGGAACTCGACGAAGACGACAAGGCAGGTTAGGCGGGTTCGCAACCCTTGCCGGGATTTGGCGCTTTAACGACCTCGGTTGAATTTGCAGAGGTCAACGAGCAGTCGGTCCAGTTTCCCGTGGCTATGTGGGACATGGAGCACTGCGATCCCAAGAAGTGTTCCGGAAGGAAGCTCGCCAGACACGGATTGATAAAGATCCTGCGACTGGGCGCTCGTTTCCCAGGCTTGTGTCTCACTCCGATCAGCGATAAGGTAGTGAACGAACGGACAAATGTTACTGATACTTGGCCTTGTTGTAAAGGCCTTTGACGACAATGTTGTTTTGCGTGACGTTACAGTGCGTGAGCCCGACGGACTGCGACATTGTACGGGAGTACGGCTGCGCGGTCGTGGATTGCAGCTGGGCGCGCCTAGACGACACTCCCTTCAACAAAATGAAGACACCCCATCCTCGCCTACTGCCATTCTTAGTCGCCGCCAACCCGATAAACTACGGAAAACCTTGTCAGCTGAGCTGCGTCGAAGCTATAGCGGCTACTTTGATTATAACGGGATTTCCGGACGAGGCCAATCTCTATCTCGGAAAGTTCTCGTGGGGACACGCGTTTCTCGAGTTGAACGGCGAGCTGTTGGAGAAGTATGCTCGCTGCGCGAGCAGCAAAGAAGTGATCGCTGCACAGGAGGAGTATCTGAAGAATGCCCGGCAAGAGAAATTAGATAGACTTGGTAAGGATATTTGACAATCCTCTTTCCGTCCTCTGTCGATTTATTTTTATCTTGATATCATTATACATTTGTTCTTAGCGCTTCCTGATTTTCCGCAAAGCGATACGGAATCCGAAGAGGAGAAGGAAGAGAAGGACGGGAATGCGGTAGCGGAAGCAACTGAGAAATTAGGCGATATAAAAGTGTAATAATATAGCGTACTAATTAAAGATATTTGACTTTTTAACGGAAATTCTTCATTTTGAATTTCCAACCACCAGGATCGCGGTGCCAGTTTAAAAAAAATATATAAAATTTCTGAGCTCTATAAAAAAAGAATACGTTGTGTAATTACCAGTATAGAATGCAGGAGGAAATTCAGAATTTAGAAAATAGAATCGGAGCATTTCGCCGTGGATTCAAGTCGCATTCGGCGGCGATCTGACCCGCCAATCCGTCGCGTCTACGCGAGATCGGCCAATCGGCGTCGGTCGCACGTTGCGTCTCGGTACCCGACGAGGTATCCGATTGGTCGGCCGCCGGCACGCGCGCGCGCCAATTGGAGCGCCGATCGCTCGACCGTTGCGCTTTTTTGAATGTAGCGTCTGTAGCGAGCGTGCGCTTGGTCATCGCCGTCATCCCCGACATCCCCCGTCATTCCATGCATGTAATTCCATGCTCCGTGATCGACAGTACGGTACCGCAGCACTTTCGTGCGCGACGTGCGTGACGACAGTGCCTTTGTGGCGTGTGTGTACGCGGACGAGGGAGGGAGAGACTCTATTTTTTTCCTCACGCGATAACCGATAACGCGGGAGGAGAAAGACCAAGGTCCGACGAAACGCAAGTGACGACCAGTGACGACGATGTCCGACGGCCGCGGTCGTGCGACCGCCGCCGCGATATGAAGCGGGTGATGCCTGACACGGCGACGACGCGCGGCCGCCCCTTATCTGAAATGTGTCGCTCTTATCGCGGTAGGCGCAAGCACCAATAGTCCAGCGCGCGGATAAAAAACGCTCCTCCTCGCCGCCAACTAAACGCATAACTAACCGAACACGCACAACGCTTGTATCACGCTACAAATTGCCGCTACTATTCCGTCTGCCCCCTTCCCCCCCAGTAACCCGGTGAAGCCCACCCCCTTTTCGTGTTAACGCCTATTCGACCTAGACCTCGCGTCCCAGAGGAGCCACTCTCTCAAAAGCTTTCGATGTTTGACAGCTCCGGCCACGAATGCGTGGACGCTAACGCCGCGTGATTTGTTATGCACTACGAGACGGAGACGGCGCAGAGGCACTCGGCGTCAAGCATGTACGTACCTAATCGTCGACTTCCCGAGCAGTAAATTTCGCATGATGCACCGCGAGAATACCCGGCCGCAAAGCGTTATTCATTTAATCCCTGACACTGCTTCTTTTTCTCTGTTTGTTGTAAACAGGAACAAATCCGTGGAGAATCTGTTGATGTCCAGTCACGAAGTGATCAGCAGCATCAATTCTTCCGGTCTGAGCAATCAGGGCTCGACAAATTTAGGAAACGAGAATGCACAGGAGACGTCCGCTAACACTGGAGTCGATCGTAACAGCCCCGTGTCCAGTCCCAATCTGTCCCCGCGTCCCAGCCCGAGAGCCCACTCCAGGCGGGAGTATTCCAGATTGAACTCCGACTCTGCCATTAAGGAGTCGTTCCGCGCAAACAAGTCAGACGATCAGCAGGTACACATACCGACGACACCTGATGCATTTCTGACGAGGACTCGTATAATATATTTCGTATAAATGTTACAGGATATAATAAGTAGATCGTCCGACTCAGCCGATCTCAACAAGAGTTTGACTCATGAGAGTAAAAAAGAGGCACGTAGCAGCGATCGGAGCAAAAAAAAGTCT
The DNA here is from genome assembly GCF_030848795.1 of Temnothorax nylanderi. Lineage (NCBI taxonomy): Eukaryota > Metazoa > Arthropoda > Insecta > Hymenoptera > Formicidae > Temnothorax > Temnothorax nylanderi. Next base: position 1,636,312 of record NW_027249069.1, on the reverse strand, counting down.
TCATGGTACAATGTACTTTATCCAACTTATAAATCTCGCTCCGAGGACTTTAAGCGAATATTTAAAGATGTGCCCGACGATGAGAGATTGGTGGTAGGTAAGTAATGCTTTAAGAATGTTCTCTCCTACGAGGAATGTATTATGGGACATTTGTATTCCTTACGAGACACTTGTACTCGAACTAACTTTACGTCCGTTTACGTCCACGCGATTGTGAAACACAATACTTAACATTCCACGATTTAATTAATCTAGTTTTGTGACTTTTAGATTATTCTTGTGCCCTGCAGCGTGAGATATTGGTACACGGTAGACTTTATGTGTCTCAGAATTATGTGTGTTTTTATGCAAATATCTTTATGTGGGAGACACTGGTCTCCCTACGTTGGAAAGACGTTACATCTATTACCAAAGAGAAAACTGCGCTTGTCATTCCAAATGCCATCCTGATATGCACCGTGACTGACAAGTTCTTCCTAACATCGTTTGGAGCGAGAGATAAAACATATGTGATGTTATTTCGTGTTTGGCAAAATGCTCTTATTGGCGAGGTATGCGTATATTGTATTAAACTGAAGTCCACTTTAGATGATTTGCGTTAGAATTCTTATTTATAATTTTACATGTCGCGCGTAAGACGAAAAATGTTAGAAGAATTGAAAGATATGTACGTAAAAAGGGAATTATATATCATCTATATAAAGGTGGACTTAACTCAAGATTTTTTACTGTAAGATTTTATTTTGAGAAAATCTTTATCTCGAAAAAAATATTCTTATGTCGAGATACATTCATAAATAATATCTGGAAATTTTAGCATGACATTGGATAAAAAACCTTTAGATTTTCAGAGAATTTATTTCTTAATTAAAGAAAATTAAAGTAGAGATACTTTGAATGGACTATGTAGTAAGACCTGGGTTTGTGTTATCCCATTGAATTGTCTCGCGTTATAGCGCGTTTTTGCTAACACTTGGTAAGCTGATATTTTCTTGGAACACCTTTAATAATTCTCAGTACACTTTGGCTACAATAACATTGATAACACTGAGTATACCGAGTCTGCTTTAGTAATTCGATGTACTTCATACGAGGTACATTTCAGTTATTGAGTGTATATGTATTATTTGAGAAACGACATTTGTCTTTTTATCTGCAATCGCTAGAAAAAGCCATCAATATTTTGTTCTATTTCTAAGAACCTATTTCTGTGAGCATTAATCGGACGTTATGAAGACATGCATATTTCGTACTCTTAAAATGTACGTTTTTCTAAACAAAAAATTCTACTATTGCTATATTTTCAGCCAATGAGTATGGCTGAAATGTGGCAGCTTGTGCATACCTGCTACGGTGATGAATTAGGCTTGACGTCTGATGACGAAGATTATGTGCCGCCGTTACCTGTGGGAGACGACGACAAGTTAGCAACTCGCCTTTCTGTAGACTCTTTTTCCGAGGTAAGTCTGACAATATTTATAAACTGTTAAATAATATTGTTTTTTTGAGAGATTGTCATGTGTTATGTTATTAATGTATATTGAGAGGATAATAGCTCCATTTTCGTTTATCTACTGAAAAAATTTCTATGGAGAAAATGTATTGAAACAACGATGGCAAATTTGATTAACAAAAATCGTTAAAATGATCTAAATTGTATTTGATAAATGCAACAAATTTTTTTTGTATTACAGCTTAATATTTTGAACTGATTTTGCATCTCGTAGATCAATGAACTCTTAACGTAAATTGAAGAAGATAAACTTATATATCTGTGTATAAACCGAAATGTGTACGATTAAAAATATCTAGTTTCTAAACATCAACATTATTTTGAATTCCTTTTCTATTTAATAAAAATAAAGACCGAAGCAGTCGCTATGGAAAATACATCATCTCCAACCGCGGATCCTGTTCCCGCTGAGAATTCTTCAATTACTGAACCCCAGGTTCAGCCACCAGCTCCGTCAATACCTAAGCCGGAACCTGTTCTCGATCCAACGGATTTAAGTGACACAACGGAAAGCGAGGCTGAGAAACATGCCTGTAAGTAGTCTCAGACGAGTCTTCAACTTAATTATAAAAATATCTTCCCAATCTAAGTAGTTTAGTAAATAAATATTGTGTGCATCTGCATTACTTTTAGGCTCTTTTGTAAATATTAACATTAAATTTATTTTTCTGGCGAACTAACTCTTAAACCGCTGATAATAAGATATATAATGCGAAAATGGAAACAAGATGTGTCGTGTGACATCGTTTGATAAGAAATCGGGACCTGTCTGAAAATATATAAATGCTATTCATCTTGTTGAATTACGAATGACAGCACGTAACGCGGTCATGATAATGCTTGTTCCAGTGAAAATGAACATACGGAGCACCATGGTCTGTACCTCTCTGCATGAAGGTCGGCAAGTTAACAAAGCAACATTGCCTATCTACATCGACCAGCTGTTCACTCTGCTCTTCACGAATTCGAAATTCTTCTTAGATTTTCATACCTCTCGCAAAACTATTGGTAACAAGATAATAATTCCGTTATCACGTCTGTCACGTTAAAGAATGCATCCATTTCAGATATTTCAAAGTATATTAAAAAGCTTGTTCCAAAATCGTTTTGAAGCCACGTTTTTAAAATAGAGATTATGGCTGCATTCCGATATTTACTGCCAGCAACTGTCAGTACTGAAAATGTATGGTATATGTGACGTGAAATATAAAAAAATATAGATTTTCAGTACTGATAGTGAATATCGGAAGCAGCCTATATATTATATAATCTTTCCTCACTCTTTCTCTCTCTTTCTCTTTCTCTCCCTCTCCACTTTGTTAATACAATCTCCGTCTTTTTCAAATGTGGACTTAAAATGGTTTGTAAAAATAAACTTTAATTCATAGTTGCTAACATATTATTTATATGTATAACGTTATATATGTACATATATGTATATATGCACCGTATAAATAATATAAATTCATTTCTATTGCCTGTTTCTAATGTTTTCACTTGCGTAGATTTAATACAATCTGCCTGGACGCAAAACAATCAAACTGGACAAAAGATGAGAACTCTTTCGTACACGATGTGCTTAACCCAAGCTATTGGTCCGAGAACTTGCCAAGTTACAGAGACGCAGGTAAAAATAAAATTCTATCTAATAATTTTATGTTATTTCATATTATGCTTTTTTTAATATGACATTTTATACAGGTGATGTTACCATGTAGTAGACCAGGTCATCTTTATTGCATCGATGTAGACAGCGCTAATGCTGGAATACCTTATGCCGATTCCTTCAGTGTTTCCACGCACTATTGTATGAACAGTATTTCCGATAACGAGACAAGTCTTGTGATTTATTCACAAATCAAATATAAAAAGAGTGTATGGGGTTTTGTGAAAAGTAAGTTTCAAAATTAAAGACTATAAATCGCAGTTTGAGGAAAAAGAGAGTATTATAATTCGATAAAATTTCTAGAAGATTGCAAATTAGATACGGATTTAAAAATTGAAGGTACGAACTTGTATTTAAATTATTTTCGCGGATATGATTTAGCGTTATGCATCTTATCTGGAATCTTATCTGTTTTTTTGTTGTTATACTAAAGACATTGATTATTGTCTATGAAAGATAGTCTAATCAGCTTGCCGACGTGATAATTCCTTGACACGTAAACATTATTTTCTTATAGTTTTATTTTAGTTGAGCTTTTCGATTTCTTATATTTATCAAAAGTTTGCGTTTCTTGAATTATAATACTCGCTACTCCAAGACGCGAAATATTTGGCACGATAAGATATTGAAGAATGAACTGGCGTATTTTATTTCTGAAAAAATAGGTGTGATTGAAAAGAATTGTTGGGCGGGCTTTGAAGAATATACCAACAGTTTGATAAAAGCGTTGATGGTGGAGTCCGAGGAAGGTAATGGAAACGGAGGTTTAAAGAGAAAAACGAGAAAACGACGACGCGCGGCGGGTGTAGGCGCTACATTGCAGACACACGTGTCCGAGCATATATCTGCGAATCATCAAATTTCTCCCTCTAACTTGCCGCACGTTCACAGTAATAATACAATATTTTTCTATTATACGTTATCTACGATACTACACAGTAATAACACAATATTTTTCTATTATATTCGCAATGTTATATAGTGTGAATTCAATGTACATGTTTTCTCTTCCGTACAGCTGCTAATACTAGGAGCGATACTAACATAATTCTCAGCTCAATGCTGCTAGTCGCTGTACTATGTTTAATGGTGATTAATGGTTTGCTATATTATAAACTATGGGGATTGGAAGAAGCTGCTGCGTACACCATCATGGACTTACACGTACTCAAGTATGTATTGTCGATTTCTTTTACATAGGGGAGAGTACCATTCTTTTATATGTGTTATAATGTGCCTTCCTGCTTTTCAGAAATACGCCAAAGACTGAAGAAGATTGGATTAACCTTTTGCAACAGCAGGAGAGCTTGCACAACGTAGAGATGAGAAAATGGCAAAGGGTTTTGCACACAGCTGCACAATTGCTTAGACAAGTAAGGCTCAGACGATGACTTAAAAAAAGTATAATGAATTTAACGATACAAATATCGCGTGCGGAAAAATTAGAGTCACAAAGTGCAAAACAATATTCAATTCAGACAAAAAAAAATTTTTTTTTCTCAAATCTAAATCTATTGATACAATATATACACACAGATTTTTTTAACAGAGATGACAATTTTTTTGTGCCCTTTAGTTTTCTCTTAGATTTGAATAAGTTCGAAATTTATCCGAATAATTTTTCCGCATTCTGTATATTCTATAGACTGTTCTTGACATTCATATTTTATGCTTGCTTTAAAAGACAGAAGAATCTTTAACGGAGCTACAAATGAGCATTCATCCCACTGCAACGGAAAAGATGTTCTCCGTATTAAAGCCGAACTTAAAGAGTCTTAATGCACATACAGAACGACGAGGCAAGTCGGAAATGTAAAAATCTATATACGTTAAGTAATTGTACGAACGTATTTTGTGTATAAAATATTAATTCGAAATTTATCGGTAAATCTTTTTGCGCGATAGCATTTAGGAACTATTATTATGTATATGTATTCTTCCTACCATTATTTTGGAGTTCGCGATTATTGCTCTCCATATACTATGTGTACAAAATGAATTAATTATAGGGCATTATGTTAAAGTTAACATGAATATTTAACTTGAATTGTATAGTTATACTAAATGTGTAAACGCGCTTTCTATTTAGGCATTGTGAAATAATGTTATGGAAAATAATAGATAATTTTTAGAACAACCCTTTGTGAGATCGAGATTCTTTGCATTTTTCCAAGAGTAAATGACTCTTAACGTGACATTTACAGGACCGGTGTAACGTGAAAGAGTGTTCGGGGACAGAATAATCGTTACGTATTTTGATTAAATTATTTAATCAAATCAAATTGGATAACAAGGACGTAACATTTGCAAAAATCCGTACGTAGAAATATATCCCGGGAATTTATTTATCCTCTGGTTTATTGAATACAAGCGTGTATCCGCATTTGCCGCAATAATGACGGTCTTCCATTGCCGCCATGAATACACCGGCGCCACACTGCTCCATGGGGCATTCTCGTCTCAAACGGTGGATTTTTCCGTTTTCATCTACCTGCAAAATCATTTTTCGATTTAAGATATGTACCGCTAAAAATTATGACGAAAATAAAAAAGGGAAAACTCGAGAATGGATGGTAAGAAATAAGAAGACAATTTACCTTATAATATTTGAGCACAGCAAGCTTAACCTTCTTCTTCTTGTGCTTGATTTTCTTGGGGGTAGAGTAGTTCTTCTTCTTGCGTTTCTTAGCACCGCCTCGCAAGCGCAGCACCAAGTGCAAAGTGGATTCTTTCTGGATGTTGTAGTCTGACAAGGTCCTGCCATCCTCCAATTGCTTACCGGCAAAGATCAGCCTTTGCTGATCCGGTGGAATTCCTGAAACGATAAAATATCCCACTTAGCAATTGAAAGTAATTTACATACTAATTCACTTAATATTAATAAAAACGTATAACATTTACGATCTGTTCCATTTACGAAACGTTCATCAGATAATACGTTTGGATCAAAAAGCCGATTTTTGTCGGATAAAAATACAAATATTCAACAGTTGGTTCTCTCGAAATAAAAAAGACGAAATATCGAGATTTTTTTTTAAATTAAATTTTAAAGGAGTAAATGAATATTTTTTAATTTAATTTTAAATAGATCTTATTTAACGATCAATTTAACGTAAATTTTTAGTTATTCTCCAAGATTGATTCTTCCTGCATATCGAGAATTTTCTCACCTTCCTTATCCTGAATTTTCGCCTTTACATTTTCGATCGTATCGGACGCCTCGACCTCGAGGGTGATGGTCTTCCCCGTAAGAGTTTTCACAAAGATCTGCATGATCAGCGATTCTATAACACGTTACATTGATTTCTGTATTTCAATTGGTCAAATTAAACTTTAAATCCTAAAATTAATTTCGAGAATTAACTAAAAAGATCATAGATATTGTGGTATGTTCCGAAACTTCTTCCTATTCATACACAAGAAGCATAAAACTAGGATATTAAATTTTAAATATTAAAACTATAGGATATAATATTTTTAACGAATTTCATACAAATCTAAAAACATCACCAAATTAAACAATGCAAATATATGTAACATTAGGATTGCAGGCTAGGAGAAATATTTGGAGCATGCGACACACATTTGCTGGATGATCTCCATTAAGAAAACAATTCACTAATTATTTTGACCAAGAATTTCTTAATGGCAATTCAAAAATATATCATAACGTTAAAATAAATTAAAGATATGTAAAAATAAATACAGAGCAGTGGGAAAAAACCTCGATGTCATAAAACACACATGCTTTGCTGAAAGAGTTGATTTTTACATTTTTTCAAGAGACGTTTTAGCGCTTCTGAAAAGTCGGTATTGAAAGTGTCCGCAAGATTTTGCACGTAATATCAATATCTTTTTTCTCGGTAGGTTCCACCGGGTGGTAAACCGAAGAGAGGTTAGAGGTTAGACGCGAATAAAAATGGAGACTACTTAACCAACGTATCAGTCAAAAGAGCGAAAAGAATCGTTAACCTTGGCGAACGCCCGTCCAAGTATCATTCCGATCGAGTGCAATTATTGGGGCAAATAGCGATCCCGTGCAATCGCTACAATATGGTCCGTCAATAATAACTACGCGCTACATAAATAGGCGAACAATCGTCTCGGGGAATCACGTTCATCACGCCATGTGTCCCGCAGATATTTTCTCGCCGCGTCACGGACACAAAACAACGTAAAATGTCATAAATCGGAAATATTTGACGTTTAGCGTAACAAAATGCGAAAATGAATACGGCAGCTTCGCGTTTGATCCTATCTTCTTTTCTAAATTATAGAAAATCAAGGCAGAACGTACCTCCGACCACGCTGCGAGAACACGAAAAAGAACGAGCGGATCTATGGGAAACAAAACCCGAGAGTATGCATGTATCATAGATATAGAAACGATGGTTCTGGCAGATCAACGCGATAACGTCGCGCGCGACATCCAATGAACGTACAGCTTTTCCGCTCATCGCCGCACGCTCATTGGGTGCATCCAGGAGCACGACCGCTCACGGAGCTGCTAAAAAGTAGCAATAAAATGGGCGCGTTCAGCAGATAAGCCGCCGAGTAGCAGTCGAACGTGATTGGCTCTTACTTTTAGAACCAACCAATTAACGCAGAGTATTGATAAGACGAACTCAACAGTTGTGTCTGTTGAACGCGGCCAATTTTCATTTTACGGTTGTTTATTAACTGTTAAGGAAAAAAGAGTAGTTTTTAGAACATAAGCATACTACATTCTGCTTTTTTTCACATTGGAGAGAAAAAGAGAAAAGATGAACCGTGCAAGAAGTTCAGCTAAAAAGAACAGACCTAAAAACAAACCTTATATTGATAGAAATAAACATAAATCTATTCATTAAAAAAAATTATATAAAATGGGTTTTTATTTCACGTAAATGCAAAATTATGTTATTGTCATACTTACGACAAAGACATCGTTCGACAGCATGTGTTTTCAAATTTTTTGCATCATTGATACAGTAATACAACGTAGTAGTACATTGTCAAGATTAATAAATCAAATCATTTGAGCAACGCGCGAACAAATTAGATGATAATAATAAGTATTAAAACAACATGCTTTATCTTTACTAATATATATGTCCAAAAAATATGTATACATGTACTTACAAGATAACTTATCCTTATAATTTAATATATACTGCATATGTTACCGTTACCGTACGTACCGTTACGTACAATCAAGAATTTTAGAAATGATCAGTAGCGTCACAACTTAGGAATTATAACACAAGCACTAAAAAGTCTATACGAGCAAAACGGAATTGATACATCCATCATTCTCAGGATTATTCGTAACTTGAGCGAACTTTCCCCACACTACTTTGCCCGACTGCGTTACGAGACCCAATTCCGAGATATTTACTTCAATAATGGTTCCCTTAGTAATAACACCTAAATTTGTGTACATGGGCGAGCTTGGATTTTTCTTGACGCCAATGATCGGCAGGGAGAAGGTCGCCTTGAGTTCGGGATGAGTGACGTGCGCGGTTCTGAATCTCAACGCCATCGGTCTGATGAATCTCTCGAATTTCGGCGGTTTCCTCGTGAAGTTCTCCCCGACGAAGGTCACCTTGGTCACCATCCGTTTCCACGATTTCCGTTTCGTCTTGCCGCTTCTCACCACTTTGAAAACCTCGGACTCCGATTGCGCGCGAACCTTCGGTATCGGAACGTCCCATTTGCCAGCTTTCTCCTTGCGCTTCTGTTTTATCATATTCGACAGCACTTTCGCGCGCTTCGTGACGTCACGATCCAGCAGGTATACGGGCAACGCTCCCTCCGGTAGCTTGTCGGACTTCTCCTTGACTTTCTTCTCTTCGTGAGCTTTAATCTTCTTTTTCATTTGGATCTTCTCGTTGCGTCGCTCCTTATTGAATATCTTAGCCTTTATGCCGCGTAAACTGCGGGCTTGCTCCGCTCGTTTGTGAGGCGCACGGGCCTCTCTCTTCCTCTTTCTCTCCTCATAGTCCAGACGGCGACCGTAGAGCTTACGGTGCCTCTCAATATATTCGTTCTGCGGCATTTTTCTACGTGGGTTTCTGTACTCCCATGGAATTCAACCTTCCTGAAAAAAAAATTAAATGATTTAATATTGACCTATTGTAAACTTATATAATTAATCCTCTTATATAATAAATAACATTTTAAATATATGTTATACTTATAATAAATACATAAATTTCCTACAATGATAACTGTACAATGATGATATAGCTGTATATCCTTATTGCATTTAACGCTGTAGAAAAAATGACATCCAATTGAAAGATAATTTCATTTGTATAATAGATTCTTCTATTTCATAATATAAATTTCTTACAGTTGATTTACAGTATTAAATATAAAAATAATTTTGTTGAATTTTTAATAAATTTTTGTAACTACCACAAGTTGTTATAAAGACATATATATTACCTACAAATTCAGCTTGATAAAGAAAGTTACTTAAAATAATTACAACAACAAGGATTTTAATATAAGTGTTTTAAAACGTGTGCACATTTAGATAAGTGAAATAACCTCTGTACTCTTTTTAAGAATTTATCCTTCTCGAAAAGGCAGTCTCCAAGTATTTACAAGATATTGGCATTTATGATCAATGACATCGTGTAACTTTGAAAAGAGGTTAAGAACGACGAAAGAAAATAGAGGCTATTCGCGAATTTAAAAAACGTTAAGTAATATTTACCTTAACGAATATATTCGTCTGAGTATTGTCTCTGTCGAGTGTAATCACCGCGAAAATAAATTGCAATTAAACGCAATCGCTAATCACAGCATTCACAACACGTGTGCCGTGTGGTGAGCACGCAATTGCATCGGAACCACGTGCTGCACGTGCTTAACCAGTCCAAATCAAAGATATCCAAATTCGATTACTTATTTTCTTTTTTTCTAAATCACAGAAAGTTAAGTCAAAACCTACCTTCGATCACGCCGCAGGAACACGAAATCAACGAAAATGCGCGAGCGGATTCACGGGAGAGAACAACCAGCTGATTCTGAACCATCATACACGAGACGAGACACGAGGATGAGTCGTCGCTGGTGGCCAATCATCCTTCAGTTTCCCCAGTAAAACGAATACTCGGAAAGCGATTGGCCGCCGCGTTTCTCTGTCCGTATTTCGAATGCAATACACACAATCCATTACACATAATTAGTAATTAGTAATAATATAATTATCTCTTTGTATGTATATCAAGAGCAACTAAAATCAGTGTTTTTCGCAGTTATTCGCAGGTGCTTCGACGATCCGTTAATTTATCGACATATGCGGACCTTTGTCTCACGTCTGCAGTGAACATTGGGGGATTCACCTTTCTTTTTGCTATCACGCTTATCTGTGTTATATTATCGTAGTGAAGATAATTAATTTTTTTTGCAGACAATGACCGCGTTCAGCAGAACAAACCGCTCAGTAGCAATCGAACGTGATTGACTCTTACTTCTAGACCCAAGAAATCAACGTAGCGTGTTGATAAGACGACTGAACGCGGCCAATGTTAAAAACATTTGTTTGCAAGTTCTCTTCCCTCTCTTTGTAAAGAAGTTTAATATAAAATCCGTTTTATGCGTATAAATATTAGAGTAATTATTTAAAAAATGGGTAATTATATATAAGATATGTAGACATGTTTTGATATTGTTTTTCTTTTATAATAAAAGTATAATTGTTACGAACTTTTAGGTAGTTCATCTAGTGAATTGGAAAAACCTGTTAACAGTGAACAAACAGAATTACCTAATGAATTTATGGTCACAGATGTGACAGTACCGCCTGCATTCGTTACGAAGGATCATTTTATTGCAAACTGGTTTTCATGGAAGAACAAATTTCTTGCTTATTTGAAGAAGATTGACAAAGCCGAAGACAAGAAACAATTGTGGGGTATTATGCTTTTAAATCGTATGGGTCCTGTTGGCCAAGAGATCCATAGAACATTTCCTTTCTACAACAAGAATGCGCAGGAAGATATAAATGTGTTAATTAAGAAATTTGATATCTACTGCATGTATAGAAATGAAAAAAGAGGCTGTAAAGACATCAACAGATACACAAGTGATTTGATAGTATGTATAAAAGCACCTATATGTAATGACTATATATCTTCGAATGCAATTCTTGTAGTTATTTGTACACTTAACTTTTGCAGTTTATCGCTGTTACATGGAATCATGTTGATCCCATAGGGATTGTAAAGGAGAAAATTATACAAGATATAAGTACTCAACGTTTCACGGGAAACGCTGTGCTTCTCATAGAAAGTAAAGGAGAAAATTTGATACCGTACTTACAATCGTTGAGTCTCAACGAAATTATTCTGTACTGGAAACTGTGTGAAGATTTAATAACATAAAAGCAATCGAGGAAACTTGGAAGAACAATGTGCGAGCAAGTTGAACGATGGTCAATGTATACCTACAATACATGAATCTTTCGTATAAAATATCTTATCTTAATATAAACTAATATTAATTGTTATTGTTATTATTTTGTATAAAATTAAGAATTATTTTATGTATATATATATATACATATATATATTGCAATTTGAGGATAAAAATAAATAGAAAACGTTTTTCAAGATATTTTTGTATTATTTATTAGATTAAAAATTTACATTACGCTTGATTACCATATATCAGTCGGCATGGACTTTTATAATGTCAGAATTGCCAGGATCTGTGATCGATAGCGTACAGACACGGAAATATTTACCGCAGGCTGTACCTAATTAATTCGATGTTATTCCCCGTGTAATGATGCACGTCAGTTTTCGCCAACATCGCGTAGTATTCGATCTCCAATTTCCTGTTAAATCCAGACCACGAGACCTAAGGATGAGTCGTCACTGATGGTCAATCGTTCTTCAGTTTCCCCGGTAAAACGAATACTCGGAAAGCCATTGGCCGCCGCGTTTCTTTGTCCATATTTTAAACGCAATATCCATTACACATAATTAGTAATAATCTAATTATCTCTTTGTATGTATATCAAGAGCAACTAAAATCAGTGTTTTGCAGTTATTCGCAGGTGATTCGACGATCCGTAAATTTACCGACATATGCAGACTTTTGCCTATCTGTAATGGGATTTACCATTTTTTTTCTTTTATCTTATCACGCTTATCTGTATCTATCGTAGTGAAGATAATTTATTTTTTTTTGTTGACAAATTTTAAAAACATTTGTTTGCAAGTTCTCTTCTCTCTCTCTCTGCAAAAAAGTTGAATATAAAATCTCTTTTATACGTATAAATATTGGAGTGATTATGGAAAAAATAGGTAATTATACATAAGATGCGTAAGACAACGTTTAATACTGTTTTCCTTTTGTAATAAAAGTATCATTACAAATTTTTAGGTAGTTCGTCTAGTCAAGTGGAAGAGCCCGTTAACAGTGAGCAAGCAGAATTTCCTAATGAATCTACGGTCACAGCTGTAACAGTACCACCTATATTTCCTACGAAGGATCATCTAATTGCAAACTGGTTTTCATGGAAGAACGAATTCCTTGCTTACTTGAAGATGATCGACAAAGCCGGAGACAACAGACACTTGTGGGGTATCATGCTTCTAAATCGTATGGGTCCCGTTGGGCAAAAAATTCATAGGACATTCACTTTCTACGACAAGAACGAGCAGGAAGATATAACTGCGTTAATTAAAAGATTTGATATCTACTGCATGTATGGAGATGCAAAAAGAGGCGGCGAAGACATCGACAGATACATCAATGATTTGATAGTATGTATGGAAGTACCTGTGTAATGACCGTATACTATCGAATGCAATTCTTGTAGTTATTTGTACATTTAACTTTTGCAGTTTATCGCTGTTACGTGGAATCACGATGATCCCGCAGAAATTGTGAAGGAGAAAATTATACAAGATATATGTGCTCAACGTTTCACGGGAAAAGCTGCGCTTCTCATAGAAAGTAAAGGAGAAAATTTCATACCGTACTTGCAATCGTTGGGTCTCAACGATATTATTCTGTTCTGGAAACAGTGTGAAGATTTAATGGCACAAAAAATCGAGGAAACACCGAAGAGAGACTCTCCCTATGCCGAGCCCACTGGAATAGAACATACTCGATTGAGTATGGAACACAAACGAAACCGATGCCCGGCTTGGAGAAATTGTTTACACCTGTTGTTTTGTGCCCGATGCAACAAGTGTAAACAATTAAATTATTTCACGGATAGATATAAAGCTAAGTACATATACAATTGTGCTAAATGTGGAATGGATCATCTTGATTTACATTGTCCGGCATATGGCGAACTGTGTACAAAGTGCGGCGAGAGAAATCATTTCTCGTTGAAATGCCCCTCCACAAGTTGCTCAAAATGTGGTACGAATCATGCGGCATCGACGTGTCCGGCGCAGGGTCAAATACATCGTCATTATAACAAACCGAATCACTTGGAAGAACTATGTGCGAGCAAGTTGAACGATGGTCAACATATACCTACGGTACATGAATCTTTTATATAAAATATTTTGGCTTAATATAAACTAATATAAAATGTTATTATTTTGTACAAAATTAAGAATTATTTTGTGTATATATAAATTGCATTTTGAGGACGAAAATAAATAGAAAATAATTTTTCAAGATGTTTTCGTATTATTTATTAGATTAAAAATTTACATTACGCCTGATCACCAGTCGGCATGGACTTTATAATGTCAGAATTGCCCGGATCTGTGATCGAGAGCGTACAGACACGGAAATATTTACCGCAGGCTGTACCTAATTCGATGTTATTCCCCGTGTAATGATGCACGCCAGTTTTCGCCAACATCGCGTAGTATTCGATCTCCGATTTCCTGTTAAATTCAGACAAAGTGTGCTTAGAACATTAGAGAGTTACGGTTTAAAAACCCCACGCACTTACAAGCAGGGGCAGGAGACTACTCCATAGTACTCCTATTCGATTTATGATCCACAAATTGACAATCGTATCACTAAACCTTATGCAATTCCAATATGGACTATTCATTTAATTGATATTCCATTAATTCTCAAGAAATATATATCTAGATATACTGAGAAAATTTTATACTTATAAATTTACCAAATTCATCGATTTAAGAGAAACCATGTCTTTGTTACACATGTCAATTTGCTGAGTACAAAAGGAGTGCTACTTCTCAGTCTCACCTCAACGGCGGCGTGTTACTGGCAATGATGACCAATTTCGCTTTGCCTTGACGAAGAGACTTCAGAGTCTGCTTATAACCAAGGACGTATTTACCAGATTTCATGACAAGTGCTAATCTGGTGTTGATGCTCTCCTGAGCCTTTTTCTGTATAATCGAGCGATAAAATTTTATTAAATACGCTTAGCGTCATAGAGATAACACGAAGTTGGATCACAAATTGTCAATTAGAACGCTGATGTACTCGCTACATTTGGAAAATCGATTTTTTTTTTTAAATCTTCAGCATTAGACGGAAATAAAGTTTAGAAGGAACAATATGAATGCTATTCATGTACGTAAGGCAACTCGTTCCAAACTGCCGTGACTACACGTGGAGCTTCGTTCCATCGATCCATTTAATTGGAGAATAACCACAAATACGATTCGCGCGCATCACAATAATTGTAATAATAATATTATAATAGAATACATATTTATAATAAATGTATTGAAATAATTTAACGTTAAACTTCGCTACGAGAATATTCGTGGCCGAGCACGTGGGTGCAGCGGTAAAATTACCTGTTTCTTCTGAGCCACCATTTTTGCGATCGGCGGTTCTTCTCGCGGCTGCAACAATATTCGCGATTATTAATCCTTTATACGTTCAAATAATTAATATGCGCGCAACAATATGTACGTTTGGAACCCTAATTAGATCTTACGTACCTTCCGACGAGACAGACGCTGAAAAAATGAACGAGGGAAGAGGGAACTTGTTCACGAATAGGCATGAGTTATGAACGATGCGTAGAAAGGAACCTATCGAAGCCAAATATTACGTTGGCCGAACTTTAGTTGTCCAGTAATCTGATTGGCTCTCAATGAATATGCTACTTTTGGGATCCGATTGTTTTACACCTTTTGCACCTGGATTTTTTATTCTTTCTCGACGTTTAAATATTATATTCACCTCGTTAATCGATTTTATCGGTCTTTCTCCATACTGTAATTCTTTTTCCAAATTCTTATTCCCTTTCAGCTGACTTTTACATCCGAGAAACTTAAAGAATTACAAAGCAAAGATTATTAAACTTTTTTGATATTATTAATTGTTTTAAATTGCGTACCAATCTACAATTATAATTTGTGTTTCCACGAAGCAGGCATATCAGTTTACCGCCGTTTCTACATTGCAAGTCATCGGTTTTGAGCATAGATGATATGTACTAGATACATTTTATAATTATATTCATTTTTAATGTTTTTTACGTTTTTAAAAATATATATTTATTAATAATTTTTTATACATTATTTTATAAATTAAAAAATTATTATATTATATAAAATATTAACATGTATATTTATATATATTATATAATTATTATATTATATATAATTATAAAATTATTATATTTTATATATTTATGGTTTAGATTTCTATATACATAGACTGTGACGCGACTATAGTAAAGCGCATTAGTCCGCATTCAATCGAATTCATAATTTCGCGCTTTACATACCGTGCCATATCACTAAAGGCTACTACACATAAAATTATTTAAATATTATATTTAAATGTAAAATTACATAAATATCTTGATAAAATTCTTAACATTGATATACAATCGCGCTACTTATCGAAATATATATATTAAATATTTTCAAATGTCCCATATTAAAAATTGGACTCTCAGATAAACTTCATGTGTAACAGCCATTACGCAAAATAGTGCAGGTAACCGCGAAAATCCCGATATATATATGCAACGCGGATGCGGCAAATGTGGCTCTTCCAAATTGATTTCGCGATTGGTTAATCGCGCTAATTATGCGAATAATTACGCACGGCCATTTTGTGCCGTGTGCTCGTTCTCTCTCTCTCTATCGGCCAGACCATCGGAAGTTTCGATGCCGGATCCCCGGTCTGTATTTGCGCGGCGCTGCGCAATGTTTTTCCCGAGTGTCGCACGTACTGCACGTAGTACGATTGTTTATCCGCCATTTTGTTCTGCCGTCGTACGCGCAGTTTTCGGCACGGTGGTCCACTTCAAGATGAATACAAGCCGCTGAGGGCGAATTCGATCTGCGAATCGTCTCGCCGCCTTGCCGTTCCTCCGTTACGTTCCTCCGCGAGAAGTGTTCGTCGCGCGAATAATGTGAAAAACCCGTGGAGGGGGGGTCTCGAAAGGATGTACCCGTGATGGCAACCCGTGACAAGTTACGTCCGACCCAACTTTCCTGACTTTTGAGGCCAAATGACGATCACTAAATAAAACGGACGATTCTTCGCCTCGTTCGTCACGTAAGTCCGTCCGGAGCATTAGCGGCGTGTGTACGCGCCGAGCGACGCCGAGTAATTAAATATTTTTGTTCGACGCTTGCGAGACGTCGGAAAAGTGATCTCGGATCGACCCGTATCACGGTTGTACTACTTTATGTGTGTGTGTGTGTGTGTGTATGTTTTTTTCCTCAATTTTGTGAACCGTTATCCGATCGCCGTTCCCGTCGAAAAGAAATGGTGTCATAACTGAATCCGTTAATCCTATTAATCTGGTTGTATATCCTTCGCGTTTGCTCCGATCAATCATGTCGATTGCGCTTAGCAGCTGTTTTACCGTACTCCTTTTAGTTTGGTTACGTTGACGGTACAAGTTTATGTATCAGCTACGCATATTTTGTATAATAAAATTAAGGTACACCGATTCACGCCTGTTAATTTGATGATAACATGTTAATCGTACGCTTATTGTACATGAATAGATTTGTAATAATTTGTATATTCGTGTATAGAGAGTATACGTGGATGACACTGTCGTACAACAAGATACTTTTATAACACAATTTTACCGTAATATTGGGTAATATTAGATAAAAGTTCTCATGTAACACTGCAGTTAAGTGGATTCACCTAATGGTTGAAGAAATAGTTGTTTTATCATAACACTGTCTTTTTGCACTTTTGCATAAAGGAAAATAGAAAAAAATCTTACTACATGTTACGTTAGATTTAATTTTTCAACTTTTTTATTCTTTTCTGTGACTTTCCGCTTTCCGCTATTGACTTACTTGCTATCTCGAACGACACGATTTCGAACACTGGAACATTTTATAAAAATCCAAGTCTCATATTAAATATAAGTTACTTGTAGATTGTTCAAAAAGTACTTATACATATTATATGCTGACGAGAGTTCGGAGAGTACTTATTAGTAATTTGGTTATACATTCCTTTAATTATAAATAAATAAATATGGAAATGTGTCGTAGATAATAATTAAGATCATGTATTATGTTATTACATTGATTTAGTGATTAAATTCTGTTATCTATATTATAATTGATGGTATGCTTGACATTTTGTTAAATTTTACTCATGTACTAAGGGTGATATATTTGATGTATATTTTTGAATATTGTGTTGTAGAATGTCAGGGCAGAGCGGTGGACGTCGAGTGTGCTTGGCCAAACTTAACGAACATTTGACATGCAAATTATGCGGTGGATATTTTATCGATGCGACTACCATCATAGAATGTTTACACTCATGTACAGTATCTTTTTTATAACGCTACGTGCATTCGAGCTGTAACTAATAGCTGGATATATAATATTACTATAAGATTTCTAATGTTTTTTTTTTTACAGTTTGCAGAAGTTGCATCGTTAAATATTTGGCGAATAACAAGTATTGCCCGATCTGCGAGGTACAGGTTCACAAAAGTAGGCCGCTATTAAATATACGTCCCGACTATATGTTACAGGATATTGTTTATAAACTGGTACCTGGATGTTATCAAAGTATGCTTTTTCTTTAATGGGAAGAGACTCGACTTTCTTATCACATTAGGTTATGATAACGATGACGAAAAATATTGTTTTAGACGAGATGCGATGTCGGAGAGAATTTTATGCGAAACATCCAGAAGCATGTAGTCAAGATGCGATGCCTCCGGAAGCTCGTGGAGAACCTGCAGACTCGCACATATATTCTCCGGACGAATCTCTCAGCTTGTCCCTGGAATACTATAATCCTTGTACAAAAGATTTGAATGAGACGAATGCTGGGAAATCCCTTTTAAGGCGATACTTTCGGTGTCCTGCAGCAGTTACTATATTCCATTTACAAAAACTAATAAGGGCCAAGTACGGCCTTGGTGATGCAAATAGAGTCGATATAATGTACGAAGAGGAGCTGTTATGCAGTAGTTATACATTAATGGATGTGATGTATATCTATCATTGGAGGCGGGTATGTATTCAATTCATTTAACGTTACTTAATTTCATTAAGAGGCATACTTATCCACGCTAATACTATATTTATTATATTGCAGAAAGTACCGTTACATTTAAGCTATAGGATATTTGAAACATCTTCGAAACGCCTGAAATTATCGGAAGACAATGCGAACTATAATAAATCGTTAATGGACGCTGATATCGATTCCATAGATCTGAAGGACGAGAAGTCGGTGAAGCGCGAGTGGAAAGAGGTGCAATTAAAAATATCGGAAACAGGTGTGATGAGCATAACCGATATATCGAGTACAGTACTCAAGAGGGAGGCAGGAATTGAGAATTTGGAAGGTGAAAAAACTGGAGGGGAGACTATAACTTCCGTTGCGGAAATTAATAAAGCGGATTCAGTGAAAATAGAAAATTGTGGTGTATCTAAGTCTTCTGTAGAAATAATACCATCTACTTTGATTATTGACGCACAAATGACAAAAACTCCAATATTTTCTGAAACGAGCAACGCATTCCTCGTTACAAATGACATTAAGTTTACAAGCGACAATTTATCGACCAACTCGAATTGTACGTCGCTAACTAATCAGCAGAATGGGACTGCAACGAGGCAGACGAGTGAAACGAGAAATTGCACCGCTTCTGCAAAACTGCAACAGGACGCACAAGAAGTAAAAATCCCCAATCAAAGCGTTAAAGTCGAAGATAAATCGGAGACGGTTTCGCAGGGGCAAAAAGGCATTGGTCACTCAGCGACGCAATTTACGGAGGAGAACGTAATTGTTATTGAAGACACGGAAAAGACAGATGCGCATGCGAGAAAAATGTCGATAAATAACAACAACAATAACGCAGATTTCCAGGCTGAGACTCAGAAGGAATGCATAAAAAGTTCGAACGAGGCAAAGATGGGAAGTGCTGGATCGAAAATTGACGCGTTGAGCGTAAAATTGCAATTTCAACCGAAAATGGGTCAAGTTAATAACACTTACTCCAAGAGAGCGCCGAAGGAGAAGCGAGCGACTCTTCAACAACAAAGTGCGAAAAAGTCTGACGTAAAGTCATCGACCGAAGACGCAAAGCTTACTGACGCGAAAGCGCAAACGAACTGCGGGAGTGTAACGGATAAAGTATCAATTTCGACGGCGACTCCTTCGCAGAAGTCAGCGTCCGCGTCCGCGGTGGCGCCTCAAAATACTTCGAACTCTTCGTCCGGATCTGACAAGCAAAAAGCTCCCGACGAGAGGGATAATCCAAGTATAAATATCGATTTGCAGCAAGCTTTGAATTTGCTGGAGCAAAGAAACTCACCCGTACAAACGTCGACGGAATCTGTCCCGAGAACGAGTCACGCCGCCGATGTGGCCAATCAGAGATTACAGAGCAACAATATAGCGGCGATGAATGAGAATATCGCGTCCACCGTACCGAACGTTTCCACATCCACGATCAGTCAGACGACGTCGACGTTCCCTTACACGCTTCACGACATCGTGACCAACTCGGCCGTTCTGAAATCAGCACTAAATTCCAGCAGCATACCTCAGAAACCGTTAGGGACGCCTTCCATTGCTTGTTCAACGTCCAACAACCAAATGTGCCCGTTGCCTCAGTTCAACGTGCAAACGTCATCCATAAATGTGTATTCCATACCCACGTCGCTGAAGAATAACTACGGTAACGTCGGTCAGGATGTAAATACCGTGACGGCCATGTCAACGGCAACGATCACAACGACGGCAATGTCGAAACCGATGTCAACATCGTGCCCGATACCTCCGTGTCCGGACGCGATCCCTATATCGCTGATGAAGCAGATGTCCATGCGCAAGCAGGACGTGACCGCGAAAGGTACCAATCTGAATGAGATTTGCGCGAAAATCGGCTCCAACACGATTGGCTCGAAGATCAACGATATCTGCGCGAAGATAGGGGAGAACTCGAAGGAGAAGAGCAGAACGGACGCGCACGGTAAAGCGGACGTGCCGGATCTGCTTAGAATAAGCGGTAAGAAGAACCCTACGCCGTTATTGCCCAATTCGGACACGGCGATCAAGCATATACCGAACATCCCGAATGTTCCGGTGTATACACCGAGCAGCAACGCGGCGACGATGGAAAATAAGAGCGCCAAACCCGTCTTACCTACGTCGACGTCCGCCGGCGCGCTGGCGGTGCCGACGTCGTCGGCACCGGCGCCGTCCCACGCGACCCAGAGACTGGCGCCCCTCAAGAAGCAGAGCCACTCGATCGGGTACAAGACCCTGCGCGACCCGCCCAAGTCCTGGAATCCCACGTTGTCGAAAAACAACTACGTGGCGGCGAAGAATCAGGCGAAGGAGATGCAGAATCAGGCACAGGCCTCCGTATCCGACGGCGCGAACAAGCAGATCCCGTCTAAGCCGGCCAAGATCTTCAAGATGCGAAACATGCCGCGGTACCTGGGTAATCCCGCGTCAGGCGTGAAACCCATGTACGGGGTGACGAACGACACGAAGGAGAAGGAGCAGTCGGCGGCCAACGCGAAGAGCGCCACCCTCAACATGATGAAGATCGATCCCAAGACCCTGTCGCCCATCGTCTCGCCGCCGCCTTACTCGCCGAACGCACGGAGCTATCAGAACACCCCGTTCTCGCGGGACATATGCCGGAACACCGGCTCGCCCATATCGCCGAGGAACTCCCCGGTAAATATGCTGTCGACCAATCCATTCATACCGTCTCCCACGCCCAACACGAATCCCCGGATCATATATTCTCACTTTCCACCCCCGTTCCCAGATGCCAGCCGATTCCCGAATCCCCTGATACGGTCGCCCATCGGCATCCCGCCTCCCAGTGCCTTTCACAGCAGTCTACCGCCCTCGATCAACAAGCTGTACCAGCGGTCGAGCTACATCCCGCAGACGACCGGTTACGCGCCGGTTGTCGGCCAGCCGCCGACGGTACAGAGAATACCACCTAGCACGCACTCGTCCTCGCCGAAGTCGCCCAAGGCCTCCTCGCCGAGCTCGATCTCCTCCGCGTCGTTCAATCTCGGGAAAACGGAGTCACAGTCGCCGATCACGTCGACGGTGGACAGCGTCGCGCTGCTGCTCTCCAAGAGCGTGGCCGTGCCGGTATCGATGCCGGTGCCGGTGTCCGTGTCGCTGCAACGCGAGCTAAACGCGTTCAATCTATCCAAGACCGGCGGCTTGTCGCCGAGTTCGACTTCCAACGTCGTCAAGACGTCAACCGCGAGCGACGCTGACGTCGAGGCGCAGCCGAAGCCGAACTCCTCCTCGATGTCGATGTCGATGTCGATGTCGCTCAATTTGCCGACGAGCGCGGAGACACCCGAGAACTCGTCGAACGGCACCAATGAACGAAAGCAGGGTAAGGAGACGGAAGCGCGAAAGGCACAGGAGACCGCGCGATGTAAAGAGGACAATTCCAAAGCGAAGCTTACGGAGACGAGGTGCAGCGTCGAGACCGCTGAGAACGCTGCGAGCCTGCATGACAAAAGGGAGAGGAGCCAAGCGGCCAAGATCAACGGCGACGTTACAACGGAACAAATCGCGAGTAAGAAATCTAAGGAGGACGGTAGTAGCGACGTGACGGCGACGAAGGCGGAGGCGACCGAACGAGACGGCCAGGTAGAACGGTCCTCGTCCAAAGAACGGAATAATATTCCGAAGAATAGCACTGAAGCCAATATCAACGACTCGCCGGCGGATGATTCCAAGAATGAAGATCTCGGCAAGAGCGGTGAGCAGATACAGGGTAATAAATCTGAAGTACAAAAAAGTAAAGCAGAGACGTGATCGTGAGATAAGAAGGATTAATCATCTTTAGGTGCGAGTTGCAAAAGGTCTCGCTACGCGTATTCGGTTGCATTTAATTCGGCACAGTGCGGCTTAAGTGTAGAATGAATCCTGTAACAAGCTTATACACGGCCCATGTTCTGACGTTTACTGCCGGTGAATCTAGCATTTCCAACCGCACGATTGAGTGTGTGTATGCGTATGCATATTGTATACATGATACATGTATATATACAGAGAGTGATTCGTATAAAGTAACCGATTTGATTATTAGCAAAATTTGAAGACGTATGAAAAAGTAACCCGAAAGAATACTGTCGTAACTAAAAAAAATTTTGATTTTGAGTTAAGCACATAAAAAGTGCCTAAAATTATCTATGTGTTATAATAGTGTCACAAGTCTGCATGCGAAATCCGTTGCACGGGGCTGAAGTGTCGTTTTCTTCTTTTGAGCCGGTTATATTGGCGATTTCTTGGATAATAGTATCGTAAGCTAATTGACAAGTGAATCACGGTAGACCACTTCAAGAAACGGTATAAGTTATATTAGGTCTGTTTTTTATTGCTGCGCTGGACTGCACTAGAACTTCCCTTCTCGCTTTCGCCAAATTGCAAACGTATACCTATTTCACTTCAAGTACAGAGAGTGTTCACTAGTAAGCAATAGAAAATAGACCTATATTATAACAAAATATCATAACTGAAATTGCGTTAGTTATCTCACAATTCAAAAAAAGTGAATTAAATTTGTTTTTTCTTTCCCCTGAAAATCGTGAATTTTTGAGTAGTGACAGTATTCTTATCGGGATGCGATATAGTGGAAACGATTACTGTTAATTTTATTATTATTATTTTTTTAATGGAATGCTTTTTATTTTATAGTCTAATAGCCCTTTTTAAGATAAGTTTAATGATTACTATATGAGGACATTAAAGGTCATTCGAGGTGTATATATATATATATATATATATATATATATATATACACACACACACATACACACACTTGGATATTTGTAAAAATTGTGCTTATGACATCTCTGCCGGCGCATTACGAAAAATGTCAGAAGATAAGCTGGTTATGAAGCTGGATGCTGATAAGTTTTTACAACATGTGCATCATGTAAGGAGCAAAGAGCACTTATGACCATTGTTGAAGATGTTTCACGACGTGTTAGAAATCTGTATATTTCTGTAAATAGCAATCGCAAAAGATCTAATTATTTTATATTATAAATGAGTTATTATGACAAATATGTTGAATATATTATTTTATAGGTGTACGTTAATGATATAATTATGAGGTCGTCTGAATTTTCATACGCATATCTAACACTGATATTAACGTTATTGACGTTAATCCACCATTGTTACTGTACTTGCATACATGTATAGATGTGTATCTAAGATCCCACTTTTATTCCCTATGTCTCTCCCATATATATTGTTTTTTATTTCAAATGAATTTCAAACCGATTTCTGTTTAACGGACGTTCGTAACTCTTTGCCACCGCGATCTTTAGCCATTTCTATGATATTATTCAATATTGAATACAATGATTAAATTATTAAACGGTATTTTATCAAAATATGTGAAATTATTTTAATACGCCACGATCATATATATCGTGTCATAGTATGAAAAAAGCAGTGAAATATGTTTCAAGTGGGACAGTCTCTATGTCATCTTTTTCTTACTTCGTTACACATATATTACATATTGCAACATAACGAAGCATATATATAATTTTTTTTTTTTCACAGATACGAATACAAGTTGTGCACTGAGCACTTGGAAAACAGGTTATCTGTAAAGTTATATATTTAAATCAACTATATGATTTGTATCTTTTAGTGCATATGCTTGCTGTTAATTTGTTAATAGCGTTATGTATAATGCATTATAATGTCTTAATAACATATAATATGCGTTCTTGTGCATATTAAACGGATGCAAGTTATTCCTTAGCGTTAAGTAACTAAAAGTGTTGCAATCACTTTTTCGATAAATAATGTAATTACGGAAAAAAAAACATGTTTATGGAACGTGTGAACGCATATAATTATTCATAGTAGGAAGAGAGTACCCATACACACGAGCACATTAGATATGTGTATAAAAAAGTATTAAGTATAGTTGATCTAATTAAATTAATAATAATGTTACCTAAATTTAAATTATACATTTTTATATCATATAAGATTGATGAAAAAAATTTATATAGTCTGGCAGCGTTGAATATTTTTGAAAGACCCTTTATTTATGTATATTAAAAGGGATTATGTAGGATTGTACTATATTTATATATATGATGCAATAATGTTTCTGAGAAACAATTTTATTTCCAATTTTAATATTTTTTGAGATAATACATCTTTGTACAACATTAAGGATGTTCTGGATGGTTTGTCAAAATCCTACGAAGTTGATGAAAATTTAATATCAAGTTCTGTATCCTCTTTCAAAATTCGGGGCCAAATTTCAGATCGATTCACAATTTAGATAAAAAGTTTATCAATTGTTTAATATCCGAGTTTTACAGAGAAAAGTGTAAACATTAAAAATGCTACCAATATAATGATATTTTACACACAAGTAGCAACAAAATTTGAAACGATTTACAAAATTCTTTTTTTCGAGATTTTTTTGGAAAAAAACCTAACAGTTAGTTACGGTCACTAAATCTACGTCTTTTACATTCTATTAGATTTGCCGTAACTATTTATATACATTTTTTTGTCTTTAGATCCCTGGAGAATTAATATCGGTGTTTTTAATATTTCCTGTATGCTTTTGGTTGGGACGGTGCCTCCAGAACATCCTTAATGTGTATTTAATGCAATATCGGTTAAAGTATGTGAAAATAAAATTCAGTTTACATGTCATTTTGTACAATCGAGAGCCAAAATGCTATCTTTTTTTCGACGTAGAGAGATTGAATTGCACTTGCATCGAGCTTTTTTTCTCTTCAGTAGATCAATCACTGAATAAAAAAGCACAGCGAGAAGAAAAAGAGACTAGTAGAGGAAAAAGTTCAAAAGCACTTCTATTTGCTATTTGAATCGATAGCATTTTTGCTTTCCACCGTATCTATTAGTGATCTGTAAATGATAATAATTTTGGAAAAACGAAAATTGAAATGGAATTCACGATTTAAGATTACTCCTGTTATCGAAGTTATACAGCTATATAAAATGTTATCAGTTAGAGTATTCATAATTACTAGAGCACACTCTATTTTGATTAAATTTTAGGTTTCTCACTTTCAGACCAATCCAGTATCAAAACGAAAGTAATATAATTTTTTAGGGTAATTTTGAAAATATTCGAAGAGACTGCTAATGGTAGTGAAATGTCCGAGGCCTTATCCTGTCATATATCGAATAATTAATATGGAACAATAAAAATGATAAAATGTATGCGATATGATTACGACAAAAAAAATTAGTTGACAATTAAATACTGTGATCATTACGTTACTTTCATCCTAGATGAAAAAGATATTTTAACAAAGCAAAATTATTAGTCGTAAATGCATAATATTTTTCTGTGTCTCTCTCTCTCTCTCTTTCTGTCTTTCCTTTCCCTCTTCCTTTTCCCCCTTCTTATCTGTTCTTTCTGCGTTTTATTTCTCCCTCTATCTCTCTATTTTCTTTCAACTCTATTTATCTAATCCATATGTTTCTTCATTTTTAATAGTATATTTATGGATTGCGTTGTCCGTTTATACGATTGTGTGCATCGATGAAAAAGCAAACAAACGTGAATTGAGAGAAGCATCAACAAAGTGAAGTTTTAAATAATTTTAATGGTTGGAGATCAATTTCTCTTAGATATGCTAATTTTATTTGTATATAGTGTACTACGATTATAAAATATATATTACATAGTAATAGAGAAAGAATTACTAATTAATATAATTATATATTTAATTAAAAGGATATAACCACAGCATGTATCTTTCCGTCGAAACAAAAACAAATTTTTAGATAAATACTGGGCTGCAGAATAGAAAATATATTGTATTTTTAATCAGTTTTTATATATGTGTACATGTGTGTGCATATACATGTATAAACATATAAAAGTAATAATTCTATATGGAATTAGAAGATATTCTCTTCGCTAATAATGCAAAAATATAATTGACTGCACCTACATAAAACTGTATTATTAATATAGAACATTTATCCTTCATATATACAAATCACTGTCAAAGCAAAGTTGAAGAATCTCTAAATTGCACATTATAATCGTCTATCAGATTTATATATTGGATATTTTTTCAATGTGTCTTACAACATCCTTCAGCTTGTGCACCAACTCTTGCAGCTGTTGTACGGTACACGTAAATGTTACATGTCTCATTTGATTGCACTCTTTTGTACTCATTCGTATGTTATAAATTGGCACGTTGGTAAAACGAGTGCTCATCTGCAAACAATATTTAATTATACATATATACAGATTACATAATGTAATTCACGTAAAATGTTTATATCGATGAAATTACATTGTACGAAGTAATAGGATCGACGTGTAACATTGTTAAAGGATAGTGAATTTACCCTAACGCAATGATGTAAACGCCAATCTATGTCCACTACGTGCGGTAAGTTATTTCCTGTCAATTCCAATTGAGTCTGGATATTTTCCTTATTGTTCATGTACCTACTACATAGCGTTTCAATTCTTTGCCCATTGATATGTTCATTGTGTAGGAAATGTTTCAGGCTTTCTTCATCATAGTCGTGTCGAGCAGCCTCTACGAAGAGGCAAGATATATTGGCAAAGGCAGCTTTTATCAGATCCGACTTGGATGGATATACATTAGCGACAGCTGCTACAAAAGATATAATTAATTATATAAACATTTGTATTTCAAATACTTCTATATTGAGATAAACCATATAGTGAGATCCCTACTTACTTTTTCCGTTGCTAACGTTCTTAGAAATATGCAACATTATAATATCTAATAACTGTAGAAACGTTTCTTCGGGCAAGACATTGCTATTTTGAATGTTTGCTACGCCGTCGATAATTTCCTTCGCCAATTCCATCTCGACATAGTATAGTATCAATTGTTCTCGATACACGTAAATACAAACAACTTTTCTCAAAAATATCTAATTAGCAAATCTATATTAGCTTGTGCACATGTACTCCAGCAATTTGAATGATTTAAATCAAATCTTTGAAAATCATGAGGACTGATTAATGGTGTTAGGGATGTTGTTTAATTACAGTCGACAGTTTTGCCTAAAATAGAGATAAAACAAAAATTAGATTAATTAGAATTAAGTAATTCTTTATAATAATAAGTATTTTATATAGATATTTCATATAGCCATGCCTCACATTTACTGAAATGTCAGAAAATTGTAATATCTCACCCTTTTTCGAAAGGATTCAAATTAAAATCCGTCTGAACATCACCCACGTCGGCCACATCTGAGCTTCAACCACGAGGTTTGTGTTTTAACACTAGACTGCATTAGAATAATAAAAAAGCACAGTATACATTGAGACAATCCATGGAGGTAAAGGAGTAAACACCATCAGGGTCAACTTGTCGGCGCGGGGTTGAGGCACTGGTGGGGAGGGGGATTGAGTCGTCGGCCATGTTTTTATGGACCACTCGTGCTGCTGTCTACTGGACATTATTTGGAATTTTCAAGTCAATCCAATGATCCAAGTACACACATGGTAAGTAGTCAAGTCCGAATGTAAGCAGAAAAAGTGCGTAATAAGCATCATCAGTATTAGCAACAATTTTGGAGCTAAACTAAAGCTGTTTGTACAGCGGAGTTAACTGTATATAGCTCTCTTTAGAAAAGCTGTATATTATTTCTCATACTTTATTTTAAAATGTCTCTTCTGTATTACCAAATTATTAAGCAGATGATACAGCTAAGTATCGATAGGTGGCACCACGAGTGGCCCATAACGCCCATCATAATTTCCCTGGATCTCCCTCCCCAAGTCCCCACGTGGTCCCCAGTCCCCACCAGTGCTTCACTCTCCCAATCGCCCCCTCCACTCTAGTTCACAGCCTTTCAACCCCATCAACCCCATGAACTGTGCCCTGTTGCCTGTGTGTGCTCGCATTGCTCATTGCTCGCAGCACCCGCACGCAGTCTGGTACGTTGTATAGAAGTCTGTAGAAGTGTGTGCTCACCACGTGTTCCCGCATGTTCTCTCTTTCTTGATTTTTTTATTTTATACAGAAAAACATCAAACCTGCTTCGCATAAATAATGGGTGAGTATAAAAATCAATTAGTTTTTCCGATTAATTTTTAATTCAGCTTCCGTCAAAGTTTTGATAATTTCCTTTATTCGCTATATTCATATTATGAATATGTTATGGCTCCTTGCCGCGCGGCAAGCGTTTCCGCTTTCCGCGTTCCGCGTACAGGAGCCATAAGTGCGCGAATTTTGAACAAGTTGATTGATCAATTCTAAATATCCTTCATGTATAAAATTATAAGAGCTTCGGCGTTTTTAATTAATATTTTCTTTAATATTAACTTATTTAATATTTTCATTTCAAATTAATCTCAAGAATCTACAAAAGTTATTATTCAAAAGTTATTATTCTCCATATCTTTCATTTTCTTTCAGAGATGATACATGATAAGAATGATATACTAAAATGTTATCCTTCACATTGCACCGAATATCCCTACCTCGGCAGATTCGTCGCAAGAAAGGATGCAGATATTACTTTCAGGTATCAATTTGTGAAGAAATCTTGTGGTCTTGACAATTGCGCCGACAATAATCCTAACATATATAAGTATGCCGACTATATATCTGGGATACCTAAAAATTTTCCAAACTATGGAGCAGATTTTCCACAAACGTTCGTTATGGTATGTATATGAATTTCCTTATATTTTCTGTTATTAATTGTCCTGTAGAAAGTAATTGCAATCTATCTTTGTGCTACAAAATTTTGTAACATTTGACACTTTCTGATTCTTTAATACAGAAAAATTATGGCGTGGATATCTCAATATCTTCATGGCAAGAGGAAGCAGAAGTTGATTATACACCAAGGGATAATAGGAACAAAAAGATCAGTAATTATATCGGTAATATTTGAATTGATAAAAATCAGATATTGTTAAAGAAGATACGCTTCTGTGGAAAAGAAATTATAATTATATTTTCTATTTTAAAGACATCGCGTTTGATACATGTGCATATCCAATCAGAATTTCTATATACGAAATATATAATCCTGGAAATGTAATTAAAATTTGGGCTCAAAAACCTAATGGTCAATGGGATCTATTGTGGAAGGGATCGCCTCAGATTGTGCCCCAGACATCAAGACTATTTTCGCCACCATTACAAGCGTGTAACTTCAAAACCAGAACGTTCAGACTGGAATTTAAGAACACCATAGTGAATTATGACACAGCGATAGATGCTGTGATGTTTATTGGAACATCAAAAAAGATCTATTCCAAAAACTTTGGAGAGAGTTTAACTAGTCTGCTAAAAAGAATAAACTGCACAGGTCTTCATCAGGAGGATGCTTATAATTTGACAGCAGATTATAAAAATGCACACTCGGATATATGCACTCTTCGAAAGAATGTTTCTGAATATTGTATTATTTATGAAAGGTATTACAATCGTCGACATTATAAGTAATATTCAATGTTTTTTTTATTTTCTTAATGATAAAAATAAATTTGTTTTGACTTTATTTGCAGGAATATAGAAGAGGTTTCCAGAAAATGGTATGGGAGAAAATGTTATCATGATTACAAACGTACAAAAGTATCTTGGAAAAGAATCCCTGATTATGTTTTCGGGATATTATCTCCAGAATATCATAATCAAAAATTATTAAATAATCTTAGTTCTTCAAAGCATATGAAACTCTCTTCGGATGAATCCAGAAAGCTGTCACATTACAGTTTATCTATCTTTCCTGTAAATTATCCTAAGAAGTCTATTTCTCATAATAATATTTATTGTAATGCTATCTCATGTATTAAAGTTTTATATTTTATTTTTGCAGGATGAAATAATACTAAAAATATTGAAGAACTTGGATTTAATGACGTTATACAGCATGAGCTGCGTAAATAAGCGCTTAAATAATATAGCACAGGACTCTGAACTTTATATACGTTTGAACGTGCGAAATACCCGCGATATGCCTATTGCGTATATTAATAATATATTTTATTACTTTATGCCTAGATGTAAATATTTGCAACGGCTAGATCTTACACATAGCGACTTTTCTGTTTCGCTTTTCGAAGAATTTCTTGAGAATTGCGGGAAGCATTTAACACACTTACGATTAGGTCAATGCAGATCTGTTAATGATCATGTCCTACTCAAAATTTCAACAATATGCAAAAAATTAAAAGGTATGTACGCGCGCGCGCGATTATCAAGATTATAAGTCAATTGTGTCTGACCAATACATATTTTTCTTAGAATTAGATCTCAGGGGGTGTCGAGACATTACGGAAGAAGGCTTTTCATATCTCGAGAATCTAGAGGGCCGGCTGGAACATTTAAGTCTTGGCGTTACATGTATAACATATCAAACTCTTTGTAAAATACTGCAAAAAAATCAAGGAATGCGTGAATTAAATTTGGAACGGTTCGAAGGTGATCTTATATTTCCATTTGAAATTTCGGAAGAAGCCGAGATATATTTCGAAAGAGTCACATTAGAGTTGAGAAATTCGTGTCGAGACTTAGAAAAAATTAATTTAGCAGGCGTATTTAATATTACACCGCAAAGTATTAAAATCCTTGGTGGCTGTAAGAATTTACGAAAAGTGAACCTTCGGTAAGTATGTGCTACATTTTCTTTTGAAGTACATATTACCATATTCTTTATTGAAATTTGTATGTTTGCTTTTCTAGCAAGCATCTTTAAAAAGTTACATTGATTTTCTATTTGCGATTGGAGTACTGTAATACTTATATGATTTTGTTACAGAATCCCGTACAGCATTCTTGAGAATAACTACTGGAGGTTATTTTCCTCCTGTCGAGAGTCCTTGGAAGAAGTCCATTTGAGCAGGATTCGGTTCACCGATTACGGTTTGGGATTACTAGCGCAGTGCAAAAACTTGAAACAGTTATATCTTTATAGATGTAAGATAACGCGTAATGCATTTCTAACATATTCTAGCATTTTCGAGCAATGTCTCGAATTGCAAAAATTTCATCTTGTGTACTGCGGCATTAGACCCTACTTGACGAAGCAGTGGGAAAAGCAATACCCACACGTGTCTATCCTCGTAACCGAAACCCCGCGTACAGTCCCTCGCTTGAACTAAAGATCATTCTCTAAAAAAAAGTGGATTTTACTATTATTTGTTCCCCTCTAGACCATACAACTTTTGTCTGATATATTTTTGCCTGCTAGATTCTCTCAGTTTTTTATTATATACAGTGGCATCAAAATCGAACATCGGTATATCTCAAATATATATTATTTCTTTCTGATCATGGTCAGTCAGTTATAATTTATGTCGCAGGTTTTTTCTAAATCTAAAATATATAGTCTGTAAAACTAATTTTC
Source organism: Temnothorax nylanderi (assembly GCF_030848795.1). Lineage (NCBI taxonomy): Eukaryota > Metazoa > Arthropoda > Insecta > Hymenoptera > Formicidae > Temnothorax > Temnothorax nylanderi. The sequence goes on along the minus strand of NW_027249069.1, from coordinate 1,604,342 downwards.
CTAATGACAATAAATATAACATAATAAAGATCTCTTAAACATTTGCAGACAATTTGAATATATTTTGTAAAAAGGGTAAAAAAAATGTTTCTTTCTTAACATACGAGCAACAAAGTATATGGTAAGTAACGAATACACAGTGCACGATACGCTATGCAGATAGCACTTTATTAGAGTGGAAATCAAATTTCCAGAATTGATCTGGTACATTACTACAACGAGTCGCTCGTACGTTCTCATCGTTATGTAGTTTAGTACCGTCGAGACAGAGACCAGTTTCCACATGTATTATCCTGCCGTCCTATGGTTAAAAATAATACATTTTAATCACTCGTGAATCGTACTGCGCTTATCAATATCGGAAATCAATGTACCTTCGATAATACCCATTCCTTTCCACCTTTTTCACTGTTGCAGTCAGACATTTGAATTTGCGCATACGGTTTTGAATCAATATCCAATATTCTCCCACATGTTTCTTCTCTACGTAATTCACCGGACTTGCTCAACGAGAAAAACTAAATTGCCCAAATATAACAAATCTTTAGATTTAAACTCGAGCACAGATACGTTAACGTTAATGTAATCTGTATTTACATACCTGACTTGGATATAACTTAGTGTGGCAATTATATAAACCTAAATTGTACGGTTTATCTTCTTCACGTTGCAGATTATCTAAACACAGTCGTCTATTGCGCAATTTGACACGGCCGTAGGCTATTGCGTTTTCATCGGGGATGAATTTTTCCGGATAAACATTATCGAGATACCATTTAAAACTTTTACACTTGAGCTTTCTCCGCAATTCCAAACGTTTGCTTATGTCGCCAATGAGTTTTGGATTGTCCTACGGATATTATTTATCTATACAGATGCAAAGATCTTGATTACATAATATTTAATGTTACCTTGAATTCACTACGATGAAGTAAAAATAATCGTTTATATTCATCCATCCATACAAATGCTAAACGGGCAGTATTTATTCCGTGAGTATCTTTATCGTTTGGGAATTTATATGGATGAAAGTTTCGAAATATATGGCCAACGCGAGAGCAAGGAATGATTTCTAGCGTACCACCGCACTGCCAAATCTGTTGAAGAATATCAATTTATCAAAGAATATCAAATCTCATTAAACCAATATAAAATTTTTAGCGTACATACTTGTAGTAATAAACCTACGTCTTAATTTTAATATACTTGGAGAAATTTTACTCACTCTGAAGGATATCTCCAAGTTTTCGCCTCCCCAACCATCCATCTTATCGTCATAACTACCAATTTCCCAAAAATATCTTTTATCAATAGCAAATAGACCGCCTGCCATAGTAGGAGACCTAGTTGGCGATATAGGAGAGGAACGCGACTCGATCTCGTGTTTCTGAATATTTATCCACGTGAAATGTCCCGACCATGTAAAACCACCAACTTGAAAGAAAAACGCCTCGTTATCGTGGAAGTATTCTAATGTCTCCTCGGAAATGTTATCAATTATTGGCATTAGTACAGCACTTTTATTCTCCTTTATTCGCTGTAGCAGAGGTTGTAACCTGCATTATGTTAAAATGCATGTATTAATGAAGTTCTCTTTCTCTTTTATGTAAAGTTATTTCAATATTTCTGATTTAAAAAATCAGATACACGAAAAAACAGTATCTTCTAATTAAATTGATGTCACAGGTCAAAATACCAGTCTTTAATAACTTCGCAATGTGCATCCAGGAAGACGAGAACATCGCCTCTAGCAATTTTAGCCCCATGTAGACGAGCACGTATCAATCCTTGTCTATACGGTAATCTCAGTAGCTTTACTTTGGCAGGTAAACGCGTCGAAAGATAATAATCCAATTGTCCCTGAAGTTCCTCTACAAATTAACACAATCAGAAAATATATTTTACATACAACATTAATTATTTAACACACTGCATTCTGCCAAATGGTTACATCATTCTTATGTAATAATTTATCTTGTGTAACGATTATATTTTATAAAAAGAGCATTTTATGGCATTTGCGAATATCATTGCTAGACCTAAAATAATGTCTAATAATGTAACACAAATAGCAGATATACAGTTTAAGAAATCACCAATATGTTGATTTATATATTAGTTACATTAATTTCGATACCTTCCTCGCTGTGATCGTCCACTAAAATAATCTCTTTTAATAGATTTGGCGGAGAACCCTTCAAGACACTATGCACCGTGCGTAACAGAACACTCCATGGTTCGTTATAAAAAATAATTATTATACTAGCACTTGGTAATAATCTATCGTATGTGAGATTTGCACATCTGGAATCAGTAAATATCACATCCATTTAGAAATACAAAAGAGAAAGGATATTCTACGTACATCTACATATATTATATTTATGTAAAAATATCTTTTCAAAAACGCTATGCGTACTATGCATATTAAAATCTTACAGGGGGTTGCGTACATCTGGTAATTTTCTGGTCAACGATATCTTATTTGAGAGGACGACATTCAACGCTTTTTTCGCAAGTGCCGCTTCACCTAGAACCTTATCTCTTCCGTATAGATAAGCGGGTTCTCCGTCGTCCCCGAGTCCAGGTACAACGTTGCGTTCCAATTTTGATATCTGCTGCTCATATCTAAAATATTACTAACTAGTATATTATTTTAACTCTAGTATATTATTTTGATTTAAAATAAAATAAAATAATCAATGCAAGATTTACAGATAAACAGATTGCAATTGCAATAGAGTTGAGAAAAGTAGGGTCAAACTAGAGACCCTTGAATTAGAGCCTGGCCATAAGACAGCCAGTTCTTATTGGCCCGCCAGTTCTGTCAAAAGTAAGAGAAACAGAAAGAGAAAGAGATATGAATGTATATCCTTCTCCCTCGCAGGATTCTGACTAAAACTGGCCGGTCTCTTATTATAGGGTCTCTAGGTCAGGTCAAACAAAATTACCTCTCCACCTGCAACCTCTGTAATGCAATGTCCACATCTTTCTGCCTCCGAGAGTTATTGCCATCCCGCGGGAATGGAGGCTGCTCCTTGTAAACCCTGGGATTGTCACTGGCACGAAACAATTGCTTGGCAATGATCAGAATACCGATTATGTACAATGTGCAAAATGACAATTTCACCAGAGACTTGCGGCGGGTAAGCGCCATTCTCTCTCTCCTTCAGGAATATACCATCGGATGTATCGTCAGATGTACCGTCAGAATACACCATCCTGACGTCAACTACCGAACAACCGGCGGCATGCCAGCTGTTGTAATTATTGTTGATAAGACACTGTCAGTTGCGCTAGGTTATGGCGGAGCAACACTTGTCGGATGAGCGAGGTATATACTCCGCTCATATCACGTGCAGATCTGCAACAGGTGAATTAAAGTACAGCGTGAAAGCGAGCCACTTTGTACGTACATTCGTAAGATATCGCATTAATGCGGCGGAGACGTCACATATGCTGCGATATTAACGCAACGTGTGCCGGATATGCTCACTCGCTTAACGAACGTAAGGAAAAAAGGACGAAAGAGAGGATAAGGCTAAATTTAAGCATGTATCAGCGCCTGTAATGGAACCGCTCTAACCGGTTGTAACATTTAATATACGCGTGTCTATCACTCGTTTTCTTCCTCTCCTTCTTTCAGATAAGTTTGCGGAATTGAGCATATGGGTGTGGGTGATATCAACTCAGCTGATAGCCAGATCTGTCATATAATGGACTGTGAACTGCTGCAAGTGCAACAAAAACAACGCCAAGTACGACGAAATCTGCTAATAAAATGATAACGGCAGAAATTGTGCGAAATCTGCCATCCCCAATTTCGTAATCATTCGAATAATATATCCCGTGTAAATGACGGTTACGAAACGACGGCTTCTGCTCGATCAGGCTCAATGTAGATTGACGTCAGTCAATCCGCGATAATCTGCTATTCGTATCTGTTGACAAACTGATGATATACCCGCTAACATATTTTGCTCACTGAGAATCTCGAGCATTGAAATTCTCTTGCTCCTTATATTAGAAAGAAGGAAAAGTAAAAATTTTGTAAAATTCGTACATAAAATCAATACTATTTACATTTTGCTGGGTAAAAGAACTTTCTAAATGTACATGTACATATATATGCACGTTTATATAAGTTAAACTTGTATTTAATTCCATGCAACAGAGTAAATGTTATTAGAGCGAAAATTATCGTAACTATAGAGAGTGTCCCAAAATCACTGGATGTCTTTTTAATAACAGGCTCTTTGGCTAAACGCTTTTAATCTGAGGTAGAGTTTTCCTTGGCCGGAATGTCGAGGAAGATCATTATCTATTGCAACTTTCTCTAATCCTTTGTATTTTATATTTTTGTAAGCCTGAAATTCGAATTAAAGCAAATTCCATCCGAAATCAGTTAAGAATGCACCTTTGTTAACCATTTGGCTTTTTCAGATGTAATTTGCAAAATACCCTTTTTTTCTCAATTATTTGTAATTCGAAAATTATTGATGCCTCAATATTTTTGTTAAAGACAAATTGATATTAGTTCGGCCGAGAAATCTATTATTAAAATAATATCCAATAACGTCGAGAAATCTCCATAAATAAATTACGATACTTGTTTACACACATAAGGGAAGAATTACAACATTCTAAATGCAAAATTATTCTACAATTTCTTCTAATTTATTGTCAAGATTGAAACACTAAAATGTTTCCTGTACATAATATTAGCAGTCCCATCTCTTCTAATAGTCCCCTTTGTAAATATATCATGCAACACACCCACACACACACACACAAATAAAACCAAAGTGAAAGCAGCAAAATTAAGGATTTCTAGAATTAGCATTCCGCGTTTTTCTCTCTTTAGTAGAGGAGAAGAACTTTTCAATATCGGAAAATGATTTGCCCAGAGTTTCAGGCAGAAAAAAATATACAAAAGCTGTACCAGTTAGAGATATGAAGCTAAAAGAGAAAAAAATACCCTCGATAGTCATGCTTTTCAAAAGGTACGGATAGCTCTTTATCACAGCAAACATCATTATGTAAGCGAGAGAAACCATGAGACCCCCACCAATACCACGTATGGACACGGGTAATAGTTCCCCGATCATTGTCCACGGTATGACTATAAATCCAAGCGAGCTAGTGCAGATGTAAGCCAATACGAAGAATAATAATAGCCACTTTTGATCCACCGTGGTTTCCTCCGTATTACCATTTTCATCGTACGACAGCGCAAAATGCATATACATTCCAGAAAGAAACATAGAAATGGCCATTCCAATCCCGCTCAAGATGCAAAGAACTCTCCTGCCGTATTTTCTACTACAAAAAACTGTCACTATACTTATAACGAATCGAATGATACCTAGCATAACGAGCGCGCTGTGTTCGTTAAAATTCTTGCCAAATGTTCCACCCATTTCGCGAAAAACGGAAATGGCATAAAATATGATCACATATGAGCCGGATAGTTGCTGCAGTAAAAAAAGGAAGAAAAGTATCAGCATAGGCTTATAGGCTGCCGGGGATGTAAACATGTGGTAATAATTTTTTATGGCTACTGCTATACTTTTTGGCGCTTCGTCACTCGCCACACGACTTCCGCAAGTCTCCATAATTCGCGAATATTCTTCCTCATATATCTAGAAAATTTAATTTATTCGTTGATACTCTGAAATTCTGAATGGACATTGCAAAACACTGTATTGTACTCACTGTTTGCCTTCTGTTAAGCCGTTTCAAACTGTGTTTCATTTTGGAAATTCGTTTCTCATTAAACATGCCATTTTGAAAGCACATAAGCCAGTAGGGACTTTCAGGTATGAAGTAAAGTATTAAGAAAATACAACACTCTAATGCGAGGAAAATTATAGTCATTTTGCGCCAGTCTAGCATCACGGCCAGACAGCAGGTAATCAATATACCTAACGACACAAACACAGAAGTAAGGCATAGAAGCATCGGTCTGACTTGCGGATGTGTAAGTTCTGATATGTAAACCAAAGCGACGGTTGTTAACCCTGCTGCGATTCCGGCTACAACTCGAGCCGCATAAATAGTAATTAAGGAGTTGGCAAATAACAAAGAAACCCACGATACTGCTGCGGGAACGCAAGATAGCAAACAAATTGTTTTGCGTCCAAATTTATCCATCAGAGGCCCAGCAATGATAGATCCTATTGGCAATGTTATTGTAACTAGACTTGCTGTAGAACAAAATAAAAATGCAAAATAATACACAATATTACTAACTACAATTCTAATTGTCTATCGATTACTGTACAGCACAAGCCACATAGCGCTCTATAAACAGCACTAATTTTCTATTAAACATCTACTGTGTTCCTTAAGCGCAAATAATTTCAAAGACTAACCGATCCAAGATCCTTCGCTCTCGGTTACTTTTATATCAGAATTATCTGATTCTAATCCATCTAATAAAATGGTACTGTAAGCCATGTTTATACCAGCCTTTATGTTTATACACTGAATCATACAGCTTGCAATAATCTAAAAGATGATACATAATAATTTATTTATTATCTATGTTAGCCGCTGTATTAGTCAACTAGATTCTGTTACGCGATTTATAGCATTCGTAAATTTGCCGTGCCCGTGTATTTTGCTACGCCTGTGAAAATATTGAGGACTTACCTGTGGCATTATATCTGCCAATGTAATTTTCTCTTTCGAACTTCTATCGGTAATCCGTGGAAGAAAATTACTGCAAAAAATTTAAATTTTTTTCATTTTTTATCATCTGCCCAGGGTCGCCGATCTTTAACAGTAGTCTCGTCGATGTTAAAACCAAGCAAAAGAAACAGAGAGCAAATAACGTTAAATACATTCAAATTTAAACGCACCAATTATTCTTGCAGATAATTTATAAATTGTACGTACAATAAAAAAATATTCACATGTATTTATATTGCACAAACACACTCCGTTCATTTTACCTGACTTCATTGCGAAGTCTCTCGTTAGGTTCCATAACTGTGCGCGTCTCTCCTTCATCGATTTCTCTTATTTGACTCATTTCAAATAATAATATCAAAACTTGCGAAGATATCTCTGAAATATAAAAGCAGACAGTAAAACAATCAAAAAGAATCTTTGATAGAGGATGAAGGTTATGGGTCTGTTTCTTTTTAGCTGCACTAGAGAGCTGAACCAGGCTGAACAGGTGCAATAAGTTGGAGTGAGACAAGTATATTTTGTTTCACTCTAACTTACTGCACCAGTGTGCACCAGTTCAGTCAGTGCAGCTAAACAAGTTCCAAATCGAACTTTCGATCTGACCCGACCCAACTCAATTCAGTGTCGGGTCGAGACGGTCGAGTCAACAAATTGCAGCAAATCGAAAACGCTATTATTTATTTCCATATATAAAAAAAAAATACACATCCTGTCGTTTACAGTTTCAGTTGAGTAATGGTGATACTGAGTTAAAATTCGTATGAAAATGCAAACAATATAAAATGATAGGGCACACGATTTCACGGGTGTCAACGAAAATATTGTCAGCATTAGCTCTGCGAGTGTAACATGTGTATAATGAGACGTGGGAGCAGACAAATTATATTACGTTTGTTTATATTTTACATAATTACAACAGACGAGGAATCTCAGTATTTGTTAAAGTAAGAAAGACCTCATCGATCAATATGAATTAAGTGATGGCACCTGCAAAGGACAAATGGATCAGACGTTTTATAATTACCGAAACGAGACGGCACAAGAAGGGCTTTACAATTTACAAAGTTACTTCTATAGTATGTATACTTGGTAATATTGTATTTTCTTTCTGGAGTTTGATATTAAGTTTCTTATCTTTTTTTTTTTTTTTTTTTTTATAGGTATTTCTGAAATCCTCTCACGAGGAGGTGTCGAAGGTATCTGTATGGAAGCGTTACAATGATTTTAAAAAGCTGCACTCGGAACTCAGTCACTTGCACAAGCGTTTGGGAACAAAGGAGACCTTCCCAACTTTCCCCAAGTCGAAATACTTTGGCAGATTTGAGGCCGAAGTTGTGGAGGAGAGGAAGAGATACGCTCTTAAGTTTTTGGAATTTGTAGGACGATACTCGTACTTATATTCGAGCGATATCTTTATAACGTTCTTCGAAACTAGTCACGTAGACAATTATATTAATGATTGCGCGCATTCCCTGAGTTCCGATACGTCCGAAGACGATCGTATTGCTGCTCTCGGCGATTCTGTGCTTGTAAATGATAATACAGTGCAAAGCATCCTTCCGGCTCCATTGAAAGCATCTCGCAATGTATCGACAAATCCATGTTCCACTTTGTCAAGCGTTAATTGTACGAACAAGAACGAATTGACGGTGTATCGGAGAAAGATCCGTGAATCTCATGGCAGTATTAATCTACAGAATGCCAACGTTAGTAGAGAGGAGCAAAACTGTAAAACGTCAAAATTGCAAACGCAAGATGCTATCGTTAAACATTGTGACGCGCATCAAAACAAAAATTTAGATAAAAGTGATGCGGCGACGCTCGGCGATGCATCAGGATTTGATTGTCTGAACAACAATATCAGTAAACTTATTTCAAATTACGATACACACTCTGTAATATTACATAAGGAAGTAAATGTTTCCCAGGCGCGGACAGATTCTGCGCAATATCTTTTGATAGCTGCCGCTCATATAAGTGCAGCCTTCAGGCATGAATCCATCGCGGAATACAAGGAAGCTTTCGCACAGTACAAATTGGGAATATCGTGTCTGATAAACGGTGTACAGTTTGACACAGACAGTACAAGAGTACCAAGCATAAAGGATAAAATATCAAAATACTTGGCACGAGCTGAACAATTATATAACAAGCATTTAAATTGTAACATTTCAGTAATACACAAACCGATATCAGAGCTTCAATATTATAAAGTGCTTAAAATAATGAAATCCGTGATGCTTGTAATGGATATACGTTCAAATTGTAACAGAATAATCAAGGTAAAAGATCTTGGCTACATGTTTGAGATACAAAGTTACTTTAGTTATGTTTCATACAAGTATTATTTTTTAAATAATTTTATTATGAACAAAAAACATTTATATAAAAGAACATTTTATGATAGTGATTAAATGCAGTAATACATGTAGCTTGAGAAAATTTTAATTTATAAGTATAATTCATAATTTCAGACTGTAGAAAAATCTTGTATTTATGAAGACAACATAAGCAATTATGTGTTGCGCAACCAAGTACCTTACATGGTATATTTATGCGCGTGTATTGAAACTGAGACTTCTGTATTTTTAGTCCTCCAATATGCAAGGTACAGTATGATAATTTTATCTGTGATATTTTGCACGAGCCCGTATCGGACTACTGACTGCAAAGGCCGACCCGACTGCCGACTGACTGGATCGGCCAACTCGCGTTTAAATTGGAATCTATTTTTCGAGTCGGCAGTCGATAGTTTGATACAGGCCTTTGCAGTCGGTAGTCTGATACGGGCTACAATATCATTGACTTATATATATATATATATATATATTTTTTTTTTTATATTGTGTTACAGTTGTGGAAAACTGTGGGACTTTGTAAGACTACATTACAAAGTATCTGACAGTTCGTGTAATGTAATTTCAAATCGCACGTATAATAGAGATATCAGTGGACATGCCAATAGCAATGAAAATATTCGTGGACCAAATAAAGCAGATGAAGTTACAGAAAACAAAGTACAGGGAGATCATCAATACGCGACGGATATTCAAAGTGATAACTATATAAATATGCCTACTATACAATTGTTAGAAAAGTCGCAAGAATTATTACAATCTGTTAACGCAACATTGAGGAAAAGCAACTCTATCGCAAATCGATTAAATGAATATAAAGAATTGAGACATTCAGAAAGTATACCATCGCTGAATACAAAAACTGTCACACAGATCTATAAGAAAACAGATCTTACATTATCTAATACTCATCGCAACAAGTCACCAAATCTTAATAATATGAAGATAGATGACATTATTGTTGCAGAAAAGCCTTCGAAAAACAGTTTTGTAGAGAACAAAGATCCGAAAGGCGATAATTCTTCATTAACGAACAGTAAACAAGATTCAAATATGTCGAGAAACATTTGTGCATCTATATTAAATGGAAGTATGGCTCGCGATTCACTGAAAAATAATAAAATGGATAATTTATTGCGTAACAACTCTACTTCGAAGATTATTTCAATGCAGAACGTTTCGACCAATAATACAATACACATCTGTGAGAATAATAATACTGAAAGCATATCCAATCACATAAATTCATCAAACATTAATTTTAGCACAGATAAAACACAATATTCGCATTTGTGTAAAGAGAATAATGTAGATGAAGAGCAGGAGTTTTGGCGAGTGCCGGAAAGTGTAATTCGATCATGGGCAGCGGAAATTCTTTTAGCTTTAGAAGCACTTCATCAACAGAATATCCTGATTCTCGATTTCAAACCCGATGATATTCTTCTCGACGACGCAGGACATATCCGGCTTACTTATACCATACCGCGACACAATGTTGAATTATCTAAACTAATATATCCGTATTCGTCACCCGAGTCAGTAATGTTTTCTCCGACTATTCCCGTTACGTCCGCCACAGATGTTTGGAGTTTCGGAGTTATTTTGTACGAGCTACTTACCGGCACCGTACGTAAAAAAAAATTAGATATAAAAAATTATATACTTTAACAATATAGTTTAACAATACTTTAACAATAATAAAGTTCAATTTTGTTTCACAGATGTTTAGCAGGAACCATCCAGGATCATTTCATTCACATTCCACAATTAACATTCCTAGTAGATTATCGGAAAGTGCAAGATCTTTACTAGGCGGCGTAAGTCTACATTCTGTCGTACTTTTTGACATTAGTCTCTTGATTTAACTTTATGATGTGCAATTTCAGAACTCTATTTTGTTTAATAAAACTTTTTGTTGCCATCAATATTTGCTATGCACTCGCACATGTGTACATAATTATAAAAAGTGATAAATTATAATGTTATTTATAAAATTATTGTTGCAGATGCTGAAATATCATCCAGAAGAACGACTAACAGTAAATGAAATAAAGCGTCATTCATTTTTTGCAAGAACTGATTGGTTGAACATGATCAATTCGCAAACTTAATGCTAACATTATTAAGAAATTAATCAATTTTACATTTGTTATAATAGTTATAGCATAAATATTTATTATTAGATAGATTTATTTAATTTCAGCTACAAAAAGCCAAGAAATGGACTTGGTTTATAATATACCTTAGACACACTCATACCAACTTTTTTATCTTAACGCGTGCAACTGTTAATTCATTATTCCGTACTTTCTTAAATTTTTTAGAACAGCCATCCCTTAAACCCTAAACGACTAAACCCATTATTTGCACGTTAAACCTAAACTCAAATATTTGAACCTAGTCCGCTTCAGCAGTGGCCAAGAAACGGACATTATTCACCTATACACACACACACATACCTTCATACAACAACGCGCAACAACTAATATTAATATTCCATTCTTCTCAAATCTCCTTTATCTCGCTTCATCTCTAAAATAATATTCTTTGCATCCTAAAACTTATAAAAACTTGAATTCTAAATCAATGCATTCTCTCTATAAACCTTATACTCCAGAACCTATCATATACTTTAAACTCATATCTTCCATAACTTCTACGTGCGCAACTCAAAGCCTAATCTTAAAACTACAAAACATAATTCTCTCTCTTTTTCTTTATCCCTACCTCTACCTCAATATTACAACTATTTTCCTGTTTTTCAACCACATATTGATATATTAATAATTATTTACCTTTACCGTAAAATATTAACGCAACTCTCTATAAATATTTATTATTAAATAATGAAGGTACAAATTTATTTTGCGGACAAAAATGTATTTCAATATTATAAAACTAGTTTGACTTAAATTATACATATAAAAATGTCAATTTTGTCATAATAATAAAACTTATGTTAGATAATTATTTAGATCTTACTTTTTCACTTCTACTTATCGTTGACATACCATCAATAAATCTAGTTGTAAATAAAACATTGGCATTGTTGAACATACCGTTCTTTAAGGACACAACAATAAATTGCGAATGTTTAAAATGTCTCTTTAACATTGTACCTATGTTTTCTGTATGTGAAAGATCCAAGGCGGCATCTACTTCGTCCAGAATATAAAGCGGTGCAGGTTTATAAAGAAGCATAGCCAAGACTAATGACAAAGCAACTAGAGATCTCTGACCACCAGATAATTCTCCTAACGACTCTTTCCAGACACCTGAGAATCCAACTTTTACTTCTAAACCATCTGTTATCGTTTCGTTTTCCGGGGGTTGTAACTTGGCCGCGGCTCCAGGTAATAAAGTACTAAATATGGAGCCAAAGTCCCTATTAACCTGATAAAATAGAAAATTGATATATTTCGGACTTTGTAGATTTATACGTATACAATTATACGTATATGTGAAACAAATTTCTCAAAGAATTATTACCTGTTTCCAAGCTTTAAGTAAGGTTTGTTTTTTCTTTTCATCCAAGTGCTTAATCGTCTCGAGAATTTTATTCTTATCATTCTCGACTATTCTTTTCTTTTTTAACGTGTCATTATATTGTTCTTCTTCTTTATCAAGAAGATTGATTGCCCGCGTATTTATATTGCGACTTAATTTTTCACGCATTCCTTGTAGATAATGTACCTTTTGTTCCATTTCCTCCGGTTTATTAACTTCAAAATCATATATACCACCTAAAAGCATACAATGATATGATATATCACATTATCGAGCAATGTTTATTTCTGTAAATACCTTTTTTTCCAAAGTAAGGTTTCTCTTGCTCAATCCACTCATATCTTCGTGTGAGTTCCAAAACTTTTTGCTTACATTCCGCCGCACTTTTTTTGATATCATTAATTTCATGATTCAATTTTTTAATGTCCAATTCCTGATCTCTATTTTGTTTAATAATATCTTCCTTTTTCGCTGTCAACCTTTGTATATCTTTATTCTGCTGATTAATAATGTCTTTTTGCTTTTTAACATTATTCTGCAATTCTGTAACTCGAGTTTTGGTTTCTTCCAATTCTCGCCGAAGAGTTTCTCCTTTTTCTTCAAACATATTGCTTTCCTCATTTGCCTGAAGCAATTGTTTATTACCATTTTCAATGCTTTTCTTGAATTCTTTTATTTCCAATTCGAGCGTTTCCGACTCTTGTTCTCTCTTTTGCCATTCCTTGCGACTTTGTTCCGCTTTTTTCTTTAAGATATTCAATTGATTCTCAGCGTCCTTTAATTGTCTTTCACGAATATTTACTGCATCCTTTAATTGAATTTCTATGTCTTTTGCACGTTTTGCACTTTCCTTTTCTAAATTCTTTGCTGCGGCCATTCGTTGTGTAAGCTCTTCAATAGCTGCATTCAGAGAATCCACCTGAAAATAAATATATATATACATATATATATTATACAAAGAAGAGTTTAAAGTTAGACATCTAGTTTACTTATGAGGAAAAATTTCTTGCTTATTCTCATGTTGCTTGTATTTAAATACAATTATCAATTTATACATAATATAAATGCACATATAAAATATTTACAGATTACATATGTATGCGTACCTCTTCCTTGATTTTATGGTAACTCGTTTGTTGCAATTTTTGTCGTATCATACTAATTTCATAAGTCAACAGATCATGTTTCTGTTTCAACGATGCATACTTTTCCGCGGTTTGTACAATATTTGATAAAGCAGTTTCTATGTCTCTCAAGAGCTGTTCTTTGTGGTTCAGTTCATTCCGAATTTCTTTCAATTCTTCCAGTTTTAATATAACTGATCCAGATTGTGCTGGAGCACCGCCGGATAACGTACCAACCGGATCAAAAAGATCGCCTTCTAAAGTAACGCACTTCTTCATAATCCTTTCGTGGAAAGCTATTTTCTTGGCAGTTTCCATATCTTTGCATACAAATATTTGACCGAATATCCAGGTCATTGCCGACCTAATCTCATCTGGAAAATCTATAAGAGACAAAGCGGGTTGAACGTTCTCTTTCCCAACCAATCTTTCTGCCAAACTGATTGTTTGTTGATCCATAAATTTACCGGCCACTCGATTGAGTGGGATAATCGTAACTCGTTGCTGTAATTGCCCATGTTGGAGAATTTTCTTGCTGGTGATATCAGTGTCAACTATCACATTATAAAGCTGGAACATCATTACATTCAAAGATTATTTAATATTAATGAATTAAAAATTTTCATGAAAATAAAGTATAAATTAGAGAAAGTGTTACCTTTCCACCTGCGGCAACTTCCAAGGCGTACGCAGCTTTTTTGTCCTTCACATCAATCAATTTGCACACGACACCTTTTACAGATTTTGCATTAAAATTAGGTTCAGGATTCTGATACTGGAACCTCGTGCGAGGATATCTTGACTCAAACTGATCTAGTTTCTCACGTAGTGGCTTTATTTCTGCGAGCAAGTTACTTCTTTGCTTTTTCAAGTCTTCCGAATAACCATCCTTGTAATTCAACTTTTGCATTTCATTCTCCAAGCACTTCAATTCTTTTTCTTTCTTTTCCAAATCCGTGTCACATTTCTTATATTCATTCTCGGTATTATACATGTCTTTCTGATTTTTATTCAACTGTTGCCTATTGTGATTTAGCGTCATCTCACATTGCCTAAGCTCGGTTTGCGCTTGCGTCACATTTTGCTTGGCATTTATCAGTTGTTGTTCCAATGTTGCATTTTCACCGTCTTCACTCTCCAGCAGACCCGCACTGACCTTTTGGTATTTCTCTTGTGCATCTAATAGAGCCTCGACGTCTTTCCGACACATTTCTTTCAAATTATGAAAAAGCCCTCCAACTTTCTCCAATTCCTTCTCCTTTAAGATGAGCGCATTGTTTTCTTCTGTTATATTAATCTGTATTTGCTCCAATGTTTTTTTCAGAGCTTTAATATTTTCCTTATTACTGTTCACTTCAGCTGATAATTTATATTGCTTCTTCTCATATTCTTGCAGCTCTTTCTCTAAAGATTCCAACACGCTACCTTTTTCCTGTTAAGAGATTATTTAATAGATATTAAATAGTAATATTTTTAATATTATCCATACTAATTGTAAGTTCAATACTATTATTGAAGATTATATTATTATGTATAGTAGTGTCATATTATTTTGTTTGTTATCAAAATAATATGCTAGATAAATATAATGAAAATTTAATACATCTAATGATGCACGATGTATATCAATAGATACAAGTTGAAGACATATTCTTTTAGTCTTATCAGGCATATTGTACGCACATTGTTGGAAATACATAATATGTAAGTTATAAGTTGTCTATGTTATAGAGTTACTAAAGAAATAAAACAAAAAACAAGAAACCATACCGCTTCCTTTTTAATCAGCAATTCGGCACACTTTGCTTCTATATTCTTGATTTCTTCTTCGCCAGCAGCTATGCTCTCCAATTTTGAATCTATCTTACTTTGTACAATCTTGACATTTTCTTCTATCTTCTGACTATTATTGAAAGCAGCAACATACTTCCACGCAAGATGAATTCGTTTGCTGTGTTCAAGTTCTCTTTCTATTCCTTGAAATTCTACATATCTTGTTCTCTCTTCTTTCAATTTGTTCAATTTTGGACCAATGTCTTCTTTCAAGATCTAAAATACAGCGAATAGAATATATCAGGAAATCAAGATGTCGAGATACAAAAGTGCCAAACATAGTATCAACAAAAAATACATACAGTATTTATTTCTTTTAATTTACTATCCTTTTTTTCTATGGTGATTAGTGCCGATTGCTTCTTCTTCTCGTACATTTTTGTCCCTGCTGCTTCTTCGAGCATAGACAAAATTTCCACCGGTTTCATATTCAACACTTTCGTTATTCTACCTTGCATGATTAAAAAGTGTGGATTGTTCACATTTAATTGGACGGAACAGAACAGATCTTGCACCCGTTTATTTGGTACATTCGTCCCGTTGATCATGTACTTGTTTTTACCGCCGATCACCACCTGTCTCGTGATCACAATCTCTTCGTGCTGTTCATAACCCATGGGAGACGATTCTCTGTCACGATTGTCAAAAGTTATCGTAACGCTGGCCTTCTTTATCCCTGCTTGACCTGACTTGTAGACCAAGTCTTGCAGGGAAGTGGCACGTACCTATATTAAATAGAAACAATGTTGTTAGTTACATAATTCAGTAGATTAATTTGAAGTAAATCTCTCATGAAGTGTAAAATGCACGCGTGCGATAGACAAACAAAATTCACCTGGCTGAGATTCGTAATTCCCAAAACGAAGCATATCGCGTCCAGGATGTTCGACTTTCCGCTGCCGTTGAATCCCGTAATCGCATTGAATTCCTTATCGAAACCATTTATTTCGATTCGTTTGCCATAAGATTTGAATCCTTCCAGCACCATCGATCTGATATACATGTTAAATCAGTAGTAAGATACCACGTTACGGTACAATGGATTGGTTTTGATATCAACAAAGATACAATTCAACAGTTCCCTCCGATTTAAACGCTTTCAAACCGATGACCTAACCTAACTGATGCCTCGCAGGAAGCCAACCGATATATTCGATCTGCACTAGGGAGTTCTCCAGTTTCATTTCGTTTTCGTTCAAGTCCCATGAAAAGCCTGCGGGGGGAGCCGGGAGCGTCCCGTTTGACCACAGCCACTCACAGCCCCGGGTGCCTGGAGTTTTTCCACTGGACCAGCCAATCGGATATTTTTATTTTCAATCAGCCAATTGACGACGTGGTCAATTGAGTCCCACTCGTTGGCGTAATGAAAACGAAGCCTGTGATTGGCCAAGTTTCTTTACGCCATACATCGGTACGTACGTCGTATGCTGGCTCCATGGGACATGGGACTTCACTCCGTCCTCCCGAGTATTCTCTGTTCTGCTCATCATCAGTCAGATTTGTTCTGCTACAACCCAGTCAGATTTCAGATTTGATAGCGATGCGGGTGCACGGCTTGTTTTAGAAGAGAATTAACAATACTCAAGCTCGACAATACAGTCCTGCATTTCTGAATTTCATTCGCCTCGAATGTTCGTCTCGAAAAGAGTGGAAAGGAGATAAAACCGAGACAGCATGACCGACGCTGGCCAATGTAAAGTCAATCAGAGTTATCGCTTTAAATGGAACAACTATCAGAATCATCTGTCCGACGTCGTGCGGCAGCTCTTGAAGGAGGACTGCATGGTGGATGTCACTCTGTCCGCGGCTGGTCAACGTATTCACGCGCATCGCATTGTACTATGCGCGTGTAGCATTTTGTTTCAAGTAAGCAGCTTCGCCTCCAGGAACTTGTTACACGTACAGAGTGGTTCCGCCAACTTGGGGAGATCTCACGATTAAACGATTAGAAATACAGTTGCATATTGTGTTTAGTAGTGGCGATAACGACTGCTCTTTGCTAGAGCAATATTCTCTTGAAAATTTGTTTTTAATTACTTTATTACGGTATTGTATAAACCGTATTGCCAGAGTAATATAACGCATGTTTATTCACAAAGTAACTCTAGCTTGCACAACGCATAATAATAATAACCATGTACATTGCCACTTGATATATACAGTAATTGATATGAGATTTAGGCCGCGGTCCATTTGACGCTACAAATGCTTCGAAGCGTTCTTCTTCTCCTTCTGTCTTCATTGAAAGAAAGGAGAAAAGGAATGCTTCGAAGCATTTGTAGCGTCAAGTGGACCGCAGCCTTAATGTATAATGTAATTTATAGGAAGTGCTCAGTCAAGTGACAGAAGATTGTCCAACGATTATTCTAAGTGATATATCACCTCAGGATATAAAATCAATTATCGAATTCATGTATCACGGCGAGATCCGTGTTCCCGTTGAAAATATCAGTAGTTTACTTGAAGCTGCACGATCGTTAAAAATAAACGGTCTCATCAACGTTAGTATCAAATTATTGTTCACTGTTAATTATATTTTCTGTTATAGACTTATCAAGTTTTAATTTGTTGTGAGGCTTCATTACACATTTGATATTTACAAATTTATATAATTGTCGCTTGTATCTTCAACAGATAAATGGAATTGGAGAGAACGTAATTGTTAAAAGCAGAAAGGATTCTGCAGAAGAGACTGCGACGGAGGTAGGAAAAATTGGAGACAATGCTGAAGCCTTGGAGAATGACTCGCTTGAAGCGAGCACTGTTGAAAATTGTATATCAAATAAGAAGAAGAAACGTCGCCGCGAGACTGTGAAGAAAGATTACAACGACGACATGTTGGCGTCTGCGATTAATGACTTGAAATTAGGACAGACTTTAATAGAGGCTGCTACTAAGCACAATATACCACGCTCAACGTTGTATATGCGGGCGAAAGCATTAGGCATACATCTAAACGCATCAAGAAACGGATATCCCGCAGAGTGCATGAATGCAGCTATAAATTCCGTGATCAGTTAGTGGTTTCTCTTATACTTCGTTTATTCTTCTTTTAGATTTTAATTATGTATGTTTTTAGATTTAGATTATACGCGACATGTATCTACAATTATTTATTTATATTTAAATCGTTTAACTTGTGCTGATTTCACCATAGATGGCTCGAGCTTGCAGCATGCATCAGAGATATTTAGAATACCTAAAACCGTGTTATGGAGGCGTATACAAAAGGAAGGCTATCAGACCCTACGTCCTGAAATGAAGAGGTCGTATGGTTTGGACACGAGACAGGCCGCTGTTAAAGCTTTAGAAAGAGGGGAAAATTTGACGAAAGTTGCTCTGCAATTTAAAGTAAATTTCATTACAATTTTATTATCACATTAAAAAATTTTTGGATTTTATTACAAACAGATTTAACCGAATTGTTAACCGAATGTAACTTAAGATATCAATATAATGTCTAGATACCAAAGACTACATTGTTTAGAGAAAAGGCACGGCTGGTAGATCAAGGTAAATTGCCGTTATCGTTTTGGAAGAAACGCAAATCTGAGAATGAGGAATTAAAGAAGTCGCGATTGGAAGAAGCTGTGGCTGCTTGCAAGGGTGGCAGAATGTCGCAAGCCGCGGCATCCATGACGTATCGCATTCCAAAAACTACGATATGGCGAAGGCTTCAACAGGAAGGGAAGAAGGTGGAAAGGTCGTCGAATGCGAAGAAGAAACAACGATTGCCCGATACGCCAGTGGTGCACGACGCTCAGGCGAAGACGCAAGAAACATCCAATTTCAGTTATTGTGAGGTAATACATTGATTGCAATTTACGAATCTCTTCGGCATAAATTTCGTTGCTGACGGACTCGCGGGTTGCGCAGGTTGCATCGGAAATACCTATAACTTACATAGATGAGGATAGTATACCTGAGGATTCCGTGATAATCTTAACAACGGAGGACATGGACGAACTGAATCTGGAGGGAGGCAGGCAAATTATTGTAAATTCGGTATGAATTTCTTGCATTTCTGACGGGTTTACAAACTTTCAATAGCAGATTGATTGACTCTTATCTTTATCGCATAATCTATCTTTATCTCTTTCAGGAATCTGGACAGGAATATATTCCATATACGATAAGTATCGAAGATAGCTCAAACTATTCGGGGGCTGAGAGTTAGCGTTAGAGATATAAATAATGAAAAGCCGATTAATAATTATTCAATATAAATTCAAGTTGATTAGTAGCGCGACTGTACAATTATTATTTATGATAACGAGGTGTACTATGTGAAGATATACTAAATGAAATGATATAATATTTATATTATTCATTCTTAGCAAGTGTGTGAAGTATCTTTTTACAAAATTGAAGAATGTAATGTAATGGAGACAAGTTTTATTCGTGTAATGTGAAGGATAAATTGCTTGCGAATATATTTTTATTTTTCCGTCATATGCTACGTCACATATTTAACTGCAAATCAAATAATATATTTCACAATTTGTATCGTCGTGTAAAATTATACATATTTTGTAATTAACAATATGCGAACTTGAGTACTCGAGTTGAGTACGCTCAATAAATTTCTCTAAAATTAACTTTTTAAAAAATAAATAATACAACACAATACAAAAAAGCTTTGTTCAGCATATTCTTGTGTAGGATCATGTTGTTTATATCAATTATAGGATTCTCTCTCTGTGTGCGTGTATGTTGTATAATATAATACTTATCTATAAGGTAAATGCCGGGACACTTAAAACCTATGTCCGAACACCTGTATCATTTTAATTTTTAAATAAATATAACGCGAATCAAAATCAAAGATAAAAATATACAACAAGAAAAATATTTGTATCTTTGATTCTTCGATTTTAATTTGCAATATAACTTATTTAAGGACTAAATGATAAAAATGTCCAGCATAGATACGTGTCCAGGCATTGGTACATTTACCTTACTCCAACGAGAGCACCATCCACGGTCGGCGCATAGGCGAGCAAAGTGAGGAGAGCGTGACATGCTGCTAAGTACCGTGTACGTAAATACGGCACGTTTTCTGAGGTAAGTCAGCAGAATATGAAATATTCTAATAATAAATATACAAAGATGATATAAAATTATAATATCACATAGAAGTTATACGAAATGGTAATATTACACACGAGCTTGACACACAGGATTAATAACCGCTATCAGAGGTTTCAGAATCTGTTTCGCCTGTGACATGTAAAGATGTCCTGTCAATCAGTCTATCGGCTATATGGTCGATCTCCCACATCTTTTTCTCTTTATCTCTAACTTGCTTAATAAAATTACTCCAATGTTCAGCGGTTACCTGTTTGATACCTTGTTCAAGTAATAGTTTCACATCTTGAGTTTTAAAAGTGTTGTTATTAATCTTAACGTATCCCTTAACCATTGACCATACCATTTCAATCGGATTAAGTTCGCAATGATACGGAGGTAGCCTGAGAACCGTTTTATTGGCCCGTTTTGCCATTTCGTCTATGACATATTTATCAAATCTGTCTTTGTGTAGTGTAACAATTTGCAAGAGTTCGGCCTTTACCATAGTCTCTGATATTTCTTTTCCTTTACCCTCTAACCATTTTATTATTTCGTCTTTTCTCCAGGAAGCATTCGGCAGTTCTTCCACTTTCACGGAATGATACGGAACGTTGTCCATGACGATAACAGCATTGTCGTCTAGCGATGGTAAAATACTTTTGAACCATTCGTGAAATGTGTCGCCGTTTATTTCGTCAAGATAATCCCCCGTGTGTTTCTTCGATTCGATGCGTAGAAGCCCGCCAGGAACGAAACCGGCAGCACTTCCAATATGCAGAACAATAAATCGTTTGCCTTTTCCGCTTGGATTAGTTCGCCTCGTAGTCAACGGAGAAGATGCGTCCTCGTCGGATTTAACTATTTCGTCCACCCAAACTATATTCGTGGCGTCATCGGCGTCAATCCAAGTCTCGTCCAGGTAATAAATTTGCCGACCCTCTTCTCGGTATCTCTCAATAGTCCTCAGATATTTTCTCCTCCAAACAATTAGATCTTCTCTCTCTGTCAGGATGCTATGTCGGAGCCGGGTAGTGTATGTAAAATATAGTTCCTTCAACAATGAGTGAAAGGTCGATCGTTTAAAATTTGGGAGATTTTCGTCAGTGTTTACGGCTTGCAGAACTGTTCTCAACGTTGGACATTTTTCATTGGTATAAAATTCGTGAACTTTTCTACGAATAGCGCTCTTGTCAATGTCGTCGATTTTTTCTTTAAAAGTTAGACGACGCTTCTTTGTATTCGGGGAAGTAACCGTACCCGTCTTCTTATACTCCAACAATGTTTTTTTTATGGTGAGAGTACCAATACCCGTCTGTTCTGCCAATTGTTTAATAACATCTTTTATTAAAGTTGTTGGATTGTCTTTTATCAATTTTTTATGTAAATTAATAATTACGAGCTTCTGGCTTTTGTGGACCATCTGAAAGTACAAATGAAAAATATATGTTACGAAAAGAAGCAATAAACAAACTTTGAATATGTAATTTTTAATTTCTATCGTTTTAGTGGGCATATCATTTTTTCATAAACATGACGTTATTATTGAATTGTGCGGATTTAAATACTTCAAAATTTACTTCCTTTTGCATAAATTCAAATTTCAATCAAAACAAATTTTATACATTAAGTCTGTTCTGTTTAGCTGAATTTTTTGCACAGTTCATCTTTTCTCTTTTTCTCTTCAACGTGAAAAGAAAAAGAGGAAAGATGAACCGTCCAAGAAGTTCAGTTAAAAAGTACAAGCATAGTCAGTGATTTGATGGCTGATGGGAGAGAGAAAGCTACATTCAATTGCCGTAGCATTTTTTTGTTTAAAATTTCAACACTGCGAGAAAAATATGTTGAAATTTAATAAAAATTTGTTTAAATATAGTCACGAGTAAATATTCACTTGATACATATAAATTTTACTTCGTAGAAGCAAATGTTGGTGTTAAAAGGCGAAGCGTCAGGTCAACATAACCTCAAAAGAAAAACCTGTTCAAAATTTTAGCTCTATCTCTCTCGCACGGTTCTTCACGGGTGCGAAAACGCGGGGGAGGGAGCTTGAGCCTCCCCTTATTTGTACTATATAAATAAAATACGTTTGTATCAAAAAGATATTCACTCGGTTATTATTCAAACAATTTATTAAATTTCAACATTTTCTTCTCGCAGTAAACTCATATTAAAAAGGATACTTTAAACTTTAAAACTATACAGCCTCCGATATACGACAAACAAATTGATAATTTTTATTCATCATTGTTTACCTGGCCTCGCTTGTTTTTCCTCAAAGGAGGTGATATTGGCGGTATTTTAATATCCTCCAATGTCATTTCATCAATAGCCTCTTCTTTCATCGTACCGTGTAAGACTTTGTAAACACTTTACTGGCAGAAAAACACTCGTTATATTAAACCAAACTGTTTGATATTTATTTCGGGAATAAATGACTGCAAGTCATTACCAGGTAGTCTGATGCTCTGGGGTCTGGGTACTACGGAGTACGGAGGTACGGAGGAAGGGAGGGCTTCCTAGACGTTCTGTGGGCGGAGCTATGGGGCATGGAGCGGAGATCTGCCTGAAACAGACGAGTTCGTGGGTTCTCTCGCTGGACAGAGTTATAGCTTATATATAAATACATATATATTCTTTTTATTACATATATATAGTGTGTGTATACATAATGAAGCAAAAATGATGAAATTTTTAAAATAAAGTTTGATTATATAAGTAAAGCTCTGGATATTTGAAAAATTTTTTAAATATCTGAAATTATTTAAAGTAATTGAACTTGTAAAACAAATACTTACATACGGCGAGTGTCAAAATTAAAAAATGTTCAGACTGTACTTTCTTTGCAAGAATTTACGAGATGTTAATTGCGACGATCTTACAGGCACTTGCGATGTAGCTTGAGAACAAAAATTCCCGCACAGCGACTGAAAACATCAATATTCATAATTCATTCTTTTATTCCGTCATCTACTGAGTAATTAATATTTATCCTTGATTCGATGCGGGTGAAAATCTAACCTTGCACGCGTCGTGCGCGTATCTATCGGTTCGTAAAAATAAATGTCGATCGATCGTGACGCTGCATCATTTGACAATACACAGGCTCGCGCCGAATACAGCGAATTATGAAGCCCGCTTGCAATGTCGAGACCGCTTTACATATCCTATAAAAATGTTTCAAGAGAATTTAGAAAAGGACACGGGGATGCGACGAATAAATCAAAGCTTATAAGGAATTATCGGACGAAAGCGGAGAAATAAGAAATAAAAAGGGGGAGGGGGGTGATGCGCTGCCGATGCTGCATCCTTTAAAATTGAAAAGGAACGTCCGAGCGCGCGCACTGCGCAGGTCACGCGCGTCGGTGCGGGTATGCACGGGCACGGTGCAGTGTGCGCGTCTGCGCGTGTCACGTACGCGGCATCCTTCGCAATCTTCGCATGCCTTCGCACGTATTCACGAACGACACGAATGACGGACTCACGTAGCCGCGCGTTGTAATTGTGCGTACGGCATATTACACACGAACACGCTGCTGCCAGCGGCCACACCGAGGCCAACCGAGACCGAGAGACCGAGCGAGGAGGCCGAGGAGGCTGGAGGCGCAGTGAGCAGCAGTTGAGAGTTCGCCAGCCGCGTCGTTGCGCTACGCGAGAGAAGCAGAGGCGGGTGGTTTTTTTTTTTCCCCCCTCGGAGAGGTGAGTCGCGAGTGCGGCCCAGGGTCTCCACCGGACGCGACGTGACGTCGCGACTCGTTTCTCCCCCGTCGAGTCGAGGGAGCGGCGCCCGAGATCGTCCAGGAGTCCGCGCTCCTCGCTGCGGCGTTCCTTCCGGTCCGAGAGGAGGCTAAGGAGGGAAAGATACCGTCGTACGTGTCGCGGGAGGGTATGCCGGACAGCGGGGCCGTCTACCAGCCGACCACCGTCGGCTACACGTACGACAGCGGCGGCGACGGCAGCGGCGGCGGCGGCGGCGGTGGCGGCGGCGGCGCCGCCGGGCTCAGGCACGGCTTCTGGCGCGTCATGTCCAGGCACAAGCTCAGCTCCAGGAAGTGGCTCGAGTGGACGCTGCTGTCGGTCGCGCTCTGCTTCTTCGTCGCCGGCCTCACGACGATGTTAGTCAGCCTCGTCCCCTGCGACGATCCTGCACCGGAGGTACAAACATTGTGATTCTCGCACCGTAAACCCTCTAAACTCCCATAGAACTCCCGTTTGTGAGATTTTCCAAGCTCGTATTTCATATTTGGCTCGAACGAAGCGTATTTCGTTCTTTTTTGTATAGACTTTTCCTTCTGAGATGTTTAAAAATCTTCCCCGATTGTGCTAATGAAATACATAAATTTGCCTATAAAGATTAAAACAAAACTAGTACAAAAGGATTATTAAGCATTGTTGTTATTTTTCTTAGAGCTCTGTTGTTACTGGGCTTTAACTCTATTTTATTTACTTTAATAATTGATACCGAATGATGTGACAACTACAGGTGAAGCCAGAAGGACAATCGACGACGGCTCCGGACGTACAGCAACACGTGGAAAATACGGGAAAAAGTTCTATAGCGTTGGGCGCTGGGATAATGCTGGTCGGTGTATTGCTCGGCTTTGTTTGGACATGGCTTAGCTTCTTCCACCACAGCAAATCGCCGAGGAACGGCATGACGAGTAGCAGTGGTCAGGTAAGCAAACAGGTTTCCAGCCGTTAACAATGTTTTACGTCTGATTTTATTTTACCGGAAGCCATCCGCTCTCTGGTACGTTTTCGTACATTTATTTCTTTATCTTATGTACGCGTTGCTATGAGGAAAGATGTTGGGCGGTTTGAATCCATCGACTGACTTGCTGGTGGGTTCCACTTCGCAGTACGGGCCAGTACTCACAGAGGTGCCAAGCCAGCTGAAGATAAAGCAAGCCAACGCGCATGACATGCCGGCCATACCGCTTTCCGACCAAGAGGAGGAAATGCACACGCTAATGCAGGACTCGGCGAGCCCGCCGTCGGTGTCCGTTGGATCTAACGCCATCGCTAATCAAATCCCAGGTTGAGTAAATCGATCGCTCCCGTACGCGCGTACAAGCGCGCGTGTAACACGGACATAGCTTTCGTTTTATAAATTTTCTAACATATTCCAAAAGATTTATTATCGTTTTGATTACGGTTTTGCAAGGGTTTCATTTAAAATTCGGAAAGTCACGGCATTTATGCCCGATTCATTGACACGGATCTTGTGATTCAGAAATTCTATTCCCACTTTTTGTATAGTTTATAGAAATTTTTATTTTTAGACTTAGGCACAAGTGCGACTTGAGAGATCTCGTTTTACAGTACATTTAAGGTGTTATAGTACTTTTTTTTTTTTTTTCATTTTTGCTTGTGTGCATTCCTTCATTCCGTCCACTATCGTCATTAATATGTTAAGTAAGCATTGGATCCAGATAGAAAAAAAATGCAGTATGCGTTATGACAATGCGTTCCGTAAGTTTGATAACAATCCCGATATCGAACTGAATTTACTAAATTATAAAAAATATCTTTTAATTTACATTTATATTATTAAATAAGTATAATTTTCACACGCATATACGCTTTATGCAAGTTTTGCATGCATCTAGGCAAACCTAAATCATTTTGCCTTGATTTAATATTAATATGCTCATGATATCGGTACGGATACCCTATACCTAAGTACCAAATCTCTAAATTAGTAGTAACAATAGCAATTATTATTGACAATATATATTGTAAATTAAATGCATATTAGTACGTATATCAAATAAGTCGGTAATTATTACTGTAATTAGAATACAAAACGATTATGTATATATTAATGTAATGTGTATATATGAAACACATCAGGGACCGTATTCTCGAGCCTGCCCTAATGATTTTCGTATGCGACTTTCTATTTGAAAAGCATTGAATTTCGCATGCGAGGTTCATGAAAACGATTCGAGAATAGGGCTCCTGAAACGAAACGACTACAGTTTTAGAAGACGCTTGATTTGAAAATGTTCATGACGTGCTTAAGCTGCAATAAGGCACAAGCATGCCATAATGCACAACTTTTTCACTTCCGTTTATCTTACGTTTTTATTTTTAATTTGTGACATATACGATCATAATTTTATATCGCACATGATATTGTTATAAGTTAATCTTACACAATAGATATATTTGCTTTAATGGGATATCTATTTGCACACTTTTCATGATTTTATACAATCAATTTTATTGATCTCTCATGCAGACGTAGAGTATAAATGTAGAGTCCATCCTGTAAGATATTTTTTAACGGAATATACAACGTTACTTCCGGGCATGGTACATAACATTGTATAAAACACTGATTTTTGAGATAATTTTTATATGTCTGTCGTTTCTCGCTGAAACGATGCGTTCAGTCTTGTGCGATGAGAATTTTAGAGGAACCATCAAAGGACGGCCTGTAAGTTTGTCTGAATTCAATGCTGTTACGGATCAATCACGCGTATAATAGCTTCATTTTTTTTTACATTTACGTGAGATCCTTATTATACCTGTGTTATTGACTTGTATACTAATTTATGTAAATGTTCTGGAATGTGTGAGACGAATAAACATTAAAAAAAACATAACTCACGACTTTTTTCTCCTTTCTGATCGTTAAAATATAAATTATCGTGATATCGTGTATAAATTAGCCAAAGAATCTGTTATTAAAAGAATATTCAATGATCTTGAGATCCAACACTCTATACACTCTATACCTATAATGTATCAATACTTCATACTTTTCGTATCCCTCGTAACATGTAGAGCATATATCTAAGTATTTAAACTGTTAAAAATTAAATAAACATTCGTACAATTTTTGAACAATACACTCTTGTTTATTTCTTAACTTATGGCAACTTTGACCAAGCTCTAATTAATTTAATCAGCTATTAATTTAAATTGCAAAATTTTCGACTATATTATTTGTTGTTTCTCTGATCTGATTTTTCTTTCCGTGCGTCAAATAAAAAATTAATGATTCTATTCACGTTAAAAAGATATTGCAGACGTTAACTTGATAAATTAATCAACGTACATACAAAATTGTTTACAGCAGGATTTCTAACTACAATTTGTCATTCCTAGGTCTCCTTTCCATGTACTAGATAATTAGATGATGAAAAATTAATAATTCTATCCATGCTGTCACAGATAGATCAAAGAACCTATAGTTTGTAAAAAGAAACACAGATACCATCATTACCATACGTCATCAGGTTAGTTAGTAGCTTTTTTATTTATGTGTCTGTATGTGATTAATGCAATTACATTTGTATACATGTGTATACGTATTGATTGTAATGATACACAACACAGTAAATATACGTTTATACAATAATTTTATTCATACTCTGTCTCAGGTAAAAACTGTGAAAAAATACACATCTTTCAATTTATTTGCTTTTTGACATATGCCTGACTAACGTTATAAAATATTAAGTATTTTACAAAATAAAATGTTTACTATAATTTGTAACAGTTCTGTTACTTTTTCTAGTATAATTTTACTACCGTGATAGTTTTTATTTTATTAAAACACGTTAGCGTTACTTTTTTGTAATGTTAAAGTAAGATATTGGAATTTTTACTACATTATTAATAAAAACTTAAAACTCTGAACTAGTCTTTACATAGCAAAGGCTTCTCTTTATATTAAACTTATCTAATTCTTCTTGTCTGAAATTTGACGAAAGCGAGAAGGGAAGTTTTAAAATCCAGTGCAACAACAAAAAAAAAAACGCCTAATTGCCAATTCAATTCTCAATAATCTACGATTCAAATAAGTAAAGCGCGTTACTTTTCTCAAGCCAGTTTAATCTTTCACAAAGTTATTGATGCTTTTCACACACTTATCTTCGATTCCGGCAAAATGCGCTAAACAGATAATGACACACCGATAAAAATCAGGGTTTTTTTCGTCATAAAGGAATACCGATAACGTATGACGCGATAAAATCTGCCTCAGCAAGACGCATCGTTGCCTCGGGAAGAAAGCGAGTCACGTAAAAGCGTTATCGTTCAATATTTCGAGGACGGCTGACCCATCGAGGATAAAAGATACGACCCGGTTGCGCGCGAGGTTAACGCATTTGACATTTCTTATATCAGCTGTCGCGCTCAATATGGCTGCCCG
The DNA here is from genome assembly GCF_030848795.1 of Temnothorax nylanderi. Lineage (NCBI taxonomy): Eukaryota > Metazoa > Arthropoda > Insecta > Hymenoptera > Formicidae > Temnothorax > Temnothorax nylanderi. The sequence continues at coordinate 1,575,594 of NW_027249069.1, read as the reverse complement.
CGAGACGCGCTTTCCTCCGCAGCGCTGGAGAGACGCCTACATCAGGACGATTAGGACGTAAACGTGGTCGAACGCGATCGAGGGACTCCTCCGTACTGTGAATCGCGAGGAATATCCCGGCGAGGATATTCGCGATGGCGGGCAACGACGTAGTGCTGGAGGGATTTATATGCCCTATATGCATGACCGATTTCAAGGCGCCCCATCACCTGACCAAACACTTCGAGGAGGTTCACAACGACGATCCGGAGATCCTGAGATCGCTGAAAGGTACGTACGCGCGTGCACGTAGTACCTCTTGACAACGCGCTTGGACAAGTGGAACGAGCTCGCGGATTTCTAGCGGCCCGCCTTCGTCGTGTTAAGTCACCGTGAGATGCACGGAACGAATGTCGGAGTATCGATTTTTATTTTAGATCTGTTTGGCAAAGCCAAGAAGAAGATCTTGAAGCAGGACGATATCCCGGAGGCGTTTCCAAGCGCGATACCGCAGGACAAGAGACGGAGTCCTGAGATCAATTGGGGACCACAAGAAATAGGTATCGCTGTGGTACTTGTACGGGCCAAGAAGCTATTTTTCATGAGAAAAAGTTTTCTTATTAAAGTTCCCAAACAGTCAGATTTAGCTCTTCAGTTTCCTAAGATCAGTATTTGGAAATTGCGTGCAGCATTTGCAAGTGGCGAGATACGCGATTGAATTTAATTTATCGTAATCGATTTCCTTGAAAACTATTCCAGGTGCAATTACATCTCACACAAAGTATTTTAAGGATGTGAGAAACGCTCGGCTAGAGAGATACGCGTATGAAACAAATAAGCTTCTCATAAGGCTAGACAAATTATTAAATAACTTACCGTCTGATCCGGTCGATAGAAAAGGTGAGAAAATTTATATAAATTCTTACTTATCGAATCTACTAATATATTCCACTTGTATCTCGCTTGTACAATTGATGCGTGACGTAAATAAAATTTTTCAACAGCTCACGAACGCACCATCGTACCGTGGATCGATGAAAAGGATGTGAAATTGTGTCCCAATTGTGCTAAGAGCTTTCATTTGGCAAGACGAAAACATCACTGTAGATTATGTGGGGCGGTTATGTGCCATAATTGTACAATATTTTTGTCCCTGATCGATGCACGTATGTAACACGTGTAGCATTATCATTTACGAAATGATTTAAATGTATTCCTAACGTTACACTTGGCCAAAATGTTTTTTTTTTTAACAGGAAAAATGACTAGTCCTGTATCGATACAAGATGATTCCGTTCTGTCTCCTACGTCGGAACGAGCATTCACCGAGAGGGTAACACGTGCGGGTATTGGTCTCACAAAATTAGCGCGTTCACCTTCCAACGGTAGCCTGAACAGCGTTCTGTCGCTGGTCAATGATCCGGCTAGCGGTGAACAGCATTTTAGAGTTTGTACTCACTGCATAAACTTGCTCGATGCAAGGGAGATGCAGAAAGCGAAGCAATTCGACAAACCGATCATTTGCGTATTCTACGAGAAAATGAGGGAATACATGAACGAAGCGTCGCAGTATTTAGCGATGTACAACAAAATGTGGGAATCGTTGAAGTATGTCAACTTGTATTTAAGATAATCTATCTTTATCTGCACAATATAATATACTGTATTAAAAAAATACACCGAGCGATTACCTTCATGTGCAACTTATCAGTTGTAAAACCTAGTATCGCGAAGGAACTTTATATTAGAATGCTTATAAAACTATTTTAGAGAAGGCGAGACTATATACGGTTTAGAAGATGCGCAATCGTTACGGGTCAAACTGGCAAAGTTGGGGGAAAACATAGATGCGACCAGTAAAAGAATTCTAGTCCTTGGCGTGAAGAAAGGTACAGAGGATTCGCAGGAGGCATTGGGACAAGAATTGAGGCTATATCAGATGGTTAGAACATCGGCAATGATATTTCTGAAAGAGGAGTTGTTAGCTCTACAGCCCTTGCCCTCGGTAGAAGAATATGCAGCTTTACAAGAAGAACGTCAGAAAAGGATAGAGGCCCGAATAGCGTACGAGCGGCAATTGGAGGAAGAACAACGAGAGAAGCCGAAAGAACAACGCAAGAAAGATACATGGAATTTAGACAGCAGTCCAGCTTTGAAAACCAGTCAGGTAACATATACTAACAAATTAGTAGATAATTGAGGACACAAATTCGAAATTATAGTCAGATCTAATGTCAAAGTCACACGAAAAACTTAATATCCGATCCAGTATTTATTTTATACTCTTAGCTTTTTTTACGTAGTATAATTATTAATTAATATCTGATATTTTTCAAAATACAAGATATCTATTTCTTTCTAAAAAAGATAAATTTGCATAGGCTAAGATTTCGTTGTCAAATTATCGATTAATCATTTGTTGATACTATTTGTTGACTCATTCAAGTTTTGTTATAAGTTTTCAAATTTTTAGGCACAAGCGATGGTGACTCAATCTCAAGGCTGGGGTCCGTCTCATATTACACCCATCATGTCTTCCTCCATGGATCCAATAATTGAACAAATGAGCAATCTTCGCGCGTACATTAAACAAGCCCGCGACGATTGCAAGTACGACGAGGTCGCAACGCTAGAGAACAATCTTCGAGAACTTCAAAGTGCCTACTTTGCTATGACACAAAGTAATAGTAATGACGGGTAGACATATTCGAATAGCACATTTCTTACACTTTGGCATGTAAAATGTTGAATTCTTCTACAGTGTGTTACCTATTAATTTGCAAAGTATTTAATAAAAACCTTCTTGAATCAAAATCTTAGAGCACGCATTATATAATGAATAAATACTCAAACATAATTAAATATACAAGAATATAATCTGCAAGATATTTCGATATAAAGATTCCTTATACATCATGTTCCTTCTAGTTTTCGTGTTCATCAAAATTACTTTTTTCCCATACTTATAAATTAAATGTTGAGAAATCTACCACACATAAATCATTTTCTTTAAAACTTGCAAATATATGAGTTTTTGTTCTCACAATGTTACAAATTTATTTGTGCAAATACTCGCAAAAAAAAAAGAAATTAACTCTTTTGTTACACTTTTGATGATTTATTGATGCATAGAGAAATACATTTTATTTAAGTGGAATAAATCGTGAAGAATGAGTGGCACCGATACCAGGTCTACCGTGTTTAACAGGTTTGTACGTAACGGAGAATTCTCCAAGATAATGGCCAATCATTTCTGGTTTGATTTCAACCTGGTTAAAGGTCTTGCCATTATATACGCCAACAATCGAGCCAACCATTTCTGGAACGATAATCATATTCCGCAAGTGCGTCTTGACAATCTCAGGCTTTTCGTTAGGCGGAGTCTCCTTCTTTGCCTTGCGCAACTTCTTGACAAGAGCCATAGATTTTCTTTTCAGACCGTGAGAGAAGCGCCTACGTGCTCTCGCATGCATCAAATCCATCAGCTGTTCACTGGAAAAAATATTTGTCAAAATGATAACTTTTCCTTTATCATTTCTCCATGTTCAAACAATTTAAAGGATGTATCATAAAAATAAGCTGCGTTTACGTAAAATTAAATAAATCTTGATCTATCTCAAACTTGTTAAAAGAAATCTAAGAGTGTAAATTGCAATACTATTTATTGGAAGGTTAAAAAATTGTTATATAGGTTATGTTCTGACAATCAATATTACTTTGGCATGTCCAGGAGTTGGTCGAGATCGACCCCCCGGAAGGTAAACTTCCTGAAGGTCCTCTTCTTCTTCTGAGTTTCATCTGTCTATGAAGAATACATAGAAAAAATAATAATTTAATATTCGTTAGATGCGTGATAATCCCATGTGGTACTTAAATATTATTTTACCGATATACTTAAAGAACCAAGTAAACCGTATAATTCGTGCAATTACGATTCGCATAATCGATGTGTGAGAATTTCTCGGATTATTAAATTACGAAAACCTACCTCAGCCATTTTTGCTCTTTATACGGAGAAGAGACTCACGCCAAAGAACAACAATAAAAGAACGAAAGAACAGATTTCTCCAGCGGAATAGCGGAGCGGAAAGTGTGCACTGTGCAGGAGCTGTTAGAAACAAAAATGTCACTAGCTAAAAACTCTAGACAACAAACTCTACTATTGGACGCCGGGATGTGGTATAAGGATAAGGGTGCATCCCCATGGAGGAAGAAATAGCGGAACGGAATTAAAACGGAAACACTCTGATTAGCTAATATCCTACCTAGAGAGCCTCAACCTGGAGATTAGCCAATCAGAGTAATTCCGTTTTAGGCCCAGTTCAACAGTGGCCAGTTAGCTTAACTAGTAGTTAATTCTCACTCTCCGTCTCTTTCTAACCTTTGAGGTTAGAAAGAGACAGAGAGTGAAAGTTAACTACTAGTTAAGCTAACTGGCCACTGTTGAACTGGGCCTTAATTCCGTTCCGCTATTTCTCTCTCCATGGGGATGCAGCCTAAATTATCGTAAGTTACTATAAAATCCTGTTTACACGAAGGAATTATCGTAAGTTATATAATTATAGGTACTCTAGTTTTTTCTTATTAAATGCCGGCTTCAGGGGGGTGGGGAGTCAAATCTTGACTGTTCATAGGCAATCTATGTTTACTAGGTCTATGGACCGGATAGTGACTGTCACTAGCGCCACGCGGACATTAGGCGATCCACGAACATTCCTGTATGGAGGAGGAGGTGGATGAAGAGTTACATCTGTGTTTGTTCAATTACCACTTTTTCTCTCTCTTTCTCTAGTCGAAGTTTTTATATTTTGTACATTGTACAAGAATGCAAGTTCGACATTATGAATAGGCACTGACATTTTATCACTTAGGATATAATTGAAAAAATAAGCGACGAATATATCGGATCGCTTAAATATGCTTCAAAAAGTGACAAAAATACAACGAGTAAGCAAATCTTATTTTCGAACAGAGTTCTACTATTTTATGTATATTGTTAAGCAAACTTGATGTTCACCGAAGTGTTTGTACACAGAATCATCATTGATGTCGTCGAATTTTCTGATACCAGCACTTACCACCGAAGTATCCTTTAGAAATGCCAATGGGATACAGTTAACACTGGAAGAGAAAGCAAGCTCGAATCTGTCAAATGCCAACATCATAAACTTTGCGTTGCGAAGCGGAAGGCATTTTAATGTCAGTCTGTGTTTAACGTTAGTCTGTGCAATTCTCTTTACATGGGTTGTATCGGGAGCTTCAGTTTCTCTCATCGTATCGGCGTGTATTCTGATACAACAGTGTAAATCATTCGTCACCTCTATCAAGCAGGGTAAATTTTAATTTTTAATAAAAAATGAAGTTTTTTAACAGAAACCATTTTTTAAAGAGATAAAATTATGTTTGTTAATACATATATATTGTCTTACAGATACGCTATTGGTTGTAGAATCAGTAGGTGTACATATCGAAAGTAAGAGAGGATTTGGCATTTTTACATCGACAGAATTTTTACCATGGGACATAGTGGAAGATATATTTATTAATGAAGTCATAAAAGGAGTAAGTTCATACATCTGCATTTGTATGCACTGTAGAGAGAAAATAATTCAAACTTCTAAATGATTGTTTTTAGCAAAGGGTGCTTTATTGTCTTGCGTTTATCGTGAAAGGATCAGTCGGTAGACAGGACTCAAGAAGATTAGTTCCAGTGTTCCAAGATCTATTGCCTGAAAGAAAATGCCTGGAATATATGTACGAACGCTTAGCCAACTTGATTGGCTCGAAAAAGAGAAAGAGTCTCTGTTAACCGTTCCTGGCTCTTATTGGCTGTGTCACAAAAAGAACATATACAAGTTTATCTTTAGATATCACCGTACGGTGAAGTAAGAAGATTTGATATCGCCTTACTGTTAATTTTCGAAAACTTCACTTACATGTATTTTCAGAAATACCATGCAATTTTCATACGGACGAGAATTATTAAAAATTATTAGAAGAATCATAAAGTGTCATCCAACGCAAGGTCAACAATTTGGCACGCAACACCTTCTTGTTACTTACAGTATCCTTTTCTTATTGTTACTGATATTCCTTTCTAGATAAGTAAGACTTTTAAAAAGAATAAATTCCTTTACTCTAGCACAATTAAAAAATGCAGACTGTACATCTTGGACTCGTCAAGACAAAATGTTTGCAATAATGAAATTCCAGCAGCGAACTAATGCTGCGGCGTTTTCACACGCGTTTGTATTAACTATAAGAACTTTGTCGTCAACGGAAAACTCGTTGTTTGATTTAAAATACCCCATTGTTAAAGAAGCTGACGCCGGTACCACATTTAAAGATTTGAATGCCTCTTTGGATACTGAAGAGAAAATGATCAATACCGCGATATCCACCACTGACAAAGTACCCCCAAGAAATGCTGCAATATGTCAAATTAAAAAAATAGATCAAATTTCAAAATATAATGCTTTCGAGGATGTATTGGATCAAGCTTTGAAAACAACAATCGATTCTTTTCAAGATGACGACATGAGGGACTCTGCAATCTTTCGTGAAAATCTGGATGAGAGAATTGGAAGTGGCGCAACTACAGCTGAAATGCATCTTGTTGATAAACATAATACAGAGTGCCATAATAATATACAAGAAAGTAAGTCTATAAATTGTATTACTGAAAGATGTGAGAAAAACATAGAACAATGTTCCACTGAGTGTGTACAAGAACAGTCTTTAAGAGCAAAGAAGACAGATGAAATTGAAATTGAAAAGGCACATAGAATAGAAGAGGAGAAAGAAATAGAATTGGTAGAAATACAGAAACAAAATCGACATACACAAGATGTTCAGAAATACAAAATATCTTCTTCGTTAAAACCTTGTCTTACAGAAATAACAAAAGGTAGTGATGAGTTAGACAGTTTAGATGACAAAGAGATGACCAAGGGTGAAAATATTGTAGATCCTAGTAATGTACTAACGTATCAATCTTTCATTGAGAAAGAGACAGAGGGTGCAAAATCTAACTTGATTATGGATCAACCGGTACAAAAGAATCTGCAGACTGAGATAAAGGATATAAATAAAGATTGTGTTCAAAAAATGATTAAAGGGAACAACAAGTCTGTACACACAAAACAAAAAGAGATTTGCAATGAGATGGCAAACTTAGAAGTCCAAGAGAATGATAGGCAACATACTAAAACTACAATGAATATTGACGATAAACAATCAGAAGATAATGTGCACAGTAAGTCGTACAAAATTCGTAAACAAAAAAGTAGAGAGTCCGAGAGAAAAACCATACCCGACAAGGTTTTGCGTTCCTCTAATATTACCGATTTAGTGATGGAGGGCCTAATGTTTACTATACGACAAGATCAGGATAGCGTGGCCGTCATTGAACAGAAGACCAAATTAGAAGTGGATGAAGTCTTAGAAAATTCGGAGAAAGTTGAAACGAAAGCTGGAGAAAAATGTCTATTAAATTCAAGCTTACTGAGGTTGGAGAACTTGGTAACCATGATCGACTCTCCACGCAATAGAGACAAACAGCATAAAAATCAGCAAGCAATCAACAACGGTGCAAATCTATCGCCATTTAATGCTTTTCCTAGTGACGCTGTACATAATGTAAATACTAATTATATAGATGTAGGAATGGACAAATCAAGTGTTTCTAATTATGATAGGCATAATGCGATGAATCATTTAAATCTGTATCAGCCGCAATGGCAGCATCAATGCGTCCCCTCTAACATTAAGAATAATAGCGATAGTTGCTCGTCAGGAATATCGACAGAAAAACGCGAACAATTAATGGAGTGGCAAGACGATGACAATGGACGGGACAAAAATTATAAAAATAACACCAAAATGAGAAAACAAGAAGACGATATTATTCCCGAGATTTCATCATTTAAGAAAATGAATGCAGAACTGCGAGATACAAATTCACTGATCAGAAATATCAAAGAGATAGACAAACGTGATAAATTAACGGATGGACGTAATTCTGCGCTATATTCCTCATTAGATCCAAATGGAATGTCTACGAAAACAACTTCTGTAATCTCTAAAGAATCTAGTTTGATTAACTTATTTCAACAGGAGGCAAATTTACCCAGGATAGTTTCGGACAAGGCTATCACCACTGAGCAAATGCCACCCGCCTTGCAGAAGGCCCTGCGACACACATGTAGAGCACGTAGGTTTTCGTCAACAATCGGCAGTGGAATGTTGCAGCAGGACGAACAGAAAATGCAACACATGGCATTGGCAGGGGACACAATTTCCGAAGCGGATGTCTTGTTAGAGGATAAATATATGGATCCCAATATAGCGAATAACTCATTGTCTATCAAATTAGCAATTGATTCTGAAAGACTAAAGCGCGACAACGATAAATCTCGTGTAACGATCGATAAGGATGTTCCAGAGACTAGTAGAGATGCACGCGTGAAGAATTCAAAGGGAAAAAACGAGACTCATCGCACTTTACGAAGGAGTTCGTCATCAAAGCATGGTTCGCCAAGAAAATTGCAGGATATCACAGAGGAATTTTATTACGACCTATTGCATGTACATAACAAAGACAATGCCATTCGACAGAGATGCCTCAGGCAAAAACAAAGGTCTTTGAACAATCTCGACGACATTAAAAGTGGCGGTAAAGTGCGTATAGAAATGTTAAAGTTTATTCAGGACATCACAGAGGGTGCTAGAGTGGTGGTGAGACGGCTGAATATAGACAATAAACCCAATTAGAGAAAAATTCTATTTTAATTTAACAATGTGCGCTCATTAAAAAACGCCGATCTATGTATAAGGAAATAGCTTTATCACACTCGCACTCACATACACTTTATTGTACGTTACATAAATACTACATATTCTCTAAATCATGATAAATAGGTAACATAACTTCAGATCACTTAATATCTTACTCTTATCTTAATCCTTATAGAATTGATTAATAAACATGCCGTTGCCATTAGTACGAATTGTACACAAGTTCTTATCAAGGACTCTATTATTTTAATCTTTTCAAGAAACGGGTGTTTAAAGAAAAATGTTTTTTTCAAATTTTTATTTATTGTTGTCACGATTCTTTCATTAATAAAGATATAATAAAATTAATATTTGGAATATTGGTTGAAGAAGATTGTTAACAAAGTGATGTGAATGCTATTCCTAGCATTGTTTCTATGAGAGGACAGTATGTATTTCTTTTAGAGTCAAAATTTGATATTTCGTTATTTTTTTTTTACAGCAATCTGTGTGTCAGTATACTCCATGCATTTTAATTCAGACCATTTCATTCAGAATTTAAGAAATGTAATTGGGAAATAAGAACGTGGAACAAGGAATTAATTTCGACATATAGAAAGTTATGTTTTAATCTATAAATATATATTTATATTAATATAAATATATTTACATTTGTCATATGCTCAGATATCGAAATTTGTTGTAATATTGAACAAAAAAATTATCGATATGGAGATTAATCGAGTCTGAAATTAGATTCGATTAATCGAATCTAAAAGCATTGAAAAACTAATCAATTTCATTAAAAAAAGCATCAAGCGTTGATTGGCTATTGTACAGCTCTATTTGTGGTAGCACAATTGTTTGTTGCTTGAAATCCAAAAATTGTTTGCACGGGATTAATGTAAAACGAGATAAATATATATTCGGGTGCTGGGAAAAAGGAGAGAGAGAGAGAGAGAGAGAGAGAGAGAGAGAGAGAGAGAGGGAGAGGGAGAGGGAGAGGGAGAGGGAGAGGGAGAGGGAGAGAGAGAGAGAGAGAGAGAGAGAGAGAGAGAGAGAGAGAGAGAGAGAGAGAGAGAGAGAGAGAGAGAGAGAGAGAGAGAGAGAGAGAGAGAGAGAGAGAGAGAGAGAGAGAGAGAGAGAGAGAGAGAGAGAGAGAGAGAGAGAGAGAGAGAGAGAGAGAGAGAGAGAGAGAAAGTACAGATTCTGAGTGCAAAAGGTGCAAGCACATGAAAATTAACAGCGGGAAAAGTGTCGGTATTTCGCGTGGAGTAATGTGCGAGAATCGACAGTTTTCCGAAATAAGTATTACGTGCTACCCTTTAATGCAATATGGACAACAACATCACGGATTTTCACAATATCACGGACATCGTGAGTATAAGAAACGGTGCATTTTCTTAAGCGACTTTAATCGCGCGAGGACGCACGTTCGACAATGTGAGGTTAAGTTAGGTTAGGTTGTAACATTAGATTCTAATTCTATGTGTATGAAAAGCACAACTACTCTTTTTAAATATTTTTTAAAAATTTCTCCTAATCCGAATTGTCAAGCTTATAAACAGATAAAGCATATATTTTGTCCCTCAAAACTTTTTCAACGGCCGGAAAGCTTTCGCGATCACGCTGACATGCCGGTAGCGTGGTCGTTTTTGTCTTCCTGTAGATTTGCTTTTTTGCAAATTTAACTGAATATCATGTATTTTTCATCTTTCTTTTCTTTTTCTTTAGTGTCTAATTGTACTTATATTTTTTTTTTGGAGTGCAGAAAGTGCAACATAATTCTGTCAGAAAGAATTGATTTTATACTACTTACTGAGAAAAATCAATGGTGATTATAATTATTATTGCTGTTTTCTTCTCCTTATCTTTCGCTTTATTTTTATGTCGATTAAAGTACAAGCGTATTAAAAAACATTTTATGTACTATGGGATTTCTGTGTTTTCCGGGCTATTTTTGCAACATTTTTTTGTCAATCGTTTGAGGGACATGATTTAATCAAGAAATGATTTTCAGGAAGACGATTATAAGATAAAGAGAGAAAAAGATTCAATTTTTTTATTGAAACAGAAAATGTGTAAGACGCAGTAAGTGTTTCCTGTGTTTTTTTATTAGATTAATTTTGATATGCTATCAATATATATGATACAAATATCATGAAGAAGTTTAATAGAATTTTTATCTATTTCAGTGATTTAATTAAGCAGTATACTAAAAATACGAAGCAAATTGATGATTTGAAATCAGATTTGGAAAATGCGAAGAAGGACACTAAACACATGATAACAAACTATACATCTTCTATGTACAAAATAAGGGAGTTGGAACTTGTAAATAATATAATATTCTAGATTATTTATTTATTATTAGTATACTTTTAAATTATTCATAAAATAATTTAATAATGGCCTTCTGTAAATACAAAAGAATTGCAACTTTTCAAGCTGATATTTAGAAACATGCAAAATTATAAAACTGAGTATCGACGTGTAAGCGTTGTATCCATTTGTGGCACGTATTACAAATTTTGTTATGTTTATTCACGATTTGAATTCTAAAGTAGTCAATTTTGATAATCATGTTTAATATTGATGATTATTCAAATTCGGCTCTCGGAAAATCCTGTGATCTTGTTAGATCACATTAATGAAGTTCACTGTGCTTTTGACAAGCATACATCATGCTAAGTAGTAAAAAAGGAGAGAAAAAGAAACAGGTTCATAGGTTCTATTAAGTAAATTTTATCAGATAAAATCACAGTGATAACTTATTAAGAGGTAACGCTTGCAAAATCATTTTTGGGATGTTGCGGATAATGAAATTTTTTATGTATGACTAAGCAAGTTTCGGTGACTATTGGCTTGAAAGGTTAATTGTTTCTATTGTTTTTGTTAACTGATACGCTTTAATTTTGTCTGGAAAAATCATTTTACATCAATATGTACCGGCGAGCGCAGATTTTAGTACTATACAAAATTTACAATGAACAGATATATATGTTTGTAACATATGTATAGTTATTTATAGTATTAATTTTGGTTTCTTTTTTTAATTCTTTGTAAATAAATGTTAGCTATAATATCAGACTGGTAGAGATTAAAAATATGAATGTTATATTAGTGTATAATTATGTCGCTTTATATATCTGCGCTTGTTTGCTCATACTGACTGCTCATATTGACGTGAATGTCTCTGATTAGATTTTTCTATAAGCGAGTCGTTTTTTATTTTATTTATTGTCGTGTTTTATATGTTGGCAATAATATTTTTAAAAATTCAGAAAATTGGAGAAGACAAAAAAAGAGAACAAGAGTTAGGAAACAAGATAAATGAATATGAGATAAAAACAGCTGCAGATAAACAGACTATACAACAATTAGAATGTAAAATAAAAGAGCTGGAGGACGAATGTTCTGCTAAAGTTGTGGAATACGAGGTGCAAAAGTCAGATTTTGAAGGTAGCGACCAAATAAATATTTCTTTCGTACATTTTTTATTATTATTTATTATTTGATAAATACAGAATATTAAATTTGTTCATTCACGTTTAAAGATAAGATCCATTCTTTCTTTACAGGCAAAATTAAAGATTTAGAACATGAATTTAAAAAGTCAAAAGCAGTATCCACACCCAAGAAAAAGGAGAAAAAGATAATTTCTACAGACTCTGATATAGCTAAACCAAGTATAGGTAAGTACAAAACTAAAAGCAAATGTTTTCTCTATTCTGTTATATTCTTACTGTGTGAATTAATATTCCCAGGTACTAAATCAACTTCAGATATCGGTATTAATGTATCATTGGGCGATAACGAATTGAGCGTAAAACGCAAAGTCCAAGACAAAAGCATTTTGACTGACGAATTTTATAACATAAAAGACGATCCACATCCATTGTTTTGTGCAAAATGTGAAGCTCATTTGTCCCCGGATTTAACTCCTGAAAAGATATGCAAAACCATGAGCACATTCCCAGAATTAATTGAGAGAGATTTGTCTCCTCTATCGAAAAAGATTTTTTCGCCGCTGTGTTCATTACCCAGTAAGTAGCAATGATTTTAATGCATTGTCATATTACTCGTATATATACATATATATAAACATAATACATTAAAATACATTTCTACATGTATATTCTTTTATATTATATCTATGTTACATTATTTACATATATTGCATTACACTATTATATATATATATATATATATATATATATATATATATATAGATATATATATGTATATACTTTTTTATATTTTTTAAAATCTTTAGGTACGTACCCGGACTCTACAAATAAAATGAATGAAGACGCTCTCTCTAGGACATCTGTGCCACAACCCAGTTCATATAGCAATTCAATAGTTGACAATTCAAAATTTCAATCAGAACAGTCATCCGCGATGGCGCAAATTTGTGAAAATGTTGAATTAAGCAATATGGACATTTTACATATACCAGTTGTAGGCAGTTCACCCAATAATCTCGGCTCAATTCCTACAACACTTACTTTGCCTCAAAAAAGTAATTATGCAAGGGAAAATTTCTGCTCTGACAATTTACTAGTCAAACACTCTTCGTCTATCAAAGAAATGGAGAAAAAAATTCAGTTATTAGAAAGTAAAATGAAGAAGTTTCGAAGACTGAAGGAGAAAGTAGATAACAATTCTTGTTGTCGTTGCAGTAAAAATTGTAAGGATGATATCTCATTAAACACGAATCTGATATCTATAATCTGTAAAAGTATGGCAGAATATTACGATGAGAAAAGAGAGACGTGTTCTAGAAACAAACGAAATATCGATTCGGAACCGTTTATCTGTAGTATGAAAAAGGCAAAGCTGAATAGGAGACAACAACTGCACAACAGTAATGCGTGCAAAAACACATGTTTGTGCAAAATTGAAAATCGCAATGAAAAGTATCAACTACGAGATACGTTTTGTAATAACACTGAGAATGCTGCGAAGACGATTGATATTTCACAATGTGAGCATACGTTGTCTGTACATAAAAATAATTTATTTTCGGATACATCCAATACGTCTCTTAACGACACTGATGAATTTGACAAAAGAGAGTTTGTTTCTCACGAAAAAAGTACATTGCATTCAACAGAAGTTGCATCTGTCGAAGATAGTTTAACATCATATTTAAGTGCCGATGAATCTGTAAACGACAATTCCTTAGATAAAGATAATGTAGAAGCTATGGATGTGGATAATAAAACAGGAACTGAAACGATATTATTTAGCGATGAAAATTACACCGATCATACTTATAGCAAAATCGTTGAAATTAATCCAGAAGAAATTGAAATGAGAAATAAGGGAAAAAATATACACGAGGATAAGGTTGATGAAATATACGCAAGTGTGGACAATCTTTTAAACAAAGAAGATTTAAAAACTATCGGCATGGATAATCAAACGAAAACTGGAACGATATTTTTATCTAACGATAAACATTCCACTTATCATACTGCTGGCAAAATCGTCGATATTAATGCAGAAAAAAATAAAATAAAAAATAAGGGCCAAAATATACATATAAAAGATAAGGTTGGCGAAATACACGCAAGCAATAATCTTTTAAACAAACCTAATATAAAAGCTAGCGATATGGATAATCAAACGAAAACTGGAACGATATTCTTATCTAAGAATGAAAATTCTACTGATCATGCTGATGGCAAAATCGTCGATATTAATGCAGAAAAAAATAAAATAAATAAGGGCCAAAATATACATAAAGATAAGATTGGCGAAATATACGCGAGTGATAATCTCTTAAGCAAAGATAATATAGAAGCTATGGATAACCAAACAATAACCGAAAGAACATCCTTATCTAAAGACGAAAATTCCATTAACCATGCCGATAGCAAAATTATTGATATTAATGCAGAGGAAAATAAAATAAAGAGAAAAAATATACAAAAAGGTAAAGTTACCGATATTAAGGAAAATCGCCTATTAAAGAAAATTCGAAACTTAAAAAGAAAAACGCGAGCAAATTTGCCCATAAATAAGCATGAGAATATTGAATCATATTCCGACCATGGCTTTGAGTACAATAATTTAGCGAAAAAATCGCGAATTGAAAATGAGGAGGAGAGTGGCGGTCGCTCATTAGAAAATAGTATAAATGATTTAAAGAAGAAATTGAATACACGAATAGAGTCCATAAATAAACAAGAAGACAATAAATTATGCTCTGACGATTATGAACCGGTGAAAAAATTACGAATTGCGCATACTCCAAAAACGTCAGTTTCTCAATTCAGCATCAACGAAAATAATATTACACATAGCACAATAAGAAATATAGCTAGCTTAATGACTCAAAAAAGTAATGGAATTCCACAACTAGGTATTCGGAAAAGTAATTTATTAACTAAAAGCAAAAAAAGTACAATAAATGAGAAATGTGATGAGAAAAACGTCAAGTCTACCGAAACAAATAGTATTGACGGAAGGCCTGTAAAAGACGAAGATTTGACGAGTACTGAAAATTGTCTTCAAAATAATGATATCGCTCTGTCTGCTATCAATACCAAGCGTCTTTCTAAATTTGAAAAATGTGATGACGTCTTGATTAAAGATACAAACAACAGAAGTATCTCAATGGATAGAGTAATAGGAGAGACATCGAACAACAATGACGAGCCGAACGTATTACATAATAATATCGCAAACGATGCAGACGATTCGGACGATTCAGAATCAGTTCCATTGACGTTGCGACTCAAAGCTCAGTCAAACTCCAGTATCCTCTGTAAAAAAGATAGGCTTACCAAAGCATTGAAAACAAATAAAAATAAAAAAGAGATAACGCCGACCGCTAATGAAGATTTGGAAACACTTGGAAATAAGAGTCATGACGATCACAAAATATCAAAGGATGTGATTTCGAATGGCGAGTCGTCAGTTCTACACGACCGATCAAACGTGTCGGAAGCAATGCGAAAAATTAAAAAAGAGATAACGCCGACCGCTTATGAAGATTTGGAAACGCTTGGAAATGAGAGTCATGACGATCACAAAATATCAAAGGATGTGATTTCGAAATGCGAGTCGTCAGTTCTACACGACCGATCAAACGTGTCGGAAGCAACGCGAAATAAAAGTCATAATAATAGCAATGTATCTGACGGAGCTACTGAAGTTCTACGTTCACCATCACCAAGAGATAGTGGTATCATTGTTGATTATACAAATGATACAAATGATACGAAAGAATTTTTCGTTGAAATAAAGGAAGAAACATGCGTTAATAATGAAACAAATGGAGATAAAGAAACGAAATTTATCGATGCCACTCATGAAGTCGAGGAGAAACTCCAGACGCCAAAGTTACAATTAATTAAATATATTAACCAGAAACGTGTCAAAAAATACAAGATGACACATGTACAAATAGAAGGCGTCATTAAAATAACAGGTACGTAACAAAAATATGACTTAAAGAAGTAGTAGTTCTCAAAACGCATGAAAGAGCAAGTATTTTTTTTAAATAAAAATACATATTGACTTGACAAAAATAATTTTTGAATGTTTCTTGTTTGATTTTCTTTGAAGCAACGGTTGCTATATATGTATATTTACATTTATGTCCAAATTGTCTAATGGTCTATATTTTAGATTCATATAATAGACTTTTAATACATGTAAATAATTGATAAACATGTACATAAAGTTTTATAAAGAGAGATCAATATGTATTTTCTTAAAAAAGTTAAAAAAAAACGCTTAAATTTAAATGCTTTCTCCTAAAATACATTGCCCCTTTAATTGCTGAACAAGATTACTAATATAATTCTATATATGTTTCAGACCGATTTGTTAAAAAGCAACTACGAAGACTTATAAGCAGTGCCTGGGAAGAGGCTATACATGACGATATAATAAAAAAATTAGGAAGTACATGCGGACCTCGTATCATAGCCAAGTTAGTATGACATTTTGTGATCTATTAAATATGCAAATGTTCAGACGAAATTGTATATATATTTAATTATGTTCAATAGGATAGAAATATTATATTGTTTAAATTAGTAATATATATACAGAAAGAACCTAAAATTAGTGGCAGTATTTTAGATATATGTTTAATAAATGAAAACAAAGAAAATTTTTATATAAACAAAAAAACTCTAAAATCTTTTGATTTTCCATTATTGCAACTTTAATTTTCTAATTCTAGTTATACAAAGAATAATATTCCAAAATAATGCATTTTGTAGAAATTGGCTGTTTAGATTGAATACTACTGTATTTCTGATATAGCATCGATATGTCTGATGTTCTAATGAAATAAGAAGCTTGAAATAAGATAGCAATAGTAGAAAATTTAAAGATTTTAGGATGTTTACACAAAGCTTTTTTTGTTTTTAAAAATAAATATATTTAAAATATTGCGGCTTATTTCAGATATACCTTGTATAAACGATTGAAAAAGAAAAGCTTTTTGTGGACTAAATATAATACATATTTTACATACATATAATATATATGTATATATTACATATATATCTATAAAAAATATATAATAAATGTATATACAATGAATTATAATATATAATATATGAATTAATATAATGTAATATAATATGTGTTATGTATGTATTAGATATCCGTCATTTAAAAAATTTAATTAAGTTAGAAGTTTGCTTGTTAAAAAAAGAGACAAGAAAATAATATTTCTCTTGTGATCATTTTAGATGCATAGTAGAGTTTTTATTGGAGGAGGTCGATTATGATGAAGCTTTGGATAAGTCATTTACTCCTCCGGCACCATTGATGACAAAATTTGAGCAGAAGATCATAGCGTTATTGATCGATTTGGAGGTGTCGAAACCAACGGTGATTTATTTCGTACAAGCCGCCATCGAATACAATCTGTTTAGACTTATCGTTGATAAGTCTATGATGAAGGTTTATATTTTATTTGTCTAATATAATATAACAAATTAAATTAGGTTGTTACAATAGCAAAGCGATACTTTCGATTCACAAATTAATGTTAACACTTTCGCACATGTAGATCCCAGTTAGCTTGCTCACGCGGATTTATGTCGTCCTGTCACGTCTTCAGAAGGACAGAGAAAAAGTACGCATGATGTGCTGCAATGCTCTCTATTGCATGGGTCTCAAGTCAATAGGGGTTTTGTATACAGTATTAACGTGCTGGCCTGAAGTTCTTCCAAACGCCGAGGCTAACAAAGGTATCGTACGTCCTAGGATGCAAGACAAACTATTTATCTTGTCGAGAGAAATAATGATAAATTCTGATTCACATCACTGAGCAATGATGAATATTTTCGGCTCTGATCATTTAAATCTCTATGCACAAAATTACATCTCTTGTGATACACGATGTAAATTTATTCTTATAAATGTCGAATTCTTACAGGAATATTACCGAAGTGTATAGCCTTTCTCATCAGCTCGCTGCAAATTGAAAATCCTTATTCAGTTCAGAAGCCGTCAGTACAGAAATTAAACGTATTAAAAGACTACCTATCAAGATTTTATAAATATAATTTTAGCCAAGAAACAACAAGTGATATTGTTAAGGAACTTATAACTACTCTTAAAGGTAAGAACATTTTTCGCGTCACGTTTCTCTACGGAATTATATTAATTAATTGCAAATTATATTTTATTATGTTTAGCTGAACGAGTCGATGGCTTAGATACGGCTATTATACTTGTTGCGAAGAAAGGAGGCTCGTCTTGGACATATAAAAATATTATTGAACCTTCTCTATTGCCAATGATCATAAGAAATGAGCATCCCTGTATATATAGTGCACTTTCTTTACTCGGTACACTTATTTTTTTCGTTTATTGTACTACTTTTTGACGAAAGAATACTAATGTATCTCACTGATATTATATTATATATTTACAGGAAGGCTTCTGCGCGCATTTACATCAGAAAATGAAGACAATGCCGTGAAGATTAGTGAGATTAGTGAACAGCTCTGTGACCTCATCAAATCTGGCCAAGGTGATACACCTTCGTTTTCTATGAAAAGCTAGTTTTCATTATGCAACATAACGTGTGTGTGTGTGTGTGTGTGTGTGTGTGTGTGTGTGTGTGTGTGTGTGTGTGTGTTTATAATATACATATGTGATCTGATTCATTTTTAAACAGGTTCACACGATCAACAAGAGGGCATAATATCTGCATTGCTCAGCCTTTCCAGACAAAAATTCAACGTTGTCGCACCGTGTGTGTTAAAATGGGAGCCGAATAAACCGTTAAGGCCAAATGTTAACACGCAGTTACAAGCGTTTATAAAAGCACGTAATTCGAAGTTTTGGAATAATTACTTATAGATCTTTCATAACCTGAACCAAAACGCTAAATAAACATCCAAAATGAAACATGAGATGTCGATTGAATTGAATAAATGTAACATATATCTTTTGATCATTGTGTAATCTGCTAACAGAAAATCAAGCAGAATTACAATAAGAAATGAAGTATCAGTTACGAATGTAACACTTAATGCTTACAAATTTTCGATATAGTCCAATTCATGTATTATATTGTTTTAGCAGAATTATAGTTTACATGATGTGTAATTTTACGATTTACAATAATTTGTTGTTAAACGTTTGATTCATACAAATCTAATTGATTTTATTTAATTCTATTAATTCACATATTAATATATATTTATTTTTAAAATGTGAATTAATTTTTTTTCTTTTAAACGCTATATAATTCTGCACGTTGTAAAAAAATTGTTTTTTAGTTTTAGTGTTGCTAGAAGAGAATCGTATTTTGTTTTGTTATAAAATATTAAAATATTTCCTTGATTCGAAACAAATATCTCCTTTTGTAACAATACATTATATATTATAAAATTATAAATATAAATAATTTTATAATATATATTATTTATAAATATTGTAAAATTACGTCTCTGATATCGCTTATTTTTGTATGAAATTCCTCTGCTATATGTCCCAAAGATAATCCCGATTTCCATTTAAAGAGAGGCTTGAAATAACATTTCTAAATAACTAAGCTAAATAGTAACTTAAATAGATCGTGAATTAAAACATAATTAGAGTCGATTCTTTGCAAAAAGAATTACACATAACAGATACAGATCATTTTGTCAGTCTCTTTTACTTGATTTTACCAAAATTACATTTTATATTTCTTAAACTCTTTGTTGCTATCCAGCGAAAAGTGTAGTAAAACGAGATATCTAAATGATGAATATCTATAACGTTCCGATCAGTTACACAATAAACGGTATATTGAATTGAATTTCATTCCTAAAATGGCATTGCGGGAGAAACGTTGATATAAAATCGTTTCAATGAGTATTATTTCTACTTTGTAATGTATTATCCGAATATATCACAAGAATAACGTCACTGGATACGTGTGTGTGTGTGTGTCAGAATAAATATTAAAAAAAAAAAAAGATATAATGAGTGAAACGCGTGAAACATTAATACTCACGCTGTTTAAAAATTTCCAAACAAGATTTCATAGTTTTTATTTTAATATAATAATGATGAGATAAAAGTAATTATAGTAGCAATAATAATATATAATATAATAATACAATAATAATATTAATAATAATAGATAATATTTAACATATCGTAAGTTTCCATCCACAGAGCACGCTAAGTTAGTACATGTACAAGGTGTCTTTACAAAAATAATAACAATGTTCTGATGCAACATTGCCGATCGGTATCTCTTTTTTTTTTATTTTCGTTAAAATGCTGTTTAGTAACTTTAGATCAATTTGTCAGCCGTTTTCCTTTCCTCTGTCTTTCGCGCGCGCGCGCTTGTTCTCACCCTTCTAAACAACTAATTTGTCCAAAATTAATTGATGTCTTTGGTATGTTAACGTCAAGATATATAGTATACTATGGAGGCTTAGTACGTTGGATGAGGGTACCCGCTATTATCCACTTGGTCATAAAATGCTCAAAAGAACGAGCATTGCACGAAGAAGATTGTCATTTCTAAGAGCCAGCCATCGGATGGTGACGCGGAATAAAGATCAGAATACATCTCTCCCTTCGAGAATTCGCAAATTTCGAATAAGACTCTAAAACGGTGCCATTGGCTGATGATGATGATGACGAACGTTATTGCTTTGATATTGACTAATCACTATATCTAATAGGTGTTCATCAATGTAACGAGCGATATCACACATTACTATTGCAAACTGAGAGTGATAACGTTACGGAAATATTGATTGTACCGTAGTTTATTCTGACTCTTAGCAGTTTCGCAGGGCCAAGATCCATAATTACGATGTAAAAGTCGACGAGAAGTATAATTTGGAATAAGGAGAATAAGGAAAGTATATCATAATTTATTTTGTCATATATTAAAGTCGAGTTGTAAAGTTTCGAAACGGGAAGTTTGTACTCGAATCTGTTGAAACTGTTGAATTCTAATAATTAATTAGCAATTTTGAGTGATAAAGTAATTTTGACCGACGAATATATTTTGTTCGGCTAGAAGAAACCGCGTGACATCGTTTAATAGCGTTATTTTACACGTCTAAAATTACAATTAACTCAACATGATATAATTTAAATAATACTATTTACCTCAACTATATCGTAAGAGATAATTATCGATGGTGCGGTGGAAACGGCATTTGTATCATTGTTTTTGGATGATATTTTGGTGTCGTTATTTTATAATATCTGTGTGATCTTCGCGCGGAATACAATACGCGACGCTGCCTGATGTAATAAAATTTCATCACTGGTACATTAATTAGCTACCCTCTCGAAGCTGGTTAGCATAGTGCTTCGTTTATCATCTCTGTCGACGACAATTTACAAAATACAAATCGTAATAAGGCTCTCGTTTTGACCGGCCTGGATTCGGCCGAGTCGGGGAAAAGCGTTAGATTAGTAGAAAATACTAGTTAACCATCGGGTGACATGAAAGAGACAAGGATTTCAAATTCGTCAATATCATAGAGTATTTTTAATTACAATGTCACAAACTAATATTCTTCCAACAATAAATTGTTCAATGACAAAACAATTATGCGACATATTCATTGACAAACCTGCAACGTATCAGAATTTAGCAATCGACAATATATTATATAATTTTTAACGGAAAATGTATTTCAAAGTACATCATATTTGCTATAAATATATCAAATATTGTAATTACTTAACTTTGATCGTTATTTCTTTTGTTTCTTTTTATTATAAAACATCGTTTCCTTTTAATGAAATTCCTAGAATATTTGAGAAATTTTTTGCCGTTAACTATGATAGTTTAATTAGCAAAAAAATCGTTACTCTTGAATACAGATGTAAAATTTCTAATACAAATGTTTCTTAGATTTATATCGCCGAGATTTTTAACTCTAAGATCATCGATAGTACATCTATTTTATACGTAACAAAATGTTTTTTAATATAATGAAACATACATCCAGCTCTTTTTAAAAGAAACTCAAGATTATTTCTTACATATACACAGATATACAAATGAAACAAATTACGCATATGTCTAATTTGTGTTTATGGAACAATTAATATTGTCGTGTTCGATTTGGAAACAGAAGGAAACATAACATGTGCAAAATATAGGGCAGTCAATTTTACTGTTTAGCTATACATGTATGCGTACAATGGAGGTACCAGTTCCAAGATATTGACGTATTACAGCGAATATTTTACTGACAAAGTTCTTTAGAAATAGCATCAAACGCACGAAATTAGAAGCAAATGCTATTTTTTTTTCCTCTCGTGTCATCCGATGGTTCCGCTTTAAATACGCATTCTGGATTTGGATGTTGACACAGTGCACACAATCACACATTCTATTCTCAGCACTCGTTTCGATACTGTGTATTTCATACATTCCTTTTCACAAACAGGTCCTTATTAAATAGTTCTATTGAAATAATAAGAATAATTTCTAATAGTAAACAAATAGTCATAATTACATTAGTTAATAATACTAATAATAATAACAACAATATACATCATTATTATTATATAGTATATTATATATATATGTATATATATATATATATATATATATATATATATATATATATATATAGTAATAATAAATTAGGAACCACGTACAATATGAAATATGGGAAATTAAATTAGAATACATTTTGTTAATGAGGACTATTTATAAATAATAAAAATACCATTTGTATTCGCTTTTATAAATGTTTAGGCCACGCTTTCGTTTCTTACACTTTAAGCTTTTTCTCTCTCTTTCTCTTTGTAGTAAGCAGAAATATTGAGTAGTTTGTATAGAGAAAGCCGTTTGTTGTCATAATTATCATTATTAAATGTGTCTCAAAGCGACGAGCGACGGGTGGGTGATTAATGTGAAAAAGATGAAACAAGATGTTTGGAAGCTTTTCTTTTTTTTTTACTCGAGAGTATCTACAAATATACAAATTACTATTGAATCATCGTTCAATATCTTCAGTACCTTTTCTGTCACCCCATCAGGTATGTTCTTTTAACGAATTATATAATTATAAAAATATGCATTTTGGTTTTTATTTTGAAGCGCAGTGCATCGTAGTACGATGAGGTATCAGGCTGATGGAACGTAGTACAGCGTAATACGACGTGGCGCGACGAAAACGTTGCTTTCATTTTAATAATTAATATAGTTTACGATTCGGGATTTTCTTTAACATAAAATAACTTACTATTTACAAGAAGCTGAGACAAAGTGACAAGGAGGCTCAGCTTTCTACGCGATGAGATATCTCCAAATATACACATCAATTCCACTCTATTGCATTGTTAACAAAACACTTTTAAGGCTACATAAATCAGGGAAAGTTGGAAAGGTTCGAATAGAAAAGTGAAATGTGAGAAAAATGATAAATCTGGTTGCAATTGTGTATGTAATTGGAGACCAAGCCTTTCATCTAAATAAATAAATAAGTAACGAAACAAGAGAGAACGATGCGCATGATCAATATATAATTTAATATTAGACGATATAGCAGTTTCCTTGAGTTTGCCAAATAATTTAACAATGCCGGCATGTTTACTCCTTTATTTTACGTATGAGACGAATGCTAATGAGAAATGATAATTAATCGGAATTAATATCTAAAATGATATACGCGTATATCATTCGGTATTCATTTCATTGTTCTGGAATCGAGATAAATAGGACGAAAAAGTGCTAGAAATTCTTTGAATTTCATATTTAACTTTCTTCCGTGTAAACAGACGAGGTAAATTATGTAGTTGCAGTTTTTCTATCACGAGGTTAGCAAATTATAACCCTGCGCTTACAAAGTCATTGAATTTACCGTCTTCTACTTTATTTGTTGCTCTACTTTATAATAATAGCTAACGGCGCTTTAAATTCCGCTTTTTATTTTTACCGCTTACAGATGTGGAAATGAAAATTGATTCACTATAAGTACGTCATTTTTGTGTGCCTAAGATTTGGTAAACGATATTTCGCGTTACAGGAGCAAAACGTCTTGAGAAAATATTTGTCAATATGTAACAGTACAACGCCGGATGGCGATCTGACGTCAATAGACTTTCTAACTGATTAGTAATAAATAGCATCTCTATTTTTAGCGGCAAAATGTACTTCATATGTGCTTAGGGAACTATTGCTTTCTGGTAAGACATCGGATTTAATCTAGATTTAAATCTTAGATACTTCTACATAAGACACATATGTTCATTAACCCTTTGATACTAATGGTACGTTCAATCGCGTTCGCGAACATTCTTTGGAAGAGCCCGGTGAAAGTACAATGCAAGTTGCTGTTGATCTACTCGCAATGTATTAGACCTCTGCGACACAAGAACATATGAAATATCTCACAGAATGCATTTATGTTTATCATCGTCATATATATCCGGAGATATATCAGATTAATGTCTTTCACGAATAACAAACGGAGTTAGGATCGAGCGTGAATATCATACGTACCAAGTATCAAAGGACAATTACCTTGTCTACTATCAGCGCTTTACAGCTATTAATTTTCGTGTTTTACAAGAAGATTTCGTCACTAGCGTGTATCAGCGTCCTGCGCTCATAACACGGTTAGCAAATTGAACGACGCTCGTCGCGAATTTTTAGTGAGAGAAATAGACGGGCGATTTTCTCGTTCTCTATCCCCCCTTTCCTATTTGATCTCTCTTGATCAGGTGTACCACAACTATTTGTTTTCTTACAAACGAGAGCAGAAAGGCACTACTTTTGCAACTGATGCGTGTATTATTTTTTTCTTTCTCTTTCTCTTCGTTGATAGTGAGTGATGACAATAAGACGCGATACTATACAAACGTTTGCTATAAAAACAACATTGAATGGTCGCGAATCTGTCACCTTCACAGAAGAATCTACGGAAATGTTTTGTCTTCGAACGTCACATTATTCGTGCAAAGTCCCTTTTCGTTTTTAGACTTGGATGAAAAATTTATTCTTCGCAAATCGTTCATCGGGATGTTCGTTCGTAGAAGGAATACATGATAATCGACGAGCGTCAAACGTTCGATCAAACGGAGGACACGAGTGCGACAATACGGGAATGTCTCGACATAACGATATAATAATCGAAGAAAGCCCGGCATCGTCGTGCCGGTGCGTGCCATCAGCTCAGAGAAATTATTAACGTGCTTGATTTACGTGCTCGATTTTTTTTTCAGCACCGCGTTAAGATGGTTCATCACTCGCTGAATCAAACAGTTGGTATATTCCCAACAAGTTCGCTAATAAAGGCTACTAAAGGCCGCTGCTGTCTCAAACTACCTTCAGCTAATCGAGCAGTTCACTCGACGATCATTCGTACATCTCGAGTACGTCGCCGATAACGAATCATCGCGGCAAAACGTTGTATACAGACGACGCGTCACGTAATTCGCTATTGGCTCGAGTGCTTGCTCTCGCTGATGGATGCCATCCTCATCGACTCCGTTTCTGGACAATATCTGTTGGGCATTCTCGTCTGCTCTATCGTCGCCTAAGAGGAGATATATTTCGGATGATGTATTATTATTACTGTGATCGTTGCAAATTATCTGCATTTCGTATTTATACGGCGTTAATATATTGATAGTGCCTCGATAGAGACTCGAGCTTTATCTTACCGAGCTGTTAGTATTCTTGGCCATGAAGATAAGAGAGCGGTTGCTAAACGGCCTTAGCTCCAGATCTCGGCCAGGACCATCCACCGTGTCGACGCAGTTATTGCTGCAACGAGAAGAAAAAAGCCGAATGTAATATTTGCTGGGAGTCCGTAAAGAATCCGTATCAATAAGGTCGCGAATTCCATCTGAGAAGTCAAAGCTGCGACCGAGTTCCTTGCTACAAATGAAATAATGATAATGGATAATGAACAATTAATTACCTCGACCGTAATTCCTTCTGTTTCCGCTTACAATGGATGTAAGCTGTTATACAAATGATAACGACGAGGAATACTGCTATTGTAGCACCACCGGCGATGCTGGCTGTCTCCAACATTACTCGTTGCCGTGAGGCTGTCAAGAAAAAGGATGACATTTTTATTTCTCATTTTATTAAATAATATATTTTATTAAATAATATTCGGAAGAAGGATAAAATATTCCAATAACTTCAATAATCGCTCTTAACACTACGTTATTTGCTTGGTTTTTTAACGTAATTATTCGTATGGAGTGTACTTTATATTCAAACGTCATATCTCAACTTTCATTCTTCTCTTGGATAATTTACAATTAAATAAAGGTTGATAATATTCTATATATCTTCTAGATAAAGATAAGGGTTAAAATTATCTTTAATTGTGAAACATTTTGTGCAGCATTCGATCCATAAAAAAGTTTTATACTGTAATTTTATTAAATTTCTAAGGCTGGGATGTATCTTGCACCTATGCGAGTAGAGTTAACTTTTTGGAAAAAAATTTTAGAGCATGAGTTTTTAGTTTTCGAATTATAAACATTGTTAAATTATAAAAGATGTAAGAGGAAGGTGTAATTTCCTCTGGAAATATCTATCATTAACGAAATATATTTTTTACTGTCATTTACATTTCAGTACTGGAATATTTTCGGAAACTATCCCCGTATCGCGTCGCCAAAGTTATCCAAAGAATCAAGAACAGTAAGAGTCTACTTACGTAAATAGGAACCATCCAAATCTTTAAACTCGCATCTTTGCCCGATATATCCATTGGCGCATCTGCGAAGCAAAATATCATAACTTCATTAATTGATATTATCGAAGTATCACAAATGCGTGGTTATACGCATAACGGAAAGATATGAAGCATGCTCTTTAAACTCCAACTGTTTAAACTCCAAATACCGGTAATATCAGATAAATGTATTTATATCGAAAGTAGCCAATTAATGAATATTTAATTGAACTTAATTATAAGCGAGAGTTAAAAAATCGTTAGTTGATCAAGTAGATTGGTTTACCGAGTGCGTGATTATGTGATGTAATCAATTTTAAATAATACTCAGATAATCTGAGCCTCGCCAGTACAATTAATCGAACAAGATTGAAAAGAAAACACGAACATTTACGTTTACGAGTTTTGAATAAATAAATATAGCCTATCCTTTTTTAGTGTCTAATACTCTTCATCTTGTAAAAAATATTTTCTGTAGAATTTTTATTTTATATTATTTTTTATTTTATTATAAAATAATGAATAAAATAATAAAAGTATATTAAATTATAATTTGTAAGTTTGATTTCATTTTATATAGTAAACATTTCCAATAAATGGCCTGAAACTTTTGACCGGCAGTGTATTGATGCTCGATCGTACGCAACATTATTCGATGTATTATCCCCTTCGTTTTTTTCACAAAGATGGCATTGATCGATTAATCCTCCATTCACGTTTTGAAATTTACTTTAAGATTATCGATTGACGATCGACATCCTTCCGATATATCTCTTTACCGCTCAACTCGATCGCAATTTCACGCGTTACTGCTCGTAAAAAGAAAAGAAAAAACTCATTTATAGCTTGATCTTATTTAAGATTTTAAAAGGGTCTTTTAAAAAGGTTAAAAAACTTTCGTTCAAAGCCTGAAAAATAAGCAATTTTTAGGATTTTTTTCTCATAAATGAAAAAACCTAGAAACTTGTAGTTTTGCATACGCATTTGTTACTATTTTATAATTTTTCTCTCTACCACGTTTTATATAAAAAGTAACTAATATTTATTAAAATGTAAGGTGCAATGTGCGACCGTTTCGAATTGTTTACCCTCGATGATTGCCCGTTCTAATTGAATAAAAAAATAAAGAAGAAAATTAAAATTTATTTTAATCAGTAGGCTTGTCACTATATCCCGTATCTCAATCGTTCATAAAAAGCTAAGCAAAAAAAATAATGGCATGTTAAAGAAAAAAATTAATTTTTTACCAAATTTTTTTACTCTGATTATTATAAAAAATAGAAATACTAATAATATTTTTATAATTTATGTAGGAGATATAAAGATACATATATATATAGAATATCTTTGTATAAAATTTGAAGTTAATCGGTTTATTAGTTTTTGACATATTATGGCAACCATCGAGGACAAACATTTCGAAACGATCGCGCCTTATAGTTTAATAAATATTAATTATTTTCATATAAAAATAATAATAAAACAGTAACAAATACGCATGCAAAACTACAAGTTTCTAGATTTTTTTGTTTATAAGAAAAAAATTTCAAATAATTGCCTATTTTTCAGGTAATTTTAAGCGAACACCCCCCTTAGTACAATCTCAAGACGGGTCACTTGATTGGCTGGATGAAATCTTAAGACCGCCCATGACCAAACTTGAGACGATTTTGAATAAGATCGGACCACGAGTACCGCCCTTAAGCTCTGTTTCTCAGTTTTGTTATGAAATCACGCAAATATAACTAATATTAACTTAAACAATGCATTGACCATTTTGTTCGATCATTTTCCACCATCTTTCAGGTAGCTTCATTATATTCAATCCTTGAAGAACTTTCTACTTTTCTCAGAAAAGTTTTTCTCGGAAAATTTTGTCTAGATGGATTTTATAGGTCTCTAGATTTTCGAATTTTTTTTCATTAAGAGAATTTTGCAAGAATAAAAAATAAGTGGTAATCTCTCTGATAATACAAGATCCGATGAATACAACGGGGAAAGCGCGATATTCTAAAATAGTTTCAACAATTTTTGGTGATTAGTCAAAGAAACATAAAATTTGGCATCTCGGAACAGAATGCTTTTTCTATTGTCTATTCGACAGGATGATTCTCGATTATTGCCTTTAGTTTGTCCAGTTGCGAGTAATATTTATCGATCGAAATTAAGTGTTAACTTGGTAAGATCGTAATACATGACGCTAATTGGCCAGAGTGTGGAGCACCTCCGATAGACAAATTTCTTGCATGAAAAACTTACTTTGCAAACCAAAATTAACCGATCGTTTAACAGCATCCTCAATGAAACATATGTCAAAAATATACCTTATTTTTTTGCATTTTTATTTGTTGCTTGTCCAAAGCAAATATATAAATGGACTTAAAATGTCCTCTTGATACATTTTTTAATTCGTCTCGAGGATCTTTTTTAATCAAAGATGATTTTGTGCGAAAAAAAAAGAAAAATAAGTTATAGTTATATATACATTGCCCTTTTTTTCTTCGTGCAAAGTGCTTCAAAGCATTTCCAAAGAAAGAGAAACTGACACTTATCTTTCTTTTTTTTTCTTTCTCTCTTAATTTATCGATTTCGTCAATCAATATCTCTCGCAAATTCAACAAATTTCTTGTCGATTTTATTCAATTTTCATTTATACTTGTAGGCAGTCAACTTCAACTGTTTAGTTTTTACAATTAAGTAATCGCGTGCTACGTATCGTTTGCAGTTTACAGGCTCTTTTTATTACTAGACCGCATTTGATAAAATTTGTTATGCGGTATTTAAAAATTCACGAGAAAATATAACTGTTAGATTAATTGAAATCGGACGCGACAAGCGCGAGATGAGAGACGGACTTCGGTTCAAGCGGCAGATCGCGGTCGACAAAGCAAACACCGTGGGAAATAGTACGGTTGAGTGAGCACGATGTGCTCCGCACTCCTCGCGATGCTATCCCGATGTTAATCCGATTACTCGATACACTTTTTTACCTATCGCGATATTTAAATTCAACCTCGCTGCAACCTCCAGCATTAATTTTGCAAATGCATCGAATCGCGATCGAACGATAGTTACCGTATTCGTAAAAAAAAAGCAAAAAGGAGAGGAAAAAAAAAGAGAAATCGTCGATACAGATCGAGTCGAAAGAAGCGTTGGTAGCGAGTTCGAGAAAAATGTCAGTCGAACACGAGCCGACAGGAATTTCAACGTACGTGCCGAGGTCGCGTAGTCACAGATTAACGGCTAAACGACGCGAGTGGTGCCGTCTCTCCCTCGGTGGCTCTTTCGCCCGGAACCGCCGCGATTGTTCGTGGTCGCGTCGCACAGTGAGGCGCCCGATGGAGACCGGGGTCACAATACTCCCGTACGTGCTCTCGCACAAATGTCAGGACATTTTCAAAGATTTCGATTGTCACGCCGTAGTCTGCGGAATTTTTTTTTTGCCGCAGGAAAATCCGCGGAATGGAATTTTCATGGCGAATTTATTGCCGGCCGACGTTTGTTGGGTGGGCGCATAGTTTCGAGACGGAGCCGTACTCACAGACAGTTGTACAGGAGGGAGTCGACGATTTTTACGGTGAAACACGTGGCGCCGTTCAAGCAATACCACTCTGCGTAATCCGGCGGACACGCGTACATGTGGAATGTGATATTCGGCCGATCCGTCGGCGTCGGCGGCCTAGGTTTCGGCGTTGAACGCGACGAGCAGGCATCTGTTGATAAAACATATAAAAGTCATTAGGTCCTCTCTTACATTTACATTGCATCGCGATTACATCGTGTATAACGCTTTTTTCCTTTCGCGCAAACGTTTTACCAGAGAACATTTCAAGTTTAACAATTTCAAATTTGCCCACTTCAATAGTATTACCTTGTATACTATATATACTACATATTACAGTTTACTTCTTTCATTACTATTATTATTACTAGAGACTATATGATAAAGTGTATCATTTCGCATTCCATACAGATAATCAGTTGTATCGAAGATAATTAACGACCGACGAGCGTTCCATTATTGAGAGCGAGCGAATAACCGGATAAACTACTGAAGGTGCTTCAGGAATTTTGTCGGTTTTTCCAGGTTCGTTGAACACAATGGACAGGGGCCGTGCTCTTCCTCGCTCTTTTACTCACACCCTCGCTTTTTTTCCAAAGATCTACGCACGCGGCTTCGGTGGCGGTGGCCACCCTAGCGAAAAGCCGAGATGAGGCGAGGTGTGGCGAAGTGAGGAGAGGAGATGCGAGGTGAAGCGAGGTGTGGCAAGGTGAGATGAGGAGAGGAAAGGAGGAGAGGCTAGATGAAGAGAGGAGAGGTGAGGTGAGGTGAGGTGAGGTGAGGTGAGGTAAGGTAAGCTGAGGTGAGGTAAGGTAAGCTGAGTTGAGTTGAGGTAAGGTGAGGCGAGGCGAGGCGAGATGAGGCGAGTCGAGTCGAGTCGAGTCGAGTCCAGGCGAGGTGAGGTGAGGCGAGGCGAGGTGAGGTGAGGCGAGGCGGGGGAGGACGGAGGGGGATGAGAGCGCGTGCATCTCGCAGGCGCGAGACTGTACACAAAGCTGCAAAGTACAGCTAAGGCGGTGATGGTTGCATCTGTCCCGCGCGTGGCTGCTGTCCGTCACCTGTTGTAATTTTACAATCTGCCGTTTCCACACCCCGACAACGCTTCACGCTCCGTACGCTCCAGTTTATCGAGCAGGCGCGGCGTTTTATCTTTTCCTTACGAGAAACTCGCGTGCAATCTCTCTCTCCTCTCTCTCTCTCTCTCTCTCTCGCCCCTCTTCCTCTCTTACCGTTTTGACTTTACCCATAGTAAACATTTTACAGTTAAAAATCATCTTTGAGTTTTACGATTAAAAATTACATCTCGTTACATCATTGTTATTCGGTTGGCGATTCAGATTTGTCCATTGTACCAGTCGCTTCGTCTTTACGGTATACCGAGAGATAGATACGCGAGTGCAGATGTGTGCGGGGAAGATAAGCGTGTTTGACAGGCATACGCTAAAGTTGGCGGAGCGCCTTTGTAATTGCAGCGCGACGCGAGAGGCGTGAGGAACAGGGAAACGGATAACGATACTCCACGTCGATTATCTCGACGGTTTTACGTCGGGACCAGGTGCAACGTGACGCGCGAGTACTATTACATTACACACATTTGCTCGTATCGTCTGGTATAAGTCGCGCATAAAATGAGCGCTTTGTCGCGAGGGCGAAGGCTTCGCTCGGCACGGAAATATTCCTGTACGGCAGCACTTTTGTCTGCCTTGTTCACAAAAAAAAAAGAGAGAGAGAGAAAAAAGAAGAGAAAAACGACAGATTGTAAGATTGTGGCGCAACGAGCGTAACAAGTGGCGAAGAACGTAACACGGGCGACTGATTCACCGTGTAATGCGAAACGATAATTTATCCTCTTTAAGTACACGTTATTTCCGTGGGCGTTTCTCCTGCTTCTCTTGTTCCCGATAATATGGACGACCGCCAAATTGTAACGTGGCTTATAAATGCAAATAAGGGGTATAAACGCAATTTTAAAGATATTCTGTTAAAATGTAGCTCGTTCCTCTAATTGTAAGCCGCGTCGCGTCTGTCTATATATACACGAACACGAGGTGCGCGAGTACGAGTCCGAGTATAATGCGTGCCAATACCAACCTGCTATACCGAAGAGAGTGTAGGAAAGAAGTAGTATAGTCGTGAGGTAAGGCGGAATTTTGCATCCTCTCGCCATGGCAGTGACGACAGAGGGGTTAGCGACGGCGGTGGTCGCGTTAGGCGAGGAGGTTCGTGCGAGAGGATGGACGGTCGTCGTCTCGGTTCGATGGACCTCGACTTCGGCATCGACGTCGCCGCTGCTTCCGGGAGACCGCCGATCGTAGAACCGATGAAGGCGAGGATGGAGACGTTCGAGACACATCTTATCGTCTTCCTCCTTCTCTTCTTCTTCGTCGTCGTCGTCGTCGTCGTCGTCGTCGTCGTCGTCATTCTCGTCATTCTCATCGTTCTCGTCTCTCTCGTCATCGCCGCCATCGTCGTCGCCGTTATCGTTGCCGTCGCCGTCGCTGCCCCCGTCGCCGATGTCCCTTCGATGGTGGTATCGTTGACGCGACGACGAATGACGATGACTACGATAACGGAGATGGCAGAGGTAAGGCGGCGTATGACGGTGGCCGGCGACGCCGTCGTCGTCGTCGCAGGGGACTTTGCTCCTCGCCACCGACGAGCTAATCTCCTCGATTGATACCCCGCCCGCCTCGCGGCATCCTCTATGGTTGACCTCTCCTTCTTGCGTTTCCTCGGCAGCGCGAGCGACACCACCTGGGCCCGAACTCCGGCGCACGTGCCGCCGCTTCCCTGAAACCAGATACCCGTCCCGGGCGGCCGTTTATAATGTGTTTTATCTCGGGTGAAGACTTCGGGATCTAGCGAGCCCCACCAGGCCTCACCGGGCCCACCAGGCCGATGACAGGCAGGATGGGACGGCTGTTGGGCCGCGTGAGGACTGTTGGATTCGCTTTACAATGTGGAGTACGCTCTTTTCGATTCGATCGCTCGCTGTCGCCTTTAACAGTTTCGCACGGATTCTTTTTTGAGAAAAAAAAATTATGCGCGCGAGAGAGAGAAAAAGAGAAAATATGAGTAAGTGTACGAGTGAAAACGCGCCACGATCTTATGCTTCTATCAAGCGTTATTATATATACCTATAATCATTAGAAAAAAAAAACAATTCAATGGTAAATAATGCCTTTTCAAACCCGAGAAATAAAATAATCATTCCTCAAAGTTTTTAAAATCGGGTATAACTCTGGAATCCCACATGGTTTCTTACGTCACAATTTTTTCGAATTAAAATCGTGAAGAAAACTATTTTAATATACTTAATGTAAAAAGTTTTATTCCGTTTAAAGCTCAATATTTTCAATTGTTTAAAAGGAATTTGAGTCGAGATAAAGATTTTAGAAAGAACAAAAATGTCGACGCAATCAAATATTGGGTTTATCGTGGTAAAGTTGCAAATTAAACGATTGAAAATACACCAAGAGACACGATCGTATCACGCGCGGCAACAGCAAGACAGACCGAGTATCTATACGCGAGCCGCTTAATTGAGCCGATATATGCTTATCGGATCTCAATAATAGCTGGATCAATTAAATTTATAACGGGGCTTAACGATTGTTTAGGATCCTATATTGCATAAGAAAAGCGTCTTTAGTTTTGCTCTTCGTTTAGAGATATTATACCGCAAGGTCTGAATTTGTAAGAATATATGTAAGAAACGTCGTCCATGCGAGGTCCTTCTGCAAATTCTGATGTAAGAGTTAGCGATCAAGCCTCGCATACTTGTAGTTGATATGCGTAAGTTTTCGCAGAGAATATGATAAGAGTGTACGAGATCGTCACACGTTGAAAATTGAATCACACGTGTCACGCTTGTAGTATACACACATATACATACACCTATACATGTAAATATAATATCTGATGCATAAATAGTGAAATGATTGATGACGTGTGTTGAATCAATTTTGTATAGCAATCAGTGATACTTTAAGTTCGCGGTAAATTTTAGAGTTTATAGAAAGCATATTTCCCAATTTAAATATCATATTCCTATACTTACATTTCAACATATTTTTAATACAGTGGAGAAATGACAATCTTTCTCTTTTTCTATTCGTGTCAGGTCATATCAATTAATATAATAACTTTGTTTTTTTAGTAAATTCTGTGATTTTCCATTTTTATAAACAATTTAATCAAAGCAAAAAAAAAATAAGAGATATAAATAAGAAATTTTAAATATATTTGAAATATGAATACGCAAAGTTAATGTTTATAGATGTGATCGATCGATTCTACTGCGAAAAAGAAACCTCTAGGCTATTTCACCTCTGAATTTGATGCAAAACGAATTATAATAAAAAGATAACATAATGCATGGATAACAATAAAAACGCGTAATTTTTCTTGTACGAGTTTCAACTTAGATACGATATAGCCCAGTTAATACGCGATAAATATCAATGCGGTATTTACAGAAGATACGATTAGCGGACGAGCAAGATAGTGTTGGTTCGAAAAATTTCGATCAGAAAATGAGCCTCGAAAAACGAATCGACTCCGAGAAGTTCATCATTGACAGTGATGAGTCGTGAATTTTAGTGGAATCCGACACACGTCAAACTATGCGAGATATCGCAGAAAAACTAGGCGTGCATTACTCAACTGTTTTCCCGTCACCTGCAAGCCGTTGAGAAAGTGAAAAAAGTTGCATAAATGGATCCCCCATGAATTAACGGAAAGAAATATAGCATGCCAATTGGAAGTTTGCAGCTCTCTTCTCGCACAAAAGGGATTCTTTTTTTTTGTGGATTGTAATACGTGATGAAAAGTCGATTCTACACGACAATCGTCGAGACACGCTTAATGGCTTGCTGACGAAACACCGAAACGCATGCCGAAGCGAACTCCTCAAGAAAGATTACTGAAAGGTGACTGTTGGTGGCCTGCGGCCGGTGTTATTCACTATTTTTTCCTCAAATGGGGCGAAACCAATAAAAGAATACAGAGATATATCGTGCGGAACATCAGCAAATGCAATGAAAAATTATATGCGAGACGACCCACATCAGTCAATGGCGTTGCACTACTTTGTGACAACGCTCGATCGCACGTCGTAACAACAGTCATAATATTGAACCAATTATAATATGAAACTTCTTTACTTCAGTCAAAAGCGTCTTTAGGGACAATTGATTGTTTCCAGAAATTCAGATTAATGAGGATACAAGCGCGTTTGTATCATGTTAGGAAAAGCATATTGCGTTTTATTGGCTTATCTCAATTAATGAAATTTGTTGTAAACAAAGTTACAATTTAAAATTTTACTTAAAAAATCACATTAGGTGTATACGTGCAATAATCTAATAGTATCTATTCAGAGTATAGTATTGACAATGATTGAGAGTTATTAATTTCGACTCTACTCAGATTCTGATGCCCAATCAGTGCACAAATGCTGACTTAATTAAATAAACACTGTCGAATATTTTACAAATGCGTATCTTGATTTTTATACTGCTATATATTAGCAATTAAATAAGATGTGATATACGCATATTGTATCTGACATCGCATGCAGAGATGTAATATAAAAATAAATATAAAATAAATATAAATAAACATATTTTTCACAGAAACAATGTGCGCATACCAAACTTCATTATATATACACACACAAAAAAACATGTATAAATACATTAGTAGACTTGAAAAACAATTATAGCTAATGATATTTACACAATGGCCTTGTCCCAATAAACACATTGCCGTGAACACGGTAAGTAAATAGATCCGATTTACTTCTTTTGTCCTGAAAAAAGGTTGTAAAAGGTGCAAGTATATTCCGCTAACTTATCCGAGAATTACAATTAAGTAAGGTAAGAAGTCAAGCAATCGGATCTATAAGCACCGTCGGCGACGCACCTTTTCTCGAATCTTATCGCACGTACGTGTTTCTATCGTGATTCATCACGGTTTAATTTACGGACGATACGGACTGCGTAAGTAATAGGTGGTACCGTTCTATCTTTGTCATCGCGGGAGAAAACTATTGAAGTAATTTTTCTAAGTATCGCACACAACACGCGACGTGTGCCTATTCACGACACGCACGAGCGCGAAATCCTACGTCAAAGAGTATATGACGTCAATCGCCGTTCAAATATTCAATCGCGACTAGTCACTCTGTTACCGACACTTTTCACGTACCTTTCAAGGTTCGATAGCAGATCGAAAGCAGTCAGGAGATCGTCCCGGCATCGTGTACATTATAGATGAATTAATGCGCGAGAGATATCCGGTATGCAGTTGCGCGCGAATGCACCTTACCTTACCTTACATTACCGCGATATCTCGTTATCTCCGAGCCTTTGCTCCGTGATGCGGAGCAATTTCTCATGTCGAATGAAACGAGGGAAAAGGACGTATTTACACGTAACGTTACGTTTTCCTCGCGAAGCGTACACGAAGCTCAACTTCGGAGGAAATAGACGATGTCAACGGGGAGGGAGGGAGAGAGACCGAGATAAAAACGTACTCTGCCCTAACCAGTAGTGACTTTAAGTACGACCCACGTTCCTTCTAATAATTGGCCATTTCCCTGCCGGTCGTGTCGCCTCTCGAGCTCAAGTTTCTCCTCGTTTCGACCGACTGGTGAAATAATTCTTAACGCGAATCGCGAACCGCCTTGAATTTAGGTTATTTTCTAATTGCATGCTTTTCAGCGTAACGTCCGCTCACGCAGACTCGCGCGCGCTTCAGCTACGAGCGGCGAACATTATTTTAATGGATAACGTGCGATTTTATTTTGGTGCAATATTTCCATCTCGAAAAAATTCATCTCAATTAAAAAATTTAGAATTCAAAATACCAAATTCCATAATAAGCTTAATTACGCGAGCAAAGAATCAATCGAAAGTACCTATATACTAAAAATTGTTTCAAATTATGGACTCTGACAATATAGTAGTAATCGACAAGGAGATTCAAGATTAGATTTAACGTAAGCAAGTGAGGATCAACCATCGAAGGATTAACCATCAAACATTTATAATCCTTTGCTTCTTGACATCCGTTTCTTTTGCTCAAATTCTATACAGGTGCTCATTCTAAAATTCGAAACTAACCAATCGAGATCGATTACTTCGCAGATACAGTATATAAAATATTATTTCTTGTAAATATTATTCGAATCCTAGAAAATAAAACTTGATTATTGGATTTGAAAGACATTTCTGATATTTAAGTACATATTGAACTTGATTTTATCCCTAATCGTGATCAGTCGTGGCGAAACTGTTCAACCATTTGAAAACGCGCTCTGTTGTATCACGCGTGTTATATCGTACATCATCGGACAACGATCCTCAAGATCCTTAAAGACAGTATATATGCGCGAGAAATCTTGGGTGTGTCTAGAGTCACGTGTCTTTTGAAAGCTGCAGCTACCGATGGATGAAGGAAGAAAGACGGGACAGAGGGGGGAAGCGGAAATTTTCCGGATAGAGAAGGGTCCCGAATAGCAGCGAGACCGGTCCGGCACCAGCTGCGACTCGTCCAAACACGGAAATTTATAAGTTCCGAAAGATATGTGTGTGTGTCGACGAAGAAACAAGAACGCTCCCGTTTACCCAACGCTTAGCTAGTGAGAGCTTTAGCTACTCTGGTCAAGCTCCAAACTTTGAACTAAGCATTCGAACAGATACTCGAGACTCGTGTCCCGTGATAAAATTCAGGCACAATGGCGAAGTCCTTAATATCGCAGTTTTCAAAGTACGAGGCAGAAAACGCGCAAACGCGCAGCCGGTTTCTGCCAGGTGGCTGACGGATCTACGTTCAACGATACCATCGCGACAGAAATCGTCGGATTGGAAGTGATCCGTAATTGCCATTCGGTTATTATCGCTTTTCACGCTACGTTAATCCGTATCTCGATCGATCATCGTCCGCCCGCGAGCCGGAAGAAAACTGTTTACGATCATTCGTAGTCTCCGTGATTTCCGCGTGTTTTTTTTTTGGCAAATACACGTTTGCTGGAATTCTAAAAAGAAAAAAAAAAAAAGGATACGAGAAAGGTCATACTCTCCCTCTCGAGGATCCTTCAACTCTTTCTCTCTCTTTTCTCCTTTCTCAATGAGGGATAGTAATCGAAACGCGTATCGAGAGGAGTGGAAGGGTCGTGCTGATCGATGATATAGATAAAAAAGCAACGCGCTCTCGATAATATAATGCCGGACTAGAGCAGGACGTATCTTTTCCACTCGATAGGAGCTCGGGGGCACTCATAGGCGGGGCCATGTGTCTAAAGAAGACGGGATCGCACATGTCCACCTCGTCCACCTCGGGTATTCATGTCGGTATTCATGGCGAGCAGCTGCCGAATGCACTTCAACGCCATTACCTGCTTTTTCGCAACGCTCGCATCGCGGAGGCGATTATGGGCCCCGACCGCGGCCCTGGCACGCGCCCGCTTCTACCACCTCTTTCTTTTTTTTTTTTACGTATACCGCCAGTAATATCGTTTTGCAATCGTGTCGCACGATCAATTAGCTCTCCGCGATATTGTTCGCGATCTTCGATCGAAATTGTAATAGCTGCGACGTAGAACGGCCGAGTGGAACGCGCAATTTCCTTTTGCGAGGCGAGCACACGTGTGTCGTATGTCTGTGAAAACGTGATTGTGTAGCTGATTGGGAAAGTCGTTTTCCTTCTAGAATTCCATATATTTGGAAAGTATCAAATCGGAATAAAATATCATCAAATGCTCGGAATATTTAAAAATGAAAATTAAGCAGCCGAGCCAACAGGAGAGGAGATACACGCAACTGTAAAACGTACTTTTTAGATTTAACGTATTACACGTTGCGATATCATTTTTCATACACGTTTATCGTAGTAAAGTGATATGAATGGCGAAAAAATGGTAATCGGGAGCAAGATTGACGGAATCGCTGAAAATGCATGAGCGATACGTCACTCACGTTGGCGCGATTGCGTCGAAGCCGGTTACTGCGTGATAATTACTTCCGGATTTCACTATATTCTCACGCAAATGTTTCTGCCCGCCGCGTACGGTATTAAATCCGAAAGCTGGAAACATGCCATTCAATAAACCGAATAAAGTTTTCTGCGGATGTGGAAGTGGATCTCAATGAGATCTCAAATCTTGCTATGTACGCATCGACCTTCCTCCCCCCTCTCAACCCTAAACTTAAAGAGAGAGGAGGGAGAAGAGAGAGAAAGAGAAGAGGGAAGAGGAACAAGGGGAGAAAGGGAAAGGGAGGAGGAGAGGAAGTTCCTCAAAACTATCGGATGACAAACTCTTTGGTCAATTTAAAATTAAACTTTTTCTTAACAAAAATGTCCGAGTTGAATTTTTTGCGAATTAAATTTTGAGAAATGACTGGATGACGAAACATTTTTCAGTTAATTTCAGGTCAAATGCGCGAATGCTTATGCGTGCGTGCGTGTACATATTAATTAAAAATATTCTATGTTTAATACAATCGCTGGAGTTAAACAGCTTTAACTTGTTTGTTCATAGTCCGCTGCAAAATTTTAATTTGACGAGCTATCGATTTGTCGGCGTAAACTCGCGGAAAAGAAAACCGAATGGTAAAATCGATCTTTCAATATGGCAACGATGTGCGAGGCGATTAGGCGAATGATTTCAGAGCGTCACCGCGTTTATCATAAAATTTCCTTCGTATTTCTTTTATTTTCCGTCAATGTAACGTATAATATACAAGAAGGCGGATTTGGAGCAGTCGACTTAACGCGGTGGGCTACGCAAGCTGAGTATCGTTGGCAGCCGGCACATGGTCCGCATCATGCTTTTCGAAGCCGCAGATGGTTCCTCCTGTGCGCGATTATAGTTTTTTTTTGTCGTGCATGCCGCGCCCGTACAGGCGGTAAAACACGTGTACCTTCTCGATCATTTTTTCATCACAAAATTGATCGGTTTACCTAAAATGTCCGTCCGCGTATGCGACAGCGTCGCTATCCTATCATTTACGCGCTACAAAATATAACGCGGCACGCGCCACGCGCCACTTGCTACATCGCGATTCATAATTCGTATAATCGTAACTTTATTTACTACCAATATCGGTTATTTCAAAAAGTTCAGTCAAAACTGAATATATATATTTATTTTTAAACAATACGTAAATTATGACATTATAAATATCAGTTTAATTATCAATGATAACAATATTTGCTTAACGATCAAATTTCCCACGCATTTTAATACAGTTGATCGTCAAAATTCAACTGATCGAACCACCGGCGACTTCAAAGCGTTAATAATAATAACTCTCGACTGGCAAAAACATTCTTTTCTAAGTATTTCAACAATCATCACAAAGCGGACGGTAATCGTTTCGGTCGAGAGAAAGAAAAGAATCACGAGGACCAAAACTGATAAACGGCAGCAGAGAGAGAATGAGACTTCGGTCGGTTTGCTACAATAACGATAGCCAGCTGTGCTATGGGCGAAAGTAAGATATTCCGGTGTGATGTAGGTAACTTGTTCATGCTTTCCATTTCAGCTATTTTTCACAATACAAACGATGCAAATGACGGCGATCGCATAGTCTCATAAAACAATCAAATTTCCAATTTCGCGTTCAAGTTTGTTTGCCGGAATTCCTGTGCTTTTAGAAATGTCAATTTCTCTCGTCGCTCGTCGTCAGATTTTACCGTCATAAACTCGCCACCTCGTTTTCAAAAAAGTTTAATGAAGAAAATGTTAATAACTTTGCTTGTAGTAGTTTGTAATAGCAATAATCTTGTTTGTATTTCTAGCCATAAAAGAATGTAATATTTTGAAGAAATAATCGCGCCTGACTATGAAGTACAGAAAATCTGATATGTTTCAGAATCATGTGTGATTGTTATAATTTTTCCTTAGGTAAAGTGAATTCTAGGTATCTTAAAAGTTGCTCAAATTTCATCCTTCATAAATTGTCTAAAATACCGTAATTTTTAAACGGTGCGATTCCGAATAAAAATTTTATTCATCATAAATAAATTACTTACAAAATTGTTACTGAATAAATACAAACAACATATTACAGACTTCTATTTTGAAAACTTGATTAAAAGTGAGATAACGAGTTTATACAAAGACATCAGATTTTTAACGATATTCTGTTTTTACTGAAAACAAAGTTACTTTATTTCGAATTTAAATACCCTGAATAAAATAACAAAAAATATTTTAGCTATATAGATTTCATGCTTTTATATTAATATGTTATAAATCAGCGATCTGAACATGTTTTAAAATTATTTAAAATTACTTAATAACTGTAAAACACATTTGTATAAACATTGTATAAAAAACAAGAAACAAGAGTTGCTTACCGATAAATCAAATTAGACTTATCGTTGAACGGAAAAAAAACCGAAAAATTATGATGGAAAGATTTTGGTCAGTTAAGCGCATACCTGCTACTATAGATATTACTGCGGTACAATCAACCTGAAATAATTGGACGGTAGAAAGATTAAAGAGAGAACTCCCTAAGAACTCGATTCTCTGCGGACCAAGCAAGAATGTAAACGGTGTCCTGTGCTATCTCTCCAAAAATTTCGCAATTCTCCGTATCAAAAATTTCAAGTAGTATTCAACTTAGTTCCTTCGAATATAATTCAAAGTCGGAAATTCTTCAATCTTGATAAAAATCTTGAATATCTCAAAATTCTACAAACTAAGATTTTTATCTATCTTTATAAAATAAAGTATAAATTGAAATAATATAAAAATATAAAAAAGGGCAAATATTTTAAAGAATTTAAAAATGTTTTTTATTTCTAAACGATCAAGACTTTCAACATTTTCTAAATTTTCAAGATCTTTTAATGTAATATTCGAAATATTTCACTGTAATGTAAAGTTGCAGATTTTACCGTGATGCTTTTATATCAGTATATAGTACATTAAACAGTTAAATGTTCAATATACTGTATCGATTATATATATTTGAAATTTTTTTAAGTAAACAACATGCCTTCTTATTATTTCTGCCAGTTTCGCGGCTCTCTATATGCAAAATTCCATCGTATCGCCATCGAGTTACACAAATTGCCAGTCTTTTTACGATTATTAAATTATCTGAACAAAAAGATAAAATAATAGTCAACTTTATATTTTATTTATCTTTTCGTTCGGCTAGTTATTGCATTCTTTTGTAATAAGTACAATGTAAATAATATTATGAGGACACATATCTTCAATATTTAATTACTGGAGTTATAATGTAAAGTCAACGTAAGGATCCTCATTGATTTTTAAAACTCGGCAGGTTGCTTCGATATGCAGATAAATAAATCAATAAAAGATCCGCATACGTACTGTTAAATCGATCTTTCCGAAGCATCGCGTGACCAGCCTTGATTTCATCAAGTTCTCATCGCTCAAAGCCTGTTTTTTAGAGCTGCGCCTACGCGTTTATATGCATAGCTCCCCCCTCCCGTCCCTCCCCAATGCAAAAGCCGTAACCTACAAGTAACAGTGTAATCGACAATCGAGAAATCGTGATCCGACGCGAGCGAGACATATCGTGCTACGTTTTTCTGACTGTTCGAAACTGCATTGGTGTCGTGGCCTATAAAAGCAGCGATGAAAATATGTTTATGAAAATCGTGACATATAAGATTGTATGTAAGATAAATACGTAGATATATATTATTTCTACATTTCTTAACGTTAAACAAATATTAAAAATATTTGCAAACTTATCTGATCGTTTTTCAAAACATAATACATCGATCAACGATATGTTAATTAGAATCATTCGGTATCGTTGCCTCATTCTGACGAAATATTACACTTTTTTCCTTATGAATGGCAGTGGGTAGAAAATATAGATCCAATTCGACTACTTCATTCCGTTTCCGTCAGCCAGCCGGATTAATTGAG
The DNA here is from genome assembly GCF_030848795.1 of Temnothorax nylanderi. Classification (NCBI taxonomy): domain Eukaryota; kingdom Metazoa; phylum Arthropoda; class Insecta; order Hymenoptera; family Formicidae; genus Temnothorax; species Temnothorax nylanderi. The sequence continues at coordinate 1,532,186 of NW_027249069.1, read as the reverse complement.
TAGTACTGTCGGATATAGATATTTGCTTCATAGCAGCGCATAACGAGCCGCTTGATGTGTAAAGACGCCAATGGGGAAGGCGGATGGGCACACAGGAGGGTGCCGGTGCAGTTTGGGATAATATGACAAAGATCGGGAGGCACGAGACGATAGAGGGCGAGAGTATGGACAGACATAGAAAAGCCAGGTGTTTCGTGTGGCATAGGACGAGACCACCCCCTCATGCCTGCCTCTTTACTCCCTCCTTAAGGGGCCAACCGTTCGGCTTGGGTCGGCACGACTCGCGCGTCTCCTTTTCCTGGTCTATCCATAAATTCCGCTAAGCGCTTTTACGATATTTCATCCTATCCAAATTCCTATTTATCGATCACATTTCTACTCGCTTACGCGCACAGCACAAACACATAATAGATATCAATCGAGAGTGAGTTAAAATAAATGATGATGCATTGCAAACAATACGCGACCGAATTTATTTTTGTGTCACTACGTACATAGTATGTAAGAAAATATTATTGATAAGAATTTTTTTTCGCTTTGCAAACCTCATATCGCGAGTATTTATCGAGAATCTTGATCTGACGAAACGAAACGACGTGTGCAATTTATGCGTACTCCATTGGCTTATTCATCTATTCCATGCATTACCGATTTGTAAAAATAAAATTAGTTTTTAGTTTTAAAAGAAAACATTTATAAATATAAATTAAACTGAAGAATTATTTGTTTGTAAAAAGACCGATATAAGCGCAGGTGTCCGTGCAATAAAATATTTACATTGTATAGTTTTCTGTATGTATGCGGAAGAGTGGAAGGAGAGAACGATCACATTCATAGATATGATATTCGCGTGATACTAGTTTCGATTTTTGCCAAGGCCCTCGTCAGCTGAATCATTAACTGAATAAAACTATAAATTTTACTATATGCAATCCAGCACAAAACTCCTCCAATGGTCAGTGAATAATATCATTTAACACTAAATTAAAAATATAATCCACATCCTAAAAAATATAAAGATCTAGTATATAAAAATAATATTTAAAAACATTGAACAAAATATATGTATTCTTTATTACTATGTATTCTTTATAATATATTTTAACGGCAAGATTAGCTCGATAGGGACAGGAGAAATATATTTCACGCTAGCACGCACGAACGATAGTTTGAAATTTTCGCGGAGATGTCTGGAGCAATCCTCGATAGCATGTAGCACATGAATTATTACACACGTATTTAATGCTGGCTTTAATTTATATCAAAATATTACGCGACGAATTACATAAAAAGAAACTTGTTAACCGATTATTCAAATCCTGTGTGCGTTTTAGACTGTAATAAGTAGAACAGAAGAGAACGTGTTTCCGATTTTTTAAATAAGAGAGAGAGACATATCTACTATATTTATAAGCCAACATAAGATCAGAATGAGAATTAAAGATGTCATTGAAAAAAAATATTACGACGAGCGATTAATTCATAGAGGCAAAATATGAAAACTGTGAAACGTTTGAATAACTGGACTCGCGCCAAATATCGATTCTCAATAAAATCGAGATGGTGGGTGTGTGATGATACGGAAGCCCGAAAAATGTTGGAATTTTTTAGCAGTTGAGTATGGGGAACCATAGCCCGGGGTGACCGTGCTGGAGAATTCATGCGATAATGTGGAGATGAAAATAAAGAAGGGTTTAGGAATTAATTTTTACATGTACTTACAATCCATTTGAAATCGAAACGTAGCCAACAACGAAAAATTGTATGACGTTGCAACTTTCTATCACGGAGAAAAAGAATTTGCCGTTGTAGAAAAATCGTATTATTCGATTTTGCGACAATGTAAAGTGTCACAAATTATTAGCGCAATTTTTTCTCTCCGATCTTAATACTGGTTCTATAAATTTTTAAGTAGTTTGGTTAATCTTGAATCTATTTGAATTAAATACAAAAATGGATGGGCAAAATCATAGAATTACCAATAAATCGTTATAAATATTACGCAATTTTGTTTTAGTACTCTTTACTGTATTATTATTATAGTCAATTCTCGCAAGTGTGTGTGCGTGCGTGCGTATGTGCGTAAGCGGATTTTCAGCAATTTGAACTCTGCTCGGCTTTATATTCGGACATTCTGTTTAAATTTGTCAAATAGCATGCAATATAAAACTTTTATTTCAATATATGTAATACATAATACTATATATGATATAATATTATGTAAACAGTTTGATCCGTGTCAATTCGCTCATAGGAAACATTTTGTTATTCATTTTTCTAATTTTTAATGCACATATACCTTTTTAGAGATGTATACGAGAAAATATCGCACATTTTTTTCTGTCGATGAAAGAAACCTTTCAAAATCCGTCAAACCCGATATTTCGAGGAAGTCAAACTTTCCAAAGGATTACATCAGAAAATCCTTTTTTTTTTTCTAATTTTGTAATACGACTATGCACACAAGTGTCCCAAAATGCATCAGATACAATCCGATTTCAGATGCAAAGTTATGTTTTTCTATATACATATATTATTCCTTACATTAGAAATATTTTACGTCCAAAAGTTTCTGACGAAATGTCTTTTTATGTAGTCTTCAGAATTTATACTCGGCAAACTTTAAAAGTCATTTTTCTTGAAAACAGTTTTCTATAAAAAAAAATGTATTTTAAAATTTAAACTTACTTTTTTTACGTATGAATCATTCCCTTTGGATTAAACTATGAATTCTGAAACATTCTCACACACTCTCTCTTTCTCTGTCTATCCGGTACCTATCGGTCTGTCGGCATTTGTCTGTCTGCTGTCATGTACGTGTAATATACGAACGTGCATTGATATATACGTACATATGTGCGTGCCTACGTTTCTCTCTTTCTCTCTCTCTCTGCGTTAATGTACTTAATCAAAAATCACAGAATATAGATACTTGATATAATTTTTTTTAAATTCTTTTTATACTTCAAATATTCAGGATGCATCGGTCATCATCACACTTTTTTATACTCGAATCGGGCCATTTACATATATAAAAAAAAGCGATGGCTGGCGCCTTGTACCGCGAATATCCGAGGAAGTAAAGAGAAGGTAGAAGAAAAAAAAAGATCGTTAGACGTATGGGAACACTGGTGTCTCGCACAAACTCTACAGTGTCGTCGTCTACGGTTCTGCCTTTTTTATTCTGTCTACTCCGCTCGCTACATACATTTCCATTTAACACCGCGCGGTAGATCGTACAGCTCTCGCGTACCGATACCTTCAAATTTCGAAGATTATAATAACTAGAAAATAAAACCCTTTGCTTCGTCAGTAATAACTAACAAAAACGATTGTTTAATTCGACTCAACTGGCCACATTTATTGAATCGTAATTCACGGAGTGAGGATTACGATTCAGTAAATGTGGCCAGTTGGATCGAATTAAACCCATCATTTTATATTATATATAATAACGTTTTTTTTTAGACAACCTCTGCGAGCTATCGTTGACGACGGTTAAAAACGTTGACGTTTTTATAAACGATAAAAATACATAGGCGCGATCTTGAAACGCTTTTCTTTCTACTTTTGCAACACGTGACATAATATTACATGTTCCCCGACAAGACGAGACGGTCTTTCTGTTCCCACTTCCAGACGAAGGTGTCGTCTGAGGAATTTTTATACGCGCCTTTTAAATGCACGGCTCTTTATCGTTACGAAAGATATTTGGCCCTTCTTAACGTTAACGAAGCACGCACATGCTTTAGAAGTTCAAATATAATCAAATAACGATCGGGAGATACGCAATATTTGATTATATTTGAACTTCTAAAGCTAAATATCTTCCGTAACGAATAAAGAGCCGTGCAATTTAGAGGCGCGTATAGAAAATCGCATAAAAATCGCAGACAAATTCCTCCGACGACACCTCCGTCTGGGAACAGAAAGACCGTCTCGTCTGGTCGGAGGGGGGAGGGGAGGGTCCCCAGAGTGGAAACGTTCGTGCGAACTGTCGCGACACGCGACTATGCGACTTCGCGCCGACTAAATTCACGAGCGCGCTCGCGAGCGCGAGCGCGGATGCAGATGTACGACTCGCGTATATTATAACAATCGTGTAACCTCGAGCGCACTAACCTGAAAGTCTGTCGACGAGACGAGACATGCCGGTGACGGTGAGGGGTACGTGGTGGACCGCCGCCGTCGATTCAGCGACCGAAATTCCATCGGCGATCGGCATTTGTATTTTTCCAGCGTTTCTCCGCGGATCCTCGCACCACTCTTTCCTCGATCTCTTCTCTTCCCTCTCCGTCATGCCGTCCTCGTCCCTCGAGCGTGCACAAATCAGATGGAAACGGGCGTGCACATCGAAGCGAGATGGAGCGCCCTGGTCTGCTGCCGCACACTGCACAGCAGAGGAATGGAGAGGGAGGGGGGAACGTGAGTTCAGCCTAACCTAATCTGTCTTTTCTCTCTCTCTCTCTTTCTCTTTCTCCTTCTCTCGCTGCTGTCTCTTCCTCCTCCTCCTTCCGTTCCGCCACCTTCTCCACTTCTGTCTTTCCCGCAGAGATACGAGACACGGGAAAAATTTTCGCGACCGATCACCTCAGTCGACGGTACACGCGGGACCCTCCATTATCTGGGAATTTCCTCTTTTCCTTCTTTCCTCGGGTCCCGGATTCGGTGGCCCACCTCCGAAGGCACGTACGGCGGGGCCGGTCGCGCGTCCCCCCGTCGCGGAGCGCGTAATCTCCTCCTGGGGCCTGGGGCCGCGGGCCGCACACGTACGCGGAATGTAACGCGTGTCGCCGCGGTGAAAACTCCGCTGGGCGAACAGGCGGAACGCGGGGCGGTCGCCGCTCGCGTCGCGAAGGCAGGAGCGAGAGAGGCGCGCCGCGGGCCCGACGACGACTGGTTGGACGGAGACGGAGACGGCGCTCGCTCGCTCGCTCGCTCGCGCGCGCCAAGCGACACGGGACGGGACGGGGCCGTCTGTCTGGCTGGACTCTTTCACACTCCGCACCAGGCCACTTCACGCACGTTGACGTACGTCGACGACGGCACGCGCGCTCGCTCGTCCCATCGCGCGTTCCAGATATGCCCGCGCACGACGGGTTCGCGCGAACGCGAAAAGAAATCGCGAGCGCCGAGTGTGCTTTGACACTGTTACTTCCGAATGGCGCCCGCCTGCCTCGTAACCCTGTTCTTTTTTTCCCTCTCTCTCTCTCTCTCTCTCTCTCTCTCTCTCTCTCTCTCTCTCTCTCTCTCTCTCTCTCTCTCTCTCTCTCTCTCTCTTTCTCTGTCTTTCACTCGCTTTCCCCGCGTCGCGCCGATACGTACGATCAATTCGCGGATTCACTTGTATTCCTTCGACAGTCGCGTTCTCTTTCTCTCTCTCGTTCTTCCTTCACGTGTATCGCTCTCGCGGCGACGAAATATTCTTTTTCTAAGCGTTTCCTGGAACTCGAACGGGCATGTGTATCTCTCGTTTAAAGTGCAGGACGCGACGCATCCGCGTCCGAGAACGGGGAACTCGGCGCGCTCTTCCCCTTTCCCTGCCTTTCCCCCGTCGTTGGGCCACAGCGACGCACTATCGTGGTAAACGAATACGCTGTTGTAACGCCGTCGTTGTTGTCGTTTCGGTCGCAGTCGCGATCGCCGTAGCCGCGCTTGTCCCAGGTACGCTCGTTGTCGACGACGTTACCGAATGTGTCATCGTGGTTGTAGGCTGTTATATGTTGCGCGCGCGATCCCGACGTCGTTCCTCTCTCGCCTGGGCCCCGAACGGGCCCCCTCGTGGATATATACGATCGCACGACAGTCCGACCGCGCCACACTGTCAAACGCGAAACCGCTACCGACTACCGACTACGGAAAGAACAGCCGAGCGACGAGCGACGACTGTCGAGAGTGTCGAGGCCACTGTTTCGCGACCCAACGGGCGACGTTGACGTTGTCGGGTCACCCGCGGCGCGCCTGCGATTGGCCCGAGCGATCGTCCATTGACAGTTACCACGCTCTCTAGCGAGGCACGTGATCTCACCTTCCGCTCGCTCCGCGAGGCGCACGCGCGATTGGTCGGTCTCGCGAGCGCTCGTTCGACTGCGTTCGACCCGAGCGGCATCCGAATTACATACTTCGCGTCGCCAATTGGCCAGTTTAACGTAAAAATTTCAGATTGGTCGAGCCAATGGAAGAAAAACTTCAACCACTGGTCGGCTGTGTGTGATATCCATTTCTATCAATGCGCGTTAACTTTAATCTCGGTTTAAATTCTTATATATCGTAAACTTTTATTCTTTTGTAAAAGTTAGAAAAAAATTATAAGTGAGTTAAACCGAGATTAAAGTTAATCCGCACATGTATGCGTACTGTCTGTGAGTGATTACGGATTGTTTGTATATTAATTAAAGTTAATTTCTTCAATTAAAATTTATCTGCAAATTGTAATGCAAATAAATTATTAAATAAATTATTATATGTATAAATTATACTGATATATATTATAAAATATATACAAAATGATTCATATGACTGCTGTGTGATTTATACGCAACTTTTAATGGCGTTCCCCATTCTTGGAGGCAAAAATGGCGTCGAAGCGAGGTCGTTGCTTTAGGATTTCCTCAATATGATTACTTGATGCACATTGATGACATCTGACGAGAAGAAAATTAAGCCAAAGGCGTTTCTTGAAAAGTAGGTAAATCTTTTCCTTTTAATATATATTATTTTACTGATATAAATAATTGTAAACGAATTAATTTTACGCAAGAGTTATAGCACGTTGCAATAATTCTTATTTATATCTATGATTTATAATTGTTTGTGTAATAATTAATTTCTTAAATTAAATTTTATCTGCAAATTATAATATAAATAAACTATTAAATAAAATATATTATGGGTAACTTATACTGATATATATATGTATATTATAAAATATATACAAATTTATGTATATAAATACATCATATCAGTAGTTGGTAAAATAAATTGTGATCTTATCAATTATCGATGATAAACTTTTATGTGTATACATTTGCATTTTTACATTTTATTCATAAACATAATAAAAATGATTGTTCTCCCTCCCCCCAATGTTTAGTAAAAAGGCAAATAAAAAAAGAAAATAATAGAAAATAAATATTTCTTCTTCTCTTTCCCATTTGCACGATGACATTCGTTGTCACAGTCATATAATCGAACGCTCGGGAGTTTTGACTCCTCCTGGTTTTTCCGTTAGAGAAAACAAAATATTTAATATAAATTTCAGGATTCAATATAAATTACATTCTTCATTCCTATATTTCAATACTCGCGATTCAATATTTTGATATAAAAAAGATCAAACATTTCTTTTGATTTAAAATTATGATACTTATAAATGATACTTATAAAAATATATATATATTTTTCTAAAGGTATAGTCATTTTATAAGTTCTGTCCCTAAAAAAAATTTATTTCATAACTAAACTAAAAAGCAACATAAAATGTATGCTTATTTTATATTGATTTAATCAATTATAGATAATATAAAAGTAATTATAATTATTAAAAATGTCCACCTTTTACAAAATATTCTTCAAACTCTCATGACTCATATGAATATCGACGCTGCCTTCACCAAGTCACCATTTTTAGAACATCGATTCGATTTAGACGAAAAGATTTGTTCTAAGCCTCACCGAAATATCGAGGCTCTGAAGGCTGGTTTGGCAGCAGCGTCAAGATTCCGTACGCTGCGACAGTTAGAAGTCCAACCGTGTGAAGAAATTAAATTGAAGTAAAAAAGTGGACATCTTCAATAGTTATGATCGTTTTTATATGATTAGTTTATAATTTTAATTAATAAAATGTGTATATATTTCTTTCATGCTTGCTTTTTATTTTAGTTATAAAATAAATCCAGTTTACTTAGGAATAGAATTTATGACTCGACCATGTACATTTATCTGTTCCGCAATTAATCGTTAATTGAATCAGAATAATGGATGAGATAATCGATTGTATAATAATTATATGTGTGAGCGATGTGAGCCCCGTCGCGTGAGCGATTCAAAAGATAACTCAGCCACCCGCACATGATTGCTTCAATGATAAAAAAATTCTTTCAGCATTAGTTTTCAATTATAATACCCTTTTTCTTAATTTTTGGAATAAAAAATTCTAAACTACATGGACTTTGGAATCTAAAAATAACGCAAGAATTATCGAATCATCTCGTTCTTGCACCTGCCGCGATTCGCGCCGTCCGTCTAAACATCTGCGATGTCATCCATGCGATCTTGATTTAAGATTTAAGACACCATTGTTTCTCGTGACCGCGCATCATCGAGTCACTGTCTGTCCAAGTGGAAACTGATCAGCCTCGGAGCACGATCTCGGAATATTTTGTGGACAGTACCGTGACTTGAACAAATGCAATATCGATTGTACAATTTTATACAGTTGTTTCATAATATAATAGCATATTATAATTAATAATGAACCCGTTTTTCTTTTAAATACTTCTTTAGAAAGTTCCTAAATAATTTAATCATATATAATGATACAAATTGTTTTGAATGTTATTTGAAATTTTTAAAAGTTTTAATAAATGAAAGTTTTAGTTGGATACAGATCTGAAATAAATTTCTTTGGACCATCAAAATAATTATGTAGGACGCTCAAGCATGATGATAAGCTGCAAAAAGTTTTGACATTCTAGCAACCAGCTTTAACGTTATTTTTAGATCTATAGCAATATGTATTTAGCTAAATTTTAGATATACTTTAGCAACCGTTCTCTGTCCGTACATCATAAGGAATATACATATTATCTGTTATCATTACTGTTTGCGTGTTAGAAAGACAAAGATATACACACACGTATACATCATCCATGAAAATAGAATCCCGACAAACTCGCATTATTACGTCTGCATTTTCTAGTAAATCTACTTAATTTTCAGTAAATTATGACTATTTATTTTTTCACTACGTATCTCACGTTACAAAGAAAGGGAAAATGTTATAAAAAATGTATATCTTTCGTATGCTAGGTTCTGGAATGTCAGTGTGGCGTAGCGTACTATCGATTAGGTGCTTGGAATTTTCAGCGAACGACTTGCGATTACCTGCAGTAACGATGTGGTGTATGACATATGTATTATACAGTGAATCAATAATATGCGTATCGATCATTTTGTCGTAGTGGACAGTGTTATGGAAGCTTAATATCGTCGTTTCATTATTTATTAAAGGTTGTTAAAGGCTTTGAAAGACATATAGACAGTTATAATAATAACTACAATATAATATACCTACATTTAACAATATATCTGATTAATAACACGCTATAAAAGATAATTTTTCACTGTAATTAGATACATATAGTCGTTACAATAATTAGAACATAACTGAGTTAGTGACATATTGCACGATTACGACGACTTTGGTGACGCAATTTAACGATCGCCTTAATTCTTCCAGCAAAAACGATGCGAAAGATTCTAGAATGTCTAGTATTTAAATCGTGAGCATTAATAAATATAGAAAATAGGAAATTGTGATAAAAGCACGTCTATTAAAATTACATTATAACTTATTCGGAATTAAATTTTATCTGACTTATTAACTTACTTTAATTTTCATTAGTCGCGTGTCACATGTATTAAATAAATATTAACATTAAAGTTAAATTTCTTCTATAACTTCATATTTATACTATATTATCTTATTCTTGTTTAAAATACAATACTTTTGAAAACTACCCTCATTGCGTCATCAAAAATAATTGTAATGCTAATGGATCCGGTCGATATCTCAGTCGTCATCTTCGCTGCTCTTTTAACTGTTGCTGTTGATAATGATCGATTATGTGATAAACGAGAATAATAATTGTGACAACAAATAGACAATAATTGTACTTGATTTGCCTCGGATTAATATAATTTGGATAACATTATCATTTGTCTATTGGAAAGACACAAAAATGTATTAGATAACAATAGAAATCTAATGAAATGTTCTGGAAGTGAAATCACATCCGTTCAAAGTAGTGCGGTGATTCTTAAGGGGCATATATGAATATAACCGAATCTGTCGTTTTCTGATACTCATCGATCTGGACGCAGAATTGTGCACGCGGACTTTACGTACCGCACGATAAATCGATGGTCCGACGGCCAATGGTCGTGCTGGGCAGGAAAAAAGGATTCATGAGAGATTCGATGGGTACTGATATATAATATTCATAAGCAAAACGTCGTGCCACTGGCATCGGCGCAGGCGTGACCGTAGTCGCTTCATTGCGCCATGCCGTTCATATCACATTGTTCTGGTACCTGCTGGCCGAAACGAGACAAAAATATTCCTCGTTCATTCGTGCGACCTTACTCCATTTCGCTATGTCAACGAGAACGTCGTCCATGTTGACTCTCGTTTTCTTCCTGCCATTTGTGCTTTGTCAAACGCCAATGGATTTGGGTAAGTACAAAGTAGTTTTACACGCGGGAGCTAGTATAATATACAAACGAGATATCTTTTTTCATTTTTTCTTTCAACTGTATTTACCAATTTGTCTGTCAACATTACGTTTGACAAGATCTGTTCTCTCTTAGGTTTCTATAATTCTATAATTTTTACTTCTAACGTTAAACCAATGGGTGCCTTAGCCTTAGCCGTATAAGTCTGTTTCGTTGCGAAATAACAATTTTAAAACAGTATAGTCCATAATATAAAAAAATATAATAAAGCGCAATAATAGTGATGATTCCTCGATGTGATTAACGAGGCTGATACTTCTTTCTTATTTCCAAGTGGTCGTGATAGAGGAATCCGATTCGTCTATTTTGGGCATATTAAACGACGCGGTTCCAGAGGCAGAACGAATTTTTGCTAATGATATGATCACCGTTCACGTTTCTACTGTCATGGTGAATCGCGAGAACGTAGACGCAAGTTTCGAGAAAGGTATTCTTGTGTATCGTACAAATTAGAAAATATTGTTATCCGATTTTTACTTTCAAAGTATTGTTGTCTTTTACATGCACGTATGTGTAAAGTGCAAACCATTTCTTTATTCTTTACTATTAAAAAGTAATCTTTTGTAATGAGGTGGGTTGCACAATTCAAAAATATTCTTCTTTATTTTCCCGACAGTCTGCGCCGTTCTGTATAAAGGAATAAGTATCATACTAGATATGACGTGGACAGGTTGGGACAAACTGCGAAATGTCGCGGATGAGAGGGGAATAGTATACAAACGTGGCGACTGCAGTATATGCCCATACGTTCAAGCGATTGATGATCTTTTGATTATGAAAAACGCAACGGACGTTGGTTTGATCTTTGAAGATGAAAGAGGTGCGCACAGACTAGCGATTATTTACATTACTATGATGCTACACGTGAATATTCTGCACAACTTGTTTTATTGTACTCTGCATTGCACATATATAGTATCTTCTTTTGCAAATTATGTAGCTTAATCAAAAGTATCAGGGGAAAAAAGTCATTTCTTGCAATTTTTTTATAATTTCAAAAATGCTTTATCACGTTATAATTTTTCAAAAGAACTTGATCCATATCTTACTTGCGACAGCCATTATTCGTACATCAATTCTTAGAGAATGATGGAGAAATTAATAATGGAATAGTTCAATAGTTTTATATAGGTGGTCAAAATTCGTTTCATTCTGACATGAAACTCCACTCTCTTCCCCACCTTTCTTTTTCTTTCTTTTTTTTTGCGGCTTTTCATCAGAGCTATCCAAGTTGATAAATATATCGCTAATACGCTTAGAAAGTATCAACTTGCAAGTTCGTATGATTTTCTGTTTTCTGATAAAGTTATCAAATTCTAAATGTCGCGGTATACAAAATCTTTTAATCGAACATTCTTTACTTTGGATATAAGCAAAGGATTGTACTATGATAAAAAAACGTTGTTAATATCCTCAACTTGGATAAATAAATTGCAAGTGCTGTTTTTCATTCTTTTATAGCAGAGCATTGAGTAATTGACTTGGTTTTTGTTTATGCCGGTATGATTCAATCGTAATGTCATCGAGCTCTTCAAAGAAATCCAAGTTGGTTGACTGATTTCGCTGCATTATATTCCTTAACGAATCTATTATATTGATCTGCTCCGTTTCAAATATATTATATATAGAATTTACGTGGAATCTAATGCAACTTATTATACAGTGAGTTCTGCAGAATGTAGAAATAAAGATCATTTAATCCGTATTCAAAACAGAACCGATCTGTAGGACATCCGATGTATATTTAGGTTTTAGGTACGTGAAGTTTTTCGAAGTTCTTCGAAGTTTAATAGAGAGATAGTCGGATAATCTGATGGCAAACTTTGCTTTCTGACAAAATCGCGAACAATTCTGTAGAACTTCAACAATTCCATGCATAAGAAAATATAGTTAGTGCTTTATCTTAGCTACGCGTTTCTTTTGAAAAAATCTGATGGCTTATGGCTTCAACATTTCGATGATATCTGGTTCAAAGCACGTCTTCTCAAGTATTTCTTTTCTTCAAAATTAATAATAAACAATGTCACTTTAGCTGACAATTCTGTTGAAGTCAGAGTTATCCGATGTCAGTAGAATCTTTTTGATTGATATATCTTTTCCTTTCAAAATGGATATCAGAAGTGTCATAGAATGTAGATAATCACGGATTATTTAATTTTGAATTTCTTTGCTATGACAATATATAATGCAGAGACTCAGCCGAGCCAAACGAATAAAATCAGATATTAAAATACATCATATATGATGTTCAAACATATTCAATGTTGCATGTTACTGTCCTCAACACAAAACATGTATATATATAGCTGGATTATTTTAAATAAAACAGAATTACCTAATCACAAGATTTAATCTAATCAATGGATCGAATCTAGTACATCTGTCTATCTGAAATGGTCTAAACATAGTTCATTTTGAATAAATCTAATGGTTTGATCTTAAAAGAGAATCTACTTTCATAGTATCCAACGTATTTGTAGAAAACAATTCTTTTTAGGGATAAGAACAAAATTGAGCAGTATGACGAATTACGTTAAAATATAGCTTTTTTGCAACTTTAATCCCGAATTTCTCAAAGTTATTTTTCCATTAAATAATATGATATTTTACTAGTGTTCAAACTAATGTGCAAAAATTTGTTTAGCACAAAAGTCTGTCAGAAACAATTGCCCTTTTTCTTTGAGTTTGAGAAGAAGTTATTTGTTGTTAAAGTATATTGTTAAAATAAAAATTAGACAATTTAATTTTTTAATATTGACTACATCAGATGTAATAATGATTTTAGAGCTAAATCAGAGCCTTTATTATCTTATCGGAAATTCGATAATTAGATTGGTGGTTATCGACGAATTGACGGAAAGAACTGTGTCGAAAATACGGAGTATGCGACCGTCACCGTCTTATTATGTCATTTATGCTAGTACCCAAAAAATGGAAGAACTGTTTAAAACGGTGAGCGATATATTTGTATCGGTTTTGGTTTTTAATTAATTGTTCCTAACATTTTAATATATATGATAAGGTAATTGAATGTTTATATTTTATAAATCTTTAAAACACATTGTGTCTAAGTGTAAACAGGTATAAAGTGGAAACAATTTTTCAGGCCATTGGTGGAGGACTCGTTAGAAGGGAGGGTATTTGGAATTTAGTATTTACAGACAATAATTATCACGAGTTTCGATATATTACCGGTAATCTTCAGTTAAATGTTTCATTCACCGTTCTTAGTATGAAGACTGACATTTGTTGTCGTTTAATGGGTGACGTGACCTGCAACTGCCCCCAAAATTTCAAGGTAAGTTTCAATAGGATGAAAATTTTTATGGAATTATTCTGCAAATATTTGCTATCTTATACGAAAAAATTTATTATCTAGCAAATATGAAAGCTGTCATTAATGTAATTAATGTATTGGCAAATATTGAAGTAAATTCTTTTGTATTTTCTTTTACTAAGAAAAATATTCTTTTCCAATAAATGCGTTTATAATCTATAGAGAAGAATTAAAATGATTAAAAAGTTATGTTACGTTAGATATTCCCACATTATTTCAAACGTTTGATCGGCTTGATCGTAAGTTTGATGAGCGATGTTCAAAGGGCGGGTGTAAGTGTAACTCCAAAGACAGGTCAGTGTGATAAACCCGTTAATTCCACTTCAGCTTCGAACATTACAGCGGAAACGTTTAACAAAATTTTAATGACAGTAAGTATTGCCAAAGTGAAATCTGTTAAAAGAATAAAGTCTGTCTAAATCATATTACGTTTATATTAAAGTATTTTTTATTTAGAATTAAACGCAAAGGTAATTAAACATGTGCTTAAATAAGTCTACTTGTCTACGTTCTAGAGATTGGACAGTAACGACACTTTCGAATATTTGACAGAGAAGGCGATGATCACTTACAAGGCAGAAATCGAGTTACAATCGGTTAGTCATGGCTATGTAGATGCGCTCGCAACTTGGACGAGACGTACAAAAATTAAAGAAGCAGACGGGAGGAAAATAGAACCAGCCAGGCGATTCTTCCGGATTGGAACGGCACCAGTAAGAACCACATTTCGCTAAAGCTTCGTTTCGTTGCGTTCTATTAAGAAGAAATAACGTTATACATTTAGACAAGAAATAATTACAAAATGATTATATACTCAAAGTATTTTGTAACGTTAAACGATAATCAGATGCATTGTTAATTTTATCGTTGATTTTATTTAATTTAAAATTAATTTAATAATTAATTATTCTTTTAATCGTATATAAGTTAATTTATAACTTTATTTATATATAGAGGATAATTCATATAGTTTCCAGAATTATTTTGGTATTTCACCAGTTAATCAAGAGACACGTAAACGCGAGTGTAGCAAAAGTTAATTTAATGTTGTTCTGATTAATCTGGAATAGGCAGTACCATGGACTGTAGTTAAGAAAGACCCAGTGACAGGCCATGAAATGCGTGACGACGACGGAAAGGAAATCTGGGAAGGTTACTGTATAGATTTTGTGAGAAAATTATCCGAGGAGATGCAGTTCGATTACGATCTTGTTATCCCTGAAGATCACGAGTTTGGCAGAAAATTGCCTAATGGCGAATGGAACGGTCTGATAGGTGATCTGGCTAAAGGAGTATGTCTATAACTTTTTCAAAATTTTCTGTTCACATTTAACACGTTTTTCTTTGAATATCACTTTTCTTTCAATATCACTTTGAATCATTTGCAATTAATTGCTTCAAGAATGTTAAGTTTTGTTCAAATTGATAGAACGCAGGAATTTTTTCTTATTTTGTTTTATTATGTTGTTAGCTGCTTCCCGATATTCTGTTGAAAATCTAGAATGCACTTATACTATAGATTTTTAACGCTGACAATGTATATCGGAATACAGGTATATACAATTTAGAACACTATTATATATGTTCTATACAGGTACAATGTATAAGCCAGTTTTAACTGTAGTTTCTAATAATTTCTATTATTTTTATTACAATGCAGTTATATAGTTTAATAATTAAAGAAAAATAAAAAATTATTTAAACTAAAAAAATATTTAAACCAGTGCAAATGTCAGTATTCGTATACGCAATATTTACAGTATTAGCAATAGTTTCGGTCTTCTAAAATTGTGCAAATCCGAAAACGGTTTTAAAAGTTAAAGTAACTTGACAACATTCTCTGACTATAGCAAGGGTATTTATTTATTAACAGGAAACTGATATTGCTGTGGCGGCATTAACAATGACGTCGGAGCGAGAAGAAGTCATCGATTTTGTTGCACCCTATTTTGAACAGTCCGGTATATTAATCGGTAAGCAATTTAGATCTTTTTTTAATAACACAATACGTTTTGTATTTTATATAAATATTACTTGCAAATAAAATATTAGTGTTTTAACAAACGTTTATGTTCCTTTTTTCAGTAGTGAATAGTACATTTCGATTCTTATTTTATTTGTTTTTCTTTCTTTTTTTCACTTTATGATACAAGCTCTATTTGAGGCGTAGGGAAGGGGGAGGGGTTAACTCAAGATGCACGTAGATAATTGAATATGGAACGGATAATTTATGTTAGTTTTTATTTTCAAGTAATGAGAAAGCCAGTCCGTAAAACATCCTTATTTAAGTTCATGACGGTACTAAGACTGGAAGTCTGGCTAAGTATCGTGGGAGCTTTAACTTTGACCGGTATCATGATTTGGATATTAGATAAATATTCACCATACAGTGCGAGAAACAATAAACGACTTTACCCCTATCCTTGTCGGTATGTATCTCATAATATTTTTATTTCTGCTGCCTTATTTTCTCTGTTATACTGTATATTACAAACTAGCAGCTATTTCATATATTAAATGTACTTTGCCATATTTAGCGGGGCAGTAATTTGACTTTTAATATATATCTGAAAATTTTATATTTCTTCTCCCGTCTTGTCGTGTCTAACAGGCAGATTCTACTTTTCAGAGAATTCACATTAAAGGAGAGCTTTTGGTTCGCATTGACATCTTTTACGCCGCAGGGCGGTGGCGAAGCTCCAAAAGCGTTATCAAGCAGAACACTGGTTGCAGCTTATTGGCTATTCGTTGTACTGATGCTTGCGACTTTTACTGCAAACTTAGCTGCTTTCCTTACTGTGGAAAGAATGCAGGTATATCTCCCTTATTACATATTATATTTATCGAAGATTTTCTTTTATTTAATTTAGACAGCAGAAATTGCTCAAAATATTGATCTTCTAATAAGACATATTATTTCCCCTCGCTCTAATATTCGTGTATGTTTCATTACATAGTCACCTGTGCAATCATTGGAGCAATTGGCAAGGCAATCACGCATAAATTATACCGTTCTGGCCAATTCTAGTGCTCATCAATATTTCATAAACATGAAAAATGCCGAGGATAAGCTTTATACGTGTGTAAAACGAATGTCATTTTCTTATGAAATATATAATAGTTAAGATCAACAATATTATGTATATTACTTGCTTGTAGAGTATGGAAAGAAATTACATTAAATAGCACCAGCGATCAAGTAGAATACCGCGTCTGGGATTATCCGATAAAGGAACAATACGGTCATATTTTGCAAGCCATTACTCAAGTCGGACCGGTCAAGACTACCGAGGATGGTTTCAAGAAGGTACAAAAAAAAAGAAAAATCTTGAGGAATTGTGAGACGCAACAGTAAATATTTAGTTGGAGTGCATCCGATATTTTTCAGGTGATAGAAAGCGAAAATGCCGAGTTTGCGTTCATTCATGATTCGTCGGAGATAAAATATGAAGTAACGAAGAACTGCAATTTAACGGAAGTAGGCGAAGTATTTGCCGAGCAACCGTATGCTATTGCCGTGCAGCAAGGCAGTCATTTGCAGGAAGAAATAAGCAGAAAGTCTTTGATCGATTTTTTTCTATTTTTCTGTTGCGCTTAATTCATTCACTTTCCAATTAAATACTTTCGATTATCGTGAACATATTGTAGTTGCGTGTTGTATTTGTATGTTTTATTGCCGTTGAATATTTCTAACTCACAAGTTTTTATACAACTGTAAATACCTATAGTTGACAGATCTAGAACAGCAAACATGATATGTACATACATATAGTAACAATCTATAACAGCAAAAAATTTTTTCATGTATAGTTATTAATGATTATATTTGGAGGGAATGGATTAAGCAGCACAGATTATGCATAAATGTAATATTGTTTTCTCGAAATCGTCATTTTATGCGACAAATGTCCGACATAAATAATATTACTTTCAGGATACTCGATTTACAGAAAGATAGATACTTTGAGACATTGGCAGCCAAGTATTGGAATCAAAC
This sequence comes from Temnothorax nylanderi, assembly GCF_030848795.1. NCBI lineage: Eukaryota > Metazoa > Arthropoda > Insecta > Hymenoptera > Formicidae > Temnothorax > Temnothorax nylanderi. The sequence continues at coordinate 1,514,337 of NW_027249069.1, read as the reverse complement.
GTTGAAAGCCCAATGTCCGAATTCCGATGACAATGAGGGAATTACGTTAGAGAGTTTGGGTTCGTCGTCATTTCTTATATATACATTACTAAATTAGATATTATATAAATATAATATATTAACACAAAAGAAGATATATATACATAAATTTAATTAAAATTATTATTCGAAACAATTGTAATTACAATTTTTCGAATAATGAAATTATTATTCGAAACAATTATAATAATATTCCAGTTGGCTATTATATTATTATAATATTATATATTTGATATTTATTTTTTCTAATTGACTCAAATTTTATATCTAACTAATATTTTTATATATAGGAGGTGTATTTATTGCGACTTTGTTTGGACTGGCATTAGCGATGATCACTTTGGCCGGTGAAGTTCTTTACTATCGCAAACGCGGCGCTTCTCAGAAAGGAAAGCCGAATGACAAAAGGACGATGAAGGATGCTGAGAACGACAAGATCATGCAGAAAATCGCATCGAAGCTTCAAATGAAGCCTGCGCCTACTGACGCACTTTTTGGCAAACAGCTTAGCCACACGCCCCGTGTTTCACACATTTCTGTTTATCCACGGCATTTCCCTAAAGAGTGAACCAAATTTTCACTCGACGATCCATCGTATTACGGACTCGCAAATCATTTCTGGTTAATCCTTATATGTTTTTCAGAGTTTTCTCCTTTTATAATCACTTTTAACACTTAGAATCTATCACAAAAGTCAATAAGTAGATTTTAAGACGAATTAATCGCATTACGATTAGTGTATTTGTCAAAAGTTAGTTGGATTTAGACAATATTGTTTCATTATAAAATCATTGTTAATTAATGAAATATCGTGCAGAAAATTGAATTTAAATGATTGATTATATTTGTTAAAAATTATATGACATAAAATTCTCAAAATTATGTTTGAACTGTGTTCCAGTTACACTGATAAATAAATATTATGCTTTGTTATATTAAAATAATTCAATATTAATTAATTGTCACTGATCATATAATGTTGAATTAGTCCATGTTTTTAATTAAATATAATATCTATTTATTAAAAACGGATATACAATATGCTTCTTTTCAAAATGTTTATACCATTTAAAAAATATTAAATAAATATGCAAATTATTCTGTTTATTTTTTTTTCCTTTGAGACTATTAAAAATAGAAACAAAGTAATTTTTAGCATTTTAATGTTCTCTGGTGCCTTATCTTTAAATACAGCTCTGTGTCCTTTTTACATTAATCGATTATTCTTATCATTTTACGTACAATTAATTAAAGTACTAAAATAAAATAACGTTAAAATGATGGTAAAATGATAAAAAATCATCACATTTTGACGTTATTTTGACTCCATTGTGACTTGCTGTTCTACCTGAGTAAGGTACGAAACATCTTCTAAAATCGCCACGGTCTTTCGGGTAATGACCTTAGTTTAGCTTTCACACAGAATAGAATAATAAAGGCGATAGATTCGAATAAAGAAAACATTAAAAAAAGATGGAATGCTTACTCTACCTGTCATTTCATCAAGAAATTCGACAGCGGTATCTCATATATCGCACAAAAGACCTTATAGCAAATACTAAATAACAAATAAAAATTTTATCTTTATAACAGATTTGACGCGAGTAAAGAAGCTTGTATAATGTCTTTTAGGTGGTATACTATATATTTTGACAAACTGTTGCACAGGAATATTTACAATGTTATGCGCGGTCAATGATCCACGAATACTTTCACATTGTATATAGCTTTGCTTCTTGAGCATAAGGATAGGCAAAAACGATAATATTCATTTAATTAACAATTTAATATCACTTTTATTTTTTATTATTTTGTTCAAATTTTCGAAAATATCATTTGAGTCTAATCATTTATAGTTTAACATTGCTGATAAATAATAAATCTGTCGTTTCTTAAGCAAATATTCAGTTAATAATAATCGCAAATACTAATTCATATTGATGAATTTATATTTATACAGAAGCGAGATTGTAATTTTCTTATATTATGATACATGATAAATTACCCAAATTTGTAATACAATGTAAATGCCTTAAAGCAAACGGTTGTGATTGTGAATTCATTATTAGTAAAAGCATTGCTCTATCTTTCTTTTTCCATCGATGTAATTGTACATATCCTATAATCTCATTATTTTCACTGGTTTTCGTCGTAAGCGCCGAGCGCCGAGTTACGTAAATATAAAAGCAAAAGTAGTTTAGGTAATCGGTCAATTGTTTCGATCACTTCGATCGGAGCGCGTCACGGTTGGTGAATTTTTCTAACAAAAGAATACAGGTTTATGCTAGGTAGGGAATAAACTGTTATTTACCGCAAGTCAATATAAAGGCTTTCACACGAAGACGCGATCACTTGATGAGAAAGTGATGTAGATCGTGGTTATCCTATTGGAATCGAAAATACAAATCCATTCGCGAGTTCCATAGAAAACGATCGATGGTCTTCGAAAATGGCTTGTTGCAAGGTCAGTGAAAGAAAATAGTTTGTATGGAATATAGATTCAATATTGCATTTAATTAATTGTATTCGCATAATAACATTTCTTTCGCTTGTACGTGCAATTGTATATATTTTCTTAGATGCAATTGTTTTTTTACATCAATTAATTTATCTCATTATTTTACAAGTATTTTCAATAAAATTGTTAATTTGCAACGAAATATCTTATATTTTATATCACAATATAATATTTTTCGTAAATGCTTAGTTCTTTGATAACTTTTATATATAAAATGATTGAGAGATGAGGAGAAGGGAAGAATCAAATTCTATTAAAAAATTATACTATGTATATTATATATAATATAACATAATTAAAGATACAAAATTTGCAGTTGTCTTTTGTCTTATTTCTTTTTAGACAAAGAAAATTTTTCAAAATACTCATCAAACTTATTACCATTAAAATATATATAAAATATAAAATAAGTTATTCGTTTATTGTTCGTAGTGATAAACACTTCAAGCGGGAAAAAGGTACATAAGATTATTTCTTAGGATATTTTGCATGTATAATGTCTAGGAATTTATTATTGTTCTACTAAACAAAATTAATATTTTTATTGCTATTATTATTTTAATAAATCAAGTAAATATTTTCTTATACACACATTTGCAGATATATCTAACGTTATCAGCTCTAATTACTTGTCACGTGAGTGCAAATTATGAGTACGAGCGTGCGAAAAGTTTGAGCCCAGAGAGTACATCGCATCCTTGGTATAAGCAGTATGAGGTTTACGAGAGTGCTCCTTCTGAGATTTTGCCTCATTATAATTTTTATGGATTTAAAGATCGACCTGTAGGTTATTCCGGAAGTCCATCTGAGCCTTTCCCGATTACTAAGAAAGAACCCATCGAAGAGAAAAACTTGAAAAAGATTCCATTTTATGCGTTCGCTAACAAAGATTCCACAAGGTACAAGGAATTGACTCCTAACTTTGGAGTTGCGCATTGTCAAGAGATTAAGGTGAAATCGGCCGGAAAGAATGGCGAATCAAGGAAAGGCATTACGACTTGCTACAATTGCAAGGATCCCAAAACTAAATCCACATACGAACGTTGTTTATATAGTAGTAATCCAGAAGAGAGCACATCCGCTAATACGAAGGTAGAACGTTACCTATCCGCGCCTGCTGGCTTCAGATATCGAAGGTAATGATATTAAAGTATTCTTCGAACGCACATAAAAATGTCATACTCAACAATTTATTAAAAGTTTATTAAAACTTAATATTTGCATTTGAAAGGACAATTTTATCAATTCAATATTTATGATGCTATAGTTACGTGTTCGAAAAGTCTTATCCCATTCGGAACTTAATTTGTATATTAAAAAAAAAAGATAAAGGAAAGGTGTCAAGTGCACGGCGTCAATAAGACGTTTGAACTGACATTTAAAAGAAACTTAATCCACCCAGTTAATTTCTACTATCACTATTATTACTATTATTTACTATCGTAGGTCCAATTTCGAAAGAAATAAAAATAATTATGGACAATTAGGGAGTCCTTACCGGTTCACTGATGAATATTTCACTGATGCCAGTCATGACGTACCGGCTGCGTACAAAAACAAGGGAGAAAAATGCGATAAGGTCGTGAAAGATTCCATGGTGTGCATGGTGTGCAAGGATCCTAAGACCAATGGCAAATACGAGCAGTGCTCGTATGTACGGCAGCCACATGAGAAAGCATACTCCTATGCCAAATCCAGTTCATTTGGAAAACCTCGGGAAAACGATAGCGACGAACGTCCCGAGTCAACTTCTCATTCCGAAGATGACGAGGAATCTAATGAGCAAACAGATCGTAGTCCGAGTACTGTAGAGCCTCGTGAATACTCTTATCCTAGCGAGGATTATTCCGAGAAGGCTTCGACAGTGGATAAACGAGAAGAAGCACAGGATGCTCCTTCAGCAGATTGTAAACAGATAGAAAAGGATTCCAAGACCTGCACAGTGTGCAAGGACTCGAAGACAGGCGGTACTTATGAAAAATGCACGTATAATTATCAACCCAGCGATAAGTTATATAAATACAGCAGATCGAAAAGCTTTGGACATCCGGATAAGAAATCGGAATCCATTCGGGATTTAAACAAGACTCAAACATTGGACAAATCGAAAAATTACGATTATCCGCAAAGCTCCGAGTCTACGCATGATTATTCAGGTATAAGAGTTTTTATTTTATGTTAATTCCTAATTACACAGTTCAACAAATTTTTTTTTAAGTAATTTATTTTCTCGAATAACATTCCGCGTAATTATTTTAATGTTGACAAGAAAACTTCGCGAACTAAAATAACTTATCAATTATTTATGCAAACGGATACAGCTATAGGATAAATTATTCGATTTATAAATTATAGAAATTTTCTACTGCAATGGTATTTTAGAGAATGTATGTATCTACATATGCACTGATTTTACAGAGAAATCGGAACCCTCTACTTATCCACGGAGATCCGACAGAGCCGGAGAAGCTCAACAAGTCCCGAATGAGTCCGACGGTACATCTCACGATTCATCTGACTACAATAGCGATTATTCTATTCCTGAAAAATCGAGTGATTATCAATTTCCATCGCGTAACAACGACCACGAATCTTACGAAAGCCAAAAGACACCTTCCTCAAAACCTGTTTCGGAACATTACTCCGAAAATATCGGCGCGGATAATTGTAAAACGATTCAGAAGGATTCGATGACGTGCAAGGTTTGCAAGGATCCGGAAACGGGCAACGATTTCGAACAGTGTTCGTACTCGTATCAGCCCAGTGACAAGCTCTACTCTTATAGTAAATCCAGCTCGTTTGGCAATCCAAAGAATGATAAATCCGAGCAAACGTCGCACGAAGACGAGCACCCGTCAGACAGTTCCGAGACTACGAAGAAGTCTTACGGCGAATACGTTCCAGGACAAGCTTACGAAGCTTCGACAGCGGATGAAACAAGGTCCAAGGATGATGCGGAAGGCAAGAAAGGAGTGGACGCCGGATACTTGGACACTGTGAAAAAGAAGGCCGAGATCGAGGAGTTCATGCACAACTTTCGAAAGGAGGATCGATCGAAGTGTAAAAAGATCACGCGCGATAAAATGACTTGCTACCAGTGCGTCGACGACGAAGGCTTTCAGAAAGAGGAATGCGCATTTGTCACCGGACGCGAACCTGACAAGGATCAGCTCGTGTTTCACGAGACGAAAGAATTTCAAGTTGATGCCGCACCGTCGCGAAATATTCGCGACTTCAAGCCTACAAGCTCGAGGAAAACGAAGGCGGTAGAGTCTTTGGAGCCCAGCGCGTCAGCTAGTAGAAATACTTATGTTAGACTGGAGAAGCCGGACAATGAATATCCTGACGAAGCGTCGTATACGGCCGCGGGGGAGGAGACGAAGGAGGCCGAACCGTATGATTACACGTCGGAAACAAGAGCTAAATACGACAAGGTCCTTAAATTAACTCTTCCGGCGTACATGTTTAGTACTTCGGAACACGAAGCGGCGTTTGACGAGATCGTAGCTTCCAGCCATAATGATAATTAGGCATTCGTTGGCACTATTATTGCTTCTTCTTATCATTACGTATACCGTTACCCTTTATCTTCAAATAGGAAATTTCTCGGTACAAGACATTCTACTCCAGCGTTTTCATTGTACTTGAGAATATTAGCATTATATCTTCGTTATCTAGTTTATAGCATTTAGAATTTATTTGAGTATACATGACTTGATATTTATAATTAAACAAATACTTATCGATGCAATGTAATTATTTAGTTTATATAATTATAGCTTGCTAAAGCATTGCATCACGAATTTAATATCGCGATTGCCGTAATTATTTCTAATTAAACATCCAATAGAGTCTGTCGTAATTAGTATAAGTCGTAAGAACAGACTTGACGATGCTTGCGAAATATTTAAAATTGAAAAATTCTGTGTTTAAAGTTTTCAACTTTTCGTACAAACCTATCTATCCCCACTTCTTGTTTGCATAAAAATATTCGAAATACAAAATAATTTCATATGGTCCAGAAGCTGTTTTTCTAGTTATGATATTTTATATTCGGAATACATCAAGAATACAGTCTCTAAAAGCCGTGAAAAGAAATTATGGAGCAGTGAAAATTAATCGACAATTTCAAATTGGACTTACATATGTTTCTCTCAAGGATAAGTTATACACTCTATATATATATGCATTTTTAATATTCATATAATATATATGATGATCTTTGTGGATCAATGACAAGTGGGTTGAGATTATTCAGCATACCTGACTGACGGTATCGCGAATAATAGGAAATACGTTGTCTCGTATATATCGCGATCTTAAAATAGACACGAGCTATTTTGGCGAGCAGCGGCGGACGGCCGGCGAGCGGCGAAAGACGGTCGGTCGGCGCGCGGTGGACCAGCGCGCGAGAGCAACGCAATGCGGCGATCAAATCGGTAAAGATGTAAGACCGTGGAGTCACATCGTCAGCTCTTGCGTGCCAGTCTGTAAAGTCACGACGAGGTCTGAGCACCAAGCGAATCGAAGCGACGGTCTGTAGTAGCTGCGGGCGCGCGCTAGTGTCGGCATCGTTGCTGGTCGTATACCTTTTAATATCCGCCTTCTCCTCCAACTTTTGGAATCCCAAAAGTAGTATAGAGAACCGGTTTCTCTTTCTCTCTCTCTCTCTCTCTCTTTCTCTTTCTCTCTCTTCCTTTTTCTCCCTCGACTAGTGAGTAGCGGCATAAGCCAGCGTACGGAATCGACAGTCAGTGAATTACGAAATTATCCTGGATATGAACTCTTCGACACTCGTCGGGTAAGATTTTATCATTTATTCCGAATTGCGAATCCGTCGTTGAAACGCGCGCGACTTCTCGAGCGGCCTGACATCCTTCTTGTACTCTTCAAATCGCTAGAAATAAAAACTTATTCCAACAAGGATGAGTATACGTTGGAGAAGAAAGAAGGAGGAACAATGGGAGTGCTCGCTACGTAAGAGAAACGAAAAAAAGAAAAAAAATTGTCGGAACAGCGGAGTACTTAAAATTTAGCTGGTCTTACAATTAGTATTAAGTTCAAGCTTATTTCCCCCAGCACCGAATTGAATTATCCTCAATTTGATACTATAAACTATTGGAATTATGATTAAAATCTTAGTTACATTAAAAGTTAAAAATTATTTTATATAATGTTTATATTTTATCTCAAAACACACACACACATACACACAAAATTGAAAGAGAGGCAGACCTCGTGGAAGCATGGAGAGATGGAACTCGTTTTTCGATCGTCTGTATTGAATCGAGCGTCGCAAGGCCAGATCGGCCTTGCCGTGTCGTGTTCCAAGGAGGACACATATTTCACCGTGAAGAAACGAGTGATGCTCGTTCGACGAAAAGATTTGATTTGAAGCGCAGCTTTTTCGCGAGTCGGCGCATTTTTGCGCCCAGTCAGAAAAATGCTTCGCGCGCGCTTCGGCACACATTTCAGGCAAAGAGATATCTCTTCTTTTCTCGGGCAAAGAAAATCGCTTAGATCGGGCTATAGGTACTCACGATAATACTTTCTTACATTACATAGTATTTTACAATAGTATTTTAATTCTTGTGCAGCTAACGTTTTTAAAGCCCGAGTTTTTCGTCTTCGTTATACCCTTTAGTGAATTTCGAAAAGTCTTTTTATTCGATACGTCGATTGTGAGACGATCACACATTTACCGCGGTGTTAGAAATCCTAAAAATAAAATGATTGTAAGCGTTTTAATATGCGAGGCTCCACTGCGCAAGTCCGCCCGTGCTAAAATTACTCTCGCTCGTGTATCTACCTAAATACACTTCTACTTGCTGCGGCTCATTGGCTGGGTTCCGAGCGTTACGGTGTGGCCGCCATCGGCATAACCGATTTGATTCGCCATGACCGAAACTTTTCCGAGAAACTTACGCTCCAAGCAAACTTTGCACAGTTTGTGACAACATGCCGCGGAAGAGAATAAAAGAAATATTTCAGGCAAAATCAGTCTTTTTAAAAAGATTTTTACTAATTGTAAGAAGCGATAATCCACAAAAAAATGTTAAATTTATTAAAGCAGTAAATTACTGAGATTCCATAAACCTCACGGTGATTAAAATAGAAAATTAAAAACAAACATTTATTTCTTAGTAATCATATTAGTCAGCGATACTTTTCTGATAAAAGTAAGGCCGGTATACAGCATATCGTGAGTAGTTTATTTATGCCAAAGTAACGTAGAAGAAGCTGGCAAATTTTCCACGAGAAGCACTACCTTTTTCAACGAAGCATCTCTGAATCTGCTGAAATCGCGAGTCACGTGTCGTAATGGTCGTGCCAAGATAAAAACGCCCGCGCTCCGACACAGTATTAGATTCGACTCCAAAATTCTATTATTAAAATTTTCAGCTTCTTCTATTCATTGCTAGAGAAGAGTTTTGCTTGATTCGTGAATGAATTATTTGCATAGTCATATGTAACTATCAATGAAATTAATGTATTCTGCATATTATTCGCTTTCGATACTTTGTAATTTGAATTTTATGTTATAGACTCTTTATCTAATATCTTGTTGATAAATTTGCATATAAAAAACTATCTATACATATGTTTTACTATTCCCAGACGTATAAAATATACATACGTGTTAAATTATTATAAATACATTTTTGATCATTATCGCTCCGATTTTATCGTATTTCTTTGAAAGGATTTATTATTTTAAGAATTAACACGATTTTACTCAGAAATCACACTGAGTTTACAGTATAAAAATAAATCGACAAAATATACATATAATTTCGGGTCTAAAGAAGGTTTTCAATGAAATTGCCTATATTTAATTCGCAATCTTTTTTTTCATTATTTTTCGTATGTGGAATTTTGAAAAATTTTTTGTAACTTTTTCTCTTAATTCTTCAACAGTAATATTGTCGATGGTGTACATATAACGACCTACATTTACACAACTGTAAGATACTTTCTGATCACACTAAGATTTCTCAGTAGTCAATGTTGTTTAATCCTTTTAAAGGTATGTCTGACCGTATTATCCTAAAAGACATTTTAATCAGCTTTCGTCGAATTGCACGTAGTTTTCGATCGACAGAAGAAACATGAATGACTAATCAAATATTTTTTCATCAATTTCGTCAAATTAATTATCGCGACGGTTTCACACATAGAAAACAAAAGCGCCGGCAAATCTTGCTATTATCATGTAAATTAATGATTTTATGAAGTAATTAAAGATTTTTTTGTAAACTCTCAAATTCAATTGTTTGAAAATTCAATCGCAATTAATTACTACAATTTGTATAAATCATGTTAAATTATATATTAAATTTGTACGTATATATGAAACGTGAATGTACGTACGTGCGCAAAGCATGAATACACACAAGATGATTCATCTTTCAAGTAGTTGCATTCCAGTGATAAGATAGCACTTCATGCGAACGAATAAGAGTGGATTAATTATTCCTTCCAAATACGAGAAAAAAAAATATCACGAGAAAACGATTTTTATTTTATCTGAATGTATTTTATAGTGTTCCATTTTATGTATTGCATAGGAAGCAGGTTTTAGCCTAAATGTGTCGATTAATATGTTTAAATTATAGTAAAATTACAGGTTGTGTTACACGAAAAAGAAATATTATCACGCATTGTATAATACTATAAAATTATATTTTTATTTTGTAAAAGAAATGTATTAAAATTATACGAAATAATTCGGAAACTAGGTTTATGTAATAAAGATATTGATTTAAAGAGGCTATTTTATGATACATTTGATATCTCTGTCTATTCAGAAGTGAACTTTATGCTAAAGTGGACTCTCCATTATATCTTTAGCTAAAAAAACATATTACGTAACTTATACTTTATTCAATTTAATAAATTGTTTAATTTTTATTTACAGAAATCCGAATGTCATGGTCGCAGGTATGTACACATGTCTTCTTTCTATGATAGAAAGAAATAAATATAAATTCTTTATATCAGAATTAAAAGTGCTATATCCACAAATGACAGAGAATCGTCTTCACGTAGCAAATACCATGGTAGAAAATAATAAAATTAACTATTGACACGCGCGTTAAGCATTAGTAAAGTTACATTTACTAATTGTAAGTTTACAATTAGTAGAGCAAAGTCAATTAATTACATCGCTTCTTTAATCATATTGTGTACTATCCCTAATCTGTAGCATGATTTCAGGGCCACCTCCACCGCCACCTCCTCCACCTCCCGTGCCTGGTCAATTACCGGCTATGAGGATAAATACTGCCCAAGTAAGATGAAATTATAAAATATATAATTTTTGCAGAACAAATATATTATAATATTGTATCTATTGAAATCCCTGAATATTACCAAAGTATTTATTCAAATAGTTTTTTTTTAATTTTTATTATATTTATAGTTAAAATTAAGTTGTTTAGAAGAGATAAGAAGCACTCGGCAGCTTATTGCTAAAACGCGAACATGAAAAGCAATAATTTTATCAACTACGAAATCAAGCCAAAAGTTGAAATTAAATCTAAACACTAACGTAGTTCGTTATATATCATCGAAATGATCACAAAAATTCCAAATTCTATATACGTGAAAAAAGATTGCGAATTAAATAAATAATTTCGATAGAATCTTCCCTCAAACTTAGGCCCAGTTTCACAAACGTCGGTTAACTTCTAACTTAAGGTTAAAAGTTAACTGACGTTTGTGAAACTGGGCTTTAAGCTTGTTTGTCTAAAATCGAAATTATGTAAATATGTTGATATTTGAATTTAGATTTGTTGTTAACATAATGTATTTGGTAACAGTAAAAATTTAGTTATATTTCCTAACTATTAGCTAATAACTTATCCGATGACACTGTTCGATTCGGAACACACAGAATGCAACAGTAAAGAGGCCGCAAGTGGTTAGCAACGATGTTTATGAGCCGCCAGCAGCCATCCAGAATGCCATGCTAACGAAGGATAAGAAACCCTTCACTTATACCCCGGGTATGGGTGGCAAATTAGATCTCTCGCAGATTCGCAGTCCACGAATGGCGAGAAGAGTGGCGAAGAATGCTAATGACGAAGGTATAGAGGGACCACCAAAATCTGCTATCGAGCAACCAAAGCAATCGCCCGCAGTTTCTCCCGCAGCGAATCTCTTGGTGCCTCAGGTCGCGGTACCTGTTTTTCCTTCCAATGTGCCACCTCAGCCTCCCAATAGGATGTCACAATCACCTTCAGTCAATAGAACATTGTCGAACGGTAATTATTCATTTATGTCTTTTCTCCCATCTCTTTCACTGAAAATGATTGTACGATATACGGAGTGTCTCACAATACTTTAATAACGGCGTGTTCCGAATGTCAATTAATGTATCAAAAATTTTAAAACAAAGATCAATCAAAGTCACAATCTGATTTGAGTTATAAATGATCGGTGTTGCAGTGTAATATATGCGCATTCAGGTAAAAAACAAAATATTATACAATATTATACATTGCACATATCATGCAAGTGTATAATGAAAATTTTGATCAGTTTATAATTCGAAATCTATTATGATATTGTTTCTTCTATTAGGATTTTTTATACCAATCGCTATTTCATGGAACCACTCTATACATATTTAATGAAATTATAATGAAAGTAAGAAGTATTTAAATGGTTCTCCTATAGCTGTAGACAAGCAAGCGGAACCAGCAAGAAACATTATGAAAGTGGATACGAAAGTAGTGCCAGTCGCAGTCACGTCGAGTCAGTCGAGCACTCCTGAAAGTCCGAGCACCCCGACCCAAGTTACTTTAGCTAAAGCCCCTACACCTTGGCTGCAAAATAAAAACAAGCCCCAAGAAGAATTGCCCGAATGGGCTAAACGCACGAATGGCAATAAAACGGTTGGCAACGATCTTTCAGAGGACGTAGTTTCTCCGGTTTACGTCCAAGTTCAGCAATTGTCTCCGCAATGTTCGCAACCGAAACAAAAGCAAGAGCAAAAGCAATATTCGATTCCGCAGCATCAACAAACGAGACCGCAACAGTTACCTCAACAGCCGCAGCAGCAGAGGCGGAATGCCGAACCTGTAATGTCACCCCAAACTAATTCTCAATCGCAACACGAACGCGTTGTACCCATCCGAGTAAGTTGGAGGATAAAGTTAATTTCTTGCGTATGCCTACCATCTCCCTCTCTCTCTCTCTTTCTAAAATACATTTACTTTTCGAAAATATATCCATTATTTTTTTTAACGCTACGATATTCTTTAGATCGATGACAGACCATCGGTATTTGATGTGAAGCGTGAATCTGGTCATCATCAGTTTAAACAACCTTCAACTATGCATCATCAGCAACGATGGGGTCAAATGCCCGCGCAACATACCGTGGAGAATCAGACGCAGAATTATCCGCAGAATCAAAAACAGCCTCAGATTTATGCCACATCTCGGCCAGAACAACCGGTTGGAACAACTTATATTATCCCCCTTGTAGTGGAAGGTAGCGAGAAGAGAACGATGCCACCAAATATAGCAGCAAGAGTGTAAGTTGATTATAATTATTAAAGAAGAATAAATATGTACTTCAATATACTATATGATGAACTTGACATATGCAATCGAGCCTATTTTATCAAGTATCGCGTGGCACAAGTTTTAACCAACGTATATCTTTAAATTAAAATTATTAATCTGCCTCAATCTAACTTATTCCTTTATCCGTTAACAAGAATATCCACACAACTGAGGATGAGTACCTTAAAGTTTATATTTATCTAAAAAATAATTTCAAATAAGTCACGTTTTAAAAAACTTTTAACGAATTTGTCGCTCATGTATTTGTAACGTTTGCAATTTTATTTTGATTATTAATTACAAGTGAAATTCTTGGGACAGGGTGCAGCAGCGGAGTCCCGATATTAATCAACAACAAGAGCCTGGCCCGATTCAATCGCGATCATTTCGTGTCCTTCAAAAAATTACGGACACGGATGAATTCAATGATGTTGGTTCAGAACAAATACGTAAAATGGAATTAAGCGAAGATGAAAAGCTACTCATGAGCAAATTTAAAGAACAAGGTAAAATAATATTATTTATCCGTCTATTATTTTGATTTTTTGTTATATCCGTATTTAATGATATATCGATATACGTAACGCACATGGAAAGATTTTCGTTAAATAATAATGCTAACTATCAGTAACGTTAAGTATTTTTTAAAGGATAGATTATTTAACTTTTCAAATTAAATCATCGCTTAAAAATATTTATATTGTATTTTACAGTCGATCATGAGACTTATCTCCATCAAGAGAAAGATCCGAGATATCGTGGTGCGGCAATACCTTCACGAGCTTTCCGTTTTTTACAAAATATGACAGAAGCGAATGATAACTCAGTTTGCGCTGGTAAGATTGTTTTATATGCAGGATATTTTTGTTAAAAAATTTTACTTTTATGCTGAATTTCATCAAGAATGCAAAAACACGTCATAATCTCTTGTTTCTTAAATCAATCAAACCTGATGCCTAAATAATAAAGATTAGATATAGCAAATATAAACAATAGGAGCATTATATGTATATGTTACAGCGCCACATAATGTACAAAACATTGCGAATAAGAGGCAAAATAGAAATTCTAAGTCGTTCGGTAAGTACGCGTAAAAACAAGTTTTGCTTTCTCAACTCGATAAAAATAATTGAAATATAATAAATTTGGCTTGCGATAATTCTTCTACAGAAGAGATACAGGCAAACTTGCCACCTAGTGAACAACAAGTACCAGAACCGAAGAAATACACGGGTAGTGCAATTCCTTCTCGATCCTTCAGGATATTACAAGCGATGACAGCATCGGAAAACGATGGTAAATATGCTAAATTGAAACATTTATCTTTTACAAAGTTATCTTGTTTATAAAATATTTTTGAAAATATTATGGATATTCCTCAAATAGTTTCTTTTGCACTTTTATTCATTTTTTACATACAAGATGAAGTCCAAAGTTCCAGTTTTCGAAAAGTATTTACGTTATTTTATAACCTTTTTACGTGATATTTAACATATATTATACGAATTAATAATTTATCATTGACATTCTTTGTTCATAAATTAATTGTAGAAGCTTATTTATCTGTGTACATTAATATATCATAATAAGTGCTTTATATTCTAATTACTACTTTATTGACATAACATACGTCACATTGCTCAAATTTCCCAATCCTGTGTTCACAGGAATAATAAAATTCTCTTGGCTACTGATAAATATATTTATATATGTACACATACATCTACGCACGCACGCACGCACGCACGTACGCACGCACGCACGCATACACACACGCACGCACACACACACACACAGCAGACTAAGCAAAGTGTTACACAGATTAATATCTGAGAAACTGCTAAATAAAAATAATATGATAAATATGATGGCAACTCGAAGATCTTTTAAATGTACTACAATTGATTTCTGAAAATTTTCTTGGGAAGAGGGGAAGCAATATAATGATAATTTCAAAAATAGTATCTATTTTAAAAAGAATTATAAACGTCAGAAACTAAGCAACTTTTACTTAAAATATTTTTTTCTAAAAACACCAATCAAAAGTTATCGACCTTAATAATTAAGAATTTATTGATAGTAGGATCAATTGATTATAGATATAAAATTAAATTGTTTTTTGCTTCATAAAAAAAATCCTAAGAGCGAAAGTTTAGGTGAACGTAAAAGCTACTAAACAAGTCTTGTATTGTTCAATTCATTATTTATCAAATTGAGTATCTATGAACGCGTGTATAATTTTAGCAAAATTATTGGATAAATCCTTATGGTACTAGTCCTTTACGGTCAGAGAAAAGGAGAGAGACAGAGAGAGAGAGAGAGAGAGAGAGAGAGAGAGAGAGAGAGAGAGAGAGAGAGAGAGAGAGAGAGAGAGAGAGAAATAGAATATAAAAATTTATATACAAAATTAATATTTATTTACAATATCTTATATTTTTTATTTTTATCTATTATTGTATTTTATGCAACGTATTTGTCAGTAAAGATCGGTTTTAGAAATTGCAATTACGATATAATTATTTGTACTATGGACTTATCGCACGTACAACCCCGGCCCAGATTCGCACTGGCAATCGAATTGTAACTACAGTTGTATGTTGACAAGTCAAACAAATAAGTTTATTTAATCATATCATTAGTTTATTACAATAGTAGAGATGTGATGGTAATCTGATACAGTTTTATTCAACTGTTGATTGTAAAAAATGAAAGATACCTGTCGAAATAACTTAACGAAGATTATGAAATCATTAAGGCATTATTGGTGGCATTGTTCTTTTGACAATGTCACTTTTTTATGATGCTGTCGTTTGTTATTATAAAGACATATGAAAGAAAAACTTTTCTCTATAACAATTATTAGCTTCAATCTACTTTACATATACACTAATTTGTTGAAAATATTGAAATGAAACTTTATTTATCTTCAAACATTTATCCTTTCTCAAGTACGATTACAATTAACTAAATATTGGCGAAATTTGTCGCGTTGATTCGCTACAACCATTAACCAAGTCATTGATATTTAATGTTTTCCTTTGAACACAGGATAATTAAATTTTCTCATTTTCTTAGCTAAATAATTTCGCTTTATTCCGTATTAATATACCAATTTTACCGAAGTAAAATCGACTAGGCATATATATATATATATATATATATATAAAGGAAAAGGGGAAAGCGAAATATAATTAAAAGCGCGGATAAAATTAGACGTATTTTCGATCTAGGCAAATTTTTATTTAAGTCGTTCGTAAATCAATGCAATACGTAATACGATTAAGAGAAGGGAATTCAGGCAGAAAAAAATGACGACACGCACGGCTCTGTCTTACGCTCTGTGTGTGTAAAGAATTTAACTTTCTTCTGAATGGATTGTGCTGTTTGTTGTAGCCACACAAGAAAATCGTCAAGCAGATTACACCTGTCGAACAGAGAATAACTTGCCGGGCAATCAGCAAGATGCATTCTTCTCTCCTCGACCCGTTCCCTTCTGGTCGCATTCCGAAGGTTGGTGGGGCTATTATCCTGTGACGTATAATGCTCCATCCAAAAAGCCCGCGAACGAAGCGGACGAACGCTCCTTTCCTTACCTACGATATCCAGACGAAAACGCGTGCGTTGGATATGAATTTTTTTATCCGGTTTATGACGAGAACTTTGCCGACGTGGCACGGATAAGAGCTGTAGACCGAGAAAATTCCTCAGACCAATACGGTTATGTTGCCGTGATTTGCCCTCAACCGGGTCACCATGCTCAATCGGACGTTGATACAAATAACTACAACTACAATCGCTGTAACACTATCCATTCGTCTCCCGCTCAGGACGATAGATATTTTGTGCAAAACGGCTCGGTCAATGAATCAGGAAACACCTTGCCCGACGAGATTAATCACTTGGATGCACAGTCAAATGAGGGGTACAATCCCAAAAATGTTTGCGAGAGCTACAACAGTGACAGAAATTATCTTATGACGGCGATGAACATAGTCGAGGAAGACGGCTCATCGGACAAACCCAACGAAACTATAATCTCTAATAACATCGAAAAATCAAAAAAGACATTTGGCCTGCATATTAATGTGCCTAATTACACATATGTAGACACTAGCGATTCTAGTGATTCCAGCGATTGCAGCGATTCCAATGATTCGAGCGACTCCAGCGATTCTATCTCCGATAACGAGCACTTTTCGGATTCTTGCCGGAAATATTGTAACGATACCATGTCCAATAATACATTATCGAATAGTGATTCGGATTCATACGAGGGTTATTCTATGGATTTAAACACTTACGAGAAACTAAAGAGAAATCCGCGTGCTATTTCTTCTGATAAGAATAGTACTGACCCCACTGCTCATTCGGAATGCTCGACTAATGTTGATAATGTTGATAATTCATGCGGACATTCGCAAAACGATTCCGAGAATAGTAACGACAAGATACTTCCTAAGAAGAATCATATCGATTATTCGAACGATCGAAATTCTTGCGTAACGTTGAAACAAGATCTCGCGACGCAGGGATGCAACGAGGAGGATCACACCGATAATCAAGGTAATCTCGACTCTTGTTCCAGTAAGACGAATTCTATAGGCAACAGCGTATCGAATACGGAACAGCGCGATCAAGAGAACCCGGTAACTGACAACATCGTTCCTCATCAGTTGAGTATAATTTACGAGGATGTGGAACGATTGAGTTCTGAGAGTCTTTATAGCGAAAGTAAAAAGAAAATCGATGGACGAAATGAAACTTCTCTCGAGGTGATCGATGATCCGCCTGACGACGCCGAAGCTACGATGGTCAGCGTGAGTTTACCCCTGAAATTCAAGTTTTCTGTGTCTGAAGACAATGAGGATATCACTACCGTGACAGTTGGCAATAGCGAAATAAAGGCAGAAAGATCCTGCGGCGGATATTCCGTGAAAAATAATAATAATGACGACGTTTGCGTCAATTACCATATTGGCAACGACACTAGCGTGGATTTTACTGTGAAGAGACACACGTCAGATGAAACGTGCGCAACTGCGAGCACAAGAGATAAGGCGAGTATTGATACCGCGGTACCGCACGTAGACTTCACTTTCAAGAAAGATCCGACGAATGTTAGCGAAACTAACTGCAAAGAACAGAATACAGAGACGGGATTTTCAGTTACAAAAACCACGGGATCTCATGGAATAAACTTTAAGGAATCAGCGTCGAAGAATGCCGGTGACTGTATCACTGATTCCGAATCGGTAACAGCTACGCGAGATACATTAGTAAACGATGGAAATTGTATCCAAGCGGAATCCGCTTGTAACAATTTCGGAGACATCGATGTCAGCGGAACGACCGCCGAGTCGAAACTCGTCACGTCCGAACGTTCTTGGATGCGAAATTTCGAAACGCTCCAAATTCCCGTCGTCGATACAAATCAAACAAGTCAGAAGAACTGTTGCGTAATTGCGGATAACAATGATGATCGATGTGTCGACCCGGAACTCTATCAGACAGACACGAAATACTTGCTGAGTGTCCAAGACTCTCGTGAAGACACCGATGACGAGGATAGTGGAGTTACTTCCGATATAAGCCGGATGATATCTGAGATCGACACGGAGTGTCGCGAGATCGACACGGATTCGGAATGTGCCACTTCGAAAAAGCAAAAGAAGTATCAACGAACGCAAACGCACTCGCGACTCTTTCGGCTTCTGAACGACGACTCCAATTTATCCGATTGTAAAACCAGCACAGATCCTGGTTCCAGGAAGGAGTATCTCAGCTTGCCGCTTAAGACGAACGCGTTCAACTACGACGACAGTTATTGCTCCAACTATTCCAGCGGTTTAACGTCCCCCGAATATTCGCCTATTCACGAGCAGTCCTGTCGAAAGTTTCACGACGCGGCGACGAGCGGAAATGCCACGAGCTTACCGGACGTTAAGCTTCACCATTCGGAACAGATCCCCTCGAAAGACAATTCGTATTTTCTGTCCTGGAAGAACGCGAAGTTGCCTAATCTACACGAGCACGATGTTATACCCTCTTTAGCTTTCAAGATCCTCAACAGTAAGACGCCCCTATGGACCTACAAGGTGAACGTACTGTGCCCGAGAATCAAGAGTACGAAAAGCGTGCCGCAAGCCTTGCTGGCACGGCAAATCGACAAGAACTAACGATTCCGTCGGTGATCTCCTCCTATTTCCCGACAACCTTGTGCGAACGCCAAACCAACTATTGCTGACGGCCTTAGGGTAGAATGGGGGCCATTTTGCCGCTGCGAACAACCGCTCTCCAACCGATCCACGGGACATATTTTTTTCTCGATTCTCTTCACAAGACAGGGCTGAGTGTGCCCAAGGCGCTCTACGGGCTACGTGATTTTTTTTTCTATCGGTACATATCGTTTCCATATATTCGTGTATCATTCTTGATTTCTTCTCCATATTTCCCACTTTCCTTTTTTTCGTTTTTTTTTTGTCATTTACAGTTGAACCTCTATATTTGTAACATATCGCGATCGAACAATCGTCCTATTTTTAATACTTCCTATTTTTAATACTTCTTTTTATATCCATTCTTACATGCGCAGAATGAAAATAGTTATTGACAGATGGACACGCGTAATATCTTTTATTTTTCACTCGCGGATTTCACACTAGTTGCGTATGGTCACATGTTTACCTGAGAAATGTAAAGTTGTAGGCGGAGAGGGGACAGGAGGGGACGCAAAAAGTGTTAAGAATACGGAGATTTGACTGTTATTTTCTTTTTTTTCTGTACTTATCAATAATTCAATTATAGACGCATGTAAAATCTATTCCCTCTTTTTCTTTAGTTCTCTCTCTCTCTCTTTCTCTCTCTTTCTCTCTCTTTCTCCTTTTTTTTTACATTTCGCAAAAAGCCTTAATTATTAGATACCAACGCTTGATTGCTTTATGCATGTTTGTGACTAATACTGATTAAGAAACACAAAATTGAAGTTCCAAAAAATTCGAAAAACGAAAATAAACAACGTCACGGAAGAAATTATTTGATAATTTGATAAAGTTCACGTATATCAAGTACAATAACTATTGTAGTTGTTTAATATTAAATTTTATATAAATGTACAAAATAAGAAAATTATAAGAGAAAGGAATAGCGACGAAGATTGATATAACCGAAACATATACATATGTGTATATATGTATATATTGTGTATACACACAACATATACATATAAAACATATTTATATGTATATATTACATGTATACATATAAGCATATGTACACTCGCACACTCGTTCGTTCACTCACACACACAATTCCAAACACATACAACACACACAATACTTAAATTTTACTTAAACAAAGTATACATGATCTATAATATATGTATATACTTTTTAAATTTTGTTTTTTTTGTATGTAGACTGTAGACAATATAAAGATTGCTCCTTGAGAAATATAATTCGTTATTTTTCAGGTCCCGATACAACTGATTACTGAGGATTGATGAAATTCTGCTTAGACAGAGTCGGATTATTTAGTGCGCTTTTTTTCTATTTTGTTTACAATAATCCATAGTACTTACGTCGCCGCTTGCCGATCCATCAACGAAAAATTAATCAAAGGTTGTCTTCAAAGTGGGCTGTAAATCGCTTATAAATTATTTGGATTTAGTATCTGATGCTTGCGCGTTGAATGGGACTTCGCCCCATATAATTTTTCCAACAATATGAAAATATTGAATTTTGTTTTTAATCGTTATTATATAATGATGTTGAATATTTGTATTCTGTGTAATATTCTGTAAGTAATTAATTTAAATTCGCTTTTAAAATTTCAATTAACTATAATAAGCATTAATTTTCAAGATTTTTTAATCAATTTCCTAAGAAAAAAGTACTTGAACAGTCTTATTAAGAGACTGGTTGCCTGTTGTCTACATGTTGCAATTATATATATATATATATATATATATATATATATATATATATATATATATAAAATATTATGTAAGCACAAACACGTTTGTTTAAAGATGAATGGATCGTTATAGAAATTGTAATAACACTCTCTTTAAAAATATTAATCATAATTTAAAAGTATATGTGTAAACGTACATGTGTATACATATATGTATTGTTAATCTTGTTACCTGAATCTATCACTGTATTACTTATCCAAGATGTAAAATAAATTATTTATAAAATTGATAATGCTAATAAATAACTATCTAATTATTTATCGCAATACGACCAGTTTTATATACCAAACGTACACATTATATTATAATATAATGTATTATTGAAATAATACATATTACATATTATATAACATGTTATTAATTTAAATTTAACAGTTCTGCTTTATTGTAAACAAGTTTCTATACATTATTATTTTAATCTGTGACAAGTCGTATTTATCTTTACTATTAGACGGGAATAATGCATAAATATACAATCTAATATTCACAGATTTGTTACCATTATACAAAATTGATCATCACTCACCGATCGATGCGCAACGGGCGGAGTTATACGGCCGCGTAGCTACGATGATTCTGTAACACAAGAAAGAAAGATTCAAATGAAAGCAGGCGCTCAAAATGAAGAACGTTTCAAAAAATAATTTTTACGCGCGTCTAATTCGTCTTTTAATTAGATTTACTACTTAATATAATTATATCTATATTCCGGGGAAAATCTTTACGAGAATAAACTTTTATAAAATTTTAGATGGTTTCTCCTTCTCAAATTATTTTTAATTTATCGAGATAACGGCTCGAATAAATGAGAAATAACTAAATTAATTTTAAGAAATACTCACCCCAGGTTGCTCCGCCGGCGGCGGTGCCCGATGTCTCTGCCAGGCCTCCTCCTCCTCTCAGGATGGGGTTGTCAGGCCGTCTCCTGCTCCTTCCGTTGCACAGGAGACTCACAGAATCACTGTCCGATATTCCGCGATCGAGAGCGAATAAGTAACTGTCATAACACGTACGATCGCGATACTTAATTTATTAGACAACACTCCCGGGATGAAACGACCGACGTACTGCGGCGCACTTCCATTATTTAAATCCGACAACTTACCGAGCTGCTTTCTCCGCTGAACGCAGCCAACTTCGTACCGACGCGCGACGCCGCGTCGCACTGCGCGGATACAACGCGAGTCGAATCAACAGCCGAAAAGAGAAAGAGAGACACACGCTTGCGACCATACTTGCGACACAGTTCGAGCACGTAAAATTCCGCGAGATGCAAACGCAATTAAACGGTCGACACATCACCGCGCCTCGTCATTTCAAATCGCACGATTCGCGTACTCCGTCACATTAACTCCCACGATGATCCGACGATTCGCGTATTATTCCGCGTTCCCGAAACGCGAAAGCGGTGGCCAAATTCTCAAATCCGTTCAAATGAATTCCTTCGAGAGGCAATCGAGTCCGGCGTTAAATACATCGCGACGAAACGTTAGTCGAGCACTCGATCCTTCGTCCTCTCACTCCCGTGGGCGATAATGGTCCATTCACAACACAAGAAATTTATTATATTCGGCGTATATTTAATTCTGTGTTCACTTTGACTCCGATTCCCGTAAATCGCGCGAGACGCGTGCGCAACGACCAGCGACTTCAGCCATGTTCGTGATTCGGCGCGAACGGCGAAAGTCAGTCGGTCGCGCAAACGGGACAATCCGACGGTTAATAGATAATATGCTGCACCTTTCTGGTACCTGCGATGGCTGCGATATCATCGTGATACTTGTCGCGGCACATCTCGAGACGAAATAGCGCTACGCACGGAGCTCGGCTGCCTGTCGGTTCGGGCGTCGGCGTCGGGACGTGAATGATCCTACCGCGACCTGCGCGCTGCATGACCATCGCGGCGACCGTTTTTGTAAACATTAGGCGGAGCGGGGCGCGGCGTAACAATGCCGGCGTTCGCGAAAACAAAAAATTAACAAGTCGAGCACCCGCGTGTCAACAGTCTCGCCGTCGGCAATATTTAATTATTCACTTGACAATAACGTTTAATATACCTAGCGGTATATTAAACAGAATTAGCGTACGCCAATTATTCTATTTATCGTATTTCGATGAAGAGGCTATTATCGCATATCTACCGCGTTTTATCACGGATATTAGCACGTTGCGCGAAACGATAATTCCCCTCTCAATAGTATTTCGATCTGAGGAAGAAACGATTCACAAATGAAAAATAGTAACGTGAGCTCGCGAACTTTCGCGTGATTGGCTCTTTGCTCCGCGGCACTCCGCGCTAATTTCTTTATTCCGAATTATGGAATTCGTCGTTGCGCAGCACACGCCTCGAGCGGTTTACAAGAGTCGAGTGAGGTAAATACAGTATTAATGTACGTTCAATCAGAGATTCTTCTCTCTGGTTCAATATTCCGTTTCTTGTATATATTTCGATGAATGGACTATTATCGCGCACAGGAGTGAGAAGACGATCGGAGTGCTAGATTATTTATTTAACGGGGGACGATTAATTACTTCTCTCGAAAGATTCACTTGAATGAATTTGAGATACAGTTCGAGCACGTAAAATTCCGCGAATACGATTAAACGGTCGATACATCATCGCGTTTCGTTATTTTAAATCACACGATGATCTCGACGATTCGCGTACCTATTACGCGTACGCCGCGTTCTCGAAACATGAAAGCGGTGACCAAATAATATTCCCAAATCCATTCAAATGAATCCTTCGAGAAGTAATCGTCCCCCGTTAAATAAATCGCGACGAAACGTTAATATATTGTCAAGTATAAATAATTAAATATTGCCGGCGGCGCGGGCGAGATCGTTGGCACGCGCGCGGGTGCTCGACTTTCTTTTTTGTTTTCGCGAACGCCGGCATTACACGTCGCGGCCCGTTATACCTCGCGATGTTTACGAAAACGGTTCAACGGTTGCCGCGGCTGGCGGCGTTGGAGGGGGAGCGGCGCCGCGATGGTCGCGCACTGCGCAGTCGCGCTATATCAATCGATATCACGTCCCGACTGGTCCCGACTGATCCCGACGCCGGCCGACGCTTGAACAGGCAGCCACAGGCAGGCACTACAGGCAGCCGGACTCCGTCTCCGTGCTGCTCCGTGCGTTAGCGCCATATACATCGCGAGATGTGCCGCGGCAAGTATCACGATGATATCGCAGCCATCGCAGGTACTACAGAAAGATGCAGCATTATCTGTTAACCGTAGGATTATCCCGTTTGCACGGCCGATTAATTTTCGTCGTATGCGCCGATTCACGAACATGGCTGAAGTCGCTGCGGTCGTTGGCGTCGTTGCGCGGCACACGTCTCGCGCGGTTTATACGGCAATCGGAGTCAAGTAAATACATAATTAAATGTGAATATAAGTTTCTTGTGTTGTAAATGGACCATTATCGTCCACGGGAGTGAGAGGACGATCGGATCGAGTGCTCGACTAACGTTTCGTCGCGATTTATTTAACGCCGGACTCGATTACCTCTCGAAAGAATTCATTTGAATGGATTTGAGAATTTGGCCACCCCTTTCGCGTTTCGGGAACGCGGAATAATACGCGAATCGTCGAATCATCGTGGGAGTTAATGTGACGGACTGACGGAGTACGCGAATCGTGCGTGATTTGAAATGACGAGGCGCGGTGATGTGTCGACCGTTTAATTGCGTTTGCATCTCGCGGAATTTTACGTGCTTGAACTGTGTCGCAAGCGTGTGTCTCTCTCTTTTCGGCTGTTGACTCGACTTGCGTTGTATCCGCGCCCCGCGCCGCCTAATGTTTACAAAAACGGTCGCCGCGATATTCGCAGGCGGCGCAAGCGGCGCAAGCGGCGCAGGTTGCGGTAGGTCGAGGATCATTCACGTCCCGACGCTCGAACCGACAGGCAGCCGAGCTCCGTGCGTAGCGCTATTACATCGCGAGATGTGCCGCGACAAGTATCACGATGATATCGCAGCCATCGCAGGTACTAGAAATAAGGTGCAGCATATTATCTATATTAATCGTCGGTCGTCGGATTGTCCCGTTTGCGCGACAGACTGATTTTCATCGTTCGCGCCGATTCACGAACATGGCTGAAGCCGCTGGTCGTTGCGCACGCGTCTCGCGCGATTTACGGGAATCGGAGTCAAAGTGAACACAGAATTAAATATACGCCGAATATAATAAATTTCTTGTGTTGTGAATGGACCATTATCGCCCACGGGAGTGAGAGGACGATCGGATCGAGTGCTCGACTAACGTTTCGTCGCGATTTATTTAACGCCGGACGCGATTGCCTCTCAAAGGAACTCATGTGAATGGATTAGAGAATTTGGCCACCGCTTTCGCGTTTCGGGAAGGCGGAATAATACGCGTATCGTCGGATCATCGTGGGAGTTAATGTGACGGAGTACGCGAATCGTGCGATTTGAAATGACGAGGCGCGGTGATGTGTCGACCGTTTAATTGCGTTTGCATCTCGCGGAATTTTACGTGCTCGAACTGTGTCGCAAGTATGGTCGCAAGCGTGTCTCTCTCTCTCTCTCTCTCTCTCTCTCTCTCTCTCTCTCTCTCTCTCTCTCTCTCTCTCTCTCTCTCTCTCTCTCTCTCTCTCTTCGGCTGTTGACTCGACTCGCGTTGTATCCGCGCAGTGCGACGCGGCGTCGCGCGTCGGTACGAAGTTGGCTGCGTTCAGCCAACTTCAGAAAGCATCTCGGTAAGTTGTCGGATTTAAATAATGGAAGTGCGCCGCAGTACGTCGGTCGTTTCATCTCGGGAGTGCCGTCTAATAAATTAAGTATCGCGATCGTACGTGTTGACAGTTACTTATTCGCTCTCGATCGCGGAATATCGGACAGTGGTTCTGTGAGTGTCCTGTGCAACGGAAGGAGGAGGAGACGGCCTGACAACCCCATCCTGAGAGGAGGAGGAGGAGGAGGTCTGGCAGAGACATCGGGCACCGGCGGAGCAACCTTGGGGTGAGTATTTCTTAAAATTAATTTAGTTATTTCTCATTTATTCGAGCCGTTATCTCGATAAATTAAAAATAATTTGAGAAGGAGAAACCATCTAAAATTTTATAAAAGTTTATTCTCGTAAAGATTTTCCCCGGAATATAGATATAATTATATTAAGTAGTAAATCTAATTAAAAGACGAATTAGACGCGCGTAAAAATTATTTTTTGGAACGTCATCATTTTGAGCGCCTGCTTTAATTTGAATCTTTCTTTCTTGTGTTACAGAATCATCGTAGCTCCGTGGCCGAATAACTCCGCCCGTTGCGCATCGGTCGGTGAGTGACGATCAATTTTGTATAATGGGGTAACGAATCTGTGAATATTATATTATATATTTATGTATTATTCCTGTCTAATAATGCAGATAAATGCGACTTGTCACAGATCCGTTACCCTAAAATGGATAGACTAAATTAGATTAGGCTAAATAATTAATCCTGGACCTGTATCATTTATCGATTTATTGTGCTTACGGGAGAATGCTCTCGCGAAAGCACGCATCGAGTTCACAATAGAGCTCGTTATGTCGACGCATTATTTATTATTTATTTGATGCGTCTAATGTTTTTTGCATGGAACACTAATCGCGAAGTATACCAGCCTGAAATAGGCGATTTATTGGAATTTGGTAAATATATTTTATTATCAAGTGTCTATATTAGTTATAATTATTCTTAATATTAGTACTGATTAACTAAATTTATTAACAAGTTAATTACATTTTTAAATTTGTTTTTAAAATATTTATTGAGAAATAGACATAGAAAGAGACAAAGAATTAAAATAAAATTTGAATCTACGAGAAATAGAATATTTTTTTTATATAAGCTGTCTCATTACTTGAGTTTTTTCTTAACGCTTTATTTTTCGGACAATAAAGTTTTAAAAATATTTCTAGATATTGTTTTAGATATATACATATAATAATAATAATAAGTAAAAATAATTTTCTATAGATAGGCAATAGATAGAGATAGTTTGCTTGTAATTAAAGAAATAAAAAATAATAAGAGAAATATTTGTAGATAGGAATAGATAGGTTCAATAAAATGAAATAAATCAAATCATTACTTATAAAAAGAAGTTTATTGCAGCAATTTGTATTTTTTTCACAAATGTATATTTTCTTTTTCTTTTTCCTTTTTCTTTTCCTTTTTCTTTTCTCCAGGATTAAATATTATATAAATTGGTTCAAGAAAGTAAAATGTATAAACAAATTTAACATGCAAAAGAAAAAGATCAAAAGATCAAAAGATATTTTAATTCACGTTGCACATATATTCTTCGTGAATCTTATTATATATAAATCATATTAATGATTGTTAACTGCATATTTATTTTTATCATATATACATATATAAAATATACCAATTTTATCCTAATCTTTTATAGTCTATCCATCTAGTAGCTTGACTTTATTCTAACAATAAGTGAAATAAAATGACGTGAGATCCAGTGAATATTTTGTCGCGGGACAGAATAATTTTTTTATATAGAAATTGATACTTTTTATATCAATTATATAAAAATGCATAATATAATTTGAAATGATACATATTTTATATGTCGTAGTAAACATAATTTTAATAACATTTTTCAATAAAATAACGAGATGTTCATATAAATATAAATATATGTACATGTGAAAATTTATAAAGACAAATGTCACATGCGTGAGAATATGATATTATATATACTTATTTCGTAAATATATTGCTTAGGAAATTATCGTCCCTTTTGGATCTTACGTCATTCATTCTGTATATCTCACTTGATATCTGAGGTGAGATCAAATAATGGTTCGCGGTTCGGTTCGCGACGCGGTTTGCTTGGCTATTCATTGATTTATTGATCAATTCATCGACTGATTTTTAAATTTCGGTTGTTTCGTGTTTTTATATTATGCTATTCAAATTCAAATATTTGCGATCGAGATATAATCGCGACGATTTTGATTAGAACGCGGTTGACATAAAATTCTTTGATAATATAATTCTTTCTCGCTTTCTATATATTGTCTCGCTTCAATATATTTCTTGGTCGAAAAAGTTAATTACGCGTATTGCTAAGAAATTAAATGCAAAATTAAATTCAATTTAAATTTAATTAATATTTAATTAACGAACGTGATTATTTATCTTTTTTTTATATAATTAATAACGCGCTTTTGTTAACGATCGTAACGATTCGTAATCGACTATAATCTGCTGGCTCTGAAAATCAGCCGGTATATCGAAGGAGTTTGTTTCCTTCTCATTCTCTGGCTAATATACATCAGCCAGAATGGATTTGGCCAGGAATAACGCAATAGGTAGGTCTAACCTGGCCAGAAAAAACTACGAGAATTACGATTCATATAACGTAAAGTCTACATTGACCAAAATAAAAGTGTAACTTATGTTGTGTAAATTATGCACTGGGAAAAAAATTGTCTGCATTTTAGTAAAAATTTTCCTTTTTATTAGTATATGTGTACTGAGAAAAAAATACTAATAAAAAGGAAAATTTTCTTTATTTCAGTACATGGCATCACAGTTGTATGCAAACTAATATTTACTAAAATGTAGAAAATTTTTTCGATTAAAAGCTATAATTAACTTGCTCGCATTAAATTGCGAGCGCCCATATTTTTCAAAATATTATTGTCCATTTCTCATACTCTGTATAATCACGATTAGGTGATTCTGCTGGACTTAAAACTAACACACAATTAGGGACACAGTTAGGTATCCATCCTATCCGCGGTTTCACTTCATATTTGTGCAGTAAGTAAGAATACGGGTGGGGTAGGAGTACACGAATTAGTAGGCACAAATTAGTAAAAACAGGTAGGAAAATATACGAATAGACATACGGGTAGGTAGGGACTAAACGTAATAACTTAAAATTTTTAAAATTTAAATCCTGCAAATTAAATGACATATAATAAAAAATAAAATTTCCACGATCGCGAAATTAAACTTATATCTCGTTTTTCGTCAAACATTTCTGTGATTTTCGCGACGAGTTAAGTATTCGATATGAATATTTAATGAATATTTCTAAATTACATTTATAAATATTTTAAAATTGTATTTAGAATATTTCTAAATTATATTTTGAAGCGAATATATGTATGGATAATAACAAAATTAAAAAATATGAAAATAAGAAATATAAATAAAAAAGTAAAAAACAAAAAAAAAACAAAAAAGAGGACCGCTGATTGGAATCGGCGGGGGTGGTGGAGGGCCTCTACAGAATAGCCTATTTTTACCGAATAACATTTTATTTGTCAGTATAACAGAAAATGTGATAGATCACTCAAAACGTCGGAAGTGGCGTGAAAAATGTGATCGTCGAATTTCGACGATTAATACATGCGAATATATATAATCGTGATCTCAAACATATAACAGCATATATCGTTTATATGTTAACTAAATTGAAAATACGATGTAGTATAATAATACGCTATGAATAGGTATAATTCAAAGTGTGATGTATGTTCGTTTACGATGCATAATATACGCTATAATCGCCCAGAGAGTTACCACCCAAATTGATTCAATTAAACATAAAGCACGACTGTCCATGGCGCCGATCCTCCAATGGAACGGGAAAATTTGATAACACACGCTGTGACCCACGTATAATACCAGTGCATTTATGCCTGAATTCATATTTGAGCAATGTTAAAAGATTAATACAAATGCAGCTCAAATTATTTACTGTACAAAAGTGCTAAAAATTCAAACACGTTCGCATTTTTCTTTATATTGTACTCTATATTTAATTTATATTTAAACATTATATTTAATTTGCCACTAATATGATTTAAAGTTTAATTTTATAATTTTATAACTAAATAAAATTGTGATTTTTATTTTGTTTAACATAGAGAGAATTTTTGTCTAATTTATCTAATGTGTCTTTAAATCTTTATTTCATAGTTTCATGTCCTTTTGGACGTTATTTCTAACTATCAATATTTAATGACGAAATTTTAGAGCAGATTAAATAAAATGTGTTTCCACTCACCGGGAATTCTGAAAGGACCACCTCGCCAAACTTTGATAACGTCAATTAGCAAGTAACAGCCAGAAAGGAAAGCCAGAGCAAAAGAAGTTGAAACAAATACGAATGACAAAGACCTGCGTAATTATATCGATTTACAGAGGAATTGTCATTATAATAATCATTTTTATAATCCTGTATTAAAATAATATTACGCGAACTAATGTTTATACAGCAATAAGTATAATATATAGAAATAGACTTTATTAATACTTTACCACAAATTTTTATTAACGGGTATAATGTTGGTGAAATGAAAGGCGCAACCCAGACAACCATAAAACATTGCCCACAAAAGCCATCTGATAACACGTTCTTTCCAGTCTTTATATATCATCAGAATTACACCAGCATGTACACCTAGATATACTTGAAATATCGCTGTGAGACATCCTAGAAAAATATATAGTATTTATTATGTAATTATAATTTCAAATAACAGTTGAAATTAATGTTTCTTTCTTTATAAAGGTACATAAGTTCAGTTATCACACTTTTTACAGGTTTAGATAACGTCATAAAATTATAAAAATGTATCATTGAATACACTTTATAAATATATAAAGTGTCTTAAACCTATCGGGTGCTTTTCATACATGACAGAGTCCTTGATTAATTTAAAGTCGGATTTTTTCACTGAAAATATTGAGATATTGATAACAAAAGTCTATCAATTAAAACATAAAAAGAGTTGCAACAAATTATAATTTTCTTTAACATATTTGCTACGAAAAAATTGGTTTCGTATTTGCTATCATTAAAAGAATATCCAGTGGCTTTAGGGGACGTTCTATGTTTTAAACGCATAAAATATAAAGTTGAATATTCCAATAAGTATATGTATTTAACTGTAATAATAAAGCAACAAATATTACCTAAAATTCCTTCGGGATCGAAAGGACCGGATCCGTAAACGGATTTGATAGTTGGATTTTGGTAAATATGATTCAAAGTCAGTATAGTTTTATCAATATATCCAGCCACACCTCCGGTACAGTTAAAATATTTACCATCTTCGTGTCTTCCGCCTGGTCCAAGATACCCCCTGTAACACACGTAAATTTATTTTTATTTATTAACAACAAATCGTAGCATTAAGAAAATAGAATTCAAAATTAAGAGCAATGTACATACGTGGGGCATTCGGGAACTGGAAGACCAAACGTTAGAGCGCAATGTACAAATATTAGACACAACATTACGAAAAAATGTGGCAAAAGGCTTAATATGTCTTGCATTTCACGTATTATCCAAGTCGATGATGAATTCTATAAAAGTACACGGAGAATTTATGTCACTAACTGTAATTCATGTATTATTAAATTACACTTGCAAAACTTTATCATACTAAAAGTACCTTCAAAGATTTGAAACATATGACTACATGAATGCAGAATGTAACACATCTATATTATAAGATTTTTAAAAATATTGTTTAATATTTCCATACCTGAAGAGTTTTTGACTGTCGGGGTGGAAAACAGAGATACACTAGGCCAACGACCAGATATATAACTCCGAATCGTTGAAGAACTCCGAATATACGTATGTTTTCTAATTGCGCGTTTGTTCCTAATGTATTCAGCGCAACACCTATCAGAAATAGAAGAAAACTTCTCTGCGAAAGAAAGCAGATATATTAAGATATATATATATCAATATTAATACTTTGCCGATACTTTTTTTTACATTTTTATTAATATCTTTTTTTTAGGCAGATCAATAATATGCTCTAGCGTATGTAGATCGTTTTTTCTTTAACCAATTACTTACCTTTAAAATGGAATAACTGATTTGAAGCTTGGAAACTCCACGTTTTAACTGCACCGACAAGGCTATGGGAACGCAAACACCCATGATCCATATAAAACAAGGAAATACTAGATCTCCCAGTAACATGCCATTCCAAGTTGTGTGTCCCAATATGGTATAACTACCGGAGCCATCATTAACAAAAATCATGAAAAGAGTACTGGCCCTGCATCATATGAACAATTGTGTTAATATTGTAAGAAATTCATGGAAATATTGGTTTCTGAATAGAGTTTTGTATTTGTTTGATCTCTTCGTAGTAAAAAAGTTGAGTAAAAAAGTTCGACGGTCTTTTACCATAAAAAAGTCAACCACTTTATGTTCAAAAAATCACTAAATAAACATTAATTAATTGTGTATTTAAAAGAATTTATTTACACAAATAATCTAATATATTTATGATAAATAAATATTTTTCAATCAAATAGTCTCCATCGTTTTCGATGATCTTACATCGCTATAACATTTTTTAACTCATCTAATAATATATGCATATTACCCTCTGAATGCGTCGATAGCTTTTATGCGACGTTTTGTCGGTTTATTATTTGATTCATTCCTGACGTTTTTTACGCATCGTCTTTTAAAGATGTACCATAAAGATCTTCCAGCAGATATACCACATAAGATAAATACAATTATTCCCAAAATAATGAAGAGTTCTGCAAACAATATTTGCTTTAACTTTAAAAAATGTTTCGCAATGTATAAAATTATGTACATTAAATTTCCTGTTTATCAAAAGTTTATCAAAATATGTAAATCGATTTTTTAATTGATCATTATAATCTTATGTACGATAATTCTCTTTTCGATATTATTGATATCGTGATATCAATCTTGCCATTTATCGAGTTCAATGGATAAATAAAATGATAAAGCCACTAATATACGATACGCTTATCAATTGATATGTTATACGCTCAAATTGCATAATTCTAAGGTGACGTGATATTTCTGTAGTTATTTATATCACAATTAAAATATTTATACAAAAACATGAGAATATTTAGAAATATACCTGTGTACGGATATGTTGGATTCTTCACAGTTCTAAAGTTACAAGTATTATTTTGTACCGCCAATTCGTATAAACCATATTGCCCGAGATTTGGCGACAGGTCGCAAACAATATTGCTAAAAGATAAGATTTGAGAAACGTTAAAATAAGATAGAACATGCGTTGGCAGAATAAATGGATTTGTAAAATAACTTATAATTAAACACACTTTAACTTGATAATTGGACATGATACGTATCATTACAACATTTTTTTCTTTAACGTAATCATCTTTTTTCATTAATTGATTTATCTTATTATTCTGTGTAAAAATATTAATATAAATTTATTAAAAATTAATTATTTTACGAGATATTTCATATTTTTATATCAATATATGTTAGAATAAAATATAAAATGTTTTATAAGCTATCGATGTGTTTATTTATAATCTTAATCTCAAATATTTTTACATGTAGAATAATTAGAAGAATCAAAATATATAAAAAATCATGACGTTGCATGCAACATATTTGTATGCATCATATTCTAACACCAATCTGTTTAAAACTTTTTTTTAATGAAAAAAGACACTAAATTTTCATCCGGAGTAATACGTTAAAATGGTACACGTGTGTTTATATGCAGGTATGCATGCATGCATATTGTATATGTATCTTTTATTAATATAATTTATAAAAGAAAAGCAATATACAAAGAAATAATGTTAAATAATAAGTTTATACCTTTTAATTTTGGCAGATACATATTCGTCGCTTCCGCTATTATTTAATACTCTCCATTTTATTGTTTTAATCGTACTGAATTTCAAGCTGGCATTGCTCGAAATCTGCGCTATTCGTTTATATGGACACTAATGAAGACAGAAAGTTAGAAATATATTGGTCATTATGTTAAAACGTCGTAAACTATCCAAAAAGGTTTTGTATTAAATGTAAAATTTATCTATTGATTAGTCTATATTGTGCTTTTCTCTTTAAAAATCGATTTCATCGCATTCTCGCAATTTATAATATTCTGTTTAAAAAGTCCATATTTTGCTGAAGTCTACTTGTCACATTCTCCAGTACGTGTATCGTGGTTTATTAATAAGGACCGTTTAAACCTTACTTTTTGTTTTATACCGCACAATTTTATTACCGTTATAAATTACTACGAAAAATTTAGCGTCAATCACAAAATAATATAATTATTTATTATATTATATAAATTGAATTTTAAAAATTATGCATATCATGATTATACTTACTGATAAGCAATCCGTAGAGAGCGAATAGAGCCACTTATCAAAGTTTCCATTGTCAGATATTACACTTACGCAGGCTTCGTCAAACTTTAAACTTTCGTAAGAGCAATTAAATTCGTTCATTGCTAATATCTTATTATAAAATAAAACTGTATTTAGATTCCAATAACATATAGGTATGTATTCGTGGTTGACAGTTATAGAACACACGTTTGGGCAACTAACATATGTAAAATTCGTGTATCGAAGTGCCTCGTGGCATCGGTGTCTATTTCCTCACAACATGCATCTCAGATTTCAGATAAATACCACTTTTGAAAAATCTTTCGAGATCGGTATTGTTCCGTACATTTGTGTAGTAGTCGATAAAGCTTAGGTTTACACGATGATAGCGACGTCTGACTGAAGCAACAAAACGACTTTTCTTAATATCGCAAAATATCGGAATGCGATTACATCAAGTGGTAAACACGAATGGCTGAAGAGTGAAAGTGAAGACCTATATTGATCACTCACACCGTTGCGTCTGAGTGTAACCTTTTGGTAAAAGTGAGAAGATATATCGAGGACAAATCAATTATATAAATTAATTAAAGAACACGTTGCCTTAATTTGTTCATTTATTTCAGAGACAGCTTGTACAATATATTGCATGTTCTTTTTTACCAAAATTTTTTAATATTAAAAGACTTATTAAAATTATGTTAGTTCGGATATTTATGCAAATTGTCATGGAGAATTAAATCTACTCTTGCTTTCGCATGTGTGAGTGTGCGCGCGCGTACAATATAATCGTTTTTACAGAATTTAATTTTTAAGCTCAAAATTTAATCACTTGGGCTGTGTTCCAAAATTCACTGCCAGCGCTGGAAATCTATAGTACACGTAACGTATACTATAGATTTTCAGCGCTGGCAATTTTGGAATACAGCCTTGGTATATAAATCTTACGTTCTAACGATACTGTTATGCTATCCCAGGTAGCATTAATGTCTAAAAGACATCATAAAGATGTCTTTAAGATGCCAGAAATCTTAAAGATGTCTTTATGATGTCTTTTAGACATTAATTGCTACCTGGGATAATATATCCCGTGCATTTTTCTGTCTATAATACATAAATAAAACCAAAAACTTCATTGAGAAAATACAAATATACAATTATTTTACTTTTACATATCGAGAATCTCTCTCTTTGGGTAATATTATTTCGAAAATTCATAAATTCAATCACTACAAATTATTTTCAATTGTTTTATCTATTTCGTTATAATGATTACAATTTATTTCACTCATATTTTTTGTTTATTTAGTATAGTTAGAAACAAAGATTCAACTTTTCGCAAATACAGTTTAATCTTAAATAATATTAATATATAATTTTCTATATAAATTGTGGTATTATTAACAAAACTAACACAAATATTAATTGACATATGAATTTATATGATTTAATATACTTTATTAACATAATACGGTGATAACATTAATGGTCTAAAATATAAAGTAATACAATTTTATAGATATTCTTGTGTTTTCTATATGACTGAAAAATGTAAACGTGGCTATTCTCTCGTACGTATCGGTATCTGTCGGAATGATTAATTGTGTTTCTTCACATCTGTCTGTCTGTGTCCGTATAAAGTGAAACAAGCTTAAAACAAAGATTGACGAGAAGTACAAATGTATTCGTTCCAGTTTTAAATCAAGTTCTCTTTATTCTAAATTGATAAATGGAGACTTAATTACCGAGCAATCTTTTATATCAAAAGTTTAAATGATGATGATAGTCGATCTGCAGCTTAACGGCTACTTAAACGGCTACTCAGGTGTACATATAAAGACATAACTTTATAAATAAACATTAACTTTTGTGATCATAATTTATTGAAATAGTTCATTCTATAACGTTCTATTACTTGGTAATTCAATTTTTCTTTTCAAGAAAAAGAGCGATTATATATTTATTGGAGAATACATTTGTACTTTTTTGAGTCTCCCTTATCCAAATCCAAGAACACACATTATACATATACACGCACGCGCGCGCGCGCGCGCGCGTACACATACATACATACATATACAGGATGATCTATTTATTTAACTTATGCATCTTGCACATCTTCGCTGTTTTGAATAATAGAAAAAAATGATCAAAAAATTAAAGTTACCAAGTTTTACAATTTCGAAAGATATAGAGTAACGTAGTGACAATACTTTCAATGTGCACGAAGACTTGGAGATTTCAATGACTTGATTTTTTAAAACCATATAATTTCTCTTTTGTAATATAATTCCTCTGATTACTCGGTATGTGACAATAGTAAGATTATAAATATCCATCAATATTATCCTACTTTAATATTTTTATGCACAGTATAATAAAAGAAATCAATTAATAAAATTAATATATAATTGTAGATATATAATATATAATATATAATTATATTTAAAGAAATAATATATATGCGTATATTGCAAATTACACTAATTTTTTAAGAAAATTATTTTCTTTACACCAATTAATTCATCTCATTATATTCTGAATATAAAAATATTTATTTACAGATATTTTATATTTTGTGTCAAAATATACCAGAATAAAGTATAAAATAAAGTATTTTTTTGTGATATCCTTACTTTAATACTTTAATATGCAGAATAACTAAGGAAACCATGTTTATATAAGAAAAATTATTTTGATTTTATTTTAAAAAATCAAGTTGCTTTTGAAATCTTCTTTATGCCTCTATGAATAATGAAAGTATTACCACTACATATGTTCCTCGAAACTATAAACCTCTACTTTAATTTTTTTTCTATTATTCAAAATAAGATATTTAAAATGCACAAATGGGCCATCTTATATGTGTGTGTGTGTGTGTAATGTTTAATGCATGTTTGGATGCATAAAAATACAATGATCGAGGACAATGCCTTGCTTGAATTTCTTTAGGCAACGAGATAACAAATCATCGATGCAAAAGAGCCAGAGTTCGAATACAAGTTAGCTGAGTACTTAAAAAATTATTTATTGACTAAGAAGTGTTCTTATTTCTTTGTGCATGTGGCATAGGAAATCGACGTAGCTAGGACTTCCATCATTTCCTCTATCTTCAACCAAGAAATGACGTAACACCATTTCTAATTTTTCACGTTGTCTTACTATCGTTAACTGCAACAGAAAAACAAAATTATATTGCGCTCTAGTGTAATTTACTCATGCATTATATAAAGCGATTTACTTTCACACAGCGATGTCTTTCGGCACGTAACCGATTAATAATATTCCTGATTCTATTATTTAAAGGAGTATCTAAGATCGGTAGTGTTGCACGATCTGTATCGACTTGGACCACCGAAGGTACTCCAAAGGCACTCTGTACCCATTGGGAAGAAAGTGCCATGCCCAACCATAAGAACATATGGATGGTGTTTTCTACAAAATAAAATATGAAATATATAAAAAATACTGATATCGTTTTTCAAAAAATAAAGAACATATAACAATTACAAGTTATGTATATAAACACACACCAAGAAAAAAGATTGTAAACTATGCAGCTTTTTCGATACTCAATATGATTTTGGCATCAAAAATACTCCAATGCCATGATTTTAAGAAATTTGAGATTAAAGTTGTAAAAAATTCGTTATTTATAATTTTATATTATTTAAAATGTGAATATTTTTGATTATATATGTTAATAATATGTAATTTTGATATTACCAAGTAAATAAGCGCCATCGTCTGTAAATTTGTCAATAGAGCAACGCAACATTGGAGGCAGTTCCGAATCTTGAGGATCAACATCGTGCAAAGGAAATAATCTGGGATAAACATATGCAACGGATATGGAAATAGGCATTGTTGCAACCGCTTGCATTACATAAGATCTATCATCAATGGTCATATCAGCTCCTAGAATAAAAAGAAAAAAAATATATTCAATGTGAAATAATATAAATCATTAGTTGAATGTACATCCATATAGAGCATACCTCCTGTTAATGCATCGCTTTTCAACAAACAGTTTATGTAAAGTGGAAGTAACTTCATGCATTCTGGTAGTATTAATTGTCCAGCACTGGATGGTGTTGCACAATGTTTTCGATATATAGCCAGCATATTTGCACATCGTGCAATCAAATTATCTTTTACCGTTTTTGGAGTAGACTCCAGTAATTTAAAAATATCTAAGTGAGAATGAGCACATATTATTATTTACACAAATATATTTTCATAATTTTTATAATTTTATACGGCATATCTTACTTTGCTTAGAGAAGAAATTTATAATAGCATCCAAATCGCACGCGCGATATAATTCGACCATTTGCGATGAGGTTTTCAGGCTCAGGTTTATGATTCGCAATCTTCTAATACCACTGCAAGAAGTATATAGCAGAGCCGCTTGAATGTATACACCTTCATCCTCTGTTAGTTTGTCGTCATGTTTGATTTCTATTCCAACAGCCTTGTAAGTTAAAAAAAGTTAATTAAGTAAAATAAAATTAAAGTACATAATTATAGCAATTAACTAAATAACATAACTTAGTATACCTTATCGCAGTCTATGCTGGCTAATTCCATATCAGTTGTATTGGACATAAAGTAATGACCATAGAAGTCGGTCGCTCTAACACCTGTAGATGTACGTACTCGCATAACAGCGTCAAAAGCGATTGGCCTACTAATATTATTAATAACATCTGCAATTAATCTTTCACCATCGATATCGGCCTGCAATAGAAATCGCAAGACTATATTCTTGAATATTTTTGCTTTGTGAAGATAAAGTATATTAAAAGTACTTTTCATAAAATATTATTCTAATAAGCATCTAATTAGTATTTATATACATTTCTATTACAATAGTATAGCTCACCTGGAAATAAGTGTATTTATAAATCTCTCCTCCAGTAAGACGACAAATTTGACCAATTGTTGCTATATCTACATATGAATTATTAAAGATAAACAAATCTACACTGCAACCTGCACCGACACATTCTTGACCCAAATTATTATAGACATTATTCTGCGGAACTATAAAAAAACAAAATCATTTTACATAACTTAGTAACTAACTTAACGTGAGTAGGTACTCTAAATACTATAAAATACATACCTAATACCGTTTTTTCTTTATCAGTTCCAAGTACTTTACGGTCATCACGGTTTTTCAATTTCCCAGGTGCTTCGGCAATTGGTAAAGATGAATGGAATATCAATAATTTGCCAGAACGTTGGGACGCCTGGAATCACAAGTAAAATTATGTGTATTTTTATTGAATCCCACCGAATGGATTTACTCACTGTAATTAAACTTGTGTTTATTACTTAACAAGAAAAAAAATGTGTATATATATATATATATATATATAAATTCTATAGGTTTAGTTTTTTTTCGAGATTATATATATATATATATATATATATATATATATATATAATTCGCGCTTTATTCGAGTACCTTTAATGCTTCTAATCCAGCTTGTATGGCAGGAGCAAGAATTGTTTCTGTTTCTCGAGTATCCGCAAACATTTGAGGAATTTGTATCATAAGACTATCGATAACTGCCTCACTCTCTTCGACGTCGCACAGAAATCCGTCCAAAAGCGGCATAAATACATCTTGAATATCTCCAACAACCATCATTTGTGGTTGAGCAAGACAAGAATTGATGTTATAAAAATGCACGGTATTATTATATGTTATAAAGCCAACTTTCATTTTACTTTTGGTTTGCCCTGCGTCAATAGGTAGATTCTTTATTATGGATTTTATATTTGTACACAATAAGTTCACTAATCCAGATTTAACTGTATTGTACGATACGTCGATTATGAACACAATGGCTGGTGATTTTGGAAAAACATTGTCCTATGAAAAGAATAAACAAATGGAAATCAGCATATAAATTTATAATTTTAACGCTTATAAAGCTTAGATAAATAATTTCGACTTTTATCTTAAGCTCTTTCTAAAATATTGATGAATGTAATTATTTCATATTGCCGAAAAAGTTGAGGATAATTTTATTGGATGTTACCCTGCAATAATCTTTTGTGGCCATATATTCGAATGTACCCAATGTTAATTCAGGTCTCTCGTAACGATCTAAACGTTGTCCTGTATGGTCTAAGTGTTGGAAATATTCATTTGGAACTAAACGCCGAAAACATAGAAATATGTATATTTGATCCAAACAAACTTGCGAGTGCTTACAAAATAATTTTTGATCGTTACCTTCTGTCGTCGCTTTACAGAACATGCATTGAAATCTTCGACCGGCGTCAATAAATTGCATAAACGGACACATGTAAGCTTTACAACGTACGCAACGCACTGGCCCAATTTCGCCCATATCTACAATTGGTGGTTCACATTCTCCTTGCACGATACGAGCCATTGGACTTATCACAAGTCCAAAGGGAACATTAGTCTATGTAAGATACAAATGTATCAAAACATGTGAAAGAAAACAGTTAAATAACAAATTGATTCTTTGTCTATTCCAATATACCTGTTTTATGATATCAGTAGTAGTGGGAACGGTATACATAGTAGACCTGATATATCTGGGAGAGGCATTTCCTTGATCCTGAGTTACAAAATTTGTCGTCACCAAAGGTGGTACCAGTCCTTTCTGACTCGTTATGAATACTCCACCTCTCATATTTTGATCATCTTGCATCACTTGAATCTGTGTATCAAAGACATAGCTTAGCTTGACTCGAGATAATAAACAATATTGCGCGAGGCATTTCCCCTCTTCCTATGGGAAACAAAAAAAAAAAAACAATATTGGTACATAAATTGGATTGAAAAAATTAAACTCATACCGGACTCGGCATTTGTTCTGGGTCAAGTCGTCTAGCTTGTTGAGGTTGCAATCCTGGTTGATATCCTGTAGCATTAGGTGCATTAGTCTGATATATGTTCCTTTGATTATTATACATATCCTGCGAAAAGAAAATAACGGTCACTCTTTTCTGTATAATAAAAAATCTTAATTACTCACAAAATAGAAATTTTTGTAAATATATAATTGTACCATTTGGTTATGATATCCAGGCTGTTGGTACGTTGGTTGTTGATAGTTTGAAGGGATACCAGGCGATGTACGGT
Source organism: Temnothorax nylanderi (assembly GCF_030848795.1). Taxonomy (NCBI): domain Eukaryota; kingdom Metazoa; phylum Arthropoda; class Insecta; order Hymenoptera; family Formicidae; genus Temnothorax; species Temnothorax nylanderi. The sequence continues at coordinate 1,472,936 of NW_027249069.1, read as the reverse complement.
TTACTCCTAAAGGACTGGATAAGGCTTGCCCTGGTAATGGAGGCATAGTAGAGCCATATTGTCTTTGAGCAGGTTGCGGCCCTAAACCTGGCCCTGGCCCTGGCCCTACAGGACTCGTTATAGTTTGGCCCGGCATTGGTGGTAAATATTGCTTTTGCCGAGCTTGAGAATAACCGGTCGCTGGAGGACTCGCTATAGTCTGTCCCGTTGTTGAAAGAGGGGGAGCAAATTGTGACAAATCTTGATCTGTTGGCCTTCCTTGCACTTGCGCCGGTAATGGTGGTACAGGATTATACGGCGGCATTCCAGATTGGAGTAGGTTAGCGTTTGGGAGATTAGTCCCCTGAGTTTGATAACCTACAGGAGCTTGCCCATGTCTGTGAAAACCTGTAGGTAAACGCGAAGGTATTTGAGAGCCAGGAACGCCTGTCGTCGGAGGTCCCATTACTTGAGGGTGTTCCACAGGCGGCGCCGACATTAAGTTAGAATGCATTTGTGAATTCGACAGATTCTGTTCTCCCACAATCGGCGGCTTTATAAAGTTTTGTTGATTGTTTATTGGAGGCACAGGCGCAGCATATGGATGCTGCCTTCCTATATCTGGAATATGCTGCATCTGTTATAACAAGATTCATTACGAATACAAACTGTAAATATATTGAAAGCGTACTAAAACTATCATACAGATATCCAATTTAAATAAAAATAGCATAAAGAGAATTAACAAAGAAAATATATTAAAATACTAACATTGCTATAGTTTTGTTACTATAATCTAGAATTAATAACATATGTGATATACATATAATGTACGCGATACAAACAAGATTAAATAAATAACAAAAAAAATAAGGCTTTAAAATCTCAAGAAGTGAAAGGTAACCTATATGGAAAAAATGTCATGCTTTACAATGTAAGTATAAAGCGTGAATATGTTCCATGTGTACGCGTAAACCTTCCATGTAAACCTTCGTTGAAATAAAACGTAAAATACAGTGAGAAATTAAATATTAGCGACTAGAAACGGTGAATGCGTATGCGACGTTTCAAACCCCGAAAATTATTACACGTGAAGACACTGCTGGACTTTACACACAATATCCTAAACACACAGTACACTTACGTTATATCGTAAAATGTGTCTGAATCATAACAAATCTGAATCTATCGCGAAAAATGTTTACGCGAAACGTACGAGAAATATACGTCGATGTGACTCGATGTAACTGACCACTCCAACTGGACTGAGTGCCGATGCCACGTAAGGCGGCATCGCGCATGCGTCCGACACATGCTGACAAGACACGTCATGCTGCAATTTGGACCGTCATGTCTGTAAAATTTGATACGGGAAAAATTAAACACACGGTATATTCGACACGCGAGCTATAGCATAATTTTTTTCAGATTTAATAAATTATTTAAACGCACGTGACGTATTTGTTCAAATTCTGATAATTATTAATAAAGGCAAATTTGGACTGTTTCGGACAGAGAGAAGGATGAGAGGCGCAATGACGGCGATTTTCTTGGGACGCTTTGTAGCGCCACACATCCACTTTCAGGAATTGGAACTACGAGTCACATCCACTTTTCGATACTGTCGATGAATTTGATTCATGTCCGTGCTATGTATACATCCACTTTTCGATATTAGGTGCTTTCCATTTACATCAAAACTCAGATAATTCTCACTTGTGACGTCGTTCTATCCTTTTTGGGAATTAATGAATAATAAAGACAGAATGACATCACAAGTGAGAATTATCTGAGTTTTGATGTAAATGGAAAGCAACTATTGTCGGTCTTTGGCCGGTATTCATAGTCGGTTCTTGTGTTTAAGACCATCTTAAGTACAATCTTAGGGCCTAAGCAGAATGTCTGTCTTATAACCAAGGGGATCCTGGAGTGACAGCGACAAGGCATAATCGGTCTAAGCAATATCTTTGAATTGGCTGAACAGAATGGAAAATCCTTTTACACGATTAAAGTACGCACAAAAATGTAGAGGGCTGTACATGATTATATCTGATAAACTAAAAAAATTATTTTTATAAATATTGTCTTCACCTGACGACAATATTTGCTTTATACAAAAATTCTGCAGTTTTTCTATAGAAAATAGTGATGCAGCCCTCTACAAAAAACTGTCAGGAATAATATCGTGCAATTAGAAGTAAGATTTAAAGCCTAAAAAAAAAGATATCTATTACTTACAAGGGAACCTCGCGAACTGGAAAATTCTGATTTTAATGAAACTTTCCACACATGTAGGGGGAGTAAAAAGATGAATTTAGATATTTTTTGTAGCTGCCCAAAAACGGTTTTAAGGGGTGAAACCACTGCTTATATGTAGAGCGGTTTTTTGCTTTTCTCGATATATCTCGAAAAATATTTGAGATATCAAAAAATGTTTCTCATAAAAGTTTTACAGTAAAATCTCCTCTATTCGACAACATTAATAATATTTTTTAAAAATAATTTTTTAAACAAAATTTTGATTAAAAATTAAAAAAAAAATTTTTTTTTGAAATTTTATTAATGTGGTTGAATAAAGATGTTTTTACCATAAAACTTTTATTTGAAACATTTTTTGATATCTTGAATACTTTCCAAAATATATCGAGAAAAACAAAAAGCCGCTCTACATATAAAGGGTGATTTCACCCTTTAGAACCATTTTTTGGCAGCAACAAAAAATTTATAAATTCATCTTTTTACCCCCCCCCTGCCCTCCTACATGTGTGCAAAGTTTTATAATAAGAACATTTATGTGTATTTAACCGCAACGAATAATTTTTCAAAAATTTATTTATTTTTGCATCTCTTATTTAAAAAAATATCTGTTGCGTGCGTTATTTAATAAAATTGTAAAATGAAGATACTTTTATCCTGAATGTACTTATAATTCTTTAAACAATATCGTAACAATTTTAAATATGAAAAATTACTGCAAAATATCTTCACGTACAACGTAAAGTATCTCATAAACTATGAATGGGACAATTTGAACTAGCTTATAATAATCCTACTCATGTCCTAATCACCCACAGAAGTTTTGTCAAAAAATCTCCCTCTCGTGGTGTGCCACCTTGCCCGTGGTGAGAGGGCTCCCTGTATCAACGATCCACTGGGGCAGTACCTTCGGCTTTACCGAAGGGAGGGCCCGGTGGGGAGGTACAGGGTCTAAGAGCACACCGTACCCTCCTCCCAGTTCGCTGGGAGTGAAGGGTACAATGGGGTCCGGCGCTCCCGTCGCGTTGTCTGCGTAGCGACACCCCACGCTTAGAAAGTTAGGCGTGTAAGTAATCGCGTCGCGTCGTGTCTGCTTATGCCCGTATCAGACTACGGATTGGGATTGAGATTGGATTGAAATTTGACCAATCAGAGCAAAGTTTACTAAACTTGAGATTAGTTTTCTCTGTTCTGATTGATTAAATTTCAATCCAATCTCAATCCCAATCCATAGTCTGATACGGGCTTTAGCGACACCCACGGGCTAGTTAGGCTAATATTAAGTAATCGCGTCGCGTCGCATCGTGTCTGCTTAGCGACACCCACGGGCTAGTTAGGCTAATATTAAGTAATCGCGTCGCGTCGCATCGTGTCTGCTTAGCGACACCCACGGGCTAGTTAGGCTAATATTAAGTAATCGCGTCGCGTCGCATCGTGTCTGCTTAGCGACACCCACGGGCTAGTTAGGCTAATATTAAGTAATCGCGTCGCGTCGCATCGTGTCTGCTTAGCGACACCCACGGGCTAGTTAGGCTAATATTAAGTAATCGCGTCGCGTCGCATCGTGTCTGCTTAGCGACACCCACGGGCTAGTTAGGCTAATATTAAGTAATCGCGTCGCGTCGCATCGTGTCTGCTTAGCGACACCCACGGGCTAGTTAGGCTAATATTAAGTAATCGCGTCGCGTCGCATCGTGTCTGCTTAGCGACACCCACGGGCTAGTTAGGCTAATATTAAGTAATCGCGTCGCGTCGCATCGTGTCTGCTTAGCGACACCCACGGGCTAGTTAGGCTAATATTAAGTAATCGCGTCGCGTCGCATCGTGTCTGCTTAGCGACACCCACGGGCTAGTTAGGCTAATATTAAGTAATCGCGTCGCGTCGCATCGTGTCTGCTTAGCGACACCCACGGGCTAGTTAGGCTAATATTAAGTAATCGCGTCGCGTCGCATCGTGTCTGCTTAGCGACACCCACGGGCTAGTTAGGCTAATATTAAGTAATCGCGTCGCGTCGCATCGTGTCTGCTTAGCGACACCCACGGGCTAGTTAGGCTAATATTAAGTAATCGCGTCGCGTCGCATCGTGTCTGCTTAGCGACACCCACGGGCTAGTTAGGCTAATATTAAGTAATCGCGTCGCGTCGCATCGTGTCTGCTTAGCGACACCCACGGGCTAGTTAGGCTAATATTAAGTAATCGCGTCGCGTCGCATCGTGTCTGCTTAGCGACACCCACGGGCTAGTTAGGCTAATATTAAGTAATCGCGTCGCGTCGCATCGTGTCTGCTTAGCGACACCCACGGGCTAGTTAGGCTAATATTAAGTAATCGCGTCGCGTCGCATCGTGTCTGCTTAGCGACACCCACGGGCTAGTTAGGCTAATATTAAGTAATCGCGTCGCGTCGCATCGTGTCTGCTTAGCGACACCCACGGGCTAGTTAGGCTAATATTAAGTAATCGCGTCGCGTCGCATCGTGTCTGCTTAGCGACACCCACGGGCTAGTTAGGCTAATATTAAGTAATCGCGTCGCGTCGCATCGTGTCTGCTTAGCGACACCCACGGGCTAGTTAGGCTAATATTAAGTAATCGCGTCGCGTCGCATCGTGTCTGCTTAGCGACACCCACGGGCTAGTTAGGCTAATATTAAGTAATCGCGTCGCGTCGCATCGTGTCTGCTTAGCGACACCCACGGGCTAGTTAGGCTAATATTAAGTAATCGCGTCGCGTCGCATCGTGTCTGCTTAGCGACACCCACGGGCTAGTTAGGCTAATATTAAGTAATCGCGTCGCGTCGCATCGTGTCTGCTTAGCGACACCCACGGGCTAGTTAGGCTAATATTAAGTAATCGCGTCGCGTCGCATCGTGTCTGCTTAGCGACACCCACGGGCTAGTTAGGCTAATATTAAGTAATCGCGTCGCGTCGCATCGTGTCTGCTTAGCGACACCCACGGGCTAGTTAGGCTAATATTAAGTAATCGCGTCGCGTCGCATCGTGTCTGCTTAGCGACACCCACGGGCTAGTTAGGCTAATATTAAGTAATCGCGTCGCGTCGCATCGTGTCTGCTTAGCGACACCCACGGGCTAGTTAGGCTAATATTAAGTAATCGCGTCGCGTCGCATCGTGTCTGCTTAGCGACACCCACGGGCTAGTTAGGCTAATATTAAGTAATCGCGTCGCGTCGCATCGTGTCTGCTTAGCGACACCCACGGGCTAGTTAGGCTAATATTAAGTAATCGCGTCGCGTCGCATCGTGTCTGCTTAGCGACACCCACGGGCTAGTTAGGCTAATATTAAGTAATCGCGTCGCGTCGCATCGTGTCTGCTTAGCGACACCCACGGGCTAGTTAGGCTAATATTAAGTAATCGCGTCGCGTCGCATCGTGTCTGCTTAGCGACACCCACGGGCTAGTTAGGCTAATATTAAGTAATCGCGTCGCGTCGCATCGTGTCTGCTTAGCGACACCCACGGGCTAGTTAGGCTAATATTAAGTAATCGCGTCGCGTCGCATCGTGTCTGCTTAGCGACACCCACGGGCTTCGAAAGTTAGTTAGGCTACAAACTTATCGCGTCGCGTTATTGTCTGCTTAGCGACACCCCCGGCTTCGAAAGTTAGTTAGGCTACAAACTTATCGCGTCGCGTTGTCTGCGGAACGACACCACGCTTACAAAGTTACTTACGGGGAGCGCGCTTTTAGCGCTATAAGCGTGCTCTGTCTTTGTTCAACTTTCAGTAAGTAACAGAGATAGAATGACGTTGTCAGCGCTAATAGCGTCTCCCCGAACGCACCTTTAATCGAATCGTTCATTTGAATGTTTCAGAAAATAACGACGCAGAAGATGACATCGGAGCAGCGAGGGAATCCTGCGAAGCTGACATCCCGAGCAGCCTGAGAGGAGGAGGAGGCCTAGGATAGGCATCGGGCATCGGCGTACCAACACTTCTGGTAAGTGTTACTTTTCATTTTTTTTTTAAGATATTATAGAATCCCTCTTTGTGCTTATTCAGTTCCTACATTAAACCGTGTTTCGGAATTTAAATTAGTAAAAAAAGATGTTTTGAAAAATTTGATTCAAGTTGATTCTAACGTAGAAACCTTTTTCGAAGAAGTAATTTAAAATATAATATTAATCTGAATAACGAATAAGATGTTCGATGCGCGTGACAATTATTTAATCGATTCGATTATTTTTATGTTACAGAAAATATCCACGCGGGAAGGAGCAACGTTGCTTCGCATCGAGGGAACACGAGGGACATCCCGAGCAGCCTAAAAGAAGGTGGTGAGTGTAATTGATTTTCACGTACTATGTCATTTATGTCACAAATTTTCTATTTCTTCTGTCTTTACTTAATCGAATCGTTCATTTGAATGTTTCAGAAAATAACGACGCAGAAGGTGACATCGGAGCCGCGAGGGAATCCTGCGAAGCTGACATCCCGAGCAGCCTGAGAGGAGGAGGAGGCCTAGGATAGGCATCGGGCATCGGCGTACCAACACTTCTGGTAAGTGTTACTTTTTATTTTTTTTAAAGATATTATAGAATCCCTCTTTGTGCTTATTCAGTTCCTACATTAAACCGTGTTTTAAAATATAAATTAGTAAAAAGAAATATTTTGAAAAATTTGATTCAAGTTGATTCTAACGTAGAAACCTTTTTCGAAGATGTACTTTAAAATATAATATTAATCTGAATAACAAATAAGATGTTCGATGCGCGTGACACGTATTTAATCGATTCGATTATTTTTATGTTACAGAAAATATCCGCGCTGGAAGGAGCATCATCTTCGCATCGAGGAACCACGAGTGACATCCCGAGCAGCCTGAGAGGAGGTGGAGGCCTGGAAGAGGCATCAGGCGCCGGCGGAACAACATGCGGTAAATATAATTGGTTTATACATATTGTGTCTTTCGCGGAAAGTTTAACCAATCGGTTTTTCAATCGAATAGTAAAGATAGTCAGAGAGTAGAAATTAAAAAAGAGTTTAATTTTTTAAATTCTATTTTGAATTCTTGTGTTCAATAAATAGAGTATACTTTCAAGAAATTAAACGTTATATTTTTATTAAATTGATTTAACGAAATAAAATATAGAATTCCGTGTTTTACGTTCGGTAATTATTTTTGAAATACAGACTGTCTCTTTTCTTCCCTGCTCTAATCTGGATTATATGTTTGATTGTTACAGAATCATCGTAGCGACGTTGCAGATACAGCTCCGCTGCTGCGCATCGGTGTCGGTGAGTTTTAGCGTAGGGAAGTGTGGAGAAATAAGCGTAGGTGGTCCGGACTCGCACCAGGGGCAAAGTCTGTAATGTGATTTAGTCCGGACTCAATCCTAGGGGCAAAGTCTGTCGGTAATCAAAGCACGGAAATGCTGGTCTCGACTTTTGAGGGGCCATTGGCTATCTGTCTATTAATCTGTGTTTCGGATGTCTAATGTAGAGGCAACGCGGGCGACATTTAAATCCCTCGTAAGATATTAATATTTATTCTCAAATCTATAGCTTTAAAAATGGATTGTATGTGATTTTCTTTGTTTATTCGAGTTTACTCTTTCGATTTGGTTTTAATTTTGACTTAATCGTAAAAAGCTGAGAAAATATAAGTATAATAAGCAGTAAAGACATCAACGAATCACAATTGGAGGAAAATGCTCCGATTGTGATTGCTGATTCAATTTAAACTTAGTACCTTCCGTCTTAAAATAATTAGCTGCGGCTTTTCAGGCAGACGTATCGCATATAAATATTTCTACATGACTATTGAAGTCTGACAACGTTGCTTCGCAGCTGTCAACAAACTGTCAATCACAATGACAGTTCGAGCTCAAATCAGCTGTGAAGAGAAACGAACCAAGGCAAGAGGCAGTAAGAGAAAAAAATATCAAATTTATTTTCTCGCTAGATGTTTGGCAAATGAAAAATGATTTCATTGTCCTTTTACTCGCGTTCATATCTATTTAAATGAGCGAAAACATCCTCTGAATCCCACGTTGTTTAGTACTTTAGCAGATCATGGAGTCACATTGGCTAAAATAGCTAGATTTCTTCAAAGAAGTGCAGCGTTTCAAGGAAGTACAATAATATACTTACAATTAGGATACACAGTCATCAGTCGCAGGGTCCTTAACCGTCGATGTCAGATAATCAGTTGCGAACTTTGTATCATTAAACTGGGACCATTATTCCTTCAGCATTGCTGCATTCTAGCATTCAAGGAGTTAAGCTAATTTTTGATCCCAGATTATCGATTTTAGCAGCATGTATGGTGATACTGATAGTTAAGGTTCTTATAAGATTAATTAGAGCTGCTGTAATATTATGGATTGCAATTCCACCGATTGGCTAGTACTCCGAAATTGCAGTTTTGAAATTGAATTTACTTGTTGTTCATATCATCTCCACAAATAATACTGCCTCTCCTTATCTATCCCCAGGGGATAGATAAGGAGAGGCAGTATTATTTGTGGAGATGATATGAACAACAAGTAAATTCAATTTGGAAGTATCGAGAAGTCTTTGTAGATTTACAAGTGGCTCATATTGCAATAATGTATTATTGTCTGTCTTGCAAAAACGTATATATGCGCGAACGCGCTAGAAAGCGTTTATATTTCTAGCAGAATAATTAAAAAATAAAACAAGGCATAAGAAAAAATAAAAATAAATTGTTTTGGTGGTTGAAAAATAAACTGTTATTGATCGTTTGAAAATGTGAAATGGGGGGCACTGAATTTCACATTAATTTAATTACTACAGCAATAAAACAAATGACAGTGAGTAAGTCTGATGCAATAGATCGATCGGCGATCAAAATAAAATTGTATCATGTCGTGTTAGTTGCTTTTAATATAATGTATTAAATCTATTTGTTTTTGCTAACATAACAGTATTATATTCTTTAAAGTTCTAAATGTTCTCTTTAACTTTCAAGAGATTACATCACCATATTATTGTCTTTCTGTTTGATTATTAACTCGAAGTATTTCAAAGTTGATATTAAAAATTTATTTTTAATGAATTCGGCAGATTTTAAAAATATATTAATTTCTGTCATAAAGAATTAATTTCGCATCTGAATGATATATTTTTAACTAATATCTTTGTTACACATTTGGTGCAAATTTAATAGTACAAATATTATGGTTTAATGTTTCTTCTTTTTGTATAATAAAATAGAAATTTAAAAAAAATTGCTCGATTTACATAATATAGCGAGATCAGGTCAAATATAAAAAAATATTTCCATAAACATACAGTACTGCAATGTACAAAGAATATAAATAAGCACGATATTTCATCGTTCATTATGCAAAAAATACTTTATCTCAAGAAATAAAACATTAGTGAAACTTCAAATTTATTATATTTAAATTATTTAAACTAAATATGCGTGATAATAACATAAGTAATTATTACAATAGAATTTATAGATATTTATCATACATATATATATATATATATAAAATAAATTCTATTATATTTATCAATAAAACTTATTTATTACACACGCATATGTACACATTATTATACACACGCGCACGCGCGCGCACATTTTGTGTATATATTTCTTCGTATAATTACATTCGCAAACCACAATTCTTTTTTGCATTTGCGCAATGTCTGTAATTGGTGCAATTCAAGGCATAATCGGTTCATTATCGAAAAATAAGCCATCGGAGAAATCCGTACTACGGTATATAAAAATAAATTTTTGCTTATATATACACACATATATGTATATACGTACACATACATACACATATATATTATATATATAAGCAAATATACGTATATATATATATATATATCGGAAGATAAACGCATCATGTGATGTGATTACACAGTCAAAGCGTATACGGATATTCCTCGATATAATTTTTAATTAAGAGTGGTAAACGTTCAGTAGGCAATTTGCTTCGATTCACAGCGAGTCTGGCCAAATGCGACAGTGATCTAACTTCCTTAACAAGAGGGCTGGTCAAATAGATCTGGCTGTATAGTTGTCCACTGTAGTCGACCCAGACTTCCCTACGATGCTCATCCATTCTCTTTGAATACTCAACGTAGTGCTCCAACATTTTGATAGGACAATCGAAAAATGGCATCGCCGATGCTAGTTTCGGTTCGGCATCGAGCCGAAACTGTTCGAGGAAATAGTGTACTCTAATAGAAGCGGGGCCTCTGGATGTTTTCACAGATACCGCGAAAGTGTATCTGCTATCCGAACTGTCTCTCATTAGCCATCGACCGATGGACGCGTCCTTCAAAAGGTTTTCGCTCTGTTGCCAACTGATGCCCTCATGGTACCAACCACAAATCTGCAGCAATCTCTTTACCTCGCGTAATCTATTTACGTCTGAATCCAGGCCCCAGGAAGTCGGCATTATCCAGGACACCGGAGTGGTTGTCGCATTGTCCCTTTGCTCGACGTTATTACAATCCTTGTTGTTTCCGATTGCAACAATTTGATTCACCGTTGCACAGTCCAATTCGTTCGGTTGCACGATACCACCTCCATGAAAGTTATTTCTACCACGATCTGGCAACTTCGTCGTCATGACCTGCTTCGGCGGCGTCGTCGTTGTCGCTGTAATGTTTACCGTACACTGACCCAGGTTCGCGGGTAGCTGCACAGTGGCGTTCACTCGGAATTGCACGCTATTACCGACAGGCTCCAGCAGCAAGGAGTCACGATCATCCGCGAGAGATGCATCAAGCAGCCGTCTTTGATACTGACAGTGATTTTGCTGAAACGTACCTTTACAATCGCAACCATTCGTTTTGATCATCGGTATCTTTTGCTGCCTTGATCCAGCGTTCGTTATTTTGTTATTCTCATTATCCCTTATCATTCCACATGACAACACCTTTATGTTTCCCGGCAATTCCGAACAACCGTTGGGAGTCGTAACAAACGTCCGACGAGCATTATTATTGACGAGCGCGAAGTTTTTCGTGTGTTTGGATGTCGTCGATCGCTCATCTTCAGCGGACAATTTTTTTTGCACAAGGCAACCGCCGCCAGTAAGCTTCGGTTGAATTTTGATTTGCGAGGCTTGTACCAGAATATCCGTTTCTGTATTTTGTACAAGGCAACCACCTGATTGTATATCGGGTGTAGCAATTGTAACGTTGCCACCAGTCAGCTCGCACGTAGTTGCGACATATTGCTCTGAAGGTTCCATATCATCATGGTTAAGATTCTCTGTTACCACAATGAAAGAATCTTGATCATTCGACTGATATATTGGCGATCTTAATAGCGGATGGTGATTTTGTTTCATCGACGAGGCCTCAATGTCATAAAAAAGTTCCATTGTATCGGAGCTGGTAATTCCGACATTGGAGCCGTAGTTGACTGCACGTGGCTTGAAAATGGTGGGCTCGTGAATATTTGTGGATGGGTTTATGAAACAACTGCTGCCACTGGTGTAGCCACGTGACACTGGGAGACCACTAACGTAATGAGGTGCCGTTGAACAGATAGTATTAGCAATCATTTTTTTCATGTACTCTCCATTTTTCTCTTCCTCCTCCTCCTCTTCTTCCTCCTCTTCCTCTTCTTCTTCCTCCTCTTCTTCTTCTTCCTCCTCCTCCTTTTCTTCCTCTTCCTCTTCATCCTTCTTTTCCTTGTCTTCCTCCTCTTTCATTTTCTTTTGGCTAGTTTCATCGCTCGACTTTAAACAGCATCCTACCACTGGAAAGCGATGGTGGCATTTTGGACACATCATTCTCAGCATCATGTATGTGTACTCGCAATTGAATCGCCACAATCAACATAGCACTCCGGTCTGAAATAATAAAACGAATATTAAGTTACTCTAAGCATAAATAGCAAAATTATGAACTTAATTATTTGTATACATATTTACGATAAATGTAGGTGCATTTTGGCAAAAATATTTTAATCATAAAACATTATAAATGATATAATCCAAGTCAATAATCTTTTATCAAAAACTGATCATACGTATCATAGGCGTTAAAAAAAAAATATTAAAAATAAAGTTTTGCATACTGTATGTTAAACTTATTTTTACTCCCAACAGCTGCAAATCGAAGGTTGGCAAAAGACGGAGAAAATATGCGTTTCACCGAGGTTGGATATAAGGATAAAAAAGATACGCCAAATACATAGACAATATCCGCAAAACGTATAGGATAGAGTTTAAAAAGAGTTTAAAAAGATATTCTTTAATAAAAATGTGTTTATAAAAAGGACCATATAAAAGTCTATTTAAAAATAACTGTCTAAAAGCAAACGTAAAATCAGTATAATTAGCCAAGTATTGATTATACAAGGTAGTCCGTTATAATTAATAAATAGATTTATCTTTGAAAGCATGGCAAAAGAAGTAGCACAGGAATTATATTGTTTCGAGGAAAACTATGCTGCATATCAGATTTTAAGCATGGAAGTACTTTAAAGTTAATTTAATTTGTTAAAAAATGAAACTTTACTTTTATTTTTTACTGTAAATCAATTCTTTTTATTATTCTGCATGGTCAATGAAAATGTATCTTCAGTCATTAAATGTAATGTAAGAGTTCTACACCGTTGGAAGACTTCGACTCTGTGTATCGAAATAGGAATTCGTAGAAAAACATTTTTGGCAAGGATCGGTACGCCAGACGATAACGACGGCACTGCACAGCGGTGACGTCTACTTCGTGGAATATAGTCTGAAAATTTGACGCGCTCCTATATTATCACTGAACCACTTCTATGTCACTCTATTTTCACCAATCGGCGAACGTTTCGAGGAAGCGCCTATATTCGTCAGATACATTGCGCAATATCGACTCGATAGCAAAATTAGATCGCATATATATCCTAGTCTCATGGGTGATCGACGTTATATCGAGAATTAACGATATATTAATCGTGAGATCAGTTGCGAATATTTTATCTTCAAAACTTAAAGCATTCCAAACAATAGCAATTTTTTCTCTTCTTACTCTAAAATAAATTATTCTCGTTTACACGAATCATATTAACTTTCTATAAATAGAAAAATACTTTTCACAATTTTACAAATTTGTTAAATAATTTAGGAGTGTTTTTTTTTAAATTAAAATAATATAGTCTAAGTGATATAATTTCTTTTTTTTTTCGAAAACAAAGCTTAATTTTAAACAATTTATTGTATTATTTCGACTTATTTTGAGTCACTCTTTTTTCTGTTATATCATATATTGCCACAATTTTATAAATATTACATACAGATTACACATTTTTACCATTAGGATGATTTAATTAAATTACATCATTTATGATATTTTCAATAACGTGAAAATAACACAATTTTTTAGCTAGAGAAAAGTATACTCTTGTAATAGGAAGACAATATATATGTGCATGTACATATATATATACATTGAAGTAAATTTATTTAATTATTAATTATATAAATGTAAATTATTTATATTATTTTCTGTACAATTAAAACTATATTTGGAATAATTTAATTCGATGGGAATTTGTCTAACGATATAACAAAGTAAAACATAAGAAAACATTTTTTTAAATATAATACATTATTATTCATAATTCCTTACCAAAATATATTTTGCCTGGTTACTTCTTTGAAGTATTTTATTCGACGAGATGTACGTATGCAGCTTAACAACATTCGTTCTTCTTTTCCTTTCGAGCATCGACGAAATGCTGTTAAAAATTACCAATCCTGAGTAAATTTTTGTGACTATCAAGGGGGGCTCGATGAACCCAGGGATAATTGGGGGAGAATTTATTTTCTCGACTGTTTCAACCGATAAAAGTATCTGATAAAAATATCTATTAATTAACTTCTAATGCAATAAGTCATGATTTTTTATTATTATATGGATGCATTATGTGTAAGCATATATATTTACGACGCAATATTATATACATTGCTGCGACATTACATCTTCTTCCATATATAGTTTTGTACAAATAATCAAACATGAGTTTGATTATTATATGAACATTCGTTTTAGCTCAACTTCTTGTACAGTTCATCTTTTCTCTTTTTTTCTCCAACGTGACAAGGAAAAGAGGAAAGATGAACCGTGCAAAGAAGTTCAGCTAAAACAAACATGCCTATGGATAATTAACACAGAGGTGCAGCTCTGAATAAAAAAATTAAATATTATCATAGGCCTGTTCGTTTTCGCTGCACTTGTGAACTAGTACAATAAGTTGGAATGAAACAAATATATTTATTCTCATTCTAACTTATTGCACTAGGTCAGGAGCGCAGCGAAAACGAACAAGCCTAGTCATATATACGTACGTCATATACATACATACATGCATACATACATATGGATGGTGAGTTCATAATATAATATTAATTTTGTTTTCTACTTTTTATGCATATACAATACATGTATATGTACATATGTATGTGTCTATAAAACTAGGAAACATCAGGAGAGATTAATAGATCACAAAATTAATATTATATCATGAACTAACCATCCAAATTGTGGCAGTCGAGCAAATTTCCATAAGATGTCGGTTTTTAATAGTACCTTGTCGATTGTATGCTTCGAGTAAAAACATACAGTTACTTGAACACTTATATAATCTCGCGAAATAATCAATTCAACTGTTTCACTCTTGAGACCATTTATCCACTTGTGCTTGCCGTTCGAGACAAAAGTGTTTCGAACTTGGAAAGATTTAGAATAGGACAATATATCTCTCGAATCGCATCATATACGAATATGTGGTTCAACCGCACTCGTTCATTGTATGCTCGCACGTCAAAAAATAAAATTTAACATAACCTAACCTAACCCGATCCCGATACACTCGATAACGAACGTAGCCAGAGAGAAGGATGAGAGTATGAGAGGCGCAATGACGGCGATTTTCTTGGGACGCTTTTGCCAGGCCGTACAGTAGCGCCACACATCCACTTTCAGGAATTGGAACTACGAGTCACATCCACTTTTCGATACTGTCGATGAATTTGGTTCATGTCCGTGCTATGTATACATCCACTTTTCGATATTGTCGGTCTTTGGTGGTTCGTGTCCGAACTATCTTCTTCATTGAAAGAAAAGACGATTCGCTCAACGTGCGCGGACCTGTTCGGACGTGTTTTGTCCGGAACGAAAATTTTTTAAGTATTGCGACTGATACTGTCTGCATTGATCCTCACTCAGTTTTTTAGTGATTTCCATTTAGACTTTGCCACGCTAACAGTCATTCAGACTTTTACGCAAACAGGGGAAAATGCTGGCCATATTGACCTCGTACTAGAGGCAGGTGCCAATGCAAATCAAAGAAGAAGAAGAAGAAGATTGAAAGAAAAGAGAAGAGGAATGCTTCGAAGCATTTGTAGCGTCACGTTGACCGTAGCCTAAATATAATTTTATTGGATATGTCTACCTTATCCGTCTTAAGGAAAGTCTTTCTTTTGTAGTGTTACGCACCATTATCTATTTAAAAAAGAACAATTCGTCATTGAAGTGTGGACAAAATTTGCAACAAAAAAGGACCCTTGTATTTTTTTCGTACGACGAACGTTGATTTTTTATTGACGCGCAAAGTTAAGCGTTATCTGACTGCGCAATATTGGATAACTTTGCGCGTCAATAAAAAAATCAGCGTTCACGCGTACGAAAAAAAACAAGGGTCCTTTTTTGTTGCAAATTTCGTCCACAACAAGATGCATACGATAAAATTCGTCTCAAATAAATTCTAAGGCCTGAAAACAGCGAAAAACTATTCAAAAAAATCATTTTGCTTACATAGCTACAAACTAAAGAAAAAGGGTCTAAAAAATTGGTTGCACCATGAAAAGTATTCTTTGTAGTTCTCAGATGATGTGTGATTTTTTGGTGATTTTTAATTCCATTTTAAATGACGGAAAAAAATCACCGGCGCAACATCAAGAAAACGATGAAATTGAGGGTTTTTGGGATCCGAGTCTCGGACTTTGACGGCGCGTGCAAGCTAAACGACTGACTTGACGATCAATGTTGTTCAGATCATTATTGTAGATAATTTTACGCTCTATACAAAAAAGGTACGAATAGTTATATAGTTACCCTATTTTGCTTAGTTTTCGAGATATTTGAGAAAAAATAAAAAAAATCGCGTTTTTTGTTGATAATATTGTTAATAACTTTTTATTCCGTGATAATTTTGCGAAGCAAAATAAATCCCACTTATAGCACCTCAAATCAAAGCGATTCATGGTGGTTGCAACCTGGGAAGATTAATTGGACAATTCGATGTGTAATATGACTGACCTATTTCATTTAACGTATATAGCGTCTGCAAAAGGCATCGCAAGAAAACAAACAACATTTAAATATCTTACGTAGGGCATTTTTCAATTACTTTGTTACAATGGTAGAGACATCTGTCTCTTAAAACTTGAGATAGCAGTGCTGTGGACATGCACATAGCCCCCGTAAACAGATAGCCCCGGTCTCCCCTATATAGAATATTTAAGAAATATTAAAAAATGTACAGAAGTAAATACGGAACGCATATCTTTATTTTATTTTAAAAATTTATTGAAGCTAAAACATTTTAGTAAACAGTTTATACGAATTATTTATTTAAATTGTTTGTTATTATCTAATAATTTTTTATAGTAATGAACTTGTCAATGACAAAAAATCTTCTATAGAGAGGCCATCGTCTAATCTGTCCCACGCGTTCATAAGAGCACGATTTTTTATAATCCAACTATATCTTAATCTTGTTAAAGGCTTTCTATTCCTGCCTTTAAAGTCGTCAGATTTCGACGAGTTGTCACCTGCAATTCTCTTAATTTTTCTGTAAATAAGAAATTAAAGCAAATGGTATATATGTATACATTATTACACATCTAAATAAAAATTTGTCACTACCATATAATAGTCCGTATAGAGTTAATTACACAACATTTAATTTACACATAAAGAAAATGTATGCAACTAACCTGGGACATCAAAATTTCACCGAGAGCGCAATATAAACACATATTTGCAAATATGTTAAAAACGACAGAAACAAAATATACTATGTGAGCGAAGGACATATCGTTTCCTTCGTCGAATAGCTAATTAATTTATGAAATAAATGAAAAGACATAGTTATTTTTATTAAAGTCGTTCTCCGGAAAATCGATTTTCTCTAGATTTTCTTGAAACTGTGAATATACGTTAATTTAGGTGTGCTTTATGCGATGGTATAAATTTCAATACCTCTTGCGGTATTAAAAATCGAGATACTGAGTTTTAAAGTTTCAACTTTTAACATGTAATTCCTATTCCGAGTTATTGTAAAAGAGACATTATAATAAATTGTGAAAAAAGTTTTCTCTAAATGTTTTTGAAAAATTACTATATGATGCTCCATAAAAATAAAAATAATATGCAATTAAGTGTCAATACCCTTGCGGTACTCGTTTTCGAGAAATACTTGCGTAAAGTACGCGATTTGAGAAGAGGAGAGGCGTCAGTTACTTGGCAACGCTGCATGAGTTCTCACGCCTAAAGTTAACTTCTTATTTTTTAGATGTTATTATATGTAATATTTTGTATATAAACAATTAACTTCAGTAAAATAAATTTCCTTTTTAAGCATGAATACAAGTTGAGCACGACTGAAGCCGGAGAACGACCTTAACACTAATTTGGAATTTTATAATAATGTGCCATATGAATATAGTAATATTGTATCAGAATGTATTTAATACTAATATATGTATTAATTCAGGTCAATTTTTTTAAACCGTGTCTTATTTAAACTTTGAGTTTTAAAATACTTACATTAATCATCCGAAATCCGTAGAAAGCAAAAAGTACCGTAAAATATGTAACTAAGCAGAGAAGTATTGTGTTATATGTATCTTCAATAACACCAATAGCCCTGTAAAAGATATTTTATGTATTAAATATATTCTATCACATATTTCATATAGATTCTATTTAGTTATATCTTATAGAAAACAAACCTAAGCAGACGGATATGCTTTACTATGCAGCACTTTAGAACTTCGTGGTAATTTATGTTTTTATCCAAATATTGCAAATGATTCTTAAGAATGTCTAACTGACCGCATATATGAAAAACCAGAAGACTCAGAAAATTGTCTATTGCAGTATAGGCTATCATGGCGATAGCTGTATAGATGGTTTGATTAATAAATGTCAGTTCGTATTGTGGCCTTTTTGTTATATCGTAATTGTAATGAGTTTGTAAAGGCAGTGGCCTTCCTGGGTCAGTAATGTTGGGAGTAAGTCTCATCAATATTCCAAAAGCAGGCAGTACTGCGACAAAGAAGCACGCTAATCCCATTACACAGTAGGAGCAAATAATAATTATACGTGCACTTTGCGCTCTTCGAATCATCAAGCTTCTCTCTTGATCACTCTTTAACTTTATCCAATCCTTTGCGATCATATTCATAATCGGTACAATAGCTTAAAAGTAAACAATTTACAGCGTTGCTGAATTAAAATATGTTAAGTTCAACCCTAAACAGTAAAAAGCACAGAAAAATAATTTAACAAGATATCGAAACAACATCACCATATTTTCGTAATTAAAAAAGTATATATTATAAAAAAATTATAAATCATCAGTAAAAACATTAATTCCGTAATCTACGAATTTTAATGCATCTAAATATCGTATAAACTCTATTATTTATATAAAGGTAAATTTATTATAATTTGTCATTATATTTTTATATGAAAAATAATTAACAAAATCAAATTTTGTGAAAAATATTTTAATTAAAAGGTTGTTTAAAATTTAATAAAATATAAAAAACACTTAAAATAAAAATAACTCATGAATTATTTAATAAGTACATGGTCTACTATCTATATAGAAAGAAAATGTATTTTAATATGAATTTATTTTATTTATGTAAGTTATGCGATATGTATTTAAAATTATTAATATTAATCTCTAAACACTGAATTTATGCAATTATATAAGTTATTTACCATACTTTTATAGCTTATAAATAAGATCAAATGATCTCTACCTTCTTTTTTCCACCAAAAAATCACGATTCTAATCAAGCAGCTTATGAACGGTAAAGTAAATTGTAAATTATCTAACATTAGCAAACTGTTTCCGAAAACTTTTATCAAGGAATGTATAGAGGGAATAAGAACGCTGATTAATCCCAACAAAGTTACCAGCACTCGAAAATTACACATTAATTTCTGCCGAGGATTTCGTGCGACATTAGGCCAAAGTCCAATTAAATTTAAAGTAAAACGGTTTAGTTTCACTGCCCATTCGAAATCTACCTGCGGAAACCTTGATAAATACAAAGCTCATAATATATAAGGATTATACAATTCTTATAACGTACTGAAATACATTCATAATTAGACTAAACGGATTGTGTGTAATAATTTAAAATAAAATATCTTTAAACACTTTAATTTGGGTTAGTCATGCAAGTTTAAAAATTATTCTGGAAATAATAAATAATTATTAAACAAAACTGAGATTGATTTCAAGTTGGTGTAGTTAGATATAACTAACGTTTTGTTACAATAGTTCGATATGATCATAAGAAACATAATTCACTGCACAAAACGATAATCCAGACTTTTTGTTAACGGTGAGCAAAATAAGATATAGATTATTATTATTATTATAAATGATACCACTGCTTGCGTACAATTGTAAAATAAAATATGTCGTTAAGATTCTTTTCACCTCGTTCATAATCGACCCGGCTAAGAAGATGCGACTATCAATTTTATACCCAGCTACGACTGGCCGCAATTTTGACGAAATAATAAGGGTAATTGAATCTCTTCAGCTCACGCAAAAGTACAAAGTAGCGACTCCTGTAGACTGGCGGAAGGGGGACGACGTAATGATCGATCCGAGTGTGTCGGACAGTGAAGCTAAAGCTTCCTATAACAGTATCAAGACTGTGATGTTGCCTTCCGGCAGAACGTATATGCGTATTGTGCCACAACCTATAGATGCGTAAAAGGAAATTTCTTTTCACAACAATTAAAATGTTAAACCTTTTTAATTTACTGTTCTTATTTAAGTTTATCAATCGTATTTATATCTCGTGATCAACAAATAGAAAGTATAAAATATTTGTATAATTTTTTATATGTATAAAATTATACAAATATTTTATACTTTTTATTTGTTTATTACCTGCTTTTATGTTACAGAGTAAAGTACTTCCTTCCCATGGGTACAACCTTGGCGAGGTGGGAAGGCTCAGTACCCAGTACGAGGATTTTACCCAAGCAAAACTCTCGTTCTGCTTGGATAAAAATCTAAAGACGGGGAAGCTAACGTACCCTCGTCCGCCGATTTAATTGAATGAACGAACCGCAGCCGGTTCGTCGCGTTTGCTTCGGGAGTGCCGTTCAAGTAATCGGACTAAAGGACTTTTTTAAACGGGAGTGCCGTACAGTATCGCGCGAGAAAGACTTTTACTAAAATTAGTCCGCGCGCGATTGTAGTTTATTATCCGCGAGTGTTTCTCGCGAGTGTCCTGTGCGGTGAGAGAAGGAGGCCTGACGTCCTGAGAGGAGGAGGAGGTCTGAGAGAGACATCGGGCCCCGGCGGAGCAACCTTGGGGTAAGTATCACCTTTTATCTGCATAAAATTAATAGTTTTTCCTCATTTATTCGGAGTTTTATTTCGATAAGCTAAAACTAATTAGAAAAAAAGAAATTATTCAAAATTTTATAAAAATTTATTTTTGTAAATATTTTTTCCGGAAAATAGATAATTATATCAGTGAATCTAATTGAAAGACGAATTTAGATGCGCGTAAAATTATGTGTATCTTTTGAAACATTTATCATTTTCAGCGCCTCTTTAATTTATATCTTTCGTTTTTGTTACAGTATCATCGTAGTTACGTGGCCGAATTACTCCGCCCGTTGCGCATCGGATCGGTGAGTGACGAATTTTTTACAATAGTATGGGGTAACGAATTTGTGTGTGAGACCTATATTAGATATATTTATGTATTGTATCCATATAATAGTAAGATAAATGCGACTTCTTACAAATTCGTTGCTCTA
Organism: Temnothorax nylanderi; assembly: GCF_030848795.1. NCBI lineage: Eukaryota > Metazoa > Arthropoda > Insecta > Hymenoptera > Formicidae > Temnothorax > Temnothorax nylanderi. The sequence continues at coordinate 1,451,666 of NW_027249069.1, read as the reverse complement.
AAATGGATAGACTAGATCAGACTATGCTAAATAATTAATCCTGGAGCATCATCATTATTTATTGTGCTTACGGGAGAATGCATCCATAAGCACATACGTTATGTCGATGCATTATTTATTAATGCATCTAATGTTATTTGTATCGCAGAACATGCGAAGTATACCAGTCGCCTGAAATTTATAGGCAATTATTTAAATTTGGCAAATATACACGGAGAAAAAAATAATGTTGTATCAACAGCCTGAGTCTAATTGGAAATAATCTTGTTAATTCAATACATTATGCTTTTGTTTTAATAAAATAAAACAAGATTATTTCCAATTAGACTAATGCTGTTGATACAACATTATTTTTTCTCTGTGTATATTTTATTGAGGCCGAGCATGGCCTAGTAGACAGCGCACTGGTCTATTGAGCCAAAGGTCCCGGGTTCGATTCCCGGTAGAGCTAGAAAAATTATATTCGCTCGTTCTCCTCTCGGAAGGCAATGGCAAACCACCGAAGAGTATTCTTGCCACGAACACTTCTCTGAAAAAAACATAGCCGTTCGGAATCGGCGTTAAACTGTAGGTCCCATATACAATGTGTATAATCTACGTGTGCAACACATGTATATGAAGAGAAGTCACCACGCTCGGACACGAGTAATAAGTAACGATGATGGTGATGTATATTTTATTATATATAAAGATATTAGTTTCTTGTGCAATAATAAAATCAATTATTTAGATTTATTACATTAATTACATTTTTTAAATTTATTTTTAAAATTATTAAGAAATACAGAAAAAGACAAAGAACTAAAATAAAGTTTTATAACGTTTTTCGAATATAAGATTTTATTTAAGTTTTTTGTGACTTTTATTTTTCGTGTAGAATAAAAATTTTAAAAATATTTATATTTTTTATATACAATTGAAATAAATAGAAAATAATGTTTTATAGATAGACAATAGATAGTTTAATTACAATTATGGAATTAAGAAATAATAAAAGCTATAAGTATCTGTAGATGGAGTACAGATAGGTTTAATAAAATAAAATAAATTAATTGATTATATAGATAAGAAAATTTAAATGTGTTTCTTCATTTTCTTTTTTCTCTCTCTTTCTTTCTCCCTATTCCAAATATTCCTCCAGGATTAAATATTACATAAATTGGTGCAAAGAAGCAAAATGTATTAATAAATTCAATGTGCATGCATTACAAATGAAAAAGACCAAAAGATATTTTGATTCACGTTGCATATATTCCACATGAATCTTATATTGTACATAGGTACATATATAGATCACACTAAAAAGTGTTAATCGTATTTATAGTCTTGGACGATATTTATAGTCTATCCATATGTAGCTTGGCTTTGTATAAACAAAACAAAATAAAATAACGTGAGATCCAGTGAATATTTTATTGCGGGACAGAATCATTTTTCATGTAGAATTATCTCAAAATTGATAGTTTTCATATCAATTATATTACATTAAAATATATAATATAATCGTAGATATATGTGTTTTTGATATGTCATATTATAAATATAAATTTGATAACAATTTGCGTTATAATAACGAAATATTTATATAAATATGTATATAAGAATTTGTAAAGACAAATGTTACAGCGTAAGAACTTGATGAATTCATTATATTGATTGCGATATTAATTATATGGAGAAATTATTAATCCCTTTGGATCTCACGTCATTTAGTCTGAATATCTCACTTGATATCTAAAGTGAGATTAAGTAACGATTCGTGATTCGGTTCGCGGTTCGGTTCGCGATTCGGTTTATACTTTTATACCAAACATTGTTTGTCCATTCATTAATAAATAATTGATTGATCGAGTCATCGATTAATTTTTAAATTTCTGTTGTCTCGTGTTTCTACATTGTACTATTGAAATCCAGATATTTGTGACTAATTGTGAGATATAATCACGACGATTTTTATTAGAACGCGATTAACATAAAATTCTTTCATTTCTTGATAATATAATTCTGTTTTACTTTCCATTGCTGCTGTGTATTAATTCTTGGACGAATACATTAATTACGCGTATCATTGTAAAATTAAAAACAAAATTAAGTCACTTAATTAAGATTTTATTAACGATCCAACGTGGTTGTTTATTTTTTTCCGATATGATTAACGCGCGCTTATTAACGATCGCAACGATTCGTAATCGACCGCAACATTATAATCGTCTACCGGCGCTGTTAATCAGCCGGCATTGAAGGAATTTATCTCCTTCTCATTTTCTGGCTGACATACAACCAAAATGGATTTGGCCAGTAACAACTCAATAGGTGAGTTCAATCTTGGTCAGAAGAAACGACGGAAACATCTCATAAGGTAAGGTCTATATTAATGACCAGAATTGAAGGTTTGTAAAGTAGTTAACATACAAAATAATTTGATCTGTTTATTTGCCCAAAGTAGGACTATTTTCTTTATATTTTCTCGCATATGTGCGAGATTGGAAAATCCCCATCCCCAATTAAATTCCAATCGCGCACGTTAAAACTCTCAATTCTACGTTTCCCAAATCTCAAGTGATCACTTTGAGGTATGGATTAACAAATACTAAATTGTAATACGGGTAGGTAGGACAACGGATAAAGTTAAGCGTGTAAAAAATGTCCCTCTCGTGGTGTGCCACCTTGCCGTGGTGAGAGGGCTCCCTGTATCAACGATCCACTGGGGCAGTACCTTCGGCTTTACCGAAGGGAGGGCCCGGTGGGGAGGTACAGGGTCTACGAGCACACCGTACCCTCCTCCCAGTTCGCTGGGAGTGAGGGTACAATGGGGTCCGGCGCTCCCGTCGCGTTGTCTGCCGCCGCGAGACATTACGCTTCGCTTATACGGTCCGTCGCGTGTCCCCCCGCCGCGCCGCGGGACATTCATACCGTTCGCTCGCTCGTACGGTCCGTCGCGTGTCCCCCCGCCGCGCCGCTGGACATTCATACCGTTCGCTCGCTCGTACGGTCCGTCGCGTGTCCCCCCGCCGCGCCGCGGGACATTCATACCGTTCGCTCGCTCGTACGGTCCGTCGCGTGTCCCCCCGCCGCGCCGCTGGACATTCATACCGTTCGCTCGCTCGTACGGTCCGTCGCGTGTCCCCCCGCCGCGCCGCTGGACATTCATACCGTTCGCTCGCTCGTACGGTCCGTCGCGTGTCCCCCCGCCGCGCCGCTGGACATTCATACCGTTCGCTCGCTCGTACGGTCCGTCGCGTGTCCCCCCGCCGCGCCGCTGGACATTCATACCGTTCGCTCGCTCGTACGGTCCGTCGCGTGTCCCCCCGCCGCGCCGCTGGACATTCATACCGTTCGCTCGCTCGTACGGTCCGTCGCGTGTCCCCCCGCCGCGCCGCTGGACATTCATACCGTTCGCTCGCTCGTACGGTCCGTCGCGTGTCCCCCCGCCGCGCCGCTGGACATTCATACCGTTCGCTCGCTCGTACGGTCCGTCGCGTGTCCCCCCGCCGCGCCGCTGGACATTCATACCGTTCGCTCGCTCGTACGGTCCGTCGCGTGTCCCCCCGCCGCGCCGCTGGACATTCATACCGTTCGCTCGCTCGTACGGTCCGTCGCGTGTCCCCCCGCCGCGCCGCTGGACATTCATACCGTTCGCTCGCTCGTACGGTCCGTCGCGTGTCCCCCCGCCGCGCCGCTGGACATTCATACCGTTCGCTCGCTCGTACGGTCCGTCGCGTGTCCCCCCGCCGCGCCGCTGGACATTCATACCGTTCGCTCGCTCGTACGGTCCGTCGCGTGTCCCCCCGCCGCGCCGCTGGACATTCATACCGTTCGCTCGCTCGTACGGTCCGTCGCGTGTCCCCCCGCCGCGCCGCTGGACATTCATACCGTTCGCTCGCTCGTACGGTCCGTCGCGTGTCCCCCCGCCGCGCCGCTGGACATTCATACCGTTCGCTCGCTCGTACGGTCCGTCGCGTGTCCCCCCGCCGCGCCGCTGGACATTCATACCGTTCGCTCGCTCGTACGGTCCGTCGCGTGTCCCCCCGCCGCGCCGCTGGACATTCATACCGTTCGCTCGCTCGTACGGTCCGTCGCGTGTCCCCCCGCCGCGCCGCTGGACATTCATACCGTTCGCTCGCTCGTACGGTCCGTCGCGTGTCCCCCCGCCGCGCCGCTGGACATTCATACCGTTCGCTCGCTCGTACGGTCCGTCGCGTGTCCCCCCGCCGCGCCGCTGGACATTCATACCGTTCGCTCGCTCGTACGGTCCGTCGCGTGTCCCCCCGCCGCGCCGCTGGACATTCATACCGTTCGCTCGCTCGTACGGTCCGTCGCGTGTCCCCCCGCCGCGCCGCTGGACATTCATACCGTTCGCTCGCTCGTACGGTCCGTCGCGTGTCCCCCCGCCGCGCCGCTGGACATTCATACCGTTCGCTCGCTCGTACGGTCCGTCGCGTGTCCCCCCGCCGCGCCGCTGGACATTCATACCGTTCGCTCGCTCGTACGGTCCGTCGCGTGTCCCCCCGCCGCGCCGCTGGACATTCATACCGTTCGCTCGCTCGTACGGTCCGTCGCGTGTCCCCCCGCCGCGCCGCTGGACATTCATACCGTTCGCTCGCTCGTACGGTCCGTCGCGTGTCCCCCCGCCGCGCCGCTGGACATTCATACCGTTCGCTCGCTCGTACGGTCCGTCGCGTGTCCCCCCGCCGCGCCGCTGGACATTCATACCGTTCGCTCGCTCGTACGGTCCGTCGCGTGTCCCCCCGCCGCGCCGCTGGACATTCATACCGTTCGCTCGCTCGTACGGTCCGTCGCGTGTCCCCCCGCCGCGCCGCGGGACATTCATACCGTTCGCTCGCTCGTACGGTCCGTCGCGTGTCCCCCCGCCGCGCCGCGGGACATTCATACCGTTCGCTCGCTCGTACGGTCCGTCGCGTGTCCCCCCGCCGCGCCGCGGGACATTCATACCGTTCGCTCGCTCGTACGGTCCGTCGCGTGTCCCCCCGCCGCGCCGCGGGACATTCATACCGTTCGCTCGCTCGTACGGTCCGTCGCGTGTCCCCCCGCCGCGCCGCGGGACATTCATACCGTTCGCTCGCTCGTACGGTCCGTCGCGTGTCCCCCCGCCGCGCCGCGGGACATTCATACCGTTCGCTCGCTCGTACGGTCCGTCGCGTGTCCCCCCGCCGCGCCGCGGGACATTCATACCGTTCGCTCGCTCGTACGGTCCGTCGCGTGTCCCCCCGCCGCGCCGCGGGACATTCATACCGTTCGCTCGCTCGTACGGTCCGTCGCGTGTCCCCCCGCCGCGCCGCGGGACATTCATACCGTTCGCTCGCTCGTACGGTCCGTCGCGTGTCCCCCCGCCGCGCCGCGGGACATTCATACCGTTCGCTCGCTCGTACGGTCCGTCGCGTGTCCCCCCGCCGCGCCGCGGGACATTCATACCGTTCGCTCGCTCGTACGGTCCGTCGCGTGTCCCCCCGCCGCGCCGCGGGACATTCATACCGTTCGCTCGCTCGTACGGTCCGTCGCGTGTCCCCCCGCCGCGCCGCGGGACATTCATACCGTTCGCTCGCTCGTACGGTCCGTCGCGTGTCCCCCCGCCGCGCCGCGGGACATTCATACCGTTCGCTCGCTCGTACGGTCCGTCGCGTGTCCCCCCGCCGCGCCGCGGGACATTCATACCGTTCGCTCGCTCGTACGGTCCGTCGCGTGTCCCCCCGCCGCGCCGCGGGACATTCATACCGTTCGCTCGCTCGTACGGTCCGTCGCGTGTCCCCCCGCCGCGCCGCGGGACATTCATACCGTTCGCTCGCTCGTACGGTCCGTCGCGTGTCCCCCCGCCGCGCCGCGGGACATTCATACCGTTCGCTCGCTCGTACGGTCCGTCGCGTGTCCCCCCGCCGCGCCGCGGGACATTCATACCGTTCGCTCGCTCGTACGGTCCGTCGCGTGTCCCCCCGCCGCGCCGCGGGACATTCATACCGTTCGCTCGCTCGTACGGTCCGTCGCGTGTCCCCCCGCCGCGCCGCGGGACATTCATACCGTTCGCTCGCTCGTACGGTCCGTCGCGTGTCCCCCCGCCGCGCCGCGGGACATTCATACCGTTCGCTCGCTCGTACGGTCCGTCGCGTGTCCCCCCGCCGCGCCGCGGGACATTCATACCGTTCGCTCGCTCGTACGGTCCGTCGCGTGTCCCCCCGCCGCGCCGCGGGACATTCATACCGTTCGCTCGCTCGTACGGTCCGTCGCGTGTCCCCCCGCCGCGCCGCGGGACATTCATACCGTTCGCTCGCTCGTACGGTCCGTCGCGTGTCCCCCCGCCGCGCCGCGGGACATTCATACCGTTCGCTCGCTCGTACGGTCCGTCGCGTGTCCCCCCGCCGCGCCGCGGGACATTCATACCGTTCGCTCGCTCGTACGGTCCGTCGCGTGTCCCCCCGCCGCGCCGCGGGACATTCATACCGTTCGCTCGCTCGTACGGTCCGTCGCGTGTCCCCCCGCCGCGCCGCGGGACATTCATACCGTTCGCTCGCTCGTACGGTCCGTCGCGTGTCCCCCCGCCGCGCCGCGGGACATTCATACCGTTCGCTCGCTCGTACGGTCCGTCGCGTGTCCCCCCGCCGCGCCGCGGGACATTCATACCGTTCGCTCGCTCGTACGGTCCGTCGCGTGTCCCCCCGCCGCGCCGCGGGACATTCATACCGTTCGCTCGCTCGTACGGTCCGTCGCGTGTCCCCCCGCCGCGCCGCGGGACATTCATACCGTTCGCTCGCTCGTACGGTCCGTCGCGTGTCCCCCCGCCGCGCCGCGGGACATTCATACCGTTCGCTCGCTCGTACGGTCCGTCGCGTGTCCCCCCGCCGCGCCGCGGGACATTCATACCGTTCGCTCGCTCGTACGGTCCGTCGCGTGTCCCCCCGCCGCGCCGCGGGACATTCATACCGTTCGCTCGCTCGTACGGTCCGTCGCGTGTCCCCCCGCCGCGCCGCGGGACATTCATACCGTTCGCTCGCTCGTACGGTCCGTCGCGTGTCCCCCCGCCGCGCCGCGGGACATTCATACCGTTCGCTCGCTCGTACGGTCCGTCGCGTGTCCCCCCGCCGCGCCGCGGGACATTCATACCGTTCGCTCGCTCGTACGGTCCGTCGCGTGTCCCCCCGCCGCGCCGCGGGACATTCATACCGTTCGCTCGCTCGTACGGTCCGTCGCGTGTCCCCCCGCCGCGCCGCGGGACATTCATACCGTTCGCTCGCTCGTACGGTCCGTCGCGTGTCCCCCCGCCGCGCCGCGGGACATTCATACCGTTCGCTCGCTCGTACGGTCCGTCGCGTGTCCCCCCGCCGCGCCGCGGGACATTCATACCGTTCGCTCGCTCGTACGGTCCGTCGCGTGTCCCCCCGCCGCGCCGCGGGACATTCATACCGTTCGCTCGCTCGTACGGTCCGTCGCGTGTCCCCCCGCCGCGCCGCGGGACATTCATACCGTTCGCTCGCTCGTACGGTCCGTCGCGTGTCCCCCCGCCGCGCCGCGGGACATTCATACCGTTCGCTCGCTCATACGGTCCGTCGCGTGTCCCCCCGCCGCGCCGCGGGACATTCATACCGTTCGCTCGCTCATACGGTCCGTCGCGTGTCCCCCCGCCGCGCCGCGGGACATTCATACCGTTCGCTCGCTCATACGGTCCGTCGCGTGTCCCCCCGCCGCGCCGCGGGACATTCATACCGTTCGCTCGCTCATACGGTCCGTCGCGTGTCCCCCCGCCGCGCCGCGGGACATTCATACCGTTCGCTCGCTCATACGGTCCGTCGCGTGTCCCCCCGCCGCGCCGCGGGACATTCATACCGTTCGCTCGCTCATACGGTCCGTCGCGTGTCCCCCCGCCGCGCCGCGGGACATTCATACCGTTCGCTCGCTCATACGGTCCGTCGCGTGTCCCCCCGCCGCGCCGCGGGACATTCATACCGTTCGCTCGCTCATACGGTCCGTCGCGTGTCCCCCCGCCGCGCCGCGGGACATTCATACCGTTCGCTCGCTCATACGGTCCGTCGCGTGTCCCCCCGCCGCGCCGCGGGACATTCATACCGTTCGCTCGCTCATACGGTCCGTCGCGTGTCCCCCCGCCGCGCCGCGGGACATTCATACCGTTCGCTCGCTCATACGGTCCGTCGCGTGTCCCCCCGCCGCGCCGCGGGACATTCATACCGTTCGCTCGCTCATACGGTCCGTCGCGTGTCCCCCCGCCGCGCCGCGGGACATTCATACCGTTCGCTCGCTCATACGGTCCGTCGCGTGTCCCCCCGCCGCGCCGCGGGACATTCATACCGTTCGCTCGCTCATACGGTCCGTCGCGTGTCCCCCCGCCGCGCCGCGGGACATTCATACCGTTCGCTCGCTCATACGGTCCGTCGCGTGTCCCCCCGCCGCGCCGCGGGACATTCATACCGTTCGCTCGCTCATACGGTCCGTCGCGTGTCCCCCCGCCGCGCCGCGGGACATTCATACCGTTCGCTCGCTCATACGGTCCGTCGCGTGTCCCCCCGCCGCGCCGCGGGACATTCATACCGTTCGCTCGCTCATACGGTCCGTCGCGTGTCCCCCCGCCGCGCCGCGGGACATTCATACCGTTCGCTCGCTCATACGGTCCGTCGCGTGTCCCCCCGCCGCGCCGCGGGACATTCATACCGTTCGCTCGCTCATACGGTCCGTCGCGTGTCCCCCCGCCGCGCCGCGGGACATTCATACCGTTCGCTCGCTCATACGGTCCGTCGCGTGTCCCCCCGCCGCGCCGCGGGACATTCATACCGTTCGCTCGCTCATACGGTCCGTCGCGTGTCCCCCCGCCGCGCCGCGGGACATTCATACCGTTCGCTCGCTCATACGGTCCGTCGCGTGTCCCCCCGCCGCGCCGCGGGACATTCATACCGTTCGCTCGCTCATACGGTCCGTCGCGTGTCCCCCCGCCGCGCCGCGGGACATTCATACCGTTCGCTCGCTCATACGGTCCGTCGCGTGTCCCCCCGCCGCGCCGCGGGACATTCATACCGTTCGCTCGCTCATACGGTCCGTCGCGTGTCCCCCCGCCGCGCCGCGGGACATTCATACCGTTCGCTCGCTCATACGGTCCGTCGCGTGTCCCCCCGCCGCGCCGCGGGACATTCATACCGTTCGCTCGCTCATACGGTCCGTCGCGTGTCCCCCCGCCGCGCCGCGGGACATTCATACCGTTCGCTCGCTCATACGGTCCGTCGCGTGTCCCCCCGCCGCGCCGCGGGACATTCATACCGTTCGCTCGCTCATACGGTCCGTCGCGTGTCCCCCCGCCGCGCCGCGGGACATTCATACCGTTCGCTCGCTCATACGGTCCGTCGCGTGTCCCCCCGCCGCGCCGCGGGACATTCATACCGTTCGCTCGCTCATACGGTCCGTCGCGTGTCCCCCCGCCGCGCCGCGGGACATTCATACCGTTCGCTCGCTCATACGGTCCGTCGCGTGTCCCCCCGCCGCGCCGCGGGACATTCATACCGTTCGCTCGCTCATACGGTCCGTCGCGTGTCCCCCCGCCGCGCCGCGGGACATTCATACCGTTCGCTCGCTCATACGGTCCGTCGCGTGTCCCCCCGCCGCGCCGCGGGACATTCATACCGTTCGCTCGCTCATACGGTCCGTCGCGTGTCCCCCCGCCGCGCCGCGGGACATTCATACCGTTCGCTCGCTCATACGGTCCGTCGCGTGTCCCCCCGCCGCGCCGCGGGACATTCATACCGTTCGCTCGCTCATACGGTCCGTCGCGTGTCCCCCCGCCGCGCCGCGGGACATTCATACCGTTCGCTCGCTCATACGGTCCGTCGCGTGTCCCCCCGCCGCGCCGCGGGACATTCATACCGTTCGCTCGCTCATACGGTCCGTCGCGTGTCCCCCCGCCGCGCCGCGGGACATTCATACCGTTCGCTCGCTCATACGGTCCGTCGCGTGTCCCCCCGCCGCGCCGCGGGACATTCATACCGTTCGCTCGCTCATACGGTCCGTCGCGTGTCCCCCCGCCGCGCCGCGGGACATTCATACCGTTCGCTCGCTCATACGGTCCGTCGCGTGTCCCCCCGCCGCGCCGCGGGACATTCATACCGTTCGCTCGCTCATACGGTCCGTCGCGTGTCCCCCCGCCGCGCCGCGGGACATTCATACCGTTCGCTCGCTCATACGGTCCGTCGCGTGTCCCCCCGCCGCGCCGCGGGACATTCATACCGTTCGCTCGCTCATACGGTCCGTCGCGTGTCCCCCCGCCGCGCCGCGGGACATTCATACCGTTCGCTCGCTCATACGGTCCGTCGCGTGTCCCCCCGCCGCGCCGCGGGACATTCATACCGTTCGCTCGCTCATACGGTCCGTCGCGTGTCCCCCCGCCGCGCCGCGGGACATTCATACCGTTCGCTCGCTCATACGGTCCGTCGCGTGTCCCCCCGCCGCGCCGCGGGACATTCATACCGTTCGCTCGCTCATACGGTCCGTCGCGTGTCCCCCCGCCGCGCCGCGGGACATTCATACCGTTCGCTCGCTCATACGGTCCGTCGCGTGTCCCCCCGCCGCGCCGCGGGACATTCATACCGTTCGCTCGCTCATACGGTCCGTCGCGTGTCCCCCCGCCGCGCCGCGGGACATTCATACCGTTCGCTCGCTCATACGGTCCGTCGCGTGTCCCCCCGCCGCGCCGCGGGACATTCATACCGTTCGCTCGCTCATACGGTCCGTCGCGTGTCCCCCCGCCGCGCCGCGGGACATTCATACCGTTCGCTCGCTCATACGGTCCGTCGCGTGTCCCCCCGCCGCGCCGCGGGACATTCATACCGTTCGCTCGCTCATACGGTCCGTCGCGTGTCCCCCCGCCGCGCCGCGGGACATTCATACCGTTCGCTCGCTCATACGGTCCGTCGCGTGTCCCCCCGCCGCGCCGCGGGACATTCATACCGTTCGCTCGCTCATACGGTCCGTCGCGTGTCCCCCCGCCGCGCCGCGGGACATTCATACCGTTCGCTCGCTCATACGGTCCGTCGCGTGTCCCCCCGCCGCGCCGCGGGACATTCATACCGTTCGCTCGCTCATACGGTCCGTCGCGTGTCCCCCCGCCGCGCCGCGGGACATTCATACCGTTCGCTCGCTCATACGGTCCGTCGCGTGTCCCCCCGCCGCGCCGCGGGACATTCATACCGTTCGCTCGCTCATACGGTCCGTCGCGTGTCCCCCCGCCGCGCCGCGGGACATTCATACCGTTCGCTCGCTCATACGGTCCGTCGCGTGTCCCCCCGCCGCGCCGCGGGACATTCATACCGTTCGCTCGCTCATACGGTCCGTCGCGTGTCCCCCCGCCGCGCCGCGGGACATTCATACCGTTCGCTCGCTCATACGGTCCGTCGCGTGTCCCCCCGCCGCGCCGCGGGACATTCATACCGTTCGCTCGCTCATACGGTCCGTCGCGTGTCCCCCCGCCGCGCCGCGGGACATTCATACCGTTCGCTCGCTCATACGGTCCGTCGCGTGTCCCCCCGCCGCGCCGCGGGACATTTATACCGTTCGCTCGCTCATACGGTCCGTCGCGCGTCCCTCCGCGCCGCGGGACGTTTAAAATACGCCTCGCCCGCCTACACGGTCCGTCGCGCGTCCCTCCGCGCCGCGGGACGTTTAAAATACGCCTCGCCCGCCTACACGGTCCGTCGCGCGTCCCTCCGCGCCGCGGGACGTTTAAAATACGCCTCGCCCGCCTACACGGTCCGTCGCGCGTCCCTCCGCGCCGCGGGACGTTTAAAACACGCCTCGCCCGCCTACACGGTCCGTCGCGCGTCCCTCCGCGCCGCGGGACGTTTAAAACACGCCTCGCCCGCCTACACGGTCCGTCGCGCGTCCCTCCGCGCCGCGGGACGTTTAAAACACGCCTCGCCCGCCTACACGGTCCGTCGCGCGTCCCTCCGCGCCGCGGGACGTTTAAAACACGCCTCGCCCGCCTACACGGTCCGTCGCGCGTCCCTCCGCGCCGCGGGACGTTTAAAACACGCCTCGCCCGCCTACACGGTCCGTCGCGCGTCCCTCCGCGCCGCGGGACGTTTAAAACACGCCTCGCCCGCCTACACGGTCCGTCGCGCGTCCCTCCGCGCCGCGGGACGTTTAAAACACGCCTCGCCCGCCTACACGGTCCGTCGCGCGTCCCTCCGCGCCGCGGGACGTTTAAAACACGCCTCGCCCGCCTACACGGTCCGTCGCGCGTCCCTCCGCGCCGCGGGACGTTTAAAACACGCCTCGCCCGCCTACACGGTCCGTCGCGCGTCCCTCCGCGCCGCGGGACGTTTAAAACACGCCTCGCCCGCCTACACGGTCCGTCGCGCGTCCCTCCGCGCCGCGGGACGTTTAAAACACGCCTCGCCCGCCTACACGGTCCGTCGCGCGTCCCTCCGCGCCGCGGGACGTTTAAAACACGCCTCGCCCGCCTACACGGTCCGTCGCGCGTCCCTCCGCGCCGCGGGACGTTTAAAACACGCCTCGCCCGCCTACACGGTCCGTCGCGCGTCCCTCCGCGCCGCGGGACGTTTAAAACACGCCTCGCCCGCCTACACGGTCCGTCGCGCGTCCCTCCGCGCCGCGGGACGTTTAAAACACGCCTCGCCCGCCTACACGGTCCGTCGCGCGTCCCTCCGCGCCGCGGGACGTTTAACACACGCCTCGCCCGCCTACACGGTCCGTCGCGCGTCCCTCCGCGCCGCGGGACGTTTAAAACACGCCTCGCCCGCCTACACGGTCCGTCGCGCGTCCCTCCGCGCCGCGGGACGTTTAAAACACGCCTCGCCCGCCTACACGGTCCGTCGCGCGTCCCTCCGCGCCGCGGGACGTTTAAAACACGCCTCGCCCGCCTACACGGTCCGTCGCGCGTCCCTCCGCGCCGCGGGACGTTTAAAACACGCCTCGCCCGCCTACACGGTCCGTCGCGCGTCCCTCCGCGCCGCGGGACGTTTAAAACACGCCTCGCCCGCCTACACGGTCCGTCGCGCGTCCCTCCGCGCCGCGGGACGTTTAAAACACGCCTCGCCCGCCTACACGGTCCGTCGCGCGTCCCTCCGCGCCGCGGGACGTTTAAAACACGCCTCGCCCGCCTACACGGTCCGTCGCGCGTCCCTCCGCGCCGCGGGACGTTTAAAACACGCCTCGCCCGCCTACACGGTCCGTCGCGCGTCCCTCCGCGCCGCGGGACGTTTAAAACACGCCTCGCCCGCCTACACGGTCCGTCGCGCGTCCCTCCGCGCCGCGGGACGTTTAAAACACGCCTCGCCCGCCTACACGGTCCGTCGCGCGTCCCTCCGCGCCGCGGGACGTTTAAAACACGCCTCGCCCGCCTACACGGTCCGTCGCGCGTCCCTCCGCGCCGCGGGACGTTTAAAATACGCTTCGCTCGCTCATACACGGTCCGTCGCGGGTCTCTCCGCGCCGCGAGACTATTATTAGCTTCGCTCGCTCATACACGGTCCGTCGCGGGTCTCTCCGCGCCGCGAGACTATTATTAGCTTCGCTCGCTCATACACGGTCCGTCGCGGGTCTCTCCGCGCCGCGAGACTATTATTAGCTTCGCTCGCTCATACACGGTCCGTCGCGGGTCTCTCCGCGCCGCGAGACTATTATTAGCTTCGCTCGCTCATACACGGTCCGTCGCGGGTCTCTCCGCGCCGCGAGACATCACGCTCATAAAGTTAAGCGTATAAAAAATCTTGTCTGCAAAAGACATCATCAAGGGAATAATTTGTAATTCTTTTCAGCAATTACATTTCCATTAAGCAAGAAAAGTCAAGAAACATTTCGACTATATTGCAACAACGTCGTAAAATTAATGCAATATAGTTGAAATGGCTTCTTGATTTATCTTGCTTAATGGCAATGAAATCACACTGCATTGCCACGAGTCTCAATGTGGCTCGAGACTCCTAGCTGACCCGGAGATGGAAGTGGATTTTGTGGCCTGAAGCGCTTAAAAGAAAGTGGTGAGTGTAATTCATTTTCACGTACTATGTCACTTATGTCATAAAATTTTCTATCTCTTCTGTCTTTACTTAATCGAATCGTTCATTTGAATGTTTCAGAAAATAACGACGCAGAAGGTGACATCGGAGCAGCGAGGGAATCGTGCGTAGCTGACATTCCGAGCAGCCTGAGAGGAGGAGGAGGCCTAGGATAGGCATCGGGCATCGGCGTACCAACACTTCTGGTAAATGTTACTTTTTATTTTTTCTAAAGATATTATAGAATCTCTCTTTTCGTTTGTGCTTATTCAGTTGCTACATTAAACCGTGTTTCGGAATTTAAATTAATAAAAAGAAATATTTTGAAAAATTTGATTCAAGTTGATTCTAACGTAGAGACCTTTTTCGAAGAAGTAATTTAAAATATAATATTAATCTGAATAACGAATAAGATGTTCGATGCGCGTGACACGTATTTAATCGATTCGATTATTTTTATGTTACAGAAAATATCCGCGCGGGAAGGAGCATCATCTTCGCATCGAGGGAACACGAGTGACATCGAGCAGCCTGAGAGGAGGTGGAGGCCTGGAAGAGGCATCAGGCGCCGGCGGAACAACATGCGGTAAATATAATTGGTTTATACATATTGTGTCTTTCGCGGAAAGTTTAACCAATCGGTTTTTCAATCGAATAGTAAAGATAGTCAGAGAGTAGAAATTAAAAAAGAGTTTAATTTTTTAAATTCTATTTTGAATTCTTGTGTTCAGTAAATAGAGTATACTTTCAAGAAATTAAACGTGTTTTTTTATTAAATTTATTTAATTAAAAGAAATATAGAATTCCGTGTTTTACCTTCGGTAATTATTTTTCGAAATAAAGACTGTCTCTTTTCTTCCCTGCTCTAATCTGGATTATATGTTTGATTGTTACAGAATCATCGTAGCGACGTTGCAGATACAGCTCCGCTGCTGCGCATCGGTGTCGGTGAGTTTTAGCGTAGGGAAGTGTGGAGAAATAAGCGTAGGTGGTCCGGACTCGCACCAGGGGCAAAGTCTGTAATGTGATTTAGGCCGGTATTCATAGTCAGATCTCATTTCAAGACCGTCTTAAGTAATATCTTAAGATGCTAATACGGCTCTGTGATTGGTTAATGGCATCTTAAGATCGTACTTAAGGGGATCCTGCAGTGACAGGCGAACTTTCTCGATGTCGATAATGTCAACCTTTCTAAGGTCTGTTCTTTGCAGCTGAACTGGCTGCACTAGTTCAGAGTTTATCTTTTTTACACCACATTGGAAGGAAAAGGATGAACTCTGAACTAGTGCAGCCAGTTCAGCTGTAAAGAACAGACCACTAATTTTGTTTTCCCTATATCTGTCTTTGGCCGGTATTCATAGTTGGTTCTTATATTTAAGACCATCTTAAGTACAATCTTAAGATGTCATTAACCAATCACAGAGCCGTATTAGCATCTTAAGATATTACTTAAGACGGTCTTGAAATAAGATCTGATTATGAATACCGGCCTTTGTCTAACGAAATGACATCTGTCCTTGTTTGATTGCTCGCCATCTCTCGCAATATTCGGCAACTACTGTTGCTGCTCTTCTTGTCATTCTGCATCCGTATTTGCATTACTAAAATAATTTTTCGATGGATCTTTTTTTGTACGCATTGAATCTTACTTCTACTTGCACGATATTATTCCTACATATGTTTTCCCAAGGGCAGATGATAAACATTATGTATGTATAAACTGCAGAATTTTTGTTTTAAGCAACTATTGTCGTCAGGTGACAGCTGTATGTGCCCAAATAAGTAATATTTTTAATTTTTTGGTGTTTTTGATATAAAATCGCGTTTGTTACCCTAGATTTTTGTGCGGACTTTAATTCTGTAAAAGATTTTTGCTATTCTATAAAGCCAATTAAAAGATCCATCGAAAAACGATAATGTCGGTAAATCATACGGCTGCAGGATCCCCTTAAATATAAGATTCGACTATGAATACCGGCCTTAGTCCGGACTCAATCCTAGGGGCAAAGTCTGTCGGTAATCAAAGCACGGAAATGCTGGTCTCGACTTTTGAGAGGCCATTGGCTATCTGTCTATTAATCTGTGACGTAGTGATCGGGGAACACCACACGTCACACGACCACACTCTCACACTCACAGACAAACTATATAACTAATAATAGACATCTCACCGTATTAGGGCCAATTTCACCAACCACGGTTAGCTTAACCGACGGTTAAAGTTAGCAGGATTGACCAATAGAAATGAATCCACCCTGCTTTCTATTGGTCAATCCTGCTAACTTTAACCGTCGGTTAAGCTAACCGTGGTTGGTGAAATTGGCCCTTAGCCGTGTCAAAAGATGAAAGGTGTATCGATGGGCGCGTTCAGAGCACTGGATTAGTTGCCAAATGTTGCAGTAGAGGGTACTACCACAGTGGGCTCCGGGCTCCGGGAGCTGAAGTTGGTCTACCCTCTCTATGCGAGTTGGAGTTGGAGCCGTTGGAGGTTGAAGCTCCTGCTCCTGACAGCTCCTGACTCCTGACGCTCTTGTTTTTTTCATAAATGGCAATTTATGTTGTTTGATGTATAAATAGTTATTAGTTTCGCTCGAGAAGTGTGCATTTATGTTACTATGTCGAAAGCTAAAGTCTCGGCGGAATGGAGGAAGAGAGTAAAGTCGGAGTACATGCGATTGCGGCAAATGAAACGCTATAAACGAGCGGATGAAGTCAAGATCGCGTGGAATCAGAATCGTAAGGTTATGACAGGTAAGTGGTGTTTTTCCTATACGTGAAAATAGATACGTGTTTCTTTGTATCTGAAAGAATTTATTTTAATCAGTATATTTTTGGTTTTCTTCCATTTCTGTTAATTTTATGTCAATTTTTTATCCGTTAAACTTACAGTTGTAATGTTAAAATGTTAATAGCTCCAATGTTAACATATAACTTTGTTTTCGTAATAAATATCTAGGATTGTTTATTGAATAGAACTCCTTGTGGCTGAACAAAAACGTTGGACAGATGGAAAGGCAATGTGGCTGACAATACAAGATATTCCACCTCATCTTTCCTGTATGAAGAAAGCCGAAATTACTAGTCCTGATGGCGATGTGCAAAGTTGTCCTGTAAAAATTATTAATGCAGTGACCCCCATACCAACCATGTATACATGGGCTCCTATTCAGCAGAATTTTATGGTGGAGGATGAAACCGTTTTGCATAATATTCCTTATATGGGCGATGAGATTTTAGATCAAGATGGTACTTTTATCGAGGAACTTATAAAAAATTATGATGGAAAGGTACGGAGGACAGTCGAAACTTGCATTAGTAATCGTGTGATGAATTTTGTTATCGCCAACTTTGTTGTTGCAGGTCCACGGTGACAGAGAATCTGGTTTCATGGATGATTCCATCTTTGTTGATTTGGTGAATGCTTTAGCGAATTACGAGAAAGAAGATAAGGACAAAGAACAAACAAAGAAAGGAAAAGAGTCTTTAAAAGAAAAAGAAAATCAAAAAGAAAACGACAAGAAGGATGTTGAAATGAAGACTGAGCTCAAGATAGACAAAACTGAAGGTGGAAAGACAGCAGCTACTCCGTTTCCATCAATGCATATATTTAATGTAAGGAAATTAAATATTACAGTAAGATATTAGTATAATCCTATAACATTGCTCTACAATTATCATTTTCAGGCAATATCAAGCATGTTTCCTGATAAAGGAAGACCTGAAGAATTAAAGGAGAAATATATTGAATTGACAGAAAGATCTGATCCAAATGTTTTACCGCCGGAATGTACGCCCAATATAGATGGTATAAAAGCACGGAGTGTACCTAGGGAACAAACGATGCATTCTTTCCATACTTTGTTCTGCAGGAGATGCTTCAAGTACGACTGCTTCTTACATCGTGAGTATACTGCAATGAAGCGATCTTCTTAACTATTTAAGTTGTATTTTGTGAAGTATTAATCATAAAAAATAGTATTATCTTTAATACTTATTATCTATTCACTTCTTAATATTAACTTAATATTAACTAGTTCTTAATATTCATTTCTTAATAGTATTTTTAGCGGTAGAGTAAAATTAATACCACAAAAAAAGAAATACTTCGCTGAAATACATCTTACTAAATAATTGTATAATATTTAAAGTGTCCTAAATTGAAAGTTTATTAATTACAATAATTTGTGATTCCTGATTTATCGTAGCAGCCAGGGGGACCTCGCCGCAAGGTAAAGAACATTGCATACAAACTAATGCATTATCGATCGGAAGCTTTTTTTTGTTTAGCACAGAGGCATCGTCAAGGGCTCATCTGAAATCATATTTCATTCATCGTTCATCGCTGTGTCCACTAAATTTCTCTCCATTCAACTATGCCGAATTAGTCGACGAGAGTACATTCATAGTGAGTTTATGATATTGCTTGTAGGTCTTCAAGCTTGCCATCCAGGTCCGAATTTGCTGAAGCGGAAAGGACCCGATTTGAAACCATTTGCGGAGCCATGTGGGACAGAATGTTACATGCATTTGGTACGCTACGTATTATGCTATATTCCATATAACAGAATGTCTATTCTCAAAGTATAGATTTGTTGATACCGTACCATTTTATGTAGGAAGGGATGAAGGAAAAGCTGGCGGCACAAGCAGCAGATATAAAAGAGGATGAAGGCGACGAGAAACGCGGTGGTCCTAGGAAGGTACGAAAACAAGCAAGCGTTGATTCTGGAAATGAAGCAAGCAGCGAGGATAGCAACGACAGCAATAAGTACAGTCAAGGAGGCAGTTGTCAAGGTTAATATGTATAACTCGTCACCAGGAGATTACACGTATATATTTAAATAAAATTCTAACAAGTTTTATTACTTAAATTAGACTTTAAGCAAAACGTTAACAAAAACTCCAAGCCTGAGGAAACGATGGAGGATCAAGCGCAACCTGAAAATCAGACACCCTTCACCCTATTAGGAATTGGCAAACGAAGTAAGACAGAAAGCGAATTCTCATGGACAGGTTCGGAGCAGAGCTTGTTCCGAGCACTTCACAAAGCCTTCCCCGGTAATCCGTGCGCGTTAGCTCAAATCATGTTGACGAAAACTTGCCAAGAGGTGTATGAATTCGCACAAAAAGAGGCTTCGGACATCCCCGCTATAGAAAATCTGAAGGACTTTACGCCACCACGAAAGAAGAAGAAGAAGCACCGATTATGGTCCATGCATTGCAGAAAGATACAACTTAAGAAAGATTCTGGTACGTTCATTGATCGATTTCAAAAGTTTTAAGCCCATGTTTCTTTTGATTTCTAATTAATTTCTTTCGACAGGTGCTAATCATGTGCATAATTTCGCACCTTGCGATCATCCGGGTCGCCAGTGCGATAACTCGTGTCCCTGTATCCAGGCGCAGAACTTTTGCGAGAAATTCTGTCAGTGCAGCAGCGAATGCCAGAATCGATTTCCCGGTTGTAGATGCAAGGCTCAGTGCAATACTAAACAATGCCCGTGTTACTTGGCCGTAAGGGAATGCGACCCGGATCTTTGTCAGACGTGTGGCGCTGATCAATTCCATATCACGAAAATATCTTGCAAGAATGTCAGCGTGCAACGTGGTCTTCGTAAGATTAATAGACTTTGAATGTCGTCTACTTTGTTAGAAACAACAAAGATATACGAAAGATAAGAAAATGTTATTTGTAGATAAGCATCTTCTGATGGCACCCTCAGATGTAGCAGGTTGGGGGATTTTCCTGAAAGAGTCAGCGGCGAAGAATGAATTCATCTCCGAGTATTGCGGGGAAATTATTAGTCAGGATGAAGCCGATAGAAGAGGAAAGGTATATGACAAATATATGTGCAGTTTTCTTTTCAACCTCAACAATGGTAAGTACAATATAAATGCAGCAAATGTAGTCAATGACCAAGAAGAAGATGGATTAAAAGATATTTTCTAGACTTTGTCGTTGACGCAACAAGAAAAGGGAATAAAATAAGATTCGCCAATCATTCGATAAATCCCAATTGTTATGCGAAAGTAATGATGGTGAACGGTGACCACAGAATAGGTATTTTTGCCAAAAGAGCAATCCAACCTGGTGAAGAATTATTTTTTGACTATAGGTATATCACTGTGATATTAATTGATTCATCACAACCACATGATTGAAACTGTATAAATTATGACAATTTTTAGATATGGACCGACGGAGCAACTTAAATTTGTCGGTATCGAACGGGAAATGGAATTTCTTTAAGGATTCATATTTTATATATATATATATATATATATATATATATATAATCACACGCATATAAGTAATATGTTAAATTGATGCGCATACAACTGAAATATTAGGAATGAAATAAATACGAAATAAACACTTGTCTGACTCATTTATTAATAGAAGAATGTTTCTTCATTTTTAAATGTTAAAAATCTATATTTTTACTTTGTCTAATCAAAATAGAACGAATTTCTAGTATTACAATATTAATATAGATTTTTTGTGTATGTAACAAAGAAATGTAAAAGAAATTTCAATACTAGAAGACTTTAATTTCAGTTTTTTTCTAAATATAAGTTTGTGATTAAATATAGCATCATCCAATGTGTTTGCGAAAAACTATTATAGCAATACTGCTACAATACCGCAAAAGTAATTGTAAAATATAAATATTTGATGGATAATTAACAGATGAATAATCAATTTTAATTGTAAGCGGAAGTATTTATCAATCTCGTTTTTTAGTTATATACATATGCCATTTATTAAAAAGAGTTTTATGGAAAAAAAACCATTCCTGTACTCTTTTTGTATAACGTACATATCAATTTATAATTTATAATTACGAGAATAAATATATTTGTTACAATTTGTAAAATAAAAGGATACACCTTCATTCGTATATATATATATATGTATGTGCTACTATGAGAATATCATTTGCTACGATGTATCTCAAGAATTGTCCTTTTTGAGTTGTTTGCAGAAGAAATTTAAATTAAGAACTAATATATAGCTATAATACTTTTGCCCCTCTATAATTATATAGTTTATACACTAAAATCGTATTTAAAAATAATATTACAAAATTTTAATTATTTAAAATATTTATTTTCTAAAAAACTTTGTTTTTTTTAGTTATATCATTTGCAGCAAATAAGCGATGTATTTATTTAATTTATTATCATGTAACTATAGTCAATTAATTAATTTTTAATTAGTTCGCTGAGGAAATTACCCAGATATTTATAGCAGGATGATATCTAAAGACGTCTTAATGACTTATATAAACCCGAAGTCGTCAATTGCATTTTCCAATATACATATATAAATACCACCGAGTAACTGACAAAGTTTATTCCAAGAAGGTATATGTACGATAGATCAATTGTATACGTTCGAATCTTTTTATATCCAAAGATTACATTTCGTATTTATTTATTTATTTGTTATCTATATCGTGTAAGATATTGTATACAAATTTTATACGCAGCATAACGAAATATTACGTGACAAGAAATCATTAAAATCTCATCACGGTTTCTTTCAGAAGCAGCTACGACAGCCCGATGTGATCGAGCTTTTCATATTGTGTTACTTTAATTTCAAATCAATTTCAAGTCTGGTGATTAATGAAAGGAGATTGCGTCGAAGACAGGCAAACGTGCCTTGAAATTGCGAGTCGCCTCTCTTTCACGGTGATCACGCCTGGGATTAAAGCGTCACGAGTGACGAGTGACGAGCTTTCGAGTATCGCGCAGCTTACAACGGAGTTACCGCGAAGGGATTGTAGGGAAGCATCTCGCGGCGATCCCGACGTGGGAATTCAGCCACCAGTTGCAAGCTTCGCGGCTGCGAAGGCGGTCGGACGGAAAGCCCGTCGAAAAGGTTAGATTAGGAGACCTCTATAAAGAAAAGTATTTCTTTCCGAAAATTAATACGCATACATTTTAAATTAATACAATTAATACAATAAATTCGGCCGCATTTAAGTAGTAGAGCTTTCGCTCCTTGAACCTACTCAAAAATTAATTCGTGATTGATATGCATAGTGAATCGAAAGCTTAATTTTGATATTAATTTCTCGCCGATACGAGTCGCGCGAATGTTTCTTCGCCCGTCGCCGCCTCCTCTCTTCCCCACAAAAAAAGAAAATAAAAAGGGAAACAAATCGAGAATAAACAAACGATTAATAATGACTGCACTGTCGAACGGAACCGTGCGCCTGGCGACGGCAATGGTGAAAATTCGCGCGTTAAAAATTTAATTGGATCCGAACTGGGGGTAAATATTTACACTCGCGTATATTGGATTCGCCTGCGATCCTCTGCGATCTGGATTTCGATGTGCGCAGGGACGAGTAGCGCGAAATCGAATCGCTTTCTTAGATGGTAAATTCGGGGAATTTGGAAACGTCGCGCGACGCGCAACGGATAAACATGTCGTGAAGAAGGTGAAGTGTACGAGAAAAGCGACGTCGCGCCGTCGATGATACTCGACTCGTCGAAAGAAACCAATTTGGATTGAGGCCAGGCCTGAGGAAATCTCATCCGCGAGCATGGAGGAGGAAGGTAATTTTTTTTCAGTGAAGAAACTAATTAGAGCTTTGTGTTAAGATTGCAGAAAGTAGACGACATTTTTTTATTGCAAATTATTCGCTCTCAAATTGTCAAGCGATTAATTGTTAAATACTGATTGACATCGTAATTATTTCTTAAGGAACTTTTTAATTAGATCAGAAGATTACTCCACCCTCATGGGAGGATAAAACTTGGGTTATTAAAGATTATTAATCAAAATTTTATAAGTGATTTAAATGTGTGAAAACCAACATTTTCTACGCAAATAGTGGCTTGTGAAAAAGAATCTCGATGCAATGTCATCAACACATTGAAAGACACCGCGCGAGTTTGATTATAATCGGGAATGTCTGACTGAAAATTGCTATAATAAGTAAATATCATATTTTTCATAAATTTTCTCATGATTTTGTTTAGCCCAATTAATGGTATTAAAATTATGATTTACATTATTTTATTATATTTGGATTTTTGTTATATAAATATACATATAATTATTTAAACAACACGTGTCATTTAACGTCAGATATTGAGTATAGATAATTAAGTATAATTATTGCATATAATTAGTCAAATGTTAATAAAACACATGTAAATTCAAATATGAATTTAATATTCTAACGTGTGATGATGTGTAACGTACTACCGGAAATCTTCAGCGAATGTTGGCAACAAAAATGTGTTACAGACAAACAACGTTGTTGCATTAAATTTGAATTTATGTAATCTAAGAAAGAATTATTTATTATTTTCTGACTTTTTATAAAGTTATAATTATTATAATATTCGTAATTCAATATGACAGTCGAGAACAAGCTGCATATTACAATATAAATATAAATATTGTACTTTTGTGACAGTAGCGATTTTTCGACAGTATTAAATTATAATGAAAAAGTGCTTTTATTATATGATGCGACAGTTTATAGAGATGCATCATTCTTTTGCTATTATAAATAAAATCTATATAAAAATATAAATACGATGGCGCATTCAATCATCGGAAAATTATGATCTTTACATTACTTTTGTGAAAAAAATAAAAGCTTTATTTAAGAAATTGTTCGTTAACGGTAACAAAACATACTGAAACACTTTAGGCGTTATTAAGAATTGCATGAAAATTTGTAGTGTTTATAGAAATCAATTTAATTTATTAAACATCATAAAATTTATATCACAAAAGTTACAAAAATACAAACTATTATTTTAAAAATCGTAGAAACCTGTGAAATATTAATGAATCGTTTATAAAATTGAATGATTGCATAAAGTTGAATTTAATTTTTATTTAGTATTTTAGTTCTTTAGATTTATCATACGAATTAAACGCCATATCTAATAACTGTAACTTTATTAAATAACGTTACGTATATGCGTATAATATATAGTACCGAGTGGCTTTTTTTGTCGCAGAAATTAATTAAATTTATGTAATTTTAATAATAATCTTTGTATGATTTAAGTTTGAAATTAAATTCCGTTGCGTTAGAGAGCGTAAGCCTCGAGAATAACATAAAACCGATAGAATTCACTTCATCTAATTAAACTTAAAACAAATTTACTCGGGAACAAATTGTTCATATATAATTGTAAATAAAATATGTCTATATATACTTTTTTCTCTTGTACAATCTCTATTTGTACATATAAGAAAAATAATATAAAGAATAATTGAAAAGTAATTATAGAAAAATAACTTTTGCATTATTTTTTTACAAAAAGTAAAATTGCGATTAGATTATACAATATTCTATAAACAGATTTTATATACGATTATTTCTATGATTATTATATGGATAATTCTTTTATTTCCTGAAACTTTATTTTTTGTAAAAAAAACACTTGAAAATTATTCTTTTAATTATTTTTAATTATTTTCCTTATTATTTTACATGTATACAAACAGAGATTATACAAGAGAGAGAAAACATATATGAATTTATGTTATATATAATTATATATGAAACATTTTTTCTCTCGGATATTTATAAAATTTATAGCGTGTGTTTAAAACACTACGTTATAAATCTATGTTACTATATGTTATAAATATACGGTATAAATATTATAAATAAACTTATTTTGAGTTTTATTGGATGAAGTCTCTACCGGTTTTTATGTTATTTTTAAGTATGCTAATGCGTTACGTCATAAAAACCGCTTTTTTTGTTATAGATGCGAAATGTTTCTCGTCCGTAAAATATTCCTCGCATAATTTTTATTCCGTGTACGAGACTGCACGTAGATATATGCGCGAACGTATTCATTTCAATATATTCACATTTTAATAAATAGTTGTTTTTTTTTAAATATATTTATATACGGATATCAGTATACGTCATATAAACTGCAAGAAATGTGATGGCAAAGAGGGCCTGTTTAAACAAGTCGCATAGGACTGCGTTTAATTCTCGTGACTCTTTGATCCGGATATTTTCTCTTTTCTCTTCTTTTTCCCTCGCGTGTGCGAGATATTCCGCGAGAAACGAACGAACGAGCGTAAATTCCCTGAATTTAAAGCGCACCTGGATCCGCGACTGCGAGCGCTATATACCGGTATTCCGCATCGATGTTTCGCGACACGTGATAATCCGGTCTTCCGTCTTCTCTCGCGTGTTTCATAATCAGTATAATCACGTCACTGCGTTGTATCGTCTTTCAAGTTTCATAAACAATTCTCGAGGAAACAGGACCGCTTAACTCGCGTGTTGCCCTTGCGAAACATATATCTCCCAGTATCGCTATTGCACTCGCATAAAAAGCATATCTTTAATGCGGGAAGATATATTATATTTATTTATTTGCCATCGAGTTACAGCTTACTTTTTCATTTTATAACAGAGGAGAAACATTAATATTAATCTGCTTTTCCTGACGCTTAATTTGCTTGAAAGCTTATCTTGCTCCATATCTGTAACAAGAGACGCAGTAGTCACATTTATATATCAAAAAGAAAAATCGACCTTATATATCGTCAAATGTACACTTATAAGAGAGTATGATAGATGTGCACTTGGTATATTCGGTATTCAATATTTTACTGTAATACAAAATTAATTATAATTAATAAAGTAATAATTCTCAACGCAATATAATCTAACTATAATCGAATAATCAATAGCCGTTGAATGCGTAACTGCTTTTTTCATAGGTGCAAAGATTAATTTATATCTCATTGCGCATCGTGAATAACTTATAAACTTTCGGGGGACATCGCAGTTCCCCGGACGTTTCCTGCTGCTAATTTTGTCATCGCGCGTAGAATCGCACGCGACGGCGATAAGACGATTCAGAAAGCGGAGCCAAGTTCCAAATTCTCGTGCGGTCCACGGTTTATTTTGATCCTTCGCTCGGCCATTTATTAACCACGGCGTGTATGTAGGTACGTGGAAATAATAGCAGGAGACCCCCGGGTACGTTTACACCGTTTATACAAATCCTGATTGTTATATGAGCGGGTTACGAGCGCGACGTCATCGTGTTTACTTGATACGTGAAAATACGTAATTCCGAAAGCCGCCAGACGATCACGAGCGTATTCCCGAGCGTATGTACGTGTAGTCGAGACTAGCAGCAGCAGCAGCACAACAGCAGCTTCCGTTAAATGCAGCTTTACAGTTCGGGCACAAAGCGAGTGCTTCTGTTCGGATAAAGCGCTTTATACGCGACTTAATCCTTTCATTACTTGTCTCTATGCCCGCGCTTGTGTGCAATATATACGATAATTATCGTAGTGACAGTAATAGCACCAACAGTGCCGTAAACATTCGGGATATTGGCGATATCGTCCCAAATTATTTTAGATCTTTATTTAGGAAGATAAAAATTAATTGTTTGGATATATTAGGATCTTTCACTCAAAAAGTATTTCGTGACGTTCCTATTATTGCTATTATTAATATTATTTTAATAGGGGCAAAAACATTATGCTGATACCACTCTAATAATGCATTTGCAATTCTATTAAAAGTAGAAGATAAAATTGCGTCATATCTGAAGCAAGTTACATGTATCAGTAAAACTCCCGCGTAAAATATAATAAAACTATTAGCAAACTGTTTACAAACCAACGGACGGGTGAAATTAAATGGGAATTTAATGAGAAGATCACTGCAAATCCGATTGGCATAACGAGTTACTAGTTTCACTTCGAATCACCTGCTTTCAATACTTTAACACGATTGCATTACACTTTAATGACTTTCCGCCAGTTGGATTTCAATGTAAAACGATGCGTTTTCGTATAAACCCGCTATAAATTCGCTCGAACGAAAAATACAGGTTCCGAAATATCGAGATAGCGAGTATAAACGTGTGCATGGTTTTGCCGCACCGAAAATATCACGTCGCGCGTCACGAGAACTCGCGTTTGCATTCGATCTCGAACTTGTGTCAAACTCAAAACTCCACAGATGTTAAATTTTAATTAATTATTATAGGATCGGTCACTAGCGTATCATTAAAGTGGCATCTTCCTTCGTTTCTCTCCTGCGTCGCAGGAGGGTATGTTTATGTTACTCGTTCTCTCTCTCTCTCTCTCTTATACATTTTTCCATCTGTTTTAATAATCCATGATTTCTATGACGTTTAAATAAAACAATACAACTATAAATAAATATATTTAAATAAATATATTTAAATATATTTATTTAAATATATTTTTAATTTCAGCCTTTGTGAAAGAAGGTTTATTATGCACAAGAAATGAATGTTGTTATTTGAGATACAGATAGTTTATTTTATATGAAAAGTGCAGCGCGGATGAGAGACGCAAGCTTGAAACAATAAACAACAACGAGCCTCTAACTTTGTGAATCATCGTCTGAATTTTAGCAAATTTCTTCGAAATTGGATTTATCATTTTATATTTCTTTTACCGAAAAGATTATTATTTCTGTGAAAATCGGAAATAGAACTTAAAAATGTGAGCTTTTTACTTCTCGTGAGCCGGACATATTTCTATAAAATGAATAATATTTATACACGATAGAACTAATCTATGGACTAACGTCGTTAATTTTACAAATAGCAGCAACAATATTAATCTTAGGGGATAAAAGTTTATTTATATTATTCAAATAATAATATTGTCGGGGCTACATAATATATAAGAGAAATAAAATGAAGTAGTTGGTTCTAACATTGATAATTTCGTATTACAAAAAATATTACATTTTATGTAACACCTCTGTTGTTACGAAAATTGAAACTTTCATTCAAAGCGACATAACCGCGACGAAGAAGAAAGAAAAGTTTAAACAGCAACAACTTAAATATTATACTGAAAAGCTTTCGTGTAACCAGGTATATTTCACAAATTAACTTTTATTCCGTTCTGAATATTGACAAAAAAAGTCGCCGATACTGTCGCAAAGATATTTTGCCAAACGATTCATGTTGTTTTCCGTTTTGTGCAATTTTGAATTCATATCGGATTCTATTATTTGTACCGCATCGAGATTGCTTGCATAAATGATAATGTCATAGACTGATGAAGCTCTCACAGCGTGCCGGTCGCAGGAGATTTTGCGAATGTATCACCGGACTCGATTCGAAACCGTGATAGACGCTGACGGCCTGATCGTTGAGGCCTGTCGATACCAGTAGCCCTCGCCACTTCGTGTCAATTCTAACGATCACTTGCACGATCGAGACTTCCCTCGACCAATATAATCGACCGATAAACAACCGATCTTTCTTTAACATTCTTCGAACTCTCTCTTATCCGTTTTCGTATTTATTACTTAGACGATTTTTTACTCGAATCACAAATAAAGTTAGTATCAGTTTTATTCCTTAATATATTTAAAAAGATATAAGAAATTTTATTTAAATTACATCTGTTAAATTTTTCTAGCGCTCTCAGATTAATATCATAAAGAGGCAATAATTTTATGTTTAAAAATTAGATAGTAAGAGGTTTAAAGAAAAATAATTCATTGTTAAATCCTAATTATTTTATCATAACAAAATTTTTGCCGCAGGAACAGGACACATTAAGAATCAATAAATTACAATAGGAATGCAAAGGTAGTAGTAAAGGAAATAATGTAAGCTACCTACATTTGTGGAATCGTTAAGTAATCTTTACTTCTGCTTTGAACGCGTATCTTCCCTTTGTCCCATAATATTGAAATTTAAAACATGACAAATGATCTTTTTTCAATCGAAAAAGTAGCGCAGACAGAACAGTGTAGGACAGGTGACCGAATATACGTATCCTTGAAGAGACATGTAGGTAATTGCATAGTAAAGGCTTTCAGCCGAGAGCCCAAAGCATAACCTGCACAATGGAGAACGCGTTGCAACAGAGAACTCGTATCGCTAGGGATTTACTGAAAAAAAGAGAGAAAAAATAGGGCAGCAGCATACCGCGCGCGTGGCCATTTTTATCTTATATTCCGGGCTGGCTCTCCCCGAGGAGACATTCCCAGATGTAGCAAAGCGAGACTACTGTAAAAAAAAATACATATATGTACGCTTAGAATCCCTTACGTGTAATAAATACGTGTTTTGTATCACACTACCTGATGATGAATTCGACACATTTCGCTATATGTACCTTGAGTTTATTTTGTAGGGATCTCATTTCAATTATACACTTTTTTTTACAAAACTACAATTTATGAGATATTTCTTACTGTACGTAAAAGCTTACTTAAGTAATTTTGCTAATTATTAAGATCATTAGTTAATAGGAGTACAACTCTACGTTGAAAGTATAGTAATGAATGTACGGAACTTTAGAAAATTTTTGTGAACATAACTGAAACGCCCAACATGCAGATGTGAGATAAAATATGGACGAGGTTAATAGAATAAAGTTTTTGCATTCTTCCGATTTCTTGTAAGTCTAATTTCATGACTAACAAAAAGATAATTTATATTTTTAGCTTCTTCTATATTCAGAACATTTTAAATATTTATAATTCCATATTCTATATTCTGTGTTTTGTATTATATATTTTCGTATTCTGAATTTTTTTTAATTCTACGCGTATTCTGTGTTGTGTTTCTAATTCTATATACCTAACTCGTTTAATTTATAACGCATGATTTCCGCTTTGTGTTAAATCACTTACATGTAGTTAAAATACTCGCAAACTGCAATTTACGGGAAGAATTCCTTTACGGTATCGGAATGATATTTGAAGGCTTTGAAGCACGCAATATCGAGAACTAATAGTAAAGCCCTACCCAACGTGCCTATGAACCATACCTAACGCTCCGTATTTACTCCAACAGGTTTATTTAGTTTATTCAGCAAAATTACATAGAGTGCGACCACGCTTGCGAGGCATTTGCTATAGCATTTCCTATGGCACGTAAATTGTGGTAGAGGACAAAGTCGAGCATGCATTCATTTAGAACAATATGTCGAATATAATACAATAACAATATAAGAATGTTATGTCGAAGGTAATACGATACAATTGTGTCTCGCGCAATTAAAAACATTAGTAAATAGCGAGCATTAACACATTGTCGAAGTGGTCGATTGTGTCGTATGACAAAGTGCGATGAATTGCACGGATTTATAATATCAACTCGTTGAGATACTCGCAAAATATCTGGGATTATTTAATGGCGTTTTTGTCGTGCTCAATACATAAAGCTTTATTCAAAACGGAGTTAGGGGTATACCGAGGGGTATACCTACTGAAAGAATAAAAATTTTAACGATACTGAAAGAATCTGTTTCGAATTATTATGTGAATAGCTGGTTATAAATAACATTAATGTTTAAATGCTGTTAACGTTCGATGACATATGATATATTAATTATGAATGCAGCGGATTACCTACATGATATACTATTGATGTATTCTATCAATTTTTACGCAATGTTATGAAATTGATATCTCTCTCTAATTATTATTCTGTTTTATTCAGTTTTGATACAAATAAATTTAAATGGAAATAAAAATGTAAAAACACATTTACATGATACGCATTGCCTGGCGACAGTACGTTAAACACGATAACGTCGTGTAAATATTTACGAACATCGACAATGTGATCTTCCATTTGATGTCGCATCTCGCTTCTTATACTACTATCATGTACTACTATCGATCAATCGTAAAAGGTTAGTAGTTGTATTTTTCAAGAAAGAAATTATGTTGAAATCATATAAGAACATTTCAATAATTTTAACACTAAAATAGTGAATTTTTTTATGCTGAATATATATCTATAGCAGAATTCTCTAATCACAAAAGAAAAATTCCTAAAGAAAACAATTTTGATAAATATTTTTCTATATTTTAATGTCAATTTTGTTTTTAAGGAGAATATATAATTGTGAAAAAATTTAATTGTGCTGCTTTGTCTCATTGATTAAGATAGCTACCTTTTAAAAAATCTTAAATGGCAATAGAAGTCGAGTGACACATTGTTTTAAAAGTATCTTAATTTTCTTTACAACTACGTCTTGTTCTTTTTTTTATTTAGACAAGCTGTAATTTGGTTTCTTGAGAAATCACATTTGGAAGTCTTAGATAGAGTGAAAACTGAAAAGTTTGGTAAGTGTTCGAAATGTCCTCAAGCAGTCTCCGTACAATGATAAAGTCCCTGTTCAAAGTTGTTGCAGACATTTTGGAACATTTCCGACGTTATTCTACTATCACTCATCTACTATTTTTTGACATACATAGATCTTGTACGAAATCCGGCATTGTGGTACAAATTTTATTTTTTAAATGTCCCCGAAGGAAAAAAATTTAATGGACAAAAATCAGATGACCTTATAAATCGCTCAATCGAATCTTTCCCAAAAGATAGCGGTTGAGAGTGCAGTAGAATAGTGCCGGAAATGTTTCGAAATGTCTGCAGCAATTTTGAACGGAGGCTGTATATTATTGCATGGAGACTGGTAGAGAATGATTCGAGCATTTATTGAGTGAATTTTTCTATAAGTTAGGAATTTTCTGTTTGTAATGATTTCTAAATGCGATTTCTCCAGAAACACTTGACGCAAATTAAAAAAGACAAGAGATAATTGTAAAGGGAATTGAAAGATATTTAAAACAATGTATCACTTGACTCCTATTGTCAATTAAGATTTTTGAAAGTCTAGCTACCCTAATCAAGACAGCACGATTGAAAATTTATCACAATTGTATATTCTTCTTAAAAGCAAAATTTATATATTTCGGCATATTTCGCACAAATTAGTCGAGCAATAAAAAACATCGACATGGAAAGTCTTTAGGCTTATCCTGTATATTAAATTGACATTATATTTGAGAATAATTTTAGTTTAGAATATAATTGCAAAAATGCAATTAGTTATGCAATCATGTATATCGACAGTTCTAACAGTTAAGGGACTTTGAACATATGAGTTTTCGATTAAATACAAATTCCAATGCGGGACTCTACTCAATGCTCGCCAACCGCGAGAAATTAACGAGTCGAGGTTTTAGTTCATCGGCGATGAACTTGAACCGAGTTAACAACAATTGAAATTGACCTCGTAATAGCGGATGAGCGCTTACCAATTCTTCTATTAACAATATAAATGTTCTAAGATATATGTTATCAACTTCGTAGACAATTTTATACGCGGCATTATATAGCTTTTAGTAATAAGTTGTTGATAATTTATTTAAAGATGATTTTATTAATATTATACTAATTTCTCTCGTTTCTATTTTTTTTTATAGAGATTCTTACATAAATACACATTAATTAATGATTCTAAATTAGTTATTTATTCATCACTTATTTGAATTGTAAATTTATTTAGATATATTTATTCTCTCTTTGTAGTATATATTAAATCAGATATGACTTTCCTGATATTACTTTCCTAGAACAAAATGCGAACACAAACGGATATAAAACGCGACGGAAAGTTTACTTTCGAAGTTTTCATTCGGTCCAGTATTTTTATTCACGCTCGCAAAGTGGTCCATTCTGTGAAATTGGAGCTGAAGTTGAATCGATGGGTATCACATCCTCTCTGGACACTCTCAATACAGACCTCAATCGAGACAAAGACAAGCATTTTATTAATACATTTTATCTTTGATCAATATTCGCTAGAAACCTTTCGTTATCATCCTTCGGTGATTTCCGCGACAACAGAAGTTTATTCAAACAAGACACCGAGTTAATTAAATCACAATTCGGGCCGGAAGTAATCTTCGTCTCAAGATAAGGGATAAAATATAGAAACGTACATAAAGAACAAAGAACTCTATCTCGTGAGGCTAAAAGATTGACTTGAAACAAAAATATTAAATATAATATCGTAATATTTTATCGTAGATTTTATTGTATTATCAAAAATTGTTTTTTGAAATTAGTCTACATTTTATTATATGAAATGCTCTTTTAACCAAGATCGAAAATAGTTCTTGCTGACTGACCAGAGCTGCTGGGAATACCATTCGCGTATTCTCTTCAATACCGTAAACGTTTGCACTTTGCGCGTTTTCCGGATTCAGCCCATCATCGGTTTCCGCTCACTGCTGCAGCGTGTGATTCCAGCTGGCAAACGGATACAGTTATATAGTCACACATAGGAAGTACGCAGGTTCTACACATACGTACGAGCAACTGGAACTCTCGACTCCCATACAGAAATTGATAATACGCAGAACTAATATTATACTGTTATCAAACTGATTTTAGTTATTAACTGATCTTAGATATACTCGTTTGGGTGAAATGATTACAAAAACAACGCATTCTTTTATGAACGATGACATTTAATATCAAAAATTGTCACAAGTACAAGTCTTTAGTATATGACGTCTGTTAAAAAAATTATCCAAACTGGAGATGTATTGTATATTAAAATACCGAGAACACGCTCGTCGTTATGACGAAGCAGAATTGGTATGCGCGGATTTGTATACAGGTTATTTCTAAAAGTTACGTCTCTATACACTGTCAGGCTATTATAGTAAGTCAATAAAGCTTGTTGTGTTTTCTTTCGTGGCGATTCCTACGATGTCTGAAAGCCATGGCACGTGTATCGAGCTCTGTTTCAAGATTAGCAAAATGGCTAGACGTTTGATTTGCTAAGAATAGCATACGGGGATGATTCTGTAGGGTCTCTCAGGAGTGGATGCTTCACTTGTTCACTCGTTTTAACTCGTCAAACATTTTTTTGACTAAAAGCGGGATATCACAAGTGTGGCAGCCTCCATATTCGCCGGATTCAGCCTCGACTTTTTTTTGTTTCCGAAGCTTCAAAAAGATTTTAAAGGGGCACGGAATTGATAACGTTCGATTTGAAATCACTGAACAAAATTTGAAAAGAAAACTTATAAGTTTCTGAAATAATTTTGAGAAGCGTTTTCAACAATAATGGTAGAAACGATGGGCTGTAAAAGTTATCCAAGTTGCTGCAAAAGGAGCTTATTCTGAAAAATACTAAATTTTTAATTCAATAAGTCGTGCAGTCTATACATGTCACATCATCCGGATATTTTTTAGCAGACCTCGTAAATCATAATAAAAGAAACAGAAGATTAAATTTTCAATTTCTTTTTAGTGTTCGGTTTTCTTTTCTTTTTTTAAATACCTACCGTTCGCACAATTATTTCCAACTCTATTTCGCTAATGATGACAAAAATATGACAGATACTTATATGTATGTAAATTCATCTAAAGAATTAACGGATACGTATTAATTAATTAACTTGTTACACATTTTACTGCACCGAATAATATTAATTAATCTATTTAGTCACTTTTTATGATTTGAAGATTACCGCTTATTTCGATACAACAACGCAAATTAGCAGATAACGTGCATGGTGCATGTATTCTAATAACAAATAACACTCGAGTGGTTACTGTTGTATAACGATATTGCCAGGTTAATGATAACGGTATCACGCGATATTTCGCGTCGAAAGCTTTCGCCTCCTTTGAACAGCTAATACCGCGCTTTTAACGCGCGTTACCAAGGGGACGCACGAAATGGTACGGTCGTATGAAGGCGTACAAAAATTGATTTCCTAATGCGTTCCCGCTGTACACTTTATCTTGACCTTTTATATACTCAGTATACCTTTCTCAATCGCGTTGAAATACCTCAGCCACGCGAGGACATTTTATTTTCGGGCAATGATATCAATAAACGGAGATGGCGTGGCACGATACGTCTTCTCGCGAATGTGAATCTACTCCCATGTTGCTTATCGCTTACGTACGTACTATCGTTTGACAGCGAGATGCCTGGCACTCGATCTGATACCGAAGAGAAATACATTTGTATTCTCTGAGCGTAAGAAAAGCGTCCGTGGAATAAAATATAAAATTATCTCACGTTACGTCTCACTTACACCGCTCATATGTTGTTACGCGAATATTTGCGAACGCGAGGAAATTTCAAACAGACAATGACGTTGAAATTCGACAATCGGTTTAGTAATTTTTCGGTGTCGGGGAATATAGAGGAGAATCGACAGAGAGATAGCCGGCGTTAATTTATTCAATTTAAAATCGAGTCAATCACGTCTGACTGGGTGTTATCGCGAGAGCGACGCGCATAATCCGATACAGATTGATTTACAAACACGCGTTAATGCGGAGGAGATTAACGCGTTGTCAAGAGGAGATTACACCAGTCATATAAATACGGCGGGAATTCCGAACGTGGATGCACACCCCGCGCGTAGAATGGTAACGCGTCGCGACGCCGCGCCGACTGCCAACCCAATGACACACTTCACAATTAAATATAAAATCGAGTCCGGCGAGCGACTGTCTGTTGCAGCCGCCGTTATCGAACAGGCGCGGGCGTGATAATTAAGCTCGAGGCTGCCAGCGCGCCGCAATTATTACTTGGCTTTCACGGCACAGAGAATTGGCGTGGCCGCAGGAAACATCGTATCAGATATGTGCGTGCGTGAGTGTGTGTGTGTGTGTGTGTGTGTGTGTGTGTGTGAGCGCCTTGCGAAACGCGGCCGTTTCACCGTAAATGCATCCCCGTGACATCGGTATGCGCCGCGGTTGCAACAATCGCCGTTATCTCGCAGGTGAAGCGCAATTGTTGCATCGCCGCGGTCGATGCGTCGTGCCTGATTTCGCGCAATTACGCATTCCGTCCTGCACATACGGAATTCGGAAATAGCGGCGTATTGGACATTGCTCTGTTATTTTCTATGTAAATTCATTGTAGATTCAAAGCCTCCGCTACTCACATTGAGAAACGTAATTAGAATACGCAAATTTAGAAAAAGGAAAAGAGCGTGAACAGCAATTACGTTTCGATATTCAGTCATTAAGTGTTTACATTATTTTCCGGATTGAACAAGGAAATTAGTAAATTACCGTGTCAAAATCTCCCCTTTTTTCTCCTTTCCCGTTCTTCTTTTCCTCTTTACTCTCTCTCTCTCTCTCTCTCTCTCTCTCTCTCTCTCTCTCTCTCTCTCTCTCTCTCTCTCTCTCTCTCTCTCTCTCTCTCTCTCTCTCTCTCTCTCTCTCTCTCTCGCTTTCTTTTTTTTCGGAAAGAAAATTCGCAAATATGAATTTCGTCAATATTGATTGAAAAATATCTCATCGTATTTAACAAGAAAACATTGTTGAGCATGTGTGAAAATATATGTTCTTCGCCGTTTATCTGTAGATGTAGGCAAATAGCAGCGACGCACGTGCGTGACATGTAGTCAATGAGGGTGCGTCGTCCAACGAGGAGGGTGCATTTGTTCATGTCACCGCACGCAATCGTTGCAAATAAAACGGCACGCAATAAAGCGGCAAATAACCCATGACGCTTGTTATGGTCCTGTTATTTTCTCTATAAAACATGCCACTAAGCTTTTGAACAAATAAAATACAAAATTTATATGAATCTTTATTAAGCGTACAAAGGGAAAAACTCAATTGAAATAAACATGTTTTATATGAGTGTACGTACACATGTTAATAAAAAACTGCGCGAATAGAGATTTCGACATCAAAGCGACGTAAGCATTTGTAACAAATATACTTCTTAATAATTTATATTATATATTTAATGTTATTTACACTTAATCTTTTGTCTTATATAGCTCTATGTAATTCCCATTTTTATTTTTGCTATACCATCCTTTCTCTAAGATTGAAAAAATAGCTTTTTTAAAGCAAGTTTTAAAAATGCTGTAACATAAAGTTTAGCGTATTATTTTTTAAGCATACAACAGTGTTAGCATAAATAATGAAATTTAATATATATAATATTCTTTTGTATTAAATTTCTTTTGTATTTTTCCGTGGAAATAGAACATTCGTTATTCCTGTTACATGATTATAAAAGGACAAATTTATGGAAAAAGACGAGTTATATTAGATCTGATGTAGACTCCAGAAATATATTGCCATTGAATCTCGCTCTAAATTTACGATTGCCATAAATAATTAAAATGAATAAATATTATTAACACGCAAATTAACACGTATAGGTAATTTTTATCACGCGTCGAGGATTCTGCAAATTAATTAGATAAGAACAAGAAAGAATAAGTCTTTGCATCACCGCGCTTTGCATTAGAAATACAGAAACAAACAAGCTATAGCTCCAGACGTTCAGCGCAGCATTTATTCACCATTTGCATACATAAAATCCAAATAGTGTCAGTCAGCAATTCTTAATTGCATCATACGGTGAAAGCTTGACTAAGTCACCGGAAAATGAAAAACATAGAAATCTCATTTCTCTCTAGGGATAAAGCGTGGAAAATAAAGAAATTTAATTGCAAATTCATAAACGCATAATAAAATAACCGAATTTTTAATTGCGTAATTGTATATGTAGATTTCTAGCAATTACTAAACAATAAAAGAAAATAATAAATAAGTGCAAACGAAATAGATTGATATAAAGATATTGGAAAAATAATAAAAATGTAGAAAATGCTGCAATTATTTAAACTTAAGAGGTTTTAAAAAATGATATAGTAATATCAGAGTCAGTAATATCGAGATCACCGATAAGAACGAAGACGCGACTAATTCTTCCGCAACTTTTACAATCTGTAAATTGTGCGTCGCAAGCATACCACACTTCTCAAGCCGTCGCGTCGTTAAATTCACTTAAGTACCGCGATGCGGAAAACCGAGGCGGAAGGCGCGGAAGCGTGCGAAGTTTGATAATTGCTCAATCGGCGCAATCGCAAGACTTCGAGACCCATGGTTCGTAATCAATCCAAAGTCGAGTATACTTACAAAATGTATTTCTGGTTTGAAGTTACGTTTCGCAATCTACAATTTGCGGACAACGAGCCAGTTGCACTAGATCTAAGTTTCTTGAGACAACATTGATGTTAACAGTTACGACAAACGAACGTTAATTGAGCGTTGACCAGGGAACGGGCACCTGATTCTTTTGTGCATAAGTGGTGACCTGGGGTGATTTTTACACCGTAATTAAAAGTCATTGTTATTAATTACAAGTTGCATATTTTTGATTATTCTATAATTTATTAGTACTTGAGAACAATATGTATATAGATTTACTCAACATTTTCTGAAAAAAGTAAGAAGAAATAAAAAAAATATGTAAGAGACGAAAGAAGCACATTAAAATTACTGTGACGTAAGCTTCATTCTTTCGATAATAGAGTGTAAAGATCACCCCAAGCGCTCGTTCCCGGGTTAATGGAGTCACAAGATTTGCGAACTTTGCAGTCTTCTTTCTAACTGTCGATATGAATACATTTCCGAACTTGCTTATTGTAATAATAACATTGGTGTGGATTCCAAGTATTGGAAGAATTAATATATCGAAGAAAAATTGACAACTTTACGTTTATTGTAACAGAAATTGTATTTGTATGGAAAATATTAAGATGTATAAAGGCAAATTTATGCGGAGTTTTTTCGGAGACAAACGTTTTTATGATTTCTATGCGGACGTGTTTTTTGCAATGGATAAACTGCGAACAGGAAGATACTAAAAGGTACATAAACGCAGAGGGACAGTGAATCATCATTCCACTCGAGAAAAATTCTTCGTGATTTAAAATCACGACGTTATATTTCACGACAAATTGCGACGATTTGTGTCAAAAAAGAAGAAAGAGAAAAGTATGATTAGTATGAACGCTCAAATTATTATATTTAACATATTCTAATGAAATATCATGCAGTATATATCTTGTGAAGAATATATAACTGAATTTGGGATGGAAAATAATAATACATATCTAGCCATTATACATTATATAATAGTTTTTAACTATTTTACAAAAGTTTCTTAACATTAGAAAAAAGTGATAACAATAAAAAGTAACTGGGGAAACTGAGCACTATGTTAATATTGTGTGCGTAATGTAATTTATTTTATTCTCTTCGTACTATATGTTTATTATATGTCGTCGTTATCTCATTTAGTTGATTATTACATCGCAATATGGGGGATATAATATATTACGTTACCTATCACGCAATATTATCGTGACACGTACATATTTACACGTATTGCGAATTATAGAAGTAATGCAGCGGTGGTACACACGCAGCAATAGAGCGAAATCATGATGATTTTGAGCGTATTCAGTTTAACAAGGTGCCTAATTGCGCACCTCCGTGCTATTGCGTACGCCACACAAGAGCAGCGGTTAATTAGAATCGTCGACACCGGGCGTCGTTGCCCTTGGCTTCATCGAACTATTAGCCGCGATCGCGTGTCCGAACGCGACTTGTTTCATTAGCAGATTAGGTTGATTCGTTTATATACGCCGACGCGACGACAATTTCGATCAATTAAGTTAATGCACTTGCAGATCCACGTACCTCGAACACGCGAAGCGTGGCTGCGCCTCTTTATTTAACAAACATTTGCTACAACAGTAATAAATGGCCAAATAATTGATTAAGCCGTTTGCAAAGATTGAAAAACGAAGTAAGATTATTGTAACAAAAACTAGTTTAAAATTGTAACTATAATATTGCAAATTAGATAAAAGCAAAATGAAATAAACCATATTTACTTGCGTTTAATGAATTGTCTTAAAATAGCAGTGGCTATATTATAAATGGTTTTTCTTTAAAATATCAAAATTAGGAGAATTAAAAATAATTTAAAAAATAAGTACATATATATGTATAATAAAATATAAATTTAAAATAAATATATCAATAAGTTATAAATACACATGTTTTGTGCAGAAATTTTCGATATAATCGAGAGACACGGTAGTATCTTGTGTTAAATGTATACGGCGAGATCGACTCATGTTGTATACGCGAACTATCCGATTACGAATACCTAAGATTATCTCAAAAACAGCCTGGCTAATCGAGTTTTTAATAGATTTAATGGTAGCTTGGGTTTAAATTATATAAGAAAAGTGTTTTCACTTTTTTTACGTATTCTACAAGCGGAGATATTATAACGCAAAATCCCAATGTAAAAATGTCTAAAGAGACGTCTTGGTCGCCGTCGACAATTGTACGATTTTCGACACAATACGACATTCGTAAAGCAAATAGCTTTTCGCTGCGTTGAGAGAAATTATTGAGAATATTTTCAGCGTCTCCGTGGCAACGCCTCTAACGCGTGACCATTCGAGGTAATGATGTCCTCCCGAATACAAAAGAGCAGAAAGCACGTACGGATGAGCTTAGAATTTCGGCCAGCTTTGGCCAGAAGAGAACATATCGCGCTATAATTCTCTGTCTCTTTGCTCTGTCTCGATAATTCAAATGCCAAATTTTGCACATTTTATCATGCTTTTATATCATGCGTTTCTAATATGTTTATAATATATTAAAATAAATAAAAATATTTAATATAAAAGAAATAATTTTATGATGTAATAAGAACGGTGATTTAATGATTTTTCTCGAACATGTAATGGTACTATATTTATAATTAAATATTTTTATTTATTTTAATATATTACAGACATCACATATATTGCAAGTGCGTAGTAAAGCAATTTAGATAATAGAGGAACTTTAAACTTTTATTTTACTTTGCTTACGAAGATGAAAAATTACATTTGTCAAAAAAATAAAGTTGTACACATTGACACAAATTGACATAAATAGTTTGATGAAAAATATAAATTACAAGCTTTTTGCTATATTGAAAATTTTCAATATAATAGAGAGCTTGTAATTATTATAATGAGAATTTTGGATATAACTAATTGAGAATTCGAATATAAGAATTGTGAATAATTTATGTCAACGTGTACAATAATTTTTGAAGGATTATAAGCTGTATTAAAATTGAATTTTATTATTTCTATTTTTATTTTGATAATATCTCTTTTGTGATATTATTATTTAAAAAAAAAAAACAACAGATGTATTCTTAGACAAACAATAATATTGTAATATATTTCTCATGTTAATATTTTTTGCTTTTATACTTTTATATTTTACATAATAAATTATTATACGCTTTTGAAAGGTGCTTGTTGCATTATGCACCTTTTTCTACCTTTTTTTTAAATAGGTAATTAATATTAACATAATATCCAAGAGTTCATAAATGTTTATAACTATTTAATTTTACATATTGTAATATAAAAATATAAATGTTAACACTTTGCAGATCTTTTATCATTTGCACTTTGTGATATCGGTCAGTTTTATAGGCACGTCCAATATATTTGACATTTTTAACATTTTAACA
This sequence comes from Temnothorax nylanderi, assembly GCF_030848795.1. Classification (NCBI taxonomy): domain Eukaryota; kingdom Metazoa; phylum Arthropoda; class Insecta; order Hymenoptera; family Formicidae; genus Temnothorax; species Temnothorax nylanderi. Next base: position 1,410,473 of record NW_027249069.1, on the reverse strand, counting down.
TACTCTCTTTTCTCACGCATATCATTCATGTATGTCGAGTTTTTATCGGCATGAATTATCGATGGGACGTTACCACGAAACGATATTGAAGCCTTGAAAGTCACGAACTTGGAAATAATTCAGATAGCTTAATCGATCCTTTTTTTCCCTTCAATCTTAAAACGAAATAAAATCTAACGGCTGAAATGTAGCGCACAATAAAAGTGTTGGATTTTTTATGAAGGTAGTAAAGGTAAAGAAAGATGGTAAAAAAAATAGAAACTTTTTATGAGAGACATAGTAAAGTAGTTCAATTTGCCCTTATATTATAGAACTCTACACGTACTCCTTTTATCAGACAAGTGCAATATTCGTTATGTGCATTATTATCTCACGGTATTATACGAGATCTTATCATTACTTTTTTTTATAATGTTTAAAAATATATTTGATAATATTGTGAAACCAACATTTTTGGGCTGAAATATAATAACATAATAATAAACAATACATAGTGATACTATAAATACAAATATTTTTAAAATATAGCGGTTTCCAAAAAGTACATTAAATGATTGATCCTACTTTGACAGTTATATTTTAATTTCTTTAATATATAATAGGAACATATATCTTGTTATATTTTAGCAAATAAATTATCAAAGTTTATTGCGAGGCAAACTATAATATGCATGCAAAGAGATACGTAAACATAAGAGAACATAACTTTTGACTGTAGAGCACAAACTTCATTATTATAATATTGCATAACTGGATAAATCTTATCGCACTTAATAGTAACATCAAAGATGCTGCTGAAATAATTGAACGGTTGGGCAATATGCACTCTGTTATGACGTAAATTTGGTTCGTGTTCAGACTAAATTATTAATTAAACCTTGCTGCGACTGAAGTGTCCACAATGCAACGTCATACAGTTTAGTTACAGTCCCACGCATTACGATATGAAAGCCCTTTACAGAAGTCAGAACGTATTATATTAATAATTCTCCGTCGGATTCTCCGACGATACAGTCAGAATTTATTACTGTGTTGTATACGCGTTGCAAGTAAACGGAATGCCTCTAAGCTACTGATGTTGTAATGTTAATTAATACCTGCAGCAATATGTTCCTCTCTTACGTTTGTACCGAAGCACGTAAAAAGATATTCGTTAGATGAGAAGCAAAATGAGAAGTTTATGCGAATATTTCAATTTGTTATTATTGAAACATTAATTCTTACAATATATAATAATTACATACATTTATAATAATTAGAAATTTTATATTAATAAATATTTTAAATTGTACCCTTTTTCAATAAATTAAGACAGTGAATCGTCCATGTTGTTATTTAGAGATAATAGGTATGACAAATGAAAATTTTCAAATCGCACATGTGCATCTTGCAATCTTTATTCATCCTTCTATCACTATATATTTCCTCGCAATGACTATCGAATATACCGAGTATTTCGCATTCCTTGAATTGTTCTCCATTCAGAAATTCCTTCTCGCACACTTTTTCACATTATTTACTTTCACATACGCGATATATGAATACGACAAAATTGATCTACGGTGCTTTTTTTTCAGAGAGTCTCGGCGATACTGCCGGCGACGATGCTGGCGTTAAGGAACTTCAGGAACTTCGCGACAAATACGAGGGGAAGCTAACGTCGTCTCTCTACACAGGAACACTTTGCATCGCCACCATCTCTTCGCTGATCGCTCTAGGTGCTCTCTGCTTCGCCGACCATCATGTAAGTATCATTAATAATCCTCCTAGTTTCAATTAAAAATATTAATTTTTTCACATTAATCAAACAACAATTAATTGTTGCTTTAAAATAAGGAAAATCTGTCTACAGTTTATTTTTGTTATATTAATCTTTATATTTATCTACTCAGAAAACTTGGGAATTAAAAAAAATTTAGAATAAAAAAATCTCTCTTTTTCTTTCTTCAAACCTTCGTACTTTCGCTTTCCTGGTAAGTCGTGACTCTTGCTTTGATTTATGACCGAAGAAAATATATTTGAAATACTTCTGTACTAAGCTACGCGAACTTACTACGTCTTTACTCTCACTATTAATCGTTATTTTAGACAATCAATGCTCATTAGCGAGATGTTCAAGTTTTCCTAAGTTGGAGCATTATATTACCTTTCGAGAGCAGAGGTTACAAGATGATGTTCCGAGTTGTAATTAATTTTCAATTAAAACTCTACCTAGTACTCCTTTGTAATGGATCGATATTGGTCCAAGGTAGCTGTCGGTAGCATGCATAGATTCTTCGTAAACCTGTCCTGAAATTGAATCGCAGAGCGTTAACTGAGCCAAGAATTAATATGATGTCGGAGGTGCGGAGGAGAGCCCAGACAACACGAAGACGCTGTTCAAACCGATAGATTCACGAAGAATACATAAAACGTCATGCCTTAGGATTGGATCTGAGAATGGACGGTGTTGATCCTTCCAAGCTATCGCAGGACACGCGAGAAAATTGATAACGTGATTTATCTCATATCTAAAAGTTCTCCTCGTATTTTATTACGTTAGAACGTAACATAAAAATAGGAAAATTATCGACGAGGCAACTTTATTTCGACATCCGAGAAAAGAAAAAGTTGAACGAAATTGTTTTAATAAAAATAGATCCCGACAGTGTTTGCGAAAAAAGTTTGACAAGATAACATTTGTTATGCTTATTTGATTTTTATTCATCTATATATTTTTGTTCGTTTCGATATTTTTTATTTTGTTTCACATTTCGTTAATGCAACTTTCTCCGTTACGTAATTTACAATTTTTAATTTTTTTAGCTTGTTATTGCACACTAAGAAAAATGTAGATGTAAAATTTAAATTACATTAAGTTGAATATTGATATTTAAATATTAAAAGTCATGTAAATGATGTTCAAAAAAGGGGGAATTTCTAAACAATCTCACGAATCTTATTGAAAATAAGATCATGAGGATATTGATCTTGTTCTTGATACTATTTTTTATTTTTCAGGAGCTGTCCGATGTGACCTATCTTGTACCTGTATCGGCATTGACAACCATGCTCATCGTCTCTTTGACATTTCTAGTGGTCACGCAATTACCTTCCGCCATGGTCTCTAAACGGTCCAAGATTTTAATAGGTTTAACATCCTCCATCATACTTGGTTTAGGAATTCTAATACTAAGAGGCGTCCTACCCTTGTTCGCCTGCATCCTATCAGTAATCGCCATTCTACCTAAAATGAAGTGGCAAACACCGCTTATCATCAGCTGCATTCTGGCCCTCGCACACATTTTGAGAAGACTTATTTTCGACGATCTAACGAGCTATTACGGCATAATTCAGGTAAATATATAGTTGAACGTTGGATAAAATCTTTCTCTTAATTGATTTGTTATTGTAAAATAATGAATTATAAGGATTTCTTTTTTCTTAACTATTTTTTAATTAATGTTTTTTTTTAGTCTAAGCCAGAGAATTTTTAATTTAAGTTTTTCGAGATTTATTTATTTAGAGGATAACATAATAAGGCTATTTTAGTTCAGTTTAATTCGAGTTTAGGGTACTGAGGCATGGGATTTGCTAGAGGAACTTTGAGTTCAAGCCTCAGTTTAAATTATAAAATAAAGGATAGAACATGATATACCTAATTCAAAAGCGAAAAGAGAATTATGTAAATTGATGTATTGTACGGAAGTCCATTCAAAGTTGCAAGGCACGGATCAAATAAATATATAATTAGTGTTTTTTTTATTATACATATGTACATTTTCATACATAAAACAATAAATATGATACATTTAATAATAATTTTTGAAACCATGTTCTATTATATCACAGAGAACAATTTTAGAAAAAGTACCGAAAAAATATTTTTCGATAAATATATACAAACTATTAGGTATTTTAGAAAGGTATCTTTTTTATCGGACAGATTGTTGCGGAGATCATATTCCTTCTGGCTGCCATCTTCGCAGGCATGTATTACAGGATCCTAACAATGATGGCCCATCGCAAGACTTTCTCCGGCACAAAGACGGTGATCGAATCGCGAATCAAGCTTGAATGCGAGAGGGAGCAGCAGGAACAATTATTGCTCAGCGTTATTCCAGCCTACATTGCGGCAGAGGTGAGCAATAAAAATGTATCGCTTCGTGATCTAATTAAAATGTTGATTACGATCCATCACGGAAGTATTCGCGTTGAATTTTCGCCGCATGAATATGTAACGATGATAAGGCTTCTCATTGTTAGACTCGTCCAACAATTGATTAACGTTTAATTAAATTTCTGCCTATGACGTTTGAATTTTGACTATATTTAATCACAAAACTAATTTAACAAAGTTAAATTCATGCGAGGGATAAAATATGTAGGCGTTTGCATCTTGTGGAGGCAAATAGTTTTTCAGGAAATAAAATTATTAACATAAAAGAAAATAAAAGTTCGCGCGCGCAGTTTTCTAAACAATTGTTCTTTCATCGTACTTTGCGTATTATATACTACGATCTGTTTCCAATCACACGATGGATATCGATTTACTATACTGCAATAAAAATCAGATGATGACTTTTGAAGTGCCTTGACGAAAGTAATTAACGATTCGCGTTGAAGTTTTCTGTGAAATTAGACTCAAATTTGTAAAAACTTTACTTTAAATGAGAGTCGAAGAAGATACGCAGTATTTACAACAAAAGTTCTACGTCAGTTATTTGAAACGCGTAAATGGAGCAATCAGTCCGATTTTCTTTGATCACAATAATTACATCTTCAAAAAAAAAATATTTATTTTTACCAGAGGATTCTATTTCGGTATATAATATTGCATAATATACAGTGAAAGATGATATTATATTTGAGAAGACCTCGTTAAAAACTCCGTTGTTAGAGCTTAATGAGTGTATAAACGTTTTACGTATAATAGATACTCGATACTTCTTTTCATCGCAACAATGCCGAATTTTAACTATTTCTGGTTTGATATATATATATATATATATATATATATATATATATATATATAAAATCTTTGTTATTCGTAAAATTACTACAAGCATATTTTATATTTAAATATAATATACCTATATTATATTTAAATTCGTGTGTAAGAATGTACGAGTTCTAGCAAACTCCGTCTATATTTTTAACAATAAGATTGTTACGAGGACTTGTACAAAATAGAAAAAGGTATATAAAAATGACCGGATAGATTTTACTTTATTAATTTTGCTGTTGTTTTTAAGTGATATTTCCTTATTTGTAATTATTTTTAATAGCACTCGTAATGCAGAGCGAATTGTTCATTTAAATTGATTGCAATTCGGATTCCAATTATTTCCTATCAATGCACATACCGCATGAATCATATAATGATGTTTACCGGTGACATGAATAATTTATGGTTTCGAATGGATGAGTTCGGTGTTAATCTGCTAATCGAAAACTATGGAATACGATGTTTTGTTGATGCGATATTCCATAACGCATCACAGAAATTTCTAATGCAACACGTTATAGGGGATAGATATAAGCACTAATATCGAATAATTAATATAATTGTTAGAAAACTACGCAGCTAATAATAATACATAGATGATATTTATACTAAACGAAAAAAATATTAATTTGTTATCGCAGGTAAAAAGAAGTATAATGCTGAAAATGGCGGATGCTTGTCAGGAAGCCAATAAGCACAAGCAAACCACGTTCCAAGAGATGTATGTACAACGGCATAATAACGTAAGGTAATTTATTATATTTATTATTATTACATTTGTTAAACCTATTAAAATTTATAATATAGGTACACATATTAATGATTGTAACGAAACAGATTGCTTACAACGATGTTACAAAATATTTAATGCAAATATTGTTATAAAATATTAATGTGAAGAATATCGTGTATTTTTATTATTATCTATAAATTCAAAATAAATAATAATTTTTATTTTGTAAAGGAATTAATTTAAATCGCACTCTGATACTTCTATACAATATTTCGTTAAAATATATATGCAATACTATATAAACATTTGATGGAATCGATTCGCAAAAAGAGAGATAATGTTAAAAATAAGACCGGCTGCGCAAGGTTAAGAGCAGAAATAATTTAATCATAATCAGTGTATTTAGAAGGCACGCGCGTATTTAGTTCTCCCGCGCGAGGATTATATGGGTCGAGGATGATGGCAAGGAATATTGATTGCATTGAAATAAACGCATGCTGCACGTGTCGCACACTGCCTTTGGTCGTCCGTCCTCTATCCATCGATCTAGCCATGCATCTGAATTTAAATCATATGATCGCTCGATTGTGCAGCATCTCCGGATTCAATCGAGCGCACTTTAGATGTCGATCCATCAAAGACGAATTTTCAATGCCCCTTTCTTTGAAGTACATGCACCCATTAGAAGTTCCTAAGATTGATAAAAGATTATTCCGTGCATATTTAAATTTAATTTTTACATTAAAATTCTTTGACAAAAAGTGTCAAATAATTTACTAAGAATGTTTTACCTGTTTTCTTGCTCTGTTTTTTATAGTGTAATTAGTAAACTTGAATTAATATTAACGTTCACAAGAACGATTTCAATCTTGTTAAATTGATTTCTGCTTCTGATTTTCCTGTATTTCGTCGAAAAATTTTGCAATACATAAAATCTTATATTTAAAAACAATATATTTTTGTTGATTGTATAGCATTCTCTACGCGGATATTGTCAACTTCACACCGCTGTCGGAACAGCTCTCAGCTTCCGATCTTGTGAAGACGCTCAACGAGCTCTTTGGCAGATTCGATCAAATAGCGCAGGTAAAAGAAAACATAAAAGTTAATTTAATTTATTTATTTCAATTAAATGTTGGGTGTAATTTAAAAGAATAAATTTTCTTATTCAGCAAAACTTTTCCCCAATAGCATAAAAAACATTTTCAATGTCCTTCTTGTAAAAACTGCTTTAGATATTTATTGTAAAAGAGAAATTTAATTCTATTAAATTCTATTAATAGAATTAATCCTATTCAATATCATTGTATACCGCGTCTTTTTTACTAATGTAAGTTCAAAATTACTTATTAAATTTATTTCTGGAATTAATTTTAACGCAAGGTAAATAATCCGATAAAGGGAGAGAACACTGGGTGACCTGCAAAACGAGATTTCTTGCTATATTATCATCAATATTGATGTCGTCTAACCTAAGGTTGACTATGGATCCATTAGTGCGAGGTGAATAAAATGTCTGAAACCTTTTACCCTTTACCAACAAGCAGAATATATGATCGCCTATCACTTGTGCAAAGAGGGACATTGAAAGTGTACTTTCAATTTGTACGAGAATAATATTCACATTTCAAATTCTCAAATTTAATAAAATTCGTTCAATAAAAATTGTTCTATAAAATGTGCAAACATTTGAGTTTAGTATAACACTAATGTTACAAAATTTCTAGCATGAGGAGAGATGTTTTAATTTTAGTTAGGAAAAATTTTTTTACTTATACAATATGATTGTTGAAAGCTTCAACTTGAAATTGAAGAAAAGTTTGTTATGTTAAACGTGACAATTTAAAAAAAGTATTCAGTATTTATTTGCAGAATATTTCTGATTTTTGTTTGCGCGTATTTATTTCCTTTTAACGATTCAAATACAATATTTTTCAGCAACGAACAAATTGAATTTTAGTCCGTCAATATACTTTTAAATCCGAGTTCCTCGTTGACTAAATAAATTTCTGGGCTTGTGACTCAGCGTAACTAAATCTAAAAAAAACATGGAACATTTGCCTTTTCAGAAGTATAGCAATTTTATTTGTTTTACTCGTGCACTATGTTTACGATAATATGTTGCAATGATATTCAGTTAAATGCCTAGTTTTATCTAATAGTCAAAGTGAGAAACAATAAAAATTATAAAAAATATATAAAATTTGCAGAACAGTTATTTTAAACACTGATATAGAATGATTAAAATTATTGTATAGAAATATCTTTTACAATTCGTCTACAATTCTTAACTTCCAAAACGCATTTACAATTTTAATTTCGCTAGAAAGTTGAAAATCGGAGATTCACTTTAATTGCAAACAAGATTTCTGTTATGGTTACCAAAAAGTTTTGTTTCATTAAAAAATGTAGTTTTTCCGTAAATTTACAACTAATCTCATAAAACTCATTCAAAGTGAAATATGTTTAAATATTTTTTATTTTAGTTACTATTCGAACAATTCGAATTCCTAATAAACTGTATATAAAACGTTTTGCATTTTTTTGCGAAAATATAACGCTAAAAAAGATACGTTTTATTTGATATAAAAAAACAGGAGTGAGGATAAATGAAAGAAGATAGATTTAAAAAACAAAGTATTTGCAATATATTTGAAATTTATAGGAATTGCCGAATTCTATAAAAATAATAGAGAGAGATAACTTTAATCAAAAATAATAAATATAAAATATTGCAAAATGTGATGTGCGCGGTTTTTTCGACAAATATTGAATGTCGTTCAATCAAGCCATACGTGATATAGTACTAGTGCGATGAAGATAAAAAGTTTCTTTCGAACATTTGATTCGCAAAAATGTGCGCGCAATTTCTTTCTTGCTAACGACTATCTTCTTTTTTTTCTCTATCTAGACCATCGATTATTCTATCTCGCGCAAATTTTATTTACATGAAAAATCGAATATGTAAAGTAAACGCATTAGCTAATGAAATGCTCAATATAATAAAAATAAAAATTGAAATCTTCGTAATATCGCAACATAAATCTTTTTCATTTCCAATAAAAGTCGACGGTTTATCGATATGTAAAATTTTACGCGCAGAAAAATGATTGTGAAGAAAAATGTTGCATTCTAATAGGAGATAAACTGAATCTAAATACGCAAGATGATGAGAAACATAGTTTGTTTTATATCGTCACATACATTTTCACTCGTTTTTTTCGATTTTCCGAAAACTGCGAAAAGAGTAGTTTTAAACTTAAATTTATATAATAACAACCTAATAAAGCTATGGAGGGAGACAGAGTCCTATACAATATTGCGCGCCCTTGTGTTCATAATCGGATGCCGCTTTACATTCTTTCTCTTGGTAAAGAAAAAGCACAAACTTTCACGTTACGCTACGTTAGCGCGGAAAATTGCTTTTAGAACGACAATAAAACACAATGATTAAGCTTGAGTTTGTTAATTCCCGAGTTCTAGAGAAATCGGTGTTTTGTCAGCGCATTTAAAATAAGTAAAAAACTTATAATCGCTTTGTTGAAATATCTTTGTATATATACAATATATATACTTTTAACAGGACTTACAGCGACTTCTCACGTTTGATAGAATGTAAAATATTTTCATCACGAATCAGTACATTTAAATTTGTATGAATAAAGAGGAGCGCTCAATATACACTGCATCTCCTTCCAGAGCTTTATTAGTTTGCAGCTATATTAATCTAACTTATAACTACTCTTTTCGCAACGAAAAATCAAAAGAACGAGTAAAAATGATAGCATAAAATAAACTATGTTTCTCATCTAGCTTTTTTTAAATTCAAATCATCCTATTAAAATACAAAATTTTTCTTTACAATTATTTTTTTTTACTTAAAATAAAAGATTTATACTGCGATATTATGAAGATTTTATTTTCAATTTTTAATTTTATTATTAAATATTGTGTTAATCAATACGTTTACTTTACATATTCAATTTTGCATGAAATTTGATTTAATAAGTAGTTTCAATGTTATTTGCACCAATTGTTAATTTTTGGTTGCGTTAATATTTATCAATTTCCACCGTTCTCTTTATCCGTTCCCTATTGAAAATTATATTTGCAAACAAATCAACATTTCGACATTCGCTTTGGTAACTCATCAAAGCTAATATCGATGAACAAATACGCAGAACATATATATTTCCAACGAGAGAAGAAGGTCAAAGCATGAAGCCGCAAGCGGACGGATTTTAAAAAACTCCAGTTTCATTTATTTTTCAATCCGCTCTCGCAACCGCAACATTGCTACCGCCACCACCGTTATATCGATCACGAGTTTTAGGAATTGTTTATAAAGCTGAACATTTGCCCGAGGAGAAAGCTCCGGGAAACTTGCTAAATTTCGTTCGCCGTGGGCCAGATTGCAAACGCCAAGGCCTCCAGCCTTTACGGCGTCGCATAATTCGCTTTTATAGCGGCCGGAGGGACTTTACGGCGTTACCGGAGCGCGGCATGAATCCAACAATATGATCCAGCGCACGCTGTGATCGTCTCGCAAAACGTCTTCCTTTTACCACGAACTTGCGAATGTCGTTCCCGCGCTGGTTAACCCGCTGACCGAGCGGGAAAACCGAGCAACTGACATACACAGTTTGGATCACTCGACTCGTTTACCTTGAGCAATTATTTGCGGTTTGTCGGTTTTATATGCAATTCCAAATTCCAACAACGCCCGCTTCATGGACAATTTTGTATATATATATTGATTTCTGATGAAAATATTTTACACTCTATCAGCTGAAGAAGTTACTGTAAGTCCTGTAAAATACAAAGATTATACAGGACAGCTTCTTTTAGTCACACTAAAAAAACTGAGGTGATTTTGATATATTCCTTAAATTACTTGAAATATTAATAAATACATATATTTATTTATTATATAGATATGTAAAAGTAAAAAAAAAACTTTTAGATCGCTATCGTAATAATGACGAGGACATTGCATGCTGATCGATGATGGGAATTATGCCGCGAATAAATTCCGCATTCCGTCTTAAGGAATCTCATAGTGTTCACGTCATATTAGTAGTGATTATTTCCGTAATCTTTTGATCGACAGAAAAACAGAGTAACAAAATTTTTCGAATTTAATTTTGTCCTGCCGGCTAAACTCGAATTTATCGACGCTGATTTCAGTCTCAGATACGCGCGACACATAACAATCTTATACTCGTAACTTCTCCTTTCTTAAATTACGTGTAATGCCATGTAATTGTCGAGTTTCGACAATAAATTGTAATCTGCGAACAACAGATTGTTCCACGTTGTAGTAGAAATTATAGGAGAATCTCATTACAAAGTTATTGCAAAGTTATTACATAGTCGAAATCTTTTAAGCCAAATTTATGTGCTGAAATTTTGCCATGCTTCCTTATGCAATAAAAAATTGAATAAAATAAATTCCATAAGAATCTCATAGATTTCTTAAAAGAAGTTAGAAGATTCACTTTTTATTTTTAACTTCACGATTTATTTGTTAGTATAACTGCAGAAATTGCAGTATAATAAAAAAGATTACATTTTGAAAGCTGTACGTCGATATAATTTTTTAAATTTAATTTTAAATAGAGAACTGTCGAATAAATTGACAATAGAGACTCTATTGTGTCAAAGTTATTACCATTCGAAAAATTCTATCAATTTGTAAAATCGGTTTGTAAAATCAAATACAAAAGCAATCATATTCTGCAAACATTTTTAATCTAAACATACTTTTGCAACAGTTGAAAACATTTATTCGCAACACACGTTTCGCAAAGTTAAACGTAGTATTACGGTCAATATAAATTGTAATTGTAAATTGCAAATTGTAAAAATAATTAAGAGCCCGAGAGAATGAAAAGGTTAATGGTTCCAGAATTTCTTTATAAAAATCTCTGTGTGAAAATAAATGAAATGTTCATTTATTTTCACGTGAACGTTATAAAATCTGAAATATATTGTTTTATTGATATAATATTAAATAGTAATGATAGCAATAACAAATCGAAAATATCTGGAAATGGTTTTGTATTTTTTTTTTGCTCGATATGGCACTGGGAACAAGTAGCAATCTGCTTTCTTTCGGCTCGTATAATAATTCTCGTGGTAATTCTTTTGATTGCTCAATAACATTCCACTGATAATGAGTTTCACGGTCCACAAAGTCGGATTAGATAAGAGAAGGGAAAGGGTAGAAAATCGGGGAAGAAACGTCACATAAATACACGAATAAATTAATGATGCGGAAAATGAAGGAGGAAGACAATGTCTTTACCGGCGACAAATTTCTTACAGCTTCAAATCAATCATTATGTCAAAGATAACATCGGAAAGTAATCCTTTTTGCAATTTTTCTTACAATCTTGTATTAATTCCATGTTTTATCGATATTTGTTACAACAAAACGCCATCTTACGCTTTGTAAAATATTATTCGGCAATTCGAAATTTAATTTGTTTCTACATTTATTAAAGTAAATCCAAGAGAAATTCTACCGAGTTTCTTCCTCTCAGATTCTGCGAAATATCTCCGCAGCTGCAACAAAATTAAGTCTCGCGACATTAGACTTGAACTGAAGTCTTCTCGGATCAGTTATCTGGAGTATTCTCCAGAGTGCTTTAGACGGTGGAAACTGGATCCTCCTTTCTGAACTCGATCTGATATTAGGTCCCAACTAAATCGGATCTTAATTAGCTCAATTAAGGTCAGATCAAGCTCAAGTGTCAGATATGAATATAAGTTAGATGTATAACGCGACATTTTATATAATGAGATGTTACACAAGCCAAGTAAACTGTCAAGTTTCACTCCTCATATTTTGAATCTTGCGAAAGTATTCTATCGCAATAAGAATAGCGGCATACGTCACATAGACATCGATAGATGTTTTCGAACTAGCTTCCGATTTCTCGCGCTTTTGCCTCTGCCGCGCCGTTCACAATTGAATTCGGGAAATGTGCGATATTTCGCGATAGGCAAACAACGACGCCGCAAATGGAAAAACTTTATTCCATTTGTGTGGGTGAAATATATATGATGCTATCCAAAGCTTCGACGGGAATGCCTCTGTCTACTCTCTGCCTTTCTAGCATATTTATCTTCGCAAACATATCGCCGCAGAGATATTTCGATCTATCCGAATAAGGAAAAGAAGACAAAGCAATAGACTCAAAGAGACTATTAATGAACAAGTTTTACAATATGCTCTCATAATTAATAACTTTTATGGTAAAAATAAATATTTATAATAAAACGCCGATATGCGGAAAATAAAAGAATTTATTAGTACTTAATAATACATATTGTTGCACACGCATAAATTATTCAACATTTGCACGCAACCTTAATTAAATCGGTAGTAAAATGCTAATTAAATGAATATTGCAATGAATAAAAACGACGTTACGTAGGTGATCAAAATTTATAAATTTTCATATAAATGCTAATGGATGGCTTACGCAAATGGAGTATTTAGATACCGCCTTGAAAGTAATCATAATTGCGATATGAAGAATTATGGATCCTGTTTTGACGATTTATATCAATAAAGGGCTGCTACAACGTAAATTTATGTGGAATTATTATTTCACGTTTCGCGTTGTAATAAAAATTCTTGCGTTGAATAAAATATGAAGACTATATCGCATAATAAGAATATAAGGTATGTAGATTGCATGGAATGTAAATATACAGAATATTCTGTAATTATTACTGAAGGATTAAATATGATAAAAATAAAGAAAAATTACAAAAAAGTACATAATTCCTTAGTCTCTCTGCTATCTTAATTTTCCGCTTTCTGTAATTGTCTAGAGTTAAATAAAATTAATATTATCTTTAGGGTATTTAACCATTAAGACTCCAACGTCGAGCTAGACTCGACATAAAATTTTTATATACTTCTCTCTTCTGTATTTTTTTAATTAAAAGTATATTTTATGTTTGTTATATGATTCAACATTATTTACACTATATCAATATTTTATTTTGTATAAAGTTGTGCAGTTTAGCTTGCTACCTGGGTAAATATTTAATAAATTTCAATTTTTGGCGTCTAAATTTAATATGAAAGGAAATTGCTTCCTTTCCTATGAAAAAAAGCCTAGACTTATTTATTCAGGAAAATCCTTCAAGCGATATCATACGTTATTAAAGTTTAAACAAGATGCAATAAATGTAATAAATTATTTCTTAAATATAAAGTAATATAAAGTATTGATTATAAAATATTCAATATATTTTTTACTTGTTATAAAAAATACACCTAAAATTTTTATCGCAGAATCTTTCTATTTTTATTTAAAACTGGCGGGGAAGAATGTGAAATTTGTTACAGAGCGCAAAGGGTTGATAATAAATTAATTCATGACTTTCAGGACAATCAGTGTATGAGGATCAAAATTTTGGGCGACTGTTACTATTGCGTTTCCGGGCTTCCGGTTTCCCGTCCGAATCACGCTTACAACTGTGTAAATATGGGACTGCAAATGATTGATGCCATCAGGTGAGGGCCAAATAAAATACTAAAATTACATTTACTAACGAGCGCGAGCTCGTTAGTTACATACGCTTTTCTCTACCTATTTTTCTAAATTGTTGCCTGGCGCTTAACAGGATGAAAAAAGGAAATATAATTGCTACATTACTTTATGCGCAAAAGGGTTTACAAAAAAAAAGGAAACTCTTTATGAAACCATTGCACGTAGAATATTGCGTAGAATATCAATCATATCATATCAATAGCGTCCTTTCTTCTTGCTTCTCATTTTTCTCCCATTCAATATGTACAATGGCGCTAATAATTATTAGATAGAGAGAATATTTCAGACTTTTTATAATTATAAATTAATTTGCACAGTACTAATGATTTTAGTAACTCACTCACAATGAATCGAGGAATATTATGGAAGAAAAAAAATTTGAATTTTATTCGAAATTTGAAATAAAAACGAAAGTAGGAAAGCATATAATATCTTTATATCAAATTTATATTATTCTATAGCTATAACATCATCATCAGTAGTTGAAAATTTAACACTCTCGCATACCTCTGCTTAATCGTGTATTGCGCTTTAATAATCACAGGACTTGTGTGTGCTTTGTCGATGGCATCGTTCCCGGCATCGAAATGGATTGCTCATCGGTGATTAGAGGATTAGAGGATTAGTACAATATACCGCATAGTTATGTGTAGACATTAATTACAGAACAATATGGATCAAAAGACCGGTCAACCGTTGCTTATTATCCTCGATAGTTTTAGGAACTCTATTTTTAAAAACGTATGTTCATTATTTTTCAATATAACATATTTGTCATTTTATTACACTCTATTAACGATCTCTCGTGTATCGAGTTAAAAATTATTTCTTTTTTGTAATTCTTTGAATTGGCACTTAAATAGTCTCTAAAATTAATTCTAATTGCTATATATTAAATAAAGATTGCTCTTTTTGCCAGATTACACATCGCGATTAAAGAGCTTTTTTAAAAATTTCAGAATTTACGTAAATTTATATTTTTTTCCCGTAATATATTAGCATTTTTATCTCAAGTTTACACCGAGCCTACTGTTTTTCAACAAATAGAATCCAAGATTGGATAACTGTTAAGTTTAACGAATGGTGTGCTGCGAGAGAGTGTAGGAGCGACAAGTGCACGTATAAAAGCGGGGCAAATGAGAGTATTCTCGAATTGTATCTCGTCGCACGTGTAGGTTTGTCCGCGAGGCTACCGGCTTTAACGTCGACATGAGGATAGGAATTCACACAGGGAACGTGCTGTGCGGAGTACTCGGTCTGCGGAAATGGCAATTCGACGTGTGGAGCGACGACGTGACATTGGCCAATCACATGGAGAGCGGCGGTCTGCCAGGGTAAGACGATTCACCCCACTCTGGCTCTGTCAATCTGTATTCCTCTCTATATGGTTCTCACCTCTACCGCACATTGCAATATGTACAATTCTACTGTAGATTATATGCAGAACAAATTACTCTATCATCTTTCTGGGGAATACTGAACGTTAGCATTTGCGAATGTTGGCATTTATTTTTCTTGTGCAACTTTGGAGACAAAGTTTCTTAGTCTTAGGGTTTCATTATTTCGTAAAACACTGATATATAACAATTTATAACTCTTTGTCTAACTAATTTTTATTCGTATGGTGCTTCGAACTTGCAAAAAATACAGGCTACTTTTATTGTTGTATAATATTAAATATAATTATAATGCTATTCTGATGCGTCTTATTACGAAGGACATTAATGATCGCTCTCTTTTACAATAATAAATTATTGCACGTAAACAATTAGAAAATAATAATTTTTTAAATTCTATTACAAAGGATTTTCTTTTTTCAATTTTAAGGAGGGTTCACATAACAAAGGCTACTTTACTACAACTGACCGATCGTTTTGAGGTCGAGCCAGGCGACGGAGGATCTCGAGAGAGTTATCTTGCTCAGCATAAGATAGAAACTTTTCTTATCGTGCCGCCCCAGGTAAGTAAAAGCTTGCTAAGAGTCCATTATCGCTTAAAATGTTTTCGCAAAAACATTAACATCCGCTCGTCGCCTATTCAGATTCTTAATTAGGAGTAGTACTGTTTAACTCGTGCTGCTTAATTCTTCACTTTACGGCATCGCCGAAGGGAAAACACCAGACATCCGATCTATCCTCATTTGCTATAGCAATAAACACTTTATCTTCATCGGTGCTAATTAAAGAGATTGAGGGCGAAAATCGAATTAAAGAGCAATTTGTCGTAGCAGTAGCACGTAATTTATATTTAAAAAGAATAATTACTTTTTAGATTGCTTCATAGAATGTGTTTTTCTCACTGGGGGAAAACAAATATAAATAATGTTAATGTAATATATTTTGCGACGTAAAAATTGCTGAGAAAGTTACACGACTCTTAAACACATTTTTTTGTATATCGCAAACAATGTTAAACAATTTATCTAATATCCGAAAATTTTTACAATTCTAATTTGTCTATTTTATTGTATAATTGTTAGAATTTTATATTTTATAAAGTGATGTAAAAGCTTTAACTTTTTGCAAAAAAAAGAGCTCAAGCAAACGAACAATGGCTTGCTTCATGAAAAGGAACAGAAGATCCGCGTTAATACCATCAATTAATCTACCACAAAGTGATGATAAAGTTCACCCATGAAACAGGAAATCCGAGTAAATTAAGTCGCGTCTTATTTCTACATAAACGAAGTTTGGATCGTAATGCTCCGTTTATCGCCTCAATAAATATCTCGACAGAAGCTCGTTAAAAACTTATTTAAAAGCTCGCTAAATCGCGCTTTCCCTTCCGCGTATTTATTCACGTCTTTTTATTTTTCGGAGATGCTTCTTTCTTCCGAATATAAAAATTATAATTGTATGAAACTTAATTTTTTTTCGCGTAATGAAAATCCTTCATCTCGAGAAGAATTCTTCATTGTAATAACTGAAACTTCGCTTTTATAGTAGAAACATTTATATTATACTTTGTGCAAAGACACGTGTTTAATATCAGTGACAGTGATTGATGGTTGCTTGAAATTCGTTCGTTATATCTCCCATTAAGGAATGTTCTCTCAGATATTCTGCAGATAATCTTTTTGTGAAAATAAGTAATTTAATCTCATTTTTGAAATATTCAAAATAATATTTTCTGACAAGAACTTTAACACACACACACAGTTGCGCGTTAAATAGAGAATTATATCTTGATGTCTAAGAAATGTAAATTTTTTTATAATTTTTACTTTCCACAGAAAAATCGAGAGGAAAATGGAATGGAAAACGGTGGAAATCGTATACTGGGATCTGGACCAGTACCTTCCAGGTATGTTTGTTATATAATTTTGTTTAATTCGTGCAGTTCTTGTCAAATTAACATTTATGCAAAAGTGTCAATTTAATGTGAGTCGCAACAGTAACATTATAATACAAAATTTTAATCTAAAGCTTTAATTGTTAATGTATATTTTTAATTTTATGATTAATTAAATAGAAAATTAATAAATAAAATAAAAAAATAAACTAAATGATAAATAAAATAAAAATAAAATAAAATAAATGATAAATATTTTATGATAGATCCAGACCTAGTAGCAAAATGACGAAATACGTGGAATGTTGGGGTGCCGACAAGCCTTTCGCTAATATAGCGGAAGCAACCTTAGCGAAAAATATTGGCCTAACAGTAAGCTATTATTTGTCTATCTTTCTATAAATAGTTTTAACAAAATAATTAAAATATACTTATTTTATTTCGACAGAGCATCGCGATGATCGAATCGAATTTGTTGGCAAACAATTCCAACTGCTTTGATACACAGTGAGTTACACATATAATTACTTAATTTATATCAATATCATATCAATTAAAAATTTAGAAAATTATGCGTTTGACATCACGTTAATATCACGCACGAGTTTAATCACTATAATGGCTTAATGGTTTAATAACAATTATATCACTCTTCTGTCCGTTATACATGGTATGCATGTTGCTATTATGAAAATTGATTAATTATCTTCAATATAATTTTTTAAAGCGACAAACAAGAATCAAGCTCGTATTAAGTCAAATATGTAATTTACAATATAGAAATTTTTTCGGTTTTATGTATAATGTTAGACACTGGTGCGGCGGAAGTGAAGGACTTTCGCCTTTTACTTATTGGTTTAAAGAGAAGAATCAAGAGCAGCTGTATCGAGAGCAAAAGGATGAGCAATACCTTTGGTACGTTGTGGCCTCCAATGTGGTTTACACAATGATGTTCTGCATTCAAATCATCTATCTACCAAGGTGAATTATGATTTAATCGAATATTTGATATTTGAGTCAGTTCTCTCTCTCTCTCTCTCTCTCTCTTTACTCTATCACTCTAATATCTTAATGTCATGATTTGTAAAATTAATATCAATATATTTTTACAAAATAAAATTATTGTCATGTGACTTATTTTTTTAATATTTATAAAATAAAACTATTATATTATTAGTATTTATTTATCTAATTAGGTACCTTCTTTTATTTATATAATTCGATTTAGCAGGCTTAAATTAATGAAATGTTTTAGCAATTAAATTATCAATCTCTTTAACTATTGAACTTATTGAATATAATGATACAAAGATAATGATAAACGTAAACAAATGAAAGGTATATTTCTATTTAATAATTTAAAAATCAATTTTGTCTTTTATTTCCACAGAAGCATTATAGTTTACGGTTGCTTCGCAGCTGGTTTAGCGTCCCTAATTATATTTGCCGCAATTTCTTGGTTCAGTGGAAAAGCTGACTCTGAAAATACTGAAGAAACAACGAATCAAATCGCGCTTAGCCGCGGTATCAGAATAACTGTATATTTGATAACGGCACTATTAGCCATCGCATCATCAGTCATTAGTCTGATCGAAGTTGATCTCAATGCCGAACACGATATTATACCAGTGCGTATATGTCTTAAATTATTTTGTAGATTTCACACGTTATTTTATTTTAAAAAAAAGATATAGGACAACATTCAGCAAATGCTTTTTCATGCTTAAATAAATCGTTATTACACTTAAAATCTAAGTATTGGCATTAAATCTAGAAATCTGGTTAATATTAATATTAAAAATCAGAATTAAAATTTCCAGGTGTATATATATTCTCCAGTGATAGCGTTAGTAGTTGGCTGGACACACTTGAGAGTCGATTTTTTGCTGAAGCTAGGCGTAATGCTTCTATCCGTTGCCATAATACTCGTGATCTTCTCTCAAGCACCGGTAATCCAACTGTATTACGACAACCCTGACGCTAAGTAAGTGAGGCGCTCTGAAAATTCGAGCGATGCATGTATTATAAATCGCAAGCACTCTGGAAAGTCTTGCAATGTTATGGAAGCTACATTTTCGCAGGTTTTACGGCGTCCATTACCTAATGCAAGTGGGATATTTACTGGTTCTCGTCAGCCTGATACTCCACATTCTCGACAGACAAGTGGAATATACATCCAGGATGGATATTCTATGGAAGAGCAAGCTGATGGTCGAGCAGGACGAAGTGGAAACCATGAGAGGCATCAACAAGATTCTCTTGGAGAACATTCTTCCAGCGCACGTGGCTGATCACTTTTTAGCTACAAGAGCTATGCAGGTCAGCTCTTAAAACTTTGATGTTCGGAGTTATTTTCATCGTATAATATTTAATAAATTAATTCATTAAAAAGTAGATTATCTTGATAAATCTAATTTATATACCGTAATTATTGAAATTTGCACTTTTCAATATATTAATCATGATACATGATAATCGATAAGCATTTAAATTGATTATATGTTATTTGCACACAAATGTACTTATTATAGCTTTAGTAATATGCTAATTTGATACTCGCATCGTTGCACATGCATTGTCCACTTTGATCCACGCAAGTACTGTATGTTAATTTTTTTTAACACTTATTTAAATACATTCAGAAATTATTTTATATAGATTGAAATATGCAAAACACAATCTGTAGCTCTTTTTAAAAAATTATTTAATATTTTGATCATTTTCACGCGCACCTATTTTCTTAATAATACAAATGCATAATGATTGAAGTAAAAGATAATTAGATAATCATTGTCTTCTAATTAACAGGAACTCTACCACGAGAGATATAGCAGCATCGCTGTAATGTTCGCGTCGATTCCGAATTACAAGGAATTTTATGACGAAACCGACATAAACAAGCAAGGTCTCGAGTGTCTGCGTCTACTTAACGAGATCATTTGTGACTTCGACAAGCTCCTACTCAAACCGAAGTTCTCGGGGATCGAAAAGATCAAGACGATAGGTAGTACTTACATGTTGGCATCTGGTCTGAGCCCAGGAAAGGAGGACGGTGATGGCAAGGTAAAATCATAAAATTAAACTTTAGAGACAAAATTACCTTATCTGATTTCTTGAGCAACTTGTTCTGTTTATAAAGAAATTTCGTAATATTTAATATAATTATTTATTCTTCTTAATCTAATTTTGAAAAGCCAGTTGAATAAATATCTGTAATTTTGCATAAAATAATATGTGTGTATGTGTGTGCGCGCGCGCGTTGAAAAATGTTTTAATAATTTTTTTATTCTAATGAAGAAAATTGTCAAAATAATATCATTCTTTATCTGTTTTATGTAGAATCTACTAAAGCAACAAGATCATAATGTAATTGTACTCGTCGAGTTTGCCATCGCGCTTATGACCATTCTGGATCAGATCAACAGGGATTCTTTCCAGAGATTCAAATTGAGAATAGGTAGGACTTATATCACTAACGCTATTATTATTAAATTCTTTTTACCAAAATATTTTTTTATATTTAAACATTTTTAATAAGAAAATAGAAGTATTTTAAATAACAAACAATCGCATAATAAATTATATATATATTAATTCTTGTCAATTGTCCCTTTAGCTCTGTGAAATAAATAAATGATCAAATACTTGTTAATCGCAGGCTTAAATCACGGTCCGGTGATAGCGGGCGTTGTAGGTGCGCAGAAGCCGCAATATGACATTTGGGGAAACACGGTGAATGTGGCTTCCAGGATGGACACTTGCGGTGAGATGGGCAAGCTCCAAGTTACCGAGGACACTGCCAAGATCCTCATCGACGCCGGATATGAGCTCGTTTGTCGAGGACCGACATACGTGAAGGGCAAAGGAACCCTTACCACGTACTTCGTGAAGACACCCTTCGACGATAAGGGGGACAGCTATTAGCAATGAATCGGAACGGTTTAGATAATCACACTTTATCTTGTGATCGAGAAAGATTTTTTTCCATTATCGATTCTTATGGGTCTGAATACCTCACGAAAAAGTGTGAAACGTTGCAGAAAATAGAATTTTGTTTAAGTCGCTTAAAAAGATGATCAAAACCAAGTAATTTCAGAATTTTAACGATTAATCTATCTGTTGTAAAATATTTGTGGATGTTTACTCATTTAACTCGTAAATAAGATCTTAACTTCGCTGGAAAAAGTTACATCTTTTTATCATTTAACTTAAACATTGAAATATTTGTAATGTACTCAATATAATAATAATTTCATTCTTTGCTGTTCGTTATGCATTAAAGAATGAATAATGATACATGTGCGATAAGAATGCAAATGTTTAGAATTACTAATCTCTCGATGTTTGTTTTTTGTATTTAAAAGAAAGTGAGAAAGTGGCATAAATAATAATTATTTTTGGGAATTAGAAATTTTATGTATCAAACTTCAGAGACAAGGCAGATGATGATTTTACATACATGTTTTTTTACAAAATATACCACAGGATCGTTGCGGAAAAATTTGAAACACCGACTCAATAAACTTTTAACTTATGCCAAGTAATAATAAGTATCGTTACAACGTACCTGTTCAAGTAGATTATCTGTATATATACAATATATGTATATCTTCTTCATAACATCTTGGCAGATGTGTTGTGACACAATTGTTCAGCTTTGATAATAGCTCATGAGTTCTCATGAGAAAGTAAATAAGCACAGTAGTTTTTCTCCTTGCTTTCTGTGTTTTATATTCTGCCGCTCATTATGGGAGCTGTTGTTGCACTTTATGCAGATTACGAATTTAAAATCCATTTATGCGGAATGAGGGATTGAACCCGGGAAATTCTTCCGGGAAATCCGTCAATTACGAGTCCGCTCTCACGTCCCGGACATCTCATACACATATACATAGACATGCCATAAATTATGTTCCTAAGAAAATTGAATTTATTTCATAACTAGAATAAAACCAGTATGAAATGTATACTTATTTTATTGATTTGACCAATCATAATGATTTTAGTTATCAAATAAATTTATTTTTCTTAGCAACAGAATTTGTAGCACAACTATATGTACATAAATACATAATTGTATATGATTTAATTCTTTTCGAGAGCTACGAAAAATCAATTTCGACGGATAATCTCTATTGAGAGAAACAACGAGAATGTCTCAATCAGTCTCGATACCTAATATATACATATCTAATGTACGATATTGCTTCATATGGCCAGCATTTACTTATTGTCTTTCTTCACAGTTCGAAATATTGCGAACATGGCTATGTGAGTAAAAGTACGATGGTGAAGTTCATCCCGATTGTCATCATTAGAGGATAAGGAACATAAGTTCCGTTTTACAGAATGTTAATAAACGTTTAATTATTTATAAATAATCAGATTGTTCTTAATTAAATATCTAAGTTTGTATAAAATAAATAAAAAAAACTATGTGATTTCTTTTAAATACGAAGTATGTATTTTTCTTCAAGAAGAATTTAATTTGTATGCGGTATAATTGCAATTGATTGAAGTAATATGAAATTTCTGAATTTTTTGACGTCAATGAGATTTGATGAAGAAAAGAAGGAAGATGTAAGAGAAAGAAACAAAACGACGACAAGATTGAAACATGATGGATTATTTTAATATCAGATGTATAGAAAATAGAAACAATAACATTAGAAGTAGAATAGTTTTTATAGCATCGTAGTTTATGGTTTAATAGCACGAGCCTTGGTTCTGCAAGCACCACTCAGGTGTTAAGCTGTCCGAGTAGATTTTTCGTTCGGCGAGTCTCTCGCGATGCCTCAACATTCTCTGTTCAGCGTGATGCCACTTGGAATCCGGCTCGCTCCACAATCTTTCGGCCATCGCAGCCGATCTTGGCCACAATCTCGAATCAATATTAGAGCTGCCCGCCTGTTCGGTCCAAAGCGCTGCTTCTCCACCTATGGAAAAAAAAAATACGTAGCAAATTAGATGATCAATTAAATTGTAATTATTTAGCATTTTAGCATATCAATGTTATGAACCGGATGTTAATGAATTTATAAGTTCAACAAATCTGTACTTTATATTTCTCTGTTAAATTTGTTTTAACTAACATGTCTTAATAATATTCTTTTGCATAATAGCCCTAAATTTTGCTCTTCGAGAAGATCTTTGGGGTGACGCATGGCTCCGCGCTAACGCGGATAATTAGTAAACTGAAGGGTCCCGGGTTCGATCCCGACCCGGCCTTCATCCCACATTTTCCTCGTTTAGTCGTTTAACAACTGACATCCCCCGATTAAGATAGTTTAAGAGGAAATATATCCTCGCTTAAGAGGAGGTTTTATAAATATTTTTGTTCTTTTTTAACATAAGTAATATTTCTCAAAATGTTTATCAGATAAACAGTTTCTTTCTTTTTCTATGGCCTTTTCTACAATATTGCTTCTGAATGTCGAAATAATTGTGTATAATTTATATCAAAAATTGAATTTATCAATTTTTGAGCAAATATTATTTAGAAATTTTATTCTGACAACACCGCTGCGTTATGGTGCATTATCTTAATGCAATTATTGTGAAATTTCTCTCCATTTCATGATATAATTATTGTACAATATTTGGGCAATTTTCTTATCGGGGAAAGTACTAATAAAATTTTAATAAAGAATTTGCCTAGAATAAGATGTTTTTTATTCCCGTATCCTTGTTGCTTGATCATCTCTAATGGAGAATTTTCATAGATCTTTTGCCAACCCTTGTACGGCGAGCACCAATTGTTACCCTCGCCTATCCAAGCTCCGAATCTATGTACGAGAAGAGGGAAAACATAATTAATACTTATTTCTAAGAAGATTTAATATATGTTTATAAAATATATTTAGCGCGACTGATACACGTACTTATTAATGCTAATTTTTTATCTACAAACAGTCAAGTACTTGATACACATTACGGTTTGTAGTAAAATAGATAAATATGCAACGCTATATTCCATAATGTTTTCTCACCCACAGTCAAGGTACAAAGCATCGTAATTTGAGAAAATGATCTTGAAGTCGTTTCGCAAAAGCCTGCCGATAGTTGGGTCGTCGCTGGTCGTCCAAATCTGAATGATATATTTCGCAGGATCCAGATGTTCAATGTTCTCCTCGCTCGTCAATCCGCTGGTCCACAGGACAGCCGTAATGTCCTTGCCGCCGTTGGCAATCTTCAGCTTCTCCAGAGCTCTGTCCTGGAAGTAATCCCACAATCGGTAGAAACTGGTTTCGTTAAGATCCCATCCCCTCTTCAGCATCCAATCGGTGATAATGCTTTGGGATTTCCAGCAGTTGACGTTTACTTCGTCACCGCCCATATGGAAGATGTCCGGTTGTTGGAAATCTTCCAACATATCCTTATAAAGTCCCTCAAGGACCTCGTACATTCTTTCGCTGGTAGGATTCAGCTGACCGCACGGCGGCTCTAAGCAATAGTCCTTCCAGGGCTCGGCTTTGAAGCAAACTGTCGCATTGTCGCCCACCTATTCGTTAACATATAATAGATTAAAGTAAAAAGATAAAGAAAAATGGTGTAAATTGTATTTGATAATGATACATCTATAATAGATTTTAATTTCCTTAATTTTTCTTAATCTTATTTAACTGTTTTCTAATTATTATTTACGATTGTCATATTCACTTGCTGATAACGAAGTTATTACTCACCCACTGCCAGCCTTCGCCAACGTGCGCGGGTGCATCAAACTCTGGCAGGACTCTGACACCGCGAACCAAGGCGTAATCGATGATCTCCCTAATCGTCTCGAGAGTATAGATCTTGGTCGGCGCGTAGCTACCATGCTTGGCGAAATCAGGCCATGTTTTGCTAACATAGGGGAAGCTCTGGGAATCGGTGATATGCCAGTGGAATGTGTTCAGCTTGGACATGGCCATACCGTCGATCGTCCGCAGAATCGTCTCCTTGTCGATATAGTTTCGGCTCGTGTCCAAAACGATTCCGCGATAGGGATACTTCGGGCCATCTATAATATGTGTCTCGTTGGATATTCGAACTTGATTGCGCAAATCGTCGAAGACGATCAGTTGGCTGAGGGTCTCCAATGCGTGTCGAGCTCCGAAGTACGTGTTCGCCGTAATATAAGCTTCCACCTAGGAATTGTTTTAATAAACTTTAATAAACTGCGAATGTGTATATACTAAAAGTAAATCTCGATGTGCAATTTTAATTAATTTTTTCAGATGTTTCTTTCAACGGCATTTAGTTTTTTGTGTTATTTACGATTTATTTTCTATCACCAAAAATAGTTTAGAGAGAAAGATAGAAAGAAAAATGATGATAAAAAAATCTAAAGAATAATAGGAGATACGTATGAAGAAGAGAATTAAATCCACTAACAATAAGTCCTAAAAGAAGAGAAGTAGAGGGAGATAAGATTAATAGAAAGGACAGCGAAAGAAGAAAAAAATAAAGGAAAAGAAGCAGAGAATGAAAGCAAGGGAAAGAAAAAGAGAAAATAATAAAGAAAATCATACGTTCCAATCTATGCGGAGGAGAGAGAGGAGTAGCATAATATAATATGCGGCGTAGAAATAACATAATAGTACCCGAGAAAAAAAAGGGGATATAATATGGTCAGATGTAAGAATACATTATTAGATATGAAAAGATCTAAATAACATGTAATTTTAGATGATTATATGTAATTCGAAATTTGGCGCGATATGAGCATATCTTTATATAATCATATTCGACTTGATCTTAGATATGATCATATCGTGCCAAATTTTGGATTTGATTATATAAAATCATATAAAATTACATGTTATTTAGATCTTTTCATATCTAATAATGTATTTTTATATCTGACCATGTTATAGCCACTTTTTTTTCTCGGGTATAAACGAATCAGATTAAAATAAATCTAGATTAAATTAATTGAAAAAAATAATAAATACATATACAATACGATAAAATTTAATACAAAATTTAAATGAAGTATATACTTCCCGTCACGTCGTGAAAAATTGCAATGGTCTTAATTTATCTGACTAACGCGTCACCAGTGAATTTGGGAGATCATATGATCATTAACGAGACACAGTATGACCTAACGATGAAACACGATGAAACATGATACCTATATGTATATACGTACATACTATGCATATATGTACTTCTCCTGAATGTATGAAAAAAACTCGTTTTTATGTCCAAGCACCTATAAACCAGCAATTGTGAAATGTTACACACTATAAAATAATGAAATCGAAACTTAAGCCTCGTTAAAACTGAACAAGATATTAATATGTCGCCAACAGTGTATTCGACAAAATTTCATTTCGAATCCAAGAAATTGTGAAATACATTTGTCACATATATTTTGCCGGATACGAATTTAGTAATAAAAATGGTAGTCACTAAAATTTTGTCACACACATTTGTTTCCATACATTAATTATTATCTACAATGTCGACGACAATGTTTCTTGGTCAGGACGAAGCTTTAAAACGGCCAATAACGCATAACATCAGTGACGTCTATGTGTCTTATTATTTTTAATGTATCTCGAAATAAAAGAGATTTTTTTTATTCGACACATATATAAAATTTTGATGAAAACAGTTCTATTCTCGAGATGTTTACATAAATACTATCTCGAATAATTTGGGGTTTCTCCACAGAAACCAGTTGTCAATTTAATGAGAATCCAAATGTAAATTTATTCAACATCGTGCTTCTCGCTCCTTTAACTTTCTTTGTTACAGCTTACCTGTCCGTCGACTGTAGCAACTTGGAGAGTGTACCTCTCGTCCGTTTCCAAGGTCAGTTTGGCATTGTCGAGATTGAGTCCTTCTCTAAAGCGTATCACCAGCCCGGTCCCACTAGCGTTCAAAGTTAGGGAACCACCGAGCTTCTTCGCGTTCTCTTTCATACGAACCACGTTCGTCTGAAGCAGATTGCCCACCGCTGTCTGAGTGGAAATTCCGGCGAGTGTGATGCTCTCAGGATTAAGCGGCACCACGCTCTTGCCGATGGACATATGTCCTGTCGGCTTCGGCCACAGGGCACCACCTTGGCCGCATGACAATTGGCATACGCTAAGAGCGACCGGGTTGGTGTCCTCTTCCGTTATCAATACCTTCTTGCATAGGCCGCCATCGCACTTGTAGTGCCAAAGAGAACTGCGATTTGAAGAGGAGAGATTGGCAATTTTTACCGGATGTTTATTGAAAAAATCTTGATTTTATCTTAACTTAATTTATCTTGTTTTTAATTTATTAGATTAAAATTTGTCATTATCTTTTTAATTACTGATTTTATTATCTAATCTTTGCGTAACTGCGTATTCTTTGACGTTGATTGAGAATCTCATTAATCGTTAAAGCATAACGATGCTTAATCGTAATTATAAGAAATACGAAACACCTTTGTATAACATATCACAAAATTGATTTTTTATAAAAGATAAAAAAGCAGTCTATGTTGACATAGAGTAAGTTTTCTGCATGCCTTTTTATTGGCATGATTAATCGGCTAAGTGTTAAAACGTGTGAAAAATATTAAATTAAATATTAAATATCTTAAGGCGACATAAGAAGTTAACATTTGCAATTTATAACAAATTTCTATTATTATGATTTGGAGGCTGCAAAACGTGTTATTAATTATATTTTCACGTATTATGGAATTGAGATAAAAATATTTTGCCAATAATCAGTAGAGCAACATGCAGCATATAGATTAATCATCTCTTTAATCCACTATCAATCTCATTGATATTTCTCCAATCCATATCTAAAAGAACGTACACCGTTTGTAGTGCGAGCATTTAAATCCCGTTGTGAGATTCTAATGTAGGTCTTTAAACCGCTAAATATGATAAAACGTTATATAAAGGTCGGTCATACGTTCTCATTCGATATTCGTGAAACGAAACTCAAACTGATATCCACAAAAGAATTGTAATGTAACGGTGCGTGACTATTCTGCTGTATAACTTAATCATTTTTTTAGTCAACTTGTGAAGAACAACTAATGTATCAAAGAATAGTACTGTATTTATATTTTATAATAATACAAAAATACATTTTTTTCTTTACTTTTAAGAGCAACGTAAAATAATTTCTGATTATCAAATTTCGAAAAATAATCCTCGTGTCTGTAAAGAGAATCAGAAATGTTAAGAATTGCATATTTAAGACCTAAGTTCTTTTATAAATAACGTCACAGAGCATGTGATTTTTTTTACATTTTTTCACCATAAAAGTGCATTAAAAAAATCTCTAACTTGTTAAATATTCTCCAAAACTAATCGATGAAAAATCTAAAAAAAAAACTTCCCACGCCGATATTATTTATAGAAAGATAGAAAAGAGCTTATGCTTTAAAATTTATGCAATTCGTAACATTTCTGATTCTCCTTACAACCCGTTTAAGCAAATACAGTAAATCATATTTTATCATGTCAGCAATTTAAAAAAAATTTAAAGAACGTATAAACATTCATTTAAAAGAACGTAATTTATAAATCATTTAAAAAATGCAAAATTATTTTACATTATGAATTCATAATATCTCCATACATACGATTTTATCAGAGGATAAAAATAATTCTTATCGTTAGCAAAAGAAGCGGCAGATTATCTCATTATTGTTCACTATTACGTCGTGAAAACATTTCTAAGTAGATGTTTACGATATTGTTGCACTCAAACTCGAGAAGTGCGAGAAGGCACGGTAAGATACTCAATAATTTTCCGAATGTCTTTGAACTTCGGGAAGACGTCGCGTCGCCGTCGGGGCGACCGACGCGGTCTATTTCTCAATAAATCCCCACTTGTTGCTTTCACCGTGTACCAGGTGAATTGCCTTTCTATTTAAAACTAACATTCACGCAATCGGATAGCGCTCTATTACTTGACCGCTTTAAAATGTACGCGCTTATTCCAGCACGTGAAAGAACAAATAATGACGATTAGAGAATGCAACGAGACAAGAGCGCTTGGTACTGAAAGTCGACCGAAAGGCTTTGGTATCTAAATTTCGATGAGTCAAAATTTAGATACATCTAAAAACAAAAATCTAAATCTACTGAAATTATACCGGTATTTTTTACTGGAGCATTACTTGGCACCAAAATGTGAAAATGATTTTTATAACATATTTCTACGTGAAAATAGCGAAATGACAATCGACGTAAGCTGCATTTTCCTGTATCTAACATTAAATTCGGGACCAATCTCTCGGCTTGGTACTCACGTATACTCCTCGGCTTGATTGGCACCGTATTGGAGCGCGAGGACGACGATCAGTAGTGCGAGCATGCCGCTTAAAGTGATCGCCAGGGCTACTGTCGAACGCTCGATTGTCGTCCGTACTGTCCGTAGAATGATTTTATCCTTCGCCCAAAGATCGCATTCACACTGTGCTTGCAAAGTAGAGGGGAAAAGCCGAGTGGGGCAAAACCGATATATGTCTTTAATGTGCGAAAAATAGCACGCGCGTGGAGCGCAAATTATTTCGCTGCGTCACACAGTGGGACTATATGAAAATTAAAATATAATATATATACACACACATATAACATAGATAAATAAAAAAATTTAAACCGAAAAATATCGGTCTTAAGAATATTGTGCTGCTTGATCGCAGATCTAACAAAATCTCGATTCTCGTAACATCGATCTTCCGTCCTTTCCAAAATTATATAATTATTCTTAGCACAATAAATGATATTACTGTATTTTTACGCGTTGACGTTTATCCGTGTGCATCTAAAATTAAATCCCTCTTTTTTCAGCTTATCAAATTACTGTATTATTCAGCCGTAACATAATACATGTAACACGTGATATACGTAATTAAAAGTCGTAATCAAATATTCACTCAGCTATTCGTCATTGACAAAATATTTGTGCGAGACGGAAGTGTCACCTCGATAATTCCGTACACCTTCAAAGTTGTACTATTTAGGATTACACGAGTGCAGAGTTTATAGTTGCGATTATTGAGTACAGAGTAGAGATTTAACAAAGTTTCTTTTGTACTCGGGTAATACTCGGGTTATTACAGTCATTATAAAGCTGTTTATAAACACACCTTGTTTCATGACTAACCAAGCAAGTCGCACTTGAACTTGACACCGATTGATAATTATTATCGTCATATCTTAGTATTCAACGAAGATTATACTCCTCTCTTTTCTTTTAAATTCTGTAACAATTGATCTTTAAATTATTTTAATTTCTTAGGCCATGTTGATTAAATCGTGATATTTATGATATGGATATTTGCAAATTAATTGCAGCAACTTCTCAATTAACGCATTAATTGCAAAATAATTTCATATACACAATTTAAGCGTAATATACAAGTGTTTTAATACAAACAATAGCGTGACGCTATTAATAATTCAATAAAATTTGCAAAATTTGTTGGTTTAATTAGTATAAGTTAATTGAACCAAGAATACTGCAAAATATAAAAATTTCGATCTTTCTCTTGTAAGTTTATCCGATTTTTAGAAAGTTGCATATATTTACGCTTATTACGCTTGTTTATTTACGGTAATTTATATATATATATATATATATATATATATATATAAGTAATATTAAGTATCATGCATAGATAATATGTTCTTTAATAAATATAGAAGTTATTGAAAACGTAAATTACATATCATGTGGCAGCGTTTGCAAAGAAACATTTGTTTGTCATAATCTGGTCCTTTAAATTACATTTATCCTATTCGTCTCCGCGAATCGCTCTGTATTTGGTCAGTTCGTTCGGGAAAACTCGATTCAATTCCACCAGCATGTTCGCCTTGAATTTCCTATAGGCATCGATTTTCCCTTTCACCTGTTCATTCTTCGTCAGAGCTTTCTCTATACAGTCTTTGGTATATAACTGCGGATTTCTCCCTTGGTCGATATAACTGAAACAAGTGTTTAACGATAATAATAATTTCCTTAGCTGCATCGATTATGACATCAGTATTATAATGACTTACTCAAATACTTCCAGTGGCACATGGACGTCTTGTACCTGAGACTTTAGCTTGTCAATTTCCTGTAGGCCATTGACTAAGCCTTGACTGTAAGGAAAAACAAATCTGTCAATGTACTTTTGATAAATTTTACATTTCGGGTGATATAAACTACAATTTACACAAATATAAAGTCTCAGCTGAGCGAACTGTAATTTATAGCAAAGAAAATAATAAAGCTACATTGTATTTTCAAAAATGTGCTTTTCTTAAAAAAACACACACATTAAAGATCTTCTAACCTGTCTAACTATCGGATCTCAAAAGTGCTCTTCTAACAAGTACATGCAATAATTTATTATTGCTCAATTGTGGCACGAAGTGGAACGCTCGTTGTCGTACAACCTCGCCGTTGCGAAGTTAATTTATAAAGATAATGCCCTTATGTGTAAATATGCAAATCTATGCACATTGCACGAATACTCACATCTTTTGATTCAGTACGTTTTGCCCTTGGGGTTGAAAATCGCTCACTATAATGCGTATTTGCCGTACGTTTTCGATAAAGAGCTCCAATTGAGCCTCCAAGTTCTCCAAGGCGGACGCCATTTTTGTTTACAATCGCCTCCGTCCCTCCCAGTCCTTCCGAGTTTCCGACTGCGTTCAGTGCGTTCCAAAACCTCGCTCGAGCAACTCTTTTAGAACACATCGTAGTGGGGGAGAAATTACTTTGGGCGCGTTCAGCAGAACAAACCGCTCAGTAGCAGTCGAACGTGATTGGCTCTTAAGCCTTGTGTACACGATACTACAATGCGAGTCGCAAGAATTGACCAATCACAGTCGATTATTCTCCTCAAATTCGACTGTGATTGGTCAATTCTTGCGACTCACGACTTTGCGACTCGCATTGTAGACCCAGCATCGTGTACACAAGGCTTAAGCCTTGTGTACACGATTAGAAATCGGTCCGAGTTTCGGTTTAAACCAATCAACTTGCAGCTCTTACAGAAAAGCAGCAGTTTCATTGGCTTAAACCGAAACTCGGACCGATTTCTAGTATCGTGTACACAAGGCTTAAGACCGTGATTTAGACAAATATTTGTTTTTAACAATATCTCGTTAGTAATTGCGTTTTTGTAATTGCGAATATTTATTTAATATTATTTTTTTTTTTTTTCGTATCTTCGTGCTCGGTGGGAAAGAGGGAAAGATAGCGGAACTAGCGGAAGACAGAAACTGCAATGGCCGTCTAGAACACGTCGAGCTGACGTGTCGTGATATTTTTTCGTCTCCCGAGATTCTGCTTGCAGTGAAACATGATTACGTTTAAGCGCGACAAGAAGGAGGAGGAGGACGGTAATTATGAATTTAATATTCCTATCTTTTTCTTAACGCGAACGTTGCTCGCGAACGAAAGTTGGAAGTCGCGCGCAGGTTATCGGGTCTGTCAGGTTGTCAGTCTCGGACAATTACAAGTAAACACATTTTCAGATGTCAGTGATGAGTCTACGGAATACATCGGATTTTGTAATAATTTCTTACGAACGTACATTTCCAAATGTTATACGCGTTATAAATCTTTAGAATTTAGCGTTGATTGACACTACCGAGCACTGACACATGTCTTTTCTGTCTGATCAAGGCGGTGGGAACCCGTTTCAAAACTTGGAGAAGACCACGGTTCTTCAGGAAGCACGTACATTCAACAACTCGCCCGTCAATCCGAAAAAATGCGCCCACATTCTCACCAAGATTCTATATTTACTCAATCAGGGCGAACAGTTGGGTACAACAGAAGCCACCGAGGCTTTCTTCGCCATGACCAAGCTGTTTCAATCACGCGATGTCATCCTGAGACGGCTGGTCTATCTGGGCATCAAAGAATTGAGTTCCTTAGCCGAGGACGTGATTATAGTCACGTCCAGTCTTACGAAAGACATGACAGGGAAGGAGGATTTGTACAGGGCTGCTGCCATCCGGGCGCTCTGCACCATCACCGACGCCAGCATGCTGGCGGCCATCGAGCGCTACATGAAGCAAGCCATAGTCGATCGTTCGCCGGCCGTCTCCAGTGCTGCCCTTGTCTCGTCCTTGCATTTGACGAGCGTGTCGGGCGACGTCGCGAGGAGATGGGCAAATGAGGCGCAGGAGGCGTTGAATTCCAACAACGTGATGGTTCAGTATCATGCCCTGGGTGTCCTGTATCAAGCACGCAAGGCGGACAAGCATGCGGTGATCAAGCTGGTCGCCAAACTTATGAAGACGAACCCGAAGAGCCCTTACGCGGCGTGCATGCTGATCAGAATGGCGTATAAATTATTGGACGAGGTGGACGAGGGCGAGGAATTCATAGGATTCATCGAGTCCTGTTTGCGTCACAAGTCCGAGATGGTGGTGTACGAGGCGGCGCACGCCTTGGTCAATCTCGGAAGAAGCGGCGCCAGAGAGATCGGACCTGCGATCAGTGTCCTGCAGCTCTTCTGCGGCTCGCCGAAGCCGGCACTTCGGTTCGCCGCAGTCAGGACTCTCAACAAAGTTGCGATGTCTCATCCGGCGGCGGTCACAGCTTGCAATCTTGACCTGGAAAATCTCATCACAGACTCGAACAGATCGATCGCCACTTTGGCGATAACCACTCTCTTAAAAACTGGAGCGGAGAGTTCTGTTGACCGTCTGATGAAGCAGATCGCCACCTTTGTGTCGGAAATTTCGGACGAATTTAAGGTCGTAGTGGTCCAAGCCATCAGGTAAATTTGATTTCTCGAGTTACACAATAACATCGCTAATGTATATATTTTTCTTCTAAAATCTCTTTTTCTCAGGGCTCTGTGTCAAAAGTTCCCTCGCAAGCACGCGGTTCTGATGAATTTCCTCTCGGCTATGCTGAGAGACGAGGGCGGGCTCGAGTACAAAGCGGCGATCGCCGACACCATTATAGCCGTGATGGAAGGAAACGCGGAAGCCAAGGAAGCGGGGCTCGCGCATCTCTGCGAATTCATCGAGGATTGCGAGCACATCTCCCTCGCCGTTCGCATTTTGCATTTACTTGGCCAGGAGGGACCCACGTCGAAACAACCGTCGAGATATATCCGCTTCATCTACAATCGCGTTATCCTCGAGAGTGCCAGCGTGCGAGCAGCGGCCGTTACTGCATTGGCACGTTTCGCTGCCGCCTGCCCGCCCTTGCTTCCAAACGTGTTGGTGCTGCTCTCACGTTGCCAGCTGGACTCGGACGATGAGGTACGCGATCGTGCGGCTTACTATTGCACGATTTTGCAACAGCAGTACGACCCGACTATATTGCCGCTGGTGCAGCCGCCCTTGCTGTCGGTACCGACACTGGAGAGGGCCTTGAAGAATTACATGCTGACACCCATGGAAGAATCGTTCGACATTTCTCAGGTATAGTATTCTGATTTTCTGAGAAACTTTCTTATGAAAGCGAGACAATTACCCACTACTCATACATGTCTTTCTTTTTCATCAAATTTGTTTATTTACATTGAATTACAGATACCGCCAGCTCAGACAGTAGAGGAACCGGCTCAAGTCGAAGTGCACACCACTATCAAGCAACCTCGTTTGACCAGAGAAGAAAGCTTTATGGAGAAATTATCGCAGATCCCGCATTTGGCCAAGCTCATCCGAGACACGTCGCTCCTCAAATCCTCGCCGGTGTTTG
The DNA here is from genome assembly GCF_030848795.1 of Temnothorax nylanderi. NCBI lineage: Eukaryota > Metazoa > Arthropoda > Insecta > Hymenoptera > Formicidae > Temnothorax > Temnothorax nylanderi. The sequence goes on along the minus strand of NW_027249069.1, from coordinate 1,375,237 downwards.
AACTAACGGAATCCGAAACGGAATATAATGTCAAATGCATCAAACACACATTCCCTGAATTTCTCATTTTGCAGTTTGACTGTGTGAACACGCTCTCCGATCAACTTCTCGAAGATGTGGTAGTGGCCGTTGAACCTCCTACAGGGTAAATATCCTCCTTATATTTTTTATGACAGATGTTGTAATGAGTCGTTTATTTCAGTTACTCCATTGTGTGCGTAGTACCATGTCCGCGATTACCTTACAATGAACCAGGAACCACCTACACAGTATTGAAATATCCGGAAGATGTACAAACGAGTGTCGTTACCATTCCTACGACGTTACGATTTATGGCAAGGGATTGCGATCCAACGACGGGAATACCAGATGCGGAACAAGGATACCACGACGAATATATGGTAAAAGATCAGTTTTAATGATATAACAAAAAGTGACTTTCATATAAATACTTCTGCGAGCAATGCATTGATACAAAAGTAATATAATTTCTTAAATCTCATGAGAGAAAAATACGCTTGTTTATAAATATTTATTATATCAACGAAATTATTATTCACAAAATTAACGTCATTTATTAATTTGTATATAAATGCGATTTTTTTAGTTGGAAGATTTGGAAGTGACTCTAGCTGATCAAGTACGTGGCGTTGGTAACAGAGGCATGGACTTTAATACCGCTTGGGATACATACGCTGCGAAAGGATTTGTCAAGCTAGAGGAGACATTCGCTTTGGGAGCTACAGTGACGTCTTTGGAAGGAGCGATTCAAAGTCTTACAGAATTCTTGGGCCTAGAAGCTGTGGAACGCAGTAATAAGGTACAGAGCGGAGCGGCTGCTCACAATCTGCTCCTGAGTGGCGTCTTCCGAGGAGGAAAGGAAGTATTAGCACGTGCTAGACTAGCGCTGAATGGAACGCAAGTTTACGTGCAACTATCTGTTCTCTGTCAAGATCCAGATGTCGCTGAACTAATAGTCGCGTCCGTAGGATAGAGATCGCAGTGATACAATGTAAGAATTTTCGCAATAGGAAGAAATACATTCGCTGATTGCTGTAAAATAATTTTTATAATGTAAGATTATCGTTATATATACATGGAAATTATTAAAGAATACTGCTTGTATTTCTTTCCGTCGTTAATATATCATGTGACTTTTCTTTAATGTGTTACAATAATCATTGAACAACCTTCTGAGAACTCCGAGAACTCACACAATAATGATAATGATGTTGCAATTTTGGTCAAATTTAATACCATCGTTTAGTTTGTTATCGATACAATCGAACGGATCGTATTTCTATATAAAAAATAAATTTATTTTCGCTAACATTTGTTTCAGCAGATTTCGCGAAACGATTCATAAACAAACAGGAAAACTGACAACAATTATATTAGACCTCTCTTTCACACATACATATATATATATTCCTTTCTGCAGTTACAAATTCGTGCATTTGTATGAGAATTATAAAAGTGTTAAATAGTGGATAAATATATTGTCAGGTATTTACAGAGTATTTTCATGCACGATGCGATTGCCGTACTTGCCATTATCACTTGATTATCTGCGAACGTAAAAACTCAATATTGTAAAAAAAAAGTGATCTCACATCAAAGACGATGAACTCTACCGAATATCTTATCGTCTTTGATGTGAGATTACGAAGGTAAAGTGAATATTTTTTCTCAGATGTCCGTCAAATTGAATGACACTATAAGGATAAATCATTACTTTTAGTAGCAGATTACCCCGTCTGTGTACGCCAATCGCGATAAGTAAATACTTACAAAAATCTAACACTACCATTACATCAGTTCTTTGTACGTTTCATACAATCAATTTTGTATATGATCCATTGTCTCATTGATTGTTAAAATGCTCTTAAAGCTGCAATTATACTGCATTTTACTTTAAATGCGTATGCACATTAAATAAGTTAGACTAGCTGTTTGCGCGATTGACAATGTTATAAAATGAGGTGGAAATAATAGTTGCCTAAAGATTGCTCGCAATCCTTATCAGGTCCTTATCTGCTCCTTATCAGGTCTTGAAATATTAAATATTAAATATTAGCCGTTAATATATATGCTGTTCGTAATCTGTTCTCGCCACTGAAAACGTATTTTAAAAGACGTGCGTTCGTTATTGGAATAGTATATGAACTCGCGCAATTCATAATTCTGGAAAGATCACGCAATTTCATACGTTTAGTCGACATTAACGTATTGACCTGTAACTGTAGCGGTTTGATGATACCTTCTTCTTCCCGAAAAATCTTCGTTCTCTTCGTTCAATTGAGCTGAACACGTTTCAACACCCGGATGCACCGGGGTCACTACTATCTGCTCGTAATCATAAACTTTCCTCCTATATAACGATAAAATACAAATTATTTTCTAAAGAAATCTTTACACTATAATTTTTTATAAATATTCTAACCAGTATTCTGTAATCAATATTCTATAATCGATTCTTAAGAAAAGAAAACAAGGGAACAAATCATTTCCTGTCAGATCTTTATAATTCTTGAATTTATCGTTTCAAGAGAATTGTGAAGTAAATAATTAAACTTACCCCATAATTCGAAGTAGTGCAATCCGAAACCATTTAAATAATTGGAATTCCGCAGAAATTCCAGGTTTTACAGCAGGGTTAGCGTGACCAACGTAACTCCAGACGAGAAACACGACGACGATATTAGCGATCGCATATCCCCAGTGTACAAGAAACATTATAACCAATTTTACAAGGCACTGCAATGTGAATGCGCACGATATTAATCTTGCAACTAAATATGTCAGGAATATATCTCTTAAAAGTGATATATACAAAAGTACGGATTCTTTTAATGAATAAATACTCACGCCCAATAAAGAAAACCATCTATTGCACAAAGGGCTGTACCAATTTCCTAACTTATTGTGTATGTGAACTTTTCGTTCCGGTGTACTGGAAACACTAGCATTATCTTCGATGCTCGGCGACGAATCCACATATACGTTATTGTCGGAAATACTGTTGTTCCTCTGTAAACGTTAACAAACATTGGAAAAATCTTCTAAATAGACAATAATAATGCATGTTTCGGTAGATGTAATTTCTCACCATAAGATTTTTATGCCTTATTCTCTCAGGGAACAGACTGTCCAAATCATTGTCTGTGTCGGTTATTGAATTGTTCCTACTTGCGGAACCGTAATTGCGATCGAATGTTGGAGACTGCGTACGGAATCGTTGTTCCCGCGTATGCCGAAGATCAAATGTTTGCGCGAGGGCGAAGTATGCATAATCTAAGCAGGCGTATGTTAACAGGAATGGCATCGTCACGATTGGAGCGAGTGTATTAATTTGCCCGGTAATGATGAAAGTCAGCGTTACTACAGCAACAACCAGCATAGCATATATAGGTACTTTATTTGGTCCTCTCTGAAAATAGAATAAATATTGCTAACAAATCGTTATGATATAAAAGAGAATTGTAGGATTTCATGATATAAAAATATTATAATTTTCTTAACCGTAGAATAGGATAAATCTGATCCTCTGTTTCTTATTATCTAGTATGTCTAGAAGACAAATTAAAAAATAATATTCGAGGAATAATTACCCCTCTTTGCAAGCAGCTCATTCCTGGTATAACATTTTGACTGGCGATAGACTGGAGAACGCGAGGTGTGCCGTACATGGCACCCAAACAGCTACTGAATGACGATACATATAGACCAGCGAGTAACAACACCGAGATTGCCGATACCGTCGACGCTATTGTAAAATTGGTGAGCAAAGCATTTCTGACGCAAGTTGCCGCAAGAGTCAACGAAAAGCACAGATACAAAAATGTCCTGCAAGTAACAAGTAATTGTTTTGATGTAAAAATGAAAAAGTTTCTGAAATAACTCACACATTGGAAACAATTTATCTTACCCGGTTCCCAATGCCGCCAAAGTACCATTGGGAATGTCACTAGATGGATGCCTCAAATCTCCGCTCATGTTAATTCCAGCTAAGACACCGGTAACCGTTGGAAAGAATACACCGAACACAGTAAACCAGCTGTATCCATCCTGATAATCGGGGAAAGTGTTGTTTTTCAAATTTCCTGATAGCCAGCCTTCAAAACCAGAATCTGCACACATAAGTGATAATTTCAGTGCGTCTAATTTAAGATACAAAGACACTCGGCAACAATTTTATATCGTAAAATATATGATTTTATGACATGATTCGTTGTATCATCTCACCGATGTTGGTATGAGTGAAACTTCCGACCATGAAGTCAACTCCAGCGAGGAGTAGGATTAGAAGGAGAATAAATTGCAATTTTACAACCCACTTAACACCAGCCACGTTAATTACAGACAATAGCACAACGGCCGCGCACGCGAAGCCGCGTTGTGCCCATGCCGAATCCAAACCTACAAGACCGGCCATCGATTCCCCAAAACCTAAAACGTTTAGAGCACAACCCACCGCCTGAAATAAAATCCACAAACCGATTCTTGGAATCGCTGATAAAACGGTAGAATGAATTTGCTCGTTTCTACCTGTCCAAAGCAGTAGAGCAGTCCGATGGAGCCGCCGAATCTGGAACCCAGCACGTGCGATAACAAAAAGTACACTCCGCCACTTTCGACTCTACATCGTTCGCATATCCCAACAGCCGACAGTACTGTCACCAATGCGATACACACTGAAATCATTACAATACATAGTATTCTCCCTCGATATCTACATATTTTGATAACATCGACTTAATTAAAAAGAGCAACAAGGTTTATATATTCTTAGAAAACTCTTTCTCTTCTTACTTTTGTAAAAGATACACTCGCTTATAAATCATCTCACTTATAAAAAGATATATTTTATGAAAAATATATTTGGCTTGAGATTCTACTGTTTCTACTGTTGACAATAATAATAAATATATTAGTTATATGTCTCATGATATTACCTGTACTAAATATGATCAATACTGCATTCAAAACGCCTGCTTGACCGACTATCCAGCCAGACCTCAGAAATACAATTACACCAAATATGTTAATAAGGCAAGACGTAAAAACTCCATCCCAGGTGCCGAACAACACAGGTTGGGAGATGAAGAAGTTCGATTTCCACCAAGGATCTGAACTCTATGGAAAATACACAAGACGGATGTGATACTGCGATGCTGTATAACGAATCAGTGTTGCTTTGTACGATATTCCTTACATATTCCTGGGCGAACAACTCGTTTGCACCGGCCTGATACATTTCCGGCCCGAGGGCATTGTTACCGTCCTCGCTATCCCTCTTTGCGTTATCCCGCGCCTCCTCCGGATCCCGTAAACCGTATCTAGCCCAATCGACGTCTCGGTGTACCCGAACGTCGCCGTTTGGAAGTCTGTTCTCCTCGTTCGACCCCATGTCTTCGCTGCGCAACAGCACGTGAGCCAGTATAAACAATATCAGTTCCTGCTCGTTGATATCAGTCTCATTCAGGTGGAGATCGTTACAAAGCTTCTGTGCTCATAATAATGCCATACTTGTCAAAGGCTGAAATGATTTCAGTGAAATCTTACGGTACTTTCTTCTCGCGGTGACAACGCGTACAGGTTAGAATATGAGATCCACGAAATAAGATATCTTGAACGCTGCACAATAAGCAGCGGAAAGTGTTCCGTGCATGAGAGCTTATCACATGCTCGTCTTATCAAGTCGCTGAGTCCGCATTTTTTTCGCGATAATTATCGTTTGCTGGTGACGTATGACCGTGTGAAAGGAAACATTTTGGGTGCACATGGGTGCACTTGGTACTGCAACAGCTCACTGAACGGCTAAGTAGCAATAGAACGTGATTGGTTGGATGAGTTGGATCCACAGGTAAGAACCAATCATCAATGTAGCAGCAGCAGTAAGGATCGAAGCAAAATGATCACGTGATTTAGGCAGCCAATCAGACTTATATCCTTCAATTTCGCTACCAAAATCGCCATTTTTTACTTAACTGTAAGGCGCGAAATATGAACGATGTAAGGCCACTTCAATATCAGCATATTTTGATAATCAAAACCAAATGTCACTACAAAAGTGCTTTTGTCTATTAATAATTAATATTATTAATATTTAGGTATATATGTTAATATTTTATTCTTTTGATCTATTTTTCTATAATTAATCTGCGTTACACGTACAAACACACACACGTGCATTACACACATATTCTCTTAAAGAATACCTTCAAAGAAGCTGCACGTTAAAATATACATTTATTCGTATCAATGAGATTGTAAACAAGATATGCTCAAGCGGAAATGTATTAACCTAAAAACACATTTATTCGCTGCAATTACTTTTTTTTTTAACAGCGTTACGGTAAAAAATTCGAAATTTTTTCAGTACATGTAGGATCGATGTTGTTAAGAGAAGGTATTTTAATTTTATCTACACTCCACTTGTGAAATCGTCAGTAATCTTGCGAGCAAGTTATCGTGTCCCGTTCGTTCACCCACGTATCGCAGAAGCGTTCCGGTGAACCAGTCTTTGACATAATATGACGATAATTCCACAATAACTTTCTATCTCTTTCACCAAGTTACAATATATCTATTTATGTACATATAAGTTATTTAAGCTCCCCGCCTCCATTTCTCCCCGTTGCTGAACTTGGTCATTTCCCGACCACTGACGCCGCAGGTACCAATTCCCACACGACCATTTACGTTCTCTGGTGTAGCAAAGATGCTCTTCTTTATGACACCTTTTTTCGTAGACTGCGGAGAAACAAAAGCAATTAACAGAGCAATAAACAGAGACGTGCTTTAAATACATCTGCAGATAAATACGCATCATATAAATAAAGCTTGTGCTCACCTTGTTGGTAAATGCTAGCCACTTGTTCTTCTCCAATTCGCGTTCCTCCTCCAGTTCTTTGAATCGCTGTAATTTCCTCTGCTTCTTCTTCTTAAGATATTCCCTTTGCTTGTTTGGATCCGAACTCGCAACTGCAGCTGCTTGCATTTTTCTGTAAATAAATAAATCGATTATCTGGGTAAATAAATAGAGACGGCGCAAATTCATATATATGCTAAATAATTATTTTAAAAAACCGTTATTGATACTTGTATATTTTTATCAGCATATTCAACTCGACGAGTATAAATATTAACATATCCCGGTGTGTGTACCAATTACTTATATATAACTTATAAAAATTGGCACATTTTTTTTTTTTTTTTGGTAATGTCACAAAAAAGAGTAAAATAATATTATCTTGTTATATCTAGTTAGTGTATAGAATACAATTAGAACTTCTCAATTTCTTTTACACATATAATTATACTATTAATTTCCTTTTCAAAGATACCAGAGAATATGATACCAGAGAATCAGGGACAGTCCTTGTTACCTTTTCCTGGACCGCGACGATGCACACGAACCGCGTGACATCAAAGGATAAATGAACGAATAACGAGCATATTTCAGACAGAATACCGTATCAAGTTGGTGGAGTTATTGTTGCCAATTCAGAAATAAGATAGGAGGAAAAATAAATGATTAGTAAATCGTCTCACATCCTTTACGTTTCTCAGACAAAATTGTATGCAAAATCGTAAGGAATATTTTATATTGGTTCACAATAATGCGTTATTGCGGACATCATAGATCAGAAATGACTTACTTTGATTTTTGATCTGCCCAATCTGATGCTGGCCTCTTAGCAACAGATTTTAGCTGACTAAGCATAACGACATCGGTATTCTTGTATTCATTGAACGTTATATTTGCTACCCCATCTTCGCTTATCGTGTCTATAGTTGCCTCATAATACCTGCAAAATTTTACAAAATATGTTAGAAAAAGTTGTACGAGATACTTTATTTCAAAATAACTTCAGATACTTTACTGTACTTTTTTGAACAAATTATTGTCAATATGTTGTTTTCTTAACATAAATAGTCGATTCATGATTAATTCTTGCTTTACCCTTAGCCTTTTCTGCCTTTTTAATGTTTTCTTTAATATTCAATGTTAAATAAAGTTTGGTAGTAAAAAATCAAATTAAAATTCTCTTAAAACAAAACCGTCCGATATTAACTGAAAAAATAAATTTAAAAAATGAAGCATATAAATAATTTTTCCAAAATCCTTTTTGACTGATCATTGAAGTTTTCAATACCATCAATAATTTTATCAAAGCCTTTGTATCATATCACATAGACTTTAGGTTTTGATAATAATGACTTGGGGGTAAAATATTCAGCTTCTGGAACATTTAATGTATCGATATGACACTATCGGCTAACACTGTACGTGAGTTCATCTGAATGTCATCTGTTGCACAATTCAAACAATATTCAATTGCAAACAGTGACTGCAGCCCATTTGATGCTACAGATGCTTTGAAGCGTTCTTCTTGTTCCTCTTTCTTCACTGAAAGAAAGGAGAAGAGGAATGCTTTGAAGCATCTGTAGCGTTAAGTGGACCACAGCCAGTATAACGCATAAACGGTACCCACTTGCCGTCCTCGCTCCAAGGTGCCATACACTGATCGCCGACTTTCCACTTATTGGCCAGAACTGCAAGCAAAATAGGATCTTTAGGGTCCATGCCATTGGCCTGTCTTTTTTCCTGCTGTTGTGACTTAATTAAATCATGTGTCAGCTTTATTACTTCCTTCAGATCGAACTTCAGTTTTATCAACTCCTCGTTATTCGGATCTGTCGTGAGAGCCGCTTCCACCTGGAGCACAATAAAGCGTGAGGAGTCGCGGGGATGGTCGTAGATGAGTAAAAATGGTAAGCGAGACCGATCGATCGTCACGCGAGGTTAAGCAGAGGAATAACAGGACTCACCTGCTGGAGCTGCAGCTTGTAATTCTGTAAGTCATCCATGCTGCCCGACTTGTTCCGGAGACGGATCACTCAGAGCCACGTCGCGGCACGCGAAACTCGGCCTCCTCTTTTCGCTCGAATCGAAACTATCGCGAAAATAAAGCGTTTCTTCCTCGTAATCACTCGCAACAACTACAGTCCGAAGTCAACTCCAGTTGACAAGCGCAAGATCGCTCGGCGAACAATGCTGCCAATTGTAGCGCGTCGCTGAGACTTCCTCGTAGATGACGACGACGGTCGACGCGTTGCGAGGGACTGATACGGCGAACAAGAACGAAGAAACAAGAATTTATTATCTGTCTGGAAGAATCCGGGATCACTGTTCAGACGCTTTCGGAAGGCGCCGATGTTGAAAGGTACAAATACCATAAATCACAAAGTTGGCTAAAGTGATAACTCTGTTTGCAAGATGGCGGCACGATTGCGCTACGCTAATGGCTTATTTTTTTTTTTTTTTTTTTTTTCTTTAAAGATGGTGGATGGTAAAGATTCACGTGATAAACAGAAGTCAAACAATGTTCGCCAGTAAAATGTTTCTTAATTCGAGGTCTGCTTGATTTCTGTCATCAGTCATCATATCTTGTTGACAAATTTTGTTATATTCCTGCCAGCATCCTGCTAACAGGTTTGTATACATATATCGGATCCTATACATCAAATCTGCAGCCGACAAAATTTGTAACAGACACTTTGTAGAATTTGTTTTGATGAGAAAAATATTAACAAACAAGTATTTAAAGCAACAGAATCTTAAGTTGACTTACAATTAGTGAAAGCAATATTAAATTAAAATGGTTCATTGTTTTTGTCTTTGGTAGCGGTGTAATTGTAATACTAACCTAAAAAAGATTCGCACGTGGTCGTATACTAGGATCAACACGTGACATTTTCCTTAGGCATTACTTTTCTTTAAGTACCTGATGATATAATTGTACGAAAAAGTAAAATTTAATCAGAAACAGAATTTACAATAAGCAAGGTGTACGTATTAATAATATATTATTTAAGTAAATATTGTGACAAACGTTTCTATCTGTAATAAAGTCAGGATTTATTTTTATGCGGGGTGAATATGTGTTATTCAATGCCTTATCTAGCACATACACCATGGTTTGTTAACTCTTTTTTTATATCGTTTGTTTTTAAATTTTCGAATCTTAAACTATTATTATTTTCATAACTAAATTAATTTAAGCCATTAAAACTTTAACTTAATTTAGAAAAAATGTATTGATCGCTACCAACTTGCTACCGTCATTATGTACATAAATTTGTAACATTTTGTAGAGTCTCGTGTGGATCAAGATTGGGATAAAATAAAAGTAATGGATATAGATGCGAATAAAGTTGTTCACGAAGAGATGTCGATGAACATGTCAACGTCGGAAGAAAATAAAAATATACTTCAGGAAAAGATAGAATTATTAACGTCACATCAATTGATGTATGGTGAAGGATCGTTGAAAGAAGAATGTGAGGCAAAGCAGCTAGACGAACAATCATCCAAAGAAAAACACGAAGCGATGTTCTGTGATGAAAAATTAGAGAATGAAAGAGCAGTTATAATCGTCAATGAGAAGGAGATTCTAAATAGGGAAAATAAATGTGATAAGCTTAACGTATCGATAATGTTAGACACAGAGGAGACAGAAAGTACAATTAATAGCTGTGTTATATCTACTGATATTCCAAATATCAGTACTCAATCAATTTCAGAGGAAAACGATGAGACAAATGCACGTAAGTATCATACAACTGCTGAAAATATACCTGATATTAGACAAGCTTTACAAAAATCTTTAGAAATCATAGAGTGTAATATGTCGAATGATACTAATATTGTGCAAAGCAAATATTTAAATAAAGTAATTGATCAAGTTGCAGAAGTAACCATTCGTAATAATGAGATACAAATGAACAATCCATCACCACAAAAGCAAAGTAAGCACACACGCGTATTGGTTTATTAAATAAAAATTTCATCTTGAGAAAAATATTTACTTTTCTATTTATAATACATAAAAAGTAATTTGCATTATAAATTCGAAGATATCGCATATATTATAAGTACATTTGAAATCATATAAAAACATTCATTGAAGTATTTTATGTGCATATATTTTGTTATATCTATTTGACAGAAGATAGGACGTCTTCTCTCAGTGTTATTGCTGCAGAATATGGAGACACTTCAGATTCAGATGGCGAAAAGATGGAGGCAGATACTACAACTAAAAATCAGCACACTATGCCAGAGATACAGACACAACATTTGCAGTGTTATCGTACGACTGAAGAAAATTTATCATGCGAAGAAAGTGATAGCGATGATGATTCTGATAGTAGTGTCGACAGCAGCAGCAGCAGCAGTAGCAGCAGTAGTGATAGTAGCAGTGACAGTGATTCAAATGATATTACAATTATTGACAAGTATTATTATCTTCTTATAAAAGTAAAATTATAACGCATATATTTAATCATTTTTTATGAATAGAAATAATAAACTTTTTATATTTAACTTTTTTAGAAAAAAAGGAAGCAAGGCAAACATAGCAAAGAAGGAAAAGCATATAGAAAATGAATTGGATGATCTTCCACCAATAGAAGACTTACAAATTAGCGTCCCCGAAGTTTTATGTAATCCATTTGGCAAGGTATAATTAATATAAGCTAATTATATATATGTAGACATTCAGAAAATTATAAGATAAATTAATATCATGTAACAGCAATACAGTAACTTCCAAATATCTATTTGAACATTTCAGATTGAAAAGATAGTGGAGCAATTAGTAATCGTAGAGCCAAAACCTGGTCAGCCTACACTTGATCTGGATACAATTTTATTCGTGAATAAAGGAACAAAAGCACTCGGTAAAATATTCGATGTGTATGGCCCCGTAACCGAACCACATTACTGCGTTCGTTTCAATGACGCTAAGCACATGCAGGACAATGGCATTAAAGTGGGCATGCAAGTTTATTACTGCCCATCGAATAAATCGTATACGTTTTTCGTATTCCTACAGGAGTTGAGAAAGTTGGTACTTGGACGAATCTAGCATACGTTACATGTGATTGTAACATATTCAAATAAACGTTTTCTTGCAGGCTAAAAGCTTGCGACACGGCTGGCGATGACGAGTCTCCGGAATTTTCAGACGATGAAGAAGAACAAGCTTATTACGAAAAGTTGAAGCAGAAAAATAACAAAGATTGTTCTGACGGGAAAACTTCGCAGAAAAAACCACGTCAGACAGGTGAGTGTATTTCAAGTTGCTACAGTTATTACAAGTAACTAAATAATTATTGCTAATCGATTTCTAGAGTCTTCCTATACAACACCGGCCTGGCAATCGAATCACCCGTGGAACAGGAATAGAAATGTTCGATCTCAGAGATACAATCAGAGGAGACAGCGAAACTGGAGTGGTGGCAATCGTTTTAATTCTGCACAAACTCCTGGACCATACCCCTATCAAGACCCTTGGCAACAATACCCGTATCAAAATAATGCTCCTTGGCAGCCAGTTCCACAGAACATGCATCCGATGTCTAACAGATCGTATGCAGGATACGGAACATCATATAACGCGCCACATTTGGCACAGGATGGTAATTTGAGCAACACGGACGGTACAAACCAATATTATCAAGGTACCTATCAGAATTTCCAAAGTTACAATATACAAAACAATTTCCAAAGTAACGGTGTACAAGATCAATATTCTGAAGTCTCTTTTGGTGCTCCTCCGAGATTTAATCTTGCATCTCCACCCGTAGAGATGAATTGCCATCAATTCTCCAATACGCCATATCCGTACATGAATATGCCTTCTTATCCGACTCATGTGCAATCGTCACTGCAAATGGCAAATGCTAATGCATGTTGGCCTCCACCAGCTCCTCCATCTTTAGATACACCAAGTACGACGATTGAAGATCCAAATTCGTCTACATGACTTCATTCCTTCTTTTATGAATATATTTTATATTTTCATATCGAAAACATTTTTCATCTCCAATATCATGTAATCTATAATAGGATTATAAAACAAATATACTTGTGTGTAAGTAGTATTTTCTGATCTCATTTTTTTATGTAATACGTTTAAGAATGTAATAAATGACTTGTGAAATAATTATATCCACATTTTTTCAAACTTATTACTAATTTTGATTCTATTTCCTCTAACAGGAAACCTCGCAACCCGAACATTTTGATTTTAATGAAACTTTATACACATAAGGAGGTAAATAGACATAATAGAATTTACAGTTTTTTTTTTCAGTTGCGGTCTAAAAACGATATCGAGTGAAATCACTCTTTATATGTAGCAGTTTTTTATTTTTCTCGATATATCTTGAATACTTTTTGATGATATACATATTGTAAAAAGCAAAAAAAAGTCACTTTGTCATTATTATAACAATGTCTTAAAAAAAAAAAATGCTAAGGAAAAAAACAAAAAATTTGGACAACATCACACGGTGTTCCCAAGCGGTCACCCATCCAAGTACTAACCGTGCCCAACGTTGCTTGACTTCAGTGATCGGACGAGAACTGGTTTTTTCAACGTGGTATGGAAGTTGCCCGTTAAGCTGTGGTACTTGTCAACGATTTAAACAGCGTTATGATTTGGTTATTTTCAAAATTTTGATTTTTTATGTAGCAATAAATAAAAATTATAAGAATTATTAGATCACTGAGCACTCACTGGGCGTTAATTATGTAGAACGAGGTGAAAATCACAAAAGTGAACAGATTTACTAGATTTCGACCAATGAAATCGTAGATACCCTAGGGAATTTTCAGCCATTGGCCGCGTTCAGCAGAACAACTGTTGTCGTCGTCTTCCCAACGCTCTGCGTTGATTTGTTAGTTCTAAAAGTAAGAGCCAATCACGTTCGATTGCCGCTAAACGGTTTGTTCCGCCGAACGCGCCTATTCTTTATACATTTTCTTTATAGGAGTAGAACTCTAGTCTTTCCATTTGTGTTCATGCAATCTTGAATGAACGAATGCCTCATGCACCTGTTGTTTTTTTTAGTTTGCGATTCAAGGAATCGCAAATGCGGAATTACTTAATTGCGGGGATACGTAACGTCACAAAGATCTAGGTCTTTCTTCCAGTTGTCCAGTATGTTTTGACAAAAGTATGCTATTAGCGCACGAATGCGTCTGTTATTATGTAACGCTACTGTTAACGCAGAATATCTCGCGATGACAGTCTAACCAAGTCTAACGAGAGCTCCACGGTGTACACAGTAATTTGTGCCCTGTCCCAGGGTTAGAAAGTTTCAAGTTTCAATCAATGGCGTACCCGGTAATTCTAAATGACAATTCTAACGATTGCACCTGCGACAGCTGATGCACGCTTTATCCAGTCGTTTTGGTTTATTATGAATGCCTGAATGGCCCTGTATCGCCTGACGAGCGCACGTCAATTTGATAGCTCTCACATGTAGACAAGAAGCCTCCTTGTTTCGTCACAGCTTGTCTGAATTTGTGATTCTTTCTTCAATTATATTTATCTTGTCCGTTTCTTCAAGAGCGCGATGTACGGCTCCACCGATCCAGGATCAGGGGTAAATCCAGAGGTTCAACGATGGTTCTCCACAGTGGACAAGGACGGAAGTGGACGGATAACGGCTGCAGAATTGCAGTCGGCGTTGGCCAACGGTCAAGGGGGTACCTTCTCTGACACAGCGTGCAAGTTAATGATTGGTACGTTTGCGGGTTTCGTACATATATTTAGTGAACAAATAGAAGAGAGAACAACGTATCGGAGCTTTAGCTCTCTTCGGCGAGCTGTAAACATATCAACGAATTCTATTTCTTCCGCAGGTATGTTCGACAAAGAGAAGAACGGCACTATAAACGTAACGGAATTCCAAGCTCTTTACAATTACATAAATTCTTGGCTCGGTGTATTTCGTGGCTTTGACCACGATAATTCGGGTAGTATACAAGAGAATGAGTTAAACGCAGCCCTAACACAAATGGGCTATAGGCTTAGTCCGGATTTCATTCAATTCCTTATAAAAAAGAGCGATCTTCGTGGTCATCAGTCCATTACTGTGGACCAGTTCATAGTATTGTGTGTTCAGATACAGAGGTTTACAGGTAATTAGAAATGTTTACATAAAAAGAAGAAAATTTTATGATAATTCTGATATCGTTTATTAATCTAATTAGAGGCCTAACTATAAACATCTGTACATGCAATGGTTTGATAATATTTAGCATGATTTAAGCATGTTTGTTTAACAAAGATACATTGTATGTTACAGAGGCATTTAGGACAAGAGACACAGATCAAACTGGATCGATTACTATTGGATTTGAAGATTTTCTGGGAGTAGCTCTTAGCTGCAGCATATAACGTCTTCATATTTTAATAACAATACAGTTAAAATATTTTTTACACTTGTGTATGCTGAAAAGCAATTATTGTTTAACTTATGCTACAAGTGCTCTATTTTTCTATCTTAGAAGATAATGTAAAATGTGGGTTTAGACATGTAGGTTCTTAGGCTTATAAGAGATTTGTTCTTGGAAATTTCTATTTTCTTTGCCACTAAGCTTTTAGTGAGGTTTATTTATGTTTAGCTATAATGATAAAATTAAGATTGTTAATAAATATGAGAAGCACTAAAATTATGCTTCCTGCTGATCAATACCTCAAATGACAATGAAACGCGTTTATTTTACATTTATGCACGTTAATAAGATTTAACATAGCGTTGAAATAAAAATGAATATCACATGACAATGCAAGATGCATAAAGCAACATGTCCCATGACTTTGTATATTTATTATTTAATGTGTTATATACGATAAAAGCGAAATGACTGGTGTATAATATTTTTACCATTTAAGTAATACTCTTGTACTATCCAATTTTTTTACATTTGTCATACGTGTTTACAATTGCCATCTTTATAAAGATTTACTAGTACAAGGTTTATAAATTTACTGTCTTTATGTGGAGATACAAATAGCTTTACCTGAAATACACATGAAAGTAAATAGGACTTGACATATATAAAGGGTTTTCTTTAAACAGATACTTTGAGAATAATGCAGATGTTTCAAATTTGCGAGACTATAAAATTGTATTACTCCACATGAAACTGGCTCGGGAAAGAATACAAGAATTTGAACGATTACAAAAAGCACGACATCTTCTGGATGCTATTTCATTAATAAACAATTTACTTGCCGATGGTTCTGAAATAGAAATATTATCGCTTGCTGGGATAATAGTGAGGAGATTAAATAAATTAGGTGTGACAAATGTAACGGCAGATAAGGAAAACGGTATGTAGGTATTTGATATATGTGAGTTTTCTTTATGAAACATGTGTTGATGTGTATTATATTCTGTTGCAGAATACTGGTATAAAGATACGAGATTATCGGCTTTGAGACTCACACATAGTGGCATTTATCACTGTTGCACATTTTGTTCTAGTAGTGGAAAAAAGGAAATGACTTGTGGCTGTAGAGGCACCATGCCCGGTAAGGATTAATTTCACAAGTTAAATCTTTAAATAGCAACTATTGAATATGTATCGCGCGCGCGAACCAAAAAGAAAAAAGAAATTAATTTAAAAGTAATTTCTGTAATACTAATTTTATAATATTGTAAAATGTTTAAAATTTATAAAAGAGCAATTTTTAGTAGCTGCTATTCAAAACTTAGATAAGTAAAAACAGAAATAAGAAAAAGAATAAATTAGTTAATTTTTGTAAAGGTGGATACAAAGGCTGTGGCCATGGACATATCGGACATCCAGGCTTTAATCATTGGTCTTGCTGTGGATCTATATTACGTAATGGACGTTGCTTAATTATGCGAAAAACCATGCATCAATTTATATTGTGAATCTTAATAAATCAATAAATATATCTTCTGTATAAGAATATAATTTAGATATTCCAGTTTCCATAAAAATAAAGACATTAATTATGCCTTATATCTTTAATTAAGAGATAAAAATATTATTTCAAGAGATTTGAGTATATTTATATGTGCTCAAACCGATTGAAACATTTTGTAATTTTTGAAACAACTTTATCCTACTGTAGTTTTTGAATTAGAAACTTTCATTTTTGTTAAAAATTATGTAAAATTTTACTTCAAGCAAAAGAGGTAATCTTATATAGTATAATATCTAATTGTAAGTCTATATTGCAACAGCTTATATTGATAATTAAAATTAATAACTTTAAAATACAGAAATGCTTGAGCAAAGTAACAATATGGTTATTGAGCGTCTCTATTAAAAAAAAAAGAGAAGAGTAGAGAAAATATGAAATTTATAACATACTTTTGTATCTTACCTTAATTTTATCACTGTAGGTGACATGTAATAATATATAAACAAATATTCTTTTATTATATCTCATATATAAAATTTTTTAGATACATTCGATACATAAATTAAATGATCTTTACATTTGTATTATTTATTAATACAAATAATAGTTTACATTGTTTACAAATGTTCGCAATATAATTTAACTAAACTTAGATATAACACATTTTAAGTCACACATCAGCCGCAATATAATTTGCTTCTTACTTAATATTAGATTAACCAAATATGTTGAAATTGCATAATAATTTTCATTATTCTAATCAGTCTGTGTTGTCAGTCGAAGCTTTGGAATGTATGCTTTATACCTCAAATGACAATATATACCCTTTTCGCTCATTACTATCATATTAATCACATGACAATTGTTACAGTGTACTAATATTAACAAAAATTAGCTTTTGCACAGTCTTATACACATCAAAGTGTTGCATTTTTATCATACAATTAAAATTAAAAAAATTTATAAGTTCTTAAACATTGTAGTATGAGTTCTATATATGAACTCGCATTTGCACAATGTATTATAGTTTATATAATTTCCAATTTTATATTATATAAAATTACAGTTGGACATACCTGCAAATCTTGGCTATATGGTGTGCTTCTTCAAGATCGTTAGTTGAAAATACGTCGTAGTTGTATTGAATCAATAGATTATTTAGGTACATTTTCGCTTTTTGTAACATCCTCGCTAAGTATGTACCAGCTCTTCTTCCCACTCCAACAGCGTCTTCGCTAGCATGACCTCTGTGCTGCATACTCCACATGCATTCTTTGCACGTTACCTGAAAATTTTGTATTATTGCTTGCTTATTAATTCTATAAAATAACAAGTCGTTCAGTATAATAAATCACAAAAGAATTCGTACGACTTCAACTGAAAGTATCAATCGTTTGAATTCAATTGCATTTCCATTATATATCCTTCTTTTATGCTTAATACAATATTAAAAAGTATCGTATATCTAAGAAGAAAGAATTTTTGTAAACCTGCTGACACGCGATGCAATAAAATCTTAAAGCGTGCGTCGGATGTGTTTGGCATAAAATTGTCCGTCGTACTTTAGTAGCCTCCCACAGTGGTCTCATTAAATGTTTAATTATTCTCGCTTCCGCAAGGTTTTGCTGCTCGTGTTGCCTGCCGCACTCCGAGCAAAAATTGCGTAAACACGTCGAACACTGTATGAACGCCTTGAAAAAAATCAACATGCGGAGAAGTCTATAAAACATTTCTACCTTGCGACGAGATAAAATTTTTAAAGAAATACGATAATAATATTTAGATCGTCACCAGAACTTCGCCTGTGCAGGTGTCGCAAAGTACTCTATTGACCAGTTTACGTCGCACGGTGTCCATAACTAAACGATGTTGCAAGGGATAATGCGGCGGCGGCGGCACGGCGGAATTAGCATTCGGCAAGTGCGAGTCGCATAACGGACACGTTTCGTAAATGTCGGATTGCGCGTACATCCGACCGTCTCGTATTTCGTTCTTTGAAGAAACATTCGGAGCTGCAAGCATACAACAATTCTATCAATGCCTCTTCATAAATCAAAAGTGCGATTGTACGTGACATTATTAGTAACGTTAAAAATTATGAATTGCATTTTCCTTCGTTAAGATTCTTCCTCTCGCCACTTACGTTTGCTCATCAATTCGTAAACGCAAGATAAACATATAGAATGCAAGCAAGGAAGGAGTCTAGGCTCCTCCATTCTCTGCCCACATCTGGGACATTGGAAGTCCGCATCGTGCGGCAATCTATCTGAAAACTCCATCGGCTCCCTCGAGTCTTCCTCGATTTCGCTGGCCATTTTTCTGCGAATGAAGACGGGGGAAGGCTGGTATGCAAAGACGTTTGTATTCGACCGAGGAGCGCGCCTTTTTCTGGAATCCTCGTTGCTGAAAATATTTAAAGTTATTTACATACATCTTAAGAATTAGTAAAGGTCTTAAAAATTCTATTCAAAGTCAACTGTACGATCAATATTTTACATAATATAATAAATTATAATTTTAACTCTCGATTGAAACAGGCTTTATATATTAAATCATGTATCACGTGTTAAATCATATGTTAATAAACTTCATTTTAAGTGAATTTTAAATTCATTTTAAGTAAATTTAAAGGTATCGCTTACCGTTTGTTCGTACATGCCATCGTCATTGGTTCGACGTGAACGAAATCTTCAGTATTTATACCTTTGCTCTTGCCCTCGACCAAATTTGCGTAAATATGATCGCAGCTTCCGAGCTCGCTGTCTGTCGCAGCCCCGCGACCGCAGCAACCTTTCGAAGAGCGTTTTGCCGAACAATTTACGAAATCCATCGATTACAACACGCTAAAAAAATACAGTTAATGAGAATACAACAAACATAATTTTCTCTGACCGATGTCAAAATCACAATAATGACTCACCAAGAAATTAAGGTATAATTAACGGGAGATAACGAAAGAATGAGTCAACGGGCGCACGAAGGCTTCCTACTACTTAAAACTCGTTCTCCTACAGCGTAGCTGGTTAAAAATAACTTTAAAACATAGGCTATGAGCCAAGCGCATGTGGAACTTGCCTTGAAATGTAAAATCTTGAGCTACTGGTCGCGAAGTTGTAGATATCTTTAATATCTAGGTTGTCAATTCGATGAAAAATCTCTCATTCTCCATAAACGTTTGCTAGCGCAAAACGTGGATAAAAATACTTAATATTTATATGCAAAAATTTAGTGGAAAGAGGTTTTCTCCTATAATAATTAATTTTCTCAAGAGATAGGATTAAAAAAAAAATTGTTAGTAAACAAAAATTTATTATATTTATAAATCAGAAGTAACACATAAATATTAAGCGACAATTATTTGTTATTAATCAAGTGGGTATGTGCAAGAAATAAGTAATAAAATATGTATAGATAGTAAATTTTATTTAGTATTCATGTAGTGTAAAAATAAGATTGACAATGTATATATTAAAGAGTAAGCAGTACATACATATAAACGACATACAGAATCGATACAGTGCTTACTACATATCGATTTTAATTGAAATAGCTTCTAAGGCCATAATAATATTCAGATAAGCTCTCAAACAGTTTGACGATCATTTGACGCTGCAACTTGTCGCGTCAGCAATCGTTGACGTAGTTAAAAATCACATAATAGATACAGAATAGAATTGATTAATAATACTTAAGACGAATTAAGTAACATGACGTAGAGTATGAGGTTATTATTATTATCGCATATCTATAAACAAGACTTAAACTCCATCTATGTTCTTAGAGAACATTGTTATCAATACCGATTCTGGAGGCGATCATTCTTATAAGGTACATAAGTCAACTTATACCTTCGTGACTAGTATTTCAGGTTTGGCCAAACTTACACAACTGTGCGCTATTTATCATTGCACTCTATTATCGTTGCATTTCTGAAATTTAGTAAAATCTAGATACATATTGATTACGTTTTATCGTATGATAAATCGTAAATTTATTGTAGTTATTATTTAGTAATTTATTATAGTGTTACCTCATGTCTTTACTCGAGAACCGACTTTGATAAATCCATTCCGAGATTTACCGTTTCTTATATGGCTACCGCTTTTACTCTTACGATGCTCAAACAGAACATCGTCAGAATCGGTGTCCGATTCCGATAACACCATCTTGTTGTGAGTTGAAACTGCGACATGAAGATTATTATAACTTAATAACTAGAATAAATAATTTTTTAATACATTCAAATATTTTCGGATACAATATTTTAAGAGGATATTTCCCAAAATTGTTCGAGTTAAAAAAAGTGGTCATAAAAATTTACAAATAATGAAATTTCTCTCATGGTCTTTCATCTGAATTAAGAACAACATTAAGGCATTAACATTAAGAAGAAAAATTCTACCACTTAGACAATGTACAATGATAATGACAAAATTCAAAATATTAATTATTATTGTCATCTAACAATAAGTAATAAGAGTTACGTACATGCACTGCTATCATCTTCTGGCTCTGGTTGCAGCAAAGAATAACGCGGTGGTTTCTTCTTAGGCCGAAGCAAACGTCTTTTACCGACGCATATCCTTTGACACAAGCAAACAAGACCCCAAATAAATCCAACCCAACATACAACTAATGATAGCAATGCTATTATCACATATAGGATGCTCCAATCTGAAAAGAGAAAAAATGAAAATAAAAGTAAGTTTGAAAGATATAATGTGTATGTATATTGGAACACTATGTATATCAAGTACAAGTAATATGGAATGGAAAGAATAATTTAACATACCACAATTAGAATCTCCATTACCAAAATATTTTTGTATTAAATTCTGCATCCAAAATGCTTCGCATAAGCATTGTCTTGTCTCTTGATCGCATACACCATGGCCTAGATAGAAACATTAACTCCATGAATTATGAATAGAAACTTACGAACTTTGATATATTTATCACTTTTCAATATTATATACCTGAACAATTATTTTGGCATATAGCGGTGTCTATATTGGCAACCGACAGCTGTAAGAGACCGGAATCTTGTAATAACTTTTCTCTCAATCTTTTGACTACTTCTGGACCCGGCAATGCTGTTGTTCCCTTCTTTTTCACGTAAAACATTAAGACGGCCTTTCCAGTATGCGGTTCTGCCCTCAAACTTCGCACGACGATTGAAGCTTCGTCTCGCAATAACATTTGCAGTTTTACTACTAACGAATTCTTTTGCGAAACAGTTAACATGTTAGCTCCAATGTTTAGTGTTAGTTCTACCAAATGCAACAATTGCGGATCTATAGAAAGAAATAGAAAGTTGATTTTTTGTTTAAGTTGTCGCATTATAAAATAATATATTTTTTCTAGTCTGTACTAACCGGGTTTTACAATTACTGATACGGTGTCTTCACTACTCAGACCTTGATCATCCGTTACTTTTAATCGAAAAACATAACGACCAGGAACTATATCTGTTAGCTATAAAAAAGGCAACATAGACGTATGCATTTATGTGTATGCGTATGACGTACATTGTGTATGCAGGTATGTGAGATGAGTCTCAAACAATAAATTAAGCAACAAAACATTTAACACTATTCTACAACTATACGAATGGAGTTCGCATTTTAACTTTACCATTAAGACTGGTGATTTATCCGTATCTTGAACTATAGCGCCAATCGCAAGACTAGATTGATCTCTGGTCCACAGCCATTGTCCTATCCTTAAATCATCACTCGATTGTGATCCATTGATGATTAACGCGCTGATTGGCGCCGTCACAACTTGATCGCCACCAGCGTTCGCTTTGGGAGGCGCATTTTTATCTAGAAAATAAGATTTTTTTATAATACACATCGCAATATAATATACGATTGTAAGGCAGTACTTACTTTGTGTTACCTTCACATTGACCGTATCTGAATCCGCATTCTCGTTATCATCGACAACAGTCAATTTGAATGCATAATCACCTTTGGTTAATTTTGTAATATTTGTAACAGATTCGTTAACTGTGGCAAATTCAGCGTTATTAGGCCCACTGTAATGCCAACAATATATTTATAAATTCAAGATACATGACATGTACTGTAAGATGCAATTTAATTAGATACATTGTACCTTACTTGCTCCCAATGATACAAAACAATCTTTATGTCATCCTTACTTCTTGTACCATTTAGAACAGCGCGAGTTGTCGGTAATGCTATGCTTATATCGTCACCAGCGTCGGCTGCAACAAAATTAATCAATCGAGATTGTATCAAGAAGCGGTACACTTAAAACTGTAAACATTACCGCGCAGTGTTAAAGAGAATTTGATACATTTGAGATATTGACGACAAAAATGATATTTACCCTTTGGCGGTTTATTCGTTGGAGGTTTTACAAACACATGCACTTCCGCTGTGGAAGATTGCTCAGAATCATCCGTTACTTTAAGTACAAATGTATACATTCCTTCCTCCAGATTTGACAATTGTAAGTAAGGTGTTCTTGTGTTCTGCATATCTACCGCTTTATTCTGATCGGATGGACTTTTGGTCCACTCCCAACTCGCTATTCCTCGATCGTCGGTACTTAAATTACCGTTAAGCGTCAATGTATTTTGAGGTAGATAAATGATAACGTCTTGGCCTGCGTTTGCACTGGGGGGATAGTCGATCACTTTTAAGACAGTTATATTGGCACTTGTCGAATTTGTAACGTGATTTGAATCTTCAACTGTTAATCTGCAAAAAAAATATACATATGATTTAGATAAAGAGATTTATATGAAAACTTTTGATATTTTTATCTAAGGAAGGTGTAGAAAAGTAAAAACTTGTCGAGCTATCTCTATACATAAATATTATGTAATTGTATTCGCCATAATATAACACAGTTAGAGTACTAACTTGAAAGTGTAATTGCCGGCAATAAGATTATCTAATTGAAGCGTGGGTGTATCCACAAGGTTGGGTTGATATCCAATCGGGCCTTGCTGCAGTTCCCAATGATAAGAGATGACGCGATCATCATCCTTACTATTCGAGCCGTCCAAGACCGCGCCTGTATTCGGCAGCTTCACAATTTGCGATGCGGGCGTAATTATGGCAATTGGTGCTTGGTTGATACGTTTCGCTAAAATAAAAATTCAGATTTAAAAAAAGACCGATCTCTGACAAAAAGAAAAAAAGAAAATTTTCAAAGCGCTTACGAGGTAAAACGCTGACATTGGCATAAGCTTCTCCATAAGCGTTCGGACTGCTTACAGCTACCTTAAACGTGTACAAGCCTTCCGACAAATTACTTAATTTAACAGTAACACGATTCTGATCTGTCATCGTTCCGGTATGTCCCTCCGGTTGACTGAGCAGACTCCAAGCGTAATTATAATGTTGATTGCCCCGTTCAGCGGGGACGGTATACGCGGACAACGTGACTTCGTTTTCCGGTAATCTCACTTCTTTAGAAACCGCCGAGACTAACAATTGTTTCATAGTCGGCTTAATCGACGTGCTGATATCTTTCACAGTTGGAACTTTCGCTTGTTGCGTTACACCGAGCTCAGCGTCTATTTCATCTATCATTATACAAGTGCCTGCAGCAATAACAGATATAAATCACATTAAAAGCATAATTGATTTCAAATCCACTATTTTTCTAAAAAATAGAGTGGATGTGATGTTAAAGAAAATTATATGATAAATATTTCAGATACATATAAAATTCAAAAATATTTATTCTGGCAAATTGCACAAATAAATAACCAAAACGTGTTATAACATACCAGCAATATTTCGCTTGAAACCTAAAGGACATTGACAAGTTCCGACATCAGTGTCCCCGTGTTTTACACAAATCTCGTTATCTAGGCAACCTGACTGATCCATACAATTGATTATGATTTTGTTTGCTTCATTGAACAATACTTGATCTTGCTCTGTGCCATCTGTACTCAATGTCCTAAATGCGTACAATTAAAGGAAGAGATCATTTTACTATTACTTGTTGCTCGAAATGGAAATACTTTTTTATATAAATACTAGAAATTTATCTAATCTTGAATCGAACCTACCCAACGTTGTCCTCATTGACTTGATCCAAGAAATCGCTCCATACTTTATTACTCTCCACAGGTCTGACCAATACCATGCTCGGTGGATTATCGTTTGCCAATTCGGGCCTGTACAGCGGCACGCACACCATGGAGTTGTCGCACTCTACATGATAGCACGTACCATTGTGCATAAACGCTACGTTACACAAGGGTTTCTTGCAACAGGCCATAACGCAGTCCTGCATGTTGGACAAGTGAATTTGTTGCGTGTAAGTCCCACCGGTCAAATTTCCGCGGGGCAAGTAACTTGTGAACACCCGCGGATATAGGTCCGAGCACAGCAGCTGCACATTCCACAGTCTGTCCAAATCGCAGATGCAGCTTTCGAATAGTAATATGTATAATCCCAGGTGATATATTCCAATCATGTTAGCTGTACAACAGAACTCGAAGTCACACGCAGGCATCTTTTTTTAGTTTACAATACATTGATAGAAACATTTTTTTCCCGAATATAATTATGGTAAATAACGCGTGGTGTAATTAAAATAACATGAAAATAATATAAACCTAGTATATTATATGAGCCATAAAAACAGGTAAGATAATATTTGACAGTTTCAATTATACATAATAAAAATATATAACTAACTAGATAAAACATAATCTCGATTTATGACATAATAGAAAATAATTTCAACACGACACTTTGATATCGACGACATAAATATAAATTATAATTCTAATAAAAATATAATCATGTGTCACATGGAATGTCTCACGATATATCATAAAATATATATTTTAAATAAGTAGATTTAAATTAAATTTTGTTAAACGCGCGTATTATTCAAGGTTGGCAAAATGCGATATGTACGGGGCACGGGCACTTGAGGAAATATCGGATATCAATAAAGCTTTCAATAAAATAGGATTCGTACCTGATAGAATTCGTTCTCGTTGCACACCGATGAAAATGGGACGCTCGTCCGCGCGAAGGCCAAGAAGTGGGATCGTCGCTAGGTTATTCTACAATGACACATGTGTCATTTTCTGCGTCTCCCCGTAGTCCCCGTGGTCGTAAGCCCCTCGCGATCCGTCAACGATTAACTCGCCCGACGTGCCTTACTTTAAAGTAGCCTGGAGACTTGCGCGGCTTATCATATATTAGCAGCATGTTATTATCAAACACAGCCTAGACCATACGGGTGATTATCATATTTCCTGTCGCGCCGTACCGGAATAACGATCGCGCATAATACCGATAAAAGGGGAATACGTACGAGCGCGACTGTACGCCAGTGTCGCGAGTCGCCGAACGAAAAAAATCGGGAGCTGTTCAGCTGTGAGCTGTCAATTACGACAATAGTTTCCGCATTTTACTGCCACCTGCAATACAGAGAACTAATTGTAGAGCGCGTTAATTCGCTGGGTCACGGAAGCGGCCTGACTTATCGGTTTGATTTACTCGCTGCGTCGATAATGATCAACGACTCATTGGATAAATTGTTAAAATTACTGCGTTATCGATTGATTCATTGACAGGTCAAACGCGTTTTCGCAGTTTCATTGACGGCCGCGCGATAGCACCACCGATACATTTTCGGCGGCAAAGTACGGAGTACGGAGTACATACAGGCACTACAGGCAGTACAGCTACGGTGCGCGTGCGGTTCGCGCAATTTACGTGGAAGAGAGAAAGAGTAAAAGAATGAGAGAGACAACTCGTTTCTTCGCCGTGTCTCGCGTTACATGTCGTCGAAGAGTCGTCGCGATCGCTGGCGGGTGAGCCACGGAAGAAGACTCAACGGAGTGTCGAGTATCGGAGTGATCCATCTTCTCGTCGACCACGGTGCAGGCCACGGTGCGGCGAGTACGCGCGCGCGCGCGCGCGCGTCAGTCGCGTCGCGTCTCGCGTCGTCTCCCTCCCCACTCTCGCGGTCCTCTCGCTCTCTTTCACCGCTTTCCTCCCTCCCACTCCCTTTCACTCCTCTCCCGACATGGCCAAGACGTACCGTTAACTCACGCGTCTCTCCTACTATCCATTGATGCCTCCGCCGTCGCGTAACTCGTGCGTGCTCCCCTATACCGTGCATCCCGCATCGCGCGCGTGCAAGGACGCGCGTCCTCCTCGCCTGCCGTCGCCGCCGCCGCCGCTGCGTGCCGCAAGTCTGGGACGAGACGACGCGCGGCGCCGCGCAAACCGGCCGCAGGGCCGTCACGCCGGAAGGTTAGGTGAGTGGAGTTTTTGATGCATGCCCGACACCGTATAGTATACACGCTCCTTTGATTCTCTCGACCCGGCCTGGCTCGGCTCGGCTGGCTCGGCATCGTCGGTCCAGCTCCGTTTCCCTCCGCTCTTCTCCCTCCCGCTCGCCCGCCCGCCCACGGTCCGATCCGGCGGCGATCTGGAGAAAACGGCGCGGCGCGGAGCGGCGCCCGAGCGGCCCGAGCCCGACCGCTCCGGCTCGCCTTTGTCCCCGCGCGTCCGCGGCAGGTGTCGTGTTTACGCGCGCCGAGAGTGCCTTGTTCGCCGCGATCGAAGCCGGCTCCCGTCCCGTCCCGATCGCTAGACAGTCGTTCACCGAGCGCCCGACGATACGTCACGTTTCCCGAATTCCGATCGCGTTGTCCGAGTATCGTCGCACTCCGGCGAGCCTGGCCGTCGCGAGAAGTCGGTGAGTAATTAAACAAACGATCCTCCGGAGAGAGAGCGAAGGTGATTTTCGGTGACGTTCGGAGGCCGATCTGCAGATGCATCGCGTTTGTTATTTTCGTCAGCTGTTCACGCGCGCGCGTATGTGTGTGTCGTCGACAAAGCGTGTCCCAGAGGGGACCGCGTCCTTTCACCGGGGATATTTAATTTCGTCCTGCCGAGCCGACACGTCGGGGATTAGAGAGAAAATCCGAGTTTTCGCCGCTCGGCTTTCCTGTCCGCCGCCGCCGCCGCCGTCGCGTGTCGTCGTGACGACTGATATCTGCTGAACGCGATAACTCGAGACTTTTTAACCCTTAAATGCCACACCTCTCAAGAATCTCGTAAATGACACATAGGGTCTAAAAGACCCCAGCATGAAAAATGTCTCCTTACTTATTGATTTTTTGATATTTAGTTATGAAAATTATTTTCAATGTTGTTCAAGGCTTAGAAAAGAGAATAAAATGCTTATATTGTTAAAATTTCAATTTCAACGTAGTATAAAAAATTAAGATCGCCAACAGTTAAAATATTGGCTCCAAAATAAAAAAAAATAAAAAATAATAAATAAATAAATATGAGCTCCATTTTTGGCGGGAACATTTGAAAATATATCATTCTAAAGGGTCTGGGGTCCGCTGGACCCCGGGTGGCATTTAAGGGTTAATCTGGTCTCCGCGATTTGACGCGTTTTATGTATATACCTCGTTACGAGCACGGGCTTTGCGCGATGGCGAGGATCGAAGGCGTTCGAATCCCAGATGGAACATGAATAATGATTAATGACATCATGCTGACGTCATCCTGACTTTATTCATTTAAAGATCAAGATCACTTTGTCATTTCGATCTGATATCGCGACTCTTCGTTCATGCTTGGAGATCCGTCCGTCTGGAGGATTAGAACCTCTCGCTCGCTCGTTGACACGCGCGAAAAAATTCCGAAAAACCGTATCCGGAGAGCTCGAGAATCGTTTCCTTCCTCGTTTCCTTCTTCGTTCTCGCCCGCGAGATCGTTAGTATCGTTACACTCCGCTCCTCCGCTCGTGATGCATCGCGGCGTAACGCGCGCGCGGCTCGACGGAAACGCGTGCGTTCGCACCGTATAGATCGATCCATCTCGAGACGGTCTACGAGAGAGAGAGAGAGAACCGCGGGATAATTGGCGAGCAATTTGCGAAGCGTATCCAGTATCTGATCGGGGATTTCTTTTCCGTGTAGCATCACCAGGATCTTCTTCCTCCTCGTTTAATGGCACCTGCCTATTCTTGCGAAGGTCAATGCGGCCAGGTAACATCTGGATACTTTTTTACGTGTAGATTACGTCAGAATGTTGGCGATAACCGCATCGCGCGTGGCGCGATATGAATGTTCACGAAAATTAAAGTAATTCCCACGAGTGTGTAAAAACTACGATCGCGCGGTTGGAAAGAGAGTTTTGATGAATTAAAAGGATGCGGATAAATAGAGAAACTTGTACAATACTTTCGATAAATTTTTATAAATTCGACTTTATTTTGATGTTCGATATTTAAATACTTTTGCATTCTATGACTATATGAATTTTTTCTTGATTTTCGTATCTCGTATCTTTTTTATTTTGTTTCCTTGTGTTGATGTTCCCTTATTTCGACTTTTGTTTAATTTAATCATGTTTTTGTTTACGCAATCAGCGTAATCATTGCCGGCTCTTATTGTCCCGCTTATTTTTTTCTCTTTTATTGTATATCGTAAAACTTGGTACCTATACACAGAGGCGGAATGCCGTGTGACAGGTTTCCTTAAAATTTGATGAAATGTTCTTCACGTGCTTCGATAATTGAGTCTCGGACTAAATATATAGCATTGAAGATACCGCGAAGAGAAATATTTCGGTTGTATTACATATTCTTCTCGTTATTTTTATATTTCTCATACATTGCCCATTAATAGAATTCTATCGACGGATAGAAGTCGCAAAAATGCATCGAAATAAAAACATAACGCATAAAAAATGTAAAAATGTAAAAATTTCAAAAAGATTATATAAGGACAGGAATATTCCGTAATGACAAAGCACTTTGATAAGAGTATCACTTTGTTGCAGTTTCAGTAATTATTGCAAATTTTTTGATAACGATGCGCGCGTTACTTAATTGCTTTTACGGTATATACAAGTACTTTAAAAAAATTTTCTGCTTTTAAAGTTTATTTAGATTTCTTATCTAAAAGTGCGTAGCTAAAAGTGCTCTCTTTCGTTAAATAAAATTTAAATTTTTCAAAAAGTGAGGTTCTAGTAAGGTAAAACAAAATTTTCAGATGAAAATATGCAATAGGACGGAAAATAGACAACATAAAAAGGTGTTTGAATTGTGTAGAATTTTGAAGAATATGGAAAAAAATGCAATTTTTATTTCATGCATATACATTTCATCGAAAAGATATCTGAATAACGGATTCCTGAATCGATTTG
Source organism: Temnothorax nylanderi (assembly GCF_030848795.1). Lineage (NCBI taxonomy): Eukaryota > Metazoa > Arthropoda > Insecta > Hymenoptera > Formicidae > Temnothorax > Temnothorax nylanderi. The sequence goes on along the minus strand of NW_027249069.1, from coordinate 1,345,281 downwards.
AGGCTGAATCTTTTGTAAATTTGATGAAATTTTTTTAAACTAAAACCTTGGTAATAAAATTTTTATTTAAAAAATAAAAATTTGCTGCCAAATGGGGAAATAAGATTCTAATTCAAATGGAGCAGTAAGATCTTGTTACTTAATTGCATCCTAGAAAATTTATAGATTCCGGAAAATAGTAAACACGATACAAGGTATCTTGGATCTTTGAAAACGATAATTCTCGGCAATGTTTCTTGACAGATTTTTAACTTTTAATAGCATTTGAGTAATTGTGACTTAAGTCAATCGTTCTATTAAGTTATTTTTATTGTTATTGTTAAATTCTCATTCTGTTGAAATAAAATCAGCCAAACGTTAACTGGAAGATTAGATTCTTTATCTATATTCACATTTTTTATTTTGTCAAAATTTCGTTTTTAAAAAACCAAGTACATGCTTTACGAATCCCAGTCAAATAAAAGGCCTAATGTCCATTTCTACCAACGTAGATTAACTTTAATCTCGGTTTAACTTACTTTTTTTAGTTGTGAAAATGAGAAAGGGATAAAAAGTAAATTAAACCGAGATTAAAGTTAATCTGCAGTGACAGAAATGGATACAAACCTTTCGAAATTACATTTTCCGGGAAGATTGATGCACGTTCGATCATATTACATGACGTTTCTTAATTTGTTCTTAATTTGATGTTAGACCTACCCTGAACGAAAACAAGTTAAGTTGTGCGAGGTCACAGCTCGGCCGTGAGGATAGCTCGCAATGGGAGCCAAGAGAGTATTTAATCTCTATGTAAATAAGAGCGACCGTGATACAGTGACCTGTCAACTTTCCGCGTTCTCCTATTACGGCAATTAATCCGTAGCTACGTGACTATTTATCACTGTAGGACGTTATTGACGTTTCGAAGGCACTTGCTGCGTAAATCTTTTTCCCCTTTTATTCTTCGTTGAGAAAATTTTTACCTAGAACGTAAATGCGAGTAAATAGATTCTTATTTAATTTGAACTATATTTTTATTTTATAATATACACACACGAAAATAAAAGGAAATTGAAAATCGAAGATACTTTGCTAAATTTGTTTCCAAATTTATTGAAGAAACTATTTCTCAAAATAACGTTTATCAATTAAATTATTATTTTAATTCAAGACATACTCTATAAAATATATGAAAATTGGGAGAAAATTGAAAATCGAAGGTACTTTGCTATTTACTTCCATATTTATTGAAGAAGCTATTTCTCGAAATAACGTTTATCAATTGAAAAATTTCTTCTCCGGCGACGATTTATTTTATTTATACATTCCAGATAAAAAAATATCGATCAGATCATAACGTTTGTTACGATGTTTAAAATACGACGTGTATTTAATCGCGAAATTTTGCGTCAATTAATGCTCGCGTAGTTAATTTTATTGAGGCAGTTTCGTGGATTTCATCGCGAACAGCTACGCCGACCGATTCAATGACCGAATTATCGCGAAATAAAAGTGAGTTATGTATGTATACATGAAATTTGTGACATCGCATCACCGATTCACCGGGGAGCTCACAATCGACTATCGCTGTCCGAATTGATCTATCGATTTCTCTGATTTATTCCTATCACCGCGCGGTAATAGATAGCATAATCTCGTTTTACAGTTTATCGGACGGGATTTGCCATCACAACGCTGGCTCTTCTTACACAGTGTGCTACATATACGCGAACGTGATTACAATAGCTCAATGAGGCATTACCTCGACTATCGACGTCGTTATCGACGTTAATATAAATACGATTACGCCTTTTCCGTATACGTCGCACGCGGTTTTACAACCGCTCTCTTTTATCAAGGCGTTTACGCTTTAAGTGCCGCGGCTCGTCGACTGAGATTAAATCGTCTTTCGATAAGGACAAATTCTCGAAGGCCACGGATATTAACCGTGCGCGAATCTCGACTTTAATGAAGTCGCGGCTATTATTAATCGATCGCATAGTGAATCTTCTCTCGCCTTGACTTCGTCGCTGGCACGTTGTCCTCGAGGCTTATATTTATAGACGGTGCTGTAAAGAGAGTACGCGCGATGGTTTTGCATGGTCTCGCAGGTGTGCGCCTCCGATAAGATGATAAGATAATTTACGTGTAAATATCGGAGAGACGGTGCCGCCTTTGCGCTTGATTACGTTAAAAAGGCGCGAAGCTGTTGGAAACGTGTTAATTAGATGTGTCATCGGTAATACAATCGTTTGCGAGTACGAGGAAAACGTATGCGTCATTTGGTATTCATTTCTCATTCCGATCGATGGTCCTCGTATCAGAAAGATGTTAGTCTTGTTCCTCATTATTTTTTCAATGTTGATGGATCTGAGTATACGAATTAGAATAATTAATTTTGTTGGAACTTGTGTTAAAATTTCAACATATTGATCCTGTTTATGTAACTACTAATCCCGAGTGAAAATGGAATTACTATATTATTATTGCATAATATGCGTCGCAAGATGCAGCACTGTTAAATCGGCTTATGTAATATTTGCTGAGAAATCGTTTACGTATTTTCACCGTTAAACTTCGAGACTCTCCAAAAATCTCCAATAATTCAGCAATCGTTAATTACATTTCGTAGTTTGTTATTCCGGCATACATTCCGTCCGTCTGCGTGTAATATTAACGTACTGCATAATTTACAGTTGCTGCAACAATTGCGATAATTTATGCAGTGCAAAAATACCGCGCAAAAATACCTCGACGTAAATAATTACAAACGATACAAACAATTCGATAGGTATATTCGATTATCCGGCGGAGAAAAGCCGAATTTCGCGTCATGTTATTGTGATATGAGCGTGCGAGGCGCGTGTGTGTGTGTGTGTCAGGAAGCCTTCTTCGCTTGAAAATATCCTATTAAACAAACCGTGACAGAAGACTTTCAAGCGCGAACCTCCGATCTGTATATTTGTAAACTTGTAAACATGCTTACCGTGTCGGTAGACAGGTTAATCCGCGATTGTTTAGATTTAGTGTCAAGGTATAATATTTTTGGGAATGCACCTTACGTCGCTTATCTCTCTTTCTCTCTCGTAATAATTTCTACATTATGATTTTACATGATAATTTGTAACTAATTATGTTTTATATTATTTTAATTTCCGTCTCCCTTTTGATTCTTATTCATTAAATTATATTTGTATTTACAATTTGTAAATATTTACAGGTTTTGACTATGCAAACATGCGTAGTCAAACCGACATGCGATACACACCATTTTACACGTATCACAGTCCGAATAATTTTTCGAGAGATACGATTAAGCGAGTAAATAAATATCCTGCGCATGCACACGCAATCACTTTGAATTTATTACTTTAATGAAGTTAAAATCGTAACAAGTCGACCGCTAATAATCGAATTTATTATCCAAGAGATATCGTTTGTCAGGTTCAGTTCACGCCAGCCCATTTCGCCGTCTTCTATGTTTTCCACTACTTTGCCGTATTGTGCAAACCCTGCGAATTCCTTCGTCTCGCTATTCTCGCGCATATATGCGACAATCGTCTACGAACAATCACTCCTTACACGTTGTGTCGCACCTCGTAGGATCGCCTTACAGTAACGCGTCTTACGTCGTCTTGTTACACAAGTTAATATAGCACCAACAAACGATAACAAACGATACATTATTTGTATGACACATAATGACGTGTACTTATTATGCATATATTTATGCATAATATTTATGCATATATTATGCGTAAAACATAATTTATCGTACCGACGCGACGGTCATTAAAAGAATACTCGTTGCATAGATAAGATGCTTTTTAAAAGGCAAATCGAGTGATATTCTTTATTTAATTTATGACATATCGCTCATATTTACACTGTTGGAAAATTTGTGTTAAATATAACATAAATTACATGTCCCAAACGGTCCACTCATATTTTTGTGTTAATTTAACATAATATGGATGTGTTAAATGGTAACATCGATACCATGTTGAAATATTTCAACAGAAAGGAAATGTAATTCTAATCGTAATTTGAGGTCAATTATGTGTAAAATTAACATAACTTTTATGTTAAAGTTAAGATTGTAAGATAAAATCAACACTCTTTTTCTGTAAATTTTAACACATTTAATAAATACATTCAAATTGTGTTACTTTAACATATTTTTTAAATTATTTTAATAATTTTACATTTTAAATTTGTTAAGTTAAATTAACATAGCAGGCATATGTTAAATCTACACATGTATGTGTTGATTATTTTACACAAAAATTTTAACAAGGACCTTTTTTAACAAAACTACAAAATTTTCCAACAGTGTACGAGACAGTCGCGTTATTTTTAATACCCGCAATTGTCACGTAAAAATCTTGAGTATAGCCAACGATAATAATTATGATCTCATGCAGTTATTAGCATATTATTTGAATTACTTGTAACATCTGATATTTATTGATCGATATCAATGTTATTTCAGATTTTCGTTGCATCGTTTAGCAATTAGCTAAATTAATTTTAGTAAATAAACAGATAATTGTTGTAGCAGTTAAATTAATTTGTCGCATTTCGATGTTGATCGCAACTTCCGGATATTTCAGACTAAAAAGCGGTTCTGTTCGTCAACGAACGTCACGATCGTCATCTCTGACCCGGGGACATCGAAGTAAAGGTCGCTTTAATTAAGGACGATAAAACAAATCGCGTTGTTGGTGCTTACGACCCTACCACCGTGTTTCATTATATCTCGTCCGTCGATTATCGGTTTACGTTGACCGCGATTCCATCGATTCTTTCCGCGCGCACTTAAAAGTTCCCGCGGGTCAATAAATTCGTTAATTATATACGGGGCGAAACGGGTTATGCTGCTTCTGCTAGGGCGATCGCCAAACGATCGCTGAATAATGCATGCGTACATATACGTAGGATCATGCAACACCGATACACTTTAATGGCCGATTGAAACTTAATGAGGAGCCACGCCGGAAGATTGCCCGGTAGCGTATTTTACGAAGCCCCCAGGAGAGCCGCGAAGGCAGAGCGGTAATTGTTCCCTCCTAGAAATTATCCGGCCAGAGAACTGGCGCGTTTATATTCTACCTCTCTCTTACATTCATCTTCGCCTCGATACAGTTTCCATCAGACACACAACGCAGCTGAACTCGCTAACACGGAAAAGATTCAAAATTTTCTTCCCAATAATTAACCCTGCGAAAATTTCGAGGGAACTCTTCAAGACCGCTCGGAACTTTGCAAACGAGCTTTATGAGTTTGCATTAATATGCATCGCTTAGAGAAACTTTTAATCTAGTTTATATACAGTCACCTAATTTCTAATCCAGTTATCCAATTATCCGCGAACGCTTTTAAGCAAACTCAGTATGCCCGTCCACTTTCAGTTCTTAAAATACATTTTGAGTTAGCGCGAAATAATGTAATCTCATTACATCACGTATCTATATCTTTCGTTCGGCTATGCTCTATCGTAACAGCATTATGCAATGTAAAAGAGGATTATGTATAACATACAATACATACCGGTTTATCTGTGGAAACCGCTGTACAACGCTGTCGTGTGACTAAACTAAATTGATAACGGGGCGAGTGATGGCACAGTTCTGCGTTACACCGTTGGGAAATGTAAACACGCGAGTTATTCTGTGTAAATCTAATCTAATTACGGCACATCCGGACGATACGCACACCGCGCGCGCGGAACGTACGTGTCGTAGGTATATCGTTAGCAATTTGAAATTTCCATGCGAACTCGTTACCGGGAAATCTCGAATTCCGCCGCGGGGGTCCGCAATCAGGTCGCGGAGCGGAAATTATTTTCTGTTTGGCTCAATCTCCCCGCAGAGGCCGCGTGACGAGGGTGCTAATTACGATGTGCGATCCTAAGCCGCGACCGTAGCATGGATTTTCGGGCCGGATACTGTTAACAACGATGCTGTTTAACAGATGCTTATTTTGCAGAAGACTTAACGGCGACGAAGCGATCGCGCGTCGTAGATCGTGCAATTTGCACTTTTCTCATCCGCGTCATGGTGTATGATTTTATGTCGCCGGCGCCGTTCTTCGTCCTTGATTTTCAAAGATAGCAGACCTGCAATTTGCGGCTTTATCCTTTGTATTGTATACTTGATTGTACCGCGGTTCTTTTTACGTCGTAATTACTTTTAAAAGTTATATTTTTTAGTCATTAGGTGTTGGACGATAAACTTAAAGTTGATTACTATGAGAATAGATATTTTAATCTGTTAAATTAAGCTGATAAATTACAGTGCTATTTTAACATTTTTATTTTACGCTCGTTTATAAATATTCACGGATTATTTATTAATTGAAGAAGAAAAGAGTAGTTTGTATCTTTAGAGCTTTTCGGTCTATTTACAAATTATTGTTGAATTATTCAGTAATAATATTAAAAGAAATAACGTTATTATTAAATAAGCTTTAAATAAATATATGCTGTTTCTGTTTTGTGAACTTTTAACATTTTGCGCTCGCCAGTTCTTCCAGTATATATCTTTTTTTGCACACACGCACGCCTAATGACACCGATCATGCAATAGCGTGCACGTAACTACGCTTTCGGATTTATCGTCATTGATGCACCGCAGTCATCGTTGAATTAGTGTTTACGGGCGCTTTGTCGCGACTACATATCGCGGTGCTTTATCAACCGACATGCATACGCGATGTATTTTATTTCGTCATAATATATCTCACAAACGTGATCTCATCGCATATATCAGTCAATCTCCACGATCGAGATGACATATGAGTGAGTTAACAGGATACTCCACTTCCTGCCACTTCCTTGAATGTTAATAATAGATTATTTCATTACTTCGGGTATTTCCAATACTACGAGTTCCTTTTAACAAAAATACCAAAGTGGCTCTCGAATTAATTAAATCTGCAATATGAGAAATTAAAAATGGATCGTATTAAGCGAGTCGTGCCGTTAAAAATGGATAATGGATTAGCCGAGATTTCTTCGTACAATATTACCGTGCACGTCTTGTAAAATGTAATTATTTTAAGATTACGGCACAATTTTGTACAACCAACGCTGATTGGGGCCAGATAATCCCTCCTCTTTCAACCGTATCTTTCTAACTGTACGTAAATAATAATTTTGTCATGGAAAAATTTTACATAAATAATAGCGAACGCGGCAAACGCTAATGGATCACTCGTCTACTAAATTAAGACTTTTACCGTGTAATTCACGTTGCCGCTTCGTGCTTCGTAAATATCCAGCTCTTGGCAAAAGCATTACATTTTATCGCAGGTTTTAGCCGGCTCGATAAAACACTCGCCTGATAAGGTGCCTTTTCGAGCAAACATTTTTTTTCTCTCGATATCAAGGTTATCGCTTTTTCTCGAGGATCTCTTGTTGCTACTAATTGTTATTGCCGTCGTAATTAAGCATTCGCAAAGAAGGCCAACAAAACGATTCAACCGTGAATGCACGCGATACCAAACATAGTTAGACTTACGTAAACGAGATATCTGTGTTTCTTAATATTAATTGTCGCGTAATATTTACTGCGATTGCATTTGGCGGAAATTAAAAAAAGTTCTTAGCGTTCGTAAAAAAAGAAACTCGAGCGTTCGTAAAGCGCAAAATCTGACGTTTGTAAGCTCGAATCGAATTGCGGAATTGATGTGCGTTCGAGTCGGGCATCGAAACCACTTCCTTCATCGATATAATACTTACTACTTAATATTCATGCGGTCGACGCAGTAATAAATCATCATTGCGGCTGTTGTCGGTGCACGCGCTTAAAAATGCACATTGAAATGCACAGCTATTTATTTACATATTCATCTATCGTACAGAGGGAAAGTTCTACGTAAAATGATACGTTTTGAAGCGTTTTCCTAGCGAAAACGTATACATAAATTCCGCGATGTCGTGCGCCCATTACGCCAAGATATCATTTACGTTATAGCGATGCGCATTGTTTATTCAAACGGAAACTGTAATCTAACGGTGCCGCGTTCGTCTGTCCGCTCTTGCTCTCTTAAACTAATGACCGACCGGGAAAAATATGCCGTTAAGTATTCTCCTCCTTAACATCTATAAAATGTAATTACCTGCGAAATTAGGTCTTTCTGCTCACTGCCTGCGGCTGCGACTTACATATATTATACCTTACGACTTACGTATATACCGTTTTCACATACCGACGGACATTAACTTGGGCTATATTTCGGCGCATTCTACGTTCGAAATCGATACCTACATATTTCTACGACGCGTTCTTATCTATATTTAAAATATTACCGACACATTTAATCATAGAGATCATCAAAAAATAGAAAAGTCTTAGATATTGCATCTTCCAAAAATTTTCTTATTATGTCTCGTCGATGAAACTCTCGGAGTTTTTACGTGTCGTTTTACTTAGACAAGATAGAAGGAAAAACAGTACGTACTTTCGAAAAATTGCTTCGTCGCTTTTCTTTCATCTTTTGTCTTCCGTTTACACACGTTTCACAAAAAGGATGTATGTTCAGGCACTTTATCTTTGGTGGCTTTTCATTCTAACATTAAGAATTACTTGGAATCTTTCAACAAGGCAAGAGGAAAACAATATTCCAAAATTTTTAGAATATTTTTGATATAACGCACAATGTGTCTCTCTCTTATTTTTCATTAACTCCAAAAATAAATCCTCATTTAAAACTCCTTTCTCTTCTCTTTTCATCTCTTTGATTAAAATTATCCCGTACTTTTTACGCATTTTAATTCAAGCGTAGAGAAAAATAGTCTCTTAACATTTTTCAGAAAAATTGCGCTAGAAATTGTTCTCACACTTTGTCTTTTGGTTCACAAATCTACATGGAAAATTTGCTCAGCCGTCTGTCTCTTCTTTCCTCTTCCATTTCCTCGATTAAAAATCAATCTCAGCTCCTTGCGCCGTGTGGAACGACGACGTTCTTTCTTTCACAGATGCTATCGCGAGACTTGACTTCGGCTATCGTCCACAGCTGAGTCAGTCCACCTTGTCGACTATGGAATTTTGCCTCGATATCCATGACTCGGCGTTTCATCTAGGAGCTCTGGAAATTTTCACGATTGGAAATCTGCGATCGAAGTGGTTCCAGCGGCGGCCCCTTATCCACTCCTTAAACGTAGCCGTCAGCTTCTAATTTTAGGGCGGCTTCGTACGAAGGTAAACCCTGATCGTCCCTCGGGATATCCTCCCGCTTGTTGATCCTGTTGGCCTCCGACTCGGTGGGCAAGCTGCTTATCGGGGGCGAGATAATACTGCCGGGATCGTCAGACTCGTCCTTCTTGTCGGTCGGCGAGGGCAGTGCCCGAGGGTCGAAGATGAGGCTTTCGTAGGCCGGCGGCGGGCCCGAAGTCACGGGGCATGGCGGAAGAGACGTGGGCACTCCCTCTTCTTGATGAGCCTGAGACGTTGCCGATCTCTCGATGCACTGTTGAAAGAAAGGGAATCGTTAAAGAAATAACTATGAAATACTGGAATAAAATATTAGGAATAAAAAATGAATATGTAAAAATCAATAGCTCGTCCACATAATAAGGACGGATGCTTTTATCTTTCATATTTTTTATATCTGTGTCTTATATCTTAATCATAATGACATAGATGTAGATCTACTGTTCATTCTTTGCATATAACATTTATTTCTTCATTTGTTTAATGTTTTATTATGATTGATAATATTGCGCTTTATTTCTTGTTCCTTTTATCTCGTTTCTTGTATCACGTCGTGTCTGTATTCGAGACGGTCGCTAGGTCTGAAAGTGCGAAGTATGCACGTTGTCGCATTGCGGCGAGCAATTTCCAGCCGATGTTTCTCGCGCTCGTGTGCCTTTACGTGTAACGCGAGGGCGTGGTTTCCGCGAGATACGCGAATTTTTATTTAATTGCGGGCGTATAACCACAAAGGTGAGCGACTGCGAGAGGTTGCGTAAAAGGTCGGCATGTGGAAATAAGCGAGTCGCGGTGCGCGCGTTATTGTGTCGAGTGTAAGTGGTATGATTTAAGAGTAGTTTCATGTAACATTACGCAGGATATACCTCAGATCTGGCGACAAATATTTTTGGAACTGTAAATACGCCAGATCTGAGAGATATCCTGCGAGATCTCGTTATAGAGATCTTTTTACATCATCGGGGAAATAAAAGACTTCCCGTGGACTGAATGTTAGACGTGTAGGTAAACGGTTACATGTCGATAAATTTCGGATTGACAATTTATATGATTGGATTTAAAATTTATTTTAATCATCAGGAGATATGGAATTTTTTAAATGTTGCTGTTATTATTAAGAAAGACAATATAAAAATTAAAATATTTTACATATATAATATATTTAAGATTTCTTATATATCTTCTCTCAATTTCAATAGTTTTGCTGAACGATTTTATACAGATAGAGAAAGGTCAGTACTATTTATAAAGAATGATAGACATTTTATGATGATTTATGTCTGTCGAGAAATTGGATATCTGCGATTAGAGTGATCTTTCGAACGAAAATGTTGCTTACGTGCGTGTCCATGGTGAAGACTTCTAGACTGTGAATGTCCGGCTCGGCTCTCCAATATTGCGAGTACTCCTGCGGTCGATGCTTCCGGACGTTTTTGTGACAGCAGTAGCATATGAGCACGACCATCATGATCACACCGCTGATCATGGCGCTAAAAGCGAACCAATATAGACGATGTTTAGACGGTGCTTTTTGTGCTGGGAGGTGCCCGTACGCCCGCCCGAGGAAAAAAGCGTGGCTGCCATAAAGGGCGGGCGACTGGTGAAAAAGTGAGCGTGCGGTTTTCCCTCCGGAGGGAGCAGAAATTTTTAAACGCGGCGAAGTACGAAACGGTCACTTTTAACACCTGCTGCATTTTGACGGGTCAACTTTTTATAGCGATTTAATACAAAAAAAAGAACTGCATAAAAAAATACACTCACAGAGAAATGGACAGTTTGTTCAAAAATTAACAAATGGATAATCCGATATTTTTAGTCGGAATTATGAAAAGCCGATCAAGATTAGAATAATGTCCAATCAATGATAGCCGGATATCATTGATAATTGATCGGCTTTTCATAATTCCGATTAAAAATATCGGATTATTCATTTGTTAATTTTTGAACGAATTGTCCATTTATATATATGTAGATGTACCCTTATATATTTTGACAGGTGTTAATTCGAAAGATAACGTTCTTCTTCGTTTTATACGTGTAGAATTTTATTGCGGTAGATAATTTGAAAAATAAATATCTTGTCATCGAAATGTATGCGTAATGCATATATGCATAATGCATCGTTACCAGTGTAATTGCGATAACCATTTAATTAACATTTATTTATCATAAATCTTCTTATCTTAAATTTCTAATAAAGTAACTTGAGATAAGAATTCATTACTCGCTGATTTAATAATGGCACTTTAAATTTTTCTGCATTTCTATTGAAAGTTCTCCGTCTCCTCGAATCCCGAACTCAATTTTACTTTGCGGAACATTTATTATCAAACTCCGTGAATATGTTTTGCCAAATTTTTGGGACGCAAATAGTTAATATTAATTTATATAATGTCCCTTTTATTTATATATCATGCAAATATAAATTTTATGTTGATATATTTGTGAGTTTAAGATAGACATTTTCACGAAAACTTACGTAGGATTTTTGTGACGAGGAAAAGTTTCAAATTTCAAAGAGAGCAACGTTATCTTTCTTCAGAGCTATCAAGTTTGCCAAGTTTTGACTCACAGATCGAATCTCTCATGCTGATGCTCCACGCGGAACAACCATTGAATTTTCAACCACCGGATATCTAAATCTAAGCAATTGAGTACTTTTGAGTGGTGTCTCGTACATGCAACGATCTATTTGACGTACGGATACGATCCGTCGGAGGATTAAGGGACCAGGGCGGGTGGTGCGAGGACGACGCGCGTCTCTTCTCAAAGAGCTCGGGATTAGGCGTGTTCGCCGTGAGATATCTTCCGCCTATATTTTGCGAGCGGTGCTGTCGGAGCGCATCTGTCCGGCCGGCGCGGTTGTTACTCACCCGCCAAGAAGGATGTTAACATTGCCGTGCAGATCCGCGTCGAAGCGGCCGCTCCTGCTGGTCGACGAGGAGCCGTTATCCGGCGGGGCGTTACTCGCATCCCCGTAAGCGTTGCTGCCGTTATGATAGCCGTGGGCCCTCTGCACCGCGGCCATCACCGCTATCTTTTGCATTATCTTATTCTCGCCGTCCCGCACGTCGTCGATGCTAATCCTGTCTCCGCCCGATTTTCGCAAATAGCATTGGATCGCGGCTAATTGGCGCTTGGCGCCGCTGAGATTAATTATTTTTTCCCTTTTCCCTCTTTCGAGCTGTAGCTATTTCTCGAATCGCCCCGTTAGGCTCGTCAGAGTGATCTCGTGGATCGAGGTCGACGCGATGATCACGCGTTGCACATGCTACTGTCGATCGTTATCGCTCGCGAAGATCGGGAGAATCTCGATCATCCGTGCTGCTCCGAGATCGCCGTTGATCGTCTCGAAAAGGAATGTATCGTTTCCGGAAACGCCTCTCGGAAAAGCCCATCGGATGCAAGCCTCTCTCCTCTCCCCCCCGAGCACGATCGACTTCGCATTACGACCGGTTAGATCGCTCGGGGGGATCCTCGTAGCCAAATCGGACCTCAGACCTGGAAATATGCAGGATGTTCATCTTGGTTGGATCTTAATATTTACATATATCAATGGATAAATGAAATTGGACAATGACCTTCTAACCCACTTTTTTAAAAGTTTGAGAAAATCAATTTTGTACTTGAGGACATAAATTTTAGATTAATTCTCTTTGCGCTTTGAAAAAAGTGGTTTATTGTTATTGCACCGTTGCACGGTGATATGCTCACAAAAAGATTCGTAAGAATAAAAATGTGCTTCATGGTAGCGCACAACTTCTTTCTCAATCTTGAAGATTGGATCATTTTTTACGAGCTTGCCTTACATTCTCGTTTGTTTTTGCTAAGTGAATATACAATATATATATAAAGAAAAATTCTTACGTTTTTTAAATATTGCAGTATTACAATTAGACATGACAGGAATAGGCATTTAAACCGACTGAATTTAATTAGCGGAAAAGAATTAATAAATTCAAATTCGACTCGGCGCGACGCTGACAGACATCGCGGTTGTTGGCCGCGTATTGTTGTTTCCGTCTAGCGGTGCGCTTCGACCGTTAAACGGAGACACTTTCGCGTTGCGCTTCCGTTACAGCTGATAAAATCCCGGATCGCGTCGCGTCGCGCGGCGCCGGCAGCGTGATTCCGCGCGAGACGCCTTTTTACGGAGTCGAGTCGCGCTCACGTCGCGACGCGGTTCGCACGGAATTCCAACGCTCCAAATTGAATTTCTCATTGTACAATACTCACGTAGAGCCGTAGCTCCCGCCTGGCCGAACGCTCGGCTTCACGGACACCCGTCGACGGGTTCGCTCGCGCGTGAGACGCGCGTGTCATTGTTGCTCCAAGCAGGTCGGATCTCGGCTCCGATAGCCGTCAGGATAACCGTCGCTTCGTGCCGCTGCCTGATCGCGCGATCTGCAAATAATATCTAATTGTGGATTTTTTTTACTAATCGATCCCACACGTCACATTTTACGCGAAGGAATTTATAATATATCTTTCGATATACCTAGGAAGTTGTGTATATTTTCTCAAATCATATTGAAATAATTTATCTCTGTCACTTTATGACGTTTACGGCTTGAGAAAATAATTTATTATAGTCCGTTTAGTTTCGCTGAGTAGGTACGTAAAAGCCTAATATGAGCCGTTTCGTATTTCCAGTTGCTAATTGAGTTATCAACTTTGACGCGATCTATCATTTTCTCAGCGGGAACATTAAATGTTTACTTATAGGAATTTTGAACTCGTCGTGTAAACCTCGGAACATTTCAGAGCAAGAACGCACGCGAGAGACTGTTTCCCGTTTGACGGTGGAAACATATTCTGGAATTGATAAAATAAATAAGTAATACCGATGCGACTTCCCATCGGCGCTGTTTATATTTGCTGATTTCGTAGCAATAATTGAAAAAGCAAATATTGCCGGAATATTCCACAAGGAGAATATTCCCCTGGAGTCCTTCCACTCTCGAGGCGGCGCGGGCGGTCGATATTAATTTTGAGCCGCCCGGTGCGATAGTTAATTTCAAGGATAATCTACTTGATGTTAATTTATTAGACCGCGGGTAAGAGTCGATATTTTATGTGGACATGCGCACGCAGCAAACATTCTTCTCTTCGACGAGAAGAAAATTTCAAACCTTATCCAAGATATTCATTCACAAAAGAATTCTTTAAACGAGTACGCGTCTCGAATTGTTATTCTATAATTATCCCACGACCACAATTTAAACATTATTTTAGTTATTACATTGCCATGGACATGATACTGGTTAAGAAGTTCTCGTACCGTTCGCTTCGAGGCTTGGTGCTCGAATATCGATTCGCCAACATTGTAACGTGAACTTTAACTTTTTTTCAAACTTGCCAATTCCTTGTGTCTACCGCCGTACAGCGTGAAACCGCCGTAGAGTCGGTAAACGCGTCGATCCAGTTTTTTTTCCTCTCTCTGGGCACAACGCGCGAACTTTCCGTATTTTTGTTTTTTACGTGCTTGAGAGGGACGAAATTGCATGTGAGGGTGGCTGGAAAATTTGCAACCGTTTCCTCGTTCCGTCTCGCGTTACCCCGCGATACATTCTTCTTTCTTTTTTCCCCTTTCTTCGTTCGTTCCTAGCGGTATTCGCGTTTTTACATGGCGCGTTAATGAAGCTGCAACCGGACGTGGTAACGCACGAAGTAAACTTGCGTAAAAAGATTTACCGCCTCGCGAGTACTTATCTCTTAATAAAGTTCAATTGCGATTTCGTTCGCTTGGTTAACTTTTACTAAGGATATTACATAAAGATCATAAGTCGATTATTTAGCCTTTTATTAAAATAGTTTGCCTTGAGATAAGCTAATATTATACCTTGCGCTATTTTTTGTTTAAGCTAGTCTGGAACTAATGTAATAAGTGTTCGAAATATTTCGTATTACAAATAAATGTATAATAACAAAATGTAGGAATTAACCCTGTATCGTTCTTGTTAGATTAATTTCGAATATGCAATTGATATCATAATTACTCGATAACTTGATATTAAATGAATTATAATATATTAGATGTTATAACATTACACGAATATTGAATGTAATTTCGAAATGTATCGAAAAACAAATTTAAAAAATTGACAATTGAAACATTTAATTGTATACAATTTAATTATTGAAAATTTATCATTTTTGCCTAATATTAGGTAGGTTATATTTTTTGTTTAATCAGGTTATATCGAGTTATTACGTTATTAATTGCTTAATTGAACTCAATTTATCAGGGAGAAAAGAGATAAAGCCCAATTTACTTTGACGTAGTTCGTTTTAGTCGATAATGAGTACAGCCCATACGATGACATCGTGCGTCCCTTTATATGACGTGACGGATTAAAATCAATAACGGTTATTAAACTTATGCCTTCGGCCGTTGCAGGGCATAGATGAAAGACGATATAACTCGTAAAATCCACTGGTAACTTATTGCGTTGCGTTGAATTTTAAGTAATTTTTGACTGTGTCTAAATTGACACTGAAAATGTATATGAAGCAGCATGAATATACATGTTCAAGAAACGAGATTGCTGTTCGAAAACTTTGTCTTTCGAGACTCTACAATGGGAATGTATGTCGCCTGTTGCAGATTCGCGCAAATGAAGGACGTTAGATGAGGAAGTTTGCGAGACTGTCTGAATTGCAGGTAAGTCTATAACGCAAAGTCATATGAATAATCTATAGTGCGCAGTATTATTTAATTGCCTCGTGAGATTTTATCTGTGTGTACGTTGATTCGTAACACGAACATTCACAAAACGCAAAGTATATTTTATTCCTAGATTTTATTTTTGTTTTAATTAATAATAGTTTGTAAATAAATGAATAATATTGATGTTATATTGTATACAAATTGTTTTGATAATTTTATTTGCAATTTGCAATTTAATTTTTGAAAAGCGTTTAATGATATATATAACATTGTAATTTTTCATCGTGTATTACATCATAAAATCTCTGTATTATGAAATCACGATGACAATTTGTCGTTACATTAATTTTTCGATGCGCGTTCAATATTCACTTAATCGGGTAGAAAATTTCCACTTGACCACGCTGTTTTTGCCCGAAGCGAAACTAATTGATGTCTCATTAAAAGAGTATTCAATTACGTTTAATACTAGCTCAACATTGTCTGCTATGTATCGACCTAATCAACTGTTATGGCAACCTATCTTCTGCCTCATTCGGATCTAGGAGTTGCCGACTATTCAGCTGCCCATTTAATCAACCACCCGTCTACCTGCTCACGATTATCTCAGGAGGTCACGGCGTCACGCGATATACCACCCGATGTTAACTTTATTTAAGTTTACCCATCGTAGCATCTCGAAATAGCGTTATCACGATCGTATTTTCCCAAATGCTCGTTGTCTATAGATTTCTTATCTGAGATATCGGCGAACAAGAATTTAATTCAAATCAGTTGCCTCGTTTTCGAAGAGAACAACTTCGATATTTAATTTGTCAATCACTCGATATTCAATTGCGCAATCATCATTGCTTAATTGATGCAATCAATGTTTTTATCTGTATGACGATTAAGCCGTTGAATAGAGATAGTTGTGGAGGCTATTTATAACCAGAGGTCCTCCAACTTTCCTCGCTTTCTAATTCATGAAGTGTCAACGTTGCATTTACGAACGTTTCAATTGGGCTTGCTTGCTAATCGACGACCTTGGCTTACATCAACTACGTTGAACTGGGCAACGTAGGAGCGTGATAGTCTCACGGCATAGTTATGCTTTGTCTGTCGTGACGTGCATCTGCCGACTAAATCTTTCAAAGAGATTATAATTACTCAAGGTCGTCGAAATCTCTCGATATTGACTGCAGCGTTTTGACGATCTGCGTATCTAATCTGTGATAACGATACAAATGCGAGAACCTTTCAATTCTTTTTTGCATTCTTCGTTCAGTCGCAGTATTATCTTTCTCTTAAAAATCATTTTGCACAAGTAACTTTGCATTATGGTAAGTAAATAGAAGGAAGAGGCAATTATTATCGCTTAAAAATCTTGTTACATGTCTTGCATCGTTAAGCACCGTATTATTATATACATTAGTCGTACGGTAAATATGATTTTAGACGGTGTTGCTTTCCGAGATATGTCGAGGCATCTGCCGAGTACTCGTATTAATCGTGGCGCATTTGTAACGCATCCGTGCTTCTGATCCACTTCTTCCCAGGTCGAGCCGCACGCCCCAGTGCGTTCTTGTTGCATTTGCAGACGGGCTCTCGACAGAATCTCTAGAACCCATCATTAATATTATTCGAATAATCTTACGGCTATCGTATCAACTTCGATTTCCCAACGCCGATCAGGAAGACGTTCCATAAGTTTTTTTTTTTTTTTTCTACTAATTGGACTAACGAGACGTCGATCGTTGTTTTCATCCAGAAGGATATCTATAAATCTCCTGATAAACGGAAAGCGATGTTCTCAATTATTCGCGATTTCCGTCAATTATTCACCTTTTCGTCTTTCCGGAGAGATAAGCCATCAACGCCAACCGTAATTGGAGTCTCCTCTTCCAAATAAAGCCCGTTATACGTCTCACGGGCCGCTTCGTTTCTTGGCGACGCGACCCGGCGACATTCAGCGTTAGCCGGACTAAAGCAGCAACCGCACAAGTCTCTACCTTCGCAACTTTTCCGAAGGCTGACTTCGGAACTCTTCGAATTATTCACCGGAATGCCCCCGTACGCCGACGACAAACGCGGATTCGTGAACGGGCGAGAGCTGCGACCCCATTTGTCTTCTGATTCCGAGCCGAATTATTCCGCGATATCATCGCGACTCGCGCGCGTGTCGATTACTCGTTTTGCTCGCGAGCATGTCGGGCGACAGCGACATCGCGACGTGACAGTTGTCGCCGACGCCCCGTCACAATACTTTTACAACACGCCGTTACTACACCTGGTGGGATCGATGTCGGTGACTAAAACATCTAGAACACGCCGGGTATTACGGGTATTACGTACGTAATGCCACCGTTCTGCGTCGCCACCTAAACTTGCCTTTACATATTGTAGTCGTGTTATAGGACGTGATAATCCAGAAGGAGTGAGGGAGGGAGGGACAGCCGCATTTGTTAATTAAAATTAATTTGTGTCTCCGGCATGACGGACATCGTCATTGATATCAGCCTTCAATCTTTTAATTACTTTAATCGAATTTAATTCCCTTTTAAACTTTGCTTGACTTTTAGCTTAATCTATAAGTTCATTTTGTTTTAATTTTTCTAATTTATTTAATTTAACAAATTGAATAAATTACAGCGAAATACAAGGATCGTGTAAATATTTCGTACAACGCGGGCCATCTAATTAATAGCGCGCTAATTAACGTTACGTCGGGGAACGTTTCAACGATGCAAACGGCATAATGTAAGTTCCGCTTAAAAAGACTAGATTTGCAGACAGATTAACTATAGAATCGCGCTTGCCGTGAAATGCAGTTTAATACATTTCTTAAAAGTTCACGAAAAGTTTCGCGGGAAGAAGGAATTGCGCTCAGGGTGCGGCAGGGCTATTGGTCTTGCGAGGAAGTTCGAGCTCCACGGAATTGTCTTTCCGACTTAAGAACCTCCGTTAATTCGACTCGATTTTATGGCAATTAGACCTCGTTGAGTGGCGAAACGCCTCGAAAGCTTCTTTTCAACGTTCGGAGCACTTTTTCACATACGTCTATTTATAGGACGTATTAAGAGTCCCTCCCGATCTAGATTTAGATCTTAGTTTCGGGATTCCTGCTTATTCGAAAAGTATCTTTCGGTCGAAGTCGAAGTCCGTCGCGTCCGGTCCTTAAAGTTTTCGTTGCCCCCGGGGACAACGAAAGTGCGAGATGTGAATAAAGGAGGGCTGTAGATAACTGCGGGAAACCGCGTGTTCGCGTTACCTGCAGCTCGCTAATTGGAGTCGTCATATTGCCGGTGCTCCAATTAGTTCCCCGTCGTCGTTGTAGGTACGTAACGAAAATTATGCACGCCTAGTTAACTCGCATAAATTTTGACCCCGTATCAACTTGGCGCAAGTTTAACCGGCCGAAATCAATAGCGAAATAATTTCGATACGTTTGCCGGAATGCGGTGGAATTGCGCTTACCTCGAATACGCGATGAAATACGCCAGACTTATTGTTAGCGGTAGTATCCCTCCATTCTCGGCATGAAAAATTGAAAAGTCTCACGGACCTCCCGATTTCCGTACGCGAGTACGGAAATCTATCGTGCGTTCTACGCTATTCCCAATATACAATAATTAATATTCGAGGAGAGATCGTCCGGCTATAATTGCTTCGTTGCTTTTAATTAACGCTTTTAATTAAAGCGATTAGTCGCGAGAGATGGATCAGATTACCTTGAATTAATTTAGAACGAGCGCACTCTGAGTTATTGTAAGTCTTTGTTACGGTACATTCGTACTTGTGCATTATCGAAACGTCTATCTTTCATTGGCACTCAATGTCTCACAGATTAAAATAGATTTATTAAGTAAACAGAAATTATAGTTTCCAATTTCGAACATTATAATCTAGAATTCTAGATCATTACTCATTGCTATTGTCACTAAAACGATACGTTATCAAAATGTCTTTTTCCCGGACACTTGTTGGCTCATCGAACAAAAATCAATGAATTTAACAAACTTAAATTTTCAAGTTTCAAAATCCGTAAAATAAACCAAATTATTCTTATACGTTGTAAGTTGTAAGTATTACTATAGAATGCTCTTTCACTCGAGACTGTTTTACTGAGATCGTTCTAAATATAAATCGGTCTATAAGATAAGCAAAATTAAATTGACTTTCAAGAATCATGATATAGACGGAATTGTGATCGCGGTGCACTATAAAAGCGGTGCGCTATGAATGTTTTCTCACCTCAATTAAAAGTCTATCTCTCGGAATTATAGTTGGACGAAGCGGGACTCTCAAAATCTCATAAATCCCGAATTTTACACAAACGAGATCGCGCTCTGAAACGAACTCGTTGGCAACCTGACGTCTCGAGCCTTCTGCGTGATTGCGCGTGTATCGACTAAAAAGACGCGTCGAAGGCACGTGACATACGCTGTACGCCGTATATGGCCTACGCGCTCTATATATAGAGCCGTGGGTGCCTTCACCGACGTGCGCGCCTGGGTGGGTTCGCCCCCTTCGGCCACGCAAAACCACGTCGGCCTTTTTTCCCCATTTCTCGTATCGAACGCTCTCGACTCGCGCGACCCGGCCGAAGTCGATCGTCACGGGATAATGCATTCTCCGGGAACAAACGCTCGCCGCGAGACTCGCCGCGACGGGAGCGGGAAAGGGCTTTAAAATGGCATCGCGACTATAGCGGGCTCGCAATTGAGGGCCCCGAGATAAATATCGATCCGAGATTGCAAAGTGCAACGCGAAGGTCAAGCGGCAAGTTGAAATGCAACAAATACAACGCTACCATTCGGATTATTATACGCCGCTGCGAACGCGATCGAAGGATTCCGCGGGAATCGAAAACACGCCAGCGCGAAAGCTGCTTTTGTAATCAAGTAAAGCTGAAGGGAGAAACAAGACTCGTCTTTTCCGCTTCTCCAAGATTTAATCAAGGAAAAATCTTTCTCTTGCGAATTTGAATAAATTGTTTTAATAATTTTTATTCATTTTTTTCTATGAAAAGATGTTGGCTTTTTCTTTCCACAGTTTCTCGTGGAAAAGATGGAAATAGACACACCAGTTTAATGATGTTTAATGAGAGTTTAATATTCTTTCTCTTACTCGGAATATTATTATTCCTGGAAGGAACGCTGCGTTTTATTTCACATTATTAAACAATACATAAATAGCGCTAAAAATATCATATTCCTCCTGAAGTAATTTAGTATCGTTCCTACGGAGTTGCTTATTAAACCGATGAGATCGGCGCTTAATATTTTAGGCTCATTTCAGGCTATTAATTTGAGTAATTTTAAATTCACCATATTTTTCTCTATTTTTCGTTTATTTATGCTTAGAGACAATTATTCGCTTGAACTGTTCCATAGCAATATTTCGCGATGCGTCAGCAATGTTTACCGTTATAACCTGCCCGTCGAATAGCATTAATCGCGATAACGACGGCAGCGAATGATACCGTATCTTCCAGATTGCTCCAGATATATATAGATTAACTCAGCCCGCTGCCATCGTCATTGCCAACGATGTTTCGCGGTGATTAAAGTCGACAACATGTGTTACTGCGGGGCGGAATAACGGCGCCAGTTGTGTTTTTGCCATTCGCTGTCACGACATCGAACGTCATCCCCGCGGCTTGTACGCGGCCGGGCGAAATTTTACAGCGCGAAAATTAGCATCGCCGTGACCGGGAATGTAACGACGTTTATTAAATGCCGGCGTGAGAGGATCCTTGAAGCCCCGATGACTCGCCGCGAAACGTGCGGCAGCATATCATTTTGTAATCCAACTGCCGTGATTGTTGTGTCGACCGCCGGCGCCGCGCCGGTGTGTGTGTGTCGCACGCTCGCGAGGAAATAATAATTTAAGATCCTCGCGGTGGAAGCGGAGACACGCGGGACGTCGTCGTGTGCGTGCGGGCGATCCGGGTTGACCATCGCCGTGCGATGTCATGTTCGTGAGTTCGTGATAGCGGCTGGTTATAATAATTGTTTGCCGTCAGTATGAGGAGGAGGAGGAGAGTGAGGAGGTGCGCATATTTCGCGAAATATCCCGATCGTCCTTAATCCGTTGGCGATATAACGCGACAGTGGGTGCTCACGCCAACTTTCGTTAACGAGGACGATCGAACGCTAATTGTTGGGCCACTATCGATCGACGGCGACCGCCACCGGCGATCTCGTTAGCTCGCGTGTGGATTAAGGTGGGACGTGTGTCCGTGAAATTGTTTACGTTCGATTGGAGCGTAATTAAATGAAACGAGTGGTGATCTACGGTGTTGTCCTATCCCCCGAATATTAATAGCGGTGCTTCATAGCGTGCAAAATGTGACCTTTGTTGGCTTTCACGTAGGGTGTTGAGGGTGACGGGCGAAAAACGCGCCCACTTGACATTATCTGATGGTCTCCAGTTTCGTTATCTAATCGGTATCGCTTAATTCGAAGCTTGTTTTAAAGCTAGATATCTCCCCGAGCTCACGGAATGCTCCTATCAATTCTAATTAGGAGCGCTATTTAATATTCCACGTATTTTTTGTTCTCCGCTCGACACGCGTATCTTTCAACGTGCGCTGAAAGAAAAATTACTGTCGGATAAATGAAATTATCGGTGTTTTGCTCTGATAATCGAATCGGAGGCGAGGCTGGCACGAAGCACAACAACAACAATTTAACAATTTAACATATATCGTGCTTTATTAATTCATTTATTCGCCAAACATATATCGGCCCAAATTGTATCTCGGGATTGAAAATAATTTTTTTCTCGAGCTTTTTCGACGAGCAAAATCCACCCGGCAAACGTCAGCCGCACCGCACCCTTCAATTTCATTTGATACCTTGTTGACACCGTGACAGGTGTCAATTTGCCAAGCGGGAGACCGACCTTTTCTCAGTGTACAACAACGGGGGTCTAGCTGGCCCGGTCGATCGCGCGCTCGGTCTCGCCGAACAGCTTTCTCCTCGCGATACCGTTCCTCCTGGCGATCGATGAACAATCCTGGCCGGTGTCGGTCTGGCCGTCGTCCATCCGTCCGTTCGCCCTTCCTTCCGTCCTGCAGAGACCACCGCGACCGCGACGGCGACGACGGTGGACGACGACGACGACGTCGCGCCCCGGGGTGGCCGCACGTCGACGACGGTCCCGGCTGTTCGTGTCGGGGACGAATCTCCCCGGTCCGTCCTTAGTACCGTTTCGCCGGAGACTATCGGCGGCGCGGTGGTCATGGCACGCGCGTTGCTTGGCTACGCCACGCGATTCGTGGCCAGGCACGGCATTATTTAGGTATAGTTCACGTGTGCTGGAGGCACACGAGCAGCAACGACGCCGCGCCGCGCCGTCGCTCCCACCATCCTCGACTTCGTCGTCCCTGTCGCGTCACGCGCTCCCTCGACCTACCCTCCCTCGACTCGTATAACCCACCCACCCTAACCACCGTCTCTCCCTCTTCATCACCGTTCTCGGTGTTCGCAGAGAGACAGAGAGAGAGAGAGAGAGAGAGAGAGAGAGAGAGAGGGAGAAAGAGAGCTCCACACCACCTTCGTACCGGCGCGACGGTAATGTTAAACCACCCGCTCGCCTAATCGCGCGAGGGTGAAATTTCGGCCAGCTGGTCGCGCGCAACGTGGTTTGGCGTGGCGTGGCGTGGTGTGTGGTGCGGTGTCAGGTCGCCAGTCTCTCGCCGCGGCCCGATGTCGTCACATAGGTATCACGATGGGATCGTATTTCGTCTGAGCAAAGTGTCGTGCGAGATTCGATCGGATCTCCGCGGAATTGGCTTCTCGATGTGGAAATTGATAGATCCGCGTGTGTACGCCGGCGATGCGCGTCGCTTAAGTTCTTTGCGTCGCGTCGTCGATCAACCCTGTTTACGGAGAGCAAAGTCCGTAACACGAAGAGAAATTGAATTGCGGAATTAAAAATTGCGCGTTCCTGTTGATGCAGCTCTTCAATCGTTGTAACTACAGTTTAGCGAAATGTAGAATTAAATGTTATGTGCAGTCTAGCGAAATGTAGTAATAAATATCATTTGCAGTATTTTATGAACTGCGGTAGTTGTTAGTATATTTTTATTATAGTTGTTATTATATTTTTTATTTGCCGGATGATATTTTAAACAAAGGACAAAGTTTTCACCGCATTTTTTAAACGCAGTTAATATTCGCGATTTTTTCGTTTTGCTCTGGAAATCTGCTCAATATTTTAATACCCGGCGCTTTCAGTCTTCATGTCATTTCGCGTCAATTATTTATCATACCAAACCACGTGGAGCAATAAATGTTGACATTTTTAAAAGAGTATACGTAGCACGGTATGTGTCAGAATTTCATTTCTTTTTTTATACGAGCTATTTGAGTTAATTTCCCGATCCAGAATTCTCATTTGATATCGAATAAATCTGCCACTGCCTGCAATTGATTTTTTCGGATTGTGTACTGTTCTATTTCGCTTAGCCGCCTTGGCTTCGTGCATGAATGTCATTAGAGCTGCCTAAATGCAAAACATGTCGAGTATATGCACGAGGAATGAAAAATAGCGGCGCACGAAAATGCTCCGCGATCGGTATTGCTTTTTTCCAACAACTGCCACAGCTCGACGTTAGAGGTCTTGATTACAGCGGAATAAATTAGCATACGGGATATTATGATTCATTTTCGTGGCGGTGGGATCGAAACCCAAAGTGCCTATTCTCGGAGTAAAGGTGCCGAGGAGGTGCCAAGTGTTGTTTGTGTAGTAATCAGAACGCACGTTCCGTCTAGACTGCCGGAGAACATTTCGAGAGGCGAACGAGCTAAGCTTAGACCTCGCCTAGGCGTCCAAGGTGTATTTCTGTGCAATTCGACAGGTGGCCCTTGACTCGCTGCGATAAGTAGCGACACTCGATGACGCCGGTCCTCTTTACGACACGACGAGAGTGAGGTCAGGATAAACGCTCGGTCGTCTAAAAAAACATAGTGCCCCCAATTGGTTTCTTTATTTTTGAAATATTGGTCCGCGCGCCTTTCTAAGAAGTGATTCTCTTATTAATGAGAAAAATTATTTATTAAATTGCATATGTTTAATATATTATTTGTTGCATTGTATTATTACGTAGTTAATGTGAAGGTCTTAAATGTCGTTTGCAAACGACAATTAAATCCCCGGTGGATTTGCGATTTAATTCGGTCTGTCGCCGGAAATATCGTGAGATATTTCGCGCCCACGCGAATTTTCTTCGCTGTACTTATTTACGTTGTATTTACATTGGCGATAAACAGAACCGCATGCATCTCGGATGCATCTCGACAGATCGGATCTCGAGGGATGAAGATTCGCTCGGTTTCCCGACGGAAATGTTACGCAATATCGTATAGGCGACCGACGCCTGGCAAAGGTCCATAAATCCTCTGTGTGATCATAAAGCGGAAGAGCAGGCGCTTTTACGCGCGTACATTTACGTTCGAAAACACTTTCGCCGCGGTTCTTCCTCCGTCTCTGTCGGTCCGATGAAAAATGAAAGGAACAGAGGTACGACCGAGTTTCCCTCGTGCCGCCACAGGAGAATCGCCGGAAGTACCGGGGGAAACGTTTCCTTTCGGTCGCCCGCTGTCTAATCTCGAGATATACATATACGTGCCGTGTCTTTATGCAAATGTTGCTTTCCACGTAAATCACACCTTATCTCTCGCGTGTCAGCATCTGGGGATCTCGCGGTAGGGACGTATATACATCTACATCTTGTTACGCGTTTAGCGGTAAACGCGACATCTTATCTCCGTGTCGCAATCAGAGGAGGAAGTGCCGAAAGATAAAACTTAAAAGACACCGTTCTCTCGGAATGGAGTGGTATACGAACGCGTGCCAGTGACTTACATTTAATGTCGAACGACTTTTATCCCCCGCGACTTTATCGAATCGGCCAGCTTGGCGAGCGATCGCTATTCAGCGCTGAAAATGAAGGTAACGGAACCCGCATTTTGCATTGCTAATCTCGTTTCGCCGAGTTCATTGAAATTCGACGTGCAAGCGATAAACGATCTCCAGACGCGACTCGGGACGTCACGCGTCGTCGCGTCGTCGTCCCGATTGACACACCACGCGTTATGCGACTATCTCGCGCGAAAGCACATCCGCATGATTTTTCCCGTTTTGTTTATTTGCAGACTCGTCAGAATGGTGGGTAGCATGCCCAGCGGATGGATGAGGAGGATCCTCCTCTTCCTCGTCCTGATGACCGGTATCCTGCTGATCGCCATGTACGCCCACGCTCCGCCGCTCGCATCACTCCAGCCGTTCGCGACGCGACGGTAAGTAATTTTTTTAATATTTTATTTTTATATTTTATTTCTATATTTTATATGTTATATTTTATATTTTATATTTTATATTTTATATTTTATATTTTATATTTTATTTATATGCGTTGTTAATTGCCTTTCAAAACAGACAGTAAAACTTGCGACTTGCGAATCTTTTGACGTTCTATATATATTGAATTGAAATAAACTCGAAATCGTAGATGCGTTAGCCCAGTTATGCTTAAAAAAAGCGCGCGGACTCTCTTTGGACTCCGTTCTATTCGGTATATTTCAACTCTCATTTTAATATATGTATATATTTAATTTAATACATGTACAATTTTTGTGAGGAGAAAGATGTCCCAAGAGTTATAGAGTATTGTAAGGCAAGTCCGTGCGAAGCGCAAGATCGCTTTTTTTTCTCTTTTTCGATTTCTATATATTTCTGTGTTTTCTGTTAACACACAGCCAGCGCAGGTTCCTTTGCCCGCGTTGTGTATTAATCCAGTGCCTCTTCTGATTTTCTTTTTGTTACACCGCATGTTATTTTATTTTTTATTTTGAATTTATTTCGCACTCGCAACGCGATGAAATCGTGCATCGAAGAAGACTAGAGGACTTGCAGCGCGGCTTGGTTAATTACCTGGCGGGTAATGAAACCACGATCGGACCCGGGGAACGGCTCTACGAGTATCTGGAAGAGCCTAGGTAACGGACAGCCCCCTGACCGGGGGGTGGAATCTTATGCTAGACGAGATGTACCGCGCATTTCTCTCACACCTCCCATTGGAACCCCCCCCCCGCATCGGTTTGATCCCACTGTGTCTGGTTCGGGGAAAAAGCATTTTTGAACAGCCCTCTCCAGTTTCATGGGGTTGCAACGTATCGAACGGCACTGTACAAAAATTCGGTTTGAATTGTCACGAAAGAGGGAAATAAAAGTTTAAAGTTTTATAGGGAAAAAAAACCGTGCAGTCCCTCTCGAAGTCTAAATTTTACAGAGGGACGAAACCGCGCTCGTATTTCAGAGCGGAATTCGATTCTTCAATTTTGCAAGGCGGAATCTGTAGCGATATCAATGAATTGTCAAGGATTTACATGTAAAATTCTATATAGTATTTGTACAAATACCAAAATCTATACATTCAACATGTCAAACTGTCGAGATTTATTTCCGATAAACCGAATTGATCGCGCTTGATAACACCCGTCCGTTTTATTTTCGCCTTTCATTTTTTTTCCCCCCGGAATCAGTCACGTGCCGTTTGATACCGGCAATCGGACGTTGCTCTCCCAATTAGGAAGCTATCCAGGCATGACCTGTAACACGTCGGCCGTCTCAGTAAACGAATTCCCGAATGTCCTGAATTTCCGCGCGGGCACTCCCTCTCAGGTATTCCTGCACCTCTCTCGCCCTCCTCTCGCGACGTCGCACCTCATTCCGACGCTCGCCCGTTTAATCCACTCGCCCGAGCACGCCCGTCATACTAAACGCACGCCTCCGCCCGCTATTGTTACGCACCATTGTTCCCCATGTTGCGCGGATTGTGTGCACGGTTGCTGCATTTGTCGCGACCTCGCTTTGCGCGCGCGAACCCGACTTTCCCGGCCTTCAATTCCGAGTACGGGCCTCGCCTCTGCCTTCGGAGGCAGACAACAACTCGCTCGGTCGCGAAGAAGTTAAGAGAACAAATTTTGTTGTTTTGCTTTCGAGAGAACCCGGAAGACCTTTCACCCTCATCCACGTAACGATTTCTAGCGCGAGATACAACCAATTCTCCAATTTGTAGCTTCCATTGCATCGCGAATCGGTGTAAATATCCGTCGCCCCGCTCGCGTTTCCCTCTCGAATTTCATCGGGCCACTCATTTTTCAGCCTTTCCTGAAAATCGAGGCGCTCGTTAATTTTTTCCATTCTTCCACCTCGGGCAGACGTTATTCCGTTCCCATGATTCGCCAGCTATTTTCTTGGGTGCTTTTCTTCGTTCGGCAAACATCAAGCTTCCCTCTTCTTCCTTCGCTTTTCTAATTCGAACGATCCCGACGATATCGCTTTTTGCACTTTTATTCCTCTTGCCGTTGTAATGTGCTTTTAATTTGCCAAAGGTACGATATTATCAGTTTGACCGACATACGAAATAAGTCGTGGAAGGTGTAGATCTGATCTTTTTTTTTCGTACCAAAATAGATGGACTATCGTGGTTCGCTTTCTTAATTTATGAAACTGTTTGCTTGTATATTATGAGACGAATTACTCGCGATCTAACAATAAAACAATGTTTATTTTAATTTATTATTGAATATTTAGTTAATAACTTTTTTAATATCTTTTATTAAGATAAAAACATATCTACGTTTAATGTTCACATTAAATACTTCACAAGAAAGTGATATTTAACTTTCTGTGTGTTTTTTTTCTATAGTTAGTCATTTATATTGATTACTTATGACGTTGTTAAGCTGATTTGTTAATTTCTTTTATTTGCTTCTATTTTGCGTTTAAATGTTGCATAAATTGCTATTATTTAAGCAATGATTTAATTATTAAGTATGATATATATATATATATATATATATATATATATATATATGATTGTAATATTTTTATATAAATACAATATTTAGAGAGAGATCACTAACCGCGACATACTATTGTCAATCGCCATTTCAATCTTACAAAATGGAATTCTGAGATAAAATCGCATGTTGTCTCCTTGAATGTACCTGTCATTTTTAACATTTTCTACATTTCAATTGCGAGACAGATGTCTGTTGTAGACTGAATCGCTTAAAGAAGGAACATGATCGCAATTCGTGATACGACGAACAGCTGGATGTATACGTATTTGAGAATTTATTAAAGCAAAGGTATTTCTTTTTAAAAGACAGATTTGTCGAATTTCGATCTAAAAGAATCAATATTCCACAGTCGTACCACAGATTGCCAGATTAAAGCATCCTGTACATTATGCTGCTTTAAAAGATCACGATCGAAATATGAATTCAATTTTCACTCGATCGTAGAACATTTCAAAGTCCGTGGTCCTGGGCGTGTGTGGTGAATCGTTGCGAGAGGCGAGCAGTAAGGTCCTCGAGGACATCCTTGGCGACCTGCACCGCGCATTGCGGAGGGAACACTCGGCTGTTGTGGCCCAGACCGACGGAGAACATCGTCCTTGGCGATGACAGCGTCATTCTGCATCTTCAGCAGATCGAGTTCGTCACCGTAAATACGAGCGACCAGGAGACGAAGGATCTGCTGGAGCATGCGAAGGATATCTTCATCGGTGAGTAAGATACTTTACAACAGCTGTTTCAAGATTAATCATTATAGAAAGCGCACGGCAAAGACTTTTCTTAATTTTCTGAGATATTCTCAGTTAATAAAGCTTGTCGAGCTCTCACATTACCGAAATATATAAAAAACGCTGCATATACAGCATACAACATCACGTATTTCATATATTAAAGTCACATGTAATTGTATCAAAATTACAACTTATACCATATATAGCAGGAAATTACTGAATTCCTTCTAAACAATTATTCACTTTGCTTCGCATAATTAAGTTGACGAGACATCGTTGCTTCTTTCTACGAGAGACGTCCTTTTAATCGCAGGAAACATCAGGAGTCTGGTCAAGGTGCTGAATGCCAAAAGTCGCTCCGGTATCGATTCGTTCATCGTGTATCTGAGCGCTGAAAACGCGCGGGGCACTACCTTGACTCTGGATACGGACGAGTCATACAAGCTGGAACTTGTGCCGAATGGGAAGATTCTGGAGGCCAGGATCACGGGGAAGAGCTACTTCGGGGTGCGGCATGGCCTCGAGACCCTCAGCCAGCTGATCTGGTGGGACGAGGCTACGGGCAAGCAGGGCGCTCTTCGCGTCCTCACGCGAGCCTCCATCGAGGACAAACCCGTATTCTCGTATCGCGGCCTTCTCGTTGATACCGGTAGGCAATTCTTCCCCGTCGAGGAACTGAAGAGGGTCATCGACGGCATGGCAGCCACGAAGCTCAACACGTTGCACTGGCACCTCACCGATTCCCAGAGTTTCCCGTTCGACTCGGCGCAGTTCCCGGAGATGGCGAGATGGGGTGCTTACAGTGGTGATCACATTTACACACCTGACGACGTGAAGGATCTGGCCGATTACGCGAGGATACGCGGCGTCAGGATCGTTGTTGAGATCGATTCTCCGGCTCATGCCGGCGCCGGGTGGCAGTGGGGTGAGTTCTGAAGAAGATCTTAAGTCCTAATGTGATATATAAGTGCATCAATAGATAAATACATATATAAAATATGTAGTTCCAAATTTTGCAATATTCTTGTTGGCATAATTAGGTAAGCATTTTCACTAAATTTTTATGACAATCAGGTACGGAACACGGTTTTGGTGAGTTGGCGTTATGTGTGGATCAGCAGCCGTGGTCGTCCTATTGTGGCGAGCCAAACTGCGGTCAACTGAATCCCATAAATGAGCACTCGTATCGGATACTCGAGGGCCTGTATCGGGAGTTATTAGATCTCACCGAGGTGCGCGATTTAGTGCATCTCGGTGGCGATGAGGTGAATCTCGAATGCTGGGCGCAATATGGCAATATCACCCTGGCTATGCAGGCGCAAAATATGACGGACCATCACGCGCTTTGGGCGGAGTTCGAGACGAAGATGTTGCAGCGGTTGATTCGGGCGAATCACGACAAGGTGCCGAAGGCGGTAATCCTGTGGAGCTCGCCGTTGACCAAGAGGCCTTATATCATGATGTACTTCGACCCGAAGATTCATGTGATCCAATCCTGGGGCGGCAGCAATTGGCCGGAAACGCCGGACCTGCTGGAGGACGGCTTCCGGGTGATCCTGTCGCATGTGGACGCGTGGTATCTGGACTGCGGCTTCGGCAGATGGCGAGAGAGCGGCGAGGCCGCGTGCGGCGAATATCGCACCTGGCAGACTGTCTACAATCACCGTCCATGGAAGGACTATCCACCACAACAACTGCCTTTAGTGCTCGGCGGCGAGGCGGCGATTTGGAGCGAACAGACTGGACAGTCGTCTCTGGGACCTCGACTATGGCCCAGGGCATCGGCACTCGCTGAACGATTATGGTAAACAATGTAGCAAAGTAATGTAGCAAAGATATAATGATTTTTCCTAATAGAATGCTCATAAGAATTTTTTTTTTCAGGAGCGACCTACCGACAAACAGTTACTCCACGGACGAGAATGTTTACACCAGACTAGCCATGCATATCGAAGTCCTGAACAGCAGAGGCATCAAAACGGAGTCTATGTGGCCGCACTGGTGTTCCCAGAACCCCGGGAAATGTCTCTGACCGATCGTTAGAGATCCGTTAACTATCCATCAGTCGTCCCCCGAGTATTGTACTTGCGGCGCTGATAAACACATAAAAACGGAACTACACAAGAAGCGGCGACGTCAGCCGCAAGTCCTGTCGGTAGGCGAAATCGATCTCATTCGACGCTTAATGTCATCGCGTATTCGTGATTCATGGGACTTTTCGACGATGCATATTCTGCCGATGAAACTGACAATCGTACCCGTTCGATAAATCACTCGACGGCTTTTCCACTCGCTAGAAACGAACGCTGAAGGATTCTTTGAAACGTTCAGTAAACAACATCGATATAGCTAATAACCAAGAAGCTCTCTCTGCGTATGCAATGTATATGCAAACATGATAAAGCTGCGAGGTCACGCAAACGGTAGCGAGTAAGACATGATTTTGAACTAACACGCATTAACTTGATATAGAGAAACGCGTGGCTGGGACACGTAATGTAGGACAAATAACCTTATGAAGAGGTTTGAAATCAAGCTTTGTGCAAGCTTAGTTTTATAAGCGTCTACTTAACGAATCGAATAATTGTAATCAAGTGGAACCGCGGAAATTCTATCGATGGAATGTTTTTGTGATTGTTATGCGTAGGATCGCTCGGAAACCGAACTGTGCATCATGAATGTTACGGATCTTTTAATTCCTCTCGATATCTAGACGGTATCATTATTTCGAGAGTAAATTTGTTGTCGGCAAAAAAAATATATGGCGTTTGTGAATTATTGTAACGAAATTAATATATCCGTTACGATGTTATCCGTTAAACTGTTTTTCGCTTTCAATTTCTGCTACGTTAAAGTACAAAAATTTCGCGCTTGAGTGTTTCAAGATTTTCCAGCACAATACTCGCTTTTCAACAAATATGATATTCTGTCTGTCTTCTCTCTTTCGTCTGTCGATTTGATGACGCTAGAATTCTGAACAGTGCTCTGTTATATATTAATCGTTTAATCACGTTATACTGCTTGACGATGCATGATTGAGACAAATTGGGACAATCGTGTCCTAATATCGAGAGATGACGAGGCACTATCTCGATCGAGGCTCAATTAGAGTCCTAGCAAGAAGGAGCCTGTAATTAGCGAATGAGAGAGAAAGTACGATGGCGCATATGTACGCGGCATCAACGAAGCTTATTATCGCGTTATCTCTCGGATCCCGGAGATGAATCGGGAATACCGAAGCTGTCACGGTCGTAGACTAGCTTTATCACTGAAACCAGCCTCAGCCAGGGGCAGTTTTATAGCGCGTAATTTAGCTTTTTAACAATTGAGATTACACTACTGAAAGTATAAGTAACGAAAAAAGCATGTGTGTTTGTGTGTGTATATGTGTGTATGCGTGCGTATGTGTGGTAGTATAGTGATTCTGATATTATACCATGAATGTAGATTGAGAGAAAGAGTGCTTGTGTGTTTGCGATTAATCTGTATTAAAAAGTATGTATGATGAAAAACGCTTGATGTCAAAGAGCTTGAGATTCGCTGATTCGTCAGCGTGCGACGCTAATCGAACTTTCTACTTATCGTCAACGTAAAAATGCTCAGGGCAGAGTAATACAATCGTTGGACGTTTCTTACGCGCGC
This sequence comes from Temnothorax nylanderi, assembly GCF_030848795.1. Classification (NCBI taxonomy): domain Eukaryota; kingdom Metazoa; phylum Arthropoda; class Insecta; order Hymenoptera; family Formicidae; genus Temnothorax; species Temnothorax nylanderi. The sequence goes on along the minus strand of NW_027249069.1, from coordinate 1,312,190 downwards.
GGAGAACAAACGATACGTCTGAGGATCTCTTACTTTATTTCTTGAACAATGCTAAGAATTTTATCTCAAGTAAGAATTGAGCTTAATACTATTATATTATTCATTGAACTGATATTATGTTCAATTATAATTCGTGAACATGATCGGTTTGAAACAGAAACAGTCAATATGGTGTGACAACGTGTTTCTATTTAAAAAAATAATAATAAAAACTAAAAACTATTTTAATTTGATAATTTTGTTTCGAAAAATAAGAGGCATTACACTGCACTGTACTACGTTATTTTTTATCTAATAATGAAATTGCAGAGATTTTATTATCGTGTTCTGTTTTCTAATTGAGTCCTGCGCTCGGAAGATGACGTCCGTATCACCACGAAAAATTCGACTGATAGAACTTACGCAAAGAAACTTGCCCAAAATATAGTAATTCCAAGATGCATGCGATCGTCTAAGCGATGCGAGTGATCACGAGTTGAGAAGTGAGAAGCGCGTGAAATTCGCTCCCCTTAATCCGTGTAGTACAACGTGGCCTATGAATAAAGAAAACGCGAGTGGTCCTTGGAAACTTGTACATACTTCGTAACGACGTAGGGAGCAACTTATAATATATAGATAGACATGTAGATAGAGACAAATAGCTAAGATAGTTAGGTGAATCGATAGACGGTTATTTAGGCGAATAAGTAGACAAAGACAAATAGGCGAATCGCTCATGAGGGACGATGGGGGCGAGGAAATGTAATGCGAGTTCAGAAGAAGAGACGTTGGGATATCTGTACTTACCGATACTTACCGATATTGATGGCTGTAAGAGGAACTAATTCTCCTATGCGTTTGTAGATACACGAGATACAAGATCGTAATAACGTGTTTCGGATACTAAATATTATCTTAAATTATGATGTCACTCGCAAAGAAGTATATTTAAATAATTAATAAAATCTGATAGAGGGAGCAGACGAAGAAGAGAAAGAGAGAGATTTAGATTTAGTTGAAGCAGTGTCTAATTTTTGAAAGATTAGCAGCTGTTGTTATGTAACTTTTCTATCATTGTGCTCGAATATTTTTGTGACATCATAATGCAAGCTAATATAGGTACTGAGGATTTTCAAGATTGAAGTTACGCGCACGAATTACTCCGGTTATTTCTTATGTCAAGTTCATCTTAATATCGATTAACGAAACAGGGATCGATAGATGTGGAAGTAAGCGTTACGAGTAATGATAACAATTTATCGGTTATCGTTGAAGAATAAGAATTTTTCGCGATTAGGACGGTGATATTTACGGTACGTATACTTACGTTATGCGACTCTCTTCGGTCCGCAACGATGAATGTATGTAAATAAGACACAACTGTGAGTGTGTGTGTGTGCGCGTGTGTGTGTCTCGACAGTTTTTCGAACTGATTCGAGCAGAAAGATATACTCTGTTATGACGTGTCTCTTACACGGATTTAACATAAAGTGAATTTTGAATACATCATCCTGTTCTCGCTTTATTCCCTACAAAGACTGTTCTATTTCCTTATTAAATATGCGCGTTGAATAAAACACTGTCATGATAAACGTTTGCCAGAAAGAAAAATCTCAGGAAAGCATATTCTTATATGTAATATTTATAAACTTCAAAGAAGGCCCTAGATACATATAAAACACATCTAAAATGGTGTTTGTGATTCTTCGCATTGCCATTGGTCTTATCAGATAACATCTTTTCTCATTAAAATTTGTAAAAATTTTTACTTCTTAATTCAATTAAAATTAATATATCAACACTTATAGATATTAGTATAACCATTTCGAAAATATATCCATTAAATATATCTTCGAAAATTGTATTATTATATCCTTGATAGAGCCATAGCAAAATATTGACATCTGTTTTACGTCGCGTCGTCGGTATTTGATGTGGAAGTTGGGTCGGATAATATAATTAGAAATTCAAACCATCCGCCCTGCGATGGTTTGAGCTAATATTGACAACGGTCTATCGAAAAGAACTTTCAGAGATTAATCTTTGATGGATCACATTTACCAAATAACTGATTTGTTTGTATTTCTCACAAATACGTTGCATATAGCATGATAAACATTTGACGATATTTACACATCTGAAAGAATCGAGTGATGATATGCGTCAGGTAGCGACGATGTGATGATAAAAGAATACGCTGGAAATTTCCAATCATCTCACAATCATCAGTAGCATTATAAAAATTTTAGAACGACGCATATCAAAGTTTCTACAAACTGTTAGTTTCCACATATAGCAACTGGCAACTGCTATGTGTATCGCTGCAGTCAAGAGATAAAGAACATATCGATGACTATTATGCAGCGATTTATTGTGCTGCGTTTATTGATGGTCAATTAAACTGTTGAAAAGTAATCTTCAAGAAAACCTTCAAGAAAACCAAGAGAAAATAAAATTACATAGGTCTCTTCCGTCTCTTCTAACCCGCTACGCAAACTATATATAATGATGTCTATATTCACGTGATATTAATCTTACAGAAATTTAATACTGTAAGTAATTATATTTGGTTAGTGATTTACTTGTTTTTAGGATTGGAGGTACCATTAACATGCTTTTATAATAAGTATACTTATCTTGTGAGTATTAAAAGCACTGTTAATGATACATCCAACCCTGAAAATAATAGTAAATTACTAGCCAAATAATCACTTACAGTATTAAATTTTTGTAAGGGTTGATGTGCCTGCACGAAGTATAGATCAGATTTATCGGTGCTTAGTGCAGGCACATCAATATCACGTGATTTGCCTGCACTTTATATGTATAGTTTTGCATAGCGTGTTAAGAGAGACCAATGTAATTTTGTTAACATTTCCCTCTCAAATCGATCATCATCTATCTGCGTCCAATGTTTTTATAATTCATCTTGACAATTCTGATGATGCTAATTTTAAAATTAATTAGACGTAAGGTAGAATCCGGTCGATTGATTTCTTTAACTTATGCAAATATATAATTGACAGTGGAATGTATATGTACCTTTCCTAACATAATGATATATATTTTAGAGAATTAAAAGAGATACGTGCACGAAAACAATTTTCATTTTAATTTTCCTTTCTGAACGTTTATCTCCTGCGGGAAGAACGAAGAGCGCGTTACTGCGCGGCATGATGTATAGTGTATGATAACGAAATGAATAATATGTTTCAATAAAAACATGTTACTCATTTCGTTATCGTGCACTGCAGTGGTCGGAATTAGTTGCACTTTCGAGGCGATTTTCAAGAGCTACGCCTACTTCTATCTGTTTGCCTCTCCGCTCGGCCGGCGAGCTCTACAAGTGACGAGCGTGCATGTCGCTCAAGCACAGAAGAACTGTCACATGTGCGCAAAAGCTTGCTAGAGGTGTTCTTCCTAAATCTATTCTTATCGAATTTCTTTTATTGAAATCTCCTGTTTTTTTTATTTTTATATACGCTATGAATATATTTATATCATAATTACAACGTGACAATATAAGAAATTATAAATAATCGTAATCTAAATAAACTACGTAAATATTTATTTTTTCTATTAAATTATTTTATATAAAGTTTTATATTGAAAAATTATATTAAGTAGCTTAATTTATTATTTATAATATGTATTATGTATATTGATCTGTATATACCTACTATTTGAAATATATATCTCTCTCACAAATCAAGAGCTTAAAATATGCTGTATGTGTAACGACACAATCGCAATTAGAAATTGCGAATCTTCGACGTGCTATGAGCACGCGTTGTTTGCCGGACGAGCCGTTGACTCGCTCTACGTATTTACTTGAGTTTGTTTCCACATGCGTCATTACATTACGAGAGGAAGGTCCGGGGTGTGCGGAAAAACGTGTGTGATATCGCCCAACGCGCAGCCGCCCGATTTACGGCGATTATTCTCTGCCAAAGTTTCATATGATCCGCGATCACGTACACGCGCATACTCTGAGGAAAGTGCGGCCCAAGCAGTGCTGTTGCTAGTACTTGTAACGTGAAACAATTGTGATTCGCGATAAAATCAAATTTAAGGTGAGAGATAGACATTGTGCCATTTGATTTCAAATATTGCATCGTAAATCGGCGATAAAGAGATTACGATTTATTGGTAATAGGAGAGCGGAGAAATTATTTGGAAGCTTTAACTGACACTATAATTACAATTTATTACCAGCGCAATGGTACGAGAGAAATAATTTTATTATTTAGATTAACATTAATTTTTGCATATTATTTATGTAGTAATGCTGCTCAAAAAAACGTATCAGAATTTTAACGTGACGGACTTTATTCGTATATTTTTTTCTTTTTTCTTCTTGATAACGTTCTGATAATGGAACTATAGTCTTTGACTATTAAATGTTCTTTTTTATGAATACAGCTGTTGTTTTTTATTAGTATAACGTTAAAAGATGGACAAGTCTTCGTTGCAGTCCTTTAAGATTGATTCAAGATCCGACAATCAGAACAATTTTTTAAGAAAAGTTAACATCTGGGTTATAAAATAATTTCCATATAAAATCTTTGTCTTTAAATAATTATTTAGACATATAGTTATAATATTTTATGTGAATAGTACCAGAAGCTTTTGCAATAAGCGAATTAAATCCGTTGTGTTATAATAAAGAAAAAAAAACACTAAAAATGCGGTATCGTTAATGCAATATGCATCAGCATGCAATATACAACAATATACATATCGCATGAAAGATGCGTAAGAGTAAGAATTTTCTTCAAAACATTTTTACTCTAATTTGTTGCATCTCGTATTACTGGTAACAGAAACATTAAGAAACACGTGACTTGAATTTTTACATAAAAATGGGCTTTGATTTAAATAATAAAGTACGATCGTACGCAGCAAAGATGCATAGATTACTATAGTTCTGCATCGTGAATAGAATGAATGGTATGAATGGCGGACGAAAATTCTGTCGCAATCGAAGAGAAAAAGAAACATAACGTAGATTTATTTTTCCTGCTTCCTTAGTGTCGGGATGGCCGAAGCTGAAGTGGATCGTTTCTTAGCCGATCAGAGGCACAAATGCGATCAGTTGTTCGAAGGTGGGCTCGAATTTATATTATTCAAATGTCTGTTTAATGAAACTAAATACCAAAAATTCGAAACACCATTTGGCAAAAAATTGCGATTCTCACGATATTTCTTACGAAAAAGAGAAATCTACATCTCGCGAAGAATCCTTTAACGTCTTAAGAGCTCGAAAAATCTTCTCAAGCTTGATTAGAAATGATGGACGATCGATCGGGGTCGGATATGGTGTTCTTCGCGTTAATTAAGTATATATAGTCGTTATTACCATCAACGAGAACGCCCCACGTTAGGTATGTCCGTGTTTGGCGACATGATGTCGGTGACCACCGGAATCAGCTTATTCGGGGACAACGTCACTAATGAGGATCGATTGGAGAAGTATCGCGGCGTCGCCAAGATTAGCGTTGACGACGGCAACGGAACAGAAATTCGTCAATGCCCGCCGACCTTCGACGGTCTACTCTGCTGGCCGCGCACCGACGCGCCGGGAACAGCCACCTTGCCCTGTCCACCGGCCTCGATAATGGGATACACCGACCTCGCGAGCGACAATCTCAGAGCGCTCGCGGTGGCCAGCAAGGTCTGCCTGGCGAACGGCGAGTGGTATCAGAACTCGGACGGCGTCGCCTGGAGCAACTACAGCCTGTGCGTGCTGAACAGCACGCGTTACATCGTCGACAAGAATCTGAATTATACGCGGTGGTACGAAACGCCGGCGGAATTCGCGCTGCTAAATGTAAGCTCCGTCCTGGCTGCGCGGCTACGATCATCGAGAGAGATCGGGAATCCGCCCGATTATAATTTAATTAACCGCGATCGAATTAATAAAAACAGAATTTGAAATTTTTTGAACTTGATATTGTTTCAAGTTTAGAGAAAAATAAAATTTAGCCGTCCATAAAATAAATTATATTATACATATACAATTCTGAGCCTAATAACTACATATAATTTAATATTTCTCTATGAGAAAGACACATATAGGTGAATTATTGTATAAACTATATAGATATGTAATTAATTGCCATGCATTGTGTGCGATTATTACAGATATGTGAGATTATTTTTTAAAATTAAGCTTTAAGCGCAACATAAATGCGCAGTAGATTTAAAATAAAACTTGTTTGTACGTACAGCTATATTATTGTATTATTATTATTTGACAGAAATGGTTGCCGATTATCAGGATGGTATCGCATATCGGATATGTGACTTCGTTTACCACCCTAATCGTTGCCATGGTGGTTTTTTCCTTACTCAGGTGAGTGTGTTTTCCTTCTGATCATACCCGTCATGATCTCTCTTTAATTCCGTTGAGAGTCCTCCACTTATCGTTAATATCGTTCCCCGTATGTACGCAGGAAACTTAGGAATCCCAGAAATAGATTACACATGCATCTGTTTGCGTCCTTTATCATGAGAGCTTTTATGGCACTCCTCAAGGATTGGAGTTTTATAGACGGCATCGGATTGGCCTGGGACGTCGTCTTTGTCGACGGACAGAGCGCTTTTATCAGGGAGCGCAATGTAAAGAGAGCGCAATGCATAGATACTAATTATTTTATTATTCCAATTTATAATTAGTTATAATTTTTTTCTGTCAGACTTTTCTGTTCTGATCTTTTGCGTTTATATAAAAAGCCTCTGTGTAGTGATCTCATAAACTATTTATGTTCTAGTCAAAATGGCATGACATAGAAGTTATCGCATTAATCAATCAATCTTTAAATACTTACGTCTGCGTAAAGACAATATTCTAAATTGTCTGTTTGGCTTCTGTTTCTATCTTCTTTTTCATCGGACAATCCTCATTTTCGCTAATCGACGCTTTAAGACTTGGGTCTGCAAAGTCATCACGAGTCTGTGGCAATATTTCATCGTGGCAAACTATTCGTGGATCTTGATGGAAGGGATGTATTTGCACAATCTGGTTTTCTTCGCACTGTGTACCGACACCAGCACAATAGCTCTGTACATTGTGCTAGGCTGGGGTAATATGGACAAATCTGTTTAAAACTGTTTAGAATCTAAAGCGATCTTATTAAATCTTATTGAGGTTTACTCAGAGATTTAATTCCGTCCCGAAATAGGCCTTCCCGTCTTGGTAGTGGTGCCATGGATTATAGTACGGGCGACTATCGAGGACACTCTCTGCTGGACCACTAATGAAGATTCCTCACTGTTTCTCATCATAAGAATACCAATTATCACATCTATTTTGGTATGCCAAATAACGTATCACCAACGGGCATTCGAGATGTATGGACATTATCTTTTTCTTTCAGTTTAATTTTCTACTGTTTCTCAATATCGTTCGCGTCTTGCTTGTGAAGCTGAAGACGTCGGTATATCTGCAACGGAAGAAGATGAAATACAAGTTAATACATATAAAACTTTAATTAATATATATATATATGTATAACTTTATTACATATCAATTTATATCAATTTTAGATTAATTTTGTTATTGCCGATAAGGAGGTTTACGGTACAAACAATATTTCTCGATGAAAAATTCAGTTAAGCATATGAACTTTTGGTAAGCACATCCGCATTAATTTTATTTTTAATTTTCAGGAGATGGGCTAAGTCGACTCTGGTTTTAGTACCACTCTTCGGAATACACTATACCTTTTTCTTGGGATTATCTTACCACAAAGGGGTGGAACTCGTTTGGCTATTTTGCGATCAGCTGTTCGCGTCCTTCCAGGTATTTATGACACGAAGAACCTACTCTCTGATATAAATTTACATACTCACGCGCACATTCGTGCTTTGCAGGGCGCCTTCGTGGCTTTTCTTTATTGTCTGCTGAACGGCGAAGTCAGGGCGGAAATGCGACGAGCGTGGAAGGCCCGACAATCAAAGAGGGAGTTCGATTCCTTCACCTCCGGGCACACAAGAAATTCGAGGGACGGAATCAATCGAAAACGGCATCGATCGGAGGGCGATGATGGCACCAATTTCGCGATTGCAACCATGAAAAAGTTGACGTTGAAAGACATCAAGTAGAGAGCTGTCAAGTGAATGTTCAATCAGCTGTCTCAACATCGAATGTATTTTATTTGTATACATGTAATCCGTCTAAATATCTAAAAAATACCAAGACATTGATTGAACAAGTAATAGCAAATGTTTGAGAATAATGAAATTATAAAAGGGCGAAGCGTTTCTTTATATTTAAAGGAAGTATCTCTTTAATGTAAACATATATAAACCTTATTGTAATTTTTCTTTCTATAAATACGCTATATTATGCTTGTGCTACTTTTTCTAAATGTTTGAAATGTTTTAGCACACTCGCTTCGTAAATAAATGTTTCTATGTGTACGTCGACGTTATAAGAATATGCATTAAATATGTATGACGATAAAGAGAAAGAAAATTAAGCGTTAAGAAGTGTCCATGCTTCCGAAAAGAATGATTTATCATTTCTAAGGAATTTATTTACTTTACACATGACAAATAATCTTTAGTGTAACGTATGGGATTTTGTTACTAAAATTGAAATTTTGTTTTTGCCAACATGGACGTTTATTACCATTATTTTTTAAGCTTAAATCATTTCTTTTAATCAGTACCTACATAAAAACGAATAGCTTTGAAAGTTTAATCATACGAAGGTAAATGACTGCAATGTGTTCTCTCGGTAAGTTCCACCATTCTGCCCTGATAAGCAAGAGTGCCGTATCTGCAAAAATTTGGAGTTATATATCGATTCTGACATTTTCGACCTCGAGGAATTCATTCGAATAAACAAAAAAACCATATCTGCAACCGTTTTTAAGATGTAAAAATATCTTTTGTTATATCTGCTTTCAAAAAGGCTTAATTACGAAGCAAAAGAGTGAGTGTATTGTACTATAACAATAAGCAAAAACGCGGGATCTACTTTTTTATATTTTACACTATAAATATTGTAATTTTAGCTTTACAAAATGATTTCTAGTGGTAATTTACTTCAGAAAAAAGTTAAACAATTGACATAGATTGTGACAGTTAGGGCCAAAGCACATAACATGGCGTAACGATATACGACGGTCGTAGTCCCCGAACTGACAGATCAGGATACGCCAAAGCTTGTGCGTTACTTACGTCCACGACTACGACTGACTACGACTGTCATATGTGTTTTGGCCTTTACATTAAAAACTTTCGAGCTGTTTTTCTCAATTTGACGTTTTTGCAGATACTGCACTCTTCCTTAGCAGTGCAGCATTTAGTATAGATTTCTGCTGTTGCTGTTTTTATCACAGCCATTTCATAACTTCGTTTACTTCATTCTTTTTTTCAGTCATTACATTCTGAATGTAAATCCTTCGGCTCTACAAAAACATGCGTAAATATAACGTATTAGAACATTTATGTTAAAAACAATATTTAATCTTTATTTAATATATTAATCATGTTTGATTTGTAACAGTTGTGACGTTACAAGTTATTTATAAAGGCATGTGTTTGGCGGTATGAAAGGGAAAACCAAAAGGGTTTCAACCATGAAAAGAATCGCGGTGACGAGGTGTGAACTATCTCATGACACCCGAGACGCCCGGCGGAACACATTAATCGCGTGCGACGAGCAGGGCGTGTGCCGCGTTCTTGATTGTCGCGGCGAGGATCGGTCATATCCGCGCGCACACGCGTGTACACGCGTGTACGGCGGCGCCTCATCTGTAACTCTCGGCCGCACGCGTCAACCCTCGCGCGAGCAATTTCCGAGATGGGTGTCGGCCTGCGGATTGGAAGTAGATTAAAGTCCGATTGACCAATTTGCATAATTGCGGGTTTCGCGGTTCTCCCCCTTTAGAAACAGCGGGACAGCGGGGGTGGCTGTCCCTTCCTCGGTCGCGCAAATACCCGAGCCCCGTGAAAAGAAGATGGAAATTGATTTTTCTTGAGTTCTCAACATGTATAGAAAAAAGAAAAGCAATAAAAGTGAAGAAATTGAAATATATATAAAAATTAAGACAGCAAAGAGAAATTCAGAGATAAAATTTTCATTTCTTGTTGTTTAAAAAGTATTTAACTTTTTCTTTACATTCTGTTTCCCAAATATAATTTCCAAACGCGAACTAATTTTAATTGTTCTTTCTCAATTTTTGACGCCAATTTAGCGTATCAAATTTTGTCGAACCGTGATCGAAATTCTCGGATACATTGTATTTTATGAGACAAAAGATTGCAGCTATACATTGCTGCGAAGTACAAATGAACCGAATGGATACTGGTTTTGTATAGAAGTGTTCCACGACGGAGGATGTGACTGTGATTATTATTATAGTCGAACGGCGCAGATGCGACGCGTCCACCACCTGGTCCTCCAAAGAAATCTATACTACTCCAGTAAACCCACCCTCAATTTACTCGCTACTCCTACATCACGTTTAAAATGAATGTTACAACAAACTTCTTAAAAGAGAAATCAACTCTTTTCATGAAAAATGAAACCACAAATAATATCTTCACATCAGCATTTCTCGTGTACTGAATATTTTAATTGTAATATTAATTACAAGAAACGCGTCACATTTCTGGTAATACAGTTGTAGACTCTTAATTAAAGTTTCTACGTAATTTGTTCTTTAAGTCTGACAACATGTCGATTTTATCACTGATTCAGCAAAAGAGGGCTGCGTCACTAGCCTCTGGTCATGTAAATTAAATATCCAGCAGAAAATATTACTCCGTCAAAATGACAGATTTCAAATTTTTTGTTTTAAATTACAGAAATTATTAAGGTGCTTTTGCAGGAATTTAACTTTTGTTGAGATAAAAAAAATGATTATAGTACATGCCAATTTATTTTCCACCAACCGCTCTAATTTCGAAGTTCTGGTGTATATCTTATGTATTACCAAAATAATGCTGGTTGTTTTACTTAAGATTATAAAAGAAGATATCATTGTTTTGTAAATCAGATATAATAAGACATTATAGATTATACTTGTTCTCGGTGTGGAATGACGGTTCAGGTATATTTTGATTAATATTAATGATATGATTTATCATCTTTATTTTACTACAAATAAAAGACTCTTCCTCTCTAAAAAAAAAGACATAAAAGCGTGATATGAGAAACAGATCAAATCTGTTATTTGCATACGCACTCGGTTTTGAGATACCTACTATCGTCTCCAACGATAAGGCTAATCCGGTGTTGGTTTTCCAAAAAATCTTCAACGTGTCGAGACGTTGAATGATCGATAATACGGTCCGCGTATCCAGGAGGCTGCGTAAAATACTGTCACGTGAATTACGAAATGCGGCGGAATGGCGACGTGGCGTCAGGTGTCGGGGCGGGTTCGCCGGGATGTCTCTCGATTGTCGATTGGAGAACGCCCGGGATGCTGTCAGGGATGCTGGGGAAATGAGAGGGCGAGGGAGGCTGCGGCGGAATCAAGGGCGTGGTTATGGAAGATGAAACTCCTACCCGCGAGAGCCCCTCGGATCTCACCCTTCCCTAGATCGGTTTTTCCGCCAGGGATGCTGCCCGTCGTCTCTCCCAACGATCTCGTCGTAGCCGGGAGATCGAGATGTTGTCAGAGACGATCTTGTTGCAGCAGATAAAGTTAACGATCGACATCGATCTAATCGCGATCCGGAACCGATAAATGAACGTGATTTGGTGAAGTGGAATATTTTGAAGAATCTGTAAATCCTCTCTCGTGCTGACATCGATAGAAAGAAAGTGATCGGATAAGATTTTGTGCGCGATTGTTTAATTGGTGGAGGAATTTAATTGAGGACGACCAGAGAAGAGTGATGTCGCTTCAAACCGGATGAAAATAGGGCGAGGAAAATCTCGGAAGTATATTTTTTACCTTGGAAGACTATGGTAAGTGACAAAAATAAATAAAAACACATATTAATTATTATATAAAAGTAGATAGTCTATGTATGTAAAACATAATTTTTCATTTTATGAAAAATACCAGAAATGTTACATGATAATCTCAGAAGTTAAATTTGCTACTATAATTTACATATCATTTTAAAAAGTTTCTAGAATTATAAAGTTAATCTTTATTTCCGTTTCAATATTAAACAATAGCAAATTATTACCTTTATTTCGTTTTTTTCTTGTTAATTAAAAATCTCTATTTGAATTTTATAATTATAAAATACAAATACAGGTTAAAATCGAAGTTTTTAAAAACTACAAAGTGCATGTTTTTACAAAATTGGGCTCACATAAAATCGTGCGGTGTAAAGTCGTAAAGATAAAAAAAACCCGCAGGGGATTGCATCGATTTGATTGGATAGCGGTGCCGCGATAAATATTAAAAGAAGCGCCGAGGAGACTTGTCGCCCGAAATCTGGTGGTTTTCTTTGAAATATTAAAGAAAGAAACGGAGAGAAGGAGAGTGGTGAACGCTCATACAAATCGCCGGTTTACCATGAGAATCAGATCGGGCAGCAGTCGTCCTGGGTTGCCGTTCGTCAATACTTGATGAAGAACGAGCCACTTATACGGAGCGCGAACTGCGTTTCTCTCAATAATGCAACGTGCTCGTAAATCGACTGTTTCAAAACGACTGTTTCGGCGACACGTTGGAATACCAGAATCTTCGAAATTTATGATATTTTTCGTTCTTTTCTTTTTCATGTTTACGCACAGAAGCGTTCTTAATGTAATATCTTGCTCTTCTCTTGCTCTCGCTTGTCTATTTCTGACTTTATCTTTACGACTATAATTCTCCTACATAAGTTACGTCTGTGTGCTGGACAAATATTTGGCTATCCAATTATCGTCGACCGAACCCCAATATTCTGGAACTTAGGGCGAACCCTTTTGTGCTGCATTTTTTCGTAGCTTTCGCAAATCCCCAGGGTCAACGGTGCGAAAAATTTGATTATTTTATTTCGCGTCTGTTTATGATTTTTTCTATAAAAATATATGTCAAATAGAGAATGTAATACCTGAATATCTAATACATAAACTGAAAAGTTAATTCTATACAGATTAAAGTTGATGCTATATTCTATAACTCGTGACTAATCAGATCGTTTCTGACAATTCTGCAGATTTTTTTTAAACAAAAATATCGAGGTGTCAATAATCTTTAAGCGATTGATTATAAACAAATAATCTCCCTTCAAGCTTTCGTTTTTGTTATCCGCGTTTTATGTATCCGATTGACAGTTATCGTAACTATATAATTGCAGTTACGTGCTACGAGAAACAAGATAGCAATGTTTTACGATGCGAATCTATCGTCCAGGGCGAAGGTGAGGAGATAATTTTTCACGGTAGATCAGACTGTACCTTTTTGAAAGGAACATTACCGGAACGCAGAGGCACATGAAGAGCTTCAATTGCGATTTCGCGAACGAGGATAGAACGATTCCCATGGCGAACAGCGGCCATGGAGTCGCCGTTAACGGCGTAGGCGCTCCTGGTTCGGGCACCTTGTCGAGAGAGGAGAGACGCAGGCGAAGGAGGGCCACCCAAAAGTATCGAACCGCACACGCCACACGGTAAGGCTACGATAAGCGCAGAATTGAAATCTCGCTACAAAGACAAAGCAGTGAAATATAGTCGCGAAGAAATCGCTTATAACAATTTTTAATCGTATAATTTTAATACTTTGAGAATTACAAGTGGTCTCTCGAACTCGGAATTTTCAGTAAAATTTTGGAAAATTTCCCATTGACTGAAGTCATTTTTTGATATTTCTTATCCCCAATTCCAATTTTAATAACTCCCGCCTTTTCTCTAATAACCTTGATTTATTTATTAAAAATTGTTTTAAAAACTCCATAGTTTCTAGTTGGTAAATATCCGTAACATCCTCCCTGATATCTAAGTTTGAGTTCAGAGAATTTAAATCCTATCAGGACAATCTAATCTTTATTAACGAAAATCATTCCTGGTTTTTATTCAATCAGTTCACATCTTGTGCTTTCATTGACATCACAAGTACTTCTGATAATGCACTCTCTTATATCCTGTTGAAATGTTATCTGAGGAAGTTATCCGAAGAATTTTATTTAATTTATTTTAAAAACGCAGTAGCTTTAATGTATCTTTAGAATTCTTTCACACGAAGGAAAGTTCATTATTAAAGTAAATAATATTTATCTCGTCAGGGAAAGAGTCAGAGTGGAGGCGTTCAACTTGGCATTTGCGGAACTGCGAAAGCTGCTGCCGACGTTGCCGCCGGACAAGAAGCTCTCAAAAATCGAAATTCTTCGGCTGGCAATCTGCTATATCGCTTACCTGAATCATGTACTCCAAGCTTGAACTTGCGTCCTTCGATGAGATGGAAGATTTAAAAAACCATGACAATTTCTCTTCATCCTCACGTGCTGACGCAGATCAACTATTTGTCTAGAACTTAAAAAAAAAAAACATGTTTGTACAGATTATTTTTAAAATAATCTCTTTTCGAGGGAGTTTTTTGGGACAGATTATTTTTATCATTTTCGATCTCTGATTGGAGTCTAAACGATTCCCAATCGATTAGCACAGATGTTTAAGCGCTCAATGACAAATGAAGAAATACGCCGTGGTTCTGTACAATCGTTGAAGATACAACCGTCGCTGAGTTGCGTTAGTCGTGTAGGGTCTCATTGCAATGTACCCATCGATATTCTCGAATCCATCCGATTCTTCCGGATTACTAGGCCACCTCGGGACAATGGAGAGGCTTCCCATGGGACTGCTATCCCTTCGCGTACCTTCAAATTCTCCCACTACCCTCGACAGTCGTCGTTCGGCCGCGTATCCGATCGTTGTCGATTATACGGCATACGAGCTTAAGTGAAAAAGAATGGAATTGCCGACGAAGAGGCCAACTTCACGGGTCGTCGCCTTGCGCCTCTCGTTTCCCGGTTCTCTGCAAATGCGATTATGTGATTCGATCGCTCGAAGATCGTGAAATTGATTGTCCTTGCGAACTAAACTGGCTTTCCTGTCATGGAAAAAACACAGATGAATTAAAACGGAAGAAACTTATTTTCGTAAAACTGAATACCTAATCTTTAAAATAATTTTTAAATGTTAGGATCATTATTCCATCTTTATTAACTTTTTAATTATTTTTTAACAACTAAGATTAACACAAAGAATTACGTATTAGTAATTTCTTATAATATCTGACAAGCAAGAACGGTTTAACTTGAATGAGCGAAACAAAATTAATATATAGATAATTTCGAACGCAATTTGTGACACTTTGACAGAATTTTTCAATTTATTTTTCGAAGATCAGAATTAATTAGCTTAAATTAATTATATGTATTTGTTTCGCCAATAATTATTATTAAACGAGAAAGACTCTATTTATATTCGACAACGTTTGGCTAATGTCGTGATAATTCGACCATTGGTTTTGATCAGATTAATCGTCAAGACTTTTTCGACCATGGGTTTTATGGGTTTTGTATAATTTTCTGTTATTATACACCGTTGATCTAAAAATCGGTGTTTCCATCTTAGTAAGATTTGTTATTGCGATAAATATTACCACATGCCTCAGTGGTCGAATTGGTACGACGCCCTACACGGAATGAGGTTCCAGGTTCGAACCTTGGCTGAGGTAATATTTTTCGCAATAAATTTAATTATTTCAATTTAATTAAATGAGATGCTTATATATAAGTATTAAAGATTACTTCAATTTAAAAAGGCCGAAACCCATGGTCGAAAAAGTCTTGACGATTAATCTGATAAAAACCAATAGTCGAATTGTCACGACATTAGCCAAACGTTGTCGAATATAAATAGAGTCTTTCTCGTTAAATTAATTAGCTAAGCCGTTTAGATTCCTTCATTTTGGCAAAGGTCAGAATTTTACAGACAACGTTCTCACGCAAGATTATCTTTCATCAAATATGTAAAGAGATAAGCAGTATAAAGCGAACAAATTCCAGTGATAATATAAGTAAATGATCACTCGAAAAGAGTTTATTTTTTGTGTGTGTTTATTTCGCGGACAAGCCAATTAAGAAGCGATTGATGAAGCGAATATAGTCAGGTGATTTATTAATTCTATTAATGCCTCTTTTATATAATTATCAGTTTTATAAATAAATATATCGACCGTAATAAATAAAAATTTGGGTCTTTCCTCAATGATTTTATAGCATACTACAAAATATTCTGTGCGATGTGTATAATTAAGAACGTTAATTCGCCGCGCGCGCGTTCGTAAAAAGATTTCACGGGGCGCAATTTCTTTGTTCCTCCACAAAGTAAGATAGTTGAGCCGTTATTATTATTAACTATGTAAACAAAGCGTTTCTTAAATATTGCAGAGAAATTTAACGCTTAATACGCGCACCCCGGACGGCATTGACACTCTCTGCGATGTCTAATAAGCGTGACGTATAATTAATAATCGATTATGAGTCGTGACTGTATTGCATATTCGGCAAGAAATAAATTACGAGCAATTCTCACGCTTGTTTTTAATTTATCGCAGTCCGTCGATTTTCCTTCAAAGTCCGCCTTATTATTCAATTATTTTTCAGAAATAGCTCAAGGTAACGTAAGAAATTCTCCTCTGTGGGCCTATTCTGTAACTCTTAACGACAGTTTCGTTATCGTTATACTTGTGTTGCGCAGATATTATGTATAGTAAAAAAGCTGCGCAACAACAATATAATGATAACGAAACTGTCGTTAAGAGTTACAGAATAGGCCCACTGTGGAGCATAACAATTTTTACATAAAAGTTGCAATGTTTTGCATACAAAATAACACATTCTAGCCGTACTTTTCTTCGGTATGTTTTCGGAATTTGTTAAGCTTGTATATAACAAATACATAGTAGTCTATTGGTTCATAATCTTCATCTGTATCCCTCGTTTAGCATCTGCATATTCAGCAACGAGATCATGCGCGATCTTCCCGCTAGCAATTATCTTCCTCCAGCACATAAGAGTGTATTAATTGTCGTGGGATTTCGAATGATATCTTATAACGCTCGCATTAAGGTAATAAAAAGCGATCCCTGCGCGCACACTGAAACAAATTACTCATTGCTTCGCGGGCAAAGTTGATTCTTTTTATAGATATACATATATGATCGCTTCAAAGGCCACCGGGCGGGGCTTGTTTGCGCACGTTCATTTAACACACCCGCGTTCTTTATAATAATCGCTTATGAGCTCAAGTATGCTCCTTTGTTCATCGACGAAGGTGGATCATCGGCTTGTGAACTACACGAAAACGAAAGCAGGAGTACAGTGAGAAAAGACAGTGAATCGCGTCAATGTTCTGACATAGTCATCAACCATTCTCACGAAATATAGCACGTTGCGTGATATTTACACGTTAATCTAGTGCAAGTATCGAGAAAGAGGAGAGACAAGTGTGATTAATGCTGGAATTAACGCTGAAACATGCATGGAAACGAATAAGCAACTTATCGGTTGAATATCTGTAAAATATTCGGCATCGTCAAGAAATCGGCAAGAAACTACGAGGAAGATACGACTACTTCGCTTCTGAATATTACATCGACCTGATTTTGAATATCATAAATTTTTGATCAGCTGAAAACTAAAAACGAAGATACTTTATTGGAGTAAATGACAATCAAGGAATATCGGTCGATAGAGAGAGATCTGACGAGATGAAGCTACAATTTGCGCGTCCAAAATATTTCACCGAGGCGATAGCGCCGATGAGAACTGTCAACTATGTATTGGGACTTCGTGTTTTTGAATATCCTCGTGGTCATCCAAGGCCTGTACTCAGCCTGATCTATCTCTTGTTTATTTACGTCATATATTGTGGTGGCCACTTGCGCGTGGAAAAAGAATATTATGCGAACATTAGACTGATGAAGCTGGAATATGTCCTGTACCAATCATTGACGTACATCGTTGTTGTATCTGTGATACTCAAGATGTTGCTAGGCTGGTGGCATACAAAGGTGAGCGAATAAAATAATGTACGATATCTTGTAAGTTTATTATACCGCGTTTGTGCGGTATACAAACTATACAAGACAATTTTAGGATAAAACTATGCGTCCGTATAAATTATAATATTGTCTTATTATAAATTGACATTTATAGAAATTCAAAGTTTGTTACAAAAAGATCTTCGAGATCGATGAAACATTGCGACAGCTTAGATTGACGGTGAATTATGACAGAATATATTTCGTGACGATCGGAGTCATAACCGCCTGGATTATACTCGTCATCATTATGTGCACCTTGGTTTTCCTTCACTTGCAGAAACGCACGGACTTATTTACTTCACTTTATCTTATGGCGGTATATACGTATTCGTTTACTGTCAACTCTGTTAATATCTTCGAATTCTACATATTTGCGAGGTATGTCGCAAAATTGATTTTCTATAAATAATTCAGAAACTATACTAGGTTTATATTAGATATTAGATTTTTGAAATACATATTATAATATCTAACATGCTATCACACAATAATGCAGATGCTTACAAATGAAATTCGGATTGATCAACAAACTCTTGTGCGAAAGCTTAACAAATTTATCAGTGGAAGAGATAAAACTGGGTATTTTTGAAATAAAAGATTTTGCTGAAATTATGGATACCGAGCAACGGAAGCAAATTCTCTCCACGAATATGTTACTTCGATGGCGTCGGCGGGTGCAATCTCGATTAAATGTTTTTATGTCAGAGAAGCAAGATTCGGCCGTATTTCAGATTGAATCTCACGTTCCATCTCAGCTCGACCAACAATTTCAAAATGTACTCCGGAATCGATCTCAAAGACACAATCCAAATCCGATGACAAAATGTCAGAAACGTAGACATATGTTACAAATAATCAGGTGAGTACAGAGAATTATGAAGTACATTTTTACGAAGTAAACTCTACAAAATATATATTTGAAGCATATAGATTACATTCAGTTAGCATTTTTTCCAAGTAAAAATTAATTCAAAGTTTATCAATTTTGTTGTTATTCAATATTCAAAATTTATTATTTCCTGCAATATGCTTAAAATATTTGAGTTAGATTTTTTAAAAAATGTTTTCAAAAATAAAAGAGAGCTTTTTCTTTGAATAAAAATATTTATCTTTAAGTGTTTTTAAGACAGGTGCACCTGGAGTTGTGTAAAGTATCGAAAATAGTATGCACCATTCTCGGAGTACAGACAGCTTGTGAGATGGCAGTGATTGTCATGTTTCTCACTGGAGCTCTTTATAATTTGTACATTCGATACATTATGAACCAACACATAGTCAAAGGTTTGGCAGGGCAAACGTCTGTGATGTTGGTATTGTGTTTTCTTCACATTGTAAAAGCCGTTGCTCTAAATCGCGTTTGCAAGTATGCGGCCGATGAGGTAATTTATCTCGTCCATCATCGTTTAATAGACGATGGAATTAAAGATTTTGATAGGATTAACATTTACTTGTAGGGAAACAAAACCATCGAAATCATTCACGCGATTTATGGTTGTGACGCAGATACTGACATGCAGGAGGAGGTTTGTTTGTTACAATATATTAACATAATGCATTGTTATTACGTTAACGTATTATAATTATCGCGCGCAATTATTTCAGATTCAACAGTTTGGTATTCAAATTTTGCAAAGTCCGGTGACATTCTTCGCGTTTGGTCTTACTCTGGATAATCGTGTCTTAAGCACGGTTTGTATCAAATTGTTATGTATCATACATGAGTGGTTGCCGTTTATATCAATGATTTTGAAATAAAATTTGTGTGATTAAAAAGATTTAATAATGTCCTTTTCACATTTTTTTATATTAATTATTTTTTTTAAATTCTAATTCTGATTATGTTATAATCATATTTATACTTTTCTTGTTTATAGATTTTGAAAAATGTAACGACCTACTTGGTTATCATGCTACAAGTGGGCAATACGCTGGAATCGAACAATGCTATACAATATTCACATTTTTAAACAATTGTAGATATTAAATAATTATCTTATTGAATTATTTAAGTTATGAGAGAATTAATAATGTATATCAAACAAATGTCGCAAAGTGTCGTAAAAATAAAAACTGCGTACCTTCAAATTCTCCCACTACCCTCGACAGTCGTCGTTCGGCCGCGTATCCGATCGTTGTCAATTATACAGCATACGAGCTTAAGTGAAAAAGAATGGAATTTCCGACGAAGAGGCCAACTTCACGGATCGTCGCCTTGAGTCTCTCGTTTCCCGGTTCTTTGCAAATGCGATTATGTGATTCGATCGCTCGAAGATCGTGAGATTGATTGTCCTTGCGAACTAAACTGGCTTTCCTGTCATGGAAAAAACACAGATGAATTAAAACGGAAGAAACTTATTTTCGTAAAACTGAATACCTAATCTTTTTAAAATAATTTTTAAATGTCAGGATCATTATTCCATCTTTATTAACTTTTTAATTATTTTTTAACAACTAAGATTAACACAAAGAATTACGTATTAGTAATTTCTTATAATATCTGACAAGCAAGAACGGTTTAACTTGAATGAGCGAAACAAAATTAATATATAGATTATTTCGAACGCAATTTGTGACACTTTGACAGAATTTTTTAATTTATTTTTCGAAGATCAGAATTAATTAGCTTAAATTAATTAGCTAAGCCGTTTAGATTCTTTATTTTGGCAAAGGTCAGAATTTTACAGACAACGCTCTCACGCAAGATTATCTTTCATCAAATATGTAAAGAGATAAGCAGTATAAAGCGAACAAATTCCAGTGATAATATAAGTAAATGATCACTCGGAAAGAGTTTATTTTCGTGTGTGTTCATTTCGCGGACAAGCCAATTAAGAAGCGATCGATGAAGCGAATATAGTCAGGTGATTTATTAATTCTATTAATTCCTCTTTTATAATTATCAGTTTTATAAATAAATATATCGACCGTAATAA
The DNA here is from genome assembly GCF_030848795.1 of Temnothorax nylanderi. Classification (NCBI taxonomy): domain Eukaryota; kingdom Metazoa; phylum Arthropoda; class Insecta; order Hymenoptera; family Formicidae; genus Temnothorax; species Temnothorax nylanderi. The sequence goes on along the minus strand of NW_027249069.1, from coordinate 1,291,267 downwards.
ATAAAAATTTGGGTTTTTCCTCAATGATTTTATAGCATACTACAAAATATTCTGTGCGATGTGTATAATTAAGAACGTTAATTCGCCGCGCGCGCGTTCGTAAAGAGAATTCACGAGGCGCAATTTCTTTGTTCCTCCACAAAGTAAGATAGTTGAGCCGTTATTATTAACTATGTAAACAAAGCGTTTCTTAAATATTGCAGAGAAATTTAACGCTTAATACGCGCACCCCGGATGGCATTGACACTCTCTGCGATGTCTAATAAGCGTGACGTATAATTAATAATCGATTATGAGTCGTGACTGTATTGCATATTCGGCAAAAAATAAATTACGAGCAAAGACAATTCTCACGCTCGTTTTTAATTTATCGCAGTCCCTCGATTTCAAGGGTTCTTCAAAGTCCGCCTTTGTATTACTCAATCATTTTCCAGAAATAGCTCAAGGTAACGTGAGAAATTCTCCTCTGGGGAGCATAAAAGTTGCAATGTTTTGCATACAAAATAACACATTCTAGCCGTACGTTTCTTCGGTATGTTTTCGGATTTGTTTCGGATTGTTATATATAACAAATACATAGTAGTTTATTGGTTCATAATCTTCATCTGTATCCCTCGTGCAACATCTGCATATTCAGTAACGAGATCATGCGCGATCTTCCCGCCAGCAATTATCTTTCTCCAGCACATAAGTGTGTATTAATTGTCGTGGGATCTCGAATGATATCTTATAACGCTCGCATTAAGGTAATAAAAAGTGATCCCTGCGCGCACACTGAAACAAATTACTTATTGCTTCGCGGGCAAACTTAATTCTTTTTATCGATATACATATATGATCGCTTCAAAGGCCACCGAGCGGGGCTCGTTTGCGCACGTTCCTTTAACACACCCGCGTTCTTTATAATAATCGCTTATGAGCTCAAGTATGCTCCTTTGTTCATCGACGAAGGTGGATCATCGACTTGTGAACTGCACGAAAATGAAAGCAGGAGTACAGTGAGAAAAGTCAGTAAATCGCGTCAATGTCCTGACACAGTCATCAACCATTCACTTATCGGTTGAATGTCTGTAAAATATTCGGCACCGTTAAGAAATCGGCAAGAAACTGCGAGGAAGATACACTTCGCTTCTGAATATTACATTAGCCTGATTTTGAATATCACAGATGTTTGAACAAGTGATGAAAGCTAAAAACGAACATATTTCATTGGAGTAAATGACAATCAAAGAATATCGGGCAATAGAGAGAGATCTGACGAGATGAAGCTACAATTTGCGCGTCCAAAATACTTCACCGAGGCGATAGCGCCGATGACAACTGTCAACTATGTATTGGGACTTCGTGTTTTTGAATATCCTCGTGGTCATCCAAGACCTGTACTCAGCCTGATCTATCTCTTGTTTATTTACGTCATATATTGTGGTGGCCACTTGCGCTTGCAAAAAGAATATTATGCAAACATTAGACTGATGAAGCTGGAATATGTCCTGTACCAATTATTGATGTACATCGTTGTTGTATCTGTGATACTCAAGATGTTGCTAGGCTGGTGGCATACAAAGGTGAGCGAATAAAATAATGTACGATATCTTGTAAGTTTATTATACCGCGTTTGTGCGGTATACAAACTATACAAGGCAATTTTAGAATAAAACTATGCGTCGGTATAAATTATAATATTGTCTTATTATAAATTGACATTTATAGAAATTCAAAGTTTGTTACAAAAAGATCTTCGAGATCGACGAAACATTGCGACAGCTTAGATTGACGGTGAATTATGACAGAATATATTTCGTGACGATCGGAGTTATAACCGCCTGGATTATACTCGCCATCATTGCGTGCACCTTGGTTTTCCTTCACTTGCAGAAACGCACGGACTTATTTACTTCACTTTATCTTATGGCGGTATATATGTATTCGTTCACTGTCAACTCTGTTAATATCTTCGAATTCTACATATTTGCGAGGTATGTCGCAAAATTGATTTTCTATAAATAATTCAGAAACTATACTAGGTTTATATTAGATATTAGATTTTTGAAATACATATTATAATATCTAACATGCTATCACACAATAATGCAGATGCTTACAAATGAAATTCGGATTGATCAACAAACTCTTGTGCGAAAGCTTAACAAATTTATCAGTGGAAGAGATAAAACTGGGTATTTTTGAAATAAAAGATTTTGCTGAAATTATGGATACCGAGCAACGGAAGCAAATTCTCTCCACGAAGACGTTACTTCGATGGCGTCGGCGGGTGCAATCTCGATTAAATGTTTTTATGTCAGAGAAGCAAGATTCGGCCGTATTTCAGATTAAATCTCACGTTCCATCTCAGCTCGACCAACAATTTCAAAATGTACTCCGGAATCGATCTCAAAGACACAATCCAAATCCGATGACAAAATGTCAGAAACGTAGACATATGTTACAAATAATCAGGTGAGTACAGAGAATTATGAAGTACATTTTTACGAAGTAAACTCTACAAAATATATATTTGAAGCATACAGATTACATTCAGTTAGCATTTTTTCCAAGTAAAAATTGATTCAAAGTTTATCAATTTTGTTGTTATTCAATATTCAAAATTTATTATTTCCTGCAATATGCTTAAGATATTTGAGTTAGATTTTTTAAAAATGTTTTCAAAAATAAAAGAAAGCGTTTTCTTTGAATAAAAATATTTATCTTTAAGTGTTTTTAAGACAGGTGCACCTGGAGTTGTGTAAAGTATCGAAAATAGTATGCACCATTCTCGGAGTTCAGACAGCTTTGGAGATGGCAGTGATTGTCATGTTTCTCACTGGAGCTCTTTATAATTTGTACATTCGATACATTATGAACCAACACATAGTCAAAGGTTTGGTAGAGAAAACATCTGGGATGTTGATATTGTTTTTTCTTCACATTGTGAAAGCCGTTGCTCTGAATCGCGTTTGCAAGTATGCGGCCGATGAGGTAATTTATCTCGTCCATCATCGTCCATTTCTACCAATGCGGATTAATTTTGATCTTAGTTTAATTTACTTTTTATCTTTTTCTAATTTTTAAAACTAAATAAGGATAAAAAGTAAGTTAAATAGAGATCAGAGTTAATCGGCATTGGTAGAAATGGACATTAGACGATGGAATTAAAGATTTTGATACACTGAGAAAAAAAATTTATTAATCCTAAAAAATATTTAGTCCGATACGAGCAACTAAATATTTTAGGTAGTTTAACTAAACGTTAATTAAATTATTCAATTTTTTATTTAAAAATTTTAAAGGTTAACATGAATGCATTATACCTTTTTTAGTAAGCAACTTAATAATTGTTGAAACAACTAATGTTTAGTTAACTAACTAACATGTTTAGTTGCTCGTATCGGACTAAATATTTTTTGGGATTATTAAATTTTTTTCTCAGTGTAGGATTAACATTTACTTGTAGGGAAACAAAACCATCGAAATTATTCACGCGATTTATGGTTGTGACGCAGATACTGACATGCAGGAGGAGGTTTGTTTGTTACAATACATTAACATAATGCATTGTTATTACGTTAATGTATTATACAATTATCGCGCGCAATTATTTCAGATTCAACAGTTTGGTATTCAAATTTTGCAAAGTCCGGTGACATTCTCCGCGTTTGGTCTTACTCTGGATAATCGTGTCTTAAGCATGGTTTGTATCAAATTGCTATGTATGCATACATGAGTAGTTGCCGTTATATCAACGAGTTTGACATAAAATGATAAAATTTATGTGATTAAAAAGATTTAATAATGTCCTTTTTACATTTTTTTATACTAATTATTTTTAGAAATTATTTTTTTATAATTCTTATAATACCAATTATATTATAATCATATTTATACTTTTTTTGTTTATAGATTTTGAAAAATGTAACGACCTACTTGGTTATCATACTACAAGTAAGCAATACGCTGGAATCGAACAATGCTATAGAATATTCACATTTTTAAAGAATTATAGATATTAAATAACTATCTTATTGAATTATTTAAGTTATGAGAGAATTAATAATGTATATCAAACAAATGTCGCAAAGTGTCGTAAAAATAAAAACTGCGTAAAATAAAGTGCAGTGATCTATAAAATATTTAATGAATTCTCTTACGATCTCCCTTTAAACTCCACAATAAAATTTTACACGTCGTAATTTATTAAACGAGACCAGCGCGTCGCGCGTCCCTTCTCATTCAATCTTTGTGAATTTCGCAGATAAAAAATTTTACAAACAAAATAAGTAATTAATGTATCATTTAATATAGCAAACACAAAAGTAATTAATTAATGTATTATTTAATATAGCAATATAACGATAAGTCATAAACTTTTGATAAATTAATTTGATAAATTCCTATAATGAAAACAATAACAGAGGGGTGTTCGCGTGACACATTTCTAGATGTTTAACATTTTCAACTTGAAAAAACCGACTGTGTGGTTGCAAATGTCAACTACGACAAAGAAATTTATGCTGAATGTAAAAGCATTACGTTGTATAAGCATACACTCGGAAGAAATGTGTGTGTGCGTCGGTTATTACATATTCTCCGTTTCATCTTCATACTACTCATTTCCCTTTATTGCTACAACGTCGGCGGTGTTATCGGGATCTATATCAGAATGTACGCCCTCTCGAACTTGAAGTTTCTTGCAATATGCATGATAATTGCTTGTAATTATCATAAATAATTAGCGCGATAAAATGGAATTTATGCAACGACATTAATTACAAGAAAAATTCTAGAGATTATTGATAATTTATGGAATAATTTCGTGTGATATAACAAACTATTAAAAATCTTTCTTATTGTGCATCACGTCTTTATCTTACAACTGTGTCTCAATAACACGAGCTTGCATTTTTAACCCTCGTACTGTCGTTAACAAGATAGCTCTTAGCTTGATACTTCGCACGATATCGATCTTGCCGATGAAGTCTCCTGGGCATTCATCCATTATGAGATCACGGACACCCGATGTATTAGTCGTTTATTTCGCACCGCCCGCCTTGTCATCGTTTAAATTTATCATTATCTATCGCATAATGCTGCCGTTCAATAATTGTAATTTCATCATGCTTTATTTTTAGCATTCCACAATAAATGAATCAATTATTTTTATAATTATTAATCGTTATAATTTTTTAAAAATGTGCTTAGAACATTCCGTCATATATGACAGCACTTTTCTGCACAATGTACAGATAATTAAGAATAAATTAATGCTGAAAAAAGAATTTTTAGACGAAAGATTAAATTTCTCTTTCGATTTCTCTCTCTCTCCTTTAAAGAAGCTACCTTTAAAGTACAGGAGATAAAAATAATATAAATAAAAAGGGTAGATATTACGTCGCGCTGGTCTCTTCGAGGGTCAAAAGTAATCGCAATTGTTTAATTCGCTCACAGAGACATCACTTACAACATTCCAATGATCTAGGGCAGCAAAACCACTTTCGAAATCCCACGGCGTATTCGCCATAGGAAATGAAAAAAGGCGTGAACGACTATTTACGCAATACACTCGCGGGCCGATATTGATTGCGAGACGAGCGAATGAATCCTTTGGGACATGGGCATCGCGAACATCGCATACTTGGGTCGCGCGTTCATTACTTCACCGCCGCCGTCACCTGTTCGACCACTATCGGTGGTCGCCCACCCTTGTCGGGGGTGACATTTAGTATTACGCTGTCCGCACGTGTGTGGAACACGCGAGGAGGTGACGCAGTCACGAGACTCATCGTTCATTCCCCGATCGCGAGGTGCGCGTACGTGTGTAGGGCGAAGAGCGCTCGTTCGTCGTTATCGAGGCCAGCGGGTGAATCCCGATCATCTACGAAGATGTTCCAGCCGAAGACTATGCAGGAGAGCATCATGCCGCTGTTAGTGGCGAACATCGTGGTCGGCACGGGGATTTGGACCAGCAAGCGAGGCAGGCTTCTGAACGTCGCCTATTCGTTGATCTGCATGGTGACCTATTGCTTCCTGATGAAGCTGTCGACGGAATACCTGGGCGACTATTATCTGCACAAGGTGAACTCGCTCGGCGACATGACGTTCCAAGGGATCTTCTACGCCAACATTTGCCTGACGTTGTGCCTCATCCCTTGCGGCTGGCTGAGAAGGAAGGTAACTTTAGGGGATTGCCATGGAGAATGACATTATAGCGCGAGAATTTCAAGATCTAAAGTTTAATTCAGAAAAGAAGATTAATTTTTATATTAATATAAAATCTTTATTCAACTTCGAAAGTGGGACTCTTGGTCTATTAAACTTGATCTTGCGCAACTTGGGGCTGAATAGGAGCTGACGCGATTATTATTTTTGAACTTTCGCAGCACATGAAGGCGGCGATGATGCGCATCCTGATGTGCGAGAAAACCATGGATCAGATGGGGATACAGAAGAACTATCGGAAATTGTATCTGAATCAGCTTTACGCCCTCATATTAGTCGTGGTGATATTCGTCATATTCGTAGTGGTCAATTACGATGGGATGTTTGTGGAAGATACGCCGATTCATATCAGATTCATCATCATGTTCGCCGTAAATTATCCCGTCGTCTTACTCTACGTGGGCGACGTGTCGTTCTTGCACTGGGTCAGGTAAAAGCGAGTTTTCTCACATGAGTACGAAACGAAGATTCGCTAATTAATCCCATCTACGAATGCACGAGAAGCTTGGTATTGATTCGCAATAATTTTAGACCCCGACTACTTGCTGCAAACTTTTATCGTGACATTGTTACGTTTTGCGACAGTGCCCAGGTAGCAGAGTGATGTCAAATGACCGAAATGACGTATTAATAACGTCAACAATACGTTATTAAGGCGTGTTTAGACCTGCTATCTGGGTAATTAGTAAAGACTATGTATTAAGTAATCGTTGCTGCCTTTTTCTGTCTCGCTCTTGCCACGAACGCTTGAAGCTACTCGAAGATTCGGTTCGAGCAGTTGAACAATCTGCTGCAACGCATGTTAACGACCACGCCCGATTCGCCGCAGCACAAGAGGGTGCTGAAAATGAAGGACGAGTGGAACAAGCCCTTCACCGCATCCGCGACGCAACCGGATCGTAGGACCAAGGACAACACCGACACGATGAGGGCCGTCAAGTGAGATTTTTACTTCAGCACGTGTATAAATAAATTTTTTCATAATTTTACATCAAGAGCACCTTGCATGTGCATTTTGCACATGTGTGCTGCAATTATGTTTGCATGACAACCAGTCGTTCATGAGTGACGTCAACTCTATCTCTTGATCTATTGCCCATTTATTTCTGAAGAAATCTGAGAAATCTGACAATTAACATATTTTCAATGACGTACATTTTTTCACAAATTAAATAAATGGTAGCCGGGTACGTAATCAAGTCACCCTTGAAAAAATAATGTAATTAAATATTAAAAAACTATTTATAATTTTACGTTTTGGTTGAACAGTATTTTGTTGTAGAATATTACACTGTAATACTTTTTCGATTTGGCTGACAATGTTCTCTTCTTTATGTCGAACTAAGGCAAGTTCATTTGGAGTTAATCAAGTCCACCAGGAGTACAAATGAAGCGTACGGCATACAAATTCTCCTTTCCATGACGATATCGTTCGTGCTCATCACCAGTCTCCTGTACTACGCTTACACGATTTTCTGGGTGAAAATGTCCAGGGAAGCATTTCGACAGGAAATGATACCGGTTGTCGGCTGGATTCTGTTCTACTCGTCGAAGGTCCTCATTATAAATCACATGTGCGCAATGGCGAGCATTGAGGCAAGTAAAGCTTTTATGCGCTCTTTTATCTTTTCTCGTTTTGGAATTAGCAAAAAAAAAAACATAAATTCTTTTAAATATTATTGTTTTCTTGAATACCGGAAAAATACGCGCGGTAACAATATGCCGATGCCTGAACTTTTGCAGGCCGCGAACACGGGTGATATAATCTGCGAGCTGTACGAGCCATCGACCAGCAAAGAATTTCGCGCGGAGGCAAGTAACCATCGCCAATATATTAGCCAAATATAACATGTGAGAAACAGGCGAGACAAGAAATCAATGTCGAAGTCTTTTGCAGATACGCGACTTCACTCTGCAACTGATACAGAACCCGTTAATCTTCACGGCGTGCGGATTCTTCAATCTGGATCACACGTTCATTCACGGGGTAAGCGTTGATGGGTCGTCTGGAATTTCATGTAAAGCAGAAAGTCATTACGGAGATGTTAAAGTGATAAGTTTCTCCGAGATTTATCGCGTAAAAGTATAGACCCTTGCATAATCGCTCGCGAGCTGATAATGCATGTTATTAGTTCGACCTACTTTAATTTCCATCCTAATAGCACCGTAGTTTCGCGAGTATTCATCTACTTTTTGTTGTTCCGTTGCTTCACTATTACATTTAATCTCAGACCTCGTCTCAACTTAAGTTGTAACTTTTACGGCTGCGATTGAGGATTAACTGTCGAAAGTTATAAAGTCTCGTGTAGCACATTAACGTCAGAGCATGACGTGAGATTAAAATGTACAAAATATCTCACGCTTCACTAAAATAAGAGCTTTTAATCTTCGATTGTAGAGGTGGAGTCTTGGGACTTCTGCCATTTATTTTGTAACTTTAATCAATTGTTTTTCTAGAAAAAAAAATAAAACTTGATTCTGTGTGCTGAAAGTTAATGCTGAAAGATAAAAAAAAATACAGAAAATGTATATACAAAAAAAAACGAAGCAATTGTTATATAATTAGATATATAATTAAGTTCATATAATTAAATTTGTTAATTAAATTTATATAATTAATTAAATATTCTCTTTTTTATTTTAATTTTTTATTCTATCTCTGAAGATAAGAGTCTCTAGGGCTCTTTATCCGCTAGTATGTAATGTCCATGCAGTTAAAAGAATTGTTAAATAAAAATACAAATGAAGATAAGTACTGCAGAATCAGATTATCAAATTTTCTGCTTCTTCTCAGGTCATTGGCTCGGTCACCACGTATCTCGTGATTCTCATCCAAGTCGGAGATTTACCCGCGGGAAAGTCATCAAATTCTACCATAAACTACAACGACACGAATTTCACCGATATGTTTACAACCGTTAGTTATCCATGAAGGCGAACTTCGCGCAGTTTTTTTATTTCCTATTTTTCCGTACAAATTACATTCCGTACATGTAAGAAATGAAAGATTTGATGAAATACGCGTGACCGTTTTCGTGGATACATATACTTTGTGTGCGCTCGCGTGATGCGAAGATAAAAAGAAATTAATTCTTTTTTCTTATTGGGTGCCGAAACTTTCATGCACAGATATAACAATATATTTTAGCAAATTAAAGAGCATTATTTATGTATATTATAAAGTGTTATTATATATCTTTTTCTACAAAAGGTGATATCGATTTGTTTTATCCCCGTCAACTTTCTAAGCGGGATAGTCGCGAGATTAAAGACCAATTTTAGCAGAGCTAAATTCTTTTTATAGTGCTTAAACACTTATTTTATAGCGCCTACTGATTCCCCAAATTTACGTTCCCATCTTCGCGATTGTAGACACGGAAGGGACAACGCTGCAAGGTGTTTAATTGTTCGATCAGTTAACGAGGATCCGATGAGATCGGATTCCACCCGACGATTTTCCGCCAATTAGAACGCCGACGGGGATATTGCGTCAATTACGCTACCCTAAGTGCACTTATCCTGCTGTCCAGATGGAGGTGTTAGCCCGTGAAATTCGGCCCTACCGTAATTCAATAGATTCTAACTCGGGCACAGCCTCGTATTCCCGATCAATTACACGTGTGAGTCGCAACGTGAAATTTTCGCGAGACTTCTCCCTTTCTTCCATAATCCATTATAATTAATATTATTCTTGTACCGTATTTATTATATTTAAATAATACATATATGTTATACTTTTTTGTTATTTTTTTCGATGCGCGGATGCTGTAAATGTTTTGCGCTTGTTCTTCAACTTATTTGTATCTTTTTTTTTCTATTTAAATTGTAGAATACTGACGAATTAATCGCCGCACGATCTTATTTCTGAAAAGCAAGAATTCAAACATTAATATATTTTACTGTATAGAATCGCGCGAATTACTTTAATGCAACCGACGATGTCCCGTCGCGTCGGTGCATTCGATGCATAATCCGCGAGGAAACATGCTCGAACGTACGGTTTGGGGCCAAGGGGAACGCATAGGGCGTACGTTTACATCGAGGATAACATTAATTGGGAATTAAGGGCGCGAACGCCAGTGGCCGTCAGGAGCCACCTGCTACTACTGGTACAGTAGTCCTCGTCGAGCCAAGGGGATTGATTTATTGTACCCGAGGGAGAAAGAGGGTTTGTGCCGAGGGTTTTCAGACCGATCCCACCAATGTCGTTGTACTCTCCCGTTAAATAAAATTCTTAAGAGGCGTCGCAGATACATTATCAACGATATTGTTTTCTGCAGCCGCCCTTTTCTCCCGCAAGTGATCGAATCTTTTGTTTTAAAGTATACATGATCACGTTTACACGTTCGGCGGCTAATTCTGCTTATTCTTTAACGTTACACAATAAAAGAATCATTATAATTAAATAGATTTCTTTATAGAAAATATATATAAGTATACATCGGCATCAATTCAAACCGAAATATGATGAAAGTTTAAATAAGTATTTTGAGCGTGAAGATATATTTCTAAGAAATCTGTTAAGTCGAAACAGAAATTCAATGTAAAGAATAAATATCTACTGTGATCAATAAGTAACAATCTTATTAATGTTCCATAAAAAATTTATGATGTAAATAAAAATCTTAATAATATACATAATTTTTTTAACTCTTCAATTGATAGTTTTCTAGATGCAAAATCACGTATATCGTTTAAAAATTCGTTTAAAATTGTCAAAAAATAAAAAACAATTGCGGTTTAATTGAAGTTCCTTATTTGTAATTATATTGGTCAAAAATTTAACGGGGCAAAAAGAAGAAAGAATACAAATGAAGAGTTCGGTAAGTGAAATCCGTAACGGGCCCGATCAATGGGGTGTATTTTTCTCCCGAGCGAAGCATACGGCCTGGATTAGAGATGGAAATTGTGGAAAGGCAAACACAAACAGCGGCCTACGATCCTAATAATCCGCAAACGTCGTTTATCATCCGAAAGCGGATCCGCCCTAACTCGAGACCACTCCTACTCGAGGGTGCGCGCAGTCGCCGACTGCTGTCTCTTATCCATCCTTATATGTGGTATGTGTATATGTATATGCATTTGTATTGTATGTATATGCCTTGGTATTAAACTTGTCACGCTTATATGTACCGACTCATTTATTTAATTTTTTGCTATAACTTTGCGATATGATCAGATATGATATATATATTAATATTTTATTATTTATTAATAAGAAAATATTTTATATACATATATATATATATATATATATATATATATGTTACACAGAATCTAAAATCATATCAGATATGATTTTATATTTACAGATATAAAAATACAGGAAACCAACCTTTACAATTTTTTATTGCCATATTTCAACTTATTTTTTAATTTTTTAGCATTTATTCCGTATGTCTTCAATCTTTCTGCATTCAAAGACATCGTTGGATCATCATAATCTGGTTTGCGCTTTCCAGTGTTTATTTGATTAAATTGAGAACTCTTATTCTTGTTTTTCTTCTGGCCTGCAGATTTATTGACAGATACCATCCTTTCGTTATTGTTTTCTACTTTAATGTTATTAGTGTCCGCTTTCATTTGAGAATCTTTCTTTACTGTGTTGTCTGTCTTCATTTTCTTAGAAATTGGATCGTCGCCGTCGGCATTTAATTTATTCTTTCGTTTCTGGTTTTTGCTTTTATTTATTATGTTTTTCTTTTGCGTATCATTATTTTTTTCATCCACCTGTCTGTCATCATTATTATGCAAATTATTCTGTACACTATTCTCTGCTGTATGCACGCTTTTTTCCTTAGAAATAGTAACAGTATTTGTAGACTCGTTAGGATTGTTGGCTTTAGCTCTCTTCTTTCGCCTACGTTTCTTATCACTGGTTTCAGTTTGCTCAGTGACTGGTTCAGTTTCTTCTTCCTCTCTTTCTTCTGGTTCACTAAATATACATAATTAATATACAATTTATTACATACATATAGTATATATAGTATATATTTTTAATCCTCATGTAAAACTTACGTATATAAGCTCTTAAGAATTTTTCGCTTATGTGCGTCATTCATCGATTTTTCTTTATATGTTCGAATCTCATTTTTTTCTACATGTTCTGGTTTATATTTAAGAGTATGTCTTAAGGGACACCATTTATTCAACTCCTTATCATCAGCCATTAAAATCTTGAAACATAAAAATGTTTGTTGAATATGAAATGATACCGTTAGTTATTGACCCCATTTTATACAATTAACACTTACCTCTTCAACACTCAACCCATAATCGTTTGGCACTACTTTCCGATATTTAAATCTACAAGGCAAGTCTCCAATCATGTCCTCATAATCCAATGAGTAATATTGATCGAAATAATCTGCATACGAAGGAAATTGTTTTGGATCAAATTTGGGTTTCTCCTTTGCTATAAGTTCAGCGAATTTAGAGCGCTTCCTTCGTTTTCTCTTTTTCGTATTTTCAATGAGTTCAGATTGCAGATCTCGGGATTCATTATAATCTGCATCCATCTGCAATCAAATGACTGATGACATTCCTATTCAAAATATATCAGCTAAATATATAACAGGTAGACTATAATAAGCACATTAAAATCTGGATCTTCACAATGAGGTTCTTCTGGTGCAGCTTCCATGTCAATTTTATCTTTAGTTGGATCATAGGTGTCCCATTTAGGCTCGATATCCAATTCTTCATCAATCTCTGGGAATTCAGGCTTCTGCATCTCGTCTTCACCACCAGCATAATATTCATCATTAAAAATTTCTTTCATCCTTCTGTCGTGTTCATTTGGATCGAAATCGGAATCAAAATCAACATTATCGAAGCGCATATCGTCATTTCCTACAATTAGTATAAACGTAGCATAATGTTGAACAATTTGATATAAATTTTACACGTTCGGAAGGTGAAAAGTCATAGTACCTGTAATTTCTTTCAACTTTTCTATCTTTTCTTCTATTTCCTTTCTCTTCAACGCCTTCAATTGCTTTAGTTCCTCTCTCTTTTGCTGTTTCTCTTGCTCTTTTCTTTGCTTAACTTCGACTCTCTTCTGAGCCCTACGCGTATCTTTCTTTCGCATTGAGTTTTCCATTGTTCGTGGATACCTTAGTGAAACGTAAAGTTCATGAATAGAAAAAAATGATAGCATATGTAATAGTTAACATTTATTTGAGTAAGAATTCATACCTCTTGATAAATTCTTGATCAGGTTCTTCGAATCTAAAATTGTATTTATGTTCAAATTCTTCTTGCATTTGGATAGTCTTCTCATCTTCTGACAAATTCTCATCGCTGTCATGAATAACATGATTGTACTCTAAATCAACGTCATAAGATTCATTATCCATATACTTATTATTTAAAATATAATCTCTCAAGAATTTCTCATTTCGGTTTAAATTAGGATCTGACCAAAAATCACGCAATGGTTTAAGCATTTCCTTTTCTTTGGGATCTATTTCTACCTCTTGGCCTTTCAACCACTCCTTGTATGATTCTTCTTCCTAAACAAGTAAAACAATAACAGCATTACACACAATAATACATACACATGAAATTATTAAAAATGTAAGAATTAAAAGTACTTTGTGCTTCTCCTCTTCTGTCTTTTGTTTTATCTTTAAGAGATCATCTTCATCTTCATCCTTTAGAGCATGTTTAAAACTGTCTTTCAATTCTTTTTGTTCCTCCACGTAAGTCGGGATTTTAGATTTAACTTCTTGTCTTGCGTCATCTTCGTCTTCGCTGCTACTAAACCGTCCATCTCTTTCTAATATTATCTTACGTTCGTAATCGCGTAAAAAGAGAGGCTTTTCTTTCTTTGATTTCTTTTTTTCTTCTTCTTCTGCTTTAGCACTTTCTGATATTCCAGGTTTGCCAATATCATTAAAGAACTTAACTTCTTCATCGTACGTGCTTGGATCCTTAGATTTCAAACGTGCCAACGTTATGAGAAACTCTTTATCAAATTCTGGATTGTGAACCTGAAAAGAATAAATTATTGTTATGCATTTATTAGTATTACTATATATATAATTAAATTCGTTGTGGTATAAAAAGGAGATAAAATACAACATCTTCTAACACAAGTTAAGAAAATATTTATAATAGGTACTATACATAATAAGAGCAACTAGTAATTTGTCAAACAAACTAGAAATCAACATACATTCTCATCTTCCGATGAACTGCTATCACTGGATTCATCCGCCGAAAATGCAGCATCTTCTCCATACCTTGCCTTCACTACAAAATAAATAAAAATAAGAAAAAAATTGCAATCATGTACGCATTTAAAAAACCATATAAAATAATTTGATGTAGTAACTTAACATTAACCATGACAGATATAATATCAGATTGGTTTTTCGTAACTTAATTAAATATTTTAATTCTTTTGCGTATATCAATCAATTGTAATCATGTTACTGTAATACAGTTTTTGGCTAGAGAAATTCTTGTGGTGATCCTATAGAATAAACTCCTGACTTATAGTCGACAAATCGGAGATTCAACTTTGAGAAATTAAGAGATTGATTGAGATTGATTGAAAAGATGAAGATAAGGAGTTAAAAGAATTAGAAAATTTCAAGAAGCATAGTATTGTGTCTTAATTATATATGTATAGAGTATATATGCTTGTTCTTATTTGTCAATTCCTAGTTCTTTTACTCTTATAAACCGAGTTATAGATAAGGGTCGGGATCAAATCTGAAACCTGTCGACTACAAGTCGAACGTTCCTACAAGGAGCCACAAGCATCACTTCTCTTGCTCTTCTGTTAGCTTTACATTACTCGTAGTTTTTTCAACGTGGTTACTCGCATGGAGTGTATTTTACACCTCAATATATTATATCTTAATTTTCTCTATTCTCTTTGATGATTTACAATTAAAAGTAAGATAAAAGTTAAAATAAAAGTTGATCATATTCTATATATTTTCTAGAGAAAGATTAAGCGCAAAAGTTCTTTAATTGTGAAACAATTTATGTAACATTCGATCGGTTTTATTCTGTAAATTTAGATGATTTCTGTGGCTAGAGTGTATTTTACACCTCTCGCGAGTAACGTAAGGTTGAGGCGCACATAGGTTAGGTTCACTCACGTTTATGTAATTCCTCCTTTTGACGGAAGGTATCGTAAATATTGGCGTATTCCTTGTTTATTTTCAATTCTCCATCGGAGTCGGAGTTATCGCCGTTGAACAACATAGACATTTTAATCGAGCGCACATGCAAAGCGTGTAAATTGTAAAAGCGACGCAAAGCACAACCGGAAGTATGTACCTGCACAGCAGTACAGCACTGCACAGCGACCTAACCTAATATCAAATGCTTTGAACTCTTTGAAGTAGCATACACATATTTATTGCAAGCATATTTTTAGGAAACAGAAACTAGCTCCCTGGTAACAACACTTTAAAAGAAATACTTGTGTATATACAGAAATAAGAAATAATGACAGTATTAAGAATAGTTATACATATTATTTAATGAATCTAAAGCAGTCACATTTATTGACGATTACTTGATGATTATTCATACACGTTTTTATAATTGATGTTACAGAGTTGCTTGTGAGTTACAAGAATGGCTTATATCTTGAATAAGGCTCCTGTTTTGTGCCGATCTGTTTTTCGCAAGAATATAATTTCTGGTCCTGTCAACAAAAACACGCTCGTGAGAAGTTATGAACATCTTACTAATAGGACTAATACCTGGGCAGAGCAGAAATATAAACTTAAGGACAATATAAGCAACGGTTATCAGCTTGTATATAGGGAACATTCAACTATTAATGGAACAATTATTGTGGCGTATCATATTGGATGGATATGTCTTGCTGCCGCTACGTTTAGTTTTGGATATTTGATCTACATGAATCCACCAGTACTAAAGAAAGGAACAGAGGGTATATTACGTACTGGATATGTATTAAGGCCTTTGACGAACGTGCAAAGGGTACTCATATTGTTTACTAGTTTTGCTTTATCCATCATACTCATAGTAGGCAGCAAAGGACTTCCACTTAGAATTTATTACAGTTCTAAGGAGAAAGTGTACAAGGCTGTGTTTGTAAATAGAATATTTGGCAAGAAACAAATAGAAACATTTGGCGAAGGTACTGTTGTACCTATATCGAATCGTAAATTTCTAGGAGATATATTTTTTAAAATTAATAACCGCATTGTTCTACTTGATAAAGAATGTTTTCCAGTGCAATATGTACGTGAGCGAATGCTTCGCAAAACCGAATAGAATTATAAGTATTGAAATATTTGTATATCATTGCATCCTATACTGCACAGACATTTGTGTCATCAATGATATTGTTTCCTCATTTTATACATTAGTTACATAGTGATATAGTGAACACTGAACAAGATTAAGCTAACATATTTTTTATAAAATAACACATGGAATTCATTTACTGTAAATATATGTATATATACCATAATAGTAAATATTCTATTTATTTTTGTTTCCTCAAATTTTTTATGTATTATGTAGTAAAATATTTTTTATTGATAAATATATATGCAATATAAAAGAGAGAGAGAGTGCTTGGAAGAGAAATTTATATGTCGTTGGACACATGAAATAAATAATAGAGAGTTGATGTTCGTTTTATTTAAGATATATAATAATATAAAAGATATACAAAATGAGTATCTTGTCGAAAGAAACATAAGACTTCAAGAAATGCTGATATACCCTTATAAAAAAAAGAATACATATATTTATATGTACAGCTAAACAAATAACAATGGCCAAATTTCGAGCAAAAATAGGTGTTAACATTTATATATTCAAAATACAATAGTACAATCGAATTAGTTTACGTTTCGACCATACTTGGTCTTCTTCAGAACCGCATATACATAATTAAAGTCGAATTTACAAATAAAGGAATCGGGTACGATCCGGCGCTACGAATTTACAATCAAATCTACCCATGTCAGCAGAGAAATAGATCATATTCAACAGAGAAGAAGACCAAGTATGGTCGAAACGTAAACTAATTCGATTGTACTATTGTATTTTGAATATATAAATGTTAACACCTATTTTTGCTCGAAATTTGGCCATTGTTATTTGTTTAGCTGTTTGCTTCATCGAGCGTATTTATTTCGTTTTTTGTTTATATGTACATTTATTTCGTAAGACTATGTTTTATTTTTACATTTGTTATTTCTTAACAAATAATTGATATCTAATTTAAAAAATGATTATTCCGGAATTTGAGGTTTAAATTATAACATTTTATTTGCGTGGATGATAAGATTCCTAAATAATCTAATTTCACATATCTATTTGCACCGCACATACAAACACTGATATGTATTTAATAAAATATAATTGATAATGTATGTAATATTGTATAAAAAGCAGTTTGCCTTAAGTAAACGTTTCGCAAAAAATTGTTTCCCAAATTGCTTTATGTAATATTTGTTACTTCATGTTTTATATACAAGCTTGATATTTTTTTCAGCTGTTTTTGTACACAGGTGCTTTTTGGGGTAATAGAATGGATATAATACAGATTATTACCGTCAATATTAAAATATAGTATCTTTTTCCTAGTATTTCTCCGTACAATTACTTCTCAATCTATATACTTGCATACTTGTTCATATGGAAGTTTCTTCACAATTTTTTTGTCTTTTTCGAGTTCAACGTCTATGCTATAGTGCTCTATATGCAATTTCTTCACTATTGCTCTCATGCCTTTATGTTTTCCCCAAAGAATCAGAACTTCTTTACCTATTGCGGGAATTACTGTCTCGAGATATTCTTGATCCAGTCGTATAATATGTCCGTTAACTTCTTCCGGTGTCTTCAGTTTTACTTTACCAACAAAAGCGTCTGTTCCAACCGATTGAACAATGCCTTTAGCCTTGTAATATTTGTCACCCAGACTCTTCGTAGTTACTTTAACCATTAAACCTTCTCTAAGCCAGCCTTCAGACGCTGGCGAATTATCTTCACTTTTTAACTTCTTAACAGACTCTGTCTCATTATCATTGGATCTTTTGAGTTTTTCATCTTTTACACTGATTGATCCGCTTGAAACGCTTTGGCTATCTTCACTCTTAATTTTCTCTTGCTTTATTTCAAGTACAGGGAGCAACTTCGGTTTTGGTTTTAGTTTTATATCGAGGACTAAAGGTGTATCATCAGGACGCATCAGTGGTGTCTTAGATGTCTCACCCTCCTCCTCCTCCTCCTTTGTATCCTGTTTAGCTTTTTCTATTTGCTTGTCAATAAACTCCATCAGTCGCTCCTCATCGTCCTTGTCCATTTTTTCCTTCTTTGCTTTTCTCTCTTGTGCAGCAAGTGTCTCAGGATCTCTGTCGATATATGTTACATACCAGCCTGAAATAATGTAACACGTGTATTTTACAAAATCTAAAATTTTATCGATAGACAAATCTTTAATTGTCAATAATAAATTATAAATAATAAATTTTGATAATGTACAAACCTTTTTCAGTATCATCGACAACGCATTGTCCAGTACGTCCGAGCCATTTTACAAAAGCTGTCAAAGTGAGCCACTGAGTCGCATTCATGTGTATATGTCCTCTGTCCGAGATGTACTCCTGATATACTCGATTCGCCGGTACTCGTCTGGTGCCAAATTGTCTCTTCAATAAATTCAGGTATCCCTGTGAAAATTCCCGTGAAAATTGATCCATGTACCGATGCGCATTTTCAGCAAACAATAATAGTTGACGATGGTGCGACTCCGACATTGTGTGGCACTTGAATCCATTCTCGTCTCGACATTGCTTCTGACACATTTGACAATACCATCGTAATTTCTGTAATCCTTTCGCCTTGATTTTATTAGCAATGTATTTTGGTGTGCCTACTTCGTGCTTCCCCATTGTTTATGTTCTATTCTTATTAGCACAGATTGAAGCCTGCAATAGGATTACAGAGCAATTATTTATTTGTCTTTAAAATCTAATTGCATTATAAATATAAAGTTATATGTACACTGATAATTTGCTTGTAAAAAATACATAAATTTTATTTACAGATTAGAAGTGAAAACATCGGAGAAAAATTCAACATTTTTATCACTTTTTATCTTAATACATCGAACTTACAAGCTCTTTTCGTAAATTGCTTGAAAATGCCCGAAACTCTGTCCGAAATATTTTTTTTAACCAATATAAAAATTTCCTCAGACTGTCAATTACCAGTCAATTACAGCCAAGGTCCGTAGACTGGCGTAGACGTAGACAGACTTCTGACAGACGCGACGACAGATGACAGATATATATTCAGAGTCGGATTTTATTTCAGGCCGAGTCTACAATGAACCATTATGCGGGGTCTACAATGCGAGTCGTGGGTCGTGAGTCGTAGGAAATGGACCAATCACAATCTAATTTGAGGAGAATAATCGACTGTGATTGGTCAATTCTTGCGACTCACGACTTGCGACTCACTGAAAGTGTTGCACTGGTTCAGGAAGTTCTTCGAAAAAGAACAGACGGTGCGCGGTGCGCCCTCCTTCGCGACTTCGTCTGACTTCGTCAGTCGTTCGAGTTCGAGTCTTTCTTTTCCTTGCTGCGAGAAAACCGATCTAAAATGGTTAGTGGAAGCGTGAGATTGTAATCCGAATTTATTTAGAACATCAATGGTTAACGTACTCCGATTTTTCGATAAAAACTGTATGAATTTTACAATCTAATAAATGGATTGTGAATATTTTCGAGTTGTATTCACTGGAGAGATTTATATATCACATAACCTTGCGTCATCGCGAACACGATAGCGTCACGATATTTTTGAGCTACGAATTGAACGGGAAATAAGAGAAGATAGTATTCTTCTAGCAATTATGTTTCGGCAAAAATAAACGATTAATATTACAATGAAAGTCGTAATGACGATGCGTGTAGTAATTTGATTTTGTGTTGGTTAGTTGACAATATGTGGTACTTAATGCGTATACCGAATTGTTTTAGGCAAAAGTGAAGTGTTCGGAATTAAGGACCAAAGATAAGCGAGAGCTGCTGAAACAGCTCGAGCAGCTCAAAACAGAATTGACCACCCTACGAGTGGCCAAGGTGACTGGAGGAGCTGCGTCAAAGCTGTCCAAGATGTAAGTCTGTAATTCTTATAATTCTATTATAAATTTCTTCATGGTGCTTTAAATTAATGATGCAAATAATTTATAAAATTGTATAAAATGATAAATATGTATCTGCCTATCTCTTTGATATACTTTATTATATATTTAAGATACATTTACTAAAAAATATTGAAGTCTGTTGAGAAATTTGTTGGTATATATCATTCTATGTGCATAGTATGTGTGTCGAAATTAATTTTAGTCTGCAATGTTTTTTTGTCTAGTGCATGTTGTAAATATTTTACAAATTTATATTCTACGAATCTTAATCCTTTTTGTTGTTGTTTCAGTCGCGTTGTGAGGAAGGCTATTGCACGAGTGTATATTATTATGCACCAGAAGCAAAAGGGAAACCTTCGCCTACTTTACAAGAACAAGAAATACAAGCCCCTTGATTTGAGGCCCAAGAAAACAAGGGCTATACGCCGTGTTCTTACTCCCTATCAGGCCAGCAGAAGAACACTGAAGGACATACGCAAGCGCTCTGCGTTCCCGCAGAGAAAGTATGCTTTGAAAGCATAGGATGTACTATTTTAATTACTATTCCAAATAAAAATTTCATTAAAATATTGAATGTTTATTTGCGACGAAGGATTGGTACTCGTAATATCTCAACCCTCTTGACAAATAGGTGCGAGAGAAAACAAAAAGTTTATTTGCAAAATTATTCAAGGCACTGTATATTTATAAAGCAACTCCCCTCAGATAAAAATGTCACGTCCGCACTTTTACAAGAAATAGATACAGAGGTTTTAAAAAATTCTAAGAATTCTCTATATACAATTGTTACTATTCTACATGACTAATTTATATCGCGTGGATATAAGTTAGTTTATAACAAAGATTAAATTTATTATTCATGATTACACGGTGATGAGCCTTCCGGAGCACCATGGGCATGGATGAAAGTTAGGTTCTATAATACATGCATCTTTACAGTCTTTGATTTCTGTGAGAAGATCAAGAATATCTGATGCAGTTTTATCTTCAATCAACGGTAGTTCTGTATTTTCCTGCTTCTCATTGTCAGAGAGTGTAGGATTGCCGGCATTTATATCTGTAGAGAATATATACACACATATACATATAATAATTATACTTTCTTCTTCATTTTACGTGTCTAATCAAAATAAATTATAATTACATTTATTTAAAAATTATCAAAGGAAATAATGTCTATAGAAAACATTAAATACAAGCGGATTTACCTTTATGACAATCCATACAGGTTTCTGTGGAACTTATTAGCGTTTCGGGATGTTTTTTAAGCAACTCTGTAACTAACACTTTTAGTTTATGCAACTGTTCCTGTTGCTGATTACGTTGGTCCACTAATTGACGGAAGGTTTGCTCTCTTTCCTTCCATTTTTCTCCTAGAATCGCTCGTTGCTTTTGATACAAAGTAATGTATTCTCCTATATGAAATCAGAAGTTAAAAAGGTTCATAAAGAAATTTAAGTGTAAATGTATTCTATGAAAAATATAAGACAAAATACAATTAAAACAAACATTTATGTAATGTTAAATTTAAAATTAAAAATTAACATTGAAATAATTAATATTTTTCAAATAATATTTGAAAAATTAGGGTAAAGTTTGTATAATCAAAAGTATATAAAGCTTACCTATAGTTTCTGTTTCACTTTGGAGCTGGAGAACAAGATGTTCCAATTTTTGTTTCTCGTCAGTTAATTCAGCGACCTTCTCCATTGTTTCTTTAAACCTCTTTTCTAATTTTTGAATAGGCCCAATATTATCTGAAATACTTTTATCTTCTGGCAGTGGTAAGTTTTGCGTCGTTACAATATCATTACAATTTTGCTCATTCTTTGTTAAATACTGATCTCCATGATCGTTTACAGCTTTTCTGAGCAAATGCGACTCTTCTTGTACTTCATTTTCTAATTTTTTCAAGAGTTCTTCATTTTCTTTTTTCAAGTTTTCTACATAAATCTGTGATGTATAATTACAATTACTATACAAAGCTATTATGTTATCAGTATGTTAAATTTGAGTAATATAACCATGGACCACATACAAGAAACACATGAGAATTTATAAATAAATTAAAATTATTAAATTACTAAAAGTTCAGAAATTACCAAAGCGTTTTGTAATTCTTGTTGCAGCGTATGGGCGTGGTGAGACTGTGCTTGATAGTGCTGCATTTGATCTGTAATTTGAGCATTTTGCAATTTTTCTTTCTCTAATTCTATTAATGATGTTTCCTTTTCGTTTAATTTCTCTTTCAGATTATCCATTTGCGTCTCAACAGTATTCAATCTTGCATTTAATTTTCGGCCAATATTTCGTTCAGCTTGAAGCTGCTCTGTCAAATCCAATTTAGCATTACTCTAAAAAGAGAACAATTATAAGTTTTTTAAAACAAGATCAAATTTTGTAATAAATAGAAGTACTACAAAATCTTCTTTTTTTTTAAGTCAAGATTTAATAACATTGGTTCCATGTATATTGTGTAGCAATACTACTCACAAGATTAACAAAAGCATTTTCCATTTCAGTTAATTGTTCCTTCAACTGTTGATTTTGTGAAACAGCTCTAGATGCACCAAGTTTTTCACTTTCGAGAGACTGTACTAATTTTGCTACGTCAGCACCATCATCTTTCGTATCCCGTAGTTCCTGCACTTCTTTAGTTAACATTTCAATCTCCGCATCCTAAAAACGTTATCTTGTTAAAAAACATTTCTCTTACTAAATTTCTGAATTATTATTTTCTATACATATGTATTTTTACCCTTTCAGATAATGCAATATGAAGTCTTTCTTGTTGCGCGGTCAGTTGCTCAATGCTTTTCATTAAATTGGTTATTTCATCGTTACGATCTTGTGGTGGGAGTATAGCATTTTTCTCTTTTTCATGCTGCAATTGTTGTTCTAAATCTGATAAACGTTGTATATAACTTTTGTCTCTGTTTTCTAAATCAGTGATTATTTTATTTCCACTTTCAACCTGCAATTGCTCGATGTAAAATTACTACCTTTATGAAAGGAGTTATATAAACATTTATATGTACCTCATTAAGCAATTTTGCCTGCTGTGCCTCCAATTGTCGTACATAATTTTGATACTGTCTACTGGCTTCATCCTTCTCGTTATTCACTAACTTCAAAGTTTCTCTCATTTGAGCCAACTGTTGTTCAAGCACTGTTACAGTTTGATGCTGGGACTCCAACGTTTGCGATGTATCAGTTAGCTATAACCAATTTATTTGCGTTAGTTTCAAGATAAAGCAATTATAATTTTTAGTAATAATCTTACAGAATTACCTGTTGTATCCTTAATTCGCTTAAGGAAAGTAAGGCTGCTTTCTCTTGGAATTCCTGTTGCAAAGTAATAAATTCGGTGTTCTTTAAATTCAGCTTTTGTTTTAACTCTGAGGTTTCCAATTCCAAATCTTCCTTTTCCTTTCTATAGACAAAAATGTGGACTTTGATCATTTTGGATAATACATATTTAAAGCCACGTATTTATTAAAATAAAAAAATGATTTCAATATACAAAATTTAATATCTGTATAATACCTGAGTTCATGATATTTCTTCTCGAGCTCATCATAGACTTGCTGTACTTGCTGAGCGTTTTTCTGAGTGTCACTAGAATTACTCCTCGTTTGAGCCAATTCCTTTTCAAGCTCGTTAATACGAAACTGGCTATGTTTCAATTTTCCACTCATTTCCTCTATCTCCTCTAAACAGCAGAGATTCAATTGTAATAATAGCATATTTTCCGACATCAGGATAAATTATGAACATTCAAAAATTTTACGTGCACATTACAAATATTAACCTGAATTCTGTTTTGCAGTCCTCTGGCTCTGTGTTAAAGCTGCTGTAAGCTCCGCCTTTTCCGCTATCAAGATACCAGTAGTCTGCGCGTGAACCTGTAACTGCTCCTTGAGAGGACTGATTTCGCGAACGAGTTTGGCTTCAAACTCAGAATCCTTTGTAGCTAGAATTTCTTCTAATTCGGCCACTCTGCTATGCTATTTTATTTTCACATGTAATAATTTATCTTTATGTATGGCACCAATGATTAATTAAATATAAACCAGAAGCTGCATATAGTATCAAAGTATACTCACATAACGACTGACTTGAATATGTAAGTCATTTACAAGCTGTTTCTGTTCCTCCATACATGAACTTAAAAATTGATTACGACAATTCAGATCAAGATTAAATGAATTTGGCGGTTCATTGTGATCTGTGTCGTCGGTAAGCACATGAGCAACTTCTGAGGCCATTTCTAACAAATATTCTTTCTGCACTGTCGATGGCCCATTAGACACCGTAGCATTCAAGTTATATCTCCCATCGTTTCCCACAAATTGTAAATCTGGCTGAAGACG
This sequence comes from Temnothorax nylanderi, assembly GCF_030848795.1. NCBI lineage: Eukaryota > Metazoa > Arthropoda > Insecta > Hymenoptera > Formicidae > Temnothorax > Temnothorax nylanderi. The sequence goes on along the minus strand of NW_027249069.1, from coordinate 1,266,520 downwards.
CGAATGCGTGCCATCTTTATTGCCACTTTCGTGTAACGCAGCGCTTTCTGGATAACTCTCCAAGATAGGAAAGCTCTTTTTTGTTATCTTACTGTTATTTGCCGTTACTTTAGTTTCGGTTGTGTCTGGTAAGTTACTAGCACCATCAAAATGATTTATTACATTTTCTTCTTTATGTATAACGTCTGTATCATCTATATGTTTCTCATATCGTTTCTCCACACACTTTACTTCATTTTGATTCTTCTGATCACAGAGTTCATCCACCTTTGCAGTTTGACAATTTGTTTGGCACTGTTGAAAATATTCTTCTAATATTATACGTTCAAAAATACGAAACATGAATTTCTACATTGTTAGCAAATAATTACCTGTGATATAGATTTATTTGTTACATTTGAGTCTTGCTGTTTACTCAAAGTCTCTTGCACTTGTAATTTTTTTTGCAGTTGGAACTCCTTTAGCTGTAAAAAAAAAACACCACAAAGTCCACAACTTTTCAAATACATTGACAAGTAAAACCGTGCCAAAAATTTAACGCAATCATTTTTAGTAAAACATTTTAATTTCGCATTCCAATAGCTTGTAACATTTAAAGAGTTAACGTCATCGTTTTATAATTTGCTTTGTTATTATCTTAATAATTGTGCCGATAAAGAGCATTTCGCAGCAAAACGGCATTTGTCATCTACGGATTTTCTATTGCTGAACTGGCTGCACTAGTTTAGCAATAGAAAACAGACCTTATTAATTATCTCTAATTATACCGAACGTGACGTGACAGGCTTGACAGCTGCGGAAGCAATTGTTCACGATGGTTCCCAAATGCGGGATTACCTTCTTCTTAGCGGCTAACAGCTTCTCTGTCTTATTCAAATTCATCGTGCAACTTTCGTTGCGGGGCGTTCGTCGAAGGTCACGTCGCATACAAAATTTCTGGAAACAATACTTCACATTGTCGAAAAAAACGGTGACAGTGAATCGCTCAGCGACGACTAGGCAGGGTTATGTCACGACTGTCACCACGTCGTCCACGTCTACGTGTATCGCGCAGTGCCACCAGTGATCGCCAGTCAGTTCAGTAGATGGAAAAAGTAACCTTAATAATGCTAGCATTGTCCAGTAGATAGCACTGATAGCAGTACGAGTGTATACGAGTGGTTCCATAAAAACATGTCCTAATACTCCTCCCCAGTCCCCACGTCCCCACCTGCTTCAACCCTTCGCAAGTAGTAGACCTTAACCCTAATGTTTACGCCTTTAATTTCTAGCAAGAGGCTTATGAAATTATAAGAATATAATATTAATCAGAAGAAGAGATCCCCTGTGCTATAAACCTTAGGAGTAGGTTGAAGGCACCTGTCCCTCCTCACTCGAGAACCTGCAAAAAAAAAAAAAAGAGAAAAAGCCTTTAACTCCATGCTGAGGGTGATGGCGAGTTTGTTGTGAATGCAATTTGCTGTGAATGATGAGATGTCATCGCGGCGTGCCGTTCACGTGCGATTGAGAAGCCTGTATTAATTTCCCGCGATCATGAGCGCGCAAAATCAGTTGCCAAATCTCGACAAGATTTTCCGGGATGACGACGAGTCTGACTTTGTACCCTCGGGAGGGTATGTATTTACTCGTGTATTATTAGATACGATTCCGCAAAATGCAAGTACACTACTTTTTTCCTACCTTTTTCTCCATCAAAACTTATAAGCAAACGTTTATTTTTAAACGTTAAAATACAACGAATCCTGAACAAAACTTATTGTTTTAATTATAGCTCTAATTAATTGATTAATTTGAATTCTCAGATTTGCAATTATCGAGTCTGTTTGCTGTTGCTGAACTAGCTGCACTAGTTCGGAGTTTATATTTTTCCTTCCAATGTGGAGTAAAAAAGATAAATTCTAAACTAGTGCAGTCAGTTCAATAATAGAAAACAGACCCATAGTATGAATAGTTCTTGTGTTATTTTATAAGAAAATAAATCCAAATTTGTTTTTCTCTGTTCTAACAATTTTCGCGTTGTCTTGTATATTTATTGGATTATATTATAATCCAATATTATATTATATTTTCAGGTCTAATCTAGCTGCCATTTTTGGGCTACAATCAAAAGTCACGGATTCTCACTCCGCTAAAGTAGCAAGTAAGAAGAGCAACACTCGACATAACGTACAGCAAACTGTACCTCCTTCCAAGACAGAAGTATTGATAGCTAAAGCAATACATGCTTTTAAATTGTAATTACGTCAAATCGCTAAGATTACTGCTAAGATTACTTATTTTTAGTTAATATATGACAGGGATATATAATTATAACCTTATGGTATTTCTTTTATAACAATTAATAATTAGATATAATTGAATTTCAGGCAAAATGGCCAATACGCTTCTGTTGGGAAGCTTGGTATGGCATTGACAGGCAACGCAGTAACAAGAGTATATCAGATAATTTTATATAAGACTAAGCAAGAATACATATCTATTGCTACAGTGACACGTGACTTTGCGTATACTATACAAGCAAATAATTACGCTAGTTATTATGATAATAACAAAGAGAATTGGTCAATTTTGTTCGAGAATAACGAGAGTTACCTGGAGTTTGCAATAGAAGTGGGACTGGCACGCTATTTTGCAACCCAAGAGAAAGGAGAGAATGTAATCTACCAAGATCTAATGCCGAGCGATAAAGACGTGATCGCGAAAGAAGGAGACAAAATATGCATCAAATATTTTGTGGGGACTGAGATTGTACAACCTTTTAAGACAAGCTTTGCAATGTCACAAGCAATGACTGTGGAAATATCGACGGACGAGAATTGGGAGAGAATTCTTTTGGGCAGTGGCAAGGGCCTGAAAAGAGTTTTATTCTTACCACCTAGCAAACAGGTAGTTCACCAAATTTCTATGCAGTTGTCATACGTAACAATTGTTTACATTAAGTAGTTTTACATAGATTAGTTTAGGTCCTGGATTTCCTAAAGAGAGAGATGTTATGCTGATAATAGAGATAACAGATATACGAGTACAGGAGGAAAATTCGCCGGCACCTAAAAGCTCAACGAGCGATAAAGCGGCTATAATATCGAGAATGGCTAAAATGGGTCAGTCCATCTTACCAAAAATGCCTTTGCCTTCCACTACTGATTCTGAAGATACCGAGGTACTCACATTTTCTATTGTTCCTGCTAATATTTATGAGATATCAAATAAAGCCTATGAAATTATTGTCCTGATCTGAAAGAAGCAATATCTTTTCGCAGGATGATGTACCTCATAAATCTCCTCGTCACAAGAGGGTTAGTCACAATTTGCAAATTTCTCCATAAAGATAAAATCCTATACTTTTGCTAAAATATTGCGTATTCTATTAGATCGAACAATCGGAAGGAACTTCGCAGAAGAAGAATTTGCCCCACGAGTCATCGAATGAAAAAAAGGCCGCTCAGAAAACTGTAGAGTCTAAAACTGAAATGCCTTCTGTAGATTCTAGTACTTATAAGCCGTTAGTTGCTGCATCCCCATTAACGCCACAATGGACTCCACCGCCATATTTTGCTGTACGATTAATACAGGCTAGATATCTAATAAGTTTATCTACGTGATTGTGAAAGATGGTCAAAATTACAGGGACATTATGTAACGATGGACAATCAGATGTATCCTGTATCGCAGACTGTGAATCGTGCAATACCAGCTGCTCTGGATCCCGGAATGAATATGCTACTATCGGAAACGAGAATAGCGAACGCGGAAATACGAATGGGGATGTCCAAAATATCCGACAATATCCAGAAATTACTGGATAAGGTACGCACATCGGTAAGAGGATGATAATGCGTTGATTATAAAATTGTTACGTATGTATGTAGTTCCATGCGTTCGAGCTTCAAAATGCGACAACTCCTACGAGCGATAAAGCAACTTTGGATGCCTCTTTGAAAATGTTCTTGGCTCTTAATGCAACTCAAGCAGGAACGAAAGACAACGAATTAGCAAAAAATACTGATAAAGATACATCGGATGAGAAAATTCGCGAGGCACAAAGCAGAATAAATTCTTTAGAAAATGATTTAAAAGTATCGAAAGGTAATAATCACCTGAGATAATACAGACAATATTTAAGTAATAACAGTGTTATATTGGAATATAATTTATGTGTATTAAATAATTTTTTTATTAAATTATCGAACTTTGTTATTACAGAGGAAAAAGAATCATTGTTACAAATTAATGAAAATCTGAGCAAAAAGCTTCAAGAATTGGAAGTAAGACTAACTGATACAAATGATGAGTTGAAGAAAACCAAAGAAGCCTTAGAAATAGCTGAAAAGACGATTGTACAGTGTAAAGAAGAAAATGTTAGTTTAGAAGATAGACTTTCTAAGTGTCATAGAGAACACCAAGGCGATGCAATATTTTCTAGACAGAAAGACGTAATGATCATATTTTCTAATTGCAGATTTTATTCTTTGACAATACAATATATTATGCTATTCGTTTACTTTGTAGGTTGAGAAGAAGAATAAAGAAATTAAGCAAATAATGAACAAAACGTATCATACATTATCAGAAAAACTTGCGGATGAATCGCGTTCTGAACTATCCTTTGATTATGTAAAATCAACTATTGCAAACACAATAAAGGTAAGATATATGCAAAATAAATACAATACTTATTACGATATTAACGTTCTAATATAAAATTTTATGTTTAGCATATCACTTTGCAAGTATTATATGAAGACCCTGATGAAGAGGATAGAGAATCTAAAGCCACTAAAGATGTGAACTCCACAGTTATTAAAACTGGTGACCATCAACAAATTGAGGAACCAACAATTGAACATATCGAGAAGCCAGTATTAAACCCAGATAGTGGTAATGATTTCTCGATAAAATACACGGAATCCTCACCACGGTCTACAACTGTAATAACCTATACGTTTATATTTTTCTAAAAATATTCATATGCGTATTTCTATGAAAATGAATTTCTGAAATCTCTTTTTTTCATCCTAGATCATGCCTATATTTGAAAACGAACCACCACCTGTTCCTGACGGCATTGATGACGTTGATAGCGATGATTGATTGATTCTAACATTGGTCGACTTTTTAATTCATTAATTCATGCCGCAAAAAAAATATTTTATAGAATTTTTTCTATTTTTAGTATCTATTGCGTATATGTATACTTTTACATATCCTAATCAATGTACTATTCCCAATAAACCAACAAATGATGAAACCTCTTGTACATTTTAAGACTTAATAAAGAAAATATTTTTATTATATAAATATATCTGTATCACATGTAGGGAAGGCTAAGGAAAAAAGTAACAGATGCGAAAATACACATAAACAAATAATATCCGCGATTGTAGTTGTTAATAGTTTTTTGTTCTTGTCGATGCGCTTCTACATTAATAATGGTCGAGACTCAGTGTACAACAATTGTACGTGAAGGAGTGTTGCAGCAAAAAAATTACGGCAAAAGTAAGTTTGTAACAAATAATTTAATGTGTTATACACAATTATTCGGGTAAAATGATGGATAGACAAAAGTAACACGTTAAAGTGTTACCATTAATTAGAAATCTTAAAGGTATAGGATTTTAAAGAATTATATAACAAAATAATCTTTTATTGTTTATACAAATTTGTAATATTAAAATTATACAATCACTAATTACAAATTAATAATATTGATATTTGCTATTACTGTTTGCTAATATATGAAAGACTAATTTCTGCTTTAATCTGTTTTACCTGATCTACCAAATTCTTTATATTTTTCGCCCTGTAAAAAAAATGTATCATATTAAAGAGGCAACCAACATATGATAACAATATTATACCAATTTTGTTTGCCAATCAATCTGTTTTTGTAAAATTAAAGATCTCGAATTACTGATTTACAATTACATACGTCTGACTAAGATTTTCCTTTGTCGCTTCCTCTTGGCTGCGTGTGAAAACAATTTCTTTCTTCTTCTCATTAGTTTCGATACCATTTGTATGCATAGTCTGTTGAGCGGATTTTTTCTTGAGCTGTTCAAGTCGGATCTGCATGTCGTATATCTTCACGTCCATTTTCTTCAATTCTTCCGCCTCTGCTCGCTCAATAGACGTCATCGAAGGTTCTTTGTAATTTACCAATCTTAAAACTTCCTCTGCTCTGAAAGTATAGTGTAATTTGGATTTTACTTTTTCTCCCTCCACAACAATATTTAATAAAGAATTGTGTATCTATCATTCACTTGACACAATTTGAATGACACGGATCTGTAAAGTTGCTCGAATATTGCTAAAGTAATTAAATAATTATACTCACCTACGTGCTAATTCTTTCTGTTTATCATTAATATCTTCATATCGTTCAGCTAAACGTTCAGCGGTCTGTCGCAATTCTTTCTTCGTCTCCATTAAAGCGTCGAGTTCCTTTAATAGATGACTTTTCAAAGCCTTCAGAGCACGAACTTTCTTACTGATTTCTTCCCGAACTTTGTCGTGTCGGACGAAATGTTGAGTACGAAAGATATTTGTGGCGTGATACAACAACTAAAATGCAAAAGAAACAGTTGCGTTTTTCGATCGTTCTTGGATTGTAATTCGACTATATAGCTCCTTTTTTGTACATGAGACAAAAGTTCTTAAATATTTGTAATAATTTCTATAAGTGGAATAAACTTATCAATTTAATCGGTTCATATAATGTTCTCTATTAGTATTAGGCTCTATTAGGCTTACCTCTAGGGATTCGCTTAAGGACATCGAGCGAGATCCTATTTTAGTTATCGGTTGTGATATTTCGCGTCTTAGTAATTTCTTGATGTATACGTCGAATGGTTCCTTGTTCACCTTAAAAAAATCAACAATATATATTTCTTTGCTATCAACATTCTCACTAAATAATTAATACTTTCAACACTCTTGCTTCATGCTGAAAGAATCGCATGGAAACTTGAGCAGCTCAAAGAAGTTTAAAAATACAAGAATGGAATTAAAATAAAATTATAATAAAAGAAAAAATTCAGAAATCTCAACATGAAAACATGGGAGAGGTGCGTGGCTCATTGTGAAAGCGATCGACTCTTATTGTTAATCGGCATGTTCCCGGTTCGAATTTCACATCCCACATATATTTAGATTTTAACAAAAGTTTACCAGAAAAGACAAAAGAAATCAACTCTAATTATTACTTCTCTGGATGTCGCTGTAGAGAGAAACTTTAAAAAACAAAACGGCTTTCTTTAAAATGTGATTACCAACGTCAGGGTGACCTGATATGATATACTGAAGAGGAAGAAAAGAAACATCATGAACGTGTTAGAATGAGACAGATAACAAGGACGGATAAGAACATCTTTCTTTGGAATGTTAGGTCTCTATTAGCAGGGAACAGTTAAATCGGATGATACTAATATAGTATAATAATACTTTAAATTTGAAGTGACGCGTGGTTTTGCGTCAGAATAATACGAATACATTCGTATTCAGTAAATCCTAGGTTCGATCCCGACCGTTATCCCATGTATGTTTCGGTTTAATAAGAAATTAATTTGGAGATTTTTAAGAGAGAATAGCAAATGAATAATAACTCGTTTTGGGAACTTAAATTTCATTTCATTCATTCAATATTCCTTTAATTACCTTCTTTGTAGTATCAATAACAGGTTCTAATTGCTCGATCCTTGGAAGATAATAAAGATCTATAACAGAGAGATCGATGACAACGCCTGTGTGCAGTAATGCGACTAAAATACAAGGTTCTTGAAGAAGGCCAAAACCGAATATCGGCGTAGGTTCATCTACGTTCGTATGCTTGGTTCTCGTAGAGAATAAATATTGTAAAATTGATTGGTTTAACAAAGATGGTAGATAATTTCCGCTGTTATCTATGAACAGAAATAAAATATTTGTTAGATCGACAGAAGTATTACCCGCGAAGAATATCCAATAAAAATGTAGAAAGAAAATCAATCTTTTTAATATTTTTATCTCATTCTTTAATTTTAATTTTAATTCTAATTTTTAATAAGAAACTGATTGTTAGTTATTATACATTTAAAAAAAAATTTATTCAAATTTGTACATGTAAGAATGTTTTTACAACAAAGCAAAATGGCAGATACTAATTTTTCTTGTACGCTCTTTTTTTTTTAATAACATAAATGTACTTGCCATGTATAAACTCCTCCAGTTGAGAAACCATCGGTAGACTCACCATGTGAATCCCAGCATTGTGAGAGCAAAAATATCTAATACAAGTAAGCATTGATAAATCAATTTTATTCAATCGTAATCGAATGCAATGCGGATTGCTTTGGAAATATCGCTGTTTTCGTTATGAAAAGAAAGAAATCGACTTTTGATTGAAGCTCAATCGAGCTTTGATCAATCGCCGCTGACTTGCGGCGAAAGAAGTTGCGATAGTTCTGAAACATCCCATACATGTGCGCGCTTTCTTCGATTAGTACCTCGATTTGTTACCCTTGTCGCAGTGAAGGTGGATGGGACAATTATATTTCTTATCGTCATCCGTAAAGAGAAGACCCAGTTCCAGTTCGACGCACTCGTAGACATAAAGCGCATCGTCTGGCGTATGAAGACTATAGCTCGAACCATATTGCGACCAAGTCTGGCGGAGAGAGAAGGAGAGATAATGTATCGTTCTTTTTTTTTTTCTTAAGTAACTATTCTTGTAAATTTGTTCTTCCCGTCCTCGACTAACGATACGGAAAGAATAACGATAAAATTTCCGCGTGTGATATCACGACACATGGAATATATAGAATTCTGTAATATTCATTATACATCATACCTTTCTGTCGTCACCGTCGTCGTCCGATATTTCGCGCAGCAGTATCGCGTGATAAATCTTTCCGGTGCACATGGCGATGACCACTATCGGCGGGGTAGTTTGCAGGCACATGATAGAGCATGAATCTATCCCGTAATTATCGTCGGTCGACGGATACATGGACAGCGAGCCCAATACCACTGGATTCTCATAGCTGACAACAGTTAAAGCCACAATCAAATAGGAAAATAGACGTTATTGCTGGCACAAGTGCAAGCAATTCTGAGATCATTAATAGTGTAAAGCGAGTACTTAATTTCTCTTGGTTTATAAAAGAAACATTTTGTTCGTACTTCTCCAATAAAACGTTCCCACGAACGATTAGTACTTCGCCATTTCCACGGAGCACCAAGATCGGCCACTCGATCTGATTCCAGTTCATCACTTCCTTTATCTGAAAATTATTTGGAACGTTTCATACTATAAGTCCTGATATTAATACTATTTCGTAATAACAAATTAAGAGCAGATATAATAACAAATTAAGAAATGTTAAATAATCATTTAAAAACTTTGAATAAATAAACAAAAGAAGAATTTTAGAAATATTGAATGTTTTGAGTTCGCAAATTCGCAAATTCACTTATCGTTCGCAACTAATTAAACAACGATTATTGAAACGTAAAATATAGGAAAGTAACTTTTGTTTAGAATTTTTATAACACGTAATGCGTAGCAGGTACGACGCGTTATGCTTGGGCTACACTATGCGCGTTATCGCGAATCGGATTCGCGAATCGTGCATTTGTATGCCATTCGTGCTAAGCACACATGGTATACAAATGCACGATTCGCGAATCCGATTCGCGAAAACGCGCATAGTGTAGCCCCAGCCTTATTTATCTTGCAATTAATAAAAAAAATAATTAAAAGACAAATATTGATTAAAGTATGTTATGTATGATTAAAACACATATTTCAGAAAAAAATATGTTGCTCAAAGTTCGTAATAGCAAAGTGCCGGCTTGTGTACCTCGTCGTTTGCGAACAATTCCGGTTTCCTCAGGGTAGGAGTGGCGAAATCGAAGTCCACCGCGGTCTCGCCGAGGGACGTAAAGTCCGGGATCTTCGAGGGTGAGCTCGATGGCGCGCGGCCGACCTTCCAGCATTTTATGAGTCTTGGTGCACCGCCCAGTTCACACTCGTATAAACTGCGGGCAAAGTTAAGTGCAGCTTAAGGTCAGTCCGACGACATTTTTAAAGACGCTTCGGCGTGTCGCGTAAAACCCTCTGAAGTTTAGTTTTGCATAAACGTGCCCGTACTTTTTAAGCTTCCGTCTAAGGAAGACCTAAAGAACGCGAGTTCGAGTTACGCCACGCTGTTTCTCAGGAGTTTTGCAGTTTTCTGTAATTATAATAGCAACAATCGAGGGGATGCCTTTCTCGCGGCTGAAAGATGAGATATTTTGTCTTGAAGTGTTATACACGGACACAATGGACACATTCGATCGATCGAGGATTTCGGCCATTCGTACTAATAAATAATAATTATGCAAGTTGAAATAAAGACATTTTAGTTGAATAACTCTATTCAAACAACGTACTTCTTCTTAATTATCGAAAGAATTAATTATGCAAATTGAAATAAAAACGTTTCAGTTAAATAATACTCGCACACTTTTTCTTAATTACCGAAAAGAGTTTTCAGATGTCAAAACCAATAGATGAGAGTCGTTAGTAGAACCCGGATGCCATCGCGCTTGTTGAATCTCCGTGGTTGCTTCGAAGTCGCCGAAATTATGATTCCTGTAATCAAAAAATGCAGGTACTGAAACATAATATTCAGTTCGTGCGTGAGACATAAAATCCACTTCAATTATCCTGCTAAATTTACAAATTATATATTAAGCTATGACTTTGCTATAACGCAGGAGCGACAATTAAAGTTTAAAGAATAAGTATGTGTATAATGATATCTCGAATCTACATGTGTCGAATACATTACGCAAAATTTGATCATTATTTGCAAGTAATTTAATAATGATCACTCAGGGAATAGAAAAGTTAAAAGTTATATTTGTACTGTATAATGTGCAGTATAATTGTTATTTTCCTATAATTAATTTTAAAAAATTATTAAAAAATAGATTCCAATCCGTTATGTCTGATTGAAACAATAGAAACATGGACGGAGTTCCACGAATGTGAGATATCGATCCAAGCTGGACTCGCGCCTAAGCAAGGAGAGGCGCGTTCGGCCGCGCGGATGAGCATTAATGGCTTTATAATCTAATGAATTTTTAGGTTGAACGTCGGGAAGGACGAGCGGAAAATCCAGATAGGTTTTTCCACGGGATTTATTGCCGAGAAAGAAAAGATGGGAGAAACGGGAGGGGAGGAGAGCGCCCGTCGCTTATCTCCCGTTCGTCGGCGCCTTCCGACCGATGCGATGACCAACAAACCAAGAGTCTAGCTTACAGATTTATCCGCGTGAAGATAACAATGATTATTTGACTCCGAGGAAATATATTCGAATCTCGGACAGATTCCATTCTCTTCGTCTTCATATCTCAGGTTTCCATTTCATTCTTAAAGAATCTTTCCAGAGGAACAATTTTAACAGATTTTACGTTCCTATATATACGTTTTTCGCGAAAGCTTTCTTTTTATAAAAGATGCTAAAATGTTAATATTTAAATATATTTTCTCAAAATGCTGTTATTATCTTTACGCAGTCGGGATGATTTTCTGAATTGAGTAGCCGTCCTGCAGCCTTTCTCCGGAAGACAACTACGCTTTGTTTAGTTATAATCCCGATGCGCAGAGTTCATAATTGTTTGCGCTCTACGTGAACGTTATTATTTAATTCGCCCATTTACGGAAAAAAGTTACGAAAATTCGTCTCGGAATCTTAAATGAGAGCGACGGCCGCGGCAGAAGCGGCAGTGACTTAAACGCAATAACGAGTAATACGCAGGGAAGTTCCTGGAATAAAATGATACGACACCGTGTAAGATCTACTTTGAAGTCAGGTCCGTGCCGTTCTTTGTACAAATTGCGAGAAAAGCGCAGCGCAAAAAGCCCGTCCACCGCCACCGGGGTTAATACGTTTACGTAGGAAAATTATTTTTAATTTTTCTAGACGTGCCCCGGACGAGAAAAAGAGAGAGAGAGATGGACAGAGGTGAGGTCGGGACATGAGGGTGTGGCAGAATGCGCGGCACCGCCGTGTAAGAATTTCTTAATTAGATTCGAGCAGCTGCGTGGCCTTTCATTCTTTTGTTTTCGACGAGAAATTTCCGGTAAATCGCGATGGCGATGCCCGGATCCGGCCACGCTTGTGACAAAGAATTCGCGCTTTATTAAATGTTTTAATCGATCCCAGATTTAAGCTTCGTATATTGCTTCGATATCCCTTTTTCGTCTTCAACAGCAGTCACATACCATATTGTTTAAAAATAAATTGATTTATCGACTTATTTAATTACTTTTTTTTAAATGTAACGAATACCAAAGGAATCGAATCAAACAAAAGTCTAAAAATTGATATATCTCTTCTACCTTAATCAAATACTTCAAAAACGGTATCAGTCTTTAGAAACCAGATATGTTTTCTGTTGTCTTTCGTAATTTTCAACTTGAGATTTTTAAATAAGTGTCAAAGTGATATTCTAAAGAAAGGCACAAAAGGGGAAGAAACCGAATAAAGTATTAGCTTGATTTTATACATTTTTACTCGTTACACTTTCCTTATGAAAAATACACAATATCAGAGATCTTAGATAGCAATATGCCTATTTTATTTAATATAAATGATCAGAAAATGGATATTTATGATACGCACTCTTCAAATCTTTTTTCGGTGCCAGCGTCAACGAATATCGAATACACAATGGGGGGCTGCGAGCGCCCTTAAATGCGTTGGTCCTGTTGCCATTCATTTTATTTAGGAATATTCAACGCCATCGAACGGAGCATCTCCGCGGGCAACCATCGCAGTAATCAAGACAGCTTAATACCTATCAGAATACGCGCACGGGCGCGCCTGGCCACGCGCGCGAAGGGGTAGGCATAAATTCTGATAATTCCGAAATTGTGACAGAACGAAGAAAAATTCTCGGGAGAGGTCGCGGTGAAAAGTGCGAATAAATCGTTGCGTATGCCTTTGTCAACGAAACGGTGGCGAGTCGGGCGAACACAGGAGGGTCGGAGTCACGAGGGTGAGAGTCACCACCACCAACCACCACTACCACCACCACCACCACCACCACCACCACCACCACCGCTGCCATGTCTGGCCCTTTTTTTCACCCTGTCCCTGTCCTCTTCGCTCCTCTATCTCCTCTACGTTCCTGCCTCTATCTCTCACCCCGTTCCCACTCTCTCCCGTTCTCTTTACCGGGGTGCGTGCGTACATTTTTATCAATTATTAAGAACTCCTGGCGCTTGTGCTGGTGGCCGTGTCGCCGTTCTGCGCGGGACGTATGTACTAACGGGGTGTATATCCCGGAGAACGTTGTGTGCCGGTGATACCCGATGCCCACTGTCTTTTTCTCTCCGGGCACCGGGGCCCTTTTGCTCGCTTTTTCTGGCATGCCGCGGACATTAATAACGGCCACGGGCTAACCACCGCCGTCAACCCCCTCGCCAACGTTACCGTGTCCAGCCGCGGAAAGTGCGAGAGTAATAATAAAATATACGAAATGTAGGCGAGAGAGCATCGCTGCGCGGAGCGCGAGCGGGGGGTGGCTCGGCCGCGCCGAGGCCGACAAAACAAACGTCGCGACGTTACGGTGTACCTTTCATTGTCCGCGAAGGTACGCGGATCTCCTCGCGTTATAATAATTTAGAGCGACGCTGCGAGCTCGCGTCGACTCTGCCGGGCCCTGATTTTAGCTTAATAGAACGCCGCGCCGCGCCGCGCCGGCCGATTCGGCCGGCTTGTCCCGCGCGCCACGTTTGTTCCTCGCGAGATTGTCATTATTTTCACGGACCGGAATTTCAACTCGCCTGACGGCGCAAAATTATGACGATTTGTATCGAGGATTTATATACTTGAGGTATAGAGACAATTTAGCAATTCGAGATTGATATATTATCGACTCAAATAACTTTCGACATTATAGTTGTTTGCCGCTATATAATAAGTCTATTCCCATTTTGTTTAATTAATTAACAGAAAAGATGGGAAAAGAAGAGAACCGAGATTGCTTCAGATGTCGCAGAATTTGCAATTAAATGAATCTTGTTCGTGTCGTTCGAAGACACGCCACAGCGGGGCAATTTTTAACCCACTTATATCTCGTTTTAGGCAGAATCTCGATGGTATTTCGTAATCTTTGATCGCACGTCGATGTAACGGGCTGCCACATGGCTTTTACGTCGGCGTTACGCCCTTTACAGCGATCGTGCACTTCGAACCCCTGCGGGGACAACGTTCAACCGCTTAATTCTGCCCGGCGAGCAGAGCCCGTAACGGCGTAATATCGTTCAGTTACTCGGAATACTTTTATTACGGCCTCGCGGAAGTGTGGCGCGTGAGGAAAGGGGCGGCTAAGACTAAGAGGGGTTGGTCGACGGCGGAGTTGGCGGGGGCTTCCGGGCCTCCCGGGCCATGCTCACGATATAACGAGGGCCATTATGATAAGCGGATGCATAGATTAGACATTACTCGTTAACCCGCCTGCTTGTGACGCAAGGACACACAACCTCGCGCTATCAAAGGAGCTCGATGAGAAACTGACGACCGACCGCGGGACCGGTGGTCCTAATTACGGTTTGTCATAAAATTGATTACTTTATTTTTTTTTAAATAAAATAATTACGTTAACGGATTAATGCGTCGAATGTCAGAATGCTATAGTTTTATTCAATTTTCGAGGATTAAGGTGAAAAATTTGCGTTTTAAAAATATTTAATGTACCGTAAATTAACAAGTGATAAAAAATAATTGATTAATATGACAAAACGATTAATGTTTCACTTTTTACGTCAATAATATACGTGACGGAAGATCACAGCAGATCACAGCATCGTGATTAACCGATCCTGAATCGTGCTCTTGTTGAGCGCATCTCATTCCGCCTCATCGGTACCCGGTTACGGCGGCAGCCGCGTTTACACAACGGAAGTTGGCGTTCTCTCGTCCCGAAAGGGGACGGAGAACGCCCCGCTCGTCCGAGGGCGCGGGGGGCGGCCCATAAAATCGGGATGTTGCGCAAAATATAACGACCGACGTTCTCCTGGCGCTAGCTGACGCTCCCGTCGTAATTCATCCCGACTCTCGCTTGCCTTCGCCTTCCCGACGACACCTGCGTCGGCAACTAAGCCCGTTAATTCTCGACGCCGCGGCGCGCTCAGGCAGCGTCGCGCGTCTCCATCGCCTCCTGCCATCGGCTCACGCCTGGTACCCGGTTGGCTTCCCGGTTGCCCTGTCCTGACACGTTCCGGTTCTCGATCTTCGCCGGCACTTACCCCCGTAGGTAGTGCGCCGTATTCGCCCCGATGACGAGGGTGTCGAGCCTCGTTGAGTATTTCGTGGCGGTACACACGCCAACGTATCGCACTTGGCGCGGGATAATTAGGCAATGTGTAATAAGCGCGAGTCATAAATATCGTTTGAAAGCAGTTAGTCGAGACAGAGACAGAGGCAGAGAGAAAGAGAGAGAGAGAGAGAGAGAGAGAGAGAGAGAGAGAGAGAGAGAGAGAGAGGAGGGGGGGGAGAGAGAAAGAGAGAGGTGTGTTGTAGTTAACGGCTTAATATCGATCTGAAGATTCTGTATGTCCGCAGACAGAATTTAAAGAAATCATTGGAAAATTTAATTGTTATATTAAGCGCTGCACAAATTAGGTGTTTGATCAATTATATTTAGAAATAGAGAAATATTCATGCAATATAATATTTCTTTTCAAATAAAAACTGGGGGGATGGATCAATCTTTCATGACTTTGACGAGATTATTTAGCCCCGCTAATTATTTTCCCTTAATAATTACACCTCTATCTTCAATCTTAGAATTTCCCATTCCATATTAATCTAAAATAAAATTCCACGGCGTAATGGATTAACGAGCTCGACGGTGTTTTATTTTTTCTAAGACTGAGGAGGAATCAGATCGTGATATCGACTTTGTGTCACGCGAGCGCGTGTCTCTGGACATGAAACGCGCCGCTAGAAACGGACGAAGCGGACGTAGGTGACCAACGGAAAACGGCAAACAAAGGATACCGAGTGCTGAGTGCGAGAACAGGAGTGCCCGGGCATCCCCGGACCGTGCTCGTGGCTAGCACACGTACCGCTGTAATTAAAAGAACCGACAGATGTGTCTCTCTCTCTCTCTTTCGCCGTCGGCTTTTATTTCGTTACGCGACGACGACGATGACGACGACGAAGCCAACGACGACGACGACGACGACGACGACGACGACGACGACGACGACGAAGACGACGACGATGATGGCGACTGAAACACACGTCTCGCGTATTTAAATTCTCCGCTGTGGCGCGACGCTCGAAATTCTTTGATTAGACGAAGGTAGGAACTCTGGCAAACGAATGCATAAGTCCAAGTGTGTGAACAATTGGTGTCGTGATAATTGAGCAAATTGGGATTGAATATCTCCATAAGAGATGTTCTCTATTTTGTCAGAAAAAATTGTGTACGGATATGAGAAAATTCCTCCGACTTAAATTTTATTTTTATATTTCTTTGAAAAGACAAATTAATTTAACTGTGTCGATGTAGAATATTTCCAAAAGTTGCAGCTTACGAGATTTGCGATTATTATAGATTGTGCTCTAGCATAGTTGCATTTTCTATTATTCAAAAATCAAAACCGAGATTAGATGACAATGTTGAAGATCTGTGTATGTACCTGTGTGGTTATTATTAAATATAGATTTTTCGGTAAAAAAAAAGCATTGATGACCTATGCTGAAGAAGGGAGGGGGAGAATATTTTTGCGATGAAGTATATGTAAAGACGACGCGGCAGATAAATGAATATTTTCATTCATATATCGCGAACAAATACCGTCCGATTATATATAAGCGTGACGCTGCGAGCTTTTTAATTCTGCGCGACCTCTCATAATTCAACTCTTTCGTTAACGCTGATTCGACGAGAAATATCGTTCGGCCGGCAATAAAGTTTCAGGCCGCGGCGGCCTGATAAAGCGCGACACACGTAAACCGTAAAACGGCTTATACGCTTTTTCCTCGGTGTGCCGACATTTTTCAAAAGGCGCGGATATCATCGGGGACCATCTAAATCATCCCCGCGTGCGAATACAGCGCGACCCTATGCTCGGCCTCCGCAAACAATCCCCTCTCGTCGCCGCCCTGCGATTCCTCACTCACCGCCGAGTACAACCGTGCTGCTGCCGGCAAGCCGGTGATTTTCGTTAGTGCTTGCTCATCGAAAAAAAGTAAAAAAAAAAAAAAAAAACAAAGATAGATTCGAAGTGGGGATGCACGGAGGACGTAGTAGATGTCGCGTGTTTGGAGAAACGCGGCTCTCTCGCTTTCTCTCTTTTTCCCTCCGCATGATCATGCGCGTGTGCGTGTCTCTGCGTAGCACCGCGTGTGGTCGTCCGAGATTAGCCTCGGGTTTATATCGGGATTACATATGTAAAACCATTAGGTTAAATCATTTTTTAAATAAACGCGCGTGGCCCTTTCCCCTACCCGCGGTCCAGCGGTCCGGGTCAGATAGGAGAACGATCCTCGCGCGTTTGCGTGAAAGGGGTGGAGGAGGAGGAAGGGATGAGATATTCCGTAGCACGTTCAACATATGCTCGAGGAACTCCAGCGCGCGCTCCGATTGACCGTTTCTGCAATGCGCCCGCGAAATTTTCACATTCGGAAATAAATGAGCTTGCACGCGTGACAGATTAGCCCGCGAGCTTTATGGCGCCTCATAAATCTGTCTTCTTTACTGTTTGTCTTTCAACCCGAAGCGGTTACAAACGAACATCAGAATACGCGCGTTCAATAAATATCGTGCTTTTTTTTCGACGTTTATCTGCTTAAAGGCTTAAACAATTACGATAATTGCGAAAGTTTAAATCAGCTGGTCATTCAGCCTGAACAATATGGGCCAGCTCGATAGTTTAGCTAAAAATAATAAAAATAATATTGTAAGTGATTCTTCTGTTTTAATACACTTAAATTTTAAATACTATACTTTGAGAAACATCCTGTATGCATGAATTGCAATTTTAAACTTTGTAGCGCGTTTGACACTCTGCCTGACCATAAAAGTTTTTTTTCACTTAGTCGGTCTGATACGACGAGTGGTTTATCTACTTAATCTAATTACGTTTAAGTCTGACTACCTATGCCTTTATCTACTGACCTATTAGGCTTAACCTGTTTAAGCTTAACCAGTTGTTATTTAAATATTTATTATTTTCTTTAAATTACCGCACAAATAGAACGTTTAATGTGAAAAAATCAAATTTAATTTTTAGATAAGTGCAGCTGTCGGCGCGGCGGTTCGAAGTACAGCGTAAAACTGAATATTTTTCGGCTGTGGTAAAATCGCAATCTGGCAGTTACATCGTGCAAACAGTGACTCGCGATACGATGGTTTTTAATATAAATTTTGAGGAATGCGTGGTCATGTGTGGAAGATATGAAATACCGTCGCCGGCGTATGTACACGTTCACGCTCTTTCGCCACCATAAACATTACGTGCGCATCACGTCCAGACAAATATTTCTTTCACTCCGAACGCAATATTATTCTGCATTTTTTGTTCGATCTAAAAATATATATAAATTCAATTCACCGCGCGGAGCGATACCGCTGCTGGGGGCTTGCGATTTTATCGCTTGTTAAATGCCGACGTGTCGTAAAGATGATCGGCGCAATAAATCTCGAGTATAAACGCAGGTCGATGCTTCATCGTGTCGCGTACGATAATTTCTTCCCCGAAACTTTCACATCCTGACAGATTGGAAGCGGCAAAAGTAATCACTCGAGCATTTTATTATCTTATTAGCTAATCGGCGACGAGATATATCGTAATTTCGTTGAAACTCGATAACAAAAAAGATTCTTATGACTCATCGTCTCACCCTGAGTTGTGCATACGTC
This sequence comes from Temnothorax nylanderi, assembly GCF_030848795.1. Classification (NCBI taxonomy): domain Eukaryota; kingdom Metazoa; phylum Arthropoda; class Insecta; order Hymenoptera; family Formicidae; genus Temnothorax; species Temnothorax nylanderi. Next base: position 1,247,617 of record NW_027249069.1, on the reverse strand, counting down.
CGTGATACGCTCCACATTTTTCTAGATAGTAATCGTAGTATCTGCTATAAAAGCTCTTTAATAAGGTCATTAGTCGGGGAAAGGTTGTAGTATAATTACACGTGTCTATTATCTACTTTCCGCTTCTTGCTGCAGGCGTTACGGCGATTCGCCTGTTTCGCGGAGCTCAGAATCTGGCTCGCAGATGAAGAGCCGGCATTAGGGGTTTACGAGGCGAACACTCCGAGGGTGGTTCGGCGAGACGTTCGCGGTGCCGGCGAGTGGATTGGGTAAAGGTCGGCGGGGGCGGTGAGGGGGTGGTTATAAGAGGTGAGAATTATTCATAAACGTAGGCTGACTTTTCGTGGCGGGAAAGAGAGAGAGAGAGAGAGAGAGAGAGAGAGAGGAGAGGCGCGCGAGTGGGAGGGAAGAAACGGGCGTAGATTTCTCTCGCTGTTCCCGAGAAGCTGAAATCTACCGAATATTAAGGCAGGTGAAGGGTGACGGGGAAGGTGGGCAGGGCAAGGTCCTCCAGGCCGCATAATAAACACATAACGGTAATCCTTAAAACAATAATTAGCTGCGCGGGCCAACCAAGAGGCGACGATCTTACGGCGCCGCGCGAAATGGCGTCGCTTTCGCAATTCGTTGTCGAATTAATACCGGGACTCGCGACAGTGTAGCGCTACTCACCCACACCGTGACCGCATTATGCGGCGGGAATTGTACTTACTTCCTATAGCGATTATCCGCGGGGAGTGTCGCCGCTGTTTTGGGGAGGCGAGCAAACCGTTATATCGTGGCTAAACTGTTGTTATTTACTGCTTTATGAGCACGTCTAATACACTCGTAAAGTAGTACGATTTTTAAGGACTTTGATAACGCACGATAGAGTGATTATTTTACTCACATTATAAGATTGTATCAATTATGTAATATAGAAAAACAATAGGTCAAAAAGTTCTATTTTAGCATCAAAAACTTTAAATCGTCAAAAAATAAGTCTTCGCCATTCGGGTATTATCAGAATCGTAAGATGTCAGTAGATAAAGACTGATCAGACATAAATATAAGTAGATTACTACTGATTGTATCAAACATTTCAAAATTTAAAAACGCTGCAAAATTTAAAGTTGATTTATACACAGAATGTTCCAAAATGTAATATTTCACAAAATAATACTTCGATTAGTAAAAAAAACTGTTATAACAAAAATCTGAATTTATTAATTTTTCATCTAGGATTTTTTAATTGGCAAATTTCACGATTTATGCTATATTTTAATTTAAATGTTTGCAAAATGATGTATATACATGAAAATCAGCAATTTTTATGTGTGTATTAGATTCAATATAAAAACAAACTTATGGAAATAATTTTCTTGTATTCTTATTGATAGGAATTGCGTGAATATACGCTTTACAAAGCAAAGTATCTTCGTCGTTAATCTGATGAGACGAAAACTTGCGCATTTACATTTCGCGCATCTTTTCTCTCGGTGGTGCAAACGAAACTGCCAGATTCTTTGATCCTCAGGGATGCTGAAAACATCCGAGGAGGACGAAAAAGTCTCCCAAAGGTGAGAGAGTCGTGCGGGGATCTGTCGGGAAGGGTAAAAAGGAGCTCGGAATGAAACGGAGTGAGACCGAAGGGGTGCCGCGAAGTGGTAATAGTTTTAATCCGGTGTCTTGAAGTCAGGATTTGGCGGCGCGGCAGTTAGTGGCTGCCAGTAAGTCCAGGCGAACCCACTTCGCGCTCTGATATCATAATCCGAATAATCACTATTATTGCCGCCATTTGCTTAATCCGAAGCCCGTCCTCTCCGCTCCGCCGCGGGTCGCAAGCTGCGGGACCTGTTATTCGGTTTCAGAACGAGAACGATGAGGACGTCGAGCGTCTTATCGAAAGTTGCCTTTTGCATTTTTAAATCTCTTCAATTATTTCGACGCTCTGGAACGAGAACGACCAAGTCTAAACCAAGTCTGCGATTCGGAAATTACTGGACTGGACAAATATCTGTTGTACTTATTACTTTTTGTAATTAGTGGACATTGACCTACTTCATGTAATGATAATAATTTATTAATTCTATCGAGTAATTCTTAACGCATAAATAATTTAAAAAATGAAATTGTAAGTTATTAATGTCTCGCGCGAAAGCAAAAACTATACGTTCTTATAATACGAATAATTTTCAAAGTTAGAACACAGTACACTCTTTCCTTGACCTTCTCTAATATTCTCTTGGATCGGTCTAATCCTTGTATCGCGTATCTATAGTTACTTGAAATCGCGAGATGATAACACGCTCGAAGTTTCAGACCATTGGCGAGGTCACGCCGCTGGGTCTACCGGAAGTTTCGCCGGCAATAACGCATAAAGTTCATTTAGCCTTATTTAAGCTGACTGGAAGGTGGCAGACATTAAATCCCCGAGATTCGTTCTAATGGCCGCGACTCACTCAGAAACTGCTCCGCGTGATCTTTCGCGCGGTGTGCGCGCATAATGCGTCGTGCGTTCTTAATAAATTCGCTCGAATCCGGGCAGGCCGGGCGAAATCGCCCTAAGTGAAACGACGAAAAAACTTTAGCGCAAACTGCCGCTCTTAATCTGGACAGTTTGTTTAGCGGCGGTCGGTTGTTCCTCTCTGCCTTGCTTTCCTCTTTCTCCCTCTTTTTCGCGTTGCCCTCGCTTTCCCTTTCCCTCTCGAGAAATAAGCGGTTCGTTCGCTTCCGGAAAAAGTTCGGAATTACGAATTAGCAGGAAGTCGGGGAAGGTACCTGCATTTATTCTGAATTCAGCTTATTATGAAATTATAATGCGTGGGACGACTTAAAACGAGTCGGTTACCCCTTTCGCGTTTATTCCGCCGGTGGATTAAGAGTCATCGTATTTCGCTATTAATTACGCTTAATTCAGAGGCGAGTTTTTAGTTGTAGGCGATACCTATCTTTATCTCGAAATATTTTGTAAGTCTCGTATTACGATACTTTAAAAAACTCCAAAAATTTATTTTGCTTAAAATCATCAACACATGTCAACATTATTTTAGTTAGATATAATGTTTTATAATTGCTTAGCTCTCTTTGTGACTATATTATACGAGATTGTGATTCTATCACTGACGAACAAGGTAATAGCGCGATATTACAGAATGGACATTAGGCGCGGATGCACGAAGGACGTTCAGGATACTGATCGACTACGATCGACTGCACCGTGATCCAGCGACGCGCGAGCGCGTGTAATCTCCAACGGCGCCCGTAATTGCGCGACGTTCTAATCGCCCGAAAGATTACGACCGGGGGTCGGAGCGCAAACGGGACCGGGGGCGGCGGCGGCGGTGGCACACACTACCGGGTAATGTTACGCGAGACAGTAGTCTCGGGTGGCATGTGTCGTTGATGAGGCGGTTAGTATTCAGCGGTGCTTCCCGGCCCCCCGGAACTTTTGAAAACTAACCGAGTAAAGCCACCTTAATTCCATAAGAGGGAGGCCGAAGGGGTTCCCCGGGCGTCACCGTAACACCCTCTTAATTACAGGATATTAGGACGCCTACGGGAGACGCGGCGACGGCGCGCGGAGGAAAGGCAGATAGCGCGATTTATTATCCGCCGCTAACCTTATCTCCGTTTTTACGAGTCAGACTTTCTTGGTGCGCGTTTTCTTTCCGGATGGTGTGATTCGGCATGCCGGGGCACCGAAATGAGACACCGATCGTCGACATCGGTCGCTCCGGTGTTGCTAATTTAATTATTTTGTCGCATTCCCGTGAATACTCGGAGAAACCGTTAACAAATACATTTCAACTAATATGCTTTACAAACTTATTTTTAAAAGATCTAAAGATGTATATGTGATTAAGAACAAATTGCTGTGGTTCACTTACATAATTGTTTTATCGTGACATGATTATCCGTATTAAGATCTTATTTTTTTTGTGAATTAAGATTTAGATAAGCAAGCCTTTCTTTATTGCTTGCATAATATTTAAACGCAATTTTCATAGAGGCAATACAGAGATTTCCAAGATTAATGTATACATTGTATACTCACGTGCAAAGAATCTCTTCTTTGCCGCCTTCGTAAACGGCATCCTTGCCCCATCGTTTCGGCAATTCCATGAGAGCGATCCCCAACTTGCCCCATAGTGCCAGTTGCGTTGCTGTCTCGTTTATCAGTACGTTTGTGACCTCAAATATCGGCGGATCTGTTGGCCGTAGTGTCTATAAAGAATAAAAAGTAAAGAATATTGTTAGTACGTGGTCATAAATATTATTTCATCTTAATAACATTACCGTTTATAATTTTGCTAATGCGATATAAAGAATTGAAGTTAAGATTTCCTGATTTCAAATTTTAGTTGCCTATAAAGATCTATAAAGAAATCACTTTTAATAAAGATACAAACGCGAGAGAGATACACGTGAGATTAACAGATATCTTGCCACAGCTAGAATTGCATCTCGTTTCTGTAACGTGGATACGTCCTCGTGCATCCGTTAAGATAAAGACTTCCGAATAAAGATCTCATCACACAGCTGGGACCGCGCTTTCATTAATTAAAATTCTAAGAAGGCAGGCGAAGCGAGAAAGAAAAGTGGTATGTCGCCGATCCCGAAAGCGTTCTTGCGCGAGGTATAAATTCATTATTACACGAGCCAGTAAGCACGCCGCAGGATTCCTCGCCCGATCGCGCCGTTTTCTCTTTGGACCCTTCCTCCCTTTCCTTTTTTCCACCCTCCCCCACCCGTCTGTCTACCTATCTACCCGCCGCGAGATATCTTACCCGTCCCATTGCTCCACCCGCTTTCCGAGACGCGCATCGTCTATCGATTAAAAACTTTATAATACGATCCCGCTCCTCGTTTGTTTTCCAGTTTGATTTTTATCGTGCTGTCCCGGGAAAAAGGCAGGTGCGCAACGTCGCCCGCTCTTTTCCCCCATCGCAAACCTCCTGATACCTCTTCGACGTTCTTCTCCGCCACCCCCGTCGTTCCACCTCCTTGCCCCGATATTTAATTTCGAACTAAGTTCGGCAACGCGAACATCATTACGAAGCGGCATCCCCGCAGGTGGGGTATCGGCGTGTATCAAGGGGCAATTACTTTTTTTCCTACCCAGAGGCTGGTTATTCCCCGGGTTTCTCCGATAGGGGAGACTTCTTCGTCTCGATATATCGGGTATCGTGTCTCGCGTTCGACGTGGCCTCGCGAAAGCGCAGACGAAGCGAACGAAATAAACTTGCGCGAGGTATGTCGTGGATCTTCAAAGTAAAAATATTTTAATAATATTTTAAAAGGTATAGGTTAATGTGGGGGTACATTCTGACAACATTTTATTTCTTTCGGAACTTATGCTTACCAAGAATCATTGCGCCACTAAATCATTCAACAACTATACTTTTTTTCGCATCGCAAATAAAATGCTATAATATAAAATTCAATTAAATCATGTTTTTCTTTTAAAATTAGCAAAGGACTATATTGATGAGTATATTGATTTATACGATCGACAGAAAATCGAATTATCATTGCGATAGCGTAAAAACGTATTCACGCGGTGGTTCATCCAGGACACTCCGCTGGCGGCGAGGGGTAAGGGTTAGTTGAAAGCCAGGGCGCAGTAAAGGGTGTCGGACGATGGTACGCGCGGAAGCGACGGCACTGGAGTATGAGCAGGAAAATGGAAGGGTATAAAAGGGGTGGTGAAGAGCGGGAGGGAGGGGGAGAACGGGATTCCCGAGTACCGATGCCGACACACCGGCGCGCGAGGCTGTAATGCGTTATTAATGAACACCAAGAATTTCATTAAAGATTGTTTGTATATCAAACTGTCCACTAAATTATGCCCTATAACCCCCGTGGCGCCTTCACGCGCCTGGAAACTATTGGCTGCCGCCAGTGGTGTTGCCTTTTCCCAAGTCCCGCGTGGCATTGATAACCCGCAAGGCAGGCAAAAGCCACAATCGCCGCGGTAAAAAGCGAACGGGCTGCTTTTTATCACAGATATTGGTCGCGCTCATCGCGCGTTTTTTCCCTGACTGATTCACGATTCACTCGATCGGCCGACAACGCTCGCAAAATTCGTCGTCCGTCGAAGTCAGTTATTTCGCGACCTTTGGGACATACATTATTAGGAGGGACGATATAGGTAGTTGGGACGTGGCGCGTGCGACGAGAAGCAAGAAGGACGATATGTATATGGAGAACAAGAGAGAAAGAGAACAAGGGTTGTGAGGGCGGGCGGATGAACGGCGAAAAGGTAGAGAGAGAGAGAGAGAGAGAGAGAGAGAGAGAGAGAGAGAGAGAAAGAGAGGGTGAAGAGGGTAGGGCACGGATGGTGCGTGGGTGGAGGGATACAGTTAATCGTTGGGAAGCTATTAACTTCGGACTGGAATGCCCCATAGCGCCTCATTTCGTTCAATGCAAATTTATACCCGACGCCAACCACCTAGCGCGCGCTCTTCGTTCTCTTTCGGCCGCGAAAACCCGAACTGGAAAACGAATGTGGTGCTCTATCAGCGATAATTCTTTTTTTTTTTTCGTAACATCGGTTTTGGATGTGACACATGGTTCTAGTGAATGAAGAAAGATCGGGTATGCAGCAATGAAAATATAAATTAAAAATGGCAAAAGTATGTATAATATAACTGTAAAATGAACCGAACAATTTTCAAGTTCAATAAACATCCAACATAGATATGTTCAAAACAGAGATATGCATATAAAAGCGTTATACTAATTTCTTAAGAATTATAAAATGTTCAAGGAACTTGAAATATTTTGTACTTTGTAGAAATAAAAAAAAACACAATCGACATAAATACTATGTAATTGATACACAGAAGTGAAAAATATATATATCTGGGTGAAATCTTCGCGAGCTTAATAGGGATCAGGACGGCGAGGAAAATTCAGCTCCTTCAACTTATCCAATTTGGTTGTCTCCTATCCTTGTAGACAATCAACGTCGTAATCGGTGACCCGGTTCGCAGCATCATGAAACTTGGACCCTTCTGCTTCCATCGCTGCCTCTACCTCTTTCTCCCTCCCTCTTTTCCCCCGATCGTACCACCGTGGTGTTGCCTTATTAGTTTAGAACTTAGGTTTACCGTAAAGTCGCGCGTGTCACTTATGATCAAAGTCTGCTTGCCAGACGACGAGTCTGAATTTCGCTTTTCGTCGAATTGAATGTCTTAGGAGACCAAGGAGAATTCCAGATTGTACTTGTGATGACCGTCGATTCTCGTGCGAGGTCTTTACCACTTTATACATGTATATGTATATATAATTTCTCAGTAAAATATATTTATTAGTGAAATGCTGTAAACAGAATTAAGTATTTATTTAAGTCGGTGCGCATGCGAATATTTCGACTAATGTCTGGAGAAAGGCGCACGATCTTTGGCGATGTATTCCTTTCGCATTGTAGCATTTAGTTGGTGTTTGCTCGACACAAACATCGGTCCAAGACAAATCCCGGACGCGGATTGTCACAGCCGGCCGAAATATCGCGCTGGGTGCGCGCGACTTAACGCGCGAAATTGCGCGCGTACGGCGAAGCGGACCTGACAAATGGCGATGTAACGGGTGCTCAAGATACACATAGTTAACAGCGAGATGCGGCGCGGGTTGACTAACGACGTCGGGCGTTCTCGCGCTATATAATTTCAAAACACACGCGGGCACGCGGCCGAAATGTCGCGTGTAGAGCGGGGGACGGGGGGACGCGGAGGGTTGACCCCGACGTGCGAACATTGCGAGCGCCATGACAGAGCCTTAATATGAACAAATGCCGGACTATATCTCAGCTTGGGTTTGCTTTGCATTATTCGGCTAACGTCCTCGTTTGCCATCCTTACGTAGATGCCTTACATTATGACGACCGCTCTTCGCGCGGAATGGCTGTATACTTCTCTTTTCGCAGTAACGTGCGTATTACCGAATGTGAATTGATACAAATGCAAGGGGGATGCGTGTCACTCGCGTGGCGACGTCTGGATATATATGTCTCCAAAGTTGGGAACTAGGGGCGCGTCTTCTATAAAATAATATATATTTCACGATAATGATAACGCACGCGGTACATTATGCTTTTATCAATTTGCGTGACTACGTGATATGTATATAATGACGTTACTGTAGACGCGTGTTTATATCAACAAGTAAAATTATCATTATCGATTGGATAAAAGTTCTGTTGCTCGACTCCTCATCAGCGAATAATTTCTCGTTTCATTTTACAGCGTATTAGAAAGACGAAAAAGAAAGATATTCGAGAAGGCGAGGGAAAACGTTTAGAGAACGAGTCAAGAAGGGAGGCTAGCTCGGGATATAAGTCGGATTTTAAGAAACCGTGACAAGACTCGAGATGTCTATCCGACTGGTGCTTAGCGAGAGTTCGCGCAACGGCGATGTTAATGGGTCCCGCTTTCGCAGGGGGGAAAAAGAAAGAAAAAAAGAAAGAGAAGATACAGAAGGAGAAAGACGGAGGAGCGGAGGCGTGCGCGGCGGGGATCAGGGAATGGATGTGTTCACATTATACCCTCTGTTCTTTTAATTTCTTCAAAGGACCCAACCCCGCGACACCTCGAGCATCCTCGGCGAAGCTTGCAGCCTTCACCCTCTCACCCTCGCCTCCGGATTAATAAGGCGTCGACAATATAACGTCTTTTTTTCTCTCCGCGCCCCCGAACGGGATGGCAGACAGCTACCTAAAGTGAATGAAGGCTCTCGGTAAGAGGAAAAGCAACAGGGAGGATACTCTCTTACCGGTACTTAGCGGCGGGATGAGTCGAGCTGCCGTTAATAAATGTGTTTCTAACAGTGGAAGAGAGAAAGAGAGAGAGAAAGAGAGAAAGTGGGAGGGGACAGGAACAACAGTGCGGAACATGGCACTCTCTCGTTAGGCTCTGCCGACGACGACCCCGAGGAATACGTCTTAACGAGGAGAAAACTTTTAAATGCGCGGAAGCGTCATTCGTCGACGTCGAAACCGGTTTCGTCTCGCTGCCTCTTTGTCGTGTCAACCTCAGCAAACGCGGGATCAATTGACGATTATTAATTGAGTCACGTGAGCCGCATTTCAGAAAACAAATAGATGAAATACGGATATGTATTAATCTCTTGCTGTTAAAAAGATTTTTGAGATGTAATAACTGTAGTTTTATATTAAATTTAAAACAATACACTCTATATACATATATAATGTAAATATATAAACAATTATTTTTCAAATATTTCCAGATATTCGTGGTAAAATCTTCGGATTCAAACTCGTCAGTAGCGACGAATAATTCTCTTATATTAGGTTGTGAACAATTCTCAGCGCATAATAAACGCATCGCTTCTTCCTACGTATCGATCGCGGAACATCATTTACGGCGTTTATCGCGTGCGGACAATTTTAGTCCTACGACAGGACGTTGATAAAGGTCAGTTGATTTTCGGGGCCGCGGCCCCGGAGCGTTGCTCCGCTACCGCTGGGACAGAGCAGCCACGGTTAATGAATCGACGTAATCAGGGGGTTGCGGGGTCAGGCGACGAATGACAATCGAGTTTTGTATTAATGCCCGACCGCGCCGCACCCACGGCGGACACAGCCATCAGGCTGATCGCTCGTTTAATCAAGCGAGCCGCTAACGCGATTAACTTATTGCGTACGCTCTTGCCATTGCGTACACACGTGAGACACACGTGAATCAGCGATATGCGCGAACCGTAATTGCCATTACGGTTACTCACCTCCGCTTTCTCCTCGCCCTCGCGCACTTCCGACACCCCCTTCTTCTCGTGAAAGAATTCGCCGATATCACGGGGGCACGTCCATTCCGCCACGATTACGCGTGCTTGTACATTTCGTGGCCACCCTTTTTGATATGCTATCTTTCGCATTCGTCGGCTGACTCGATACAATCGACCAGTTCTGTCCTGTCATTCTCATTAATTCGACTCGGTGTTGTTTAAACCGAGGTACATTATACCTCGCGTAATAAGCGCGGTCACGCGGGACAAAGTTCGCGGATTGCTTTTCATGATATTAAAAGAATATCAAAATTCTCTTTCGCGCGTTTATAGAATTTGTTTTAGCCGCACGGATTGTTTCTGTGCGCTTGTCGAATACAGTTCTTATGCAGAGAGAGAGAGAGAGAGAGACAGCCGCGATCCCCTCTTCTCGTGCACTTCTCGGCGAAGTAAAATTCCTTTCGACATCGCTGCGGCCGGCGCCTCTGCGGTTGATATACCCGTATTTTCTGAAGTGGAGATATGCATACTTTATATACACATGTACTTGGACGTACGCCCTCCCAGCCGGACATCTAAGAACCGAGGCGCCGATGTTCGCATGCATGACCGCGACGTGCACATAAACGCGAATGCCCGGTGAATGGTCGCGACCAAGTGAGTATTCCAGCCACAGATTATGACAATTGTAAAAATATGATATCGATATTTTCGTTGTGTATGCTAGCATCAAACAATCGCGTTATCGTGTATATCAGTATAAATTAAATACTAGATAATAATGAAAACGCAGTTTAATGTTAATAAAGTTTGAAAAATTCTTAATCATTTGACGTTGCATAAACACATTTTATTACTTTGATGTTCGCTTAATCGGTGTAAGATGTAATTAATCTATAATAAATGAATTATGGGTGAAGAAGAAAAATGATAATTATTGTAATTTTAATACATATATATAGATAAACAAAAATGTGACGATGATCAAATGGTCTAAATAAGAATCGAAAATCTTCGTTAATAATAAATTCATTATTTATATTTTTATGCCAATAAAGTGCAAGTCTACTTAATCATCTCGAAAGACTGAAAGAATCTTACTGCAGCTTTTTATGCCCTCGCGCGACGCGATGTCCGTAGCTTTTCCGGCTCATTTCCGCAAGTAAATGCGCTCGCTCATTTTATACTTCGGCCACGAGGCGCCAATGTCCGCACGCATGACCGCGGCACGCACATAAACGCGAACGTCCGTGTCCGGTGAATAGCCCCGCAAACTCCGTACAATGTAAGGATCGGTAGGTGGGCGCGGAAGGTTACCGCCTGGACCCTGCCGCAGGATGGGAAAAGCGCGAAGAACGGGGTAAGGGGTGACAATGGCCGGGAGGAAAGGGGGGAGAGGTGACGGCTACACGGGGGACGATATAGAATTTTAATATAGTGGTTTACGAGCGCGATTGTCCGCCATTTTACGGGCGGTATAGGGCGGCCATTTGAATTCTTAGATCTGCATACTTTGCGGAATTGCGTGGCCGGGCTGGCACGACGATGGGTAGCGTCGCGCGGCACGGATAGCTTGAGGCCGTCCAACGTATGAGGAAACCCACCGGAGTGCGTACGCGTATAAGGGGTGTCGCGAAAATCGCGCGTTTTCCCGCGACATTCCGCGATCGTATCGCTTCTCGATTATCAATGTGATATCTATCAATATGTTGATAATTAACGCTAGTTACTTAATCGATAGAATTCTTATTCTAGCACTAAAGCGATTGTCCAGTCGAAGCAAGCTGAGAAAGGAGACCCAAGCAAGATTTCGATCTTTGATCAAAACTTGGCAGCTTAAAAATTTCAGATATCTCAAAGCTGAAAAAATCCGTCACATTATTTTCAATTTAGATTCACTCGTATGTATGATTTAAAAAAAGCACTCGATTTCTGCGGCACCCTGTACATAACTGTCGTCGCATCACGCGAACACTCCAACACCCTGGTAGTCTCTCTATATTACGACTTAATAAAATAATAACGTAAGCCTTGAGGCACAGCGGCACGTTTCGCTCGTGAGTGGATGCGAATGGAATTGGCGGTGGCAATTGCGAGTGTGGAATCACCGGCGGGGACGGAAGGGAGAAATTTATATCGCGATGACCGCCATTTGATTACCATAGAATTCGAGTTTCTTCGATCCGCTGGCGGATTATTAATTTTTCCGCCCGTTATTAGGCTAATGGGGATGATGGACGCGAGCATTTTATTGTTATAGAATTTTCGTGTTAAGGGGGCTATTCGAACCCGATTCCGCGAGTTCCTGAAACACACTTACATATAAGGAACAAAATCTACCGTTCGTGCTTACGTTTTTAAATTAAAACGTATTTCACTGCCTGCAAAAACCGTTCTACGATCATCCACCGCGAGAGAGTCAACCCTTCGCCCCGGGGGTTAACTTTCGGTCTCTTTCCGCTCCTGCGATTCGAAATTAATGGTTCGGGGATCGAGGGGCCTCATTTGGCGCACCTTAATCAGGCGAGGAGCCCTTTAGGTATCCGTAATCGTCCGAATGCGCATCTCCGCGCGCGACGACGATGACGACGGAGAGAAGATAGAAAGCGTAAGAGAAAGAGAGGAGGGGAAAAGGGTGGGAGAGAGGATGAGAAAGAGGAGAGCTCTCGCTCTTGCGATATAAGCCGTATCAGTTATAATTTATAATGTTATGGCGATTTTATGTATATCTTGCCTCGGCCTCGGCTTCCCCCGCGCCGAGAAGTATTATTTAAATTAAACGGGGCTAAACTAAGCGAACCGGGGGGCCCATCGAAGTGGCGGAGAGGCGCCGCGCGGCGGTATGCAAATTATTATCGCGGGGCGATAATTTAAATGCATATTTCGCCTCCTATATCATTTTATTATTGCCAGCCAAGTTAAGTCGGTCCGTGGGCTAACGTTTACGAGGACGGCGTACTCGCTTTCCCGCCGACCGGGGGGGTGTTGGTGGTAGTGTACCATCACCACCACCATCGCTCGCCCACGTGGATTCCGTATTAGAAACGCTATCGAAGCGTTTTCCCCGTATAATCCGTATTGTTCGCCGCCTCCAGCGGCATAATATCCTGTCGGGTAACGGCCAGCGGGCAGGATTAATACCCGAGGACTAATTGTGTACCACAGGAAGCGCTGGCTCATCCAGCCCCAGCCCCATCTTCGAGATATCCTTAGCGCTGCTGTGTCACTTCGCGCCCAATGAGTCACCTCGGCTAATGATATCCGACGAGTAAACTCCGCAAGTAACATACGGCTCGACATCTTTTTCAACATGCTAGATCTACCGATCTGGAATAATATCTACGATCGAGAGAACTTAAGATCACTTGTTAAATAATAGAGATAAATTTATTGAAAGTTGTTTGTCTTAAAAATTATTATTAAAAGAATATTGGTTTGCATAACATTCTAGAATAAACCGAATAAAAACTTTAGAATTTCAATGGATTAATGTCCTATCAGTATTTTTTGGATAAACTCTTCTTAAAAAGCTTCTTAAAAGTATATGCCTATAGAATTTGCTATCTAAAATCTCAGGAAGTAATTTTCTAGGCTACATTAATATAGTATGGAATTTAAATTTAACAATGCCAGAGTTACTTTAGATCTAGCGCGGATAAGTTGTTGCGTTTTGCAGGCGATGCATTTCGAGCACGTATGCGCGTCCGAAGAAGACGCACTCGCCCGCGTGCTTATCCGCGCGTTACGAATTCTCAGGACGAATCTGCGAGGTCCACGGTTGGTCCTGCTTTTTCCTCCTCCTCCTCCTCCTCCTCCTCCTAACGGTGCCCTTTAATCCAGATTTACATTTCACGGAACAATAGCAAGTAGATCCCGCAAAAGATTGTGCGGGATGTTACATTCGAAGTTTTAAGGATCTCCGAGTGGAAACGCCGCCCGTCTCTACCATCGCCGCTATACCATCGAGGGTTACGGGGACATCGGTCACGTCCGCGTACACCGCGTACCCCCCGAACGACGAAGAAGGGTTAAAACCTGCGGGCAGTATTTTAATTCCCGACCGTTATCGCGCCGGTGGCTCGGGTCAGTAGCGAAAGATACATGTAAGTTGACCCCGCCCTCGAGACCTCTCTGGACGCTTATGAATATTAATTCCGCCCACCCTGTCCCCCTCCCCCCCTGAAAACCACGTCTCTCCCTCTTCCCTCAGGAACCACCACCTACGCATCCGAAAGTGGACCCGACAGGAACAAATTAGATCTTTCCTTCCATACATTTCCCTTTTATTCGCGCGACTCCTCCCGAGCCATCGCCGGACTCCGACCCGCAATTCCTGGCTGCTCTCTAGCTTTGCCGAAAACACCGTGTTTTTTACACGCCAGCCCGCGCATTGTTGTGATACGTAATATCCTCGCCGTGACTGTTTCTATCAGCACAGGGGAGAGAAATATATTTCTCGCGAGAGAGAAGGTGCCTGCCCGGTGCGAAGCCAAGACATCTCGCGATCTCGGAAACTGTGGGGAGAAAGAGAGAAAATTCTGGCTGTTATCAATATATTTTTAATTACAATATATCGCTGTGTCTCAAACCTGCCTAAGAAGTATTTTAAAAAGAACAGATTTTATAATGAATACGAAGGAATTTATTGCTGTATCTTTCAAAAATATCTCTCGGTATCTCTCAGTTTCTAACTTGCGACTCTAATTCCGAAGGGTGCCGGTTTCAGCCCCGTGTTTCTACGTAATACACCCTCATGTAGATGGGCCACGCGAATATACGTACGTACAGGCAGATACGGCTCGCCCGAATCTAGCAATCTCCTACCCGGGAATATAACTAGGAGTTAAAACCACAACGCGAGTGTCGTATCTTAGGCCCTCTCGCGAGATCTTACGAGGTGGTTCTCCGTATTACGGCTAGATCTTATTATCAGACTTTCATTCTCGTGTACAAACGCGAAGATCCCTCGACGCGCCAACGCCAATGTACTAGTCGAGGAGCCAGGAATAATTCAACGGGGAAGAAAACATTAAAGCCAAAAGTTATATCTAACATATGTAGATTCAAACATGCTGAATTAAAAGTATCCGAGTAAAACTGGAATTTCTTTCATTGTTTTACATTAATAAACATATTAACTCCGAGTCGAATATTGTACTTATTTCGTATATGCACTACGACAGCGCCTTTTCTCAATGTTTGACCACATCGATCTATTCTACTTTTGAAAAGATAATATCGTTCGAAACTTGTTGATTTTCTTTTTAAACTGATGTAGTCTTAACGATTTGGCGGTGATCCCGCTTATCTTAGCCGCAACCTATGAGATTAGCGTCCAAAGGGAGTATTCGAATAAATAACGAGGTAAACGAACGAGTAAACATAAATATTCGCAAGTTCCACGGGGCGTGTTCTCCCAACTAGTCCACGACGTGACTTAGCTCACCGCGAGAGGACGACGAGAAGACCGTATAACTCCGCAAGAACTTCTCGTCGTTTCGCGAATTTCCGTCTGCGCGCTCTTACGCGTGTATGTATATGCGGGCCCCGTGCACGCCGCTATTTCGGTTCGCCTTAATGGATTTCGCAGTAATTGTAAAATATCTCGTGAGTTCTCCGCGCGCGTGCATTTACGAGCGGACACGTGCGCATCCTGTACACGGGCATCCCGGTTTAATTTCCAGTCCGCGTGTAACAGGTAACTTTCCGAAGTACTTTCCGAGCGTATCCGACCGAGATTTATTTTAAAAGCGTGACATATGTAAATCAAAACTTTGGTTGGTTACCTCGGCCTTACACAGTAAAAAATTTTGTGTCAATGGAAGTCCACTCTCAATTTTGTGTTAAAATAACTCATACGTCGTGTTATTTTTGACATTTAGAAATGTTATAAATGTCGATATAACATTTCTAAATGTCAAAACTAACACGATGAATGAGTTATTTTAACACAAAATTGAGAGTGGACTTCCATTGACACAAAATTTTTTACTGTGTACACGCACTATCCGATCTAGGATCGCAGTGCAGTGCTCTCAAGTATTCAAGATCAAGATCTTAGAGCGTAATATAAACGATATTACGTTAATATATCGAAGAAAAGTTGCAACAGATGATGGAAAGGACGTCTGTTGACTTCGAACTTAAATCAGTAAAAAAAAAAAAAATCTTTTTGCGACTGCGTATAATGAAGTAAAACACTGATATGTTCTATATACGGTTTCGAGTAGCCTGACGAGATTTTTACAGAGATCCGGCAAAACATATTGATGCTCGTTTGTTGTTTCGCGGATGTCGGAATGACTAAACCGAGTTGTCGCACCCTCTGCATCCCTTCGGTCCTAAAGGAGGCTCGACAATGGAAGATGAAGGAGGGGTCGCCGTCGTGGGGGGTTAAAGAGACCGACGTCAAACGTTAAACCATAATGCCCGCGCCGGCAAGAATGTCCCCGCGGTAGTCGCCCACGTAAAGTGGCCATTTGTCACGTTATTACGCGCGTTTGATACGACGTGTGGAAGCCCACGCCACGGCACGTGCTTTCTCTCGGCCCTCGGCCGCGAGGGAATGCGACCTTACCGCGGTTTAAACGCGCGCTCCTAATGCGAGTCGATTTAAAATATAAATTCTCGGCGATACGTATACTCGCGACTGTAAGGGTTTCCCTCCCCTGGCCCCTTCCAGTCTGTCTCTGTGAAATTCCGGACCATACGCGATTAAGCGCGTCGCTTCCGCGAAGAGCGCCTTGTCTGTGGATATCGCGGTGTGCGGGGTACATCAAATTCCTCATACTTCTCTTCTTTTAAAACTAACGGTACTGTCATCTTCCTTAACTAATGTGAGTTAATTTTTCTTTTGAGAAATTCAAAGCACAGATAATTCCTAAGTCAACGATTGAAATCGTCAAATTCTTTAGCGCTTAAGATTTAAAGAATGAATAAAGAAAGTTACTTTCCGGAGTAACTTTAATAAAGTTTTTAAGCGTAGTTATGAAAATGTTTAATATTCAAGATATTATTAAAAAACTACAAGAAAAGAGACGTCGAACGAGAATTCCTAAATAACTCTCGTGCTTCTCACAACGGTATATTGCCTCAGTATTTCGCGCTGGCGTGAAAATCGCTCACTTCAAGCAATCATAGGAGATAGGGAATATTCCCATTCGTCAGGTTGTCGTGAAATGGAGTAGAGCTCCGGGAAACAAATGATCGAGCAGTCGAGGAGAAGCGTCGTTGAAATACAACGTCGGATTGCGAAGGCGCATTATCATATTCACAATTTGCTTATGCACCTTCTTCACGTATAAGTATTCACGCTTCTACCGACATTCGACAGCAATATTGATGACTTTGTAACTCATTAAATTTATGTTCGGGAAGACGTATGATGTAATTTCTGTATTGAGAAATATAACACAAATTTAAGAAAGACACAAGTTTATATCAATGAAAATATACGAGTAAAGCACCGAAGACTCTGCGATAAGTATCAGTCTCTGCACTTCCTTTCAATATATCCTTCTCAATCGATTTCATCATAAAAAGAAACGTAGACAGTCGCCAACGGCACAAGAACGACGTATCGGAACGACGGCGGTCGATTATGAAAATCATGGCGATTGCTCATCGGCGACGCAGTCTTTCTCGGTCTTGGGACGCGGGATTAGCAACGGAAGCGAGTCGGCGACGGGCGCAAGATCGTCATATACGTAATAAATAGGAGCCATCCGTAACCGCGGCCGGCCGAACTGCTCGTTCGACGCGGCGACGGCGACGGCGGCGACGACGCCCCGAGTCCCGTCGGATGCGCCGACTGATGCTTTTTGCCATCGGTAATAAATTACCCATTGCGATATTTCTTATTGTTAGCGGGGTGCTACCGAGTGCGTCTGAGGGCTCGATTGGTATCGTGGTCTCCATGGTATTTATATATAGCCGGTGTCGCGGTCGTTAATCAAAGATATATGCTTCGACCGCGCCACTCCCCGTGACGGGCCTTTCCCTCCTCACTATCGACTCGATCTCGCTTTTATTTTTGTATATAAGTCGACGATTGCGTATTACGTAATGAAAGATGCTTGACGTCCTTCGTCAATTAAAATTTGAATGTGTGACTTACTTCTCGAATTAGATATTTTGATATAATTGATAATACAGTAAAATCTCACTTGAATTTATGCGTCGTAATGCCAGTTATAATGAGATGAGTAGAATGCGCAAATTTACCATTAAAGCAAGATTAATATGCGATAATAAGATTAAAGTTATTCGTGGGAAAGATAGAGGCGATAGATCGAAAGCCGAGAGCTACTAAATTCGAACGTCGTTTGTAAAATTTCGCCGAATGGTAGATTGGAGGAGCATTAAGAAGGCCATTATCCGGCGGAGGAAATCGTGTCGTTATAGGCTGCGGAAAGACGGTCGCATTTTCCGAGCCATAAAGATCGGATATTGCGAGAATTATTCAGGATAATTTAAATTGCGTGTCGTCCCCCCCCTTCCTTCCAACGCGGCCGTCGATTTTCCGCGAAACGCGTTCTCTCCCAAAGTAGACGCGCGGTATAGCGCGTTGCCAAGAAAACAAGGGCATAAATTATGTACAGATAGGTACTATAATTTAAATTGCGTTCCACGCTTCGGCATTCACGATTTCGGAACCGTCGTAAAATTCAAATCAGCTGCCATTATTTCCTCGCTCCAGACACTCTTGTATAATCGAAAGATTGCCACTAAATATATTTCTTCGTATCGATATCAGCTATTTTGCAAAGAATTAAAGCATCGAATAATGAATTATATTCAATAAGTAATCTAATTCTCGAATAAGTAAACACACGTTTTAAAAATATACAAGAATTAATGAAGTTTTTACCTAATCGGTGACAGTCTCGCATCGTAATCGCAAGTAAAACAATTTGTCTTTTTTTACTGAAAATAATTAAAGTATAAATTCTGCGAATTTTACGAAATGAGAATTTCTGGCTCTGTTTCGCTCTAAATGTATATTTGTAATAACCAAATATTCAATGTTGTTAAAACTCGAATGTACTTTTCGCTTTTACCCTACGTCCGCGAGGATCAAATAAGGACATCTTGTCGCATGGTAAAAGACAGCGGAGTTTCGCGCTCGTCTGAAATAAAACGAAAACGCAGAAGAACTCTGTCGATTTTCGTTCCGCCTTTGCCATCGCGAGCGTCTGAGCTGAATGCCTGAGTTCGTTCTGGGCTCGTCACACGTGACATAAATCTATCTATCCACGTATAAGGATATAATATGAGAATCGGATCCGACATTACGTATGATGTATGATGCTTGGCGGATACACCCTTGGCAATTCTTCGCCTTTCCTCTCTTTCTCCGCTCCGCGTCGACGCTGGAATTCCGTGCTCCGTATATTGATGCTCCAGTTGTCCTAAACCTCGCTCCCCCAAAAATCCACGCGAGAGCGTGTATAAACACGGACGCACACCCGCGCACGTGGAGGAAATATCCTCTTCCCAAATGTCAGCTTAAGCGATCTTCCCTGGTTTTGTCTACTTCGAAGCTACTCTTGGATTCACAGCTATCGTTTGAGGAATCGGGAGAAGTTGCTATTTAATCCTTAGATCAGCCGTAGATTGCGACGAGGGTTGCGGTACATGAAAAATTGTTTTGCAATGAAATATTAATATTGTTGTCCCTCTGAATTATTGAGAGATTACCCGGATATGATGTACCATGGCGACATGGATTTACGATACGAGGTATATACAATGCGCAACGTACGCGATAGAGAAAGTTTAATATAACGGACAATCGTAACATTTCGATGTGTCTAGACATTCGTTATTTGATTATCGAAACGCTCTAAAGGACGGTATTTCCTTTCTCCGGCGTTCGCCGATGTTGTTCGATCTTCCATCGCATTAAATCCCTCACCGACACGGTTCCCGCAATCACCCTCTCCTTCCAAGGGCAGGCAGAGGAAGCCTGATGCTAATAGTTTAATTGAATTCCGATTATCCGAAGAGGCCCACCCCACCGCACAGTTTCGCAGTTCTGTTGTGCTATGAATCAAAAGCAGGGCGCGCCTGCAAGTGACGTAATTATTGAGACCTCGATTTCGCTAGAAGCGACCCCGCATTTTCCTCTTCCTTCGCCGTTGAATGAAATGACAGACGCATTAAAATATTAATGATCTGCGGTATCGGAAACAGACTTCGAAAAACGGCTCCGGTCGCCCCGACCCCTCTGCCGGCATAAATCACTGCCAAAGCATTGATTCCTTGCTTTGAGATGCCGTCTTAATTCCACCAAGATGTCATAAGATGCCATTCAAATTTCACGTTACTATATTAAACTTTTCATAAGATTAAGGTAAAATCTTATGCAGAATATCACCGATGATTTCCGTTGATTATTGCACAATAACCTCACATGAAGATTGTTATAATAATAATCGAGTAAAATATTTTAAAACAGAGTAGCTAATATCTGTAGAACAAAAATGATCGTAGTTATCGCTATATAATAATAATTTTAGAAAATAGTTATGTAATTTTTGTCTTTCTTTTAAGTGTTCATAATGTGTAATATACGGTTATCTATATATCATAATAATTAATGTGGGAAAAGAAGTACGTTTCCACGCATTCGACAAGTTCATGAATTTCAGCCGTTAAATTCAATAAAGAAGTTAAAAAAAAGACATTGAATACGCAAAACGTACGATTAATCTTTCTGGCGAGAGCTATCGGGGAGATGTTGCAGCACGGCATATGGGTCTGATATCGAGAAAGGATGTCACCTGTTGCATCCGGAACGATGGGGTTGGGGTCACGAGGGTTACGGTTCGAAGGCTATTCAGGAGTTCGGGGTAGAAACGACCCTCGATTGGTCGTGTAGTGGCCAGCGAGTGGCTATATCTCCTCAAACGTCGTGTAATCGGAGATACCTCTGCGCTTTCTCTGCTCAGACGCAAATCACCTTAAAGTGACATATCCTAGGGAACGATTAATAATCCATTTCGCTTTTAATGCAAAGACTGCAAGTGAGAAAAATATAAATAATCAATTATACAAATTTCATTTAAACAGTACAAGTAATATATTATGATGTCGATTATTACTTCATTAATTAATTAAAATTTAAAGATAAATCTTTTTTCACTCGATAGTTTGTTTTTCGAAATGATAAGGATAATTCTGAGAGCGCGCACGGTGGCACTTGCGCCTCGTATTACCAGATGATTTCACTCGCGCGAACGTGCCGAGCATAAATTTATACACAGGGGGTTTTGATCGTATTATCTTCGAGTAGCAAACGTATAGGAAGGCAGCAAAGCGAAAGAGGGTAAGGTATAGGAGAGACATCCGAGGCCGTCGATCTCGACCTAGGTCGAGAGAGGGTCCACTACGACGGAGGGCAGCTGGGATTCCTGTGGGATTCCCGGAACAAGGTTGGAATGCTTTATAAAGGGGGCCGATGACCAGCGTTTTACGGTCAAAGTAATAATCTATTACTTGGCAAACTGTATAATCATATTGATTAAACAACCATTCCGAAGAATTATTAAAACTTTGGATGTCATTAATTTTAACAATCTTGCAACTCATATATACATCTAATAATCACTTTGTTTGCTATATTAAACATTTGTAACGATAAAGAATAATAGTACCAGCATTAATGTTTCTTACTAATATAATGTGCTAAAATATGTTAATACATAAATTTTTTTCTATAATTAAAATAAAAAACTTATACTTTTGGAAGTTATTATATAAAAAACGGACGCAAGAGCACAGTCAGGGAAAAAAAATATTTGTGTCGATAGTTCTATAATTAAACGTTCTGATTAATATCGGCGAATAAGAGAGTTATTATCACCTGCCATTAACAAAGTCATGGTTCGCATGGATGTACCTAATTTATCAGTGATTCGTGGTATTAGGGGTAACGAAATGGATGAATGAACGAACGGACGAAGGAAAGGGAGTAACTGTAGGGATGAAAGAAATTCCAATAAGAGGATGAAGACAAGTCCGGGTAAGAAACGAGCCCATTTTGATAATGGGTTCGTATACGGGGACCAACGCTACGTGACTCTGTGGGGATTTAGTGAGCCATCGCTGCCGGATCACCGTGGAAAGCGAGGACACTTACGTGTGCGAACTGACACACGCGAAGCGCGAATAACGCGCACATCCATAGATTCGTTCCATAGATAAGTCGGAACACTTTCATCTCTTTCTCTGAATTATGACTCGACAGCGCCGTATATATTTGCTTTCGCCATATATATTCAAATTCTGATAAATTAGTTTTGCAATTAGAAAAATCGTAGAAAGAAATGGCAAGAAAAGTAAAAATAAAAGAAAAATGGATCTAAAACGATGCACGATCTGGAATGTCAAAAAGCAGTTAACGGTGCATATAAAAATTACATAAATTCACCCAGTAACCCATTTTTTCTAAATTTTCCTTCGTAACTATATTTTTCGCAAGATTTTTGCTAACGGTTGAAAACTGCGATAATCTTAATGAGCTCTAACGAATGTAGTGTCGAATGAGTTAATGTTTCAAGCAGAAAACCCTTCTTTCTAAAATCGTCCTCTTTATTTCAGTGTATTTAATCGGTCCTACCGTCATTAGCACTCTTTCCCGACGAGAACTAAAGCCGGGGCTAGACCGGGACGCCGTTGCGGTTTACGTCGAACCAGGTGCCTGCCAGAAAGGTTAATTTTAACGAATTCAACGAAGCAAGAGAGGTCGGAGTTTAACAGGATAAGCTAATTGTGGGGTATTGGCTAAGAAGTCGGGAGAAATGAGGATGTGGTGACGAGAAGCGAGAGCGGCATGGAAAGAGAGACGGAGAAAGAAGGGATCTCTTCTCCCGACACTAGTCGAGGATCGTTAGCAGCCAGCAGGCGACTGGAATTATAATGCAGTTTCTTACCGGAGATCCGGGACGAGGATTCTGTTTTCCACGAGCTAGCCTTCGATCGAGACGAAAGGAGCGGCGAGCCGAGGAAAAGATATCACCGCCTGTGTCTTTCAGTCGTTGACCGTCTCAACATTGCACAGCTAACTAAATTCGGTGTTTATTTTTATATATAAAAACATGAGTAATAATTGTGTAAATAAAAAACCGGACGAAATTGCTATTATTGCAAACCGTTCGTACCATAATGTACTCATTTCCAAAAATAAATTAAGTTAAAATTATAGATGAATAATGTAGATTGATTTTACGTGTATGGATACTTTGACGGACATCCTGCGGATAAAGAGAGAAATAAAGACGAAGAATTCTCTCGGATATCATTAATCATTCGCAGAATCATCACTGAGCTATCCATTTGGAGGACGACGGGCATATAATAGATATCACGGTCGAAGGCCGTATACTTAGATGGCTTTATTTCCGGTATAACGCATGTGAACGTTAAAGCGAGCTCTTAAAGACGTCGAGATAAAAATATTTCGTTTATTTCTTCTGTTAAGAAAAGTGTAAAATATCGAAATTTTTAAAAACGTGATTAACAAAATATTTTTAATATGTAATCAAATAATAAGTTTAGTGCCGTGAGCGGTTTGCATCGAAGACAATAATTAACGCTAAATTCAATTATCTCTTTCTTGTTTATCTTTTAATAAAATTAAAGATTGGAAATCGCCGATTTGAGATTAATACGAACTAATATCGATGCAGGGAATAGATTGCAACAGATCCAAGTTAATTTATATCTGGGTCGAATATCTCGACGTAGTTCGAGTCACCAAAGTTATCTGTCATTCGGAAGCTTTCGGTCTTCAACCGGAAGACGGGGCGGGAGAACGAAGCGAACCTCCTCAATCGTCGCTTTATACCAGAGGATTAGATTAAGTCCGCCAAGAAAAATCTATCCAACCCCCCTAGGACGTCTCGCTACATTCCGAGGGAGCGGACGAGCTGGAAAAAAGAAAGCCAGCAATATGGCCGGTTGTCCTGACTCGGATCTCTCGCGAAAGATATCCAGCTTTCGCGAGAGGGATAGTCGACGGAAGGTCCAATGAAGAAACGACAAAGAAAAGAGGTTGAGTCTCCGAGTAAGAGGAGTGAAGAGAGGAAGGCATATGGAGGGTACCACTATCCGTAGGTAACTCAATTTAGATCGAGTGCCGAGCATTTGTTACGGAGGCACGGATCTGCGCCTCGTCCTGGCCCCCGAGACACGGCACGTTTTTATTTCCTATTATTTATCTGGATAAATAAGTCAGTGGCAACTCCCTCAGCTTGGACTGTCGGTATCTTTTATTATCGAGGAGATTCCATCATGAAGATTTACGGAACAATGATCGAAGTGGGTTTAGTACGACCGAAACGTTGGACGGAGAGGCTACATAATTATCGGCCACTTGAGTTAGAAGTTACTTATAAGATAGTTATTTGTAATAAATAAAATGAGATATTTACTTGTAATCTGTTCGGAGCTAATGTCGATTTTCTACGAATTTTTTATGGCATTGCAGAATATTTCCTTCCTTTCCTAAACGAAACGGTAGCTTGTCACAAAATTGATAAATATATATAAGACATACATACATGTCCAATTTTCAATTTAACATACATTTCCAATTTTCTATATAAAAATGTAAATAAAGTTTAATCATGGAACTAAGAATAATTACGAATGTACGCTTGCATTATTTTCATTTATTAAAAATAATTATCAATATTTCTGTAGGATCAAATTCTTTAAACGTTTAATATTTATTTGCCAGTTGCTCGCACAAGAAAAGAGTTAAATAATATAGATATATTCCTAAAAATGATACATGTATCATGCGGCGTGTTTGATACGGCACATTTTAGGTCGCTCGGCATACACGAGTGCGGTTGAATATGGAAGTAGTAAGCAGAGCATAATTACAATGAGCCGAAATTACTAAATGCGCCCAAAACGTTTAACGAGGGAACGGTGTTTCAGCATCGGCGAATCCGCGTCGTGTGTTTTTGTCACGTGAAATTAACGCGCGCGCTCGTGGATCCAAATGGTAATACCCGACAACGACAACGACAACGGCAACGACAACGACAACGACGACGACGTCGTCGGCGACGATGTCGACGGCGGGGTTAAAGGTGGCGGACGCGAGTTACATGCGTATAATAATCATTACGAGCCGCAAATGCTCGGCCCTCTAGATCCGGCGTACATATAGAGCGGTGCATAGAAACGGTTGCGACAGCCATGAGAGAGCGAGAGAAAGACAGACGGGGAAGAGGGTGAAAGGAGCGGAGATGAGAGCGTGAGATGGCATATTCGGCAAGGATTAACCGCAGAATGTCGGTGCTGTTTACGATCAGCTCGATACATCCCGCGAGCCACGCCGCGGATAATTAATTCCGCGAGCCGAGCGATAACTTTTTTAATTAGTAACACGCGCCGGCGGAAACGTCGTAAGTAATACCGGAAGTCGGACGACAGGACGGTTATCGCCCGACGCAGACTCTCTGGACGAGACTCTCATGAATGTTGTCGACGCGGACGGTATAATTATGCTTTTTTTTAGCATATGATAATTTCCAGAGAAGAGCTGCGTTAAAACTTGGCGGGTCTTCGTCGCTTTATCGTTCTGACGCGTACTGTTCGTTTCCGGATTCGTTGCTCGATGTCGACTCCACTGCCGTCGAGTTTCAGGAAATTATTCCCTTATGTTATTCTGCCGACATTTAGGAAATTATCTCCCACCGAGTAAAAAATAAAAACTGATTCTCTCTCGCTGTGTTATTGTGCTGAAGATTGCGTAAAATTTGGCACGTTTACAATTCAGTTGCCGATCACATTTATTTAATTATTTCACAATTATCAAATGTTCTTCGTTAATTAAATTGTTTGTTAATTAAATCTTTCTTTTAATAGAAATGTGTTTAGCGTTCTTTTTCTAAGAATATTAAATTTTTCTAAGAAAGAAAAATTAAAAAAAGAAATTCAAGTACGTTAATTTCCAATATTTAAAATGCAATCAAAATGTGAATGCGTATAAGTTCTACAAAAGGGACCCAAGTGATAGCAGGAAAAGATCGTACGTAGGGAAGTCGATTTTCAAAAAGTTGCCAGCCGAAGACCGGAAGGTCCTCGATGGCGAACGCAAATGGGGTGGGTCAAAGAGGGTAGTTCGCTTCATTGTTTCCGCGGTGTAAAAGGTAGGCTAACAGCGAGGCTAGCGCGAGGGAGGCTGTATCAAGGGTTGAGAGCGACAAGCCCGAAAGAGTGAGAGAGAAAGAAAGAGAGCGGTGGAGGGTTGAAACGGGGTAGGGGCCTCGAGCGATGCCGGGGGTGCTCCGCAAGTGTAAATGCCAAGTGAACAGTTCGAGTGAACAGCCCTTCAGTACTCGCGGTGGCTCTCGACCTTTATAATCCGGGCATAATTACTGGGCGGACGGTAACGACGGCGGTGGCGGCACCCGGCCGCTGCCATACACGAGAGATTAATTGTTATTAATTATTTTCCCGCGGTGGGTAATTGCGTCATCGTAGTGCCACCGCCAGCGAGTATGTGGGCCTCGCCCGTTCAACAATGAGACGGTAACCGGCAATTCTCTTCACAGGCCCGGCCGGAAGCGGACGCTCGAAAAACTGCAATCACCCATGCACCCCCGCGGACAGGCCTCCTACCGGAGTGGTGGACTCTTTCAAACGCTGCACTTCTTGGCCACAGACGATTCGGCTCGAGTGCCATACCGAGTTCCCACCGGATTCTTTTTGACGCCTATTCTCGGATTTCTGTTTGAGATTGTACTGAGGGCTCTCCGCGCAGCCCGATTTCGCCAATGACCTGCTTGCATTATTCGGAGATTTCGGATATGACAATTTCTAGATTAGAGTAGCTTTCTTCTTTTTATCGATTTTCATCGAATACTTGATAGTCGTAAATAAGAAAACGATTAACATTTCGTGTTATAAAATTTTGCTCAAGAGAAATATATAAAAAAGAACTATTACATATTTTATATTAAACTTTCGCACTGATCAACAGTAGATTAATCTTTTATGATATACAAAGCAAGATTATATTATTATATACAAATATAATTTTAAAACTGATATAACGCACGCGATTCATAAATCTATAACTTCTATAACAGTGTTATAACATAACGGGTTTAAAAAGAGACAAATAATTATCTATATAAAATAAATAATGCCGATAATTATCCTGTTAACTTAAAGCTTTCATTGCACATTGGTGGCATTTAAGGTATACAAGTATACATCTCTATCGAAGGGCACTTTATCCGTCAGCTGGAGATATATCGTTTAGGATACCGCAAGAGACCGTGTCTCTTTCTCTCTCGCGTGACACTAATCGCTTACGACGTCGTTTCACTAACGGCGGTCAGCGCAATAGCACTTTCGTTAGTACGACCATTGCTTCTTGGGGAACGGCAAGACGGGCCGCGACATCCGAGGCGGAGGGTATATCGAATCAAAAGAGATCTTGTTGTTTGTGACTGAAGTGGGTGCAATATTCCGAGCGCGTCCTTCAACGGTTAGCCCTGCCAGGGTTCTGTGTGTATCGGCTCGACTTGCTCCAGAGGGAACGTGTAGGATTTAAGGGTACTCCGGGCGTCATAGGGAGTGAGCTACGTTAGATACCAAAACGACAGGGTTCACGCGTTACTTCCTCGGCTAATTTATGAATGCAAGCCACAACAGCGCTACAATTCCGACGTATTTTACATGTTGTACAAAATATTTAATTATTGTTCTTCGGTAGAAACAACCAAGTAATTTTCTCCTAAGAATAATTATTACTCTAATTAAAATGTAAACGTTTATTACTTGATAATAATTATGTATTTTATTAGATATAAAGCTAAGTATCCGAGAACTAACATGAGAAAGTAAATTTTTTTAAATCAGTACTTTGTTCATCATCTTTTTCAATAATCATAACCAATCATATGATCACAGCAAGTACGAAATATATTCGATCATATCTATGATTTCAACAGATGTTGCACATGAAGTATGTCATAATACGAAAGCAGAACTTGACGATCTAGACCCGAGGGAGACGCGCGTGAGCTTTCAGCTAGGCTAGGTAGACAAACGCAAGTCGAGAAACCCCAGCAGTAACAGCGGCAAGGGATGGAATGTGCTCTCTCCGACGAAACGTAAAAGAGAAAAGGGGTGGGGGAGAAAGATAACACACGAGACGCGGCGTAAGAAAGAGACAGACTCAGCGTGAGGAGTCTCACACGTGGACGAGGAAAGAGTGCGAGAGAGCGAGAGAGAGCGCGAGAGAGGGACAGAGACAGGGGGAGAGGGAGTAGAAACACGGGGTGGAGTTTGGTCGACCGAGGCTGTCCGCAATTAAAATAATTCCCTTTCTGCCTGCAGCCGAGCGGAAAGAACTTACCAGCACCCTCCCGCGGGTACCCCCGGGGTGCTGCCCTCCTCCTTCATCCCCTCCCTCCCTCTCTCTCCTCCATCTCCTGCCGTTGCTCGTTTCTGGACCGTCGTCCTCCTGCACCCCGTGCCTCCTGACGCATCCCTTAGCGCCGCGCTGGTAAGCATAGCTATTTTAATTGTGTCGTCCTCCGGCGGGATGACCGGTCCGCGCGGGACGGCGCGGAATGAACGCGCACCCTCTTGCGGAAACCCGGAGATCGGACAAAAGGCAGAGTATGTGGCCACATTATTATGCCTCGCTCGCGAGAATTGCGATGGGGGGACGGGGTGATTGCATCAGCGGAATAAGGGACACTAGGTGTAATCTTCCGCAGTCGCTGGAGTGCGGAATCTCGCCCGGGAAGATGACATTCTAGTTCTTGTCGCTCTGGATTTCGGTAACATAGTCATGCAAGATATAGATATAAATGGCGAAAATAATAATTGTCTTCCTACTATTTCTCTTCTCTTTCTATTGTATGTAAAAAGTATAACATATTACAAAAAGCTATGTAATTATAATTATAATTAGCAATCTTTATATATAAAATATAAGAGACGTCCAAATAAAACATAGACTATAGCTGCTCGAGTAAAGTGTAATTTAAGACAGCATAAGAATATGTACGCAGATAAATATACATATCACGCTATTACTGATAGTGTTATATATAGATAGCCTTCACATTTAGGCACGTGTCCTATCTTTAGTGACATCAATGTTCACGATGCAGAAACCCGAGTCTATGTTTTATTTGAATGACCCCTATATATTTCATTTTTTAAATTAAATATCGATTGATTTCAACTTTATTTTAATCTTACGACAAACTTCATGAAATATATACCATATTTATGAAACTTTATTAAAAGTCGGATGTTTCGTATCTTTTACCAAGTGTGTATATTTTACGCGCCCGAGGACATACTTACGCAGATCGTGTACGTAGATTTCAGAGCTGAGACAGCGCAAAAAGCGAATCAAACAGAGAAAGAGAGAGATACAGATTCTGACATGTAGAAGACAATCTCGAAGAAAGGAGTCGGTCTCGTGTTTCAAACGACGTTTCTTTTCGTTCATAGCAACCACTGAAATTTTATACGCGCCCGGTGTATCTCTTCGCAATTACGATTCTCCGTTGCGAAAATGGACGCGTCTCGTAAACGTTCAGCGACGTTTCTCTCTTTCTTTCTGGCAATAGAATAAACGTGCGTTGAGTAGTCGTGACGTCTGGTAAAAAAGCAAAAAAATTCTCACAAGACGATGGCGGCGGCGAATGTGAAGAGCGATACCATAGACCACGACGAGCGATGCGCGAGAGGGTTTTATCGCGCTCAGGTGGCTGTCGCGAACGCGAGCGCGGTTGAGATTAATCCGAGCGAGGTTAACCGCGGTTAAGCCCACTCAAAAGCGACCGTGAAATGTGCCGTTGGCTCGCAAATTCACAACGGGCCATTCTGTTTGCGCCCGCTTTTCACGGTCGGCGACGACTGTCAGTCGACTACTCTCTCCCTTGCACCGAAATCAACGAGGTATTATTTTTTCCCTGTGTCCTCGCAGAAATAGATGGATGTTGAGAGTTCACAGCATTCTTTTTGTCTCAAAAGAATTTTCGACACGCGAGAGATAGCGAAGGAGAGAAGCTGAAGGCAGACGTACATACATAAATATAAAGAGTTCCCGATCTTTTAAATAATAAATTCAAACGCGATGCTAGCGATTGCGAAAAAGGAGTCTTTCTAAATATTTAAGATATCTTTTGCCTTTCACGTAGTACATAAATTTTATATAAAAACAAATTTATGGATTTAACATCATGGAACTTTCCGATAATTCTATAATCTCTTATATTTTGAATAATTTCTTATATTCTACATATTTTGACATAATACTGAACTTACATAATACTGAATATCGAAGAGTTGGTTGATCGAGTATTGCGAACAAAATAATAAAATGTCTTTTTCGATTAATTGTCTTTTTTAGTTTCTTAATGGATAATCAATTACATAATAGTGACTGTAAATTTATAATAGAAAAATCAGTTTTAAATGGAATTTCTGAATAAAAAATTGCAATGTTTTTGGTACACCTTGTATATCTCGCACTCTTTTAATACTTCGCGAAACGATACGTAAGATTCGGTTTTAATTCGCCTTAAGCATGCACATCTACGTCAAAGTTCCGAAGACGCATCTGCCTCGCAGCATCCGTTTGAAAGAAAAGAGTGGGAGGCACGTCATCAGCTCGTTACGCGCCAATTAAATGCGTGCAGCTGGCCTGCCAAAGATATTAGAAGCATCCGAGCGAGCTCGGCCGAGGCCGAGCAAAAATAAGTAATTAGAAATACCGCATGGGTAATATACGGTGCAATTAAGACCGAAAGAGGGCCACCTAGCTAACGCGGGCAACACAGCGCTCTCTTCACCCTCGCCGTGCCGTGTACCCTACCTCCCTTCGCGAGCTTCCGCGGGAGCTGCTGCTGTTGCTGGTGGTGGTGCGCCGTGCAAAGGGGGGTGGAGCCTCACCCGGATGCGGATTCATAATTAAACACGCCCTTAAAACAAAATCATTACGGCTGTGTCGGCCTGGGCGGTTTCCACTCGTCCTCTCGTCCACCCCCTCTCATCCTCCTCACATATCCTCTTGCCCTCTAACCACCTCCCTACTCGCGGCAGGTAGGTGAGTCTCGCTCAAGTGGGTGGAAAAGGGGCAGAGAACGAGAGGAACAGATAGACACGAGAGAGACGTGCCGAAGGGACGCCCGGCTAGGATGCCCCGGAATAACACGCGCGGCCGGGACAGCGCGGAAAAGGGAGAGCGGGAGGGATGATTTTGTCGATGTCCTCTACCGCGCGCGTTCCTCCACTATGCGTCTTCGCGGATACTTGGACACGCGCGTTGAGAACACGTATACGGTTACAGGAGCGGGTGCAGTACATTCGTAAGCTCACGCGCCGCGCCGGTAACAAGTAGAGGGAGAATCGGAGAACAGCCGACGTAAACCTACATCACACACCACCGCCGTTTGCCCCTCTAGCCCCCTGAGTAACTTGCATCGACTGGGGTGGGTCGTGCGGTTCCGCGAGCGCCCGCGGGTCGTGCACGCCTCCGCCGAGAAGCCTAATTCGAAGCGCAACCTGACCAGAATCCGCGGCTAGGTTCTCACTAGATTTTCTTCGAGTCGCGTCGATTCGCTCCTCGGGATACGTAATTAGGACTTGGCGAATCTAACGAACGGTAGTTCGTTTCTCTTCCGTCTCTTCTCTGTTGACATAGTAAAATAAAGTTTCTAGAACTCTGCTTTAGTCGTTAACTTAGATGATGTCTGACTAAAACAAATCTAAATCAGAATTTGTTCATATTAACGTATAATGCACATTGAAAAATGAAAATTATCTATAATATTTAAAATATTTTATATTTGATTAATATATAAATTATCTGATATTTAATTATCCTATATTATTATAGAAATAGCTGTGTTAGCTTATCGTGAGTTTTAACTTAGAAGCGATATAGATGATTAATTACACAATTTTAGATTTTATTACATATACAACCTTTAGATAAGAAAACTTAGGTATAATAAGTAATTTTATAATTATGATATACACTTGAATAAATAATATAAATCTTATCAATGGGGTGTAATACGACGTATCAAAAAGCGTACATTAAAAACGGACATTATAAACGTAGATCCTATCTAAATAGAGAATTTCGGTCTAAATGGTGGGAAAACCGCAAATCCACGCAACACAGCTACGCTGCCAACGAAAATTCCGCAAACAAAATTTTTCATACAAAAACTCCAATCCCCGGGGGCACGTATCCGCGTGATGTATTTACAAAATGCACAAAGGACCCAGGGTTTCTATTTCCTCGGGAGCGCGCGGCGTACGTCGTTGGTGCCGACGCCGCGGTCGAGATAGTAGCGGAGCCAGGATTCGTTCCAATCGTAAATTTCATCCCCACTACAGAGGGGTAGCATCGTAGCGGCGCTACGTACTCGACTGGCTGTCGAGCAAGTGGATTCACCGAGTCGTACAAAACGCCGGACTAGCGCTTCGAAACGAGAGAGAGTGCCCATCTCTCCCTCCCGCAGGTAAGGTGAGGCAGGGACAGCGCGGGGATTGAATGAGGCGATGCCGTCGCCGAAGCCGGGGGTAGTGGAGGCGCAACTACTTTGGTCCCGTAGGGGTGGAAACGGCCGTCGTCGTTGCCGCTGCCGCTGCCGCCGCCGCCGCCGCCGCCACCACCGGTTCTGCACACCTCACCCCGCGATGGTTAGGACGGGGGTTGGGCGTGCGAACCCGACGAGGCATCCCGGGATTCGAACTGGTACCACCCACAAGGTCCATCGCGCCGGTCCGGCCGCCCCCCGCGCTATTTTCTCTCTCGCGACGCTACGTAACGAACGGAAGTCCTTTCCCCCCTCTTTTCTGACCTGCCGTCATCGTTCCCCTCACCGGTACCATCGGCCAGTCATCGAGTGGCCCTCCCGGATTCGTTAAGCTTAAGAAGGCCCAGCTGCATGCGCAATGCACCTTGCATCTTTGCGAAGATGCGAAGATGGAATCTTTTGAAATCTGGGATGCAGATATTTTTTACTCTGTGACGTTTCGCAAATTGTATAATTCTTAATGAAGTAAGGCAATTGTGGCAGGATTGCTGTATATAAGAAGACGTGATCAGTTACATAACTTCAATGATCAATAGAGTGCTATTTTTCTCGATATTTTCGATTATTTACTGAAAACTGGAATGCAAATTGGAAACTTTTTTCTTTCACTTTACCTTATTAGAAAAATGCTTCGCAAATAAAGAACTTGTTCAGTTGATCAGTTTCATTCTAATCTTAGCTATTGCAAAATCTAGCATGCACTGTGCAAAATTTGACAGAAAGGTTGCATTCTTCTGAAGTTTGTAGTATCACGTCGTCCGTTTGTCACTTCGCTTATTGTCAGAGGCAGAAGAGGATTAAGAAGAAGAAAAAGAAGCAAGAGCAGTAGTAGATGCAGTTGGAAGAAGGCGAAAAGCAACGAAATGAAACGTTCGCAAACGAGTCACGATCCCCTAATTAGGGGACTAAATACCGCTGACGTTTTTTGCCGTTGCAATATTATCATATTTAGTATGCGCACTTAGGAAGCCGGCTTAAATAAGCCCCGGGACCGGGCGAGCTCGGAAACTCCGCGCCGGGCGAGAGCACGAAGTGCAATAAGTTCCGCTGGTCGAGCTGCACGTCGTATATCTGCAGGAGCTTTAAACTGGTCCACGTGCTGGCGTTTCTCGAGAGAAAGAGAGAGCATGGATTCTCGAGGGAATCGTGCAAACTCTCAGAAAAATAATGCCTTTTGTCGGGATCGAAGAGCGACTTCGACTATTCTCGATCAGACGAATCGCAGCCGATGTTACTTCAGCCTTCGATTTCTGGCTACGACCGGCGTTGAAATCTCCTCTCTATCACCGCCGCGAATCGCAACTGTATTTCCGGCTGTTTCGACATTCTCGAATCAGGCATCAACGTGAGAGAAAATGCGCTGACATTATAAATGTACGATAGAATGTAAGCGGTGTTGATATATTAAAAATGATATTTATATCCGTTCAATTAGAATGCAATTGTAAAATGACCGTACAAAATTTGCGATCGTCTACGGAGAATCGATTTATGAGAAGTGGCGGGGTCAAAGGACGAAGATAAGGAGAGGGATTATCAAGTCACGTCAAGCTGGCATTCTTGGTGGAGGTGTCACAGGGTGGTGTTGGCGAAGATGGTTAAGAAAAGTTTTGGTAACAAGAGAGAGAGAGAGAGAGAGAGAGAGAGAGAAAAGGTCGAACGATGAACGGGACGGAAGGAGGGAGAGAGAAGCACCAGCAGGCTACGAGAGGTTCTAATTTACCGGGACGCAGGGACTTTGCGTCTGAGGCTGGAGCTAACTGCTAATTTAAGGGTTAATTCCTTGGGAGACAAGTTGGCAGAGTTACGGCGAAAATATTCATAGCATTATGCATATGCTTAGGCGGACGAGGACGTCGCTAATAAAAATTAAAAAGTCTAATTGCGAAAGAGTTGTCTTAGCGGCATTAAGACTCGTATCAATTTCTTCGCTTTCCCGGAGTCGCGAAGCAAGCATCGAGCTTTCTCCGTTATTGTCGGAAGTTATAGTTTCATTTACCGCTAGAGCAATTCACTTGATATAATGGTATCTGTCAGTGTAATTGTTCCCGACTTTGTTTATTTTAATTGAAAACATTAAAATTATAAGAAAGCAAACGTTTTAAATTTTCATAAATGCCTCATCACGAAATAAATAACTTTTATATAAAAGAATATATCGTTCAATATTTTAATTACCATTCAAAAATAAATTATATAAATATGTTAGATGCACGAAATTTAATAAATTACTGCTTTGAAGCAACTGTATAGAGATACGACTCAAAGCGGAATTGAAGAAAACTTCCTGCGCGTTCGCGTTTAAATTTCAATCGGAACTAATAAAATATTCCTTCCTTAAATATCTCTTCCCATCGAAGAAGAGACGCACCCTCGATGCCCAAATCGTCTTTCGTCTGCATCGTCGCTTTCGTAATTTGATTTTCGCCTCGGGCGACAAAGGGCCATTGCAATTTCGTACTTTGACTTTTCTGCCCCGCGATATTTCCGCCTCACGTTCGGCGACATATTGAATTGGCAATTGTATGCGCAGAATGGAGAAGCGCAACAGGAATGACGGAAAGAAGTCTCTTGCGTGGGTGGAAATGGTACTCGGGGGTGATCTTACAATGAAATACACTCACCTCTTCTGTTACTGTCGCGATTTGCTTCCGCTGCTCCCGGAGATCGGAATTGAAAAATGGAGAGATTTTGATATCACTTCGATATTTCTATATAAAAGTCCAAACATATATAATATATTCACATTTCTGAAGACATAAAACGCAGATGTGCGGATCTTTTCT
Source organism: Temnothorax nylanderi (assembly GCF_030848795.1). NCBI lineage: Eukaryota > Metazoa > Arthropoda > Insecta > Hymenoptera > Formicidae > Temnothorax > Temnothorax nylanderi. Next base: position 1,212,498 of record NW_027249069.1, on the reverse strand, counting down.
AAATTCATAAATTCTACTCACGTATATTATGTCAAGCAACGTATATTATGAAGAATAATTATGTAATACTTCAAAGTTCAAAATGTTGCAGTGTAATGCTGATAAATAAATTCTATTTAGTAGAAATTGTTTAACATCATATTGCATCTACGATGTAATAATTTGTTTATTGTCTATGGGAATAAAAATTGCCGTAACATTCCAGTTACAGGTTTATAAAAATATCTCGTCTAAGTAGCAAGGATTTCATACATTGTACGCATAACGGGAAGTGTCATACGTAAAGGTACATGTGCACGGGCGTAACAAAAATAATTAATTTAATAAATAATTTCTCGCTCTTGCGATTATTTCTTGCGCCATTAAATGCTTGATGAATCTTTCATACACACGATGTTAATTTAAAAGCTGCGTGATGTCGTTTGCACTTCGTAACTTTCGTCGCTACGTCGGTGTGGCTGCGCTTGTGGTGAGTAAAAAAGTCGCACGAGGGTTGAAAAGCCCGACAGGAGCCTGACAGTCGGATTTGTACATTTTAAGTAGTAAGCCGGCTCTGTTCCGCTTTCCTTCGGTCCCTTATTTCGCGCGATAAATAAGGTCGTAACTCCGCAGCGAGGGCGATAATTAAATCGAGACATTTCGAGCGTTTACCAAGTTTTTTTTTCGTTTCCGAGAAGAATTGAACGATGTCAACCGAAGATGAATACTTAAATAACAGTACGCTAAGTGTCATTCGCCGCATATTCATCGAGCCATCTAACAAGGATAAGAAATATTCACAAAGAATCAAATGCGATTACTTTGTATTTTTAATGCGCGATGTCTGCATTTTGAAAGATACAGTTATCTGGCAACAATTATTAGTTATTGGCAATAATTTACCAACGTTTAAAAAATAATATAAAGTAACGAAAGAAATGTAATTAAAATATACATTCTAATTTTAATATCTGATTATAGTATTTATTTCTTGTTATTAATATGCAAGCCTCTCTCTATTTATTCAAATAAAAATTTTTTAATTTCTCTTTCCTATTTATGTTTCTCAGAAAAGTAGTACATTAGCTAAGCTGGCGATCAAAGCTGTGTCCAATATGACAACGGTATTACAGACTATCATTTCCTGGTGGCACTAAGTGGAGTACGTGGATATCGTTGTCGTTAAAGCAGCCGAGTTACAATATGCCACTCCCTTTCTTGGTTGTCGAAGGACCACGTTCGTCGAGGCGAGAGGGGTGCTTGTAAAAATAAAGGAAATTTATTTGCGTAATTTGAGCGGAAGCCGAGAGAGCTCGCATTCTGCGCGATCACGTCTCTTCTTCTCGCGCCTTCGCCATCGCCATCGCCCTCGCCGTCATCACCGACCTAGTCGACACCGGTGGTACAGTGCCGCGGAGAATGGCAATATAGTTTCCCTAATGGCGCTTAAAAATCTTGAGAGGATGATATTAAGAATGTGACTACCGACGCTCGGATCTATGGAAGAAACGTGAGACAGAGACAATGGACAAAACAAGTACTTTGGCTTTATTGATTTCTGTGACTTTATAATAAATTATCAGAAAAGAGATGGTAAAATATTTATTAATCAATTTTATACTTATATATATTTGTGATTTTGAATTAGAGTTCTAAGAATCAAAGAATTTTCTGAATATTTCACGATTATCATTCCGAGAAATATTATCACACGTTATGTATTTACTACCATTTATACAATAAAAAATTGATAATTGTAGAAGGAAAAGTGGATTCGATTTTTAATTACTTGCAAAGAGAAACGAGTTAAATACGCAACGAAATAGTCGCCGGTACCATCAGCACCCTTTCTAACGAGTGGCAATATAGTTTCCTTAATGGCACTTAAAAAAATCTTAAAAAGACGATATTAAGAATGTGACTACGACGGAAGAGAGTCGGGGGGGGGGGAGATGGGAGACACGAGAGGACATCCAAGGTGGAGGATAGGCCGGAGGTGGTTACGAGGGTGGGAGTTAGCAGCCGTGGTTAATCGCCGTAAGACAACCGGAGAAATGAGCGAACAGTAACGCGGGGGTGGCCTGTTTCCCTCCCCGAGGAGTCCACGTAGAGGCGGGATTGGGGTGGAATTTAAAGAAGTGTCGAGTGGCACACGGCGCGGAGTAAGGTGGAAAAAAACGCGAAGAAATTAAAGATGAACCTTCAGTGAAATGGGGCGTGAGTTTATAAGGACTCCCCGCTTCTCGAGGCACTTGTGCTACAACGCGTTTTATATCAGGGATGAATGTCATTTCGTTGGCTCGATCGAGCCGCACCGTGGAAATAAAACTTTTTTATACGCCTGCAAGAGAACGTGCGAGACTGACATCGGTCGTCGTGCGTTAAAATCATATGCCATGTTGAGAGTGATGTTACATATAATTGAGCATTATTGCAGATACTATTTTAATAAATAAGCCAAAGTAAATAATAGTAATATTATTATTATTATTATATTATTGTCGATGTAACCTGCAAGAAATTTAATATATCGACATTCTTGATTATGCTAAGAATGAAAAAAGAGAAAACAAATTCATAGGCATTTAGTTCCCTAAAAGTAAGAGTTAATATTTTTTAATTTTATTATATTATCGCGCGCGCATGTGTATTCACTGGTGTGAGGCTACAGTGAATCTTCGTAAAGTAAGATAGCAACGGTATCTCCTGAATACAAAATATCAATCAGCTGCAGGGGTAGCTTGCGCAAGAAAAATACTTGGTAATTACGGTAGACTCCCTGCACCACGGGGCGACCCCAATCAGCGAGTAAATACAGTCGTAGTCACAACTTCACGAGGAGATTTCGATTTTCTTTAAAAGCGCTGCACCACTTAAAGAAAGACACCCCATTTCTCACAGCGGTCCACGAAATCTCGCACATTTTTCACACTGTAATTTCTTAAATGTATCTTCGAATGACTTGGAGCGTGTCGTTCGCCCGCTTGTTTGTAAACCACGTATTACCGCACGTAGAAAACCGACGCGTGGCGGCGACACGGTTAATTCCGGCCTTATATGTTTTCATCCCGACGAAACGGTAAGATATTCCGGTCATAACGTTCGGCGTTCATTTTTCTTTCGCCCGCGTCCCCTTCGAGGTCAGAAAATCCACGTCCGACCCGACCCGTGCAAGGGAGCGCGGTATTATAACGAATCCTCGCGGAAATTAAAGGAAGGACCTTTATGTATTCTCCCGAGAATTCATACGTAGCCGGTTAATTACGAAATTCAAATTAACGCGAAAAATAGCGGCAGATCCGACGTGGGGTCCGACGGTTTTTAAGGATCTCTCCCTTTTTAAGGCTACAGACTCGCCTACTTATTACGTTTCCTCAGTGGCTCGTGCACTGGCCTAGCAGTCCGTTATTTACCTACTCGAGGTTTTAATTACCTACCCCCCGGCTCTCTACGGCGGACAGAAAAGTAATCTTGAAAGTATGTGAAAGCGGCCGGTGAATTCACACAGGAGAACAAAGTAGGTATATCGGTATGAACCAACCCTATCCCTTAATGAATACGTGTGTGAGTGTATAGTTAAGAAATATACTTTTGCTCGCGAATTCAACATCCGTTCTTACACTAGAAGTGTATTTAATATGCATATTTTTGTGCATATTAATATTAATGATCAAAGATGTTTCCAGACTATTAGAGCATCAGCAATCTTACTTTCTTTTATCACACTATAAATTTTATTGTTTTAATATAAAACTAATATTAATCCTTTTGTCGTTAAAACAGTGTCCAGTTAAATTATCAGAAAAATGAATTATTGTAATATTAAGATATTTAATAAAATATTATTACAGAAAAATATTTCTTTTTATCAAAAGTCTAAATAATTATTAAATCAATCAAATATGCATTAGCTTACTCTTAACTATTTTGTAATTTAACACTAGAACTATTGACGATTAACATATATATCTGTCTCTATTCCATATATATATTTTTTAATAAAATTAATTAATCATTTACGTATTGTAACAAAAAGTCACAAAAAATCTCAGAAAATGCATCGTTATTTTAATAAAAAATTACAAGTTACAAAATAAATTATAAAAATTATGAAGCAGTCATTTTTACTGCTTTGGTAGTTTTAATGTTAATAACAACCATCATACGTTGCATGTAACAGGATCTAGCCAATAAGTTTCTGTTTTTCTTCTGGTACCTTCCTGTTTTCGCCATGTGTGGAAACTACCTAAATACGACCGCACCATCCGCACAACAAAGTCTCTAGCGATTCGCATAAATCGCGCATACGCCATAACCGTTTCCAATCGTAAGGCACAAACGGCACGGGCGTTTCGAGCGAGAAGTCGCATAAACGAGCCAGTCGGGGCCGGGGAAGAGGAAGAGAGGCAATAATACTTGTTTGTCCAAATGCATGCAGCAACCGCGGTGAAAACCGATGCTGATGCCCTCGCAGACGCGATACCGTGCTGTATCGGAGTTACGAGCGACATAAAAAGTTACAGTTACATTATAATAAGCTAGCCGGCGGCGTACGCGGCGCGAGAACCGCGCGAAAAAGGGGAGAACGACTCCGGCGAGTTTATACGTCACCGTGGATGTAAATTCGCGCGAGGGCACCAGAAGTCCGCGATATATCGTGGCGTAAAAGCGAAAGTCCCGATTATTGGCGCGTTTAAAGGCTCGTAACGGCGGCGCGAGTTTCACCGTCGAAGAACGCGAAAAGCGCGAGAGATTTTCGCTGTTAACGGAAGCAAAGCTAATCCTGATGTGGGTGCAGTACGTTCCTATGCTTTTATTTGCGATTTGTTTAGCATTCGATTTGTTCATTGCAAACAAACAGATCTGACGAATATAAATATGTTATTTCTTTAAGTGATAGGTATCCTAAATTTAAATAAAAACTTCAAAATAATTTTAAATAATTGTAAAAAAAATATTAAAATTCTACTTATACAGGGTAAAGTTTGCTATAAGATTTATATATTTTCTATTACTACGGATATCAACGCGAAGATCTCACTTTATGATTACGGTTGTATCGGCTAATCCTGATAATATATATGTACACTACGATAAGAACGGTATAGTTACGGCAATCAACGCGATATGGTGAACGGCCGTTGCGCATTTTCGCCGGGCGTACAGCCGCGCGTAATATAAAGCGGCCGTTCGGCGAGACGAAGTCGGAATAAACGGAAATTACCGGGGCCATCTTGTAATTATACGGCTAATAGGAAGGTAATTTAGTGTCTCGAACTCGAGTTACCAGCGCGGCGGCGGCGTCGGCGGCCGCCGGTAGCCCGCGTCGGCGGCGGCCTTCGCGGAAAATTAAAATAATAAACGGCATCGTTAGGATTCATCATCTGATTTTAATTTCCATTCCGAAATGATTGCGCATTATCTCCGGGGCCGCCCCGTAACACCGTTTCTGGATTTACTGCTCGAGGGCCATGCCAGACGTTCGCCCGGTTCACTCGTTCCTTCCTCCATCCACTTCAATTTCGTCCTCTTCTTATTCTTTTAGCGTTTCCTGCCGCCTCGTGTCGTCCCCCTTCGGCAATTTAATACCGCGACGGCGAGAGCTGAATGCTTGACACGAAGTTCGATCAAACTTGTGACGTTTCGTCTTGATCGAAATGTTAATCGAGGTGGAATTCCATTACATGCGATTTGAATGATAAAATCATAAGACTTTCTCTCTTTCTCTCCCCGCGCTACTTATCGTATCTGTTATTTTAAACTGAGAATATTATAATAATAAAAGTTTTAGGCTTTAGTTTTAGGCTCACAAATTGCCATCCACATTGGATATAAGCATGGAATGAGTGTGGGGTTCCTACTTGTATCTTCGTGTCTCATAAAACATATCAATAAATTAAAAGCTCGTTCGTTGTAGACCGTTGTCATACTCGCCGTTAGAGTCGTTGCGGCAGATTAAAAATTATACATTCATAAGTCGCTACTCTCTGTTTTGCGAATTATATGTTATCGCGTTTTTTTCCGCCAGTCGTCGCGTTAATTGCCTTACTAATTTTACTTATCGAAAAGATTAAAGATGAAGATACACGGTCAAAATAAAAAAAAAAAGAAAGTAATTCCTCTCTTCTCTTTCATAAATTGTTGTATTCTTTTCTTCAAACGTGTACGGTGGTCGATATTGAAAAAGTTCAGCGCGTTGTATTTCTAATAAAACTTGGGCGCAGAGTGACGTAGCCTTCTCAATAAACGTGTGTCAATAAAGCAGTCAACTTCGTCGACGACTTTGTCGCTATTATGACGGTTACACGGCTATTCGTTGGGCGTAGTCAACGTTTTATGATTCCAACGTGTAAAGTAACGCGCTTTATCCGGCAGGCTTTTTCGAGTCAGAGAGTAATGAAAGCGGTCGTTTCGGCTAACCATTTATCAATATTTCGGTATATTTATGCGGCGACATGAATATTTTAATGACATATTCCGCAGTCTCGATGGGGGTTTGAAATTTTCAACTGGAATATCAAGCGGCTTGTGTCCGCTTTGAAATTACGGAGTGAAATAAAATCGGTCGCTAATATTATTTACAGATACCGAAAGTACATTTATTTCTTTTATATAATTGACAAAATATTCTATATTCAAGTATTTTTTGAAAAGCTTATATCGTATTATTGATTAACAATAATAGCATTTAAAATTGAAGACAACGTGATCAATAAACTGACGTAAGAATACAAAATATTTATTTTTATTGTGACTAGACACTATAGACACTCGCTTCGCGCGAGTAATTTATTTCTTGGCATCATATATTCTTCAATTAAATATATATGTATGTAATTCGGAAAAACTTTATCAATTTTTGTCAATTAAATATTAACCTGCTTGATAACTATCAAAACATATGATGTTTGCGCTCGCGGCATGTAGTTATGAGACGATTCATGTTGGCACAAAAATTAACAATCAATTAGCATCGCGGAAAAGAAGCTTCAAAATAAATAACATCTCTTTTTTGAGAATGGTTATTATCGTTCTATTATTCTCCTTTCTTTACTACTGTGACAAAGAATAATAGTCGATGTTGTGTATATATTGGATAAAGATTTACAAATGAATAATTTTTCCTCGACTGGCCTATACTAAAGTTACCATTTTCAACACGTAACAGTAAAAAGTATAAACAAGAGTCTTCTCTTCGCAGCGGTGCCATTTCAAGCGGTCACTAGCCACTAGCGCTAATGATATATCTGGTCGCGTTACGTTGTCATGCGGAAAAAATATTTTAACGCCCCGTTTTTTTTTCCAACGAGGGCGATCAAAAACCTCGTCGCGGCGACAACGTACCACGCGAAAAAATTGCGGTCGACAATTTTTTTTTTCGGAAATTCCCCTATCATTCCTCGTTCGTTTCTACGAGCTGCGCGTTATCACGATCGTTACCGCGGCCGGGATACGCGGCCACGCATCAGACGATTTTGGAAAATAAAGTTTATCGCCTTCGCAGCCCGCGCTGGTACACGCTGCATAATAGGGTGTCCACCGACGAAACGTAGGAAGTATATTACCAACGCTGGCTCGCCGGTCGTAGGAGCTGACATAATTTTTATGCGCGCCCGCGTCAGCTTCGCGCGCGCCGACGAATACGGTGATGCTGGCGGACATGTTCCGGACCGGCAGAACAGAATTTCCTCGCGTTGACTTCTGATTTAACGCGTGTTCCTACGCGCGGGGTGTAATAACGCTTTGTCACATCAGGCGCGGGACTTAAATCAGAGCGCTCAAATGTACCCACGGCGCAACGACGAGCAGGACAGCTCTCGCAAATGCGTCGCAACTCGAGGAGAACGATGCATCATTTTTCATAGTTCTCTGCATTCATTCGAGGTATCGAGTGACAACGGTTTTCCTTTTTTTTTTTTAACAAAAATATTAAACTTTTAAAGTCGTTAACTGATGGCATAAATTTGCTTAATGTATACGATAAAATGTTTACGTTTGACTGTACGTTATAATAAATGTGAGTTTATATTCCATCCGAATTATTTAGTAATCGTATGCAAATCTGGTGGAGCAGGTAGAGGAAGGGATAAAAAAAAATGGAAAAAAATAACACCGTGAATATCGTTGTCGGAAACATAAACTTTCCTATCGGTGAGCGACTATCACGCGGCGGTACGACCGTAGCCTTCCGTGTCGGCCTCTAAATCTTCTCCTTTGCCGGCGTCGCGGCCGAGGATACGAAACTTCGGAATACCTCGAGAAAGGAGTCCGATTGTCTACGGTGTACGGTTAGGTAAGTGGCTAATTAACATTACAACTACCCGCTGGGAGTCCTCCGCCCCCGACGACGGCAACGGCAACGGCGACGACGATGCCATGGTTCCTCGCCGACGACGACTCCCGACTCTCGCGCGCTCGTAGTCGCGTAATTTAAGTGTGCCACCGAAGACACGGTTTCGCCGTGCGACGCCGGGCATTATCATGGTAATTTGTTAGAAACAAACATTATAATTCGAGAAGACCGCGGTGACGGGGCGCGAGAGAGGATGGCCGCTTTCGGGGGTGAGAAGTCGTCGGCAGGCGTCGGCCGCGGGGGTGGCCGAGTCGTCCGGAGAGAGAGCGGAGAGGCGGCGAGAGCTCCGAAGAAAGGGGGCCGCAACAAGGGGGTTGGCGCGAGAATCGCGGGCAAGGGTTGAGACTTGGTACCCAAGTTAAAGGCGTAAGATCCGCCGTGTTTTGGACAGTGTCCATTGTCTCGGGGTTATTTATTAGAGACGGCGCCGCTGGCTTTGCCCTCTTCTCCTCTTCCTCACGAAGAGCGGGCGAAGACCGAGCTAAGATGGCGCGTTACGCCATATAACGGCGCCGGGATTTATATCACGTTCCCTACTACCAAGACGCCATTATGCCACCGTCGTGGCCGGAACCCGACACCCCTTCATCCACCCTCTGCCGTGGCTATAGGTGTCCGGGGATCTTCTGTCCGCGAGTCCTCATCGCCGGTGATTCAATGGCGATTAAAGCGTTTCAAATGGGCTTTCGGCTGCCGAGCGATATGTATCGGACGTAAAATGGAAATAGCTCGGTAATTCTACGGACTCGCCCGGGAACATTCCGGGAATTACAATTTCATTGTTTCCATCGAGCTCTACGATCGAGTGAAGGACAGATGGCAGCTATAAAGACATTTCTTGCTTCTTTATGCGTGCGATTTTATTTCATTCATTATATTAGAGTTAAATTTTTTCTCGTCAGAAATAAATGTGAGAAATAAATGCATTTTCCACCAAATTAATTCCATTATAAAATATCAAAAGACTATCCTTATATCAGCAAAACCATAATTCTTATTGGTAAAATAATAAGTTTTTGCCCGTTAAATATTTTTACAAAGTTGACTTATTATTTTAGTTAGGTATAAGATTATCGTATCTAATTAAAAATATGAGTATATTTTCCGATAAGACAAGATACTAGATTTGATGTAGATTTCCTCGTCATATTGTATTTATAAATAAAAACTCGCGTATACAGAAGCATACATAAATAGTTATTGCTCAAGTTGGGATTTAAGAACGTTCGAGGAACGTTGCCCCGAACTGCGCGGAGAATTGCCGGAACGAAGAAAAGAGAGTGCGAGAAAGGGAAGGAGGTCGGATGGATATCTTCAGAAACGGAGGGTTGGTGACGGTGCGCGGGGGGTGAGAGCCCGAGCCACTAAAATCCGTGCCGCGCGCCACTTCCTGCGCGAGGTGGAGCCGTGGAATTATTAGATATGCAACCGCGACGGCTCGCCTCCTACGGGCATTATTAAACTTAGTTATGAATGCCCATTAAAACTGTAAAGGAAATGCATTAGCCCGCCAAGGCGTCCCGCGGATGACAAAGCCACCCCCCGCGGAACGAGAGCCATCCACTTTGCTCGACTCTCTCTTCCTCATTCGGAAGAGGCGATTCGATATGCTTGGCGATCGAGACAAGATCATTTTAGCAACGAAACGACATTGCTGAAAAATATTGTCAATTATCTCTATGTGATAAGAAAATAGCATATAGAGATGAGAAAGCATGTCTTGGAAAAATAATATAATTCCTTAATCATTGTAAGTTAAATCAAAATATTCAAATATCTCTGCATTAGAGACAAGAATATTTTCAATGTTGCTTCGCGAAAGAATTATTTGATAATCAAATAATTAGTTTTAAATAATTATCATTAATTAATTAGTGGCGTGACTAGATTTACAATTAGTTGCGACCAAAAAGGGTAGCATAAACAAAGTTATATCATACTTGGCGGATTAATTTACGAGCTCCAGAATTCGAAATTTCAATCAAGCTTGGCTATCTTCGCGACTGGTCCCGAGACGCATTGCGGCGAAGTTACGGTGGGCCAAAATCTGAAGGCGCCTTTAGATTATGGGTTTCAAGGGCTCGATGATTGCTCAGTTGTCGGCCGATGCGCGGAGACTCGAACGAACAGCCGGGTTACAAAGACACGGGGCACTATCGCTATCACAAGGGGCTGCTCCGTGAAGTCTCTGCGAGGGGTTATTAGCGCGGAATTATTGTCATTGCGGGAGCCTCGCAGCCCTTTCACCGCTCATAGGCTATACACGCGGCGATAATGGAGGCCGACGGGTGCGCGCCCAGCTCCTTCCAAGACTAAGGGCGTATTCCGTATTTTAACGGGCAGCTTTGACAATGGACCACCGTCGTTCTTGTATACGACTTCGCGGCTGCGAGAGATAAAGGTGCTAGCTCTCACGAGTACACGGGCCACACATTCGCACTCTTACGCCTTGCGCGTGTATTGGATGTTCTATGGCGGCTCGCTTCCGTCTTGGACGTCCAATAACATCGGCGATGCCGGTTTAAGCGGTCCTTTGACGATTCATTAAACTCCGTTTCTGATGTCGAACTATTTTTACGACCAGCGTATATAGAGTCGTGTCGCGCGTAATTAATTCACTGCGCATGTCGTTAGAGTTGTTAACATCACTTTCTCTCGACAATTTTTTTGATAAATTTGTAATTGTAATTAACCTTGTCTTAAAAAAAAAAATTATCTTTCATATGAAATATACCTTTTTTAGAATATTAAATTAAATTTAGTATCTTAAATTCTCTCTATTAAAACGGAAATCACGTGAAGTTAATTAAGAGGAAATAAAATTAAAGACAAATTTCGGCTACAATAACAAATGATTATAAAACATTTTTCACTATTCAACATATATTCTCCATTGCATAATGGTCATAGCTATATAAATTTTTTTGATCGGGATATATAAGTGAACATACCAAATGATATTTCGTGGCAACGAAGCGATTATCTCTTCAACGTAATGCTTTCAAGGGTGCGTATATATCCCTATTAATAAATAAATGAGTCGAAAGAGCGAGAAAGAGAGAGAGATTGCGCCAGTTCGCGTAGGGTTACCGCTTTTTCCGCATCTCTGAAATGACGTTTCAAGTGCTCGAGCAGTGTCGGGGAGAGAGGGGGAGAGAGAAAGGGAGAGAGAGAGAGAAACGAAGGGAACGTGGAAAGGAAAATGTATCCGTACCGGTGGTGGAACGAAATACGAATGCTGAGAAGAGGGACGCGGGGGACGGCCGATGTCTACCACAAAAGCCATTGTCCGCCACTTACTGAATTCGTCGAGCCTCCCTCGCGCTTCCATATCCCCGCCATATCCAGCGTACGCAAAAAGGGGGAGAGAAACAGAGAGAGAGAGAGAGAGAGAGAGAGAAAGAGGGAGCGAGAAAGAGAAAGCTACGCGCGCCACCCGATGTAAAACACTTCCCGTGAATTTTATTGCTCTAGGTACCTCTCCTCGTATACCTCCACGTGCACGACGCGGAACCTAACCTACCTACACCCAGGCCAGGAACCGCCGGGACCCGCCACCACTCCCCTTCAACCCCTCCGCGTTTGCTTATACGCTCGGGCGTGAATCTGACCGCGGGAACATTCAGACGTACGCGGGCGCACACCACCGAACGCACGGACACGCACAGAGGTCCCGTACGTCGCGGCGTCGTAGTTATTGCTTGTGTACACACGGAACGCGCGGCTGCACGTGTATTTACCACCGACGGCGGGTAGGCGGGTCCGTAGTTACAAATGTCACCGTAAAATTACTTTTTAATTATCGTCGAGAGGATTTCGCTTATTACGCGATATTCCGTTCCGCTTCTGAGACGGAGGCGGCTGGTGGCCGGCGGTGGTCGGTGGCGGAGGCAGGAATTTGCCCGAAATTTTCTATTTTGCTCGCGCCGCTGACCCTCGACCGTCTCGTGTCGGGTCCGGCACTTTTAATTTAGATAAGATTGTCCCTTTTATACGTCGCGAGGCATATAGAAAGCCTCACGTAGGCCGCTGGCCGTAGGTCGCGCTATGCTCCCGAATCGAAGTAATTCTTACCTTGGCACGATTGTGACCGTCTGCGTTTCGTGTTTATAATCAGAGCAGATAGTATGAAAAAGATAGCGTAAAGGATTACAGATGATAACACGAGCAAAGCCGCGTTATGCGATATTCCGATTCGCAAAAGTTAAATTTTAATTTCGGATATTTTTTTAAATCTAATATTTATAATTATCTTTCGGCAAACACCGATATAAAAAATTGTTTGAAATATTAATAAATAATGATATGTTCAAAATATAATATTTCAAAACATCATACAAAAGCTTTTTCTATGGACACTTGCGTTCATTACTTGATAAATATTGAACCTTGCGTAGCATGTTAAATCGTTTTAGATGAACTCTGAGCAACTTAACGCTCCACAAAATTCGTTTACTTTTTGGTGAGTACCGAGATCCTTGAGATGGACACACCGCGAATGAAAAGTTCGGCCAAGAAGCGGCCCTCTTTCGTCCGCCGAATATTATCTCGGCGACAGCGCGGGCGATTCGTTTGCCCGGCGGTAAATCCGCGAATTAAAGAACTTATTCCATTTGGGCAGCCAAAGGGGTGTGAACGCTTTCGCGTTCGTATTATCTCCCGGCCCGGCCGTCGGAGAGACGGGGAGACGGGGGGGGCAAAAAGGGAAAGAGAGCGTAACCGGCAGGAAGGCGAGGACGAAGGACGAGGGCTGGGAATGACCTGGCGAAAGGCGCGAGAGGAGGAAAGAGATAGCCCAGGCGGGAGGGAGAGAAAGAGGAGCTGTGTGTGTGCGAGAGAGTGTGAGAGAGAGAGAGAAGACACGTTTAGACGTTCGTTCCGCTGGTAACAAAGATAACTCTATGCAATAAAAATGATTCAAAGTTTCCCGCGGCGGATGGCGGTTCCGATGGCGGAGCGGTTGACAATGGCGCGTCTTTGTCTCCGTCCCATGCCGCACCACCATCCCCCGAACCGCCGCCACTTTTGCCGCGACCGCCTCCCTCGTCCGTATCCTGCGACACCTATCTTCCGGTTTAAAGTCCCGGCGTGCGCGCCAGAGAGGAACCTCGCTAACTTTTATTATTTACGACCGATATTTCAGCCAGGCCCGAGCGCGTAGCGAGCGCAAAGTAGTCGCCACCCCCCGCGACGCGACGTCACGTTTATTAACCGTAATCGACGCCTCCGCGGAATCGCTGAGAAAAGATTAGACTGATTAGAGGATCGTCCGATCTGTCATACATACCGCGCATCAGCTCGTTAGAATCCCGAGTTATCGCAGTTTTATATTAATATATACGCGTCTTACTAGCCTTTCCCGCGTCGTTTAATTCGCAAGTGTATCACGATAAATGTGGAGAGAACGTCAAGATAAGAATTTCAAGATGATTCCTGATGTCGATCGACGACGTTTAAATCGCGAAATATCGCCGTGAAGATAAAACGAAATGTTAGGTCGCGTTATTAAAGCGACAGCTGAGTGAAATTAACCGAAGCGAGGTCTTATCGAATCAACGGATGAACGGGCGACGATCGGGACGGAGAGACCCGTCGGCGTCGGACCCTCCGTCCGCACTTACTCTCTCGCCGCCCTCGTGGGCACCTTTATCTATACCTATACGCATATACATACGCGACCCTCTCCCCGATGAAGGGTCTGAATTTGCATTTTATTCGCAGCCGTGGAACCGCGGGTCCGTCCGTGCGGGTAACGCTCCTCCGCGGCGCGGACATTTATTTTAATTAAATTACTCCGGAGCGTCGAACAACCCATTTCCTATAAATTATCCCCTCGCTGCTCTTTTGCGTTCGCGCGCCGAGGCATTAACGTGCCCGCTGATCCCGCGGTGCCATTGAAATGAAATAAAAGCACCAGCGGCCAGCGAGAGCGAAATGTACCGCTTGACCAATTCTCACCGCGATTCCGCCGCTTCTCTTTCATTTAGCGCAATCATTTCCCGCAAGTGCGCCGGTACCCTTAAGTGTCCAAATGCTTCAGGGAAACAAATTTTCGTCGCGTCTTTTCGAATTTCTTTTTCCATTTTTTTTTCGGTCGCAGATATATACCTACGTTATCTGATATATACCTAATTAAACTCATGGCGTATTAAAAAAATTAAAAAGAATCATAGATGCATTCAAAATCTCTCTCTCTCTCTCTCTCTCTCTCTCTCTCTCTCTCTCTCTCTAGAGCTCTTTCTTTTTAAGAAAATAAAATCCAAAATGTTAATTTCTCTTCTAATTATTTGATCATGATTTTATAATGCATTTACCAGAAAATACTTATCATGTTTTGTATCAGATACATAAATATCAATTTTTGTAGATTAATATGTAATTTTGTAAAATTTGTATCTATATGTATATATGTATAATATATAAAAAGTTTTACATATTCTACTATTCCATGACTTACACAGAGAAAAATAATCATTCTACAGCCAAGGAAAGCACTTACTTATTTTATTTCTTTTAAGTAAGTTTTCTTACAACAGAGAATATTTTCTTACTAATAGTTTTCAAATATCTTGACACAAGTCTTTGAAAAGCCAGAATATTGTTTTGAGTAAATGTAATACTTACAATGACTTTATGGTAGATTTGCGGATATATAACCTTATCAAATACTTAATCCGCAAATCTACCATAAAGTCATTGTAAGTACCTATTACATTTACTCCAAACAATATTCTGGCTTTTCAAAGACTTGTGTTCAAGATATTTGAAAACTATTAGTAAGAAAATATTCTTTGTTGTAAGAAAACTTACTTAAAAGAAATAAAATAAGTAAATGCTTTCCTTGGCTGTAGAATGATTTTATTTTCATATGTGTATAAATAAATTGGAGTCATTTTACTTCGCTACAATTAATAAAAAAACAGTATTCCTTACACTTTATGGAACAACAGATATAGTTCGCGGCAATCAACGAATCTTACGTACTCTTTAATTATCTCATCATATCATTCAGTCCTTAAATAAACGTTACATAACACGAATAGCACAGATCGATACGTCTTATATAATTCTGTAATATAATTCATCATTCGCAGTGACGATCTCAATTCAATACACTTTCCTATTCATTTGTCAAATATCGACGAATGTCTCGTCGCGAATAACGGCAGTCCCGCGTCCGGAGGCAGCTGTGCCATCCCGAGATTCCAGGACGCAACACACACGGCGAAGCGGCGCGGCGCCGGGCGCACGCGTTAGCAGCCGACGCGGCCGGCGCGTCGTCGAGGTTAGGTTTGGTCGCGCGACGCAACGCGCAAATTCGACGACGCCGCTCTCGGCTATCTACATCCGATCGAGAAAGATTCCTTCGACGATCGATTCGCGAGCGTGAAATATGCGCGACAACGGCACACTCTCTTACCTGATAAGGGATGTCCTCGCCGAGCTTGCCGCGGGTCGCCGCGACGTTGAGCGTGAGCACGCAACACTTGTCGGCGTTCCACACGTACAGCACGTTGTCGCGAATCTCGAGGATGTTCCGGGTCTCCTTGGCGCCGCTCGACAGGCTCGCCTTGATATCCTTGAACAGCCCCTTCTCGTTCAGGCACAACAAGTCCGTGCACGACGACATCCTTCGTTCGAGCGCGTATAGCTGGACCGACGGCACCGACGCGAGGTGCGAGGTTATGACGGTAAACGCGCGCGCTTCGGAACACCAACGTCACCAACGACGTTGAACTCCGTCGAAGCCGCGCCGCCACACGGCTGCCGCTGCCGCTTCGCGGCGAACTTCGCGTCGTACTTGTTTTTCGAAACGACCGTTGATCGCGAGGCGGCGTGAGGCGGCGCGACGTCCCGGCGTCCGATCCGGCAAAGTTCTCTCACCGCGAGGTTTTTTATTCGAACGGCGGCGACGCAATTTCGCGCAATTCTTCGCAAATGTCGAACAGAATCGTCGATCGCGAGCACCGTCGTGGGCTGGCAAGCGCGGCCGCCGCGCGAGACGGTTATCGATCCGTGACTCGGCCGGTTTACCCGCGAGATTTTCGATTCGGAATTCGGAACGCGGTCGCGAGTGATTTCGCGTACGGGCAGTTTCGGGTCAAAATGGAGTTGAGAGCTGAGCTCCGTTGGACTTTGAGATCGAGACGACGCCGGTAAGCGATTGTCCTTATGCCAATTATTCTCAACTTATCGCCAACATATATCAGTCGTATTTTCGTTGTTCGAAAGCAATGTTATCGCTGATAGCTAGCGTTTATTTGTTATGAAAACGTAACGGAACGGATGTCGGTTTTATTATAGTGAAAAGATCAGACGTTAATCGCGACAAATATTTAATGCGTCCATTACAACGGTCGTCGGCGCCACTAATATTTTTACTTATTATGATATTTTGTATTATTACAAATTAATATTTTATTATTCTCTTAATAAAAAAAATCAATTAAAATACGCTTGAACATATTAACGTGCGTGTATATAAATATTAGATGAGCGAAATAAATTTATTTCGATTTTTAATGTCGCAGCGCACGCATTTATAGAAGATCGAGAGAAAAAAAAAATTGAAGCAAATTATAAATTTTGCTTCCAGGCCCCGGAGGGATTCGAACCCTCGATCTCCTGTTTACTAGACAGGCGCTTTAACCAACTAAGCCACGGCGCCGTTGGAGAAAGGTGAGTGATCTACACTTTATCAGTGTATCTGGGAAATTTCGACGTACTCTGCACTTTCGTTTTCAAATTGAATCGTAATTTCTGTGACACTTTATTACTTCCGTTTGTTGTATGCGTTGAATATTTTTCGCGTTATACATGCCGCGATCTCTGTCGAAAGAAGTTATCATTTATATAATGTGACAAATATAAAAAGATAATATATATGATTGCAAAAGTAATACACGTTTGCAAGTAACGGTTAAGTTATATTATCTTTTATTAAATAATATCAACGAATTATATGTAAAGTAAATCGTATAAAATAGATAGAATACAATTTATCAAGTGGCCAATCTAACTTTCGTATTTTTTAAGTATGAATTGTGCTTTTAAGTACAAATTCTAAAACGATTTTGTTATAAACTCTTTTAAATTTCGGTTGATCTATAACAATTTTATTATGTAACAACAAACTTTGATACGTAGCAAGTTAGATTTCTCTTATTCATCAATTTGTTATTAATTAAAATCCATGTTTTCGAATAAATTGAGTAAAAAATATGCAAGATTCGTTTTTAATCATTATTACTCGTATATGATAAAATGTTATTTATATATAGAATTTATATGCAAAATATAACGCCCCCGGGTGGGCTCGAACCACCAACCTTTCGGTTAACAGCCGAACGCGCTAGCCGATTGCGCCACGGAGGCTGATGCTCCGTACGTCTTTAGTAAATGATAAGGTACTTCTCGCTCATCCTCTCTCCACGTAATTTAAATTTTTTTAAAAGTTATACATCTAACGTTTCTTTTACTACAAGTAGTAAAAGTAATATTTGAAAAATCGGAGTCAATGAAGGTAATTTGAAGACTGTTGTACATGTGCATAGCAAAATATTGTTTGTTGATAAGCCTAACGATGGACATAAAATAATTACAACTATAGATTCGCAATCATTAGAGAAAAAGGTTAAAAGTATTCCGTTTGACCTCGTTTATTATCCCTTTGTGCAAAAAAAAGAAACGGGAGTAAATATGTCGGTGAGATCTGCAAATTGTTCGGTGCATGCGAAGTAATTTGCAATTCATTTTCCGATAACGGCCGACGATGAATTGCGCGCTAGGCTCTCCGTTTCTGGGATACCACCGATACCACTACCAATAAAACGCACGTTCGCATCTACAGACCCGTGGCGTGCTACGATACAAATCGAACAGATGTGTCGACGCAAGAAAGCGGCGGCCGCGATGAAATATCGCTTCGCGTTGGAATAAATTCGTTATAGTCGTGGGTTGCGCGCGGCGATAATACGAGCGTATATATAACAAGGGAAATAGTCCGGCACAGTCGCATCGAAACCATATACGGTTAATTAAATGGGGTCGGCTCATTAGTAACTGTCTATATGCAAGGCGATGGGCGAGACGCGATTGGAGGGTGGTCCCAAGGTGATTTATCCGTCACGATGGATCGCAGATGTTCGACTGGTACGCGACGCGGGTCATCACAATACCGTAATTAGGATGATAGCGCGTCTATATGTATATATGCAGAACGAAAACGCATGTCCCCGTTCAGGTGCATGATATGTAGGTTATAGAAAATGATTGCTACAATAACGCGCTATTTCTTAAATTGAACTGGTAAGAATCTGAAGTATATTAATCTAAAAAATAACAGAAGCTAAATTAAATTATTTTTCGAACGAACAACACAATCATATTCAATCTACTTTTCAAAATATCCTTTTTGAATAAGGAAACATAAAGTATTCGTGTCATATTCGTTCTAAGACCTGCAGTTATCGACGAAATAACTCGATACTTGAGTAATTTGTTTATAAATCGGTGTACATCATCGTGTCGCAAGACTCGCTCTTAAAGATCTCCGCCGGAAGGAGACCTTCTGGTTCGGCCATGGTGACACTAACGGTCTGTTTAAATTGTGTGTTTAATTACACAAGTAAGACAGTCGCCGCGAAATTTATCGGTCAATGTTACCGTCCCCTTCGTTCCTAATCTACGTAGCAGATATCCACACTAAACAGAGGAGAACATATCCTTCGCCTGCAATAAGACGCTTCTCATTGCTTTTTAGTGTCTCTATTCCCAGAGAAGCAATTAGATTTATCAAGCGTGCACGCATATAATTTACTGATGTTATTACGGTAGTTATGGCCGATGTAATGCTAAATATGACTTGTAACGCGTTGCACGTAATTTATGATTATTACGTACAAGAGTTATGCATTTTTTCAAGTTATTAACTATAAGAGCAATTACACATATCTCATCTAACTTGCATTCGTAAAGATTCTAAAGAAATTTTACAGCAGTATTCGATCTTGGGTGGCGAATATAGTGCAGTTATGTTACATAATTATTGTTTCAAAAAGAATTTCGTTTCTGTATTTATATATTGTTACATGTTCTCTTTTATACCTCTCCGCGAGAGGCACGCAATTTTCTCTGCAGCTGCATATCTTTGAAGCTCTTTTTAATTATCGAAGAATTCTTGTTGCACAAGATTGAGTACTTGTATATATCTACGGTTAGAGAATACATGGATCTCGTTTCTTATTGGATAGGAATTTATGGCCATAAATCTAACTGGTTCCCGTCGAGAGGTTGAGCTTCCTCCTGGAAGTTTACAATCCCTCGTTCTCTCTATCCTGTAACCAACATCCGCTCCGTCTCTCTTGTTCGCGTTTTCCACCCCTTCCCGCCACGGAAAGCACGGTACTTTACAGGCCGTGGTGGGTGTCTATGATGAAAGTGTGCACGTTCTAGGATATACCGAACTTGTAACGATGTAACGGGTGAGCATTGCACTGAAATCATGATGAATTCATTTAGAGTGCGAATTAACGTCCGGTCGGAGGGGGTAAGTTTCGCTAAATGCCCGGAAGAGAGAACGCATGCGAAACCGGTGATCATAAATATTTCATTATGGTAAACCAAAGTCGAGATTTAGCAAATTTGTTTGCTCAAGAAATCAACAGCATTTGTTAACCGTCTCAGCCATAACGTGCCGATTTATTATGTGTCGATTATACATTCTTTGTATTATAATTATATTTATTAACACATTCTTATGTTCCATTTTCCGTTTTGTTTGATGTAATTTAACTCTTTAATATTTCGAGGGGAATAATAATCTAGAAAATTTTTAGAATATAATATTAATTTTATAAGATAATAAAGATGTTAATTCCATTTTGATTAAAAGTAATTTGACGGTGAAAATATTTTATGTATTCTTGTGTCTTACAAAAATGTAATATTTTATAAAATTGTTTTATAAGGATGTAAGATTTATTTGTGTATATATTTCAAAAAATTAATTCGCGTTCAGAAAGCATAATGATGAGGGAAGATTGTTAAACGTATCGATAGTCTTTACATAAGAACTGTTATTGTTTCGGTCTCACAAGTATGACGTTTCTCCGCGCCATTCTTGTGGCTCGTTTTTCTCGTTCAATCAACTAATGGCCTGCAGAATGAAGAGTACGACAGAACAGATCACGAACACCCGGTAGACAATACGTCTTGGCACTCGTAGGTCATTGTGGCGTTGAAAGGGAGTAACTTATAGGGGCATTGGGAATTACCAGTTTATTATTAGGGAGATAGCATAGAGGGCCAAGATCAGGGGTTGCTGTTAATTCTCCTAACACTTGGCTCCCCGGAGAGAACATGCTGCCTTAAGACTTCCTCCTTCTCGACCCATCCCACTGTACGGCCGACATCTTGAATCGCTGCCGTGTTAATTAGTACGACTTTAAACGCGCCCGCATGCGGTAGCAATCGGGATTCCCTGAAATGGTTTCGGCGCTACCCTCTGGAAGATGTTAAGATTGATATGCAATCTTAGGGTAAAAAAATCACAATTTATTTGTGCGATTGCGACACTTCTGCAAAATTCAATTTCCAACATGATTGTTACGTGTCATAATGTGATTTGTTCTGCATTTATACAGATGATAAAATTTGATTCAATACTTCTTTTTCTCTAAGTTATTTCTTAAATAAAGCATTAAAAATTTGATGGAAGATATAAGTTATGCCGTGATTAAAAGTATTTTTCTAAATTTTTATTGTAGCATGGAAAAAAAATCACATTGTATGGAGGGAAACCAACATTGATAGCGATTTTTGAAAAAACACATAACTGCCTCTGTCGACATTTTTGATGAAAATTTAAAAATTCATGATGATAAAAAGTTTTTGTGAAGATATATACAAAATCATCTTTAGCCAAGTTAATTATTCAGCGTTTCGTACATGCCTCGTTCCTCTGTATATGAGAGGAGAAGATAAAATATCTTTCGCCACCCTCTTTAATCCGGATACGAAGGTGAAACATTTTCGGAGGCTCTGAAAGACGAGTCGGCAAGGCTTTGACGTATGGAAGATGTCAGTTGCGGGCTGGCACGGTGGTGTCGTCGATTCGTCTTCCCTTTAGCCGCCACCTTTCGCGAATCCTTTCTCTGTTCCGCTATCCTTTACGTTATATAAATGGTGCCCGCGTCTGGTAGCCGCTGGCAAAATTTCGTCGGCCTCACCACAGATTGCTCTATTTTCGGAGCTCTTCGATTTATCAATTGGTTTCTTCGGGTTCCTCCAGAGATTGGATCCAGAGATCTTCTAAATTTACTCAACATACTAGTGGCTAGCCGAATAAAGATAAAATGTCGGTGTGTGCAATCGCGCCTTTTTCGATATACGATTACTACACTGAGAAAAAAAAATCGTAGATTCAAAGAAATATTATTTGATTCAACTAAATGCAGCGGTCACGGGCTGTCAAGCTAACATTTGTTAATTCAACAAATATTATATAAAATAAAATAAAATATTTCTTGATATTACTCACGTATATTTGATTTAAATATATTAATATTTACATTAAACAAATCACACCAACTAAACGAGTTTAGTCAAATTAACAACATTTTTTTCTCAGTGTACTGATGTTGGTTTTGCTTTTCTTACCATTAATTTTTTTTGTGTCAATAAAGTGTCCAGAAAAAGTGCGGGGAAGGGAATTCTAACAAATAATATTTAGTAAATAGCATGCGTTTAAAAAGTGGATAATATTTAGCTAGTAAAATTTCAAAGTAATTAATACTCTATCGACTTCGCCTTTATTAAAACCGACCTTTGATATGTTTATGCCAAAAAAATCTATTTTTTATAGTTCTAAAGAAGAAACGATATTGATTGACATAATAAATGGCTATGTTGTAATGTGGATATAAGAACGATCGAAATCGCGGCGTGTATAAACGTTTATAGGTTTTCACGTGCCGAAAAGCTGTCGAGGGGCAATTCTTAGTTCTCCTCGGAAGGCCGTAACGAGGTCGACCGGGCTAACTATGCCAATAAATCAACGGCCTTAATGAAAATGTAGCGCTATCCGTTGCAAGAGCGCTGAACGAGCGGTCCTACCTCCCCGTTCGCCGTTTAAATGAAATGAAAAGAACGTGCAGCACTGGAAAATGCCCTCCTAAAAATATCAAGATAAGAGCGAGTCGGCGATGAGGAGCCCTGTCCGGAATGAGGGATAGGGGCAGCTCGTTTCGCAGGAGAGAAAAACGCGCATAATTACGAAAACGTGGTATTTCTACGAACGCCGGGCAAACGTGCATCCCGTTGATAATATGCTGTAATGTTATTAAAATTCGAACCGGTACGACAAGCATCTGATCTCAGTATTTCAATTTGTAATATTACCAACATTAGGTACGCATAATTGCGGAAAGAAAGTTATGAATCAATATTTTATTATTTGTCAATGCCAATATAAAATAGATTTTTTTCAGTTTTAAAGTAAACGATAAAGCAACCAAATTCTTTTCTTATTTTTTCAAGCTATTAGAATCAAGCGGGTGAAAAATATAAGCAATTATTATTATACTTTACAGAATTGCCCGTATTTTTAGGTGTTGCAGATGTTCGTGTATTGAATTAATTTAGCATTCATACGTGATATTGTTATTTCCACAGACGAGAAAGGGGTACCGTAAGAATGGAAAGCATTCTTTTTCCGTTGTTGAAGATATAAAACATGACGTAGCATATGTTGCTCTACACGCAGTGGTCACATACGTGTACAACATGTATAATGTCGCGTACGTGTGCCTGCTATAATTACGACGGTCGCGAGCATACCCAAAACAAGTTTGTAATCGTGAAAGATGAGCGAAGACGACCCTCGCGGCCATACGCGGCAAAAAAGGCGAGCCCGATAATATATGTACAATATTTTTAATTGTTGACGTTAAAATGTGCTCCCTTGCTTTTTTTCTCGTTAACGTGACGTGGGAGGGTCCGAAAACTGGCTCGCGTCACGTTTTCGGCCGAGCCCTCCGAGTTATTTATTTTACGCTTAAAGAATCACCCGCCGTCCATACATACTACCGTTGAGCACCGTCACATGTAGACGACTTTGGACAGACTGTCTTCTGCAAGCGCGGGAAAAAAAAATCTGACGCGAAAGCGAAAGATCCGAGGAAAATAATCGTGATAATTTAACAATGACGCGAGTTCCACGTAGTAACATTAGTATTGTTAGGTGTATCAAAAATAGCAATTTATCATATACGAGGATATAAGATAACATAAATAAAAGATCAGTCCTCTTCTTTATACGAATACGAATTGTTAAGTAACTCGAATCTTGTCATTTATAATTTACTCATATCTTATATTAATTAGTATGTTTATTTTGATAGTCACTATTGTAGACAAATAGCGACCGATTGTTTCGGAAAAGGCAATTGCGCGCGTGTTTTGTGAAGAAATCATATTTCACCGTAGTTTGATTACTACGTGGGGAAGATTCAACTTTGCCGTTCAAAAATTATGTACCCCTCGAACATCGTTCTGTACGATTACGCGAGATACGATCGAAAGAAACGAAATCGGAGGAGGCCATTGTCGAGGCGTATTCATATTTGGCTCCTACATTTTGCATGCGATTCGTACACAATGCGGTCCATCGGAAGCTGTCGTCTACTACTTCCGCTATCTGACTGCGGCACGTCTGCCTGCCTGTTTCCCCCTTCATTCTGTCCCGATGAAATTCCGACGTATCCGCATATATTTATTTCGGTCGTATATGGAAAAATATGAGAGCGTTTTTCGGTGAGTTCCTCCGCGTTTAACATTCGTTCGGAAAAGTAACTCGGAAAATAGTATCAGTTTCATTTGCAAGAAATAAATATTAATTTTTCGCGTTTTATTTTTTTTTTAAATTATTGCGAAATTTGTATCACAATAAGCGTATTAGAAATTCGCGACGTACATACCAGTTATTCGTATTATACGATTGCATTAATAGAGTTATTATAGAATTATTGACGCACGAGCAGTTGTTAATTTATTCTTATTAAATAAAAGCGAATCAAAAATTAATTTTGGCAAGGCATTTACTGATTACAAAAAAGTAATATACTTAAGTATCGTGAAACTAACAAACTGATTGAGAAAAAGATTCCGACATGCGTGCAATCCCGTCGATCACACGTCGTCGCGGTGCAAACGACGTATCTAGGACATCTTTATTAGGGAGGCACGTGTGGTTTAGAAATGTTTTTAGCGTAATTACGAGGCGATCCTGATTAAATATATTCGAGTAGATTTTTGCCCACTCTCTCTCCTTCCCATTCTCTTCTCTCCGCTATCTCATACGCACACAGTTGTCACGTAATGGAATATATTCGTTACCGCGATATGATAACGGGCCGTCGTAAGTCAGAGAGTCATATTACCTCGGAGATCCTAGTCGCCAAGTATAGCGTGATTTTTCAATTTATTAAAGTCGACGCGCACGCTTGTAGAACTCCCGCGACGAACAATGTAGATAAGGGGAAAATTTATGGTCCACCTATTGGAAATGCGACGAGCGCTCTCGCTAATGAATCGAATTCAGATAGTCGAGGATGAAGAACTGCGCGCGTGCATAAATCAAGAACAAAGCACAGCAATAACCGGCTAATGGTGGCCGGAAGTGCGTCTGTTCCGCAGCTTATCGCAGTCCGATCTCATTAAACGCGAGTGCTCTCGCAAGTTTGTCGATGCGATCAATTCGCTTCGTATCAATTGTCGCCGACGCCTTGGCGAATTCGAGCTTAATTACTTTATTGCGAATGTGTCGCCGGGGAACAACCCGAGTTAGGGTGCGCGTGAACTATTCTCAGTAATGCGATTGCGATACTCATTTATCGTGCTTGATCGGAATGAGCACTTCTTTCGCGAGCTAACGTTTAAATACTAACGTTCATAATGCTGCAAATAAAATTCACGATGTTAAATCGTGTAGGATTAAACCATTGAAGAACTTTAATATAAAAGATCGAATTATTACTAAGAATTAACATTTTTGTGTTGGGTTTACTGCTTGTGCTCTCTACTTTTATTGTAGATTTTTCCACAGACACACGTTGTCGCGCATTATACGCAGTGAACCATGTACACGCTCGTAACTACGGTGTTTTATTCGCAGAATGTAAGAACGCCTTTTGTCACCGCCGAAGTGCCATGTATATATGCGCACGTGGATGTATACGGGAATGACAAACGATCATGAGGGGTCGATCGGGTATTGGCATGCCATGTACGTGCGGGGTTATATAAATGAATCGCGTCCCCGGGGCCGTATCTTACGGGAATACGAAACATTAATGGACAGATGCGTTTTTGCCGACGGAAATGAATGGCCCATGGCTGCGTGTCGATTTATCCTCGACGAACGATTCTGTCGTGGAGGACACGTCGAAGGTATACGCCGCGGAACCATTACGACGGAAACATTTCGATTATTATTTCTTCTTTTTTCTTTTTCGTGAAAAATGTTTCCGTAATTGCGCGCCCATTGTTCGGACACTATTCCATTAAAAAATAAATTAATGTGATTAATATGGAGCAAAAATAATTTATCAAGTTGCGAACGTACGTTTTATGCGGAAACGAATGGCGCCGATGATTTATGATTTGATTTTAGACTTTCTGAGATTCTTTCTCTTAAAAAAACGAAAATCTTTTTTATTCTTTCGTGATATTTACAGAAAAACAAGCACCTGCGAAATTATTCAAAGTTATTCGCGAACCATATGTGAAGCAGGCATTTTTTAAAACTTTCTTGCGTCTGATGTGTTGGAAATAACAAAAAAAAAATACGCGCGGTACTTTTCGCTGAGAGAACATTCTTTGTAGCTCAAAGGTTTTGTTGAAATAGTCCGCAACAATGCGTCGCGCACACTTCAAATTGCCAGCATACCCGAGAAAAAAAGAATGTCTACGCTATATACGAGATGGGGAACGGGTAGTCCTATGGTTTAGCGGGGTAAAGTACCTCGGCGTGTAACGAGGGGCTGGATATTTGCATAATGATTGCAATTATTATTGCCTTACCGCGCGTAATCTATAATGCACTTCAAACGATAACCGCCAATGCATCGGGGACACGAGAAAGGCCCGTTAACATTCCCGGAGCGAAAGTGCTGGTGCAATGGTGGCCCTCACCCATTAGCGAGTGTCGACCAGACACCAACACATTGCCAGGTATCGACATCGTTGTGTATCCGCGGTTATGGTAGATTAGCCGTCCTTAATGTCGTTCTTGTCGCGGTCCGACGACAGTCGTGATTTAAACCGCGAAGATCTCGCGGCAAAGTGACAAATATGTCATTTTATTTTTAGGACTGTGCAGCCATTTCAGATTCCTAATGGCAATCGAGCGAATTTTAATTTTTATAGTCATTTGCACTTGTATCTCGTAGTCCGTTATGAGAGAATAGTCCTAATTAATATAATATTTCTGCCGTTTCGAAATAGTAACTCTTCAATTTTTGACAGTATCAAATGACAATCGTAATATAGTATGATTTAGTTACTATATTGCAATTTACAATTTTTTAATTATAATTATTGTATTATTATAAATTTTATTGATTATAGTCGAATTGATATAAGATAGTAGAATTGCTATAATCTTTAATATATAAATACTGTAGATTTGAAACAAAATTCAGTGAAGAAGAATATTTTCGACATTTTTATTTCAAATAAAATCACAAAATAATTATTATTTTTTAAGTGTACTGAAGTTAGCGTGATACGTGTTTCCATTACGGATACTTGTTCCAAAATTTATTGTCATATTTCGCTAATTGCGTGACCATGTTAATCTTGATTTCTTTTGCATATCACGAAACGCATGGCAATATCTTTAATATATTCATAAGAAATTAATCCAACATTTGCGCAACGCAAGCATCATCCCCGAGTCGGTAGGGTAGATACCCCTGTAAGTGATAAGGGGTCGCTAGTCGACCGTCTTCTTATCGACTGGAAGCTCCATGCAAAACGGCTCCCTGACTCCCCGATAGAAAGGGGTAGCTGCGAATTGCCGCCGTCGATTTGAACAACCCCAATTGGTTAATTTGGAGGGTCGAAAGATTCGCCTTCGGACGAACATTATTCGTGTGATTTCCACCAATTCCGGATAAATGGCCAACTTTGTAATTGCATAAGTTATGATTGCATCGTGGACGTATATTGAACTGCTTTAAGGAATCGATTCTTGGATTCCGTTCATGCGTGACTGCTTGCCAATAAATCGCTCTCAACGAAAGGGAGAACGTTATTGCACCTCGTTTCGCGTTTCTGCAATGCGAGGAAAAGCAGGAACATTCAATATTGAATTTTACACGTGCTGCCGAACGTAATTTAAAATCGGATTACTATTTTATTAATTACTATCTTTTGTTTAATAATATCTGTTAAGCATCATGATATTTGTTGAATTTATCTTATATTTTAACTACGAATTGAAGAAGCTAAATTTACACGTTTTTTATTCGCAATATTTTTTATTGTTTTTTTTTTTACTTTTTTGTATTAAAAATGAAATATACATACTTTAATCAGATAAATTAAGATATAAGAAATTTATGTATTGTATATTGTTATTGTATACATATTCTTTCTGTAATATCAAACTCGATTTAAATGTTATATCTATCGTTTTGTTAATGAGAAATATGTGCTTGTCTTGATTTTGTTACGCTTTTTCTACGACACTGATTGTGAGAGTACTCATTATTCTTTTTCTGCACCCTCTGAATTGATTTCATTTTTTAAATACACATATCTTTGTTCGCCCACGATTACATCGCGAATTGGCGTGGAAACGGATCCTTTTCACAAATCTCCGGTGATATAAACCGGTGTTCCGATACGTACGCGTATACGCGTTCCTTTTGTTATGGAATCCCCGTGTGAATTATGATCGTCCAATAGAGGGAACCCCCGCGAACGGTATATTGGATTCGCGATACGCATTTCGCGTGCCTCATGATACTCAAATTTCAGCCGGTAAATCACGGCTGCCTAGATCGGTGCAACTTCGAGAGGGTCGAAAGAAACTTGCGATTTCTCGGATCAAACGCGAATGCAGAATCGTCGTTCTGCTTTAAATTCTTGGTTACATAGTTAACGATAAGTTTTAGTTCACCATTACTTTTGTCGAGATGTTTTCAAATAAATAAAAATTTTAAGAATTGTATACTATCCAAATAGAAAAAAGAAATGCTTCGTTTATTATCATCTCTATATGTTTAGCAAACGGTAGGGCATCGAACGGCTCTTTCGGGCGGAATTCGTGACGTGTTTTGTCGCGTTGTAAAATATTGACGCGCGCACTACATTCACTGTAGATATTTCACATGGCGCAACGTTCTTCACTGAGACAGAAGGAAATCTAGTTTTATATTTTATCAGGCGATCTCTTCGAGTTTTCTCTGATGTAGCTTTCGTTGACACAAATAATAAAACATTTTATTCTTAGCCAGTATTTATTAATATATATAACTGTGTTTTTATAATTTAATATCTACGAAACTTATCTTCTATTCTAGTATTAATGTCAAAAATATAATGCGTCTCGACCTATTTGAATAGGATGACTCGTGAAACTTTTACATATAGCTTTCTAATAATACAAAATGATTATCTTCTACAATATACGTGTGTCAGATTCTAATTTATCAATTAATAAATCCGATTTCAAATTGTGAATTAAAGAAAAGAAGAAATGTGTATTCAAAACAGCTCCCCTAAAAGATGTAAGAGTTTCATTCAAGTTACAAATGCACAAACACATGTATTCACGAATTCTTTCGTATTGAGGGTGCATCGACGTCGGCCATCATCCGGCCCATCGTATCGGTCGCGCACCCCTCAATAACCTCGATACAAAATTCTTTTCACATTGCCCTCAATAGCTAGAGGTATAGGAAATATATGAAAGGCTCTCCGTCCGGTTTAACCGGCGCAATGTTGGCCGAGGCTTTTTCTCCCAAACACACGAGTGCCGTTTGCGAGGGACCTATAAGCTCGGACCCCCTCCCCGTAATGAAACATAAATTATTCAATTGAAATCAGCTGCGGACTACCGAGCGTCGGCGTCTACCACGACGCCGGGACTTTCCGGTCAAAAGCGGCGCTTTAAACCGAAACCCTCGATGCTTTCCGCGAGGAAGGCGATGAAAGCGAAGCGGCTACGGCAGACCTTTGCTTTTTTTTTGTACGTGCGTGTTTTGAACGATTTTATTTATTTTTTTTTCGGAACTGAATATCGTCTGGGGTGCACGCGCACCTTCAGTTTTTCCTCGAGCAAGCAATTGGAAAATTTCGGCTCTCCGTTTCACGATGAATTCTCGTTATTGAATCGAGCAGAGAGAACGTCGGCTATGTTTTATTTAAAGAGTAGATTTCGAAGGGTTGATAGTAAATTACATATCGCTGCGCGAATAAAAATCGTAGCGTATTGCAGAGACAATACTCGATTACGACAAATTATTGGTTGTACAATTCTAAACGAAGAATGATGATAATAATCATCTCTTCCCGCTAAAAACTTTTAATGCAGTTTTATTAAAGAATACGTTCGAGGGATGTAACGAAGCGATTCTATCTTCAAAGAAATAGCTCCTTGGGGAAAGAAATTTTAATAACATGTTTCCATCACGTTTGTAAAATATATTTTATTTCGCGTAAGGCATCGGAAACAGGGCGATACGCATCGCGAGAGTCCCCGAGGACCTCTCCCGATTCCACTTCCGGAACGGGCACGCGCTTTAAAACTGAATGCGCGACTCAATTCCGGGCGTGTCGACACGCGCGTCGACGTCGACGGGGAATAGAAGACGTTTAGGTGAGGCCGTCAAATAAAATACACTCCGTCCCATGTGAAGGGAGTGACGTGAAACTGTCGCGATCCTTCCGCGGAGACCGCGTGCTGTGCGTACATGCACGTTCTGCAAACGCACACGCACCTCGCGTCAGGAATCGAGGCTAACATGGTCACGCAATTAGCGAAATATGACAATGAATATTTCCTGGGGAAGTATCCGTAATGGAGACACGTATCACGCTAACACCCGCGTACACAGGAAATGATAATCATTTTATGATTTTAAGGGACTCAACGTTTTTTTTTTACGCTGTATCATACATGCCAGAAAATATTTTTTTTTCTCCCTCGCGTTTGTGCGAACAACACATTAGATGTATGTTGTGTAACAAGAAATTTAACATGTGTAGGACTAATTGAGGATGCGTGGAGGACATCTTAGAATTCTCCAAGATTGCGATTTGCTACGTTGATTCAAGTTGCGAACTCCCACGAGTCCTGGCAGCCTAATTAAGCGTCTATATACGACGAAAGACGGGTTAGAACAACGTTCATTGCGAATCAATGTTTTGTTTGGCGCAGGACATTGTGTATGTTGTTTGATAGAGGAAACATCTGAGAACGCGTGACGTTTCTCGCCACGCAGAATTAATTTCGCGCGAACAAAACACACGAATCGGAGACAATATTTTCGCGTTAATTTATGCGAGGTGCAAATAATCGCCTTGTGCAAAATATCACGTGTAATATCTATTTAATGTAACGTCATCTTTCTCATTGAAAACTACGTTCAGTTATTTCGTACTAACAAGAAAAGGCAAAAAATGTTTGTGTACTGCTTAAGTTATATGAAAATTCTTAAGATATTTTGCTTAATATTGCAGTAAATTATATACCCTTTTTCTTTATGCTTGTCAAATTTTAGCCGCGTTTTTTTACATATAATACTCATCGATTATATATTAATTATTACTTTACAGGCATTATATTCTACTTTATTAGTTATATTCGACTTATTCCCACCCCCGTTTCATAATTGCTGCGCGAGCGTGTCGATTCATTGTAAAGCTCGATGCGGCTCATCGCCGGAGAACGAAAGAGCGAGCAATGCTGTTCCGGTCAGCGCTGGGAAGTCGCGTATAGATTTTTATGCAAATTCTATTGATATCCGATCGTGGCCGACGATAGCGCACGGAACATGCACGTCCCGCGATGGTGGCGGTTAGTCAGAAAATAGCCCTACCTAGCTGCGTCCGTTCAGCTGCAACCCCCGCGATTGTTCGTTGCTGTTCGAGAAAACGGTCGTGATTCGTCGGAGCCCCTTTGCGTCTCGCGATCCAACTCTAACGAGGGCGAGCGTAGGGTAAATCGCGATTAACGCTGTTCTTAACTCCTTGCTAACCCCCCGGATGAGACACACAGCAGCAACCCCGAGGCACGTTAACTTCGCGGCCTTTTATCAAATGTATGTGTTTTAGAAATTACACGTGCCGCCGGATTTATCGAGCGTAATGCGACTGGAATAAATGGAAATTAAAAAGCGCGGTCGCATAAAACGAGGCTCTCGCGGTGTAAAGAGCGGAGCCCAAAGGGGAAGTCACGAGTTAAGAGGGCGAGCAATTCTGCAAATATGTTTAAAAACCGATAGTCTCTCGTGCATGTTTACACTAACATATACGTAAATTAGACGTCTCGTTGCTCGGTGAACGTGCGTGCAATGAGAGGTGCGTGACCTGAGGTACACGATTACCGGTTGGCGCGAAACTCGGACCGATTTGAAATATAACCTACTCGTTATTAATAAAATTTGCATTTACAAGGGCGAAAAGGTGTCACAGCACGCCACGCGGGAACGGCAGAACACCTTTCCTATATCTTTAATGAGGTTTCCTTGATGCGAAATTAATGATCTGTCATTCTCTTTAAAGGATTGACCCGAGACTCAAGCATGTCTACCTTATTGTCTAATTAAAAATAAATTTAAAAAATACGTTATCGGTTAATTACATAATAATCACTATATTTTACACTTAATCCGGATTTTGTTCTCTAAATTCTCTGCAGTTATATTTCTCCAGAACACGTTTATTCCTTAAATCACTTAACTTTATTTGCAGAGTAATAAGAGCCTATCTATTACTGACAGATTTAGTATATCAAGTCTTATCCGCGGCAGCAATCGATCCTGTGTTTTTAAATAAATCCAGCAGTGGATCCACGGACACGTTCGTTTAGCGCTGAGCCTCGGCGAGTTCGTGGGGTTTGATTACTTGTTATCGAGGTAACTCAACCGTCGTCTGGCATCTGATAAAGGCCCGCGAGTAATTATTAATCATAGACCGGGCAGTATAACGATCCATCCGAGTCTTATCTCGGTGTCGAGTGATGTATGTACGTGGCCGAGGTCTACGCCGTAGCGCGAGGGCAAGCGGGGGTTGTGCAACGTCTAGAAGGGCGATGGTGGTGGTGGTGGTGGTGCTGGTGGTGATGGTGGTGGTGCCGGCGATGATGGTGGTGTTGTTGCTTGGTGGGTTACTTGCTCGCTCGCTTAGCTCCCGGCTAAACGGGGGGTTGCAATACTTCACCAAGATAACAACTAATAATCGATAGTAGCATTGCCAGGTACGCAGCCAGGTACACGTATACGTAAGTAAGTACGGTCTCGAAAAGTCCCTTATTCCCCTTCCACCCTTTCTACGTTCTTAACTCACTCCCCCGTCTTGCCTCCCACCGCCGCGCCGCGTCATTCGAATCGGTAGTCTCGCCTTTTAACCCCCCATAACCACCCAACGGCGGCATGCGAGACGCTCGTAGGTCAAAGGTTGCGCACTCTGAATACTCTGTGAATTATCGTGAGCTTAACTGTTACCTCGCCTCTGGCCGAATGAACAGTTCGAATACGACGTATCTTTCGCGGGAATGCAATTTTCGTGGGAATGAGAGGGAGAATGTAATTTTCCCCTGTAATGTGTGTATCGTACGTAGAGTGAAATACTTGCTAAGTCAACGCGCTATATACGTATATGAACTTCTCCGAAGATGTATCACGTTAATCTAAATATCAGATCCAGTATTAATAGGCATCTTTATAAAAACAAATGAGAACAAACTATAATTACTCGGTACGCAGCATGTAGAATACTTTGTTACTTATTGTTAGATGATACGAGCAAGAGAAAGCAATTGATATGATTAAAAAATTAATTAATCATCGATAAAATATATTATGATTAATTTTGTTTCTTTACTTTGTGGCTCATTTATGATACGAAATGCACATTTATGTACAGGACAGGAAGCCCGTGCGACAGGAAGGATGAAGCACGCGCCCAGGACGATGTGGAAGGGAAAAGGGCTCAGCAAGGCTGCCGGCCAGTGCAACGGTTTGCAAGGTAGGGTAGCTGCTATCGCCATGCGAGATAAAAGTATTACAATCGAACGCACGCAATAAGCCCTATCGCCGACCGATCGGCAATAAAATGTAAAATTTAAAACAGCAATTATCTCGTGCAGTATATCTGACTGGCTCGTCGACGCGTCGCGCCGCGTCTGACTTCCTCTTATACCCTCCGCTCCCGTTACGTATCGTCAACGTTGCCACTATCGGCCCTACCATGACCAGCGACCGGTTCAATAATTAATATCGACGACACTGTATCGTTGCTAGGCGATTATTTCACCAAACACGCTCGCCAAAACGATTGCGTTGCATCGAAATACATTCGATACGTAATCAACGCATAATCAATGACTTGTGAATAACAAGATTTTACCAATCTTGAAGAAGGTAATTAATGGCTTTGCAAGTTGCTCAATTTAATATAAATTGTTTGGCGAAATAAAAAGTAAATTTAGCACTTACGATACAAATTACAACGACAAATCGCGGTATTATTTTCTCCAATTCCAAACAGGTAGTATCCTATGCTTTTATAAGTTAAAATTTTGTGACAAGATTTATTGCATCTGACATATTTCATATAAACAATGTGCGGGCGTATGATAAGTATATTGCGACGTTTCTCTTCCACATCGAGTGTCACCGGCCTATTTGCATTCCAGTTCAACCGCAATGAAAGGCAGCTCGAATAAGGATTCCAATAAAATGTTTGGGGAGGTTTGCTTTGGGCGGGTGGTTCGGGACGTGGAACGTGGAATTCGATATTACAGCGTTACTCTGTAGTTCCGTACATGCTCGCTCGTATCTGCACGTCAACATAAATTGTCCCTTCCCGCTTTTGTGTCGTTCGAGAAGGAATTTTTCTTTTTGTATCACATATTTCCGAACTGCTGGAATAAGATGCTGGATATATTTTTGTGTATCTTGCATGGCGAGAAATTAAACTTATTTTTTTTCTTTTAATGTTTTAAGGCCTGCATATATAATTGTTACATGAATTTCGTGTCAAAAGGCATATCAAGTAAGATACTCGAATAAAGTTTCATATCTTGAATAACAGACATTAGAGATTAATCTAAAAATGTATTCAGTTGATTATAAAACAGAAGTGGAACGCGATTAATCTTGTAAAGTCTGTCAATCAAGTTGTGAAACACTTCGCAATACTACACAACGATAGATATTTATTGAATCTCACGTTATCAGATGCCTCTGTTTCAAATGATATAAAGTCTAGTTACCGATAAATAAGGTAAGTTACGAAAAATTGGATCAAAACTGACTTATTTATTTAGTTGGAATGCATCATTAAGATCTTGCTCATACATATACATTTTATTTTGTGACAGCTATCTATAATATGAGGCTGTCTATGATATACTTGGCAACTTGGAATACGATCGTTGTACTTATCCGTTATCATTATCGTGTCTAACGAACAGCGGCACGCTAAGAACCCCTCGCGTCTATAACGGCTCGCGCAAACGATAGTAATGAACCGAGCTTAGGAGAGTAATCGTAATATTCGCACGCTTTCCAAATGCGTCCTTTCGAGTTTCGTGCGCTAAGAACGTAGAACCCTTAGGTCCCGTGGGGTGGCTCTACTTTACGATCTGCTCGTCCGCGTGCTTCGCACAAAGGACTGCGCTACCTCGTTACGGAGGGACCAGTTAGAATAAAGTGTGATTAGGACGATAGTTATGGCATTTTGTATTATAATTCCGCGAGGGTAAAGCTCAGCCCTCTCGCCCGCCAGCTCCGCCACGTTCATTCTCGAAGGAGCTGTTAAGGCCTTGCCAAGTTTTCGATCCGAGGTAACGCGAATTCCGTGATCGCTCGAGATTCTGCTTTACTTGCATGCGCAGCCGAGATAACACCAACTGTAACCTCGCGAAACCAATTCATAACTTCATTTTCGAATGAATCCCACGGTGTGTTTTAATGCATTCGATTTTTATATAACATGTGCATGTTTGTTAGGCACAAAACTAACTCGAAACTAAAATCAAAGCACTAACTATTTTAAAACAGTGTTAAATTTACATATTACAAAAATATTTGGAATTTATTAATTTTATTTATATTTAAAAGTATACGAAGGTTTTTTCTATTATGGTAACATCATTTTTCTATATCGTTGCCTTCTATACGTTCTTATAATGTATGAATCAGTTTTCAATCCTTTTAAAGCTCAATCTTAAAGCTTTAACGAAGGTACGTTGTTAAGAAAAAATGTTGGACAGTGATTGACCGGGACGTTCAGCCACACAGGAGTTAGTCATTCGTTTTCGCGGGGGACAATCGAAGTTCTGGCGAAGTTAATCAATCGATCCGGAAGACCCGTGAGAATCGGGTAGATAGTGGGCAGCCGGTGGCTGCCCGTATTTGATTGTTTAATTAGCAAGATGACCCGGTCGTATTCCGACGGGAATTCTCGAAGGAGCCCAAGCTCAAGACAGGAAGGAACGCCGAGGGGGGAAAAGACGGGATGTCTCTAGAACGAGGCACGAGAGAAAGAGGAGCGGGACGGAAGGACGGAACGTGAGAAAACCGAAGACACCAGAAGGAGATACAGCCAGCGGAGCGAGTCAGCGGAAAGCTGACGCAATGGTGGTGGGGACAGGGAAGAGAGAGGAGGATGTGTGCTTCCAAGAGATACAGTCGCTAGAACTCTGGCGAGCGAGAGGACGGGAAGAGGGGAAGGGAAGAAGGGCGGGAAGGAGGGCTAGATTTCTGGTGTATAGGGGTATTAATCCCTACCCTCAATTACCCTTTGTCTTGGGCACAGCTTGGTCCACTTGTTAAGACACCGCCACTGTTTGTCTTGAGGAGCAGGTAAAGGCGCCCCCGAAGCGGTCGCGGAGGTCTGCCGGCTGTTTCGGTCG
Source organism: Temnothorax nylanderi (assembly GCF_030848795.1). Classification (NCBI taxonomy): domain Eukaryota; kingdom Metazoa; phylum Arthropoda; class Insecta; order Hymenoptera; family Formicidae; genus Temnothorax; species Temnothorax nylanderi. Next base: position 1,176,016 of record NW_027249069.1, on the reverse strand, counting down.
CTGCTTTACATACGTCCGTGAGACCGGAGACGAACTGCTACCGGGAAGGACTACTGATCGTTGCGGTCTCGCCTCTGCCCTTGATAGAAGTTCGCCGGCAAAGTTCCCGCCTCGCGGCCGCCTTAAGGGATACCGCCTCGCGCCGCCACTGATATCCTTGCTCTCGCGTGATCCGCAGCCTTTTCGTGGACTCGAGCGATCCTAGTGCTAACTTTCCTTGAGATATATTGGCTCGAGTTGTATTCCAAAAAGTGGTAGAAATGTTAATAGTGTAAATCATTTTGATAAAAATATGGACATCTTAGATTTAAACGAGAAAAAGAGAGCTTGTATATCATAAATTCATAAAATTTGATATTTTTTTCTGTAATCTTATTGAGAGTTTATTCCTGCTCATATTTATACATATATACTTAAAAGAGATTTAAAACTTCTTTTTGGAATTATGTTATAGAATCTATAATTTTATGCGTATATAAATATATATAAATATATATAAAGTATATAGTGCTGTAAAAGCTCTCTCTCTCTCTCTCTCTCTCTCTCTCTCTCTCTCTCTCTCTCTCTCTCTCTCTCCACTCTTTCTTTTACCCGTTGCGGTTTGACACTTGTTTGAAATTCAACAAAATGTGGAAAAAAAAGGAAAGATAAAGAGAAAAAATTGCGAGTCGCCTCATTGAATTCGGTAAGGTCGAGATATGAGTCGAGAGATTCAACGGAAGTCCGCTACCACCAATTTATCCCGAGGGCGGGGAGCAAAGAGAGCGGCGTGAAAACCGAAAGAGTCGACAGGACGGCAGATTTATCCACGTCGCGGTAATTTCCTCAGATTTTCCGCCCGTATTATTTGTTCGACATCGGGCCGGCAACGAGCACGGTGGCAGAACGAGGGGTGCGTCGTCCGTTTCTTTACACTACGAAGAATATCAATTGTTAGAAATACAAAGGGTGAGAGAGCGAAGCGGGGTTGAAGGGGTGGAGAAATCGTCTTCGTCGTTTGGGGTAAGGAGGAACCACCGGCGCCGCGCCGCGCCGCGCGGTATATAGGCGAAGGAGACATGGGGTGGGCGCAGCCTGTGGCACACCACCCCTGTACAAACCAAATTCTTAAGAGAATTTAACCGTTTGAATAGCTCGCAAATCCATTGCAAATGTTTACACGGGATTGGCGCGCGCGGGCGGACTTCCTTCTCTTTCTGCTCGATTCCACCGGCAATCGCGATATCTGACTCCCTGCCTTTGGGACTCGAAGGCATTCGGTCGAGTTTCCTAAGATTTCTGACACGCGTCTGTGTTTCCGTGTATCCGATTATACTTGTACAAAACGACTTTAGGCTCTGCGTTTTCTTTCGACTTTCGTGTTTCTTATAAATACGTAAACTTAATTATTATAATATAACACATATTTAATTTATTGTTTCGTCTAATAAGTACATTTTCTTTCTGTTAAAAAAAGTTTATTAAAGTTTATAAGAAAGTCTTTTTAGAAAAGCTCTTACATTTGTTCCTCCCTCTTTGCTTCTCTCTCTCTCTCTCTCTCTCTCTCTCTCTCTCACTCTCTCACTCTCATTGAGTTTTTATTTAATACACTGAAATATACGAAGAGTATATATTTTGACGCAAGAATATTAAAAAAAGAATATATTTAAAGAATTTTTTATATATTTGTCTTATTTAAAAAAGATTATTTATTTGTATTTTAAAATGCTAGCATGTATTACATGATTTTTTAACATCGAGACACGAGGCCAATGAAAGGCTAAGTTCGACAATCATACGGGGGTTGAATCGTCATTTCTCGGCAATCGAAGTTGAGATATATGCAGAGGGTGAAAGGAATACGGCTTATTCGCGTGCCAACGAAAAGTTTTGGGGAGCAGCGTGGCGTTGCATGCCCCGGCATTAATAATTACTTTACAACTGATTCTTTTTTTTTTATTTTATTTTATTTTTTAGCGGTACGGTCGCGACTGCCACCGCGCAGTTAAGGCATTGTGCATACGGGAACGCCTTTCGTTGTGTATTAATAGTTCGTACCATGCTACATTATTATTTCAGCTAATCCGTAGCCGATGTCGCATGCTTGTACGGAATTACCGGTTTATTCCTACCTACAATGTTCGCACCTTAATCATTTGACGCTTTTATATTGAGTCAGATAATTATTTAAATTTATTGAAGTCTGTCATGCGTGTATTAACATGACGTGATTAAAATTAAACCGGTTGGTGACATCTTTCAGTCATTTTCTCAAGTGCTATTAGGAAAAAATTATTTCAATTTTTTATCGATTTGACATTGATTAGTACAACTTGAGAATTTGTTTTATTTAAAAATTTTATAAATAAAATATAACAGTACGGTATTTTTTAAAATGATGTAATTACTGTAAAAAAATAATTTATGTTTCCTTTTAAATATAAAAATTAACCTTTAGAGGACGGGTAAATTTTTTTATGACTTTTTATGATTTTTATTTATAACTTCCATATATGTGTTAAAGTGTTATACTACGAAAAATAAGCGACCCCGTGGAGCCTAAAAATAAGCCTCTCGTCCTCTACAGGTTAATAAATTCCTAATATGCCTGTAATTACTCGAACGATGTCTTAAAATCGTTAATGTTTCATTTTTAATTTCGGACGCTACAACGTTAACTGTTTTTCAGTTCGCTAGCAAAATATTAAGTATGTACATTGTGGTATGAGATTTAGTATGGTCAGCTTTTGATGTCACTGAATTTCGAGTTTTCGTTCGCGAAGTAGGGTAGGTGAACGATGCCTTCGGTGCCAGCAGCGCATATCGGTTGACCTCAAACATGTATATGTATAAATCGCAACGTACTGCCTCCTCAATCTTGTCAAGCTGCATCGCCCCATGAGCGTAACTCGTAGGTCTTGCCGCCAAAACCGCGCCATTCTGCATTCATAAGTTCGTTGCCTTTCTCTGTGTGCTCCGCATTCCGAATTATGTTTACAAAGGACTCTTTGCATTACCGACAATATCCTGATGTTTTTCGGAAGCGGTTTTGAATTTCAATTAAAATCGGTTTATCACGACAATCTTCTGATTTTTAATCATCGATAATAAGAACTTTAATATTATTTAATAATAATATATATAGATATGTATAATTAGACGTCTAATCGGACTAATATTATAAATATATGGTCAAAAATATTCTCGTCAATAACGGAAATATGTGAAACACAGCATCGAGGTTTGAGGACTAATTTATCGCGTCGATCGCCCGCGCCGCTTCGTTCACTTTAATGCGAGTCAACTCCGACTTCATCGAGCACGCATAGAGCCCGCGGTTCAATCGATATTATTACGAAATCTACAGGCTGCCGTGTGCAAATGCTCGTCGCGTCGTTGCAGTCGACTGCACGACAAGGGGCGCGGACGTACCACCGACGCTCGATTATATCGTGGGATTAAAGTATGATCGGCCGGTCACGATATTCGACGATCAACTGATCGATGAAAGGCGGAACGTCACGTGCCGCAAGAACGAGAACGTTCGTTCCACGTGAATTTAAACGTGTTTATTGTACATTTCTTCGCGACTTGTCAGATTTCTTTTAGGGTATCGGGTGCATTTTACGCCGATGCTTTTAAATTTGTTTGCTGATCGTTTCATGAAAGTATTTTCTTAGCAGTAGGTCGCAACAATACGTGTTTTATAATATAGAATAAATATCCATTGAAATTGATGTCATATTGATGTGATAGCGCCGGTATTTGCTTTTTTATGACTTGGGGTAAAATCAATAAGCTGAGACGTGTAAAAATCGCTTAGTCTGGAAATTAATAATACTTTAATGTATTTTAACTCATTATTATGAATATACATTTACGTTGCACATTAAAAGTATTAGAGCAAAACTAAATTATAATAATAATATGTTTAACGCAGAAATTTTAGACACACATTAATTTGAAATGTGTAATAAGTATTCTACTATTCGGTTAATAATTTTCCGAAGTAAAAGCGAAATATATCCGTGACATGTATTGTCTCGCTACTTCGAAAGTTCTACAGTTTATCACGACTGGAAACGGTACACAGCTAACACTAATGTGCGTCTCTATAGAACATGATATAAATGATTTTCAAAGATTTTGCGTGCCAAAGTTCTGCAATTCCGTTCCATGTTCCAGAAATGGCTTCACGTGCCATTTATATCCATTCAATAATTACGTTGCCTCGAAAAATTCACAACTGCGAATGGATCGTGATAGCGTGACATGATACAGTCGTTATCGACATGAACTTTGCACTTTGCACGTTAGTGCCGGTCTCGAAATAATTTACGGTGGCGTTACAAAGCGGCATTGTATTTCTCGTGCAGATGCAATTCGTATTCTAAGCTTACTTGCGTACTTCGCCATTTCTCTTTCACTTGTCTAGAAATAAAAACGATAGTTTTACAGTTATAGCGATATGAGAGTTATGAGACTTGTCTGAATATCAGGTATCTTTACGAGATTACAGTTTCCACGAGATAACAATTTTCGAAGCTTGATAACTATTTCATATGAATTTCTTCCTGTCGTCACTTATTATTAGACGCATTTTCTCGTCTACAATTTGCACTTTGCCTATTCTTTCTATATTTTCGTATTTATTAAAAATTTCTGTGTTTTAATATTTCTATATTATTTGCACGCAATAGACATTCTAATTATATTTAATGGATTCTACAGTTCTATTCTATATATCTGGATTTATATTATATATTTTAATACATGTAAGTGGACATTTATAATTTTATTACTCGAATTTGTTCTAAATATCTGAACAACGTGACTCCGAATTCTTTTTTCAAAACTCAAGTAGCAGTCTGTAAGCTACCGACGCGCCTCGGCGAAACCGGGAAGCTCCGGCGCGGTTCGAAGTCGAAAGCAGAAGTCGGTGGTGGAGTCTGTGATTCCGTCGACGTGGGGTGACGTCGGGGATTGGGGTCTGGGTTCCGTCGACCGACGGGGATGAGGGATCGCGAAGCACACTTTACGATACGTCGAATGACTAATACGTTGAAACAATAGGCTGTCGTCGGCGCGGCGGCCTCCGATGGGACTGATGGCTGGAGGGGTGGGCCAGGGGCTGCAGATTGGGAGAAGGCGTTATGGGGTGAGCCGGGGAGAGATTCCAACGCACCACTTAACCGTTTCTATATCCGTGCCTTCGACCGCCCGTACGTACTTCCGTGCTTTTATCGCGCGGAGCTCGCGCGACGCCACTCGTCGCTACCAGCGAGATGGCTCGTCGCTGTTACGATCGTTATTAATGACGACAATTATTATAAGGAAGTCAACTTTCCCATCATGGGTGTCATTACGTCGTTATGGGCGCTCTCACAGCCCTCGTTGTCGCGCATAATAGGGCGTTCTGACTTCTCCTATTCTCGCATCTTTTCGGGGCTGCGAAACGACGCGATTATTGGCGAAGATGTTCTTTGTTATTTATCGGCATACCGTAACAGAATTGTATTTTATGAGATATGAATTTTACTACAAATTGTAAGAAATCTCGGAAATTTTTTATTGTATGTTGCATAATGACACCTCCTGTTTGTAATTAGTATCAGTACCGATGTAGCTTTCTGGAAATATAAAGCATCATGTTCTTTAAGTCTATACATGATATTATTCACGCTGATCCGGCGCTAGATAGAAGCTCATCTTCTGTGGTGGATTAAAATTGGCGTATACACGAAGCGCCTTGTCAAAGGACACCAGTTAGTACCGCATAAAACATATACGAAACATGGCCGCCCGCCTGCCTACCTGGCTTACGTTGCTTGCCTTTATTCCGACAAAGTCAAAGTTCAAAGTCCGTGTGTGTAGCGCGAGAATCGCGGGGACAGGGAGACGAGCCGGGGGGGGGGAAGGGGGTGTTGGGGACGGGGGTGGCCGAACCCCGCCGACGGTGATTGCTTCTCCCCCAGTCTGCCTTAAAATTGACGTCATATTCGTTATCCTTTCGACCCTTCTTCCGTGCCGTCCTCGCGTCTCCCGCGCTTCCGCCCCTGGGCATCTCTTTCTGCATGCGTATAAGCTTACATCAACCCTTCTCCATACGGCCACACCCAGTTCGGGGTTCAGTCGACGAGTACCCCGAATCCGAGACGCGCGAGGTAGCGGATGAAAAAGGTGGATTCTTTTTTTTTTCTCTGCGATTTCCATTGCCGCGCGTCATCTCCTTCGAGCGCCTCTTTTTTTTTCTTTTTTTCGAAGAGAAATTTGTCCGAAGGTCGTTATTGAGCTGCTTGCTGCTAAATGAGGAATGGTGAGTCGATGGGATGAGGAAGGGGGGGGGGATGGGAAGAGAGAATTTGAATATCATAGTGCTTGCAAATTTATAGAGAGTACTTCGGGAAGATTCGCATGAATTTAATCTTTCCCAACTGCGTAATTATTTATTTTTAAAACTCTAGGTATAAGTATAAAATTACAATTATATCCGAAATTGGAAATTAAAATGGATCGGTTAATTATGAAGTTTAATGGAAATCTTACGAAATCTTATTTGAAACGTTCCATAATTTAATAACGAATAGGAGGGTAAAATGAAATATGTTGTTTAAAGTAATACGTAATGAAGCAATATTGATAAAAATTGATTCTTATTTTCTTCCGATAACAATGGAATTTTTTGATCTTTGCTGCTCGATTGCGAGCGTCGTCGATAAGCGCCGTGGCTTCCGAGATACAAACGGAAGGGAGAAAGAAGGTTTTACGAGCGGAATAGTGGGCATCCCTTACCGCGGCGTCGAACCACCCCCTCCCAGAAAGAGCTTCCATCCCGGGAGAGAGCTTCCATTACTAATCCATGCAAAAACCGGAATATCTTTATCCCCCTCCGCATGCTGAGGACGTATTTCCGGAATAAATTCCGACGGCGGTAGCCGCGCGAAGACTATGCTATGCGTTTCATGTACAGCGTTCTTTATTATTTTTGCCGGATTGATCTAACTCTTTCATGTTGGCTCGCGCGAAAAATTGTTTCGATTTAAACCGGCGCGTATAAAACTATAATATATTTTCAGTTAGAAGATACACGCCCGTTATTATGTAGATTTTCTAGCGTTTCGACGTTTATTGATTACGCGGAACTCTCATAATTTTATTCATAACACTCGTATTCGTTATATTTATTATCAAATACTGATACGCGGTGTTTTCAAAGTTCATACTTTTAATTTTATTAACTTCATATTATTTCAAATTAATTTATATTCACATCACACACGCGAATGTATATATATATAAAATCCAGTACATCTTTCTCTTCGTATACTCTTCCGGCAAATATTAATTATAACCGAACATCTGCATTGCAGTGCGCGTAAACTTAATCCTCAAACCCCGAGACTCGTTTCCCTTGATACCGGTTCGCGCGATAAAACGCCGATGGCGACTTTATGACATTTTCCGCGAGAGATAGGAAAAGAGCGACCGCGGTCACCGCGAGTATGAACGTCGAAACGACTTGAAGGCTCGCAACTCGGGGAAATACGTGTGTCGTCCGAGCCACGGGTGGGCAAGTGGTACCGGAGTCCAAAGGGTTGGGGACCCGAGTAGAGGAGACGGTCGAATGAGTTAGAAAGGGTTGGAGGATCGTGCTCGCGCGCGCGCGGGGGTGGATCTGGGCGGAGGTGGAATACGAATATGAGAATTAAAGCCGTCGAAGGAATTAAAGCGTATAACCGTGGCGCGGATCTCTCCGGACTGCGTCTGTCTGAGCGCCTATCCGTCTATTTCATTGTACTTCGGGTTATCCGCACGTGCGTTCGTCAACGGATTTCGACCGTTCTGTGGACATCGAATTGTGGTTTCATCCGGTTACAGGCATCCGCAAAATTTCTTAAATTTGAAAATCTCTGAAAATGTCTGAAAGATCGGAAAATTTATTTAGTTTGTTTTCCACCATAAAGCTTTATTTCAACATTTTATTGTGACTCTAAATTCAGCGGAGTATCTCTACTCCGAAAGAAGGCTACTGACTTTTAAAATATTTTCTATATTTATTTTTATTTATTTATGTATGGCCTTTCCAAAGGGCGCAAAATTTTGAAACATTTATCCCATAAATTATTTTTGACGAACGAAAATGTTCGGAAAAACCTTTAATCGACAGGATTTCAATCTGGATTTAGCCTGAAATTTCCGTTACTCAAACGATATCTTCGAACTTTGGTTGCGATTTGTGGGGGGACATAGCATCGAACTCGAAATCGCGATTACGTGCACGGTCAAATACCGCCGCGCGCGAGACCGCACGGTCATAATTAACGGGCATAAATTATCAATCCGAACGTCGGTTAGTAGCACGGGCTGGCACACCGGACGCACGTACGTGAAGCCCAGAAGAGGGTGGAGGTGGACGGTTGATACGTGTGTTGGGCAGAGGCGAACGGCGCGACGGGCGCGGGCGGGGCGAGAACGAAGGGTAGTAGGTAGTCGAAGGGCGGCAGCAGGATGGCCACCGGCCGAAGTGATTGATATAGAGAGAAACGCGGTCGTCGCTGCGGGGCCCAACTCTGGTAATGCTGACTCCGTGACGTACGAATCTGCGAGCATTGCGAGCCGTCACTGTGACCGCGTGTCTACTGACACCCGGCCTAGGTGCCACGAAAGAAACAAATGTCTCTCGACGTTCACGCACGTCCCTTCGTCCCAGTCGGACGTATCTGACCGCTGTTGCCCTGTGTACCTATTATTGCGGTTGCAATACTCGTAATTTGAGATAATGTGATCTTTGGAAGAGATGCTCGCAGATTCCTCATGATTATCCCGACTCAAACTGTGTTTATATTAATACGTTATTTATTTCTTATATTTACTTATTTTTTATTTGCTTGTAGGTAATAGCATTATTATCTAATTAATGAATTCTAATGTCCTCTTCACGTTAGATTTATGTCATTTTTATTAGACGAATTAATTATTTGTATTTGGTATTTATATAAAACCATGTTACTACGCTAAAGAATAATACACCACCAAAAGATACACCGTTTTCTATCGTCGACGAGAAGTAGCAACGATATGCAAAAGTAGTACTCGGTGCAGAGCGTAACATCATTTCTCAAATCACGTTGGCGAGTCCGTTGCTGGCTCGTCGTCGCATATTTTTCAGTAGAATAACGGCTTTCGCTCACTAATCGTCCTCGCGTGCGTGGCCAATTCGACGTAGTGTTCACGTACGATGTGTCACTTTCAAAAAAGAAGATACATCCGGGAAGATAAAGGCGTGTCAACGTCAGCCATCCATCCGATCTCTCTAGCTCTTTCCCTCTGTTTTTTTCTCCCTCTTGGTTTCTTTCTCCTGTTTTCTCCATGTAAACGCGCGATGAGCAGCGTCATGAGGGAACAGCGGGCAGAGCTCGGTACTTCATATCATTAAAATAGAGATATTGGCAAAAGGCATGCATATATATCTGCTGTCGGGTATACATATCTCTCTTTCTCTCTCCGTCTCTTTACTACTCTCCTTGCTGCCAGTAGACGAGGCAGCCCTCGGGGCGTTTCACAGATCAATGGGAATATTGAACAATTGTCTCTCTGGCTACGGCTGAAACGAGCGGCCAAGACAATCAGCTCTCCGCGAACAATGCGTAGCTTAATGACGCAGCGCCACCGACGTTTTCGACGGCGCATCGCGTCTCACTTGCCGCCACCTCGTTTCTCATCTCTGAAAACGTTATTATCGAAATCCGCGTGAGCTTCATGCAAAATTGTCAATTTGAGAAATCGAATTCTGTGAAACACGCGTGTCTCGCGAGAAACTGGCGCGAGTAGAGTGAGAGTCCGGAATTAGAAGGATTCCAAGAAGTTCGCGTAGAACGGCGTGCGAATTCGGCTGTCTCGACGGGATACATCGCGGCGGTAGCAGCTTTCCTTAAGCTTCATTCTCCGCAGTGGCAATGGCATTGGCGGCGGTGTGTTTTAGGGATCAATAATTTATGTAAATGTGTACGCGGCAAGGGCGCTACCGTGTGGCGGTGAGTTACAGCCACGATGGTAAGGGGGTAGTAGGTGGGTTAGCGTTGGGTGGTCGGATGGCAGAGCGTCATCGGGACGCGAAGAGAGGCGGGGGATGGGAATGGGTGAGAGCGGGTGACTGGGGGTGGATGAGGAAGGGCGGTCGGACTTTAGGGGTGAGCCGCGGCAGTGGTGGTGGCGGCGGCGGCGGCGGCGGCAGCGGCGGCGGCGGTCCGACCGAGGGTGGAGAAGATCGCGACACGAAGGGGTTTGACGTCCAACCCTTTCATCGATTGTACTTCTCCGCTCCCTTTTATCCCTTCGCCGCGCGCGCGCTCGCTCGCTCGCTCACCACTCCACGCATCACCCCTTATACACTCTTGATCCTCCAGCGCGCGCCAAAAGCAGCCATCGACTAATGCCCGATAATTCCCGCCGCCGCATTCGCTCGCGCGAATATTTCCTCGGGTTTTCCACCTCGCGACTCTCGCCACCCTCGGGTCGTTCTTTTCGCGAATCTTTGAACCGCGTGTATCGTTAGGTGGCTTTCGGGATCGAAGCTCCCGCTCACGCAATTTCCACTTGACGTTGATGATTATACTTCGAAAGGATCGGTCCAACTATGTATAAAATATTATCAAATAATCTTTAATCCGAGACTACTTTAACTTTATAATTTTTATGAGAATAAAAAGTTTATTTTTAATCAATTTTAATAAATTTGTTTAATACAAATTTAATACAGAAAAGAAATTTTCTATAATTTTGAAAATTCTATATTTGTTATTGTCCAAAAATTTTATTTCTTATCTTTTACCTTTTTAAATAATAATTTTGTATCTTGTTAACTTGTCATTGTCACTATATTTTTATATTGTATCAGACAGACGTGGTGCTGTCACACTATATCATTTATTGATGACTATCCACGACTCTGTAACGAGGACGTACGACATGACAGGACAGGTGAAACAGCGAAAATCAGTTGAAGAGGTTGACGGATATTCGAGGTGGCTCGCGCAGGCGAAGGGGACAGGTGGGGATGAAAGGGGGTTGAAAGTGAGGAGACTGGGTGGCTGGGTAGGACCAGTTGTTTCGACCCTTCGTCTTCCTCCCTGCTGTTCGGCAGTGGCGTCATCCCGTCGTCCCCTACTCTTTGATCCCCCCAATAATCAATATATTCTAACATAACTCTAATGGCCACCCCATTTGAATACAGCCGATTCCACCCCACGGCACTCCGCATCTCGCGCATCTCCGACAATACCAATCATCCGAAATATTCCCTTTCTCCCTAGCCCTCTCTCTCTCTCTCTCTCTCTCTTACTCCTTGGTCCGTTCCGTCTTTCTCTTTTCCTCCCGCGGCCTCTTGCCCGCGCACCGTCTCTTGCTTTTGCTTCGATGTTGTCTGCCAACCCTCACTCCCCGAGTGGTATTAAAACTTTCGAGGACGAGACACCCGCAGGCGTCCTTCATCGAGCGACCCTCGGTTACGGGCGTAAAATTCGAGTAGAGTCGATGTCCAGCCTTTGCGCACGTCTTTATCTTTTCTGCCTTGCGATGCACGCAGGGATTTGCGAGGTATGAGTAGTTGTGCATCGTGGTAAACCGTAATGGGTGTACCATGTGACAGTTTATGGGAGACTTCGGGAAATACGTTTCTACTGCTATAAAGTAGATTTAAGAATTGCGAGCTGTGATTACGTTTGTGTTACGTGTTGCGATGTTTTATTACATTTATGCGCGATAGATCGATATATATATATTTAAAAAAAAATTATAACATTTTATCTCGGTTTCTTACAATTAGTAATTTAATTATTAATGAGTTATGTTCATGATATAACGAGAATTAAATTGAATGTGTTAATTGTTTGTTACGTCTCCACAGTACGGCTGCAATACAGCTAAATTTAATCGCACTCAGAATGGTGTGGCGATGACCATAAAACAGCGTGGAACTGCATTAACCGTAATATGATTTTTAACAATACAGATTTGATCTATAGTCGATTACCCGTCCAGCAACCCTTTCAACTAAACGATAATACCCTACCCAGAACGCTCGCAGCCGGAGGGCTTCACGTGATGCATTATCGGCGATATTGGCGATTGAATGAAAGCTGCGAGCTTACACGGGAATAATTCAATTTCTTTTGCAGCCAGTACCACACTGTATCATAACAATTAAAAATATTTTGTCATCTATATAACATCACCGTATAAATAGGCTGCAGTCCATTTGATGCTACAAATGATTTGAAGCGTTTTTCTTCTTCTTTTTTCCATTGAAAGAAAGGAGAAGAGGAATGCTTCAAAGCATTTGTAGTTTTAAGTGGACTGTAGCTTTACTGTAAGATTATTGAGCGATTTCCTTCGTTTTCTAATATAGATATTATCAAAGTATTTTAATTTAACGAGATAAACAATTAAGTCGAATTTGCGCATGTTTAATCTTCGAGATATGGAGTACCAGTTGACGAGTATATAACTCGGCCGATGCACCTTTACTGAATATCTTTTTTTCGCGACGAGGGGCGCGCGAATCACCCCTTGGATAAGTCGAGTGGGCTAATAAATCAATTCCGCCACGTAAAGCGGAACGCCGATGCGCCGCTCGGTTCTCCAGGTTGGTTTTTGGTTTCGAGCGCACTCGATCCGAAAATAAGGATTTACATATTCATGCAAAGATCCTCCTCGTGCCGGAGGATTCAGCGGAAGGAGGTGACGTCGACCTGTGCGGTGCGCGAGCCGAGACGAGGATAGTTTGTAATGGGATTTTCACCCCTTTTCGACCTAGGTTCCCCACCGCGCTTCTCTCGTTGCTGTTTCACACTTTATGCGAGGAAAAGTCCTGACGTATCGACGAGTTTCTCGTATCTCGGTGCGGAACGGAGATGTAGGAATGTGGGAGGGAGAACTGATATCTGATAAGAAAGTTTTTATTTCCTTGAATGGTACAAGAGTGCGATTTTCGTTTATTCAAGAAACACTTATTTTATACAAGTAGACCAATGAAGAAGATAATTTTTAACTTTTTCTTCATAGTTTTATTAAAATAATATAACATTATTAGGTAACTATTAGGTATTTTTTAGTGAATAAAAGTAAATATTGTGATAATCAATATCTTATTGCGAAACAGTTTGCTCTTATTAAATTCGCATCCTTGTAGTAGAAATTATTTTTATCTCCGAGAGAGAATATAGCTAAATGACGCTCTACTTTCGCAAATACACGCAATCACGGCGTGAATTTTCAACGCAAAGCTATCGATATAATCTGGAAGCGTTCCAACTTCGTACGTGGATTGTTGCGAGGCTAACATTGTGCCGCTCTCCGCTTGCTCTCCCCGTCATCGACATTCGCCTCAGAATCGTGCCGAGGTAACCTCGGTCGTTACGTGGTGTAATTTAAAAAGTTTGTATCATCGCGATACTTCGAACGAGCTCGCCAACCGGGGTGGCAAAAGAATAAATTGCATTTTCGCGAGAGGAGGCTAACGTGTCGTGTCGTTTTCCTTCCCTCCGGCTACAAAGTTCGCTCCTAATTCGAGAAACGACGCGTTCCTCGCGAGAAACGCGGCTTCGATTCGGGCGGAATGGGGAAACCGCGATCTTCAGCCCGCTCACGTACGATTTATTTAAACTTTGCTTTTATCGTTGCCCTCCGCGATTACCTATACCACACACACACTATACACTTGTGCTTTCTCGGGCATAGCCCCTCTTTGTCTCTCTCTCTCTCTCTCTCTCTTGGATTCCAACCCCTCTGCGTGCACGCGCGGAGCTGTAAAAGGAACGACGATTTCAGAAGTGCTGATCGAGACGCAACGAGAAAATAAGAGAACAAGAGAAGCATGATAGTTTCCGATAAAAGCGAGATTTTGCGAAAGAAAGAGTACTTATTATATTTGCTTCGTTGCAATAGGAAACAGTTTTTGAAATTGATGCTGCCCGATGCTGCCCGATGCTGCCTATGCGATATAAAAATACATTTTATTATTTTAAGTGCCCTTTTTTTCCTATACTTGCAAGGGATATTTATGATTTATTAAGAAGGGTTGTTTAACAAGAACTTTAGAGCTGAAATCTTGTTGAATGCTTAAAACATAAATTTTGTAGGAAGAATAGGAAAGATTGCGAAATAATCGTACATACCTTACGTTCGAATTATTTCCGTGCCATTTGCATCGAGAATGTTTTCGCGGTGAGTTCTTGTATTGCGATCCACATTCATCCTTCGTACACGATTGGAATTCAGGGGCGTAACGGTCGCGGTCTCTTAGAAAATAGGAACAAGCCCGCGCCCCCTACGAGCCCCCAGCATACCCCCCCTGCATCCCGCCCGCGACTTTATACTTTAAATCCGCCCTATAAATATCACGCTCCTTTGGATTTGGGGCTGGTTTCCGAAAGATTGGCTCGCGGTATCCTCCGTGGGAATCGCTCGCCGTTTTGCATCGATATATCAAGGGATGAAGCGCGGCCCGATCCCTACGAAGCGCACGGAACGATTCGTCATTCCCGTTTCCTTGTAAAACAGGCCACTAGTTTTACGTATATCCGCGCGGCCGCCTCTAACGTGCCGGCAGCCTCACCTCGTCGATGCGAGTACAAAGATATATGGAGTGCTACCTGACGAAGTATATCGAATAAGGAATACCTCGCACTCACGTGAGCCCTATGGCTGGACGCGAATGGATTTATGAGTCTCGGAAATGTTCCTCGAAATAGAAAAATGTTGATAATATTATCTTCGCTATAATTTCTCTAGAGTTTTCTCTAACACGACATTGTAAAAATATCTTAACGCCATATATCATAATTCCTACACGGGAGTCATCTGAATTTGAAGTAAATATTAGTAACATTAAAAAGAACTTTTATTCAGTCTATAATATTAATAACGCTTATATATTTTTTGTCTCTATTTATATTTTATTTTTATAAATATACATTAATGTACCAGTACAGCGCGAGAAATAAGTTCTACGTCAATTGCATCTCTTTTCAAGACAGAAGTTCCTAGCGTAAACTCAATATTGGCGCTAATTCGTCCAAGTTTTCATGTCGCACGGTTTTCCGTTTTCGCGCGCCGCTCGTAAAAATTGCGGGTCGTGGAATTCCCACAGTGCCTCCCCATGGGAACCGCAGCAGCGAGTTGTCGGCAATCGAAGATGGAATGCTAAACAGCCGAAGGGTTGAACGTTCTGTCGTTGTCGGTTCGTTGAGGCACACCGACGGCAACCGAACCATCCGACCGCCGCCATCCAGTCACTCGACCTCCCTTTAGCCCGCGCCAGGCGCTGCTCGCATTTAGATAAGTTAAACTATAAATTAGACGGATCACTGGTAGCTACTCGAGGAAATGTTGTCGGCGCCTGAATATGTATGATTTATACAAGGAACCCGACTCACCGATATAATTCCCGCCAGCCGGTAGCACGGGTGGGCGAACCGTGAGAGACTGACGGAGAAACCGTGCGGCTCTCTCTTAATTCGACCTCGATCCAGCGCGAAGCGTTTGACGTGGCGTAAGAATGAGCTGTACAAATGATACGACGAGATTGTTTTGTAAGGAACATTTTTCTAAAATATTAACAAACAACTAAGTAATCGGAAATAATAGATATTTCGGTGAATAGAATTGAATAGAATTTAGAAAGCATAAAAATAAGTATTAAAATTTATTGTTTACTAAAATCTTCCTTTATGTGGTTTTTAATGGATGTTTTATTTGGGACTTGATTACAAACATATTGTATATAATACGCTTAAAATTGAGAGGGAAGTCAAAGAGTACCGAGATGCCTAATATTATACAACGTGCCACTACAGTTTTGATTTAAATGTTGTTTTGTGGAGATCCTGGCTTTCATAAATAACGAATCACGTCTTCCATCGCGGTAGACGTTCGCCGTTGATACCCAATTAGCTGCACGAAGTGGCCCTCGGTCGGAACGCAAAATCCATCGTCTGACCAATGTCCGCCATCTCTCCTGGACCCTCGGCGCGTTGTTTCTTCTCGGGATATAGCGCGGATTGAAATCCCGACCAACCTCGCGCAACTCTGATCCCCCGGTTGTTTCGGCCGCGGCAGGAGCCGAAGACATCCCGCACACGGCGCAGTTGATTTAGGATTCGCATGTAACCGCGATCGGGCGAGGCCGAGCGCTGTCCCGAACGGAATACTAATCAAAGATACACAAATTCCGTCGGCTAATACTTCAAATCCCCTTTAGCCGGGATCCTGAAATTAAATTATTGGATTAGACGTCGGCGACGGCATACTTGCGCGAGAATGAGAGTGAGAGAGAGGAAAGGAGAAAGAGCCTCGTTTCGCTTTCCCGATGAGATCCAGAATTTCGAAAGTCTTTGCAAAATTGCTTCTTGAGTGTCGCTTGATATTTCTTTGAGAACAATACAGTTGAAAATGTTGTAATTCCCGGAAAGAGATACAGTTACATTGTGCGATTATGTTAATTTTAGTGTGAAACTTAGAAAAGGTTAGTTTTAATTAGGTACCATCGTCATTGATATTAGTCGCTTTTGAAAACCAGCCTCTGTCAGCTTTCAGGGATACAATTAATTTTTTCCACTTATTTTAACTGCTGCTAAAGATAATTCAGTGAATGTACTAGATAAAATTTCTTGCTCTTGAGACTCGGAATCTTCCAAAAGTGTTTTTAGCATTAACTTTATTTGAGTGTTGTGGTTCGGGAGCATCAGGAAAAGGTAGCGGCGGAGAAGGGTGAACGATGAAGAAGAGACGTTTGGTGGACCTGAAGAGGGGGACGGGAGGCAAGGCAGAGATAGGGTGAAACGGCGATTTAGGATCGGAACTGTCCGTCGAAACAAAAGGTATTCTATTCTCCTCTCCCTTTTTAACTTACGGCTCGACCTTCCAACCTCTCTCTTTTGCCCTACGTCGCACCCTCCAGGCGACGATGCTCCGACTCGCTCGGCTGGATGGTTCCGTCGCCGCGGAGGAAGAGGGCACGCGAGGGGGTGCGAGGATGAAAGGGCTATATTTTCATATCAATGATTTTATGACCGCATCCTTCCACCCTCGGGAGCGGCCGCCAGCGTTGTCGCCGCTGCCGCCACCACCGCCGGGAGCCCGTAGGAAATCTATATTTTATTGCGCGTGAAATTCTTGCTATTTATTCGCGTATAAGAATTTAAATGTTTCCAAAATGCGAGTTGGCCGCGCGTAGATCGCTCGCCCGGCCCCCTCCGTCTTTCCACCCCCTTTATCTCGGCCGCCGTTGTAATCCTTACATGATTTAGGTACGAGGGATCGCCTCGGGAAGGATCACGTAGACGGGAAAAAGCGACGGGACAGGCAGAATTCTCCGGAGAAGGAGGACGAAACGCCCTCCGCGTAGATTAAGTTCGATTCGCCGCGACATATTCTTGTTCGGGCGCCGCGGGGAAATACGATCGCGGTATTTTAAAATAACGACGCCATTAGCGGGACTTCGGCAAGACGCGCGAGCCTGGCCGCTTCTCGAGAGGGAAACTCATTTTCCTCTTCTGCGGAATATACGAATGCCTCCGACTCTATTATTTTCGGAGGTCATTATTCGGACCGCGCTATTTCGTTCTAGCTTAAATGATAAACGGATGTATTATTACGGATCTAATAATTATGGAATATTTATTGTTGTGTTATTCTAACGATAATAAACATAATGTTATTCTACGATACAAAATATTGGCAAATAAAAACGATAGCTGAGACACACAATTAATATTATAATTTCAAATGAATATAAAAAATGTTTATGTAAGGTATTCTACAATTAAAGTAATTGTAGAATACATTTTAATAGTGTATTCTTTGAAAATTAATTAGAATTATCATAATTGTATCATCATATAGAGATTATAATTCACCAATCAAGTATTATTCAGCTCTGCATATGTTTGAAATTTAATATCGTAATCAACAGGTGATAATTATTGGATACATTAAATGGAGTTGTTGAAATCCTGCGAATAGAGAGATAAAATTTATTTGATTCGATCGGCTTTTGACACCAATAATCACTCTACCTCGTCCTCGAACCTTCCATGCAGCTTTCAGAAACGCGCGATGCGACCGCGTATATGAACTCCCGGCGCATCCACCTCTCGCAGCCATAAAGTTCGAGTTTACAACGCGAAATGGACTGGAAAGCAAAACGCGCAAAAAAGGAGAGTAACGAGGGAGCGTGAGGGGGGGGGGAGATGGAGGTGGCGGTGAAACGAGGACGAGAACGTTTCTGCTCAAGAGAGATGACGAGAGGAAGCGAACTGGGAAACGAGAGGGATAGCGAAAACGCAGAGAGAAAAAGAGATAATTGCGGAGCGAGCGGGAAATTAAGAGCGTGCGAGAAAGAGCGAAAAATCGTGAGACAGGGACGGGGAAAGTCGCGAAGGAGGGACAGAGAGAGAGGGAGAGAGTGAGAGAAACGAGAGAAGGGATGTGGAAGAGACGGTGGGGGTTGGATGGTGGTGGCGGTGGCAGTCGGAGAAGTAATATCCAGCGCAACGTTCCGGGAGGATGAGCTTTAATTGGAATATGGATCCGCTCTCTGTCGTTTCCCGATACTCCGATAAATTATCCTACGTACCATTTGCCCCGGAAAGCGGCACTTCAATTCTGCCTGCGTTCGCCGCGTAACACCTCTGGCCGTGAAAGAGAAAGAGAGAGAACGATAGAGTGTGAGAGAAAGAGAGTAATTCCGCGTGCTATTTGGCACGAACGGATATGACGAAGTGCGAATGTAGGCTTTAAAGAGACACGATTAAGGTCAATTTGCCGTGATTCGATTTATTCTCGATTAAATTTCGAGGATCTGCGTTCAATCGTACGTCGGACGTCAGACTTTTAGCGTAATTTGCTGAAAAGTGACCTAATTTATCTGTGCGGCGGCGTTCGATGTCGATAACGTACTCTCTCACAAATGTTGAAGAGCATAATGTTGATACAAGCAGGAATAAATTGGTTGATTTCTTTTATTATACACAATGATGCAGAAAACATAATAACATTTGAAGCAGTTATATTTTTGCGATAAGATTTAATTTGTACAAACTTTTTATTTTAAGAGATATGAATTTCGTTTGGGACACATGATTTTTTATCCAATTATCGAATATACGTAACTTATTTTGGTTTTTGCACAAAACGAACGAATCTGGCAGAAAAAAGTCCCGCTCTGCCCCGCGAAGCGAGATATTAACTGTTAAAGTTGACGACTATCAGGTTATGAAACCTGTCATACCGACGCTATGTAGCACCTGTAGCGACTGGTTTTACACTTGTTTGAAACATACATTGTTTTTTTTTACATATTTTTTGCTGGATTTTTTTTCATAATGTGTTTTTCGGCATCGAAATATGAGATTACTTGTATCAAAGCAACAGAGAATATTTTGGAACACAAATTATTTCTGTTACAGATATTAAGCGTTGAATTAAGTTAACGAAACAGAAATAAAATTGTTAAAGCAGAGAACAGTTGGTATATGAAAAGTACATATTTATATGTACTTTTCATATACCAACTATTCTCTGCTTTAACAAATAATTTCTGTTACAGATATTGAGCGTTGAATTAAGTTAACGAAACAGAAATAAAATTGTTAAAGCAGAGAATAGTTGGTATATGAAAAGTACATATTTATATGTACTTTTCATATACCAACTATTCTCTGCTTTAACAAATTATTTCTGTTACAGATATTAAGCGTTTAATACAATATGAGAGTGAGTAGAGTTTTTCTAGCTATATACATCTACTCGCGTTTTGGTACGTGTATGTGGCCAGTTGCGGGAGTTCGGGAGGCCGAAGAGAAATGTTGAGCATTAGGTTCGGGATGGCGAGCAATGACGGAAGTTGATTCGCCGCGTTTCGCCGTGGGACTCCGCCCGGCGTTTCGCGAGTTGTGATCTATATCCGGTATATTCCTGGTACCCGTCTAGGCCTCCTCCAGGGATTTCGCGTGACGTATGTGGCTACCTGACGAGAGAAAACAATCTTCGAGGATATATCGTCCTCGCCCATTGCGAGATGGAGTCGGACGCGAGGACGATGTCTCTTTCGCCGCGAACGGCGACAGATATCTCTAACAGAACGAATATTGAAATCGCGCTTGAATGACTTTCGCGTCATGGGACGCGTGGGCGAGGAGAAGCAGCTGGGAAGGAACAGAAAGCTCTTTCGTATGGTCTTTTGTAGATAGTATTCGCCGATAATAATATTCGCCTCTTGTTTTTTGACATTGTTGGTTCTTATTTTACGAGGTGAATAGAGAGAGAGAGATATATATATATTCGCTCATTAGTCATAGATATAACTTTGAAATAATTAGATTGGAAAAATAGACAAATTGATGGAATATGTGAATATCAGCAATTTGTAAAAGCCTCAAGAATATGCATGTCTGCTTCGTTATTTTATTTATATTTTTTTTTCTAAAAATGATGCCCCAAGATTTTTACACTTATATATTTTATGTTGTCTTTTACACATTACTCCATATACCAACTTAGACAATGCAGGAACTTTTTAAAAAATTAAATTGGGTATAATTTTTTATACATTGTACCTACTCGATATTCGTCAAATCTATACATAGTACTGAGAGAAAATTATTTATATCGGTCCAGTCGTGATCAGCGGCTGTAAAAGAAACGGACCGAATACGAGGCGGAGGATTGGGGCAGTAGGGAGCGCGTTGTTGTTTTCTACTATCTGTCTTCGGGTAAACGCGTGCGGTTTAGCCAATTCGCCCCTTGACCGAGAAAAATGGCTATCGGCCTTGGGAATACGTTTACGACCGTTCCGGGCCGAGTAATTCTATTACGGAAGGATTTTTTTCGCTTTATACTATATCGGGGATGGAACTTTTTTCCGCGTCCTGACCGGGCCATTCGTTCCCTTAATAAGGTCCAAACGTCTCGAGAGGTTATCGATATTCCGCGCTCGCATACCGATTCCCTGTCACTCATTGCTGCAACCACACGAAAATTCTTATATTCCTTTCATTTTTATATTAATCAATTATTACGATATTATATCATCTCGTCTGCAATGTGTAAAATTCAAGTTAGTTGTTGCGACAACAATTAGGTTTATTTAATTAACTTCTTATTTCGACGTAGAAAGAAAATTGTTCTTTGAATCAGAATCTCTTAGCTATTGTCGACATTTTATCAAATTTTTAATGTTTTACGTTGCGTTACTCGCATTAATTTTATCTTTTTAAAATTGATATCAGTGTTTCTTTTTCGAAAGGATTCAAAACCACGGCGGCTGCAGTCATTTTTTTAATACCTTGCGAATCAAGTTAGGCGGCGTTTTGCCCGTTCGCAATGCGAAGTATCAATCTCTTTCGCGGATGAGCTACCCTAGCTGAAGCGTGGAAGGCACTCGATATCAGAACATTTGCATGTTCTTTATGAAAATTCTATAGTTTATGGGGACATTTGTATGTATTATCGTATTAGCATATTCCAAAAGACAGCAATCTCAATATTGGATACCGACGCTGGCTATATCGCTTGTTTACTACCCCTTCGCTCTCGAATCGCCCTACAATGGCGGGCACGCACACGTGTCTTCCCCTCCCGTAAACATAGCTATGCGAACGTTTTCTTCTTTCTCTCGAATTTCGAATACGCACCGCATATGTGACAGGAATGACAGTTGGAGGGAGAGTTTCCTATATCTTAGATATAGAGCATAGATATGTAGAAACTGCGAAGCACAACTTCGAAGGTTTACTTGATTATTGTGTTTTCTTAATAAAACATTTTTATTGTTTAGTATTTAAATATTTATTTTATTTTTGATTGCATTTGTTAAATGATGTTAAGTTACGAATTATTAAATTACGTTGAAAGCTTCTATAATTTAAATACATATATACATTTCATATATTGCATTATTGTTAAATATAACTTGCAACAAACGTTCATTTATTATAAGATCAAGCATTGCATAAGAGATCAAAAATATATATAATACATTTGATATGTCTCTATTGTTCAACGTCGGGCCGTTCGCAGTTTCATTCGTACGAGGAGCTTTTCTCGTCCTACTGATCATGTACGAAGGTTCGTATACGTTGCTAAGCAACCGTCTGGAGGGTGCCTTCTTGCGTGCGTTACATTATATCGACGTGGTTTTAGCTGCTTTACTCATTTAGGCAATAATAGCCTGGCTATGCATATCCATCGCGCGTAAAGAATCGCGTGGTGAGAAAAAGCATGGAGCGAGGAGCTTCTGCGCTTTGCAGCTTCTATGCTTTGCAGCCGTGCAGCATCCCTTTACCATCTTGAGAGTAATTCTGTCACGTTAATTCTTGACACTTGGATTATAATATTTAACGCATAATTTTTTTGCCAATGTTTTGAGCAATAAAACTAAATCTTCGTTGTTTATTAGCAAAACAAAACAATTTTCCAAATTACTTTTAGAACTTATTTTTATCAAATTAGAATAAAATAATTTATTTTAAGAAATAAATATTTTTTTATTACGTTTACACAAAAACTCGGTACATTTTCAGCTATGTAATAATTAATAAATAATTAATAAAGTGTAAAGTCAATGTGTGAAGAAATAATATTCTTGCGACGTTCGTTGTCACGACAAAAAGTGATTTGATTTTCTTTGACAAAGATTGCTCACGTTAAGATTTTGTTTTATTTGAGACAAAGTGAGAAATGTACCGAGAGAAATACAGAATTATGCAAATATACACTCCGTTAATGTTACAAACATTTAAAAACAGATTTTTTTAAACGTCTTTTACAGTTATCGCATTTTTAAAACTTACGTACTGTTTAGGAACTGTTTCGCTTAAGTTTAAGATAAGCAGAGATCGACTGTGAACGATAGGGACTTAGGGACGGACATCGGAATTCACCTTCACGCGCGCGGGCTGCCGTCGCTTTTCCGTGCAATTGCCTCCTAATTATCGCCGTCAACTAATAACTCGCGTTAATTTCAGGCGATTTAGTGGCGGCGGCGCGTGCGCGCGCGCGCGCGTTAGTTCATCCCCGGTTCCCCACATTCTCTCGCCCGCCGCCTTCCACCCTCTCGCCGCCGAAGTTTAAATTGAATTGGGTTGGCGCGGCACGACGCTAGTTCGCAAAACTATACCCGCACGTATAGATATAGCCCAGGCTACGGGCGCCACCGTATCCGAAGACCATCGACTGGAGAATAGTGCTCCCTGTTTATGGGACAAGTAACGCCATGGAGATACAGTTCAACTGGCAATGAGAGCACCGAACGCGCAACGGGGTGGCGGTTCCTTTTGGTCTCGCTTCCTCTCACTCCGGTTACTCTCTTCGATCCTCCTCGAATGCATCGAACTCCTCTTCAATATTCACTCGGGTATTCGCTATACGAAACGAATTTCTTCCACATGTCCATATATGCGTAATCCCGCGCGACCACCGCCAGACCTAGTGGTGGACGAAGCGAGCTTGCCACCTTGGACGATTCTACGATTGGATGGTGTGAGAGTTCGAGCAAGGAAGTCGTGGGGTAGGTAGACGGAAGGGGGGACGGTATCGAGCCGTCTGCAGGGTATCGGGGAATGTTTCTTGCCTTGCTGGGGGTTGTCGCTTATCGGGAATGTATAGTGTGTTGGTCAGGTCGTTAGCAAGTTGTCGAGATTAAATGCCTTCCAGCGTATTAGAAGCTGCACTAGCTTGATTAGCCCCCCGACCGGCGCGCTACCGACGTGATCCTCCTCGGCACGGGGGTCGCATCGATCCCGGGGAAGGCTATCCCACGTAGTCGTTGTCGTCGAAGACCTCTAGGCTGCGGCACACTCGATATCTATACGGAAGCGCATTATCTGCTTACTGTTTAAGCACCGTTCCTACGACGCTTCTACAGATCCGCTTTGGCCCCTTGGCTATGACGGTTGCGAATGTTTTCCGACCATCGCGAGGTAGAATTTATGTAAATTCTATAGGGAGAGAGAAAGAAATAGAGCTACTATTCCTTAGTTTAATATATCGGCAAAGTTTCATACTCAACGTCGTCTATAAATTATTATCAGTTATATTTATAGTCAACGTCTGAAAGTGATAAAATGTTCTCGGTGAATTTAGAGTTGTGGATCGTTATATCTTATTTTTAGATTATCTATATTTACCGTCTTGACAAAATTAAACCTTTAATTAGATTTTCGTTCAAATAAAATTTGCGTGATATCAATTCTTGCTAAGCAAAAAGTGTGCTAGAAATGCATCGCGAGACATATTGTTACTGATTTCTATCTTTTCCGGAATATTCCGTGCAATCCCATGCAAAGATAATGGTACGTCGGTATTCATATTGACAATACACTCGGAGAACAACGAGCCAGTCTACGCACCGGCAGACAGAGACTACAAAAGCATATTAGATACTTCGAATATTGGCTGTGCCTCCGTACGAGGTTGTGATCCGCCGCGAGAGGAAGAGATAGAGAGGGAAAGAGAAAGAGAGAAGGGCGGGAGAGAGGAGATTCACGGCGCTGGATTTCCGCGAGTTGCAATACACTTAGCTCGATATATATTTGCATACACGCACGCACGTTTCTATTCCGTGCAAGAAGGACGCGGGGCGCCGCGCCGCTCTCGGGGCGATGGGGGATGCGCGCGATGGCGCACACGCTCGTTAATATTCATACGAGCCATGAAGCACGGCGCGGCACACTCTCTCGCGAAACGCGTATAAAGTATCGGTAAATAAATCATAATGCGTTATTGCGTATTTGAATATGTTTGATGCGAGGCATCGGGGACCGGGTGGGACGCCTGTGGTCTCGCGACTCCGAGGTAGCGAATGAAATTTCAGGAGGGGGACGCGTTCCGGGGATGGTAGTCGTTGGCGCCCGTTGAATGCCGCTAGAAGCTCGCTACGAGAGATTAGGAGACTGGAAATATTAGTTAGGAAAGCTAGGAATGCCGTAGCTGCTCGCGTGGTTTACTTTGCCGTATCGAGGCGTTTGAAATTGTTTTAAATTCACGAAAAAATTCATTGTTTCAAGTTAATACGTGATCTGATTGGCTTATACTTTATGTTCCCAATACGAAAATATTTGATTGGTTATTAAGAGCTTTTTATTTTAGTCAACGATAAAATACGCTTTATAGAAATAAAAGTTTATATATAGATATTAATCTTCTTTTCTTGCTTCTATCTTTTGCAAAAAAAAATTATTTCTCTTGAGACTCGTGAGATTCAACGAGCCCTCTTATCGGTAAGGATGACAACGGTGGATTATCGATTGCTCGCAATGATTCATTGTGACCCTCTAACGCGGTATCGACGGGGGGTGGCATTCTCCATTGTGAATCGAAAGTAACGCTATACACATCGTTCCTGCGCGGTCGTGGTCGGGGCGCGGTTGATATCGATGTTTTAAAATACATATCTGCATATACGTGAAAATCCACGCTCTCCCTTCGGCTGTCGTCTTCTCGTTACAAGGATAAGGGCACCGTACTTAATGAGTCGAGGAGAGTTGGTCCACGACGGGGATAGATTCCACACCCTCTGCAAAGGGCTCCGCCGTACTCGGGGGACACTTGTAACCTCACCTCGCTGTCACCGTCTCCCTTGCTCCTTCCTCGACTTCGTTGATCATAACACTGCCTGATTTATCGGTATTCCTTGAGCAGTAACGAGCTGCCCGTGCTGGGCCGAACTGAAAAGGGTCGACGCACACGTGTGACTACGTTGGGGTTCATCGAGTGTACGTTACGGAATGGAAATATCGCGTTATCGTCTCTTTCTTCTTTCGCGTTTATGCAAAATAAGGATAAATTGTACAGCATTCTTTAAAATCATTCTACATTCATCGTACTTGAATTCCACATCAATAGACAGGTCGAATAAATTTCCTTGTTTCATGGATTTGATGCTTTTGAGATCCAGTCTCTATTCATGGAAGTCATAACGTTTCCAATCCTTTAATCTTTGCCCGCGAACAATAAAAGTTTAAATAATTTACAAGCGCTGCAGGTTGCAAATAACTTTGACTTTCTCGCCTCTCACCGCGAAGTACGATTATCGTTCACTTTCAATGGGGAAAGGCGAGCCCTCCAGGTATACGTTCAAGCTTCAGACTTCGAAGTTTTGTGGCCGCGCGATATACTGACGTTAGTTTGCGTATAATAAGGTGTCGTCTTATCTAATGGGGTTTGCAACGTGGGCCTGGAAGAGTGTATCGTCGTGTATAACGGTAATTACGCGTTATTAACAAGCCTCGGGGGTGTCGAGGGGTGGTGATGGTTGCCTCTTGTCTAATTAACTGAGTTTACAGCGACACCTGCCCCCGTATCACGGCATCTTCTACACTTCAACCAGTAACTCAAGATTTACGCCGAAGAACCGCGAGCAAGGACTCTCATCCTTATCGTTGTTCTATGTCTCTGCCGCGTAACTAACACAACCAATAAGACTAATTGTTTCTCCTATGGAGTTATATTGATTATAAAATAAAACACTTATTAATTGTATAAGGAAAAAAAGAATTTGCTTAATAATAATAGTTTGATGTTTGCGTAATATAATGCAGCAAAAAATGTAATCTTTATTAAAATATTATTTTACTATTATAAAAGATATTATTTTATCGTATTTTATCGTATTGCGTAGTTCTTTCATTATTTGACTTGTTTCACAGACGTAGTGTCACTTTTTTTTTTAGAGAATACGAAGGATATTTTCTGTTATGTATCTTTATTTAATATGAAAGAATGAAATATTACATATTCGTTATATTCGCATATCGCTCTGATGGCATACTAATTCGCACGCAATGCGCAGCATTTGCACATCCTCTCTCGGTGGTGCCCCGCGCATAATAACATCATTTAGTCGTCAGTGCTCACTTAATTACCGGAATTCACGAGAATCCGTCCTCGCGCGCAGAGCATATGGCCCGAAGCGTTAACTTTCAAGGATCTTCTTTCATAATTTACGTCATAATCATCTGGAACACAGAAGCGCGCCGGAGACACGAACCCGCGCGCCCGCATTCGCCGTTCCTGTCAGCGCGCCATTCTTTTGCGGAACGCTGCAACAAAGTGCGCCCCGCGCGCGAAGGCGCATCGCGGGTCACATTCATAAAGGTGAAGTGCATTTGGCGGTAATGTGTCGTGTATCGTACTGTATGTGGTGCTTTCAATCCCGTTGGAGAACACCGGCTCATGTAACCGCGAGGAACGTCCCGCGATACTCTCGACGGCGCGGCGTTGGAACATTAAACGATAAACATCGCGCGTTCAGCGCCATTCTCTCTTTGCAACTCTTTGCCCTTTTTTGAGCGACTTTATGCGTCGTTTTCGCTTTGCGTTTTTTGAATTACGACGATTAAAACGTCTTTAAATTGTACGCAGCCGTACATAAACACTGACGACTAATAGGTGAAGACATAGCGAAAATACAATAATGTGATAATAATGCGAAGGAGTTTTAAAGTCTGCTTGTTTTTTTATTTAAAACTTATAATCACAAGATTCGTAAGATGCTTTACAATTTTTAATTAAGAAATAATATACTATTTTTAAAGTATCTTGCAAACGTTATTTTAAAATATTTGTGTCATCTCGCAGATACATAAGAGTATTTGCAATTTTTATCGATTTTTCTTTATAACGAACTACTCGTCAGTCCGATTAACTTTACACCATTATGATTAAAAGAAATGTATAAATGGTGATGAATGATAGTCACGGTAAGAACAACACGTCGATACTCTCGTTGCCGTTCTCGTCGACGCCTCTCTGTCGTATTAGAATCCAAATGTATCCCATTACGAGAACAACGATAAAACTAACAAAGATGGTATTGCGATGCTGCTCGGCGTTGCGAAAGCTCGTTTCGAAAGTTGGAATTGAGGGGTGGTTTCAGAGCGCGAATCTATATACGCATTGGAGCATTCCGAATTCGAGCTCTTTGCAATTTTCATTACTTCTGCTTGAAGACTTTTGGTTTATTTATATCGTATTGTTCAGATTCTTAATCGAATTTAGCTGATGACGTCTTCAATGTTGTCCGTGGAATTACCGCGTTTTTTTTCGAATTGTCCTACCAATTCGAGAATTCCGTTGTTAACCAATGAAATAAATTCGATGATTTATATATAACAGTAGATAAAATTTGATGAAAAAATATGCGACGGTAAAAGGTTGATGAAAATACAATGAATCACGAAACTGAAATCAAATGTACAACACAATAATTTATTTACAAACTGATTCGAAAAAAGCAACGACGAAAACGGCCTTTTAACATAACATATAAATAAAACAAATATCTATGATCTTGTTACAGATATCTTCGTTTATGAATTTTTAAAAGAAATTAGCAATGGTACGATTTGATCAGTTTCGTAAGTCGCTGTTATATTATATTTATTACATTTATACTTTCAAGTGAGTTATTTAAAACTGAACGTGTTTGAATAAATGCGCCCGTCGTAATTTTTCTTGAAACGGCCGATTCCGCAATTCCATGAATTCGAAACAGCTGTGCGCGGCTCTGTTCTACGAAGACACACTTACGGCAGGACAGTATTTTCTAAAAAAGCCGAGCGCGGCGCATTCGGTAATTCGCGGGTATCACGTGCTATATTTAAGGTAGACTCGTTCCGCAGCCGACTCTTGCATTTTCGAAACTAACGATAATATTCCGTTTCGCTCGCGCCGAAACGGTCCATCTCCAGATACGATGTGTGCGGGTACTATTACATAAGGCGTGCGGCGTTGCGAAACGAGTACGAATGCGAGTTACTGGTACCCCGGGTACCGAGCCCCGGACATACACACGTCCTCTAGTCGCACTCTCCTCCCCCCCCGTCGCGGCCCTTATCCTCAGCAGAAGTGTACGAAGGCATTTAGACCTTTCCCCGACTCATCAGCTTTGTGCTTTTGCCGGCGGTCGCCGCGGTGCGCGCCACGGGGTAATAACGCAGCTTTTGCGTTACCTCAAAAACACGAATTTTCACTTCAACTTTCCGTTAACTGCCCTCTCGCGCACCTAAGTACAAAGTTAATTTTTTAATTATCCCCGCGGTGTCTGGCATCGCGCATTGTGTCGACCTCGAGGACATCCACTACCACCACCACCACCACCACCAGCACCATCGCCGCCACCGTCACCACCACCTGCGGCGTCGTCGTCACTTCGGCGGCCGCGTCTCCGCGGGCAATTGGGAAGTTGCCTCCGGAAGAATCCCCGACCGGGTGGCTGCTCGGGCTCGGTAGCCGCGGGGGTCGGTTACGGCGGTTATCGTTCCGGTAACTCCGCGCTAACGCCGCGTCGTAAATGCCACCGTATTTACCTTTCCATGTGAGCGAGCGAGTTGCGTAGGCTTCACTTAAAAGGGAAGTTTCTTGAAACGTTTCATTAAGCTTACCGCGAAAGTTTCGCTCGAACGAGTAAATTCTGGATGGCAATGGTAAGAATAAAAATCTAACAAATTCTACTGGATGCGGAAGGAGGCGGAGATAGAGGAAATTACAATTGAAAGAACGAATAAATTTTAGTGAATAGTAACTCGATATTATTGATTACCCTAGATTTTAATTATTTTTGATAGACACATTTACTTCAAGTAAAATATTATAATAATAAATACTACAATATTATAATATTGATTAACAATAACATACGCTGATAACAATATGGGATATTCCATATTTTATGCCATATTATTAAATTGCACTTTAAATTATTAATTTCCCGAATTAATAAAGTAATGCTCGAACGGAAGAGAATTATAAGAGAAAGAAATGTAATTACTTTATTCGAAAAGAGAGAACCGTAATGCATCAAGAGCGTAGCACTGTACAAAGCCTTGATACAACAACTTCAACTAGCACGCAGGCGACGCATAACGTTTTGTTAGTACAGCGCTGGTTCGTGTAGGCTGTCGGCGTTACGTCGGCGATACTGTAACAAGAGACGATTTTGTAACCGAGAGACGTAGAGGAGGGACCTCGGGAAACGTTGACGCAGGTATAAGGCCGTTTCGTCAGTCTCATTGTCACGGTTGTCGCGGAATGAGAACGTACGGCCGGGTCGTATTTTAATTCCGCGGACAAACCACCCCCGCAGTCGCTCGGTCCGGGCCCACCCCTTTCTTCTTCGCGTTTCCTCTGAGCCCCTGCCGGCGGTGGTTGCCGGTGTGTTTCTACTACGTCGCCACCGCGACGAGCTGCTCACGCCGGGGTCGCGTTGACATTACGGCGCATAATATTTAATAATTATTTTCATTAAAGTCATAATAAAGTTTAGGATACTTTATTAATTTATAGGCCAGGGAACACGTTTAAAGGGTTCGCGGCGTTTCCCGCCGTCTCGCGGCCATTCGTATCAATTATTGTCCTTCACGCGGCGAGATTAAGGAACCGCCCCCTGAACGCAGTCTCGGCGAAAACTTCTTCGGCAATCTTTATCGGTCGCTTCGCAGCGTGCTGGCTCTTAATGAAGAAAGTAAAGTTGTGTCACGAGCAACAGCCATGTAACGCTACAGTTTCGTAGATTGTTACAACGCTGTGCCGGTGCAGGTTAGATATATAGCAATTTATATTCAATGAATTTAATTGATAACAGAATTTGTATAATTATTCTTAGTAATTTTTCGAACAGAATTGTTTAATTCCATTTAAAAATGACTTCTACATGACGGTACATATTGTAAATAATTCCGCAACGCGGACTTGTCGCAAGATTGATGATGTTTGCGTTTTGGAATCTTCGACGTCAGTGCGATGATGCGACTTATCGTGATTCGGACGAGAGGATCGTCTCGAAGACGAGCGTGGCGCACCCTCGATGTTAGCGAAGGGTTGTACGTTATCCGACTCTGCGGGCCTTGTTTATAGCGCGGTGACGTTAGAAGAGGAAAGGTGGCTCGCGCGCCAAGGGTCGGACGTTCGCCGACGAACCACGTGGATTGGCTTTCATTAATCCGCTAACCCTATCTGCCCTCGACTCCTCGCACCCGCGTACCTACATCCGCGCATGTATTATAAATCGTAACGCATTCGGGGCCATCGCCGAATATCTATGGAGCCGCAGATTCTCCGCGCGGCGGACGGACTCCGGACTTGAATATTTTAGGACGGAGGCGCATTAACGCTACCCTTCTTACGCTACGTATTAACCTCAACAACCGTTTCCACTACCAGTGTCGACCAGCCCCAACACCAGTTGCCACTAGTGCCACGTACGAATCACGAGTGAATCGACTGATTTTCCCTTGTCCGGCGTTTCATCCCATTGCACACATTCCTTACACATATCGCAGACGCATACTTCTTCAGTTTTAAATTAACGTAAGCAGATCTCGTAATAATGTCTCATAACGTGAAACAAAGATTTTATATTAACTGTTTAGACATTGCTTATTATTATTAAATTATTCAATTACGCTGTATTAGATTATTCTGCGTTTGCGATATCACATTCATTATTTAATGTCTTTATATTTCAAGGTAGAATTATTTAATCTTATATCTTGCTCGTCACATTGTTAATTGTATTATTTACACATTAGTTGCACAATTGATTGAATGTCGGTTGATTGTACCGATTTTTCTTTTATTTTATGTATTTATTTCTGTCATGACGTGAACTAGAAATATATTTGCGAGATATTTCGTGTTTCGAACGCAAGGTCTGCCGATCGTTGTTGCGAATTAACGATCCTCCGCGAACGGAGAAGTCTCCTTGCGCATCGGGGTATGAGGGTGCTCGAGAAATATCATCGAATAATGAATATTCATGCCGATGAGTCGCGGGACCAAAGCGAGAGATAGGGAGAAGGGGGGGGGGACGTGGAGGAGGTGGCCGGGTTGTAAAGTTGCCCCGTGGAGAATCGCGCATCGGCCGCCATATTTTGTACGATGTATTCCGACTGGCAGCACCCTCCGCGGGGTAGATCTAAATACTGTGCCCCGTTTACACCCACCTCGCTCCTAAACCCGCGCGAAAGCTCGCGATCGGCGAAACGACCCGCGCCAACTTTCGAAGTATCAACCGGTTTCACTTCGCCTGCAGCGCGCGATGTAGCCGGAATTAATTATAATGAAGCTTTTACTTTAATTCCATAATTAATCCTAACTCACGTCAGTGCGATGCTCATTATAAATTTAATGCGATTCCGCCTGTTGTCCCTTTAGAATCCTCAAATTGAGCTTCATGGGAATCAACTTTGAAGATAACGACGCGTGATTAATATATTGATATATATAATTCACGATAACATCCGTAAGAGCATAAGTGCCATTTCGGTTATTGGGAATCATATTGTTTCCTCCTTTCTTTTTAAATTAGATAACATCAGCGAAAAGGGCACAGACATCCGGTTGATGATCTCGCAAATACCTTGCAGGACGAGCGTCCTTCTTTGAAAGAAAAAAGAATTCTCTTTCGCGTGCATTTCCCTTTTGCTTTTACGTTCACAGTTGCGATAAAACTCGAACAAAACTCAAGATTTTATGGGCTAATACCGTGAGCAGCGGGTGAGTAGGTGGCTGGGCTAGCTTTCACCCCCGTCGTGGATCCGTGATTTTATATAGAAGTATGTTTTATGTATGTGCGCCAAGTATACGCGGCCGGTTTCTCTGTCTCTCTCCTTCCCTCCCCCTCTCGCTCCTCTGTCTTTCTCTCTTCTTCTCGCTAAATTCCGTCGCATAAAAGGGTTTTGGATTTTATTCCCGCGGTTTCGATGTCGAGCGGGAGAATCGAGGAGGGGGAGAGACGTCTACGAATGTCCTCGTCGCTTCCGGAATTTAAATTTCATACGTATGTGTCCGTGATATCAGCATGCGCGACTTCGGTCCACCCGTTCTTCGTCTCCGACTGATCCGTCTTGCGCGCTGGAATTTGCCGAAGAACGAAAGTACGTCTACGTGGAGTAACGTGGAAGAATCGTGTCACGTAGCCGTATTAATGTCGTATTCGATATTTGAATTTCGACAGTTTCTGCATTACATTGCTTCGGAATAATTTACATTTTAGCCGCGTTGCGTTTAATTATCTCTTTGTTACGAAATTATGCATTCCGGGCGGAGTAAAAGACAAATAAAGTGGCCCGTTCGATAAGCGGATTCTCGATCCTCATCGACGCAGCTCGACACGTCGAGGAAAATTTCTGCGGTTTGCGAAGATGTACGTAGGGCGGGTGGGAGGGAAATGGGGTGATGGTGAAGGGCTGTCCGGGGATGCCGCGGAGCTGGACACGCGGATGGCGCCGTTATCCCCGGCGAGAATTTCAGAAAATATTCCAAGGCAAAAAGTATAGAGCGAGGCGTTTTAATTATCATTAACAAGGCCGGCGTATAACTCAGAATTACGCGTTTATACGTAATAATACGTAGGTAGGTACTGCCGTACGTGCCGGTACCGGCCGCGCATTTATACATATCCACGTATGTAGACGCGTATACATATACGCGTTTATATTCCGCACGGAAATGGCGCGCGGGCACGTACGTATACGTACAGTACCGTACGTACGTAGATACGGACAGTCGAGCGGCACGGGCGGACGGACGGACAGAGAGACAGACGGACGGACAGCAGATCTGCAACGCGCTGACTCTGGTGCTAAATGAGATGCGTTACGGAGGGAGGGAGACGGTCAGCGGATGGTCGGCGGGCAGAGGGGACGATGGAGCGCAGGGTGGCGCCGGCGATGGTGGGGTTTGGAGGGTGGTCGGCCGTCGGGGCGAATTCCCACCTTACCAATCCTATTATTAACAATTAGCTCTAAACTACTCTTTGCATATAAAATCATCCCGCACACCTCGTAACGGCGGAATGGAAATATACATACTGCATGGTCGTCCGTCGGCTCGGCCGTGGAAAATATGCCGCGGCACACGACGCGGCGCCGCGCCGCGCCGCGTCGCGCGTATCGGCGCGCTCGTGGAATATCGCAAGCGCGAAGTTGGATTCCGCCAAATGGAGTGAATGACGATCGACATGTGGAGTTCATCGTGGTGACAGATTCATGCGACACGATCATGTATGTGTAAGTTACATGTAACGGTGCATGTGGGAACCCGTTAAGTTACGGTACATATATAACATATAGGATGTTTATTAGTTGATCAATAATAATCCTCTTTATGTAAAACAAAGCTCGATTTGTGTGCATCAGAATTATTTCAAGTACTGTTCAAGCAAGACATGTATCTAGCACCTCTTCTGACAAGTAGAAACGAAGGAGAAAAACTGAATTCTGTTATGACATTCATATGTCGTACGATGACGTGCTTTTTTAAATCTTGCATTAACAAAACGCATTTACCTATGCGTTTAGGGTATTTGCGTGTTCAATACGTCCTTATAAGTTACTGTGAAAGTTTATTTTTCACCCATGACGTAATTATAAATCTCCAAATATACACACAGTCGACGCTATCAAGTAGGCGACATAAAAGGCCAATTCAAGAGGGCCGTGGAACTCGGGTGCGAAGCCGCGAGGGGTTGAAGACGAGACAAAAGTAATGCAATGCCGGAATATGTCACGAATTAAGCGGGGAGAAACCGGGAGTGCTCTCCGTCGTCGTCGTCGTCGTCGTCGTCGTCGTCGTCTTCGTAGTCGTCGCAGTCGTCGCCGCTTTTATTAGAATTATCTTTGTCACTTTCCCAAGTTTATATTTACTCCTCCTGCGAACCTCTTAAAGTCGTGCCACCCCCGCGGCATCCACCTTCCGCCACTTCCTTCGACGGTACCTCCCGACAACCTCCCTATACTCCTCCTGTATCACCTCCGTCATCCCTTCCCTTCCTCCGGGTACCCCTCCGCTTGCATCCTCTTCTCGACACGGCGAGCAACCCCTGCGTGCTAGCGAGAATACAGCGCGAAGCAGCAGCCACTCGCTTATTATCTTTACGACTGGGAAGATGGAATTAAACTGAGTGTGCAGCCGAAATGTAATAATATTCATTACTATGCTAATGTCCGCACGGGCCCGCGGGGTTATGGGCTCCGAAAACTTGCCTCGTATTTTTGTTATCTGCCGCCGACCGACCGGGGAGGCCTAATTCCCGTAGAGTCGACGATCAACATGGTACCGTGATTCCGCTGGAGATTACGGATCCGCCGTTGTATCTTGATAACGCGACATTAAATTATTGCGCCAAATCGTTTTTAAAAATATTATACTTTTTCCGTTATTAACAATACATAAAGCATTTTAGGAACAAATTTTAAGATTGTACATTTAAAAAACAAAAAACACCAATTTTTATATTTAAATAATAAAATTTTTTTATTATTTAATACATTCTTTAATATTTTAAAAAAATTTATTAATATCTACACGACAGAAACAATCTGAAATAACAGGGTAAATTTCTTTAACACGGAGCTGTGTGCTGTTCTTCATTATTCAATGGGTATGCCGTCCATAGATTTCAAGAGACAGTGTATGTACGTGTCGTGTGCAGCGAAAGTTCGGACGAAGACGCTCGTCATATTTTCCATACAGCAGTTTCCGTGATTCGCGATGTTTCCGTGCCCAAGGACTTCTCGAGTTTCTAACTGGGATGGCAAGCGGCACCGAAACGCGCAACAGAAATCACGGGGACTTCCCAGCGCTGTACCCCAGTCGCGCCACACTCGCAGCGGCTTATCTGGGTCGTCAAAATTATAAGCTTTCGGGTAGAAACTCGCCGGTACAAACGGTGAGCAGTAAATTCGCTGTCCCTATCGGGGGTGAGCTTCCTTGGCGTCGGCTGTAGCGCGCGGACCGAAACTTGTGGCCTTAAATATCAGCTCCGCCTGTCCGAAGCGCGGACGGAGATAAAAAAACAAGCGCAAGCTGGTCAATAATTTGCAGTAAGATAACGTCATTGTTGAACTATTTCGTTTTCGAGTTTTGCAAACAATAGCATTAATCCCACGTGACCGCTTTTTGTTCTTTAATGCATATATGTTTTAAATAATCCTAGTCAAAACGTACATTTTTTTTAACTATTTGAGATACTACATAATTTCAAGGATCAATATAAAATTAAAATATAGCGTTGCTTCTGGACTTAACGTTTCAAATTTTTTCGTTGCCCACGATGTATACGATACAAGTGAAATCGGTAGGAGAAGTATTTAATCAAGCGATCACTTTGGCCGGGTCTAAATAAACCAACGTTGAACGATGGGGTCGCAGATTACAGCGCGAAGAGGGAGGTGATAAGACGACACGGTCGGTCGGCGGTGAGAAGGGTACGGCGAAGACAAGACGAGTCTAAGAAGGGTTAAATTACTCACCTCTT
The DNA here is from genome assembly GCF_030848795.1 of Temnothorax nylanderi. Taxonomy (NCBI): domain Eukaryota; kingdom Metazoa; phylum Arthropoda; class Insecta; order Hymenoptera; family Formicidae; genus Temnothorax; species Temnothorax nylanderi. The sequence goes on along the minus strand of NW_027249069.1, from coordinate 1,139,721 downwards.
CGTTATAACTACAACGCGTTCCAACCCGCGTCCCGCCCTTTCCTTTTGCTATTTATCCGTCGTAAACTTCTCGAACGTCTTTGGTGCGATCGTGGGGTGACCGAAATCCTAAATACGAGCCGTAAATGATATCTATTAATAAGCTGGATTATAACGATTTCTCTTCCTGAACTTCTTCAGTTTCACAATAGATATAGATAATATATAGGATAATAAAACAGTATTATTTTATTCTGTGATAACGAAACGAAATGGCTCGGCACAACGACGAAAATTTATATTTAACGTAAAGAAATATTAAATTAATCCCATTTGATACTCGGAATGCGAGTGAATTAAACGCCAACTCATTACATTTCTCGCAGGAGATATTGATAAAACAAAACAACGAACTTCATGAAGATACTGATATGCCTTCCGACGTAGTATCGTTATGTCTGAAAGCATTTCACTTCATTCTCAGTTTTTCCGTCACGAACCGAATTTCATGCAGCGCTCACGTACCGTGCCGTCATTCAAATTAATTGCGCTTACTTTGAGCGCGATTCGTCGGGATCTCTTCAGTGGCAGTTTCGGTTTCAAAGCGCCGCGTGGATGAGTACGAATGTCAGGGAAAGTACGCGTGTACCAAGGCTGTACGTGTGCCGGCGGGTGAACGAGGGGGAGGGAGAGGGCGGATGGTGGCGGGATGGGAGGCTGGAGGCTCTCTCGTGTACACCCGACTCCACCTTATTACAATTAGCTTCCTTATATATCTAATTAGCAAGATTCTTGGCGCACGGGGTTTCAGTGCGAAGTGAAAGACGGCAGTTGCCACCAGAGCTCTTCGCTCCTGTCTAATATAACTCCGCCATGCTCCAGTCTGCGAGACGTAATATCTCACGTAGGTGTGCGATCATCTCTACGCGCGTACGGTTTGCGCCAAGTTTTGGGACCAGCCTGACGTGTTGCACGCTTATGAAAGATCGCGTATTGAGAGCAAGGTCCCATCATCTCGATTTTTAAATTTTAAGATTAACAGATTGAAAAGACTTTTCGATATTTTGCTTCAGCAACATTTTATCCCGCGACATTTTATTCAGCAACATTTTTATCTCTTGATTGCAAAAAATTTACGAACGAATAAAAACTGACGGAAAGATCTGGGAAGAATGAGGTATGAATTTTACACCAGAGTTGCAATCCGAGGACAGCAAGAATTTCATTTTAGCCGACCTCATCTTGAGAACCACCCACCGGTCGCAAAATAATTCACAAGTGAGGGTAAACTGACGGAAGATAATTTTTAAACCCTTTCTTGGCCGGCAACCTAGCTCGGGGCGAACATGAATGGACGGCCGGCCAGCGGTTGGCTTCAGCTTACTTAATTATCGCACAAAGAAAGAATGGCCCGTGGAAATGTAAAATAAAGGCTGCGCCGTGTTTCCCCGGCGTTTTCTTCAGCCCCTTCCAGATTCCCGTACCTTTGCTGTTCGTCCGTTCCTTTGCCACTAGGGCTCCGTCAGTCTCAAAGGACAAGCGCGATCTCCCGGAGGAGCACGAGAAGGAAAGGCAGAAGGGGAAAAGAAGGACGAAGGGGAGGATGGGGTAAGAACGGACCGGTAAAGGAAGGGGTTAACTTTCCACAATTAATAGTGACTAACGTCCATTAAAAACTAATTCCTTTATTTATGGTTCACTTCCCGATTCTCCTGCGACCTTCCTTCTTTTGCTTCTCGATCCTCACTCCTTCACTCCTTCTTGTCCTCGCCCGCAATCTCGGTAAGGGGTATCGCGCCCCTTTATTTGCTCTTTCCCCGAACGACAACTTGTTACAGGACGAAAGTTGCCGCTTTTTTTTCTCGGCATAGCCGGTCTCGAATGACGGATTAAAATTGGGAAAGTTCTTGCTACCGGGCCATTTTTTCTGCGGCTGGGGTCCTCGTTAAAAGTAATTGCGCACCGGTAGTCTTGTCCGCGTTCTTCCGCCGATTTCAAAAGGTACGATCGCATTAAATCTTCACGACAACCTAGCGTGGCCAAGCTTGCTGTAACTTATATTGATTTTGTAGCGCAAGTCAACATAATAACAATGTATCTTCCGCATTGTATTACTTAGATTTAATTAGCATTAATGCTACGTTACATCTAGCTCTTACATCAATATTTCCTCTATCATCAAAAAAGTTAAGATTAGAAGTGGATACTTTAAAATAAGCAATGAGATAAGTATTATTATAAGAACATTTTTATAAATGTAAAAGAAAGTGATATATCGATATCCACGAATCGAATACTATCGCTTTTCATTTTGATTATAAGAATAATTCGATTGTGCCATTATTTTTCTCTGGGCTCTTAGTCTTTCGACGAATTCCTTTTAGCGCCGCACAAAAGCTCGTGCGCGTCGACAATACGAAGAACGGAGAAAGATTGATGGCGCAGAGAGATGGCCAAGTCCGAAGCGCTTTCACGACGCGAAGCGAGAGCGCGCCGCCGGCGGGTCTGCACATTTTTAATTGTAACTAAAATAATTATACTTTGAGGAGAACCGGCCGCTTTGACACCGCCGCGCGCGGCCAGCAAAGGCAGCGGCGAAATAAAAAGTCCGTCCCCGTTCGTCTCGTACTGCTCGCACGTCTCGACGCGGTCGTTGCGAGGAATATGTAATTTCGCCTCTGCGAAACTGACAGCCCGGAAGGGGCCACACACCGGCGTTGCACCCCTAAATAATAATAAGTACGTCTAGTTACGTCCATCCGCGTCCATCTCCCTCCACCCTCTCGCGCCCTCTTCCAGCCCGTCCCTTCCCCCGCCCCCGTCACCTCTTTCGCAGTTTTGGATCGCTGTACGTTAATTTCTGTACGTCAAACGAAGTTGCACCGGTCGCGTGTTTACATGTCGAAAACGAGCGTAATGGGCTGCCGCTGCAACTTAGTCGCGTGATTTCGCGCGGCGCGGTGCGGCGCGGTGGCCGGTGACCTTAAGCACCGTTCACAAATGCAGCGCGGGGGGTGAAAGGGCGAGGCAGCCGGCGGCACACCCTTTGAAAAAAATTGTTCCGGGCTCGTCACGAAACCGGCTGGAGAGTTTCGGAAAGTATGTTAAACGGATTTCGCGTTCGACGAAAATTAATTATACGGCCAGGCGGTAACCGGCTCGCTCGCTCGCTCGCCTCGCCTCTCGCACTCTTTCCCGTTGTCCCTGTCTTTTTCCACCGCGTTGTCGGACCTTCCTTTCGACGATGAGGCGGCCCACCCTGACGCTTTATCATTCATAAAGTCTCGGATTTCAGAATTCGCGTAACCCAATACGCTCGCGGCTCTTTTCCCGTTTTGCGCGAAATTTCACCGAATTTCTTGCGCCACCCGGTGCCGCCCACTTAAAAAGCTCCGCGCGCACACCGCGAGCTGCCTGCTTACCCTTTTTTTCCCTTTCTTTCTCTTTCTCTCGTCGAATATATTTTTCCGAGTGGACGCGATGACGAGGAGGAGGGAAAAAATGTAGGAAACACGCGCAGAGGGACGAACTGAATCTCCGAGAAAACTCTTAACGCTGCCTGCCGACTGAGAGAATCAAGTTTGAGATGCAGCCTGCGGATATTCGAATGTGCATATAAAGAGGAATAAAGCAACGAGTGTGATAGTTCCATATGTATAATGCGAATATACCGGGTAATCGGATAGGATTTTTAAACTGAAATAAGAATGAAATCATATCTCACAAGACTTAACGTACAAAGCATCTCTTTTATTAAATTCATTTGCTACTTGATCTTGTAGCGATACTTTTATTTTCTTGATATTATCGAGTAATAATATTAATTACTTTGCCATTGCTTTCCTTTATTAACATTTTCTCTCAGATAGATAATTTTGACGTAACGTGAGTAGTCTTCATTCTTGTATCATTCTCTGTTGTATCATTTTTAGTCACCCGGTAGATGGCACACCGGAGCTTAATTAAGATATGTATTTATTTTAATTCCTCTCGGGCCGCACAGAGATGGCCGACTGGCCGGGCATAGGATAACACGATTTGCTTAGAGCCGCCACTGCGCATACATCTCGCACGTGCAGAGAGATTTTCAATTCAGGTATAAGGAAAGAGCTGATGTGCTAGGAGCGCGCCGGAAAATATAATAAATAGGGAGAGAGAGAGACAGAGAGAGAGAGAGAGAGAGAGAGAGAGAGAGAGAGAGAGAGAGAGAGAGAGAGAGAGAGAGAGAGAGAGAGAGAGAGAGAGAGAGAGAGAGAGAGAGAGAGAGAGAGAGAGAGAGAGAGAGAGAGAGAGAGAGAGAGAGAGAGAGAGAGAGAGAGAGAGAGGGAGGGAGAGAGAGAGCGGGAGGGGAGGAAGAGAGAAGTGCCAAGAATGGATGTTACGTTTTTAATTTGCTTTTAACCCTTTTTCGGGATCATATGTGGCAAGTATTCTTTTGGAAGACGCACCCCTTGCGCGATTCGGCCGGCGGTCCACTTCGCAGAATAAAATTTAGGGAACCGTATCCTTCAACTCTTTGAGAAGATGCGTTTATTCTTCTCCACTCTGTTTTTCTTTCCGCCTCGTTAACTCTTTTACCCTCTGAGAATGAGCGGTCCGAGGGACTTTACTCCTCGTGGCTTTATTCCAAAATGCATTACGCGGATTTCTAATAGCGTTTTCGATAGTGCGGATCCTCTGATACACATTGCTTAAGAATATTTATCCATAAATAAAATTCTGGAATTGAATATTTGTTAAAGTATCTTCTTTTTATAAAATATTGTTCAATTTTTTCCCCGAGAGAAACATCTCATATCTTATCTGTTTCAGATTATGGCTTCTGCGATTTGAAGGACTGCAAAGCGGTAAGTCATAATTACGTAGTACTTTTCTACTTTCCTGACTTTATCGTGTGTTCAAGCAAGGAAAAAGTCGGTTAACCATGTACGAGCGAACTTTGAAAGACAAACGTCACGAGATAAAAGTTAAAAATCTGGTCTATATGATACGAAAAGGACTATGCTCCTGAGGGAGACCCCGTAATTTTTATAGTCCCAATTCGAAATGCGCTCGTAAAAGACGGCATAAAATCGTCGCGTATGGTCGAGCGTGTCAGTTTGTCGAAAGACCAAGTCACGCTGCCGTAAATATGAGATATAAACGTGTTTGATGCGCGTACAATATTGTAATGATCGAGGATTGCTAAAAGGGTGAGAAAAAGGCTTAGATGAACGGATTCGTACCTTGAATCATCGTAAATCGTTAGTTCTTTTTTTAATTAGCATAATTTGGAGTACGATACAAGCATAAAAGCGGCTGTTCTTCCACCAGTAAAGTTACAGTATTTCTCGGGAAAGTGTTCATGGTAGAAACACACTTTACGATAACGGCTCGTTGAAATTAGCGACATTTACTCTTCTGCGATCTTCTAGTCTCGTGTAATTTTGTTTCGGGTATTTTACAGAATAGTCGCAATTTTACAATTTAATCAAATGATGATCAAATATAAGGCTGAGAAAATGAAACTCGAATTTTGTAAATAATTCAAAATTTCAATTCGCATTTATAAATGCGTATTTGACACAGAGAGGAATGTTTTTTTACATTTTAATCTTTCTTACTTACTATATTTCTATAGCACTGAATTTTTTTGCAGTTCAGCAGAAATTTGATTTAGATTATTTCCTCTCTCTTTCTTTCTTGCGTGAATCTTATTATTAATTCTAGCACGTTTAAGCCGATACTGATAAAATACAAGCGTACCCGATTTTTCAACCCTCCGATTTCTCTTTTTGCCCGAGACACGTCATCAGCGACCGTTTTTAAAATCGTCTCGATTTTTCATTGCCGCTACGTTTCCTTCTTGCGATTTCTGCGGCTTCACAGGCTTCCGCCTTCGAGACGCTAATGGGTGCGTACGAATATTTCATTCCCTGTAAGATGCCATTACGAAAGTATATAGGATACGCCATGGCTGTGTGCACGGTGGAGTCGCAGGTTGGAGGGGCGAGGGGATATTTAATGACGCGTGGCGATATTAAAATGGCATAAAAATGAGATGTAATTTGTATCTGGCCTCAAAAGTTGCCCTCATCCTTCGCTCGCAGCCAGATTACACCCTGCTCTCCTCCTCCTCCTCCTCCTCCCTGTCTCTCTCTCTCTCTCTCTCTCTCTCTCTCTCTCTCTCTCTCTCTCTCTCTCTCTCTCTCTCTCTCTCTCGAGCTTTCGCTCGACATTGTGTACTATTATTGTTATTAATATGAAAGGTCGCGGGCTCACTTAATACCTTGAGAAATCGCCGTATTTCCGTATCAACTGTTCCACCCTCGGTCGCGTCAACACCGAAATAGGAATTTTAAGGCGAGAAACAAGTTGGGGATGGCTCAATTCTCTGAGAAAAGTTCTTACAAACATTATCGTCGTAAAATGTGAACAACGATTAAAATAATAATTATAAGACGTAATATTACGAATATCGCGAGATAATGATGAACCGATAGTGGTTTTTCAGACTATCTGTAGCACGTAAATCGTGTGCAATCTTACGCGAATATCGAATGTAACATATATAGCTTAATGTCTTCTTCAATATAGAAGCATCACCGTCGTCCCCGGCCTACACGGATTCTCCTTCTGCACGATCCGTCGAAATCCTTCCGCCCGAAAGGAGCCGCGGATAAAAATGTCATTTGAATATTTGGCGTACGTCCGCGACATCATTTATAACGCGTGACAATAAAGTCTCGAGCTGGTAGTAATCTTTATGGCGCGATACACGACGCGCGCGTACCGCCGCCGCGCCGTCCTCCCTCCGACCGACTTCCATTCGCTTTTTCGAGGCGCAGTTACTGCTTTTACGATATGCTAAGCGCCAGCACCGTCGCCCTTTTCAAAAGATATCCGAGCTCTCATCGTCACGGGCGGAATATTTTCTGGCTGCTTAAACATCGGATTAACGATCTGCAATAACAAACAAACAATTTATGCAGCTATCCCTTCTCGGCGCGCGCGGGCCCCAACTTCCGCCTCGTTCAGAATTAGATCAACGTTAACGACGTGTCGCGATCGGCTATTTAGGTCGTGCATTGTCGCTATAATATATTCTTTAAGAAACAAGTTTATATTTATACCTGGGAATTTTTAATCGGTATAATACTTTGTATTATACCGATATTGTATTATGATTTAATTATACTTTTTTACATTATTACAAAATATTTATAATCTCTTATTATTTTATTACGACTATTACATGTACAATTAGATTGCATTTTACACATTACAAACTTCGGTTCCACTTTCTTATTGAATGTATCGTATAATCTTTGATTATAAAATTTTCACGATGTATATCACGATACTTCTTTCACATTAAATAATAAAATATCATCTTATAGCTATTTTGGCAAGATCCTAGTTCGCAGATTGGTGTGGTGAGCATTCGCTTACGGCGAACATCGCACGTCGTGGCGATTCATGGTCGACGATGGGGAAATAGTTCGGTAGACGTAAGTCGCACGACGAGGGAAGGGGGTCCGGACGGTCACTTGGATTTGTGTGGTGTGAACGCGGGACGGACCAGTAAATCCACCCTTTCGTGGTCTCTTAGCGAACTCGGGTCATAGATCGTCCAAACTATCGTGAAACAACCCCCACCCTGCACCTACTGCGACCTCCGAACTACCCTTCGGGGTGCTTTGGCACCCTCGTAAGGAGCACGGTATCGCCCCCTCGTCCCGGAAGAAGCTCCGATTATGCGAATGGCTTTGGAAATTCACACTAAACTAAAGTGTCTCGTATGGTTGGCAATATCGGGAATCGCGAGTCAATAACTAATATCACCAAGAAGTATATTTATTAACGTTGAAATCTAACGAAATTTTTATTAAAAAACTGACATTTTCGATTAATAAGTTCCTATTCTTAAATTGAAAGGATTCGAATAAGGTGAAGCTTGGATATTATCGCGCGATTACCTTCGCACCATTCTTTCCACGAGGCATTTCCGCTTTTCTTCTTTTTCTCGAATCGGCTATGATATAGAATACACCGTGGGCTTGAAAAGAAAAGCGGCGCTCGTTAGTTCCGTGAGAAATTAATTATTTGCCCGCCATCGCTACGGCCGCTCGAGTAATGGTGAAAAATGTCTGGATTGTGCGGGATTACATCACGTTGAAGGGGGCGGGGGAGGGGGAGGGTGGCAGGAGATGAGTTGGGTAAGTGGGGGGGGGGTGAGAACGGAGACCCGGAAAAAGAATAAGAAGGAATGTATCGGTGTGGCTCGTTACACTTAAATTGGAGGGAATGACTGAGTGGTCTCGTTATTCATCGCGAATAATATAGAAAAGGGCTTCCGACTTCGCGCTTCACCTGAGCAACGATTCCTGGCAGGATATCTGACACGGCTAGATCGCGGGGGAGCCTTTTCTCTTCGGGAGATGAATTGACGCGGCCGTGTCCAATGCCATAATCAGGCATTGAAAATGTCTCGTCCCTTATATTCGAGATCTCGTCGAAAGCGATATTCAAAAGTTGACGGAATATTCTTGATCATTAGCGAGATATCCGTGTATGTACTTATGAAATATATATGGTATGCGTATTTAAACAGTAACTTAAATTAAAAGGGTTTTTATCGTGTCGGTATTTGCAGTTTATTATAAATTAAGGCATACAAACGGAGCTGTTTTTACCCAAATTAATTAATAATAACATTATTTTTCTGTGTTATTTTATTGCCACTTATATTAATAGTTACATATCATCAATTTTTACGAAACCGATATTTTGATTTTCGCTGGAAGAGAAAAGTTTATCATATCGCATTGAAGCTGTCACTAATCGAGACGAAATAAAACATTGACGTTCTTATGCGTACTTTGCTAAACGTAATTAATGCACCCCGAGGAATGGCGTTTCGCTAATTAGTTCGCTTTGTGCGAGAGTCGCGCCGAGCCAAACAAAAAGACATCGAACCAAATTGTTCACAAATTGGACGGATGACATTACCGTCCTCTATTAAATGGCGTTTACCCAACTCGTTGGCGTGTCGGCCTTTAACCCTCTCGGCACGAGCAAAACCACCACCAGGGAGGCCGCCCGGCTTGGGTTGGCGTAGTTTGAACTGCCCATAGAGGTGGTCGCTTCTCTAAGATCAAGTGCTTTCCAGTACCGCACTAAGCCAAACTCCTCCCGCTCTAACGTCCGTTCGTCCGGTCGGATCTGCCATCCAGGAAGGGGTGGATTGATAAACCAACCGCTCCCGTCCCTCTTGACCGGGCAAATTCTTGCGGACAGCCACTGGACTTCAGTGGATCTCAATACGCGACCTTGTTTTCGATGTCGACCCGTCGACATCGACATACGTCGGAAATGAAACGGGCGCAAACGAGAATTGTGGGAAACATTTCAGAAAATATGATAATAAAACATACTTTGCTTACTAATATTGCAGAAAAATATTATTTGAAGGTTTCGATCAGAATACCGCTTCACTTTAATCGTAATATATTTACTGCAATACATTTTTAACTACAATTTATTTACTTAAGCTCTATACAGTTTTTCTAATTCTGTAGTATCACTTTACCCTAAATTTTGCTCTGTCTGCATTGCACCTGTTTCTTTAAATAATTTATCAGTGAAAGACCTAGAGCTCTTGGGATACGCAAGCATATTCTCATCACGTGATCCCACGATCACGCCACGAGGACGTCGACAAATTCCCACTCCGAGTCTGTTCCCCTGTAAGATGTCCCCTGGACCCGATCTACCGGGTGTCTCGTCGTCGTTGGCGCACGTAAGCCGCCTGCACCTTTCGTGAGAACGACGTCGTGACAACGGACGACCCTCCGACCGATCTGCGTGTCATTCTTCGGGGCGGTAGGCTCGCGTGCCTCTCTTGGTTGTTGCGCTTCGTCACGAAGGGGGTCGCCGCGACGTCTTCACGACGTTGAGCACCCCCAGGGCGAAATACTTGAAGTCGAGGGGTAGTGGGTCAAGCGGCACCGGGGAAAATCGGGAGATCCAGGGGTATTGTCGCCGGAAGTCTCCGTTGGTAAGCGCCGATGGTCGGGGTAATTGGATAGAGAAGATCGAGCACAACCCTGCTGTAGCACTTTACCTTGTTCCTTTGCCCATCTCTCCCCCGACCCATGAGGATCTATGAAACCCATCCCCACTGACTGCTAGTTCTTCGACATCCGAAAACTATAAACCCATCGAGAAAGTCTGGTTATCTTCTGGGATGGTACGACGAGATGTCACGCGATTGGGATGAGACGTTAATCTCCCTCGGGGATGAGATTCGATTACTGGATCACGACCGGACGTAGCCTCCGCGTGCATATATAAAATAGTAGCTTTATTAAAGAGATTGTTCTGATATGCGCCAAACGTAACTAAATATGGAGTAAAAGAAAATGCTCGTCAAGTATGATTGAATGATTAATTATATTTTCGAACTTTTAGAAATCTTTTATTATAATATTCTTTTGGATAAACTTGCTAATACTTGTCACAATTAATTGTATTTATAAAAACTCAAGTTAATGACTCTTAAACTTTGCTACACTCATATATTTTTCAACGAAGAATGTTTTTTATTCTTTCTATGTATGTTTTTGTGTATTTTACATATCTCCATTGTTTCCGAATTTAATGAAAACGTTGACTAAAATTTTGATCGGTTGTAACACGTTTTCTGTATTTTGGTTTAACTCAAATTAGCAGCAGACCGAACTTTTCGCCGAATTACAAGGCTAGTCGGAAATATTAGGAGAGAAGATTGTAACGTATCCCGTGATTTTCAACGAATTGGCGCACCGATTGCACGAGTTGGCGTACTTTTGATTTATTCTAATTGCTATTTCGATAATGGGGGCCGGGTCAGCGCTTTCGCAGCTCTTGCATTCCCATTATCGGACTCGAACGCCCGAGAAATATAATCGCATTCGAGTTAAGGTAACGTCCGGCACGGAGCTTGCTAGTAATTATTAGCTAATTTGCCGTTAAATCTTCGCTGACCGCTAAATTATCGCCGAAGGACGAGTGTGAGGAAAGGATATATTTTAGCATCCTGACTACGCGTCCATTTGAACGTACGAATATATACTAGAACTAGAATGAAGTATTTCTTTTCGCGATCTACAAGTAAAACATTTGTAATTTTATCCTTTCAGTATTTCTGATGGAGCGTTTCAGATTTCACGTGAAAAAGATAGAAATGCGATGCATAGTTAAGTTTTCGCGTACCGACTTAATGTAACGAGTGGCCACTGCGGGATTGAATAGCCTTCTGATGGAAACGGTCCTTTGCGACAAATGAACCACAAACCGAGTGGTAACCAAAACCACTCGAGATCGTTGGGTCCACGTTTAAACGTCATGTATTGTTTTGCGCGTCTCAGAAAGCCACGGATCTGGAATTAGTCGGCCCCAAAAACCGCCGTTGTGAAGGTTCTCCCGTTAATAAGATTGGAACATGTGTGCTTCGGGTACATTATAGATTTTTGTTTAAATACATCGTATTCTGTAAAACTCGTTAAATTTATTTAACGTGTCAGCTTCTCTATGAGTGCTTAGAAACGGAATTAAAATACTTAACTTTATCATTCTGATTATATCCATTTAAATACTTGTCAACTTATGGAACTGGCTCTTACTATTTTATATGGAGATTTATTAACCTCGATGTTTCAATGTTTCTAAATAACAATGAACTATAACCGACTACATCGAATCTATCATGACAGTCCGCCATTCTCGGGGGTGACAGGTAGGGTGTACACAGACGCGGTGAAAGAAGAAGGAGCAAGCGTATCTGAATGGCTCCCAAGAGTGCCAAGTTCGAATCCCATTACCGGACTCGCGCCCGTTAAATAGGTCTCGCATCGTCAACCGGAAAATATACACATCGTTCCCGAGTTGTCCTCGGGAAGGAGGAGAAACGCGTCTTATACTCCACACGACGGAAATCGATGTAGGTCCGTAGGGAGGACCGAGCTGAAATTTTCGTTTCTTCATTGTTTATTGCATACGAAATGCTCTCGAATGCTGTCACATAAATTTTAAAAAGAAAACACGTTTCACGGCGTGAGATAGGGAAGTGGCAGCGACAGGATTTCCCTTAGATCGGAGAAATAAGAAATAAGTCATATTTTACGTATTTTTGTTTTTATCATAACACTTCTCTTTATTTGTTTAATATTATGATTAAAGTTTTAATATTTTCCACACATAATTCTTTATGATTTACGTTATCCGTCGTCGAAACGTTCCTCGATGTTCCCCTCCGGCATTTCAGTCACCTTACGTCTTCCTTTCTCTTTTTGTAGTTTTTTTCCCCCCGCCCTCATCGTTCGTTCGTACACCGCTCCGTTCTCGAGCCGTTACGAACGAAACGAAAATAAAATGTAAGTGGAAATTTATTGCCGCAGGCGATAGGAGACGTTTCTGTACTTTTAAATATTTTATAAACTTTCTTCTTCTTGCCTCTCTTCCTCCGCGCGCCTCGTGGTTCCCAAGAGCGCCTGGAGAGCACCGGTGACGATAGAAGGAAAGAAACGAAACGTTCTCAGGAACAGAGCGAGGACTTCACCCTAGTGTCGATCTTTTTATATCTCCCGACACGAATACTTATCGTAATGCTAGAAAGTGAAAAATTTACCTTGCAAAGTATATAATATACATACTTTATTGATGATCAGTTGCACTATTAATTTCGTGCACGACATGGCCAAGTAGAAAGCTAACAGATGGAAAATAGTTTAAGTAATTGTAATTTTTTTTTCACACAAAAGAAACTTTATACGATTCGAGCCCTTAAATCATTGAACCAAAATACAATAAGGTGCAACGGTGATCATCTATACAGGCGCTGGTACCTTTTTCAATTAATTATGATTTTTATGGTTAATAAATTTAATATCAAAGTAACATAGAGATAATGCAATATTGTCTGCAATAAGCGATCAACACCGTTTGATCATTTCCCGCGCGGGTGTATCTGGCAACGAGGACGGGCACTGCCGAAATCAATAATCGACAGGCATAAAGAATGTGCTCCCCTACCTCGCGTGTACTGACATCCGCCATTATTCGACAACACGCGAGCGAACGGCGAAATAACGTCGTAAGGGCCTGTCGAAGTCGTGAATATTTGATGCGAACCTATCAGCGCCTCTCAATACGGTTACGCGAAAATTGACAGCTCCCTCTTGAACGCTTGAACCTCTTCCCCGTCTCTTTGACAGGGGCATAAGCGTTCCTGATGAATACTCCTCGAGAGGCGGATAACGATGGAACGGTGTAGATAAGTAATAAGTTCTTTCCTTATCGGTCTCCCAAACTAATAAGTCCCCTTGTCTGCTCGAGTTCCATCAAACATTCTGAATTATTTAGATCAGGCGAATCCTCTACATACACTATTGATGCCACGCGATCTGCTCTTAAGGAAATCTACTTGAAGCTCTCTCCTTTTTTCGGATCCGTACGCGTTGTGTAGGTAATTCATAAATCTAGTTTTGACGAAAAATTAGTTTCAGATAGCACTCTTTTGCACGTACGGCGTTACAAATTATTCTCTTGTTTTAATGTAAGGAGTTGACAATATCTTTTCTCCAAGTTCTAAAATTCCAAAGTCAAGTATTTCAAGTTTCGCTTCGTACATTACGTTTAGATCGCGCTAATTCATTCGAGACGATTAATTCATACTTTACGCGCGGTAAAAAGGAGCGAAAGAGGATCGCAGAAATGAAAGAGTAGAGAAGCGTACGTCGCGCGAGATCATGCACCGCACGAAACCGCTGCAAATGGAGACGGTGAATTACGAGACTTCGCGTTAACCTCCCGGCATCCTCTCGCACAAAAACGCGCCGTTACGGGGCAGCGGAGTGGTGGAAGGCGGGCAGATTACTTTTCGATAAGGAATAATTAAAAATTTTCTCGTTTAAAGTAGCTAATTCCATTTCTGGCGACGCCCACGGAGGTAATGGGCGGCCGGAAGTGGCCCGGCATGCCGGAAAAAATAACCGCTAAAATACTTGGTAGATAAAGAAGATAAAGTCGCTGGCTGGCTGGCAGTAATTTATATCGGCGTGTGATTCCGGAGTGAGACGCGAGGAGAAATATTTCAGGGCGGTACACCCTCCAGATAGCGGTAATTAAAAATTACGGGGCGGGGGAGGGAGGGGGTGCGGGTGCCGCTAGTAGGGAAGCGGGAAAATAAGAATATATTGATTGCACGGGATGAATCATCCCCTGTATGGAAAAAATCCAATTTATCTCTCTCCTATTATATCTTAAGAAGATACATGTAACGACTGTGTTTTATTCTTTCTCCGATGTTTTAGAGTTGTATAAAATTAAAAGGAAATATTTGTGATTATCATATTCGCTGATTAAAGAATAAGACATTTATTTTTAGATTACAAGTATCCTTGCGATTAGATTTTCGTTTCATATAAAGGAAAACTCTAAACATGGTTGATCATCTGTATTACGTTGTGCTTATATTCGGGTAAATCGCGGCACAGTCGTTGAGCCGGCACAAAACGCGATAGCCACATTGACATCCTCTCTATTGGTGCCACGTGCTTCCGGTCGATCCGTCGAAAGTTTCGGTCAACCTGGAACTCGAACAAGGATCATAAATCCCCGCAGTGGAGACTAATGTAGTGGTAATAGAGTATAAATGGGGGTCACGACCTGAGGTCAGCCCGTCTTACACCCCTAAACTGTCGTCCGCCACCTTCGCCCTCGTGCGAGGACCGGCCGAGACCTTAAACTCGCATAACACCCACCTACCATTATTTCGAAATGACTTATCGGGTCTCCACGCTCCACGAGTATGCCGATTCCGGAATCAGTTTCCTCTCGAACGGTGTAACTGTAACAGGAAATGCGATACTCGAATATACACAACAACGTTTTGTACAGTTTCAAGGTGAATCGTTCAAAAATGTATCTTAAAAGATAATACCACTTCTGTTATTACCCAAGTTAAGTTACGCTAATCGCATTGCTTTATTAAAGTTAGAAAACAAGTCCTATATTTTGGGTTTTTGAAAAAAAAAAAGATTGATAATGAGAAGCATTTTTATTTAAAAAATATGTATTTTATACGTTCATACCTGTAAGGATATTTTACAGATTGAGAAATACGGATGCACACCGTGCAGTGCTGCCGTCTTGTGAATCTGTAACGTACTAAAGGGCCACCAGGACAAAACTTTTTCCGCTCCTTCACGCTTACTCACGACACTCACTCGTCGCGTTTCTTCAGCATTTATCAGTGCTAAGACTTGTAACACAGTTTTAGCTTCTTTTAGCCAATTAATATACAAACATGATGTTGCTAATTTATTCCTCCGCAGTCATAAATCCTTTTTTCTTTTGATTATTTTAAATCATGCTCATATTTTTATTTAAAAACTCAGCAAGACACCGAGAAGGATATATCACATTGTATATTTCTTTAACGTCATGTACGTATCTATATTTGACAATAGCATGTTAGCCTTAAAAAATAACGTCGTACATCGCGTGCTTTTGCGGTCAAGCGATCGCGGCCACATCGTTCAAGTTACGGCTCTCTGGTTCCCGTAGGTGCCGCACGCGTGGAACTCTTTTCCCAAAAGTTGTTTCAAAGTTCACGGCACAATGGACACGACACATTATATATCCCCCTTCGCTATTTCTCTCCGCTTGATGGTAGATATACACACCGCGGTACAAGGGAAAGGCGTCCGCGTGTTGCGGGGTGTATACCTAGCGTAGTGCTGACCAATGTTCGCCCGAAGATACGGTTGACGGGTCCGGGTCCGGCCTTCACGTCACCTCCACTTCAACAGTCTCCCGCGCCCTTTCTCGTGAGCCGCCGCTCTCCTCGGTCCGCATTCAATTTCAACACCTACGTCCGCAACCTGACCCAGCGCGCTGAACAATCGCCGAACCCATTCGCAACTTGAGACAAATGAAAACTTTGCGCGACGCCCGAAACACTTCTGTCACTGTTGGAGGTGCCACGAGAGCCGTTTGAGAATCGACGCACGCGACTTACGTGTAACGGTAGATACGTGGCTCGGTTCATTTTGTCGTAAACCCGACAAGCGATAGACACCTGACAGAAATTTTCAAGAAAAAGTATAAAAGAGATTTATGTTTTATTATTGTTAATTAATAGAATAGAAAGGCTGCTTTTTACGTATTAAGTATTAATAAAACGTAATTTATTAATTTAAGTCAAAGCCATTCCAACCGTATTGATTATTTTACTTAAATTTAACTATTAATTGCTAATAATTATGTATATTTTTCGACTATAAATATATAAAGAAATATATAAACGTAAAAAGATTTTGGCACGAATTTTGAAGCTTATTTCGGGTAAATGGCCGCAGATCGATATCTAGATTTATTTGACAGCTTTATTTGCATTGCATTCTCGCTCGATAGCTTCTAACGCCTCGAGAGGGTCGAAGGAAGACGCCTGGACCGTCGTGAAAATAATTGCACGGTGTTCGGCACGATGGTAACCCTTCCCTTTACTTTTCTTTATCTTAATGAAACTCCATAAATAAAGAGCCTAATGTCACGAAAACAGCCGCCTGGGGGAGAAAAAACCACGCCGCGGTGAATCGTTGAGAATCGAGAAAAACAATGTTAAATTATTAATCTTTTTGTAAATTTTTCGATATTAACATTAAAGCGTTAAAAAACCTCCATGTGTATATTTTATTTAAAAGTTTATTATGTATTTATCAGTATTTTAAATAGACATTAGAATTGTGAAATGTAATAAGCAATATAACGCTGTTACCTGATAATATTGCGTAGTTAAAATTCTAATCTTTTATTGTTTTTCGAAAAACTGCTTTAAAAACGCAGCTTTTTAAAATGTTACCTAGTAACTGATGGTCCACTAACAAAGAGTGAAATATTGACTTTGCTAGAGATTATTTAACCAAAGAGGTTGAGTATTCTTGTGCTGAAACAACAGCGATAAGAATGTAGTGTCGTAAAAAATTTTTTTCAAACGAATCAGGGATACTTTTGCTATCGAGGTTTACGGGAAGGTTTATCCCCCGAGGCGAGTACGTTTTGACGAGGCGGGGGCTTTAGAAAAAGGGTTGATGTGCAATAAAGGGGAGATGCTTACATCTGTAAAAAAAAAAGAAAACGCCAATAATTCATTGACAACAATCTCATTGGAGGGGGATAATGGGCGCCGTTTTCTCAGAGGAGGCAGCTCCCGCGCGTTTTCGCTTGATTAAGAATTAGGCTTAAAAAATAATTATTTTTAATTTGTGACCACGATAAGGGCTTTATTGTTCTATGCTGTATATGGCCCGCTGCGAGGGCGATAAGAGCGAGCACGGAATTGATCTTCGTGTTTCGCGTTAATCCCATTAGTTCCATTAATATTCCCATTCTTAATACTTCATAATTACGTTCAAAATTGCGTTTACAACGTTCCACGGCAGGAGAGGGAGCTACTTCTATCTTAATATTTTATAAAGTTTGTTTGTGTGTATAGTTCTCAGAGAAATACAATACATTATTTTTATTAATTACTATCAGTATGACACTTTTTCTACTCAGCCAGTGCTATTTATATTCTTGCAAGGGATTGTACATAATAAATATAAAATATGCACATAATACTAATACATATATAGTATGCTTGAAGAAACTAAATTAGTTAATAAAATATCGATAACACATATAATGGTAGCGTTTAAAGGGGCATATACATATCTCGGGTCAGAAAAATCGATTTTTTAAAATACATTTTGAAAGGTTCATGTGTCTAGAATGTGTCAGTGAAACCGTTTTTTGAAATTCCGTAAATTATAGAAGATACAGCGTCATCCAATCTTTTTTATTTAAGTAAAAAAAAAATCACAAAATATGCAAATTTTTTAGGCCGAGTTATGTATATGCCCCCTTAAGCATTAATTGCAAAGTATTAATTTTGTATGAGACAAGTTACATATATCTTGGATTCTTTTTTAACATTAGTCTCGTGCCTGTTAAAAATATCGCGTAAACAAAGACAAAGGTGGCGTAAAAACGACGTCGGCCATCGAGAAACGAAAGGGATAAGCAAGTTAATGAGAGACAGAGGTGCGCGATGATAAAGGCAGAACGAAAGCTGGACGTCGAGCCCTTCTCGGTGGCACGGTTAATATTACGGAAGAGCCCTTTGGCAGCCTAGACAGCGACACCCCTCGACAATATACTCCATGACGGGACGTGGGACCCCATTAATTTTTTTTAAGCATTATAAATATTTAAGCGAGCCATTTCTCATAGGGCCATAGGCAAAGCGAAATGGTCTTCTTCAACGAATTCTTTTTTTTTTGTTCGGACTGGCGACGAAATTCACGATACCCTCTTCGTGGCTGACGCGATTGTGAATTGTTAATGATAATATGGGGATTTACGATGCGATTATTTATTGCGATTAGATGTACCTTTACGATGAAAGTTATTCGTATTATTGAAATAAGTTGACGCAATCGGACATATATGAATTATATATATTGTGTGAAAAACAAAAAGTATAATTGAAGAAACTATAGTAACTATACTCAAACATAGATATATAGAATAAATTATTATAAATTATTTGCTATAAAAGAAATGTTTAAATAAATGAGAAATTATTAAAAAATGCAATAAAGATTATTATTAGTATATTCTATATAAATTTAACTTGAATACATATAAAATCAATTTTTATATGTATAAGTGAGCAGCAAAAGAATGTGTAACAAGGAATGACAATATAACACACAGATTATAAAAACATAAAATAATGAAAGATACTATTAATAACGGCAGTATATATTATTGAATAAGTTGGCTTTCGTTCTTCGTAATTGCACGCGATATGTCGGCAAGTTACAGTCGCGAGACGACCGTTACCTTTCGGTGACACAGTTCACGATGAACAAACTGTCGACGCGTTGAAGCGCGTGCGGAAACTTGCTCCTTAGATAAATGGGCGAGAAGAGAAGAGAAGAGGAGGACAGAGGGTGGAGCGCGCAACCGCGCGACCAAAGAAAGGCGGCGTTCGCGCCGCTACGTGCGCGCGAGCGAGCGCGCTATCGCGCTATTGAAACGACAAGTGAAATATACGAAATAAATCTTGCAAGACCCTATTCAGCGGAGACAATACGGCGTCCAGTCTATGGACGCTGTCGAGGGTAGGCGCACCGTATTGTGCAACGTTGGGGAGGTAGACGAACGTGAACTCACGGACCGACTCTCGCTCTCACCCCCTTTGCCTTGCACTTCGCCTTTCCTTCTCTGCCTCCTCTTTCCGAGCTGAACACCCAGCCTTTTGCCCTGACCACCCCAAACCTAGTCCCCTCGGCCACCCCCTCATGCCCTCTTTGCTCTCACCCGATAGCTCTCTTGGCCCCACCGAAGCTCGTG
Source organism: Temnothorax nylanderi (assembly GCF_030848795.1). Classification (NCBI taxonomy): domain Eukaryota; kingdom Metazoa; phylum Arthropoda; class Insecta; order Hymenoptera; family Formicidae; genus Temnothorax; species Temnothorax nylanderi. The sequence goes on along the minus strand of NW_027249069.1, from coordinate 1,120,317 downwards.
CTCGTCTATCTTTCTCGCTCTTCCCCTCTTCTCTCTCTCTCTCTCTCTCTCTCTCTCTCTCTCTCTCTCTCTCTCTCTCTCTCTCTCTCTCTCTCTCTCTCTCTCTCTCTCTCTCTCTGTTCGCCTGTTTCGCGACGTCCATCTTTCGTTCTCTCCCTCTATCCTTGGCAGCTTCCGTCTGTTTCACTTCGATCCACGAGACGGCAAGTCGCGAGTCGGTGTCGTTGGGTAAATACCGGTAGCGTGTGGGCGATCTTTGGACGGGGTGGTCGTAAAGAATGGTCGTATTCAGAGTCCGGCAGCACTTCTGCTCCACCCTTCTCAATCCACCCCCTCACGTCCAGTGCCACCCCCGTCCTGCCACCAACCTACCTACCTACCCTGTTCGTCGGTGCGGCCGAAGCGACACCACAGTGCAAAGTTTCTGAAGCGAGACAAGCCGCAATATAATGCCACCCTTGGTACACGGTCGCACCTCACCCTCCGTCCAATAGCGATCCTAGATACACCCTTTCTTCGGCCGAGTGCCCGGCTGATATTCTCTACCGTATCACTGATCACGATCGCCGATGTCTTTAAAGGCATTGAATCCTTATGAATAATATGGAATTTAATTATATTTTATATATTTATATATAATATTTACACAAATAAATATTATATATACATATAAATATCAACTACTGAATATATTTTAATAAGAAGTACATTATATAGGATTTACTATAACAGAAATTTATAAGAGATAAGGATTTTACGGTTACTCTAAGTATTCTATTCATTTTAGTAATTTATTAACACTATATACTTACGAATTAAATTTTACTTCTTTTGTAATTAAATTTCTATTTAATATTTTTATGTAACTCTAAATGTATATTGCAATATATATATATATATATAACATAGCATTCGAAGAAGATGTCGAAAATCGGAAACGTCGTACCGCGCAACCGATGATTCCTACATTTTGCGTTTCCGACGCCACCGAATGCTGTCGTGAATCTGCAAGTGGCATCGGCGCTCTGCGACCTTACCGTCGTCATTTCGTGGACGATCCCGTGCGTTCGATAACGGCGCGACTCGACGGACTCCGACCGCGATGGTTAATATTGATTTACGCGTAAGGCTCGCCGGCCTAATCCGGCCGGGCCATAAACAGATCAAGTCCAGACTAAATCCGGCGCAAATTGTTACTAATTCGCATCTTAATAATGACCACGTCAGAGGCGTCACCGTATCTCAGAACGTGGCAAATTAGCCGCGATGACAAATGACAGTCGGCCGTGCACGTGCGCCCGCGGCAACCCTCTCCCAGGCTCGTCGTCGTCGTGGTGGTCATACGTGCCGGTCAGGGCTAGTCGTTGCGCGAATGCATATGTGAACGACGCGCGCGTGTACACGTGCATGCGATGCCGACTACGTGTGTGGGTGGGACGGGTGGCGGTTGGGTTACATACGAATCCGCTGGACATACCGCAACCGAGCCAGCGCGATACAGCTGCCTATTCAACATGTGCAACCGTCAACGTGCGCAGATACAATCAATCAAATCAATTAATGATTCGATTGTCCGATCGCGTCGCGACACGTGCACCTCATCCTGAGTTATGGCAGGCGACGCGATAGTTCTCTGCCCGGAGGAGGATCCTTTTACGATGGAGAAGGTTGGAGTTGTTTACGCTTTCCGTTTTCTTTTAATTGTTTTATAAAAATGATGAATTAGGCAAATAACAAAAGGCACTTTGCGTTAAATAATTGACATATTAGTTTAATTTTATAGATCCGATTTTATTTTTTACAAACAGAATGCATAAAGTGTTACAATTAGTAATAAAAATATTCTTGAAAATATTTGTAGGAACATTCGTGTAAAAAGCGTTTCTTACATGATTTCAATAAAAATCTTTATTAGAAAATAAAATGCTATTGTTAGAGAAAGGTCAGAACCAATAATCGGTCGAATAAACGAACCCTCCGTTTGGAAGAGGCGTCCGCGTATATTAAAGATGGATCTGATGTGTCGTTGTTCGATAGCCGGGATGAATCGAAGCACAAATCGGATTTGGCTTGGGGTCGGGAGAGCTTTTAATAAAAACCTCGTGCCACAAGCGGGAAATCCGATAGAGCTGAAGTACGCGCAAATATTTTCTCTTCCTCTTCTCGGGGCCGGAATGCGCCGAGAGCACCGTCGACACATCAAATCGAGTGTGTATCGGTGCTGCAGCGTGCGGTAATATCCTTTGATAACCAATTTGTGCATCCTGCAAGCTTTACACGATCACCGTTTCGCTCGATCTACCGGGTGGATCCTTTCACTCCGCTCGTGTAACGATGTAACGAGATTTATTGATGTTTCCCTATAAGTTCATAACGCGCTTCGCGATTGCTGCATTGTGCCTTTGCATCTCGCATCTCTGCTAAGAGCACATTCGACCGCTTTTTCACGTCAACTTGCGGAATCATGCGTTACATTTTCACATTGCGTTTTTCATATAGATGTACATAAATTGTATGTATGCTGTGCAATTGTTCAGTAAGATTGATATACATTGTGAGTTATTTAACAACAATATCAGCATTATCATGTTTGAGTAGAGAATTGCTTTCAAAATGTTTCAGTACTTATGCATGCCTTTCTAGTAACCGAAATATCGTAATCTTAGTCGTACCTTTCGATCAGGTATAATAATGCCTAACAATTAACGTAAAAAATATGCATTCTGCATATTTTGTGTTACGTACAATATATGTTTATAAAAAAGTGCTTTCGCGAATTACGGCGAAGTGATAGGAGTCGGTGCGAGCACCCGTTACTCGAAACGGCGCGGGCGGCGCGGCCGGCAATATGTGTATCAATTTGCGGCGTAAAAGGTTGCACTTGATGTATTTTTATTTATCGCCTCTCCGCGAACGCGAACGATATGTCGACCGTATACGGTTCTCCCCAGTCGTACGCGCATCCATGTACATACGCCGGCTCTCTGCGCCTACGGTCCGTTCACCACCCTGTTCGTTTGCCACCCGGCGAGCACGTTAAATCGTATTACTCAGATAAATTGCGACGCACGGATTTCCGCGGACCTTTTTCGCGACGTACGTACGCGAGCGATGGAATTGTCTCATACGTATACGGTAATTTCGTAAATGCACGGCTGCGAGAGTCCCTTTGGCCGGGATGTAGGAAGGACTTTTCGCCGGCCGGCGATAATACAAGGCCGGTAAAGCCGATTTCGCAGCCGTCCACCGCCGATCGCGCATTGTTCCGGCCGTCATTATTCTTCCATCTCGGTTATGAAAACGGTTCGCTGAAAAATAGGTTGACGCACTCTGCGCTGAAATTGTCTAACTTTTTAATAAACGATGTGGAATGACAATAATTACGCTTTTTTGTTATGTAGGCATCATTATTGTTATAACATTCGTTTACAAGTTAGGTTGTTTTGTGAGATCCACGAGATCAAATTAATTTAAACGTTTTCTATCTAAAAATTTTTATATTATAAGAAAAAAGAAGTCTTTTGAAGAACATTAGATATTATTTCTAATAATTGATCATGTTTAAAGCATGAGAGGTTTTTTGAGATCTTTAACGAATTTTTATTCATTAGTTTTTATATATAAATACCATTTATAATAATAATCTTTGTCTACTGCGTTGCGTAATTTAATTCGTAATGATAAAGTTCTTTGAATTGCGGTAATATATACATTATGGTAGAATTACCATCTCTAATTTTTAGCTCGATCATCGGCAGCACGTCGAGGTATGCGATGCAATCAAGCGAGAGCAAAGAAATCGCAGAAAAACATTCGTGTGCCGCATTTTAAATCAAAGAGCTTTCCTCATTAACGATTTGCTCTGATTTCTTTCGAGGCTGGGATGGAATCGTGGCGCACCGATAACGCTCGATTAAATAACCGCGCACGACTTCTCTCTCTCTCTCTCTCTGTCTGTGTTTCTCTCTTTCTTCTTCTCTTAAAGTTATAAAACCAGCACGCGCGTTCGCGATCTCGCGGGTCGCAGAGAGAAAGAGAGAGCGACCGGGAATCGAATTTTGCTCCGTCATATTTCCACGGTGGAATGCGTCCTGCACTCACAGTGCCGCGTACGTTTATAGCCCGCGGCTGAGTTGCAAACTCTCCCGCTAACTATGTGTCGGGAGAGCCGTCAATCGGATCCGCCAACACGCGTATCACTTACATGCAAATCCCGAGCTAAAATCCCGCGCGTTTCGATGATCGTGCAAACGGTCGGGGTGAAGCCCCGAAGAGGAGGAGGAGGAGGAAGAGCAGCAGCAGCAGCAGCAGCAGAAGGCGGAGAGGAGGGCAACGCGGGGGAGGCGATGCCGCGGACGCAGGAGAGAGGGACCGAGCGAGAGGCGCGATGTATTAATTACCAGTATTGATGTCCATTTGCAGTGAATTGATGTGTGGTCAGTGTTGCATCACGCGCAGGGGTCGAGCGGCCGAAACACACCGTGTGCGGCAACCCCACGCATTCTCTCTCTCTATCTCTCTCCCCCCCCTTCTCGCGGAGAGAGAGAGAGATGAGCCCGCATTGAAACCAGGACGAGAGTCAGACGGCTAGACAGGGTTGGCTGCGTGCAGGCCGACTACGCGTCTCGTGTCGATCGCACGTATCGATATATGCATTTCTCGATCCGCGCCGACCCCGGCGTCACGCCGCTCCTGATTTCGCGTGTCCCATTCAGGATGGAGCGTTGCTTGGAATCAAAGGTCTCGGCTATTATGCTGTATCTTGACATCGCGCATACGAGCGTGTGCTCGGGGAAGATAGTAATGCGCGCAGGTCACGTTGCAGGATGCAGGAAACGGTAGCGGTTGCTGACGCGCGTCGCAATCTTTGTTCTTTCTCATGACTCCGGATCTATCATAGATCCGATGTAATAAAATGAAAATATGTAGTTAAGATTTTGCTAATTAAATCACGATACGATTTAAATGTTTTATCTTATAATTTCTAACGTTATCTATCGCAATTATAATTCTAATTGATAAGAAAGTAATAAAATAGGTCGTAACATTGACGTTAGATTCGCTGCAACACATTGTGCAAAGCGACAATGGCAGTTGCGGCGCGTTGCGTGTCGTGCGAGAGACGCGTTCGTAACATATTAAACGCTTCGTTGTCTCTCGTGCAAACTCCGCGAGATTGTCGGGCAACCTTCTGTACGGTTTGAGTAGTAAGAATGGACGTACGCTAAACAAATAACGACGACGAAGATGTTAACAACGTCGGCGTCGCGCGAGAGAGTCCCACGAGACTCTTCCAAGACGATCGTCCGCGCGGCGCTTCACGGCGCGACGGTAGAATCGGTCGTTAAGATTTATGGTCGGCCTGGCATGGTCCCCGGTCTTTAGCCGCTTATTAGCATGCGGTATATCACGACGACCGGACCGGTCCGGGGTCCGCGACAATAATTAGATAGATACGGGACATAGACGACAGCGGGTATGGGACGTAGGCGACGCCGCCGGGTTAGGTGGGCATCCAGGGAGTGAAACGGAGAAAGGGTCGATGGAGAGAGAGTCCGTAGGGCGGTGTAAGAGGATGGAGGAAGATAGCGGGAAGAGACGTAGAGAGAGAGAGAGAGAGAGAGAGAGAGAGAGAGAGCGGGAGAGGGAGAGGAAGAGGGTGAGGGTGGCGGCCTGGAAACAGCCGCAACGGTGCGTCGTATGCAAATGATGACGTCACACAATACCACCCTCCGCGACGAGGGCTATAGACAATGCGTCCGCATAGATAGATCTCGTTCTACTACTGTACTCTGAGCAGCGCTACACATCGCGGCTACCTCCGTGCTCTGGGTTTCTGGCCGATTCGTAACTCCCCTAGATGTCGGAGAAACCGACTGCGTGTCGCAACGAGATCATTACGGTGAATTCTGACGTTGGCCTTCCGTTATAGTATCACGATAGTCTCTTTAATGATCCCCCAAGTTTTTTTTTGAATCTCGTATTGCAGCGCATTATGAATGACGGAACAGAATGACGGAGAGAACTCGTTTGAATCGAGTTGCAAAGCGAAATGACATTCTATTAATTTTTTTCTAAGGAACAACTCTATATTGATCGAAAAAAATCGTGGGGTGTGAAAACCTGGAGAAATTGAAACGTTTGAGTAGGATATACCTGAATGTATACTTTTAAAATTTACAATTGCAAATAATTGTCGTCGTTTCTATATATTCTATTATCAAATTCTTAAATTCCATTTATTCACGTAATTCAGTTGCATTGGCGAACGAACGAGTCTCGCGTTTTAGATGGCCGAATATCCAAATCCTCACGTTGCAAGCAATAACGCGGGTTGATGCAACTAGCCGATGCAGCTTCAGGTATACATCCCCGTGCCACCAGTCTCGGTGGTGCGGTGTCGGTGAATTTAACGGAATTTCGATGAAACGCCTGGGCGGAAAATCAGGGCCGGTCCAGGGGATAGACGGAGATCTTACCGCAATGACGTGCGGTCGAATCGACCCGGACGAAATGACGGATCCTGCGAGTGACATTCGATATCACGGCGGTAGCGCGGCCGGTGAAACGGCGAATACGAGGTACCGGACGTTTCAAGCGTTCCGTCTATCGGACTGACGCTGAAATCCGGATTAATCGCGGCTTCCTGTATATCGCTCTCTCGGTTTGCGGTCGGCGCCGTGAGCTGCCTCGTTTCAACCGTCGTCTCGTTATTTTTCTTCGACTTACATTACCTTTCTGCGTGCCTATCCCTGGTACCCATTATTTGTCAGTCCGTTCGTCTTCGCTGTTCAGGCCATTTTTTTCTTTTTTTAAAAAGGACAGTTATCACAAGAAAATGTGGCAAGAATTTTGAAGGGTGAAAAATCTTTCTCGTAAAATTGTTTTAACAATAATTTTTTTGGAATTAAAAACATAAAAAACATGTTAAATAAAGATTGATCTAAATAATGATTACTAAAACGTGATAATATATTTCTAAATTAAATTAATCTAAAAACACGATTTTTTCCTTAATGATAAATCTAATCTATAACTTAAAAAATCAATTTATTTATAATAATTATGATATTAGAGCGCAATGCAAGTTGATTTCATACACATTATGTATCGAATCTAATAACAGGAATTGATATCGAATATGAGCACATGTCGATTAGTTTAATGATAGCAATGCATTGACTTTGAACGGATTCATTGCGTTCAAGTATCACATGTCTTGACCAGAAGCCATAGTTTACAAGTCTCTCCGCTTCCTCCGCCACCCCCGCTATATTAATTGCGGACAGATTCCCCCGGTGTGTGGGCGCACGAAGCGGACCGCGACATTACACGGGGCAATAATCAATGATCAGGCTAATTGAGTGGGATTGATCGCATCGATGATAACGATACGAGCGCGGTAGGTTGCATCGTACGCCAGATATACGCGCATTAGTATCGGATCATGATGCATGCCCCTTTAGTCCGCACGTCATTTGGCAAAGTTATTACTGCATCCTCGATGACACGATCTGTTTCGCAGAAACGTGGTTACGCGTAGTTGGCAGCCATTGTATCTCAAATTACATAAATTTTACAAAAGATATACCAGATCTCAAATGTTATACGTAAACGGTCAGAAATAATTTTTATTCGACTCTAAAAGATAAAAATGAAGCATGTTTAAAGTTTTTCGTGTTTTATTTTTTTTATATTTATAAATTGATATAAAAATTCAATTTATTTTTTGTCCTACCTCTAGATATATTTTATCTAGTAAAGAAAATTCAATTTTAGAATTTTTTCCTATCAAAAATCGCATTTCCAGTCATTATATAGCTTTGATAAAAAGATATTTAATTGAAAATTGTCTAATTTTAATAATAAAATTTATACTGAGAAAATATGAGAGTAACAGTGCAAAACAAGCATAGCTGTTGCGTAAACATTGGCGAGCATTATTCTGTAGGAATTTAAGATCGTACCGGAAGGAGCGAGAGACGAAGGTGACGTCACTCGAGTTTATTCCCCGACGAAAGACGAGCTGTCAGGCACTTACAAAGGGTATCGGTAGCGAAGGTATTTCGTTAGGTCGCTATGACTAGACGCGTAACGACGCGCACAATCAAAGGTAAAACAATACCGCGTGACAGAGCGGTAGGAAACCTCAGGATGCGCGTATATGCGAGCGCGGTAAAGATCACCGGTAACCGATATCCACTTGCCGCACAGGTGATCCAGCGCTCGCGGAATTACGGACTGTCAAGCTCGTATTTTCCTTCTCCGCGCGAATTCTTATTCTTGTTCTCTCCTTACCGGATCTCACTTTACCGTACGTACATCCTGAGGACTCGTATTGCACTCGAGACCGACTACGGGAATCGCGCTTGGTTACTCCTTATCCTGCCACTTATTGGTTCGTACGTTACACGAGTATGGCTGAGTTTTTAAATTCATTGCCAGCGCTGAAAATCTATAGTATACGTTACGTGCACTATAGATAGAATATACGGTACTATACAATCGCTTTTTTTACCGATAAAATGTACCGTTGAAAAAATTCAAGGCTTTATTTTGGTATAAGCTCGCGCGCCCACATTTCGAAATAAATTCTAACAATATTTACATAATTAATTGCTGATATCGATTTAATAGTAATTTTTTTCATTATTGTATATATTTCCGATTTTTTGTTCTAAACGTTCTGTTGCGATTTTGTATTGACAATGTTTTGATTACACAGGATTGATCTATGTCGTTATATAAACAAACGACGGATCATTTTTGGTACCACGAATGGGTTTCCGATGTCTAATCGATCGATAGCTACTGTCACCGGTTACCGCAGCGATTAATGTTCGGTCAGTGGTATGTGTCGAACGAATAATGCTCGTGAAAACGATTCTTCGTAATCAATGGTCAAGAGAAGCGAGAGATTATTATTCTTTTTAAGCAATACATTTGTTTTACAATTGGCAGACACACAATAAATATATAAAAATTACTATATGATATAAAATGAGAGCTGAAAGTAATATAGTAGTAAGTTTATAATTCTTATTTTTATGGTTTCTTTTATTCAATATATTTATTGTACTGTATGATAAGCGCAGGTTAGAAAATCTATTTTTCCCCAAATATTAATTAGAGATGTAATAAGAATTTAATATCACGCGCGATAATCGTATCTCGGTCAAGACAAATAAATACAGATTATTTCTTTGTAATTGTTCGCGTAACGTAGGGTGAATAGCGATAAATCCATTTAGGGGACTAATCGCAACCCACGGGCGAGCGTCGTCGACGCATCCTCGAAGGACCTCGGGATGCAATCCGATGCACCCCGACACAACATACACAGCCCGGCAGGGCCGCGCACCAAAGTCGGAGTCGGAGGTCCGTGCGTGCACGAGAGCGCAGTAGCCGGCAGATAATGACGCGATATTATGCATAGGATATTCGGCGCACATCCGCGGGCGTATTCTCCGCGTTGATTTATCGTTGTCTTCATTATTAGGAATGCACGTACGCCGCTCGGCCATTATGCAAGCGGGGTCCCCGGTCCGAGAGAGACCTGACGGACGGTCCAGCCTCGGACTCGGCTACAATACAATGTCCGCATATACGGGCGGCATATACGAGAGGGAGCATTGAGACACACACCTACGTCGGGCCAGATATAGATAGACAATTAGCTACCGTCACCGTCTATAATTCTGGTAGATTAGTAGCCTCGGCGTCCTGCAGGAATACAGTCCTCCGCGCCGCGATCCTCTCGTCGTCCACGTCTCTCGTTGTCCCCGTGAAGCCCAGGTCATACGCTGTAGATTGGAATCTTGATGCATGTTGATCTCGTCGGTCGGCAGAGATCCGGGTGCTCCTCGTATAATGGCGGAACCGAAAGAAAAAAAAAGGATCGCGCCGATTTGAGCGAGCGCCCGAGTGAAATCTAGCTCGTTGCGTTTATCGGCATGGATGATTAATTTATGATGACCGATAACGCGCCACGGTCAGTAATCATCCTTCTTGTGACGTTATCTCGTATGCGAATGCAAGGCCCGGTTGCAAGGAATGTCGCTGCAGTGTCCTATATGGATGGAAGTTTAAATAAATTTATAGCATGTGTGTTGTTTGATAATGCGATTTCCATTAAGCTTAAAAGTCTCTCAGATTTATATTATCATCGTGCAATCGAGAGTTTCGTTACAAGAGTTATCGAAAATTCCCCCCCCCCAAAAAAAAGATTCGTAACTTTCTGACGTTTCCCAGATCTTAGGAGGTACACGACAGCAAAATCGAACTACGTCCCTTCCATTTTCCGTGCCCCCCTTTGTTCCGGCGGGAGAAGGAAAGAAGGGACGCGGCATCCGTTGGGGAGCTGCGGGAACGTGGACAGTGATAAAATATTCAGGAACGCGCGACGGTAATATTTCACGTAGGAAATCGGTCGGTTGATTTTTATAATACTGGTCAAATATAGCCAGGGGAGAGAATACGCCGGTCGAGTACGTCGGGGGATCACCCGGCGCCCCTTACGCCCCCGCGCGTCTACCGTCACACAAAGGACTGCGGCATAACAAATAGATGTATAAAGGGTCAATAAAGGCCGACGTAGAAGGAGGACGGAGAGCGAAGGAGGTGGTGGACGAGGTGGAGAGTCTCCCGAGGCACCAGCGGGGAATAAATCTGAGCCCGTTTTCGCCCTTGGCCGCGCAGCGGGACGCTAAAAATCAAGGGTTGACGCGACGTAGAGAGAGAACTTGGTAGAAGTCGCCCCCTCGGCGACGAGTTGTTTGTCTCGATAGTCGAAACAGGATCTGCGTAAATTGTTTTGTCCTTGCGGCTATTGATGTGTTAATGATAAATTGAATACATATAGTCTTTTTTGGATCAAATTTAATTTGGAAAAATTAAGCTCTGGATTTAGTCAATGTTTTAGTGAATTTATTCAATTATCTGATATTACTCTATAAATATTTCCCATTTTTATTTTTTTTATTTTTCATATAATATTAATCGGTTAAAAAATTTTTTTTTTTCGTAAAAGTATATTTTGGTGGAATAAAATTCTTTTGATTCTTTTTAAAAATAATTTAAAGGTATTATAAGCATCTAGATGCACACAAGTTATTTTATAGATACGTTACGACGACGTTGCTGTTATTATTTTATAACATATGTGTTGGGAATATAATACTGGAGACACACCAGCATTAGAGTTAAAATATCTCTATTTAATTTTATAATAATAGTTGCATGAAATAATTCACGACTCAGTCTGTGATCTCTATTCAACATTTAACATTGTATATGTATATAAACATCTTTTTATTTAGATTCACAGTATTCTCTTTAAAGGCGACACTCCATCCGCGTACTGCATTTTTCAATCGCATTGGTTTTCCAGGTCGCACGAGTAAAGGTTATCCGTGCGGCTATCTATCCAGCCAGCGCCTATCTATCCATCCATCTTTGTTTGTTACTACGCGGACCGTGTAAAGTCTGGAACGCCACCCCTCGCGAGTCGAGTCCTCTGGGACTCGGCTTCCCCTCGCGTCTCTCCCCGCCATCCAATCTCGATGCCGGGACAAAATCTGCGGGCGTACATCACGTTTATGGACCGCCAGAGGTGCCGCGTCCCGACGTGTCTATAAAGCCCGCCACCTCCGGGTCATTTTACGTCCTTTAAAGCGGAGTTTCCATATTTCTCGTAGTCGTATCCGTATCGCGAAATTGGTCTTCCGGGGTCTCCGAACGGGCGGGGGTGACCCTTCGCCACCCAACCGCTCGTCCCTGACGTTCTCAACATCCCCGTGTGACCGGAGAGGAGGAGACGACACTCGCCCCTGCGAAAAAGCGAAAAGTCGACACGGAAACGCGTGCGTCCCCTCCCCCTCGTTCCGTTCGACCCTTCTCCAATAAAACCATCCGACGATAGCGCATTGACTCGATAAAAAGGCACTTCGTGGCTATCGCTGCCAACTGCTAACCCGCCCGGGGATGGAGAAATATACGTCTTGTTAGGTCAGACCTCGTATCGCGAGATGCGTAAAGCGCTTTGATTTCGTTATTACGACGAATAGAAGATTTATCCGGAACGACAGGATTTTAGTAGAGCTCGTTTTAGTTTAGGGCATCCTGTCTGGTGGTACGCAAGATATGTTTCCGCGCGACAAAATTTGCAGACCGTATAAAACATATTTTTTCTCTTGGGTTATGATGTTTTCATAATAAATATATAAATGTTATACATTTAATATTTTAGTTTATATTATTTTGCCAATACGGATCATAAAGAAGTACAGCAAGGAATTGCGAATGTTAAGATAGAGTCTTGATAAAATTTTAAAATATTGAAAGCTCTCTCATTAGAAGCTAAGACTAATAAAGTAAAGTCAACGAAATTACAAACGAAATGTCTGCCTCTTCCCTTCATGATCCACATGCCTTCTGACCCTCGATTGGAAGTTTGGCGACGTTCGCGACTCGTTGGATTATCGGTGCTCATGAAGCTGCGAGACGTCCGGCGGAGCCCGCGAGCGTCGGCGTCGATCTAACATTTATAAACGGCCGTTAGGCGGGTCCTGCAGGATATCCGCGTATCCTCGGAGGCAGTCGGCGAGGCCGCGGTTGGTACCGAAGGGCGCGATGCGAACGAGCGGGGGCGGCCGGGGCCAGGTCCACTTCAGCCTCGAACTCCACCCCGAAATCTCATCGGCCCAAATGGCGCATCAACATCTATTATTAACCGGGTTCAGAATATTAACGATACAGTTACCGTATTCCAGAAGCTAAATTAGCGGAGATTATTACGAGTGGGCTCTCGCGGTACCATCCTCCCTCCCCCTATCTCTTCCCCTCTACCTATTCCGCTTCGTCTCTCTCTCTCTCTCTCTCTCTCTCTCTCTCTCTCTCTCTCTCTCTCTCTCTCTCTCTCTCTCTCTCTCATTCTCTCATTCTCTCTCCTACTTTCTCTTTGCCAATTTGTTGTCTTCGTCTGCGCACCGAGTGCAGATCGCGTGCGTACCCGACGGGACACACCCGCGCCCTCCCCTTCCCGCCTCTGGTGTTTTTACGAAGACCGCGCCATTAATTTTAATATTATTGCATATTGCTCTTCAAATTGCCGGAAAGCGTGTGTGACGGCCGCGGCGCCGCTGATCGTGTGACGCATTGCCCGCCGCGGCGCCCAATTCATCTTGATTTTTCGTCATGCCGGTATCCGTTCGCAAACGCGTCATCGATTCCCCTATATGAAACGTTGACAATAATGTGGCTTAACCCGTGTCTATGTAATGAAATTAATATACGATAGGTCTGCCACAAAATATTTCCAGCTGTTATTCCAGACTGCTGCTGTTTGTTTCTGTATGCTGTATTTATTGTAATTATTCGAATTATTTATTTTAATTATAGCATCTGTTGAATTTTCCTTCAAAGTCCCTTTTATAATTGTTTATTTATAGTTTAATATTTATCGGTGTTAATGCGCTATTTTCATATTAATTGATTACATTAAAACAGCTTTTTGATATTAAATAAAAATGTTTGTGTTCAATACTATATCGAAGAATTGCTTTGGTACGTGAAGAAACTTGCAGGAACGTGAAATCATAATTCTTTCTTTTTCGAACACCAAATTGCTTCATGTCGTACTTTGACGTTATTACGTCACACATCCCAGAGGAGATCGTGGCGCAAGGTATGGAGAAGGATTAGGGCGAATGTGTGTGTATGTAGAAACGGGATGTATGTAAAAGCGTGGAAGGAAAGGGCACGATCAAGTCAGGGATGAAAAAACGTAGGATGGAAGTGAAGCCTTTTGATTGACTGTTTGAACGATTTGTGCTCGGCCGGCTACGCCGCGTCGGGTTGGCATTGATTATTGCTTATTGAATTTGTATGCCGGGGAGGGATGCTCTGTTAGGGGTTGTCAAAGTCATCGTGAAGGGTGGGTGCGCGTGAAGCGTTTCCGTTTTCATACGCGTTATCTATATAGGAAGGCACGGTTTATATAATATATATATAGTTCCCTCTATTAACCGACAACCGAAAGACCTAATTGTTTCTCAGTTTTGCACGGAACGAAATGAAAAGAACGGATATAGGGATAAAAAGTGGAAATTTTTATCTAAATGAAAATAAGAATTATTGCACTTTTCAAAGTTGGATGACATTCTATTTTGTATATCTGCCTGAGAGATGAAATATTTTCTCTCGAGTTTCCCATAAGCGTCTGCGATTCAGGAAATGCTTTACCTTATCATCTGCAATCTGTTTAATTGAAAAAGAACACGTACGCGGGGAATATATTATGAAAATTTCAATTTCGTCGAAATCTTTCTCATATAAGTTTCTCTGTCGGATAATTGTAATTACGACTGTCACGTTTACTTATATCGCAGCGCATGGACGAATTCGCTGGTTAAATTTCGCATAGGTATAATTCGGCTGGCACTCTCGAGAGATTCAGCGTGGCGCGCAGCGAGAAATATTTTGTCAGACTAAAGAGGTAACGGGTGGCTTCATCTCCTCTCCCTCTCTTTCGCCTCTCGCCGTTCTCTCGCCCAGTCTCTCTTTCTCTTTGCCGCCGCACTTCCCAGCTCGTTTATGCTTACGCGCATCGTCCGGCGAGCACCACACGTCGACCCGCGACGTAGCCCTGAATTATTGAACGACGTGGGGATCAACCGCGGATCTCCGAACGGGTCTCCACATCGTGAGCCCCCGCCGTCTCTCTCGAGCTTTAACCGGGCGGAATACCAGAATCGAAGAGGTTTTGCAGCCGCGAATAACGTCACTCGCGCGAACGAGCGGTAATCCGGGACACGCGCGCTTTTTCGGCCTCCCCAGAGGCGGCCGAGCATCATTAAACCGTAATTACGGCAACCGCAGAATCGACTGCTCGAATCGTTTGCTCGTACGTATTTATGTAAATAAAACGCGAATGTTGCGCGCACTCGATCGATTAAAAATTAATGTTTAACGGAGTATTCAAATCATGTTTCTCAAGTCAAAACAGAATATTGAAACAAATTTTGTATTATTTTTCGCTCATTCAGTAATCGTAAATTTTTTTTTGTGAAAGTGACGAAGCTCGCATATGATAGCCTCAGGATGGTCGCTTACGCTCGCCGTCGGCGTCGTTTTCTTTATCAACGTGATTTCTCGCCGACGGGAAAGAACCGTGACGCGGTCGCCGTTGAAATCCAAGTGTGCATACGTCTGAGGACCTCCTCCGGGGTCCGGTAATAGAGAGAGACATACGGGTCGTGCGCAAATTAACCCGGGTAATGAAAACACAATGAAATTATAATAAACCAATTGCCAGGTTGATTCGCAGTCCGGGAAGGAGGCCATTCAATAATAAAACACGTACCTGCCCACCGCGCCCGTGCTCGCGCGAGCGCACCAGAGTGGGTTCTTCTTGTGCGGAAAAGGGGGTGAAGGGGGCGGCGGGCGGGTGGACGCGGGGGGAGGGGGGCGAGGGCGGACGGCGCCGTTCGTGTGGGCATCGCCGTCCGGCCGCGCGTGTACGTACCTGCAAGAGAATTAATTTCTCGAGAGCCTTTATGCTCGCTGACTGACCAAACTACTACGGGGCACTACGCTCCCTCCACGCACGTGGGATATATGTGTGTGCGTCTTGGCCGTTCGCGAACGCATTAAGGCGAATCTACACGGTACGTTTTTCGATGATTGCCAAGTGGATGTTTTACCAAGTGAAAAAGAAACGGACGATTCGTGCGAGGTACGTTTCTGCAAAAAAAACGTGCGTTAAAAAAGCTGAAATCTTTTGTTTCTTTCTTACTTTCCTCGGATCATGATTTCATTGATGATAAATCGCTCAAGACTTATGGAAATCGAAGCTTTATCAGTATTATAGATTTATATCATTTGCAATGAAACATTAGTAATATAATTATATTGCTTATTTAGGTTGAATTATCTACAGTGTAGATTCGCCTTTACACGCACTCACACCTCGCGAGGAAACGTTCACGACGGTGCGGTGTTGCGAAAATACTGGCGTCGACCAGATATAGAACGTACGTACCACCACCGACGGCAGATTATTACAACGAGCGAAATTTCAAAATACACTTATGGCAAGTGTGCGCCAGGGGAACCGTATAACACAATGATCAAACACGACCGGCCGTAGAGGGCTGCCTGGTACGCTCAACATTGGACAGGCACTCGCGCTTCGTCGGCATTGCATCGAAATACATTAATATCACGACGTTCGTTAATATTAATTTCTTTGTTAGTGCCGCGGCTTGGTGCGCAGCCTGGCGATTTTCAAGAGGAGCTCCGCATCGCGAGAGAGGAATACGAAATTCGCCTACACCAGCAACGAGACGCGACGATTGACTCACAGTCACCACCGCGCGCGCGGGACGTTGATTGTTTGAAATGGAAAAATGCAATCTTTATTTTTGTTTGGAGAAACGCAAAATGTCGGAATGTACCTTCGTATATCTAAATTTCTAATTTAACAAAGGGCCGAATAATCCGATTGCAAATCGTAAAGAGAAGCTAAATACTTTTTCTAACAACTTCGTCCACAGTGTTCATTTTGGGAACGATACTTTCGGCACGGCCAATAAAGTTATGCAATGACCATTCAGGGGTAGGTCGTCTACATCCTTTATGCTTACGATTATTTTTATTCCTGAGAATCCTTTGCCCATCTCGAAGATCGTTAGCCGACGATTCTTGCCGTAGGGGTGCCGTGACCCACACAGTACGCACACATCAACCTTTTTAGTCGAAGTAGACATGAACGGGTAGGGTAGGGTATGTAGGTAGGTCATGGGGATGAGTCTCGCATTGCCAATGTCGGAATTTCTCTACGGCGGATTGTATTCGTTTGCGTGTGCACTAACAGGAAAGAAGACGCGTAGGTACGGGGGACTGGGTCGCGGAAAGGTCGGGGGAGGAGATCTTTGTTGCGGTCAGACGTGGTCAGAAACGTATACGCGCAGGCGGGGGAATATGTTTTCGCAAATGTAAGGTGCGGTTCTCAAGCCATCCCTTATGAAATTATTTCGATCCTCCGACGGAGGAGGTGTGGGATAGCGAGGTCAAGCGGGGATGATAGCGGAAGACGAGCGACGTTGGGAAAATAGCAGCGCGGCAAGAATTATTAGAAAAATTAATTATTTTCCTGGTCTCTTAATTAATTTTACAATTGCTCTTCCCTCTTCCTCTTTGCCTCCTATATCCTTTTTCTGTCCGCGGATGTCGGTCGCGAAAGAGAAGCAAGAAAGGCAGAAAAAGTGAGAGAGAGAGGGGAGGAGGAGAGTGTGTATGAGAGAGAGATAAAAAAGGGAAGAGGAGAAAAAGGGAACTAGGAATAAGAGCTTTTTTATTGGTTTGATTGTTTCTCATATTTGCGTTCATAGGTGTTTGAATATTTTATTAGCTCTCGAATCAGATTTTTTAATTATCCAATAACTGCGACACAATTTTATGGAAATATCTTGATATATATCGACGTTTCGTTTTTTTTTTACGATCAGTTTTTCCTTTCGAGCTGTGCTTCTTCGGAACCCTCGTAATTTCGCACGATATATCAGGAGATTGGAATTAAGTGTGCTGCACGTGAACGTACCTACGTAAGGATAATGTATCCTTGGAAAATCTCGACTTCCGCTCGAACGAGAGGAAAAGAGTACTCCGCGAAACAGCGCATCCTTTTCCCCTCCATCTCCCCTTCCTTCGCTCTTCCCTCTCGCTTTCTGGATTTTTTGCCGGTCTGGCCACGTCTCAATTATAGAAAGCCTTGCTTCGGCTGCCACGGACGAATTCCAATTAGTCGCCGGGTGGCCCGTGTCGCGGGGACCCCGTATGGGGTTTCCCGGATTCTGTACGAGTTCCTTTCATGGAACGACTCGTTCATTTGCCTTTCGTCCATACCTTCCTCCACCTCCTCTGCCTCCTGCTCCTCTTCCATCTCCCGCTCGTCCATCTCTCTCCCCCTCCCCCTCCCTCCGCCTCCGCCCCCGTCACCGCCATCGCCTCGCCACCGGCATCGCCGAAAGTCTCTCTATCCCTATTTGCCTCTCTTTTCATCTGACCGAACCCCAAACCTGGAGAGCCTTCTGTCGGGGACCGGACGGCTGGATTAGCAGGGCGTCAAAGCCAGCTACGGAGTTGGCTCAAAGTGGGTGCGAGAAACTAAATACACTCCTCCTGTCGTCCGGCTCGGGTACATATATAAACCGCGCTCCTTTTCTCATCGCTCCGAAGACACGGCGACGCGGAATAGTTCTGTATCCGCGAATTCTTTTGAAATTGCTTCGAGGGCTGACGCCGGTTTTATATCCCATACGTTCCACTGCGGCATTAAAGGGTGAGGAGGGGAGGGGAAAACTGTGGGTATTGTTCCGTCTGATATGGCGTTATTAAATTTTTCTTTAAGCGGGAAACGGTCTCGCATAAATGCGATGGACTAATGCACTTGGCTCCCGTATTCAATGAAGGGACTAGGTAGTCATGAATCCTCCGTGAAATGACTTTATATTGCATTTTATTTTTAAAAGTCATAATATGGACAAAAGAAATTTATATATGATATTGCACTTTCAATTTATTAAATCTTAAAGAATTATTTTTATCCATCTCTGAAAGTGTTGATTAATAATGCTATTTTCAAAAATTAATTATTTTCTATAAAATCCACTTGCGATTTGTGGCACTGTATCTGATAAACAATTTTTACTGATGTATAACAACGTGTATGTATAATAAATTTTTGATTTACTTATAAGGACATAGTGACGTTATATAATGATATTACAAGAATTTATGGAGGGTGTAAACAAAGGATCATAACGCTAGGACCTCCCGGTAAGCAGCATCGATTTCGTTTGCTTAGCTCAGGCACGGACCTTATCTATCGTTTATGGGGGTGATTCAGTCCGGATTCTGCCTTCCCGCGCGCACTCGCCGTAGGGGACGATAGTTCGCGGAGCGCTTCACGGGTGGATGAGTCGACCTTTAATATGCCGTTTGAATCGGAGCTTTATACAACGTTACGACGGGAGATAGCTCCCGGCTTGACGTGTTTGCATTTGAGCGAGCCAGAGAGTATTGGATGCATATGTTAATCAGCAATATGGTGCGGGATAGATATTACCCAGTGCCATCCGTGGAAGGCCATCCCGGGGTAAAGCGCCCACGCCGGCCCTCCCCCGACAACTCTTGTGACGTCTATATACGAGAATTCGCGTAATCCATCGGTGGTACCATCGCTTCTCCGCGTTTCTAGAATTTCTAATTTCGAAGCCGTGATATAGTTCGCGGAACTTTACGCCGGACTCATGCCGAGGAAATTCGCTGGGTTATCATTCGCTGGATGATTAAATTCGGCCCGACACTCTCTGCCGGAATGGTCGGCGAGAGTGCGAATATTGATACAGAGAGAATTCTTGATACAACAATATTTGGCTCCGTAGAGCTTGGTCGTCTTCCTTTTTCCTTTTTAAATTTGCATGCTACGCGCATGTTATATTATCATTACATGTAGGATGATATATTTGCGAAACTTAAATAATCCTTCTATTATAAGAATTTTCTAAAACGGTGTGGGAAGGAAAGTTATGTCATTATCACATAGTCACGAATCTAAAATATACGGAAATACTTTGGATAATGTATTGAATATTATATCGCACGGAACACACACACCTACGTTTGATTCGTATCGTCATCCTACAAATCTCTGTCCAGAATTTTTAAAGAAAACAATCTTTATTTTATTTAAATTGTAAATTTGTTTTAAGTACGTTGGTATTTTCACGGACTTTCCAGCGGTAAGTGCGGTTGTGCGGTATGGCGAAACCGAAAACGCGAAACAGGACGAGTCGCGATTGCGCGGCCAAGGATTATTCTCGGAATCTGTCGTCTGTCGGCACTTATCCCGACTTAAAGGGCCAGGTAATCCTTTGCCGTCTGACGAATTTATCGGAAATCTCCGGAGAGGAACGGGGAACGCTAAAGATTTGCTTTTCCTATTGAACCTCACCGTGTACGCGAAGGAAGGGCGGGGAGTAAAATTGTGTGGGAAGGGTAGAGCGACTTTTAACGCCCGAGCGATCAAAGTCGAAGACGTTCGTAATCAGCAAAGGATGTACCCTTATGGATTCTTGTTCGATTGAATTTGAAGTCATCAGTCGTCTGCGCGACTCACGGCAACGTGGCAGGGAGAAAACCCTAATAAAATTAACATTATCATTTTATCGCGATTATGGATTCAGTTTTATGTTCTGTATAAAAAGCAATTAATACCGATTTTTCTCTTAATAAAAATAGATACTAAATATATTCAATATTTAGATTACTAAAACGCATTTTATGCAATTAAAAAATTGTCTCTATTATTATTGTTACAATTAAAAAATTTAATTGTAAGTGTATTTTATTTTTATTCTGATTAATATTGCCTATCATTATTTTTGTGGAATTTATGCAGAGTATTTTTCTCCCAATTTAATGCTTTTTATTAGGCTAATGTTGCCTTGTCCATCTTATTGACCGTCTATGCTATATTACCTTTACACTTCGGCACAGACGTGACCTTTTCTCTCTAACCTTCTTCTGCGTTTTATCCGCTCCATTTGTTCGACACTCGACATTTTCTTATATCGAAAAAGTTTTGTCTATATCATTAAAAATCTCACGGTTCTAAAAAGAACAGAAACTAATTGAAGTTTGATACAGCATTCTGAGTTTTCATATTTTAAAATGCGTTTTTCTTACAAAATGTTTATAATACAGAACATTGATATATGCATTTCACATATTATTAACAACTGCACAACATTGACACTGACAAAAAGAAAGCAAATAGATATATTACAAAGATTCAAAGAGATATTTAGATCTTTTTCTCAAAAAATATTTTCAAAGTCACGCGCTCGCGTTCGCTTCGTGTTAAGACGTTAAATTTAAAGCAAATTTCCATCGATCAATCGTGTTAAGACATTGCAGATCATTAAGTCAAACAGAGGCCCGATTGTTCGGTCAACAAACTCCCCACCTGATCCTGCGGGACGGGTAGTCCTGACCACGAAATCGCACGGCACGTCGAGGAAGGTCGACCCAGGGAAAAGAGATATCGGTTCAAGGGATTCGGCGGGACGCATCCCTTTTATCCCGCCCAATCGTTCGCGATACATCGGGGCTCGGTATACAAGCGCACAAATCTCTGGGCCGGTTACCCTCGGCACGGGTGATTTAGCGGGTTTTCCGAGGGCTTCGAGGGCCACGATGCGGCTGGCAAACTCTTTTATATCAATCGCGGATTGACCGGGGGAGTCCATTGAACGCGGTCGCTTCCGGAGAAAGAAAGAAGAAAAAAAAAACTATCCGCGCGTGGGGCGACCCTCCGCGAAAGTGTGAACCGCAATTTGCTCCCCTTGCACGGCAGATTCGTAGATACGTACAATTGGCACTGGCATTACGCACTGGCTCAAATTACGCGTGTTATTTCGATGGGTAGCAAAAGTAGACGTGGGCGTGATTCTTCTGCAGTTTATATCAATTCAAGCAACGCATCAGAAGAATTTTTGTGGGCGCGAGATATACATTTCGGATTAGGAACAATGAATATTTAGTCGCGATGGCTGATGCCGTATTAACGTAGGTTATATTAATCGTCTGATTTTCATCAACGTATCCCTAATGAAATACTGGAGATATCTCGTTCGGATGTTTAGATATCTGCATGGCGCTACTAGAATTAGAAATTGGTACAGTATATTAAGATTATGTAAGAGAAGGAAATACACACACAGCATCTATTTCTTAATAATATATCGAAATTGACTTCTGGAGGCTATTATTGGTTATTGCTATATCGCAAGGATTGCTGTATTGTATTTTTTTGAATATTCCAATAACGAGATACCGATGCTTCCGTGTGTATTAAGTTATACTTTTTAATGTTATATTTATAATATACATTATATAGAAATATATGTATATAAATACAACTGATGAAATAAGAAATAAATATAAAGTATGTATAAATTAATACACAAATAGGTACTCACACACATAAAGAAAGCTACAATAATATAAAATATATATAAATGTTAGATGAAACTTTCTTCTTTGCATATGCTCGATAATGAGCATCATTCGGTTCTACTTTCTCTTTGCTTCTCCAATTCATCGTTTCTCTCTGCATGGCAGCGTGACAATTAGTCTATAGCTAATTATTTATAATTAGATGGTGACTAGCTGCGTTTATTAGTATCGTTCTGAACTGCTAGCAATCATAGATAATGAAATACTGGGCATTCTTTTGAGAAATTATGATTTCTATAATTTTAATTCTCTGTTCTCTCTCTCTCTCTCTCTCTATCTTAGTTAAGGGATACTGTCATGAATAGTTCCGTGAGAATAAAAATTGTTATATTTTAACTCGGTTTTTACGCGAATAAAATAATTATATTTTAGAAATTATTTTAGACAGTGTAAATGTGTAGATACATTCTTCTGTGTTAAAAAATTTAACACGTAATTAGAACAATTTTATTTAAATGCATACTCTAATATATTTGTATTAATAACATAATTTTTTCTTAAATATTAGTGAGATCCATTATGAAGTGACAAACGACACGCGCATTGCTGCTTTAGTTTCTAAAATATTCTATTGTATCATGTAGGCTGTATTCCGATATTTACTGTCAGCAATTGTCTGTATTAAAAATCAATAGTATATGTGACGTAAAATATAGAAAAATATAGATTTTTAATACTGACAGTGAATATTGGAATGCAGCCTACCATATTTCAACTATTCGATTACGAAATGGAGTCATATACATATAAAGTAAGGAAAGGCAGGCGGATGTTTTTGGTTTATGCCGCTATTGCCGCTGTTGTTTGCTGTATTAATATCGAATGTGAAGAAGTTTCTAACAAAAAATTTCGAGGATGTGTAACAATAAGGTGTTAATAGAGGTTCCGTCATTCTACTTACGGTGGTTATGTTTGCTTTATAGAAAACAAGCAAAAGCCATGTTATTCTTCGATGGTCGCATGGGAGATATTCAACAGTTTGTTTCTCTGATTAAACTTGCCGGAATCCTAGTAGTATTTTCTTTCCTAGAATAAGAGCTATTCCAGAGAAATGTAATATTTTTTCTTCAAATAAGGAAGGGAGGGCTGAAAAAACATACTACAAAAGATTTCTAGTGCATGATTTATATTTCCTGTTTAAATGCTAGACACACACATGTGTTTTTTTATCTAATTTATAAAGAAATATGAAATCAATATATAAATATTATAATAGCCTAATATATATGAACTTTACATCTATAAAATTAGCAATAGAAATAGAAAAAGGCAGACATATTTGTAAAGGAGAGAAATAAAATAAGTCGAAGGAAAATACGAACGTATAGCGCAGCGAGTCGCATTGACGCACTCTCGTTTGTGTCTTCCTTGCGACGATATCCGTTGTTCATAAATGAAATGCTAACGAATCTGTTCGTCATCGCGCGACCTTTCCTGTTAGGAAACTGCACGTCGCGTCTGACAGTAGACTCGTAGCTTACGAAGATGAGCTTTCGCGCCGTGAAAATGAGAGGCGTTTTCGTGCCTGCGGAGAGAATTCCGCCATTCCCCTTGCCTTGGGAATTATTGCGTTAAATCGCATAACTAGCGGGCGAACGTGCGCTCGTAACTCGCGGCGTATTGCGCCGCGCTAGTTTCTTGCGAGAACTTTGGAATCAATCAGCGCCCGCGCGCTGATGCATTCGAGAGAATTAATATCACCGTCACCGGCGACATCCGACCTGCGCCGTAATCCGGTTAGCACTTCTATCAGTTCGCTCGATTCGAGTTCTGTGCCGCGAAAGACGACGAATTTAACTGCGGCGCGAAAAACACGATATTTTACATGTAGCCTCGCTTAAAAAAAGAAAAAGTTTATTATACTAATAAAAAAAAAAAAACAGTTTTGTAAACGCGTAGTTGTGTAAAACTTTTTACTTGTTATTGTATTATGCAACGGAAATAGGTATGTTCCATGTTTCAAAATTTGTTTGAAAATAATGGAAACTTTTATACAATATGATCTCTACATATCAGGCTTTATTTTAGAAACTGTTTTATTTATTCGAATGTATGTCACGGTAATTAATGCGTCATCATTTAATATTGTATAATAATACCTATTTACGTCATTATCATTCAACGCGCTTTCATGCGATGTCTTAGAGGGGACGGATATTCTTACGTCGATCTTTATTCGATTCATATGAGTGAAGCAGGACGGAAGGATAAGAGTCCTTCTTCCGACGGTTGATCGTCGAGGTAACCGATTGCCCCGTTTCTCCGCTTTGTCCTTTATAAGGATTTGATGCCTCGGACAGAGACATTACGTATCGTGGGCGATCGACCGGCCAAAGTTTTGTCCGTCCCTTGCGTCGCGACCTTACCGCTGTAGGAACGCTTACTTCCTCGGTCGGCTTATCTTTCGGCGAACGCGACATATAAACATCAATTCAATGTATGAAATCTGTCAAAATGAATTTCGCCTGGGAGCTGCTGCTCCGAACCACCATTTTTCTTCCCGGCAGCGAATGCGATCTTGATGTGATATATCGCTGTATTATTGCGCGGGCACGTGAGGAGTATCAGGTAGGTCGATTCCCGCTTCTGCTTTTTCAAGATAATCCGTTCGAGCGGCAGGCCGCGTCCTATGTGACGAGAGATACGATTACATCAATCTGCGCTTTATTCTTTATTTTTTTTGCCTTCTTTTATATATTTAACTACTGTTCCTGAAAGTTACAGACGGAAGGGGATAAGAGAAAATTCTACAAAATATTATTATAAATATTAACTGGAATAATTTGACAAGATTTAATAATTTGATAATGTGTTATATCGAATATCTGACGTAGTCACAGATTTCTTTGAATTGCGTTTGATAGCTGTCCCACATATTTTATCGAAAAGGCTCATGTTCGTATAGCTTTGGAACATTTACGATCGTTCGAGAGCAGCGAGCATTTAACGCATCAATAAAACCAATTAGAGTCGACCTTCTAATATGTCGTGAGAATTTGATGACCATAAGACGGGCCCTGTTTTACGAGTATATCGCCTCGCCGTTATTTTGTACCGATCGGTGTTCATATAGACGCTTTTATGATAAAAAATTCCTCCATACTCACATCAAATTTAAACCTTTAATTAGAATATTGTCGAGATACGTTTAAAAATTAGAAGACAGTATGTAGCAATCTCTCGTGAAAAAAACTGACTTTAATTTTGCCAAGCTAAACTTCACACAGCTGAAATATGATCCAATAGATTTGAACAGCATATTGTATATACATTCATATTTAAGCGGAGTTAAACGCGTCAACCGGCTTGTTAATCGAATAGGACAACGCGTTTTGGTAAAGCTGTCGCGGGAAAAATGGAAACCGTGTAAAAAAAAAAGAACTAATTTATCCGGTTTGATACGGGTAATCAAGTCTTCTTAACCGCATTAACGCGTACCCGCTAAAAAACGCGGAAATGGACGTACGCGACGATAATACCGCGGCCGAGCGAGAGCGCTTTGATGTAGCGGGAGGAATTTTATCGTAAACGCATACAGCACCGCGCGATACCGGTTCGATTTATCCAACACCTTGTCGCGCGTTGCACGCGTGCGAGAGGAAATTTTTTTCTTTTTTTTTTAATCCTCTCCGATTCCCCGAGGATCATGAACGGGCCCGAAGGGTAATAGCGGCATCGAAACGTTTCGAAACTCGGACGGTCGGCCATTAGTCAGTCACGAAACTCGCCAATTAAACGTAAATGTTTGTTTATGCGTTCGATGGGGGCCGCGAACGTTTATCGATGTCCGTACATTAAGCTGACGCTATTGAGATGCATCGGTTTCGCACCGAAATGACGACATTGCATAGGAGGGATCACGTTTGCTCTCTGCTTTGCGTGAACTGTTTCTTGGACATACATCTTGTCAAATAGCGCGAAAGGCGCGGAAGCAGATGATCTTGATTCTCTAAATACTATCATAATACTATCTAAATACTATCATAGCTTTAAAATTGATTATAATTTTTAAAAATTTAGATTCTTTTGCATAAACGATTCACGTTTCATTCATTTTCAATCAAAATCTAACAAAATATTTATTAGAAACAAAAGCATATTCTGTGTAGTAACATATTTACATATTAATATTATATTTACTGTTAAATAAGATAATAGGATATGCTGCGTTCGAAAAACAGTTCTTTAACAGTCTAATTTTAAGTTCTGACAGTATTATAACGCGTTAAGCTAAGATAGCGTAATTGTGCTGAAAATGCTTGACAGGATGTATGCATAAACGGATATCACTTCGCGGTCAATGGCGTCCGAAAGTAGGTCGCAAGACACATCCGGGAGCGTGGTCAGAGATCGGAAGGTAATTAGATCGAAGACCAATAAGGACGGGTCACGATTTATGTAGTGTTAAATACGTGGTCAAATGCGTAGCCTGACCCTAGGACCTAGGATCTTTGCTTAATTGGAAAGCTGGGGAGTTTCCGAACAGTTTAACTGCCCTTCGGTACTATCGTCCGGTCATCGTAATGTCAGGAGGAGCACCCTCGAATATTGCTTCACTGGACGCTGCCGCGCTAATGCGATCTCTGCTTGTCCGTCGTGCTTCTCTTGAGAGGAGAATTATCCCAGGATCCGGATTACTGTGGCAAACAATGCAGAAGATATCCTGGAAGGTGCGTCAATAATAGTTGTACTGGATGTTAAACAATGTCGGGTTAACATAACCAAGTAGTATTTAGGATCATAATGGATTTCTGTCAGTCATAGATAAGCATCTGATTATATTTAATATTTTTGCCACATTTTATCCATATGAAGTAAAGAAAAATATTTCAATAGGGGAGATAAATATATATATACATATAAAATATAAGGTATCTGAGAGAGAAATTATAATAGTAAATTTTGATTTGTGTTTTACGTTTTTAAATACATGTCTGGGATATCTTCCATTCTTCATGTCTAAAGTGATAATATGAGAATCCCTGCTACTTCATTGGTTTGGTAAGGACAGTGTCCCAAAGGTTGTATTAGGATGTTGTACGTTTAATCGAACGATCCTTCTGCTACGAGGGTAAATTGTCGAATCGTTTGGTCAGTTGTTACCCAGAGCCTCGTTCGATCTTACGACGTACAAATCTTGCGCCCAGTAATTGCCTCGGGAGTTGTGGATTAACAGGGTGCTTTTTTACGTTGCTTGTAATTGCAACTGAACCTCTATAGGGGCTGAAAGATTTATTTTCAATATTGAGAACAAGCAACACCCTATTATTATATCTCCAAAAAAAAAAAAAAGCCAATGCTTGCAAGTAAATTAATGCAATTATTATTCGATCTTGCTAGTCGTTTAAAGGCAAAGTCGAGATGTTTATCGGAAACTCAAGTCACACTCGAGATGTTAACGGATCGGATTTAATTTCAACTCGATTTATAAAAAGATATATGATGAGTCGACGTAAAATCGGTTATCAGCGCAATTCGCAGCTTCGGGCTGTGACGTCACGTTATAGTGGGGTACATATCGTTCTCACATATCATTGTCTCGGGAATATAGACGTCGCACCTCACGCCTCCATATAATTCTCCTCCTAACGTACGGGATCGCGCGAGAACATCGTCCCACCGTGGTGTGATGGCGAGCGGTGGTGCGGGGGGTGGGGAGGCGTGTGCGGATTCGAAGGGGCGCGGATGCCGGGGGTGCCGACGGGCGCTGATATATTCTTGTAATATTTTTCGATCATCGCGTGCTGCGGAGATTTATAAGGGAGGAAAGGCGCGCAGGCAGCCCGCCACCTGATCGCAAGTTACTATCTTCCGAGTAGCTCCCGACCGCCCCATTCGACGAGGGTGGTAATATGCCGGGGCTTTTCTCCGGGTGTCTCGCGATACCGTCGATCGTGCCTAAATTTGTTTGGCTTGGGACGGACGTGCACGCGCACGCGGATGATTTATTTCGGATAACTCGCGCGGACGATCGCGGAGTTCTCGCACGTAAATTATGTGAACTTCGTAAAATTGCGAGGAACTCGGGAATTTATGAAGCGCTTTATTATCTCCATGTTGCATTATATTCTTCCTTCCATTTATTTGTATATACGTGTAGATTACGATTATGTATATAACATATAGATGCTCAATTGAAATCGAAATCACACGATCGTATTGTTGCATTAAACTATATTATTATTTATAAGGTATATCAGGGCTATTCGACAGATGATAGACGATAGATACCCATAATAAAGTACTCGCGGCTTGCAACAGCTTTTCTCGAGGGCGATAGGTAGTAACACTGGCGGAAGATCGTTGAGTTCAGGTTACCGGCGTTGTTAATGAAGGAGAATAATAGTTCGATACCAATTAGCGAGAAACAGCGTCCTCTCTTCCCCTGCAGCGATGGGTAGATCGGCCATAAAAAGAAACTGCCGTAGGTAAGTAGGTATGCCTCTAGCATTAACTACCCCCGTGGCCAGTGGTACGGCATGGACCCGAACTGGCCACCGTTAATTGAACGCACCGCTCGTAACAACCCTCCAGCTAGCAAACCCTTCCCCCGTTCGCTGCCCGCACGCTCCCTCCACGTGCTTCCTCGTTCGACCCGAGCAATCTCTCGCCGTTTCAAATCTATACCACTTACTTTTATGGTTTCTAAGCCTAGTCGAGTGTGCGCACCTTCCCTCTCTTTCCACGGGGAATAAAATTCCACGAGCCCCTTAAGCGCAAAGGGCGCAACCGCCCAATTTAGCCTGGCCACGCATCGTCCTGGCCTTTAACGGCGTTCTCGCTCCTCCTCTGTTTTCTCTTTTATCGTCTTCTGTTCTCCATGAGTGCTTCAGTCTTTGATTCTTGTGACAAAAGGATGTTGTTTTGTCATATCGTAAAGTGTTATTTCTGAAATAATTTTATATTTATTACATAATTACATTTTAACACAAGTACATTAATTTCTCAACATTGTTTCTTTTTGATTTTGACAAATATCTGATAAACAAGAATTAGTTGTGGAAGAGAATCGGGAAGAGAAGGAATCAAAAGATACAACAGGATTAGATAGCTCAGGTAGATCTGGATTCTATCTACTAGGAATCCGGAATTGACCGCTGGGATACGTTGACCGTGGTAATATCGGTCTCGGGATTTTATGGCTTGTTTCGCCGTTGCCAAAGGTTCTCAACGTGCACGAACGTTATACCGATAGATCTTAGCTATTAGATTAATTTTATAAATAAGACATTAATCCTCTCACATTCAGTAATATATGTGATCTCATACAAAAATTGCAATATTTCATTTGATACAAATTTAGCACCACAATATTCCTTACGTAATGTGGCTAATTATTTTACCATGATGTTCTTTTACTCCCATACGGTTGCGTGTAAGTACTAAAAAAAAAAGAAAAAATAAATTAATATCACACGCTTCGCGATTGTGGAAGAGGGTTAATTGAATTAGACTGCAGCTGGGGCTCCAGAGTGTCCCTTTGCATAATCGTGCAGAAGCGAACGGGGTACTTTCGTCCTATTATAGAATCAAGTAAAATCTCGCCCGTGCCCGCCCGCGCGCAGACTAAAAGGCGTTCGCAACATAATCGCTTAGATGCACTTAATTTTAGTTTTATCAATATATTATTATTATAAGATTATTTTCTCTCTCTTTCTCTCTCTCTCTTTCTCATTCTTTCAGCCATATTGTAGTATATATTTTTGCAAGTATATGATGAAGTTATACATATCTATATTATTTACTTATAACAAGAAAATTAACGAAATATAAAGAAGACAACCGTTCAAAATTTTTTCGTTACTAAATATCCTAAATATCTCTGATGCATTTCGTAAATTTGGTACATTGTCTTATTATCTTATTTTTTATTCTTAGCGCTTCTCTCTCTCTCTCTCTCTCTCTCTCTCACTCTCTCTATGCTAGACAATTAAATTATGTTATCATCTTCAACGCGTTATGTAATTGGTTCTCCCTATTTATATCACTATCTATAGAAAGATCTAATTCTTCGCGTTTCAGCCTCGATGACATAGGCAAGAGTTCTCCCGACGTAAAGCATTATCTTCGCGTTATACATCGCCCACGTAGTACTCGACCTCTGCGTAAACCCTTAACATCGGCCACGGAGTACATTAGTGAGGTTTAAGGCATGAATGAAAAGGGCTGGTGTGTTCCGTGCTGGGTGGCTCGTTCGCGACTGTAAGGACTGTGGCGGCTGTGCCACGGGCAGAAAACTTTACGAGCACCTTTCCTCTCTCTCACATCCGCCGGGCGCCCTTTCCTTTCGTTTTCTTCCTCGTCTTCTCGCTCGCTCGTATATCAGCCACTGCGGTTTCGAAATTATTTTTATGCCTCGCCGTCAAAGGCTGCCCCGTAGCGCGGTGTGTATATATCCGCGCCTGTACCGAGGATCGGCGGTGTCGTGCGAAGGCGCATCCTCCGTCCAGCCTTGAATTATGCAATCTCGCGAATCTCGTCGATTGCGAATGCTCTTCCCGTGGATCATTGCTAATCGAGACCCTCCTCGTGCGTTTGTGCGATTCACGCGGTGTGATTCTTTTGGTCTTCTGTGCTGCTATCTGCGTCAGGACAATATGTATTTGTTAAAAAATAACCGAATGTAGGAACTCAATATGCACGTAGGTACGTCATTAATTGTCTCGTAATATATATGTATTTAGTTTTTAATTATATTTACAAATGATAAAAAAGTCACGATTAATTACTGCGTATATATTTTGAGAATCACCAATCAAAATAATGAAAGATTATCAGTCGTACACTTCGCAGGATGATAAAGGGCTCTCGTTATTGGAGGAAAGCGCGGGAACGCAACGGGGAAAAAGGGAAAGAGGGATACTTTCTTATATTGTCACCAGAGATCGTCTGACGAGCCTCTAAGCTGCCGCTTCCTTTCATCCGATAAATCAGCAGTCGTAAATAACATCGTGTGCCTGGGAATCTACTCTCACTTGCGGCCGAGCGAACGAACGAAGAAATAAAGAGACCAATAGACCGCGGAGAGCCCTTTGTCTTCCACTAGTTTAACCCTCGTGCGAAACTGCCCCGACTTCTCGAGGAGGATCGTCTATCAAATCGGTCGATCGAATCACGTTAATCCTTGTCTTATCACGGTGTCCTTTTCTTCTTCGAGATTTAACTTCTCAATTATTGCTTGATTAAATTTCAATTTTACGCAAATTTTTCATTTTTATTATTCTATGAGAATACATTCTATGTTCAGGATCGATGTAATTCTGTATCTTACCAAGATATTCTTTATAATTTTGTATATCTATGAATCTTGGCTCGAATTTAAGGTTTGCCAGAATATCTCATATTAATGCGCAATTTAAATGAAGAAAGATAGTGATCATGTTATAAAGAAGATGGCCTTTAACTTTGCTAGACTGTACTCTTAAAGTTTCTTGCAGAACGCGCGGGAAGGCTCGGTGACGCATTGCTAGGGTCTTGCTAGGTAAAGAACACGGGCATACAGCACATATACACACACACACATACAAAACACACACAAGAAGCCATAAGTGGGACCCTATGTGTCTTCCTCGGATCGAAGGGTCCTTCAACGCGTATATATCGGGGTATTTCTTTGGGTATCACACTGCTGGAGTCACATTGATTTATGCCGGCCGTAAGATTTATGCGGAAGAGCCGCACGATTGAGTCGCAACACGGCGCCGACTTATCGCGAGTGGGTAGAAACGACAACGCGAGAGAGAAAGAGAGAGAGAGAGAGAGAGTTAGAAGGTAAGGGGCAAGGGATTATTGGATGGAATGTATCGAAAAAGAAGGATAGAATAACAAACCCATCTATCGATCGACAGCGGAAATGCAATCGCATGTTAGGATTTATAGGATCAGAAAAAGATTTATGAACACGTAGAGTTTCTGAAATGTTAAGGGATTGAGGCAATCGTTGATAGATAAATGGCTGTACCTTCGTGTGTGATTGGGCAACGAAGTGTGCCATGAAGTTACATTGGACCTTGATATTTAAATGTCGCTATATTTGCAAACTGCGGGTGTGTGTAATGAAGAGACTCGGCGAAGACAATCTCTGTATCTCTCTGCCACGCTACATACATATTTATGCCCCCGCCGCGCCGGTGTGAAACTCTCACGCGTGTGGTTTCGTACTTAGCGCGTTTCCAGGGAAATGCCACGGTGGGAAATGGTGAAAAATGATTTCATTCAATATTTGTCGCGCACGGTAACGGTGATACCGTCGTGCGGCCGTTGGCGCTGATGCGGCCGCAATCCTATTGCCGCGACGAAATGCGAGTAATGAGCGTTGGCCGTCAGGACCGCAAAGCCCTCTTTATTGGTACTTTTGCGTAACCGCAATGCTCGACGCCGCGGACGCCGACAAAGTCTTCTATTAATTGCAATTAGACCGCCGCCCGATAATAAATATCAATTAATGCGACGCGAACGAGTGATTTACACCGCGTTGATCGCTTTTTTTCCTATTCGCGCACTACTCGGCCGCGTGCGTGGTATGGCCGTGGGAATGAAGGGTGGCGATTCCGCAAAAAGAAATTAAGGCCATCTAAACTCCGCACTGCCAACCATCGCGTCAATGTCGTTCTTTGTTTCCTCAAACTGTCCATCCTCTGCGGCTGCACGAAAGATTTTCTTTTGGTGTCATTGAAAACATAGATTTGTAATAGAATTTATTAGTTTGTTAGCAATGATAAACTTCGTTTTTAATACATTTTACATTTAGTATTGTTGAATTCGCAATTATTGCTAACTTTTTATACTTTTCTAAAATATCTCGCATTTAATTCTGGCGAGAGTAAATACATTATTTGAACGTTCCATTTTCACAATATTGAGTCATTTTAATGATATATTTAATGACATACGAATTTATTATATTTGATTGATAAATATTGTCAAGTGATGCACAATTATTAAATCGATCCACTGAGTTGCCTGCGGTCTGTTATCTCTCTCGGCTTGCCTAAATATATCTTAAGTTCTCACGAGATATGTATGTGAGAGTAGCGCACGGATCAAGTGCCATGAACTAGTGCCACGTTCAAGAATTACAGAAACCGAGAAAACCAGTTACGAAGCCCACACGAGCTCACACACAATCGTTATTACGTCCCTCATCACGTACCGCGAGATGAGGTACGATAACCCCGAAGTACAAATACGATACAAGGAGCTCCATGAATTCTTACCTGATGTATATAACAGTCGTATACGACGAAACCTGACCGCTACGCCGCTTAGTAGTAGATGCCTCTTATTTCGTTGACCAAGCGACACGTTTAAATCGCGCCAGAATGTAGACGATATATTGCATCGTCGCAGCAGTTGGCGATCTCTCTTTCGTTTACTTATAATACCTCGTGAAACGCGAAAACACAGATATTGTGTCTTCACGTGGGATAAATAATCGGAATTGCTAATGCATCATAGGCTTAAATTACAACCTGATTATTTAAAATAGCGATGATACTTTAATAATTACGGAATGTTAATCAAATGACATAAACGATCTGTTCACTTTATGTTCCTTTGTCTCAATCGTAATCTGATTAGGACTGGAGTAAATAAAGAGATACAAGCGTTCATAATTACTTTCATTAATACAAGTAGTGTCACTGAAGAGTTTAGCCTGAAGAAAAATCTTAGTTTCCGCTTCGCTTCTGATCTTGTCGATTTAGCGTGTCGTCGAATCGACGAAGAATCTACATGTGACGGACGATCGAAGATACCCACCCGTCTTGGCGATGCTTCAAAACCACAACAACGGTGTACCCTCTAATGGATCCGATAAGGCCCTTCGGGGCTCCTCGCCTATTGGTAGCTATTACTTAGTCGCCGATAAAGCCGGCCTTCGGGTTAATACGATCCTGAGAATAGCTCGGACCTTACCTTCCTCTTCTTCGCTCCTGCCGGCTATCTGCGTCACTTCGCGGCACGTTAATCGTTCTCGGAGTCCGGACGACAAATTGGCCGATAAGTTAGACGCTAATAGCATTTCCCGGATGTTTCATCGAGGAGGTAACGAAAGAGGCCTACAGAATGAAAATTGTTCGGTATTTCTTGTTGGCTTGTTCCTGCGCGTCTTGGATGTAAGCCACCCTTGTAATCTGCGCGAGTTAATAGGCGCAATGGATTCCAGTGTTCAATTAGTCGGATCTTATTAGCGTTTAATCGGGAACGATAGCGGAACTGATGTGATTGAAATATCTTTCGAAAGGAATGGATGGACTCTTATTGGTGTTGTTAATATTGGAAGCGAGAAGGATTGTTTGTTTGATTTTTATTAAATCAGTTACGTTAGTATTTTAGTAATGCGATTTATTACAGATTTACAATTATTATTGTTAATTTTATTATAATATAGTTCTATTAAGTTTAGTTAAATGAGAATTTGATTCACGTAAGGGAAGCAATTTTCATTATAGTTTTATATTTGCTATTAAAATAGAAATCGATACTGGGACCGTACATGAACGGTAATCAAGATAACGAGAGGCGAAGTTAAAATTATCTGATCACACCGACACCGAATCGGTGAGGGAGAAAAAGATGTCATTTTAAAGTATGAGACTGCAGGCGTGCTTAAGCGGCTAGCAGGTAGATTCCCGCGTAGAAACAAACGATCTGTGGGGCGGGCAATAATTTTCCACGATGCGATTGGTCACCAGAAATGGTATTAAAAAATTGGCTGCGAGGTCGGGGCGTTTGTCATCGAGGGCATCGAGCCGCGAGGGTCTTGAATTAAGCCTCGTTCGCACCTTCGAGAGCCCGCGCAGCCGAAGGTGAGAATGTTTCGCGCAGGTATCATCGAGGCGGAGAGAAGATGAAGAGAAGCACGAAACAGGAACAAAGAGTGCTTGCTGCTAAGAGGATCCGTGTTTTATTTCAACCTCATATAAATTATTTTTTCGATAAAGATAATAATAAATAGCGCGCGCGCGCGTATACAAATTTTTTACTCTTTTTTTACTTTTAATTTGTCAAATATTACAAATCGTTTTTTTATTAGATTCAATATTTCAGATATAAAATGAAAGAAATATCGAATAAATATTCTTAAAAAAGAATTTTTTTAAAGAAATTTGGATAGATTTCTCGCTGGAAGATCGTCCATCGAGATCGATTCTTTGAAATCACGGAGTTTTCTTCGAATATGTTATTCCATCGATTCCTGTGCGATATAGCCACGGTAATATGATATCAGGATCTAATTGGCCGCGATTCAAAATTGATGGCGGTATCGAGACAAAAACAGGATAACACATAGAGTTGGCTGGTCGTTTGCGAAATTGCGAAAGACGAGGGACGAGGGACGGGGCGCAGCGCGCCGGGGAGGAGCAGACGGGATCTTTATCGCCTTCGGCCCGTTCAATTCGCATAATAAACAATCCTCGACGGGTGTGGAACGGGACGAGAAACCGGAACATATCTCCGTCGCCCGGCGAGCCCGGCGACAAATAAACTATTATCGCCGGCGACAAGTTCTCTCACGCCTGTCCCGTGGTGGTAGTGCGGTATACACGTGCACGTACAAGCGGGGCCT
Organism: Temnothorax nylanderi; assembly: GCF_030848795.1. NCBI lineage: Eukaryota > Metazoa > Arthropoda > Insecta > Hymenoptera > Formicidae > Temnothorax > Temnothorax nylanderi. The sequence goes on along the minus strand of NW_027249069.1, from coordinate 1,084,667 downwards.
GCGCCGCGGGCCCCGTAGCCCGCGAGAGTACCTTTAGGGGCTCTCTGCCCCACACACGGGCACGCGTGAATCAAACGCGAACCCGCCCAGGAATGCTTTACGGACATCGAAACATAGCAATGCTTTATGGTGGTCCGCGGCTGAACCTGATTTATATAAGTGCATTACTGCACCGCGGAAAGTGCGAGGAACGCGCGCGGGAAGATGAGAGAAGAGAGGAGCCACAGCGGCGTGTATAGGTACGGTGCTTAGTCGCGACCTATCCGTTTGCCTTCCCTCGCTCGGCATTCTCGACTCAGGAACTAATGAGATTGCGTGCGATAGTTTAATGAATGAGATTGTTGCAGCGCATTATTTTTTTATAGACTGTCGTTTGCGATAGATTGTTAATGTCTAGCTAGGTCCAAAATAACTTGAAATAAATTGCATTTGTTGAACAGTATATACATAAATCTGGAAATATAGTTTATAAGGTTTATCTCTTTGTAATATTATCAAATGGACTGCGCAAAAAGTCGAGAAACTAATCGTATCCAACCACACAGACATTCAGAAAAAGCTAATCGCTAAAGCGACAATCGATCACAGGAGCCGAAAGGTCGAAAGGTGGCGAAGAAAGAGCGGAGACATATCTGGATTCCCGGTGTATGTGGCCGGGACCATCGATCGGTATTATCATCAAGGATCTCTCGGTGTGGGAGGGACGGAAAGAGGAGGGCGAGGGGGAAGCTGCAGATGCACTTCTGATGTTGGTCTGGTTCCAGGTCCCGCTGCCGGTGCACCGGGAGGGATATAGCGCGAGAAGGAGCTCTCCGCGCGGGGCTTAGCCATAATCTGAAATATATTGGTGCCCGGTGTTTGTCCACATCTCGTTGACCGGCATTATAAATCGGCGAAGCGTAGGCATTCGTTCGAGGACATTAGTCAAAGCCGGGGTAATGTCGTACGCGATAATGCGCCTGATATCGCGCGGCGTCCGTATATGCAAGCTCGCGGGGACGTTTGCGAGTATTTGTGTGCCGCAACACGCGGGAAGGTGTGCGCGACTTTCGCAGGTAACTCTAAGAATCAGAAGGTCGTCGACGGAATCGCCAACGACCTCTCGAACATCCGTACCAGCGATGTTATTGGGCGAGGAAACGAGGCGAGACGCCGTAAAATATCGTTGAATAAATCATGTATTGTGGGTGAGCTAATGGCCGCCGTTCGCGATGCGTTCCGATTATCGAGTTTTCAACTTATCGGCGAACGTTGCACTCGAACAGGCTGGTTCTATCCGATGAATCTTGTCGATTACATCGACAGAGAGAATTACGCTCCATTGTTCGCTGGAGAAATGACGATTAATAAATGTTTAGTTGAAAAATTTTAATTTTTATAAATCATGTAACTGTAAATTGAGTTTAAACAATGGATTTAGTAAACTTTGATATATTTTAAATTTAAATTTAATAACTTATTTCTTTACTTATTGTAAAGCGAAACGCGTATATTATGCACACGAGATTGAGAATTTATATTTAAAGCTGCGATACTTGGAGGGTACAAATATTGTACGCCAATGATAGGCAGATATTTTAGATATGGAAGTCTTCATCCCGAAAGTAGGTCGTGTGACAAGAGTGATCCGAGCAAGATGTCAAGTGTCATTCAAAAACTAACCGTTTCCATGAATTGGTAAAGTTAGGGTTCGCGCGATATTCGAGAGAGGGAAATATTCAGCATGTCAAACGGGGGCGGTGAGACAAGTTCAAAGAACAAAATAATGAACAAAAAAATATATAAACGAACGAAATTACGTATGCACAAATTTTTAACGTACGTATGTACATACATGACACGTTGCTGCACTCTTAACATACGTTTATCACATACATTTATATTAATACATTTATTTTATTATTTTTTTATTTTTCCTAATGTTGAAATCTCTTTTCACGAAAGCGAAAGAGAAATCTTATTTCAACGGAGATAAATTTTGCGATAATAATATCACTGCATTTTTGTAGAATCTATTTCATTATATGCATACGCGCGCGCGAAAGTTCTCTATAATTAAATTCGAATGTCAGCATCGATTGTCAGCGGTGCCAGGACTCCGAATCCGACATATCAAAATTTCTACTCGGGAACTAGGTCAGGCGTTGAGGATATGAGCGGCCATCAAGCGCGATTCCCGAACTAACGTGTTCCACCGTCCTCTGAATTCGTAAAGTAAGGATTCGCGAGGAATCTTCGAGGGAGCGAGAGGGTGGATGTTCGGCGGGTTAGTAGCTGCAGAGGAAAGGGGAGGAAGGAGGTGAAGAGAGGAGGTGGCGCAAGAAGAAGGAGAACGGCGCGGACCGGGACGAGAGGCAAAAGAAGGAGGAAGATGGTGGCGCGGTGGAAGAGGCATGTGTCCCAAACGACGTATGCACGCCGAGACACGTAAACGATATATCAGGGGGTTAGCCGCTGGGGACGGACGACCCGGGCCATCTTTCTTCCACTTATACGTGCGATATTCACATGCGCAAACGTGATACACTCTATAGAGAGATCCACCGGCAGATATCCGGCGCTGCCGCTCACGACAGGAGCAGCGAGAGCGAGCGCTCTCGTGAGCTGTAAATGTATTAAGGTTTGACGACCGTGGTGGGACCCCTTTTCGGCTCGGGAGAGGTGGTGGAGGATCCAAGGGTGGTCGTCGGATCTTGCTCCGCGTACCTGTGTACGTGCTACGTGCGCGATCTCCTTACGCCACGTGAATGAGAGATCGACCTCGTTTCCGTAAGCGTGATCTTTTTCGCGACGGCGAGGCAGGCGGCTCTATATCTCCTCCATTGATAATTCCTCAATTGAGTTGCAGATCCCTAGGATCTGTGAAAGAGGATATTGTAGAAATTTCTGTGTCTGTACGACAGTCATTTATGTGCTTTGTTGATAGCGGTTTTATTTTATTGGTACGATATTTTTGTTCGCCTCTGTCAAATCAACGATTATTATTTACTACGAAATTAATTCTTACGTAACTGTCGATTGATATCGGGATACGCGACGTAGGAATTATCGACGAATCGTCACAGAAAGAAACTGGCTACGTGCGCGAGCGTCCGCGCAATGAGGGTGGTGGCTCGTGTGGGGTAGCTCGTTCGTATGCGTGCGCATTATTACGTCCTTATATTATATCGCGAAGGTACAAATGTCTGTACGTATGTAAAATTCCTAGCTCCGGCCGCGTAGAGCCATAATAATATCTGTGCTGATAAATGAGACACATAACCGTACACGGGTCCCGTACCCCCTACCCTCTCAACCCATCTACCGCCACCACCCTCTGTCCACCCTACCATTTCTGTTGCCGCCGCCGGTGCTGCGCCGCCAATGGTACCACCCCGTATGTCTCGGCTTATTCCACTTTTGCGGCGATGTATTACGAATTTTACATTTTACAAACGGCCCCGCTATCTTCCGCGACACGCGATCCTTCGAGGTACAGCGCGAGGCTTGTGATAAAGGACACAGCGTGGGTGTTTGTACTCGGGTGAAATGGAAAGGAAAGCGACGCGGCTTCGAATCCGCGGGAGAGATCTCTTTAGGATATTCGAAAGTAGAAAATGGCGCTGTCGCGCTGATAAGAATGCTGTCGAGTTTTTAGGAACGATTTGTCTTAATCGTCGTGTGTTCCTACAGATCCTGATATAGTTAATTTATATTTAATATTTTGTAACAATCAACCAACAGATATATTTATCAGAATTACCTGTGACATTTATTTTAAGCATGTAATGTGTTTAGAGATGAAAAGTCTTATCTCAAATCTGCTGAAGCTAAATTTATAAGATATAATATTTCAGTATTCGAGGTTTCTGTAGACTTGTATTCTCATTTATTTCATTTATTTCTTATTTACAATTTGCGGTGGAAATAGCTCGAAGCGAATAGCAATAATTATATGTCCTTTAGTACAAAACTGATGCAAATATTAGCTGTATTATTGAAGAAGAGATAGGCGTTTTAGATTTTGCACGATCGCACAGTGCAAACGACAGTTTCTCAGAATTATGGAAATCTCTGGCAATGTCGCTTTCAGAAAATAGCACGGCACGAAAATATGAAAACGGTTGACGAACGAAGGGGAAAGCATTACGTGCACAAGGGTTTCGCGAATGCCGCTGGTGATAAATAGCGAAAGATTTGCAAAATATATCGTGGCAGTAAGACCCGGCTCATATATGGCGGAAGAGGTTTTAGAAGAACGTATATCGCGCGTTCTAGAAGAAAATGGCGAACCGTTTGTGTCCTCGAACATTGCCAAGATATTCGCCAAGTTGCTCCGAATGCTTGTCAAGAGATGGCTCGCAAAAAGGACGTCACTCTGTCTTGCGCGAAATTCGAGTTTTCGCATTGAATTCGTCTGTATTACGTTTCGAAGATATCTATCTCACTTGAGAAAAGATCTCGTTTTATTACTGAAGACTCATACATGAACACGTGCGCGCATTTTTTTTATTCGCTTTCTTTATGCGCGATTATATGATTTACAAATCATCCATATATTATTTGATATATATGAATTGATCGAGGAATCTATTATGACAATCGAGTGCAGTCTAGAAACGTACATTCTGTATGATGCTGCGAGGAAAGGTGTTATTGTGTCGCGCGACTCCTCCTATTTTCTCATGCTGGCGAATTCTCCGATGCGCGCCGCGCGAGAATCGAAAGGAGGCGAATCTCCTCACGCGCGATTATCTTTTATTCGGCGTTCGCTGACACGGGCTTTACCACTGAAAATAACTGACGCCGGTCGCGCCGGTACTGAGAGGCGCGAAATTAAAAAGGAATACGAGAAGCGTCTTTAATCTCCCGGTCTATAAAGAGCCTTCTACACGAAGACGATCGCCGAGGATCGCGGAGCAGCAGAGGGCGGGAGGGGGTAAGAAAGGATTTCGCGCGGTTCGGCAGCAGCCGCTACGTTTCGAAGCCATCGGCAGAAAGGAAATCGGCTTACCGGGCAAAAATATACTGATATTTATGAGGGTCGCGACATCGGGGCTAATCTTCGGGAGATAATAATTTATCGGCTACCGCCGGTACCAAGGAGTTGTATTTTGACTGAAATCCCTTAGTCGTCCGCTCCAAACGGCGATCATACGAACGTCTTTGCGCGCCGGTCTACTTCTAAACCCACTCGACGCCGCGCCGGCCCCTACGATTCCCTGGACAGTGACGTCCAATCGTCCTCCTGAATAGCTTCAGCAGCGTAAGATGCAAAACCAGCCCGAAGGTTCCCTCGTTCGAAAGTAGACTCGGTCATATTATAAATGATTTTGTCGAGTTTTCTTTTTTACAACTAACCACACGAGCATAAATCTGTTCTTGATATAGGTTTAGTATTAAATTCGATTTTGCCAGAGGCAGGAATTTAAATCTTTAATACTACGCGACGAATGTAGAAATACAATTATATAATTTTATAATACATTATATCCAGCGTCTATCAAATATATCAAGATAATCTAAAAGCTTCCCTCGTGAATTAAATCGCGCGCAGGTTTGAAGTCGAACATTGCTGCTTTTGCATTAACAAGTCGTATTTTAGTCGATTTCAAAGACCTAGCTGACAGTATATCGCGCTTCGAAGGGGAAAATAAAAGTAAAGAGAAAATCCACGCGTTAGCGTGTCGATGATACATGTCGATAATCTTCTTGAACCGTGCTGCAGATCAGAGTTTGCATCGTCCGATTAAAAGCGTGCAACATCATTACACTTTGTCTCTGTCTTTCGTGTGGATCGAATACGTCCTTTGATCGGAAGTTGTGTCGCGAAGCCACGTGTATAGAAGCAAATCGTGCGACGTGAAAACGCGGGTAGAATAATAATACGGTCCGATCCTTCTCTCCGTGATACATCGACCGACGTTTCGTTATTTACGGCGATCCCCTTAATCCACCCTAGGAGTGACGAATCATATCAATAGCGATTCCAAAGATCTGTCGAATGCATCGGAATCTCGCACGGTACGCGCGGTATAAATTACAAATTTAAATCGTGCTTGTCATATCAAAAGTAAAAAAGTGTAGCAGGAGTTACCTTTTATGCGAAAAATCGCGTTGCTATAGTGAAAGGAAATTTGTAAGGATACTTTTTATACGTGAAGAAAATCTTCATACACATGTACATACTCTTGTAAGTATATCTCAATTCAACACTTTTGCAAATAGCTTCGCGAATCCGACGACGATCCAGAAATCGCGCGTATATTACACCAACGATAGCTATAACGACTGGCAATCGCATGGACCGTTGACGATGCTCCTTTTTCCAAGATATATCTCGCGTCATCTCGAATTGGTATGCGACACGGTCTTCCAACAATACGACAATTTATATGGATTTGGGAGAGTCTTCAACGTCCTTTCGGATCCACTGCCTTGAGTTTTACTTTCCGCGGCATTCAGTAGCGTCTCCCTGTTTCCCCCTTCTTTCTCTCTTTCTTTCTTTCTTTCGCGTCAGTCTTCTATTTCCTTTTCTCCCGTCGTCACGGCTCACCCTCTCGCTTCCATCCCGCGGATCGCTCCGCCGGGCATCAGCGAGGTTTTATCCCGCATTCAGGGACTGGCGTCATCTCTCATGGATGGATCGGCAATCCTCTTTCGCTCCGCGCCCCTCCGCGCACTTACCGCTCACCTCCCGCCGCCTTGGTTGTAGCACCCCTTCGCCAGTGCCTATTCGCCCACTCGATGGGAGATTACGCCGCGTCTGAATTCACGCATTCACGCAAAGTGCGTGCATCGTGCCGACGTTCGTCGCCGTAATCGCGCGCGGTTAACCCTTCACAGTTTAACGCAATGTCCGTTTGTCACGTGTCAATTATCCACGCAAAAAGGATATGCCAATTTAAGATACAAATTACGAGCGAAAAGATTTACGGATATAATAACACATTTATTGTTGGAGATGCTTGAAAGCTTATTTTCGATTTGTAGGTATTTTTTTCCAACACTGTCCTGGAATGTAAACCTAAATTCGTTATTTTTTATCTCAGATACTTTGCACTTGCAAACAATTGGCAGCGTAATTGTAACGGATATCGTAGCAATTTAAACGATAACGATTACCTGTTGGATCGAGGACCATTCGGTTGAAATCGTTGAGGTCCCTTTCGTTATTTTGTCTGTCCTGCTTCTCCGGCAAACGTATTGGCGTAATACGTTATTTAAGCGTCGTTTTATTCGGCGAGATAGCCTTTAGTGCGCCCAGACGTGCACTTTCGCGACGTGTAACGATTTTGCAAACTGCTCTTCTATGCTAATATCGATAAGGTGGAAAGACTGCGACCGTATGGTCGCCCAGGGATTTCTCTTCTTCATCGAAAATCGTTCTTTTTGACGTTGGTTCTCAATCGTTCCTACATTGATCCTCCCACATATTGCTCCGGAATTCCGAAATTTGCTACATACCTGTTGTGAAATCGCGACACGTAAAAGGCGAAATAGCTAAAGTCGATCGATACCTCTATTTAGCGTGCAAATTAAGGACACGATGCGCTCTTATTCGTATTTTATAGTTATATTTAGCGGTGCGACAGTCTTGGATTGAGAATCACTGCCAGACGAGCGCAGTTTCCAGTGGCTACCAAGAGATGGCAGAGCCTGTATCATAAACTTCTCTTTGATGCTGCGCTTTAAAGTCTGAATTTTATTTGAAGATTATGCAAATTGCTGCTTTGCTGCTTTGTAGAAATGTCTAGAAGTGTAGAAATGCGGTATTCTATTATTATAGAATTTAACAGAATTATATCCGAAAAATATAACAGTTGAACATAATTGCGGAATCATCTCGGATATTTTTAACAAATTTTGTAGCTCTTGTTGTTCATCGCACAAATTGGTATAACACATTGAGCATAATGTTAATGTTAATTTGCAATTTGTAATAAGCGGTACGTTCGTGACCGCTCGCGGAGTTTTATTTTTGCGAGAGAAACGTCGGAACTAATAAAAATAACGTGGCCGTATTTTTCTTCTAGATTCAATCGTTTCGTCGTGATGTCAGATCCATAACAGGGGCGACGTACAAAGGGATGCTGAAACGTGAGTAGAAATACATGTCTCAGTTCGGTACACGAGGACAAATGTGATATAATGTTACCTCTCTGTGACAATGCACAATACGCGCATTTTTATACACGGTCGAGGAAGTTTCTTTTATCGTGCGCAAAGGCGGTATCTGTCTAAATCCGAAACTCTTGCTTGAGTTTCAAATAAATTGGATATACGCGTACACGTGTACACAAGTACACAATAAAGATCGACGTGGTGTCTTTCGTTTATTACGAATTTCTGCCCGGGCGATCCAATTAACGTGTTACACGGAAAGAGAAAAGCGCTTTAATATTACAACGTGCACGCACACGCGGAAGAAAGGTTGAAGTGTACTCTTCCTCAAATTCATAAAGAGTTCAGAGAAAAGCCGTGGTTCTAAAGAGATATTATATACTCTATAGTCTATAAATTCGATGAGATAGAAGGATAGGATACCATCGGCGCGCGTAGAAACTCGCTGCGATTTTTACGGTATTATACAATACGTACTGTTCCGTTCATGCATGCAAAGCGCCAACACGTGGTGCAAATCTTATTCCACGCATGTATCGCGCACTCGTACGCTCAAGTGCGTCAGCAGGGAAGCCTAATCCGAGCATGAGAATCGGTTCGCGTTCAGCGTGCGGCTACGAAGATCGGGGCCGATAATTCAACGCGATATTTACGATATTTATTGACCGGTTGGAACAATGGATCGATATTGTTTTTCGATTGGGACCTACGCGCGGCCCTCGTGCTTTATATGCGGCACGGTTATATTGAACGTGCGTTCCCTACACACGCGCGCGCGAAGCCTCGGATCCAGGCGAGTCAACCGGTCTCTTTTGTGCGCGAGGGAACATAAATAATATTTAATATGACAGTGCGCGAGGCGGCGGAGTTCTGTACGATATATTTGGTATAGAAATGTCACAGATCGCGGCCGTGTCTCGCTGCCAAATGCGGCTCGCGCGGAAAGCGCCTTATCTTTGATCGGAATAATATATTGCGGAAATTTCGATGATAATTTCGTAGAAAATTTTCAGCGAAAGCAGTGAAACGTCCTTTCGCGCAAATATTTAAAGATATTCAAATTGCTCTCGATATGGATTGCAAAATTAATGCGCTAGAATAAATAAAATCTGTGATATAAAATTATTTAAATCGCTTTAAATAAAATCTCTTGCCATTACTCGTCATGAAAGAGCAAAATTCGATTCCGTAATTCGAAAGGGAACTGACGTACAAGTATTTCTTGAGTGGATAGCTAATAAATAACTGCAGGTTGTTCTTGTGTTCTTCTCTTGAAAAGACAGAACGTGATCGGTAACCACATTGTATCCAGACTGTTAGTTTATCTTTTGATGAAATTTCGTACTAATCCATCTTGCAGTTTATCGCGCAGACCAAACACTTGGTAGTGCGCATAATTGTGCTGCACGAGATCGTCCTTCCATGTACGATCGTGCTTAATACATTAGCGTTCCACACAGATCGACTCGGGAGAGACCGTTCGCGACGGCGGGATATTCGCCGATGCTAAATTTAATCCTTTACTTCTTGTACGAGTCGACACTGCGCGTTTGCAACGCAAGTTTCCGTATATAGGATACGCGTGGACTCGCCACGTCTTCGCGATGTTTCTGTCAAATAAATAACTTCTAAATAAACAAAGTTTCCGCGACGCATAACGGTTTAATACAGCCGCGTTTATGTACATTGCAACGAAATGCCATACGAATCATCGTTTACCGCAAGGAAACAAATCTCGTTGATGAAAGTTCCTCGTAAAAGATGCGAAAAGTAATAGCTCTCGTTGAATCGTTCCTCGCGTGACTTTTATGAGATGCATTTCTTGGAAACAGAAATATGTAATTTGTTTTTATGGAGTACGAAGAGTAGCAGATAATTAATGCTAAGCGGACAACTTACTATAAACACGACAATTTTGCGATCATATCTGAGCGCAAATAGAAACAAATCTCGACATCAGGGTGTTTTCGATCTTCAATCGATTAGGATTGGAAAAAGTCCAGCCTGAACAAAAAACGGATCCATTTGAATATCAAATTTGATACCGCAGCGCAGTTCTGGTATCACGTCTTATCCATAATCGTATTTAAATTAAGATCGCATAAGGTAGGTTAGTTTAATAACGGTTAATCGTATCTTTCCCTTTTCTTTCTCTTTGTCTCTCTCTCTCTCTCTCTCTCTCTCTCTCTCTCTCTCTCTCTCTCTCTCTCTCTCTCTCTCTCTCTCTCTCTCTCTCTCTCTCTCTCTTCCCTCGCATCGTGTTTCGAGGGGGGCCTTAGGTACTCCCGTCGGTGACGAACAATAACGATAAACCATATAATGGTTAAACGCGACAAATATACGTACGGTACGTATATACCTATAGACTGTGTTGGCAACCGAAGAAGAAGTCGGCAGAGGTGGAGGGCCCCGCATATGCATACAATTGATACAGATATACAATCGTCTTTACATACGCGTCGCGAGTATTCTTTTCCCGGAGGTTGCCCGGCTCGTAGCCGACACGAGTATTGGTGCGACACGATGTCGGTGCATTCGTAGATCCAAAACGAGAAGAGAGCCAAACGGGGGCTACTGCAGGGGCCAAGCCAGGTACACCGCGGCTTGTATGGTACCTTATTGCGAGGACTATTCGCGACAGGGCGGACTAGTATACATCTGTTCCTGTCATAAGCGTGATTTAGGGCTGAGCGTGGGGATTGATCTTTCCACTTTAAAGGATATCGGGCAGTTAACGCGAGGTCATCGGAAAGTCGATGGCCGAACGGGATTGCGCGATCAGGCTGACTTCTGCAATCTAAATGCAGTAATATCTGTATAATCTATGAACCAATTTATTTACATAATTTTAATAATAATTTTTAAACGTATTCTAGTATAGGTTTCGGTAGTTATATCTAAAAACATATCAAGTTTCTCCTACTCACTGTATATAAACATTGTGCAGAAAAATCTATGAAGTTAATTCTTTCAAAATTTGATTTATTTATTTTCTACAGTTATTAAAAATGGACAATGCATTTTAAGTAATTTAATTTACATGCATGCAAATAATTTAAAATTATTAATTCAGAATTACAGCTTATACAGGTTTCATATCGTTATATTTACGAATACATAAAATTCTATGCTGTCAAATATTTTTTTGCTGAGAAAGTTAGTTGCCGTAAAGATTTATTATGTCAGATCATAGAGCGTGAACTATGTCGGGTTCAAAATTTCTCATGAATCCTTACGATCGCTTCAGATAACAGCTCCGAAATTTTCATAACGTTACCTTTCCGAACTAGAGCGACGACTGTCTCTCAGTGACACGCTCTAATTATGCAATCAAAGTGGCCGTGAATAATAATCGCGGCTCGTGGTAAGTTTCGGAGAGATCTACCTGCTGTCCGGGCTTGCCACGTGAACGCTTCACCATCGTATTTCATATAGGTGAACCAGTTTAAGTACTCCGGTAGGTAATGCCGTTCCGGAGATATACGAACGTAGGAGCGCGTATGACGCACCGGATAACCAGTTCCACGTGATTTGTGGCTATTCCTGGGCGATCCGGCCGCGATAATAAAGTGGCAATGGGGCTTGTTAGCGAGCGGGTACAACGAGGATGGTCGTGCGCCCGTCGCATGACAGTCAGCGTCATCGGCGGTTCATTTGGTGGAGATCATCATTTTGTGGCCCGTACGGGACGGCGAGCTCGTCCCGTGAGAAAATCGTCCCACCGTCTCGCATAATTACGGAAGATCGTTCGCCACGATTCGAGAAATGAACGATATAATGTCGCCGCTTCTGTCGCACGCGACGGTAAAGACGTTACTTTTTGTAGATCGCCGCGATGTAACGCGTCTTTGTATTTTATCATTGGATGAAGATTTTATCGTTGGCTTTAAGTCGCGTGATAAAAGGGATCATGGCTACAGCCGTAATTTTCGTACCGTTTCGTGGAACAAGAACGAGTTCGTCTCTTCGTAATTCCAAAGATACGAACGTTCTTTGGAAAGTACGCGAATCCAAATAATTGGACGTGATTTCGATAAATTCCGTCATAAATTCGAAAAAAATATTTCTGAGTAATTGCATTTTTGATAATAAATCTCATACGCTTTAAAGATTACGATTGCCGATTTTGTGAGAAAAAATATCGTCATTTAAGGAATTACGGAGGATTATATTATTCACCTTCTGAGTTTACGACCAAGTTTTAATACGATGTTTCTATGCAGAGCACGAAAGAGTTTTTTATAAGATACGAGGTATTCATATAACATATGTTTTAACGGGAAGAAGGTAAAGACTAGCACACGTAATATAATTTTTCAGAATATTTTATGCTTTCGTATTCCTGTCTTATACGTGGGAATATACTACTCTGTTAATTATATATAGACTCTATTCGATGAGAAAATATTTTAACGCCTGGAATAATTACGAGCGATCGTTCGTCCCGTCTCTTCGTATCCCGGAATGTTTTGACTTTTGCGTAAAATATAAGAGGACTGTACCACACACTGTCGGGGGATTACAATTTTAATGTACATTACAATCGCAAATGCTTCTCCGGCTTCGCTAGGTGTACCTACTCTTTTCAGCGGCTTTTCGACCTTTTAATCTTCTTAATTTTTGCTCCTCTTGCGATTGCGAAGCACGTTAAGGTTTAGTTCCGCCACCGGCTTATTAACTATTTCGCTTTACTTTTTAACACAAAATGCATTCTTGTCGCGAATATTTATATTTAATCCTGTATTCCCCGTTTTTTTCTATTCCTCTGCTTTTCGCCGATACGTTTTAATGTAATGGAAAAGACATATTATATAGCTGTCTTCTGCTATACAAATATCATACTAGAATACTATAGATACATAATATCATGATTAAGAGTCCTTAAAGAGAAATTTCACATCTATCTAATTTCATTAACGATTGTTCCTAGTAAAAATAAATTATTGGAGGGCAACAAAAAGAATCAAAGGATTGATTAAAATCTTGAATTCTTATCGTCAAATTTTTGATTGGCAAGAATGTATGGGTTTCTCGAGATTACGCGGACGATTGCTGTTTAAATTATTGAATGAAGTCAAGGTAAGGAGACTACGATTATCACGGCTGACTCACGTTGGAGAAGTTGCTTCATTTGCATGTGCGATACGTAATACGTGAAAAGAATTTAAAAGCGAAAGACTATATATAATAACTTTAGATTTAGAATTATTTCTTTTAACGCTTGAAAGCTATTTTACGAACAGATATGAAATTAATTATATCTAGAAAACATATTTAATTGTTCTATTTACGAAAAAAATGGTTAATTTATGATGCCAAAATATAAATGCCGTAAAATAAAGAGTATCAGAGATATCAAGAGGACTAGATGATTTGAATTTCGTCATTTGAAAATTTAGCGAGAGGCAAAGGATCATCGGAGAGGCAGGACGTCGTTGGCCTGGTCCTTCCACGTCGGGGTCAGTCTGGTAGGCGGTACCAACGTGGCCAGGCCTACCTCTCTTCTGACTCAGGCCTAACAATGGACCTGCAACAATGCAGGCACCTCGCTCTCGTCCGGACCTAGCCTCACCTACGTCCTCTTCCTCTGATGTCTGCACATACGTCGTACGTGGACACTGATACATGTTGAGCAGCTTTGCGGTCGGAGAACCGAAACCGAATATAGAGACACTACCGGACTCTGGCATCAGTCGTAAACATACTGACTGCAGTCTCGCGAACTGAACATTTGTTACATAATAAAACCATAAACATGGTAGAGCAGAAACGTCACGAATGTCTTAGATTTCGGGCAAAAATCAAGGGCAAAGAAAATTAGCGGCATCATTGACAATCACATATATTATTTTGTAAAAGATAGAGAGAATAATAGTAATAAAAAAGATTCTGCAGAATTATTTCTTTATATGTAAAAATAATAAAATGGCAGAAGAATTTGCATCTGGATATACTTACAGACTACAGATGTCTATAAAAGTCTCCGATACGCTGGAAGACATGACGACTTAATCTTTTCTTTGCGATTAAAAAGATTAACGGTATTTAATGAAAGAGTTCGCATGCGTCAATGTTGCATAATAATTAAGATCATGGCGAATCTTTTACCGGGATGGTATTATTTACACGTAAAACATAGATCTCCCCGTACGTCAGTAATGAATGGCGGGCATTAGTTAACAGGATATCAAAAGGATATCCTGAGTTAGGCCCACCAAGGAACCAAGACCCCACCCAGGCAGTCGATGCCTGCTGCAACATCAAGAATGAATCCTTACCAAACACAATGCCTCGAACCTGAGCCTTTATCGCGATATCATCCAGTTATAAATTGGAACATAGCTTCGTTCTGGCATTATGATGTTTCTAATATGTCTTTTTTTCCCGCTGGCCACTGACCAGACCGATCTTCCGGCCGATTGCCGCTCATATTCCTAAGGCACTCGTGTGTCTACGAGAACTGGACTTCCCTCAGCACCCTGCAGATTGGTTCCACTAATTCAAAGATTTCTTTTTCCATGATTTATTAGCCGCTTTATCCGTGATGTAATGTTCTCGATTGCACCGCAATAAGAAGAAAATTGTAATAGTTACATTAAAAAATTAGTAAGAATTTACATTTACAAGTAAATAATGGTATATAAATTTGATGTACACCAGCGAAGTATACTTCACTAAAAAACGATTATTTTCATGTTCGATTATTATGTGTATTATGGGAGAAGTTATGAAGATTGAGTTGTAAGATTTTGCAAGCAAGCGCGTTTTCGAAATGTTATTTAAGTTTAAGGTGTATTTATAGATAACTTGACGTGCCCTACGGGGTAACATTCTCGGCTCTTCCACCGGTAGGAATTATTCAAAATCCTTGCTCATGCGACTGCTCGAGATAAATAACTTTTGCCTCCGCCTCTTCCTCTTTTATCCAACCGCTCCTCTTCCACTTCCATCGGATGTCTCGTGGGTGAGCTCTCGGGGCAGCTCTCCATGCCCGGATGTTTAACATAACACGAGCAATCATTTATGCGTGGTGCGAGCTGGCCGGCGACCTCATAATTTAGACCGGTGGGCAGAACTAGCTTACAGCACCCCGCGATTGGCTCCGTATGGGGTGTGCTTTA
This sequence comes from Temnothorax nylanderi, assembly GCF_030848795.1. NCBI lineage: Eukaryota > Metazoa > Arthropoda > Insecta > Hymenoptera > Formicidae > Temnothorax > Temnothorax nylanderi. The sequence goes on along the minus strand of NW_027249069.1, from coordinate 1,069,443 downwards.
CATTTTTACGCTCTTAATGTCGTTTCCGTTTTTTCCGATATCTGCTCATTCATCAACGGGTGCTGTATTTCTCAAAAAAGAGTCACGCAGTTTATCTTTTGGAAATATAACCATTTTAATAAATAATTATCATCGATATGCTTTAGTGATAATAAGAAAAACATATTTACATTATATCTTAATGTAGTTAACTGTTGCGTATTTTGTTATTATGTAGTTGCTATACTAAATCGTATGAATAACCACCGTAGCCGTTACAATCGCGAAAGAACGTAATATCCTAGCTATGAGGATGTATAGAGAGATGTTTGCATTCCTTTTTGTATCATACATCACTCGTTTGCGGCATTTATCTTGCGTATCGTACGTTCAAATGATTAGATCGACTAAGAAGAAGCTGATAAAAATTTTTGATTACTGTCGGTTCTTTCCTACCTGCGACCGTACAGAGGACTTTCTTTCGCAGATTACAGATTCGAAGCGGGCAAAACGCATTTGTAACGCCTCTTCGAGGAATGGTCGTCGCATCACGGGGTAATAAAATCAGCATAATGATATAAGTAAATACCTCCCACCCGGTCTCATCGCGGGGTTCCTTAAAAAGTCACCAGGTATATCGAGGAGACCCCGTATACGTACGCGGGCACCGCTGGGCCCCCCACGGTGGGATAAAGCCGGGCCCCACGACAGTAGCCGTGTACGCCATGGGTTAGACAATGCCGCGCGCATTAATACACTTCATATTAGTCCGCTTTAATGCGTGTTCGCCGGCCATTGTGAATGAGCGACACTGTTTATCACCGGCCCCCGTATAACCCCTTAGTCCGCTCGCGATGGTAGGGGGCTGCGTATTTATCTGGGGCCCTTTGGCGATCGAGGGATAACAAATACGTACATGTCACACGCCTGGGCTTTTTCAGTTTTTTAGTCATCTTTTATTTCCTTTAAATTGACCGGCGAGCTTCCTCCGCTCGGAGCTTAACTCGAGAGTCAACATACAGCAATAGTCGTTTAATCTTCGTGCGAGTATCTTTATTTTAAGATAATCTAAGAGTTATGCATTCATATCCCGGGGCGTAATGATTTCTCTTTGTCCTATAAGACATAAATTAAACGTCGAGTTAGTAACGATTAAAATATATACATATATGGTCTAATACCTTGTTGGGACTTTACTTTCTCGCGAATTCCGCCTTTTATATACCTACCTCGGATTTATTGCGCGAGACATATCGGGAGATTTGCAAAAATACGAGCGCGTTCGAGAATGTGCCTCGGGCACTCGAATTTTTCGTGTGAATACCGTGAACTTTCACGATCAAATTCGCAAACCCGCGAAAGTAACGTCGCGCGCTTTCTATTTTATACAACACTCCGTCGAACGGCGCTATAATTCATTCTATTAGACTTAACTCATCACGATTTAACGCGCAAGAATGCTGCGTAACTGACGGCCGACAATCATCAACGCGTAAACGCTGCATTCCGAATCTCGAGACATTATCCGCGAACATTCGCATTACGCTTTCTTTAACGTCACACTCCAGCGTTTCGAAATAATCGCTCGGCGCTCCAAGCTGGCTTTACAGTGGACTCGGAATTAATTCTGGCGCACAAGGTTGCACACGCGAATTTTCGCGTGTACATGTCTCGCGCACCGCGAATATTTCAACAAATACGCACGACATCTTAATACCATCACGACTCGTCGCGGGCTGGCTTTTCAGCGGGCTCATGAATAATTCCGGGGACCCAAAAGGTTGAATGCGCCAATTTGGAAAGTGCGGATTTCGTGTATCTCGAATTCTTGTCTGTCACAAAGAGGCGAGGATCATAAGGAGAAAGGGACGTCGAGGAACAAGAACAAGTTGAGGGGCAACGAGAAGGAGGAGCAAGAAGCGGAACAGGCGAAGCGGCAGAGAGGGGCGGGGGAGAGGGGGGAGGGGGGGAGAAAGAAGCCGCGGATGAACCCGCCGGATAAATATAGTTCGTTAACCGATGATGTTAGGACATCACCCCCGCCTCCACCGACGTACGAGTATACCGATATTATTTCTGGCATTGACTCTCTCCGCAGCCGAGAGTGTACGACCCGACAACGACGACATACCGTCATCACTCATGACTCACGGGACTCGAAATACATACTCTCGATAGTAATCGAGAGCGCTTTCGTCCGTCATTATTCGAAGAGTATGCTTGTCTTACTAGAGCTATCGAATTTCAAAGTGTTCTCGAATGCATTTTACGCAATCTTTATCATCATACTGTCATTTTTTAGGGAGACCGTGTTTTAATCGCGATAAAGGATATAAATCGTGATTTTAATGACTGTTATTCAATCATTTTATTGAAGCTGCAGAATTTTGTTACTCGTAGGAAGACCCTTTTAAACGTGCAGGCGTTTCTGGGGTGTGAAATACGCAGAACGCCGTATTTACGATCGCTTCACTCTCGTTTTCTCTGATTTTTGGTAGTCGACGTGTCGTCTGGGATGCTCAACGATACAGAATAGCGCACCCCACACACGTCCCACGCAGATATCTCGATAGTGGATCAGCCAGTGTAACCTGTACAAAGGCAGCCTTAGGCGAATCAGCTATATTTATGCTTTGTTGTGGGCATAAAGACCCACCATAACGATTCACCGTGAATGCGCTGTCGTTGAGTATTTCATCGCGATGCATTTGTGTCTCTTCGGCTCGAAATTTCTGCAGTCGTCGCGAGACCATTGATTCTTCTTCGTCTCCAAACTCTTTTTTTTCTTGGGTTCTCACTGCCATTGTCTTCTCCAACTTTCCTTTTTTTTTTGCGAGTGCTAATGTCTTTTATAAATTGCCGTGTTTCGAATCGCAAAATAATTTCAAGTTTACGTCTCATATATTTAATATCGCTCTCCTTAATCGTGGTTCTTTTGCCAGCTCTTAGAATTATGCCCCGTGCATTTCGACGAAGAGATTTCGCATCTAGGGTCGGCGCAGGGATACGGCAGTTCGCGCGCATATGCAACGATCAAAAGCCGGAGTTTTTTTTTTTTCGTGGATCGCGAATGTCGCGGTGAAATCTGCAAGCCAAAGAGAGTAGGACGGCCGTTGCAAGGAACGCGGAGAAATTAAAATCACGTGAAGTAACCATTTGGAGAACGACGTTGCCAGAATATTAATGTAACGATGTTCGACTCGACGGAACGAATTATGCTGCGCCGAGAACTGTCAGCACGCCAATCCGCCCGGGGTTTCGGATATATTTCGCAACGTCCTGCAGGCAACGGAAATTTACAAGAAAGACGCGGGTTTACGCGACTGATCCCCTTTTGATGGCTGATAGATGGCGATTGCTCGCCGATGCCAAAAGGCGATGCTCGCTGTTTAACGCCGGCGGCACTGCATCTATTACGTCGCGTTACAAGTATGCTAAAACAAAGGACGCTCATTATGTATCTATGCCCGGTTGAGTAACATGAAAGTGCGAACAGATGCCAAAATATGTTCCGAGATCGTGTACCGTCGCGAATAATATTTTGTCACGGCATCGCGATGGATATTCATCCGTCATCGTGGTTTCGCCTTCGCATTCTGTTCTGAATCAATATTGTTCAAGTTAACTAGAAATATCCGTCGCGCGAATATATTATGAAACCTCTCTATTCTCGTAACGCAGATATACCCTACATAAATTTGTCCTTTGCGGCGGATTAGTCTAAAACATTCTGATCCGCCCATTTGTCGCGCGATGACAATGCGTTCAGCTGCACACGATATTATCATTTATTCCCTTCGTGCCGAAAATAAAGGTGATTTAGAGTGAAATAATTTTCGTCGGTGAGGATAAAGCTGAAGATGAAGTTAAGCTCGAGAATGCAAAACACAGAAATATTATTATCGAAGGCTTTTAGTAGAAATATCCTACGAATTCCGGAAGAAGAGCCAAAGGGATGAAATCGACCCGTCTTACGGGTATCATAATCCGGGCACATCCAGGAAAATATAAGACGACGTCCTGAAGATCGCGTATCTTTGGTATCGCGTGTCTTCGGCACCGTTTCTCGTGGCGGTTTCGCGCTCGTCGCTACTTAACAAACTTACCCCTTTAGCCCCGTCGTCTGCCCGGGGCTGCAACGGTGGAGCGGGGTATACGCGGAAATTCTTAACGCTGTTAAGATATGTTAATTTTGTTTACCTATAAGCTATTAAAGGGGTACCTAACGTGCTTAAAGCTAAACCAGTTTGGTTTTCGCTGGATGTGTTCAAGGTGGATCCTGGGGGATATAACGCCGCGCACGCCGGCATTGCTCGCGCCCTGGAAAGGGCTTTTACAGGAAGAGCTGTTACCGGAGAATATACCGAGCGGCGCCCTATGCGTTATACGAAAGTAAGATTGTATCGCGGCTGAAGCGATACCTCGACAAACACGCGACTTATCGAAATTTGGCCGTGCTATCGTATAAGCCAAAGTTGGAGATAAAGGTTCCATCACGCTTTTTCAAGAAAAAGAAAACGATTAGATGTTTTTAGAGTAAAATAAATTTAAAAAGATAAATGCACAAATCGTTTCTGCAATATATTTTGAGACTGTATATATCTCTTTTTAGAGTTTTTGTTACTATATTTTTTAAATTATGAAATGGTCAATGGGGTATAGAGCAATATATGTACAATTGTGTGTAATTGAGTAGAAAATGTAATTATAAAACAATTTCTCGCGATAATTTAGGAATGATATTACACTTACAAGAAATATTCGATACGAACGCTTGCTTACAAATTTTGATCTTTGGCGAAATGACTCGACGTGCCATCGAGAAAAGCTTACGCGCAGCCGGCCGGAGTTTTGCAGCTGCGCCTATTACTAATCCACGGTAGAACAATTTAAGTGTTTGCTATCACTAATAACCCGGCGAGCAAACGCGGCATTATTAACAGGTTTGCAAACATCTCCTGTATTAGTGATCCCGTCCCCCTATAACCTACATAGACTTTCCACGCGCCGACCCCGCCCGCCACCGCCACGCCAACCCTTATTCCGATCTCTTGTACAGATATTTGCCGTGTCTACACCGACCAAATTATCTCCGGCGATTTGAAGATAAAGGATTTTCGTCGAGTGTCGCGCGCGATGCACTCGGCCGACGAGAGAATTGTGCATTAGTATACGGATCCAATAAAGAGCACAACAACCTGGCTTTTGATAGCAATAATTTTAACAGAAATATCATAATGTAAGGTTTACAAAAATTATCTTAGCAAGATATTTATTCAAAATTTACGATTAAATATAGAAAGTACGCTGCAAGGATAACATCCGGATATATTTAAAATACCTATATGTAAAATATCTTTATCCGGATTTTTAAACTCAGAAAATGATTTATTCGTTCGTTTATTCATTCGTTTATTTTTGTTCCCTTTGATATTGTTCCTGAAGTGATGCTGATCAGGAGCCCTCGATCACGGAAGAGACGCGGATGGCGACCGTGATTTTTGCCGACCGTCGCGCTCAATAGAACGTCACGACGTTTTCCATCTATCTGATGGGATCTTCCTCGTGGAATAAATATGTAAATCGGGTCTTCTTCCAGTCGCAGGGCACACGCTTTCGTGAGAGGCTACGACGGACGGCAAGCTAGACTTGACCTTTCGCATCCCCACTCGCTTCCCTGTGTATCCGATCCCACCGTTTAGCCTCTTCTCTGTTTCTCGATATCTCGAGGAGACGTCGAACGTCCCGGCCGATATCGGAGTCCGGAGGCCCGCAGGCCGTGTCCCGTTCCCTTGAATAATTCAGCTCGTACACTCCCGGCGATTTGCGGACGACTGCAAAGGCACGTCGATATCAATATGTACAAATGTATCTCGGGATTCCGTGTGCGATGCCCCGGGAAATTACGATTGCAAATCGCCGAATGTTATTGCTCCAGCCACATCCGACTTCGTTTTATAAGTCGTTAATAACGAACTGGTTCTTATTTTTCTGAATTGTATGAAGATTATTTAAAGATACATATTTATAGTTGTTTTAGTTTATTTTAGTAATTTGACATTACGATATAGGTATTTGCGATATACAATTTTTATAATATATGGAGGTCTATTTTTATAAACAGTTGCTATAACATTCCAATTTAGTTTTTAATCGATTTCCAGCTTTAAGTAATTTTTATGCTACGTTTTTATTTTAATTCGTACCTTTTACTTAACATATTAAAATTGACTCTGAGAAATTATATGAGATGTCAAGTTATGTTCAATCCGCAATTAAGATCCAACCATTCATTTACGTTGAAGGCTCGCAAAGCGCCGCGCCGTTCGATTTTCGAAGCAAATCAATCGGCTCCGATTTCGTTCGGCCGGCGATTATAAGCTCCGCGCGGAATTAGATTGAAAGCTAATTAGTATCGGACAGCTAATTTCGCTTCGACCTCGCCCTTCGACTCTGCGGCTAACGTTCGTATTTTCGTAAACGTTAATAATACCACGAACAGATATCGGGCCGTCCAGCTGTCAGGTATGCCCACCCGCTGATATTCCGAATCGAAAGTGAAGTGGACAACGATCTCGGCCTAATAAACCATGGAGGAGGTTGCTGTTGTTGCCTGTCTGACGTAAAATCGGCGCTAGAATGCACACTCGTACGTACGTAATGCGATAACTTGTAACTGGAACTTCACCACGAGTGATAATGCAATTTTAAGGATAACTCGTACTGCTTTATTCAATGAGTCAACGCAATGAGTCGTGAATTGTTTTTTTTCGCGTGTTGTAATATTAATCTGGTAATTTATTATTGGAATTATCATTTGTCAGAACAGTGACACAAATCAATTGCGATTTTAACATGTTACAGCGTTTCTATCGCGTCGAGGAAATTTCTAACGACCAATTCCACGTTTTATTTTGTTGCGATGTCAAACTCAATTCTGGCAAACTGACGAGAAGCTCGAGCCGAGCGTGCCGACGAAGCGAGGGGAGAAATGTTTTTATTTATTTAGACTTCGATTATCTCGCTTGCGAAAGAAGTCAACCCGTCTGGGACCACCTATCGTGTTCCTCCTATAATTCAACTCTCGAGAATGGTCTCTGTTAGAAAACAGGGAAATACCGGAGCCCGTACCACGTCCCTTTTCCGCATCCATGCATTTCTCCTTGTTACTGTTGCGTGGAAACTTTTTTTTTGCTCTCCTAGTTCATTTTCTATTGAATTACAGCGACGTACAGATAGAAAATGTCAAGTATCGCATGTCTTGTAGGATTTTTTATAAGATTGATCGTGTTGTGCTTGCTTAAAGCGGAACGCTTTAAACCGTCACTGATTACGCATTAAATATATCAAATATATTTAATGCAGTTTAATGCGCTTGAATTTATGCAACTTAAGAAATAATTTAATTTCTTGGAAAATATTGAGAATTGACTTTTTATTTGCAGTGTGTGAAAAATGTGTGAAAGATAAGATAATAAAGAAGATGCGGACAAAAAAGAATTGAAGATAGAGGAAGGGTGAAAAGGAAGAGAAGGGAGATAAAGGGACGACTCCCTATACGCATCATCGTTCGGCTATTTTTTCGGTTTGATCGTAAAATCTAATGGGCGCATAAACCGTGGAAAAGAAGCTTCGGCATAAAAAAGAGAACCGTCAACGATAGAAGCATTATTAATACTTTATGTTAATTACCGTATCGTTTGGTTCGTCGAACGGCCTTAAATCGAGTTGCTAAACAGCCGTGCCTGATCGTAAATTCGTTGTCTCGGCTTGACGCTCGATTAAAATCTGCTTCCAGGGGGGAATGGCTTCCCTTTTTCTCGTCCTTTTCATCATTTCATCGACCACGTCGATACGGCTTTCCCCGTTGATGCTAATCGGCTGTGATAATCGATTAAAATCACAAGAGCGTTATTCAATCTTTAAGTAAATGTATACTCTTCGCTCGATTAATTAAGCAGAAAATATTAAATGACAAATACAATGATGTCGAAGTGTTTCATTGTCTAATGTAAAAAGCGTTGATGTTTAGATCCGCGTATCGCATTCTCGCAATCAACGTCTTTCAGGATAGAAATATAATTGATACGTAATGATTCGGGCAATTGCTTTATTAACTCCCTTTGTTCTCCCACTCAGGAGCATCGCGTGATTGCATATTTCATTATGTAACAGCCACATGGTGTATCATACATGCTTTGTAATTCAACCTGATTGTGGCCTAACTATAAGAACCAAACTGCCGATTCATCCGCCCCGCTGGACGTAACAAAGACGCACGCACAGTAGCAATCGCTATAATCTGGTCACTTATGCCGACATAATGGCTTACAATCTTCGTTCGGTTTCTCCGTTTTAAGACCCCAATCACTTTGCCATCGCAGCTGCTATAAAAAAGTATATACATTATATCGACTTCCTTGATTAATTCTTTCATTCAGAGCTACTTCCTTCCGTATTTTACTGGGAGCGCAGTCTACCAGCGTCGTTTGTCGATCAACAACAATATTCCCGAAATATTCACGATGATATACATATCTCACATTACGATGTAAAAAATTTACGGTTAATTAGATGCGTCGAAGTTCATTCGTGATGTCCTTTATGGCTAAGTTGCAAAGAAACATCAATCGGGATAATAATTGTGTAAGATTAAGAATTCGACATGTATATTTATTAATGGCAGATTTAATACACGTTTTACGATCATGAGTCAATTCTTGCGTATCCCTTTTGAACGCAATGAAAAGCGCAATTTAGATATCGATTTGTGTTTATGATCATGACATACGCTATCTGAATTTTCATAACTGTTTTGTGAATGTCGAGTTACAAATAGTATACGTGTAAAACAAATTAGGCATTTATTTACGAGAAAATTACAAACAACTTTGACGAATAAAAATATGTATTAATCATATTTAAAGAGAGTTAAAAGAATTTATATATAATTAATTTTTATAATGAATTAAATTTGTATTTATTATAATATTCTGGATTTTTTTACTCTGAGTACTAATATTATATTAACTTATATTGTAATCTTTTTCCGCTATAGTTGTAGTTTATGCAGTGTATTCCGGAAAACAAGGAAATGATTCTTAAAATTGATAGAATCTCACACGTTACACAAAATTTTACCATTGTACCATATATATCAATTAATTCGGAATAGGCATAAAAGAGGGAAAGACGCTCATCCTCTTCTAATTCCAAGCCTAGGGCGAGAGAGAAACGACGATAGAAGGAGCGAGCCGTGATAATTTAGCAGTCAATTAGCTCGCGTTTCAGGGCTGCCGAACTCCCGGCTCCGCGATAATATCGACTGGCGGCTGTTATTTCGCTGAAGTCGCTTCGAATTCGAATTCGCATCTTCCTTCCCCCTCATCCCTTCGGTCCGTTTCGTCATCCCGTGGTTTCTGGAGGTTTGGTGGCATTGGTAACGTCGCGCCCTACCGCTATGCTCCCGCTCCCCCCCTCGCCCCCCAGTAATTGTTTGATTACTCAGCACGGCGCTGAGCCACGATTAAACTCAAACTAAGGCCTCCAAGACCTGCCTCGGCCCTCTCTCCCCCCCCTCTCTCTCTCTCTCTCTCTCCCCGGTCTTCAACCGACGAGTTAACGTAAGGTAATACTACCGTACGTCGGCCCGCCGGGTATTATCGGGTATTACTGTCCCGGGGGAGCGTTAATTAGCGATCATTAGTTAATTGATCGGCAGCCGTCGGCGAGGTGCAGCCTCGGACGATTCCGTCGGCGGAAACTCTTGTGCGTGTTTAGCCATTAATCCAGATAATGGAAGGACGACGGAGTTTCCCCGCGCGCCGATCGGCAAGTAACGCGCTACTGTGAACACGTTGCAAGTATGCGATCATTAACCGGATGCACATCGAGTGAGCCTTTCTAGCGTGTGACGCTTATCAACGTATCGGGTTGCTTCTTTGGAGGATATTATGTCAGATCGTTCATCCGTTATGTCGTTGTCACGAAATTAATTTTTTCACAATAATTGTATTTTTTGCAATTTATAGCCAGATGATACCAATCTTTTTTTATAAAAATATTTGTATTGAAGAATATTGTTCTTGTATCGATACTGGCGCGATTCTTCGTTATAATACTATCATAGTCGGATTTAGATTGAAGCCGCGTTTCATATCTCTTTGCGCGAAATATTTTTTTTTATCAACGTGATGATTAAGTTTGTCGGGCGTAGGGTGTAGAGGAAAACTAAAGTGTTCTCCGCTGAGATTACGTGATGAAAGGAGTGGATGTCCAATATACGATTTCTTCGCGTCCTCGGATAAGCCGCCCGTGAAAGGACAGAGAAAGAGATCAGGAAAGAGTCGTCTATAAAAATAATCTTCCAAAGACTCGATTCTCGATTGATACTCTCTGGAGAGATCTGAGGGATACTTTCTTTGTAAGCGGGTTTTCTCTTCGTCGCTTCTCTCCACAAAGCTTTGTCACACTGACGTGAGGAGTTCTCGCCGCTTTTTACGTTCGGTTTGATTTCGTCGCGATGCTCGCAACGCTTAAGCGTAGGAAATACGGAGTAATTGAAATTTTAAAGATCGTAGCTTTCACACGCGCTTTACATTAATTTCATAGAATTTAGAATAGACGGAAATAGAAAGTAATCTCTTCTCTCCGTTATCAAAAGGTGTCAGAAGTCAAAATATAAAACTAGTTTTAGCAAATAAATATTCTTTACATAAAATCATGGAAAGTTATATATCTTCCGATTACATTTTGATAGAAAGAACGAGATCCAAAGACGCGCGTCAATTTTTATGCAGCGCGAAGTAGCGATCGCCCTTAACGCACATCTCCGATCAGCCGGACAAAACTCGGCCCGCTACCGCTCGTACCCGATAATTGTTAATGAATAAATATAAGTCTCGCACAATAGAGCGCCCATATGCGACCGGACGTGAGTGACAATGGCTTGCCGTGATGCTTATGAAGTGACAGGTGACGCTTTCGTTTCCGAGAGAAAGAGAGAGCGAGAGAGAACTCATTTAAAATCGACCATTTCGAGAGATTGACTCGTTTACACTTACGATCCCGGCCCATCTTCCCATATACAGTCCTCCAATTGCATCCAGCGTTACGGTTGTGAATTACAATGCGAGAGAGGAAATGAGGAAGGGCGTGCCCGAGGCAAAGTCAATGCGATGCTCTCTTTAATTCATCCCGTGTCATTCATTCGTCACGTCTTAACGGAGTTATATTGTACATTTCCATATTTCATCGGTCCACTCTAAGATTGCGGGAGCTCTCTTCTGTCTCTGTTTCGTTTATTTATATTTTATATAATGTTGAACACATCATATTGATGCCACGTATTTTTTTACGTTTACTTCAAAATCTGCATATATTTTCTTTCTGATTTTGATATTTGATATTCCACTCACAAAACGATACATTTCGCGAATTATATAGCATTTGTTGTGATATTTAGCATCTCGTGTGACAATAAGCCTGCCATATAAGTCACACATGCAGCATGCGGTCGATTGTGCGTCAAGCAAATCGGCGTTAAGGCAGGGTGAAAAGTCGGTCAAGTGAATCCGAAGCGTGAAGTATTCGACAGAAAGACGCTTTCCACATGGCGGATTTGAAATAAATTTCTGTCTTCCACGGGGAGGTAGTCGGTGAACTCGCTTCGCTCGAGATATTTATCTGAGCGAAGAAGGAAGGATGAAAGACGCGGGTTCGATGGCTGCTCCGCGTGGGAGAATGGCCCCTACCGAAACGCATACGGCGCGATGAATGGCGTAACGAAATCGTAACAAAAAAACTCGGGCATGTGACAAGTCTTTGTGCGCGACGGAACCTCAGCTTGTTCTCCTCGCGCTTCTTAACATATAGGTGTTTATCGCGTATGTTTGTTTGATATTCGTACACACAACACTTTATTGCTAGTCAAAGGTGATCGAGTAAGTCTTGGATGACAATGTAGGGAAGATAAGGGAAACGTATGAGAAAATTACAACGAGGAAACGAACGCGTGACGCGAGTATGTGTCATAGGTCATTATAGTTCAAATAGTGAAGAGAGATTTGCTTACGTAATCATACGCGTTTATATAATTTAATAAGCATTATCTTATTGAAAGGTACGTTATTAAAGGCGCGACGTATTAATTGACGTATTAGCACTGATAATTCTGCACGATCCGCTGGCTATCGCGGATGGATGGCGCGATCGTAGAGGCGAGGCTCGCGCACTGCTCTCGGAATTTAGCAGCCACCTGGTATAAATGGCCGAATGTGGTAATTATACGCAAGTCAGCCCGCCGTCCATGCGGCATTAACGTCCAAGGGCCTTGGGCTGTGGGAGGTTTCAGTAACGTGTATCGGAGAGGGCAGGAACGAGTTGCAGCCCTAATATTTTGACGTGGCCTAATGAAACAATGCGAGGCATCGTTCCGAAGGCATGAGAGAGAGAGAGGAATACCCGGTACGGGCTGGCCTGGCCTCGGTGCGAGCAAGACAGACGCGAGGAATGGAAGAAACCACGAAATTGTGGACGGGTCCTCCGTCTCGCCGGAATTATTGCTTGCGCGCACCAGCGGAAGCAGCTGCGCCGTAAATCTGCATTTTCGACAGGTGTTGCGTTGATTGCATTGCATCGGCGATACGAAGAAGCGTCTTTCAGGCGTCATTCGGATCCGTGGGAATTGCAAGAGTCGAGGACAATACTGGTGTTTGTTGTCAAGGTTCATGCTATATTAATTCCACGACGTTTCGCGCAAGTCGCGTATACATCGATGGGAAATGCCCTTCTCGTCACTTCCGCACAGTTCTGCTATCGGCGCAATGTCGATTGTTTAATGGAAATTGTCATATTCTTGATATATACGCAACATTTGCATCACACTTTTAAACAAGCTTAGTTTAACTATATACATCATAACGAGCGGTATAATTTTCCGAATAAAAAAATAATAAAATTGGTATAGAGATACGGAGTTATAAAAATTTTTTTTAATTTTTCTGATTTTAATTCATTACATTTGACGAGAGGCATGCATAAATGTACGAAATGGCTGACTATCTCATCTGATTGGACTTCGATTGGCGGCCATCGAAGCGGCCGACACTCTCGAACTGGTCGATGCATCGTCCTGCAGCAGGTCTAATCACGTTCCTTTTTCTCGTGCGTTTTCTCGACGGTAAGGCAGACCAAGGGTCAGTGATTGGTCGAGACGGGAGAAGGGGCCTATGCGGCCCTAAGGCCCCCATCCGAGATCGGCCGTCCTACTACCACGGGGATACCTTTGACGGGTCGGCAATAAGAACAAGTATGAAATCAACCTCTCGACAGACAACAGACTCTATCAGATGGTAATTATGTGTATGGCTGATACAAGGAGATACGGCCCGATATGCACCTATATCCGAAATCTATACTGGGTGTCAAACTCTGAAATAGAATTCTCCGTTAATGAAATGCCAGCTCGAGTGAACGCTCAAGTACACCTCGAGCACTTGTAATAAAGGCTCGAGACCGAGGGCACGAAAAATTCTCTGCCCGAGTTTGTTAGATGTCATGAATCTGTACGTCAACATCTTTTCGATATCATCGTGTTACATAATTTTTGAGTATAGTGTTCCGGTGGGATAATTACACGAGCAGGTGCGATAGCTTCGAGCCGTTAAATTACGTGTACACTGAAATAATCTGGCATACGCGCATCAAATTGATTAAAGAACGTACTACATTATTTTCTTAAACACTGCGGTGTCATCCAGTCTTATTAAAATTTATTTCGAGAAAAATGCGTGTTACTAGATCTTTCACTGAAAGCAAAATAATTAGCAAAATAATTCAATAATATCAAAAAATATTATAAGTATGCTTTTTAAGCAATTTGTTCGCGAGTCTTAAGGATAAGAGATTTTGTACGATCTAAGCTAATAGATCGCTTTCGGAGCACCCGGTACGTAAAATACGTTCGAGACGGTACGTTAGCGACTGACATTATGAGTGACGTACGATATGGAGGAAGGCATCGGGCAGTCTATAATATATAATAAAAATGCATCCACACGCCTCGATGAGTTGATTGTCTGCTTGTCCGGATGCCAAAACGTCCGAACTCGTGCATTTCATATCGCGTTTTATGCATTTACGAAGCGCCCCGCTCCTTCGTACTCGGGTGGTCAAGGAATCGGCCCACGGCGCTCTTTCGTCGTCCCGCGTCGTCGTCGAATAATAATCATAATAATGAGAAATTCTTGCTCATCCTCGACTATTTTTGGATTTAACGGTGTTTCAGGAATAGCCTTTTTAATCGTTCTCCTTCACAGTTTTCATCAATTATTACGTAATCGGTATATGTATCTTATTTAATTGTTATTCACACGCGTGTCGGTATCTTTCAAACGCTTTATTTGCCATGTTCGTGTTTTACCGAACGTTCTAAAGTAAAAGAAGTGAGTGTTCTCTCCAGATAAATTTTTTCTACAGAAACATGTGATACAAGAGACCATAAAATGGTAAAGCAATTCATAATTGCTATTTAACAACACTAGATCGATGATTGACTCAACCGTTCCGCAAACGCGGACTCTGTGGTAATATATGGCACTTTGACGATCTCATAATCCTTTTCTTAAATTAGGTTAAGCAATCGGAAGCGAATATCTCAGCTGCCCCTAAGTTGACAGAACTCCTGCGTATTTCTAAAGTGGTGTCCACTTCTACATGCTTGACTTTTCCCCTTTGCCCTCTTCCCTCTATCTATCTGTCTATCTATATCTACCATTTCACGAGATGTAACATTCGCAAAGCGGGACGTCTTCTGTCAGAAGATCGCGACAGTGAGAGCGAGTGAGAGCGAGAGAGAGAGAGAAAGAGAGTGGGGTGAGAAGAAGGAGAATGGTTTGGTAGTTACGGAAGACGGGGGGGGGGTTGAAGGGGCGGGTATTTGTGTAATATTCCGTTTGTCTTGCCTTCAGAGCATCCGCTAATGTACACAACACCGGGGCGCGGGGGAGGGTGGGAAGGGGGAATGGGTTCGAAGACACTCGGCGTAGAGCGAGGATGTACCTAGGACGACGGGAAGGAGCACCGGCAGCAACTACTAGGATTGTTATTGTACAATTTGCTAAGACTAAGGCGCATCTAGTGTCGAGTGTGAGGGAAGCACCTTTGGACATCAGGCGAGGTATCACACAGAGCGCCTAGTTGGTCCTCCTTTTGCCTGCGAACCGACTTGTACCGCGCTTGGAAGATCTATTGTCTTGATCCGCGACAAGTTCAATGAAGAGCTTATAGATCAGCTTCGACGAATCGCGCCGACGCGAACGACGATTAGACGAACGATCGGATAGCTCGCGTCGTATCGAATTGATCCGCGATAATCGGACGAATCGCTTCCGATTAGTTAGCACGCGCGTACGACCAGGGGGTCTAAAGTTTTGCTGTTGACCAAGATCAAAGCAGAGGACCAGTATTCCGCAGATCCGTGAGAGAGTGTCTGGTTAATGCCAGCACAGGCACTCCTCTTTACCGTTTGAAGCAATAACGAAGACGTTTGTTAACCGGCAATAACTTCGCCCTGATTCCTGATGATAAGATCACAGCAAAGTTCCCTGTTGCGTCCATTGCATTAGCCCGTTTGTAAGCGAGATTTGGAGCTGGTATATTCAATTCTCGGCGAAATATTTCTCAGCAAAATATTATAGTTACTCCAACGTCACAATTTGTCTGATTCGCTGTATTTTACATTTAATTTAAAGTTTTCGTTGTTACGAATAAACAAAGAGATTATTTGAAGTCTATGGCATTGGCATTTGAAATTTATTAAGATTTCGCTGGCTCGAAATCTCTATTTGCAAATCAAACATGTGCTAACAAGCCGGATGTTTGCGATATATCATAAATCCACGAATCAAAGATGCCTCGCTGCGACGGATTAACTGCGACATCTGCGTGCTTTCGGAAAACGAAGGGGCGAGGGGAAAACGTTATAGCGAATGCTCCGACATCTTAACGGAATTACGCGACCGGAAGTGGCTTCCTTTAGTCACACTCACTGATCCTGTCTCATCCTCACCCACGTAAGCTTGCGGAATCGCGTGCGTTCCGCGAGCAAATCGCGACTGTGAATATGGATGTTTGTGTGCGCGAACAGTCTGTCTTCGTAGGCCGGGCAAGAGGGCGGATGGCGGTAGCAAAGTGGTTGTTCTTACACAAATAAAACAGCACTTAGTACGAGTACTTACCTCCTTCGCCTCCCCCCCGCCGCCCACCCGCTTCTCTCTCTCTCTCTCTCTCTCTCATATACACACATCCTCTCTCTTTCTTATGTACACTTTCTCTCTCCCTACGACAACGCCGACAATGGGAATGTGACATGTGCCCGGCCTCCTACAGCAGGTAACACCGCGATGCGAACTCGTATGCAAATCCACTTGGGTATGCACTTCAATACGAACTACGGAGACGCGAATTTCAGCAAGACTCTTTGGTTAAATCAAAGACGCGCTGTCATGATGCTACCGATTGCTCGTTTCGGTCGCAGCCATATTCTAATGATACATTCAGCCATTAGTTGTTAATGCTTATATAATATTATAATCACTGCTAGTTTATTTAGTGGACTGCTTAAAAACAAGAATCGACGTTGTCATTTTATTCCGTGACAAATATAATTTTAAAATTATTTTGAAATTTTGTGATTATAACAATGTAGTGTAAATATTACAAATGCTTAAGCAATTTTTATATTAAAGTGATCATATGAGAGAAATTATTGATATAAAAATATAAAAATATACAGGAAATCTTCCTGAAATATGTATCTGAAATTATACCATTTTTCCTGGATTAATTATAAGTGGTTATATATGTACATGTTATTGCTAAACTTGCATTAGGTATATTTCTAATTTCGTTTGTATTTTAAAAGAAATATATGTAATGCCACGTTTAATGCTAAAAAAGACAAGATTCGCGAAGAGTTTATTAGATTCATAAAAGGTCACTTTAATTTTCGAACGTAGAGAAAGATTTGGGATATAATTTCGACGGCGGTAGATCTTATTAACCCGGCGCTGAACTTTCCAATTTAAGAAATATTATTTTAGAAAATACTACGAAATCGTCAACAGACATATTTGAAAAGCAAATGAACTCGTACAATTAATTATTCCCAAAGTAATTATTCCGTCGCTCAAAAATAAACATTGCTGAATAAGTCCAGGATGAAATTGTTAATGTGCGATGATGTTTTTATCTGACATATATCTCTCGAATTTTCAATCATGCCTTATTAGTCGGAAACAAATAAAACATTTACAACTTACTAACTATAAAATTACGAGTTTCTACAGATTGATAAAACACAAAGACTCTCGCACCTTAATACTCGAAATTTAAACTATCAACATTTTTTTAGATGATTAAAATCTTACCCGAAAGTGAAGATGGTCCGTACGATCTTTTTCGTCTTTAAGCAGCACAAAGGTGTAAGCGTGTTAAACTTACACCGACACTTGCCGCTTGAAGAAAGTAATAGAGAAAGGGTTGACGTCATAGATCCCGCGAAATCAGTAGCTGTGTAGATCCGGTAGAAAGAGAGGACCGGGAGGGATGGATTAATATTTCAGGAAGATTCCCTGTAGTCTCGTGCGCGCGCGCGCGCGCGAGCACGCGTACCATTGAATCCGCGAAGCTGAAGGCTGCCTCTCGCCCCGGCAGAGGTGGAGGGTTTAATAAGAGCCAGTGCCGGGGTCCGTTGTAATATCCGTTTTGTATAATCGCGCTGCCGGTCCTCCTTTTATTTCTGGTAATTTTTCTCATCAGAGCACCCGGACGCCCGGTGTCCCGCGGGACGCCCTGGGCAGTAGGACGCCTCCTCCCCTCCCCCCACATTCTCTCTTCCCGACCGTTCGTGTCCATCCGCTCCGTGTCCGTCTGACAGCGCCGGATTCAGAGAAACGTATTAATACGTAATCAGTCGCGGGAGCTACCTTTGCCGTTGTGCCGGATCGCTGCCTCGTTCTTTCGCTGCTTGTTTAGCATGCCGTTGCTGCCGATGGTGGTGCTGCTCGTTGCTGCTGACCTCGCAGCTAATGAGAGTATAAGTGGGGGATCAACAGCTACCAGCGAGCTGCTCTATCTTTTGACATCGCTGCGGTTCAGCTGGAAACAGAAAGATGTTTGCAGATGAGAATTTTATTACAGATTTGTTCCATTGTAATTTTATAAGAATCGTTTGCTGTTGGATATTTCTAGGAATTTAAGAGATCAGTAATAATAATTAATCATCGATATTAATTTGCCATGAATGTTAAAAGAATACGTTGGCCAGAAAATATTACGTTATTGATAGCAATGTTAATTCTAAAATGTAGAAAAGTCAAAGCTGCGAAGTCGCGGATTGCGATTAGCAATTTCACGAACGAAAACGGGAGAGAAAAGCGATAAGAATTGACCTCGATATACGGCAGCTTTACAAACGGCGCGGGAACGTTGAATTGACCTTGGAAACAGGAAGCGGCGTATGGTATTCACAATCCACGCGGTCCAAACCAACCAAGTCCGTTGGGTTATCCGATCGTTCCTATCACCCGGCTATCGGCCCCATTTGAATGCCGGGGTCAGATCGGGGATCCGATCGGTTGCGCTCGGGCCGCGGTCTTTCTTCGTCTCGCCGCGCATTTAAATATTAGCCTCCTACGAAAGGCCCATTGAAACATCTCGCAGGTGCACTTCTACGGTTTTGCTTTCTTCGCGTGCGGGAAACGCACATCTGAAGGCGCGCCCTTGGAGGGATCTTGATTCCCCATTCTCAGTTGGGTGCCTCCCTCTTTGCTCTCTTGTGTCCTCTCCACTTCGATGAAACCTTTTGGACAATGCAATGTGCGCGATCGACCTATCAAAGGGTGCATGGGAATATTGTAGGCTTACGTAAGAACCTTGAGCCCTGCACGCGCACATCTTGGAGGGATCGAGGACGAAGATCGTTGGCGAGAATCGATTCGTCGTCCAGCTGCGTTGGTTTAGCTCTTTCAAGCGACTAATATGTGTTTGCGCAGAGATGGGCCCCGTAATAAATAGATTTTGTCCTTGAGAGATTTGCGTTTTCCTTTTATTCTAAATACGGCTATTGACTTTGATGATCTAACGGCCGATTTATTCGATCACCCTTTTCATTTTATTGACTCTTCTTTTAGCAGATGTTGTTGACGAATGTAATTACGGATTCAGTTTTTTAAATTATTAGATTGTTAATTGCAAGAAAACTAATAATCACTGATATGATGTAATTTATTATTATTATGCGTATGTGCGCGGACCGATCATGTTAAAACTGAGATTATTAATGTCACGTATATGTATTAAGAACGCGTTAATCTTCGTGAGTTAATCTACTAGAAATTAACAGCGATATCTGCGAAATCTCTATTTAGGAAAGTGATGCACAGATGATTTGAAATCTTCTAGATTGACGTGCCACATCACGACGGAGCCGGCGGGCCTCGTTTCGATTGCTTTCCTTTTCTTTTTGCACGCACATATTAATATTAATAGCTTGCCATTTTTAGATGAAGCGAAGCTCGCGAATGAACTTTTGATTCGATTCTGCCTCAGGGAATGTACGAAGACGATCTTCCTTGTCGTAATAACGTCGCCGCTCGGTATTTCGATAAGAATGTGTATGCATGTTCTACGTATATATGTATGTATACACATTTTTATATATACATATGTGTGCGTGTGTGTGTGTGTGTGTGTGTGTGTGTGTGTGTGTGTGTGTGTGTGTGTGTGTGTAGGTGTGGGTGTGGTGTGGAGGTATGGATGTGTGCGCGCGAGCTCGGTTATCGTCTTCTTTTCCTTCCTTCTCTTTTCTACGCTTTGCATGTCGCTCATTGGCAGGTTTGTAATTATTCTCGAGCGTACAAATTGTGCGAGCAGACGATTGTGTACATCGGTAAACGTAGTCAAAGAGCATAATAGCGTAAACGCGGAGAATAAACACGAATGTTTCGTAATATAATGTGTAATTATCAATCCCAGGCAAAGTAATTTGCATTAAGCAAGAAACATAATTATGTTTAGCTAATGATGGCATAATAACATAGCTCTGGTAAAATTACGAAGCAATGAGTTTCGTGCTTCGATAAACCTTTGTCGCATTATTGGTTATATGAGTTTTTAATTAATCCGTGTAATCGTGAAATGTCATCAGTGCAGTAATTAATGAGCATAGGTAGCTTTGCAATTTCCCAGTGGCCATTGTGCTATATTTATACCCAATAGTCATATTAGTCATCTATATTGCGCTTTTGCTGCGTTTCGGTGATTAATTGACTTCAATTAGACGAAAGAATATTCTGTTTTACGAACTGTCTGTTAAGAACTGTCAATAAATTTCTTGAGTAAGACATTACATAAAATTTTTGGAATTAAAAGAAGTAAGAGTTTATCTGAACATAATTTACGTAAAACAAATGATTTATTAGGCAACTATAATCATCGTTTATTTATTTATGTGTAATGCATTTTCTAAAATAATTGTAATGAAAGAATAAACAGGCACCTGACTATAATAAATGCCAATGTAAATTAAAATTATTTAAATATTTAAATATTATTAAAAATTATAATATTGTTAAAATTATTTAAATATTATTATTAAATATTACTAAATATTAAAATTACTTAAATTATTTAAATTATTTAAATGTTTGTTTAAGTTTACAGTTTTTAATGCTTACAAATATTTCGTTCAACTGTGATTCGTTTTTGTCAATTGTAGAATTAACTTTTATGTGTATAATGTTACGAATTTGTATATAGATAATAAATAAATTTTAGTCATGTTTTACGATATATGT
This sequence comes from Temnothorax nylanderi, assembly GCF_030848795.1. Taxonomy (NCBI): domain Eukaryota; kingdom Metazoa; phylum Arthropoda; class Insecta; order Hymenoptera; family Formicidae; genus Temnothorax; species Temnothorax nylanderi. Next base: position 1,048,606 of record NW_027249069.1, on the reverse strand, counting down.
ATATATATTTTTTAATGAAATTTACACAGAAAACTTTTTGTTGCAAATTGTCGTAGTTCACGCGTCAGTCTTTTGTGTTTCATCTTGTGTATTATCTTAGCAAGTTTCTTTCGTAGGAAACATAATAATCTGCTAACGCCAACCTGATTGTATCCTATACGGCGACGAAGAAGGTTTCGCGTGTCCTCCGTTCTCGCGTCTGATATCCCGCGATATTGAAACGACCGTTCGCAAACTTTGATCAGCTTTTAATCCACTTGGGTGCCGTTAAGCGAAGATTTCGCGAAGATTCCATCGTGCTCCTTCGAAACCTGCCGTCGTTCATCATTCGAAGAACTTTCCCAAAATTGACGCGCCCAGCAGACGAGATAAAAAGACGAACTCGGGAGGAAAGGCGAGCCCAGAGAGGAAAGAGATGGAACGATGCGCGCAGTGTCTTGATATCGCAGGCTCTCTAAACGATTACATGTAACGAGATTTATCGAAGGCAGAGTTTAGAAAGGACGTTACTTTCGCAGAGCGTGTAACTGAAGTGAAATAAACATGTTCGTACAGATAAAGCAAATTAAAAACCATTAAAAATAAATCCGAAAAAGTGCAATAAACATACATTTAGAAAGTATCATTATTATTCGCCGATATTGGCGAGTTTGATAGAAATATTCTATTCACCAAAACGGATAGAATAATAGATGATTAGTGAATAGATCATTGCGCAGATTATAAATATTATTGTTAACTTATTCGATTTCTCTATATGCAATTAACATCTTAACGCTTGATTTTGCGATGTCTAATTAGCTTCCTCCTTCGCTCGGGGGAACTCAGCCTAACGCGATGAGTCTGCATATAGGAGCAATCCGCGCGCAGGTACGACGCGACGAGTCGCGCGCATTTTTCTTATAATCCCCCCGCGCTTGCCGATAACATGACTTAAGAGTAATTTGTCTCGGATTATTTGTGCCGCACTCGACACTGCGGCATGCGTTCGGTCTCACTCTCTTTATGAGACGCGGTGTCACCACCTGGATTTCAAAGTCGTCGCACGGATGGCGCGCGGATGTGAACGTTGGCAGCGCACTCAAGAATGGGGAAAGGGGCGGCAAATAAGCGAGAGAGAAAGAGAAAGGAGGAGGCAGGAGGAGAGAGATAAAGAGACGGCAGACGGCAGGGGGGAGGGAGTCCAACAAGTTCTTATCGGTGATTATGGATACGTCAAAAGCGAGTCGAGTGTTTAACGAGGACCATCCACCGACGGCGAGTCACCGTCGCTAATGATCGTCAGCCATTTTCTTTCATCCCGGGTGACACGTCGAAACTCGGTGTGGTCCGGCGTCGCCTCCCCTCGAGAGAAGCTGCGATCTCCGCTGCTGCAAAAAGGCGGTATCTCGATTTTATTTTGGAATGCCCGCGCGCGGGCCCACCCACGGTTTCTCACGTGCTGCAATTACTGCCTCTTGTAAAACAGCAATAAGAGCGCAATTATATGGACTCGTAACAGATGGAATTGGGGAAACTGCAAACCTCTTCAGTGTACAGGACGAAGAAATATATATTATGTTTTAACAAAAATGATTTTAATACTAATTGCACGTGTTTATACATACCTATATATAACATCTGAGTTTGATAACAACAAAGAAAAAAGAGCTTAATAAGATAGTTTTCATGATATATAGTTTATTTCCTTGCGCGCAGATTCACAGAGAGTTACACAATAAAAATTTACATCTATGCTACATCCAAATCCAAGTTTCGTGTTTTCTAGAGTTTTCCCGGACTTAGCAAACGCTGCGCTAACGATCTCGTTTCAAGACGCACTATTTCATCGTAAACAGTGCGCCACGGGATTTTCGCCGGGGGTTACAACTTCATTGTCGCGGAAGTGCGACGCCAAGTGCTGCGAAAGGCCATTGACATTTTTTTCGTCGAGCAAATCTCGCCTTACGTCTCCGACGACATAGTGGCTTACCGGCGCGCGCGGTGTTTCCACCTTTGCGATTCCCGGCGTCGAACGAACGAACGTACGAACGAACGAGCGAGTGAGCGAATGAACGAATGCCAGGGGGATCGTAATCGCTCACGCGAAATCGTTAACTCTTACATAAAAGGTCGTCGGCGGAGGCAACACGGGAGAGGCTTCCCGTTGCATGCGCAACTGCATTTCAGTCAACGGTAGCCGGCGAGCGCTCATTGTGCGACATTTTTAATTTCCAAGCGGATGCACCTTGAGCAACCACCCCCTCACCCTCGGCTCACGTTGCGTTGTGCGCGCCGACTTCGGAGTTGTGTCACGCGTGATAAATTCTCGTCGCGCGATGCGTACACACGTACGGGTTTTCAGCTCTAACTATGATCCTTGAAAAGCGGAGTAGAAGAGAATAAACCGTTGCGCAGACCGATCCAGGTATTCTCCGAGCAAGATCGATTATGAAAGTATATTTTAACAAATGTCGCGATTGAATGGACTTACCGTATGATTAACGGGAAGGAAGGCGAGTATTTGTATGTTAGGTTGCGGTATCTTGAACGTCTCGACCAACTCAGATCATATCTGCCGAGTGACTTGTGACTTCGAGCCTGTTAAATCCCTTGTTTGGACTAAACACTGTAATTTTCGATGGCGCCGATGGGATGCCCGCGTAAACACGTTGGGATGGTTAAAACTTTGGCTCTACAAACGGTAATTTTAAGTAGCTGAACAAGCAGAAGCTCGCGCTGAAGAATGCTGAAACAATTTTATACGCTAATTTTTACTTCTTGATTAACGTTACTTACGGAAATATGACATTTCCTCGTGAATATTATATACCTTTTATTTTGTGAAATCTGGAGGTGGTGAATGAATAAAAGATCATAGAATAATAGATTTTATAATAAGATCGTAAAAGAGAGAGATTTTATCCTCGCAAGAAATGAAATCCTCTTCGGGGATAAAGACGCCTTTATATTTGCATTGTTCATATACATTATTTTTGGCTTTCGTAATCTATAAACGAATGAGGTTTCGAAGGAAAGCTCTTTCCACCCTCTTTTCAGAGTCCCGTTCGATTTTCACAGTTCGCGGAGCATCACATAGACGACAAACAATACTCGATCGAAGGCTGGCGAGCACCGCCGGGTGGCGGGAGGAAGGGAAGGGGGACCAGGCCGTATTTCACGGGGATTTGAGCCGAAGACATTTTCACTCGATAAATAGATGATAGGCCCGGCAGCGTGTTATACAGGACGGCCGATCCTTATTATAAACTCTAACTAGCTCGAGCCTCCTGCCGCCCGTGCGCTCCGCCATGGGGGTAACGACGATACTTGATGGGATTCCTAGCCGATGGTGCAGACAATCCTATCTCGAATCCCTCCGCTCTTGAAATCACTCGCGTCGTCTTCGAGCATCGGCGTTCGTTGCGCGCCGTCCTGACGTTAAGACGCGATCTCGCTCCTATAATGGCGGCGATCGTCGTTTTATATTAATACTCTTTTTAACATTCGACACGCCGTTGAGCGGGAGCCCCGCCGAGGCGATTAACGTAAACGAGTTCGCGCCAAAAGCGTGGCCGTTGTGCGTTTGATACTTATCGGCGAGCGCTAGAATAAGCGACTTCGAATTATTGCTTACGTCACGTGTGATTTAGTCGGAGAAAGTTGTAATTCGCAGTTGTCCGTCTACGTGACGGGAGTAATTATAATTCCCTTAATACGTAGATACTATTTTTGAATTTTAACGAGAGATTGAGGAAGAAAAGAGGTGAGATATTTTTTCCTAGGATAACTGTACTGAATTATATTACTGATATAAGTGATGTAAGTGATGTAACAGCTGACAAATCGGATTAAAATTGCATTCGTTGTACTTTTGAAGTAATCGTGAGTTGTAAAGTCGATCGACTCCGTGTACAGTCGAAGAAACCGACTCCGCTTTTGATCGGCCCAACACGCTCGTCGTCGTAGTCGAATAACTATTTATTCGGGTGACACGTCGTTTCCTTCGTCGTTGTCCCGTGACAACAACGCGTTGTTCGTTGGTTCTACTTCCCCTTCGTCAGAGACAAGGGCAAGTAGTGTGCGTACGTATGGAACGCCGTACGATACGAAGACGATAGTCCCACCGGCGAATATCTGCAGGAAGTTAAACAAAAAGGAATTCCCGGGGGCCCCTGAATATTCTGAATCGATTAAATAATCGAAGCCTGCCATCTAGTTCCTCTACTGCCTTATATACATATATAAAGGGTGCCTCAGAAAACGACACGTTCTTAACCATATTACGATCTTTATTGTGGTACTTTTATGCTATAACAATTATATGTCTGAAGGAAAACAGATACTTTTGATACTTAAATATTATGTTAGAAAATTTGATATATTCGCGTGAAGATATATTTATGATTTTTTACATATTGAAGTGAGTAAAAATATCTAGCCTACTATCTCACATTTACATAGTACTGCTTTGCTGCAACAAGAAGTTAAATATTATTTGCGCAATTAATAATTTGGCATCATTTGTGCCTTGAGCGCGAGTGGAAACAAGATAATTAAACTAGCACGTTTTTAAGAGACACCCCGTGTATAAGTATACACCTATACTCCTACCGGGTGACGCGCCTCGGCGGAACCATTCACTAGGCTCCTTCTTTTCATATTCAAATGGTACCATTGACGCTTCAATGAATAATACTCAATGATAAATTTGTGGGCGTATTCAGGATGGACCGCGGCGAGACCTTGAAATCCAACCGCGCCAAACGTGCACGCATTTGAATACGCAACCGAAAGAGTAGGAGAGAAAGAAAGAGACTTTAAGGAAAGAGAGAGAAAGAGAGAGGTGAACGCGAGGAAAGGAAGAGAAAGAGAGAAGGGAGCCGAGGAAAAGGTGTGCATGCATATACAATCGTCACTCGTCTTTCTGTATGACTGAACGAGGTTGCCGTCGAACCTTGATGTAATATTCCTATTCTGAGTCTCTTCCTATTTCTATATCTATGATGCTCTTCTCATTTAATGACGGCCGGGTGATCGCTTTTCATATCGTTTCGTCATTTCTCGAGAAAGATTCGATTTCGATCTCAAAGAAATAAGATTGAATTTCTGCGTCGCGTTTCTGTCTCACTTTTATTTTGAGACACTGTAATTTGCAATGTAAAAACTGCCATCTTGACACTAATAACTATAAAAAGCTTTACACATTAAACGGTATTTAAATCGTACACGACACATGAAATATACAAGGACATTTTCTTGGCGATTAAATGCAAAGTCTGTGATAATTACAGAGAGATAAATAGGATTAAGACTGTTGCTTTTATTTTTCATTACAATACACGTATTAATATTGTAATTACGAACTCTTTCGCGTACTTATAACTATAATTGGAAGCGACTTGGGGAGAAAGAATCGCACGTTATTGAGGCAACAAGCGAAGTGTAAAAAAGGAAGTGCTAATTCCAGTTGATTAGCATTGAGAGAGTTACCGATTTTTTACAACTTTACGAAGTACGACGTCTGAATGCTTCGCTGGCTTTATGGCGACCATTATGCAAAAATACCGGCTTAGGCTCATTACTTTCCATCACGGGCTATTTCCATCTAATGAACTAATAATTCGTTCCTGCGGAAATAATTATCGGTTGGCGGCATTGGGATCGACACTCTTTGTATCCGCTTCGTTAGATATCGTAGCTTAAAGTAACCATGCAGAAATATACTATTATTCTGCAAATTTAATTAATTAATACAATAAACGAGATTTTTCTTGTGCTAATTTCTTTTCACGTATTTAATATTTTCTTATATTAATAGATTTATGTGATTACAATGTATAATTTCTATTTGAGTCAAAAAAACTCTCTCTCTCTCTCTTTCGCGACTCTTCGTACTGAGAATACTATTGATTGTGAGCCAAACATAGATAGCAAAAGATAATTGGCCATCCAGAGCTTTGCCGAGAAGAATAACAAGTTTAACGAGCTGAGACATTTGTACCTCATCGGCGCAATTATCTCATCCTTGCTGGAAGAAAAATCGAGTTAATTATCCGAAAGTATAATAGCCGCGCAGTAGAAGGAGCGCGAAACGATAAATTAACGAAGGCAATATTTCTGTCTTGGTTCCTTTTCCGTAAATCTTTTTCTTCTCTCCTCGAGAATGACGATTAGCGACGCGTTCAGCATAACGTTTTTCCCCCGCGCCCCTAGAGCACACGAGATAAATTTGTAATTTTACGCCGGTGCTTGTTTTCGCCATCCAAAGCGGGGGTGACGAAGTGCAATTTCGAAACTCTAAACCTCAATAAGGCGCGCCGTGATTCAGCTCGGAAAGTGAGAATTACCGCGTCGCAGCGGCGGTCGATAGTAACTAATTGTTATTATAAACTTACAGTATAGGTTTAATCATAATAGCTTCGGGCTAATTGGATAGATAATTAAGGGTAAAGGTAATTACGGGCGTATACACCGCGTACACCGAGCTATATCCGTGCTATACGCTGCTTAATAGTCGATATGGCTTTAGGCTACGGTGCCGTTTATGAGCTACGCGATCTGCCAAAGGCTGTCCACCGAAAATTCATCTCGAAGCTTCTGTCATTGAAACGATTACTTGTATCTCGGTCACGCAGCATCATTATGATCGAAAATGCACAACCTATATCTGCAAGTCGAGCTTCACTCGTATACTCTCGCGTTCTTTCGTGATACATGCCTAAAAGTACATCCTAAATATTTTCTAAGAGAAACTTTTATTTGAAATATCACGCTCTGTAATGGTTTAATAATTCCGATATACGTAACATATGCCGTCGTAAAAATATTCGAAGTTCAAGATAATTTATCGGAAAATCGCATTATTCGCCTTTGGCTGAATAACGTCTCCAAAGCGTACGTAGGTATGCCTTCAGTTTACAACATCGAAATGTGTACCAGAGGTTTCGTCAAATTACCAATTAACGTAAACGCCAACAACAATAGCTCTGAGCTGTATTTCCGACGAAATGATGCAACGTGATGACCGCGAGCTTTAGTAGATGCAATCCGCGTACGGTCAATGCACAAACAAGATATCAAACAGAGCGGATCTTTCTTATCGTGCGAGTGTTCTGTGCGTATTTCTCGTTTAGTTTGAGTACTGAATATTTTAAACATGAACTGTGTGCGCGCTATTTCAATTGAAAAGCTGGAAGTTATTCTGATTTATGCGTGATATCGAACATGTAATAATATATTTTTAATTCTATTTCCTTCATAGAAGATAGAAAAAAATCTGATTAGTGCGTTAGAATTTGTTAAATATTATTTTTTTATAATATTTAAATCTGCGAACCGCGCGTATTTGCGATTCGCATAACGAGACGTGAGCATGATTTTCTCTTATAGGCAATAGCACTACAGTCAATCGCGACGGGAAATGACAAACGAATCACCGATGCGAATCGCCATGATGATGAATAAAGAACAGTAGCTCGACAGAGGCTGGTTGCTTCGTTGTACGACGAGGAATAAGAGAAGGGAAGAGAAGCGCAGTCGGGGCTTGGTCGAAAAGAGAGAGAGAGAGAGAGCGTTGGAGCACGCGGATCCACTAGACAGGGCCGGGGGATAGACGGATCCTCCTGATTATTTGTATTTTGCAGGGTTGGAGTGCTCGAGTGCGGCCGACGCGCCGTTACAATGCACCGCATGGCAGATAATGACGAGAGCGCGGGAAATACAAACGAATATGCTACGAAGTGACACCTCTCAATGACACTCATTCACCGCCGTACTCGTGGCGCGCTTAGTAGACGGGGGTGGGTGGGTGGGCTCGGTTGTAGGCCTGGTCCTGTCAGGGAAAGCACGAGAGCACGCCGCGCTGCCACTTCTGCAATAATGGCGAGCGATGAAGCCCTTGTTTTTAATGAGAAATAACGGTCGGCTCTCTATCATTATTGCTGCGTGTCTCTTCTGCCTGCCTCTTACGCATCCTACTTTCCTCGTCTTATTCCTTCTCGCGCGCGATCGTGAACGACGACAGCGATCGTCAACATTATCGTTTCTGAGAAGAAACTTGCTATCTTAGAAGAGTTTACGAGCTCGATATTTTTTCTGCGACGGTATTACGTTTTCAAGACGTATACATTTTTCGTAATTACAATACTAACATAGGCCTGTCATGCTTTATTACTAATTGTTATCATTACTAATTTTTATCATAGTACAGTTTATGAACAAAGCAGTTGAATGCGAGTCGGGAAACTTTGTCAATTGCGAACGGACTCGCGAGCGAAATGCCGATAAGCAGCCGCGAATAAAAATGCCCCAACGGCGTGTATACCCGCGGTCGCCGGCTGCACATTACTCACCGCTAAATGACTAGTCGCGAAACGCCGCGCCGGCCGCGCGCGAAACGCCTATAGCAATTACATTACGCGGCCAGTTTGCATTTCGCATCAGCGGCACTCCGGTCGCTTTGGCGAAATTCTCGTGACCGGCAAAATTCTCCTCTTTCGTACGAGCGTATTCGTACGTATAAAACGGATGCTTAACGAATTCGTCGTTCAGAATCGAGTCGGTGTGGTACGAAACGGTGTGCAAAGCTCCATTCGAGGCACGACGTGTGTTCTCTCTTTCCTCCCCTCCTTCCCTCCCGTCGTCCCTCTTCCTAGATACTCTTACGCGCTCTACTCATCCGACTCTTTCCCTCCACATGCTCTTTTTGCCGTCCGCGAATTCGTCTACTCCCATATTAATATATACACGTCGAAGGAGTACACGCGTTTTTGGTACGTGTATGTGTGTGTGTGTGTGCGCGCAGGTCTCTGAATATATGAATAACATTGTAGATGCTAACAGCCACGGCATATTGAATATCTACACACGCTGCAGGTACTCCTCCCCCTTCTCTCCTTGATTACGAGAATCTGTAACTTCGTTAACAAGTCCAAACTTCACTTAGCGTCCGTCACCGGGGTCATGGGTGCGAATCGATCGAGCTCGATGCTCCTGGATGTCGCCGTCGTTGCTTTCATTTTGATTGACGGCACAAGACGGCACCCAGTTTACATTGAAGAATATCGAACGAAAATTCTCCTTTAGTACAAATGCAAAACGATTAAAAACGTCCATCGAAACGTAGCGTCACGGATGGAGGAGATGTAATTATTTTCGCTGTCCTGAGAAAAATTATTTTAAAAGAGGGTTCGCTCTCTCTCTAGGCATTAAACACAGTCGTGGCTTCATTCCCCAAGACGGCGTTTATTACGCCGAGCAATGGGAACTCCGTGGAGCCGCGATTTTTTCCAATTAATGACCCATGTAGCCGCAGCATATGCGAAACAAGAGCCGGATACGAAAAGGAAAAATACAACGACAGGAAAACAAGAGAGAGAGGAAGGGGAGGGGGAGAGGGAGGAAGAGAGGGTAAGGGCCAAAGTCTCGAGGTAATGGGTATTGGAAGAAATTCTGTGGGCAACCCCTGCAGGCAGACACACTAAACACCGAACGGCGGGGGCGCAGTTTGTCTTGGCCCATTAGGAGAAACGCTAGTTGGCTTGCTCTACGGGGGTGGATAGAGCGGCGATAGGGGATGGAAAAGAGGAAGCGGTTGTTTTATGGCCCGGCATCTGTTCGACGATCGTCTCGTTCCGATACCACTTTATCCTCGGCGTTAGCCGTTTCCTAACTGTTTGCGAAACAAGCCGGCCCTCTCTCCTTCTATCTCTCTCTCCCCACATCCCGTCCCTCACTCTTCTTCCATCAGCCTCAGCTTCGGAAATGCCGCTCTGTAACGCATTCTATTCTCCGTTCTCTTTTTTGTTTCCAACGTTCGCTTCCTCCTTCCGCGCCGAGTTTCTTTCAGTCTACTTCGCTTGCTCCGCATTGATTTTCGGTATAAGGCTGAGTCTGATAAAATATATTAATAAAAACCATAAAAATTATATTTAATCACACATTTTTGAAATCTTTATTTATATTTTATACTTAATATTACGCTACTGCGTTACTTCAATTAACATCGCGTGCGATGTTCATAAGACGAACGCGAATCTGGGAATCAAATAATTACGTTTTGCGCCAAATGTCGCAAAATACGAATTTACAGTTTTAACGAGTTTACATAGCGCTCCAATGTTTATCGTCATTTTAAATAAGTATTATGCATTAGCGTAATTGCTTTTTACAGGAACAAATTGTTACATACCCTGTAAACTGTGACTTCAAATGAAACAAGAAACGGATGAGAGCATATAGAAAAATTCTTCTACTTCAATACTTCTATTCAAATTTTATCAGTCATGTATCATATTTTATATCGCAGCATTATAAAGGCGGCAAAAGAGGTGAGCCGCGTGCGGCGGAAGGAAACGTTATTAAAGCGGACGATAATCTTCCGGATGTAAAGCACCGATCAACGAAGGGTAAGGGGTGGAAGCCGTGGAGACTGTTGCTGGCGGGGGAGGCGGGCATTCTCTTTTTGCCACACGAGATACGTACCGGGTAGCAATAAATAAGCGCGCGTCGAGCGGGGAGTCGGCGATAATACGTGATCCCCTTGCGTTGAATACTTAATGCTAAGTACTCGGTGTATCTGCATACACACCTCTCGCCCCACGACGGGCGGATACATCCGTGTGGGCTATTCGCGTGTGTGGGCGTGTGTATTGTCCGGGGTATCTCCGCGTGAGCTTCGTACGCGGATGTGTGTTTCCTTGCATGTGGAAGAAACGCGAGCATACGTAACACGGAAACGGTATAGGCGGTGGGAGCCACTATTGAGTCGCAGCACAATAAAATAACACGAAATACTCGGTCGGGAAGAGACGAAGGGTGGGACGGCGCGGCGGAGCCGTAGGGAGAGGGCGAGAAAGAGGAGCGGCAGCCTCCCTTCAGCAGGGCGCGGAGAATCGAGCTCACGGTAAGTGGGGGGGTTGCTTCCACCGCCGGTGTGTATGCATTATGCAGGAAGATAATGCTCTCGGATACTTTGTCCGTATGGGAATAACGCGAAAAGCCGTGAGCGCCGGGAGCTTAGATCGCGGGCATAACTCTTTCTGCGAGCCGCCATTGAGAATCGAGACCACGGCGTTCGTTCTGGATAAAAAATGCTGATAGGTAACTGTCGGACTGACTCGTAACGTTTTAGTGTTATGATTTTCAGCTGATCGCATTATTATTATTTGTGTGAATGCTGCTGACATGTGATGGTGATTAAATATATATTATTATTGCTTAAATTAGAAATCTATACCCCAATGATTACCTAACTATATTATATAGGTAAATAAGAAATTTCGCGGAGCAATTGTCTTTTATAAATAAACAGTTGTAGATAATACAACTGTTTGTTAGAGATAATTTTTATCTAGACTCAAGAAATCCTCTCTTTCGAACCTAAAGCAGTTATCTTGAGACTCACGAGACAAAAGTAATTTGTCGGCGGAACGGCGTCTGTGTGTGCGTGTCTCCACGCTTGCAACTAAGTTCGTCAGAAGAGTGCCCCAAGGGTGAATTGGTCCAGCAGGTATACGATGACGTGCAGCGAGTACACGTGCACCGATGACTTCCGATGCATCCCTCAATAGTGGTACGTCGGAAGAAAGGAAAATAGGATCATGGTAGACTTGAGGAGAAAGGAAGGTACGCTGGTGGTTCGGGGAAAACGAGGGGGATGAAGCGAGACGGCGAAGAGGCGAGAGCCCGTTACGAATTCGCGGCGAAGAGAGAAACGAGTCGATATGGATACGGAGATATACGGATACACGCGCGGGGACACGTGTGCATCGCGAGGGTACACGCTCATACACACACACGTGCACTCGCGGCAGTCTAACCTAAATTCTGAATAAAACGGGGGGTTGCATAAGAGATCAGGGGCGTGATGAAAAACAAACAGCGGTTTAGGTTTGCTGTTTGATCTTCGGGCCGGGCATTCACAGAACTCTCGACTACTGCGCGGGTATTATCTATTGACTGCGTGGTATCGCGGCTATGTGTGCGGATCCGTCGCGGGCGTACGGGACGGGAACGAGCGCGCGCGAGGGTGGGCGCATCGCGATTCGGAATGCAGCGACGGAGAAGGAGTTAGCAGCGGGCGCTGATACGGCTGGCCAACCGCGGTGGATGATGTACACCTACATATGTTAACGACGACGGCGGCGGCGGCGACGGCGAAGCCTTTCAGTTTCCGCGCGAGAGAGACAGACGCCGCCATTGCTCGCTCGGCATTTGGGAATAGCTTTTATGCGCGAGCCATCTTTCATCTTCAGCGCTTGATGATGCATTTGAAGTGCGGGGGAAGGAGAAAAGCGGATTTGTAGCGTGGCCGACCATCGGCTTTGATTTCCTCGCGTGAGTCCCGCCGATGCATCGTTGCTGGCGAGAAAAAGAGAGTTGAGAAAAGAGAGCACAATCGATTACATTTAAAGTCAAATTGGGAGAGGCGACAGCATTATGCAAACGCTCACCTCTACCTCTCCTGAGATTTGCATAGTGATACGAAGCCGGCGTTACATTCGTTGACAATCGAATAATACAAAACCGATAATCCAATCTGACGGTGTCGCGCCATAACATTCGTGATGGAAGGATTCGTGGCAATAAAAGGTACCAGCTTACCTGACAGTGTTTGCAGGGCAGGGAGCATGGGGCACGTAAGCCATTTCCATATCACGTGGATGAGGGAAAAAAAAGAGAACGGGCACGTCGAAGTGATGGGCGTTTACAGGCGGACGAGCAGTAATCCGTAGGTAACCCTTGTTAGTGACGAATCGCTACCTACCCTGATATCGTCTGGCACTCAATTAAACCTCCCGGTCCCTCCCCCTACCTTCCCCCGATTCGATTCGAGGAGTGACGATCGTGATTTTCTTTTTGGGAGCACGCGTGCATAAACATCCGCGGAGAGAGGATCGATCCTCTTGAGGCATCGCGACGCCCCGCGTAATTTGACGAATAACTATTGACGATTCTACGTTCAATGTTTGAAATCGGGATCGAACCAGACCGGAAACAATACTATATACTCAAGTTCTATATTTCCCATCTTTGATGAGGCTGCTTTAACAGGTATTGGCACGTGACTCCGTCTGTTCGGACGAGATAAGATCTCCGTTCGCGATCGGATTGGTTCGACCGGAATCAGGATTGGGTTGGACAAGACTATCGCGGTGTTGCGGCATTCGAGTGATGGCGGGACCCTCCCTCCGAAAGCTTTGAGATATCGGAATACACACGCGCGGTTTGGTGGTGGTAGAGTCGGTAGAGAACGGAGGGATAGAGGTGGTTAGATACACTGCTCCTACCGCTCCCCGCCGATTTCTGACTCGGCTTCACCGTGGATATACGCACGCTCTTTTCGTGTACATCCACCAGCCAGCCGTTACCACCCCTTGCCCTAGCCTCATCTTGAAGCCTCCTTCAGGTTTTTCCTTTCAGTGTTGCCTTATTGAATACCCCACGAGTGGAAAATCAGTTCAACCTACTTGAAAGGAGACGACCGAACCAGCTCACCCCCGCCGCCGCTCTTCCTCTCCCTCTCTCTATCACGTATTTCCCAGTCTTCGTTTTCCCCACAAACCTTACGGCCGAAGTTATCGCATTCAATGCGATTTCCCGCCGATCAAAATCGGATAGCGGAAGAAGCGCCTTGGGGGAAAAGAGAGGGAGGCCTTCAGACGAGCAACAAATTGTCGTATCGGATTTCCGGGTAAAGTGACTGTGCGATATATCCGCGTGCAGTAGCGATGTGCTTTTTTTGTGATCAATCAGCGATAAATGTGGTGGAATTTATCCTGCTGTTTCATGCGGATAACTGATTCCTAGATTGTACTTGTTACTCTCGATAATATTACACAGTTATACACAAATTTGGATTTGGTGTTATTCATAATCACGCATTAATGATTAGTTTCGTTACAATTCATTAATCTCAATTTATTACAGGAAGAGAAACGAGCATCAGCGATGTCTTTCGGGAGATCTCTCAACGTCGACGCGTTTAATAGATTGCCGGTTTAATATTTTTACCAGAAGAAGAGAGGAAACGCCGCTTTCCTCCCGTGGCATCGGCTGCTCGCGAATTGGAAGGGACTGCGTTTCCAAACGGCACCGCGAGCCGTCACGTTTGACGTCTCCATGTATCATCCGTCGGTTTCCATTACATGCGCGCTCATAATATCGTAGGGGATGCGAGATGACGCGAACGAGAAAAAGAGAGAAAGAGAGAGAGGGAGAGAGGGGGGGGGCAAGCAAACTCGCGCCGCGTTATAAGTGTATTCGAAGCGAACGCGCGCCGGTGGAATGAACAAAATAAGGGCGGAGGGAGAATGAGAGGGGGAGAGACGAGCGAGAAGAACCTTCGCGGTAGCGTGGATTTCTTTGCATAGGGAATTCGATCGTTTGTCATGTATACGCCATCTTGCCGTAAATTGCCGGGAAGAGCCGCGCTCTCAAAATTGCCCGTATGCATATTGGATGTTCGTATACTTCCTAGCGTAAATTCAATGCGCGATGTAGATATTTTTGGTGCACGTGGGCTGTGAGAAATTGCGATCGGTTGTTATTTGCCGCAATCTTGCCGCCACTCTTTGTTGCAGCTTTACGCGCGTGATTACCAATAGGGTGACTATAATTCCTTACTTCTCTGACTAGATCGCATAGAATCTTAAAATTTCCAAAATTCTATAAACGACATTGTCGTTAATGTGTAATTATAAGAAAGACAATAATATTAATTAAAATGTTCCTTATAGCGCGACGCTTTTTTTCTTTGATTTCTGAACCACTGTCGTCGAGCATTTCAAGCGCAAAAGGTGGAATGGTAGGGGGTGTTGGCAATAGGGCGAATACCACAAGCACTCGACCTGTCGCTCCTTGTTGGATATTTATTCGTTCGTTCGTTTTTATTTATACTCAAGGTCTCTGCGAGGGCCCATCTTATTTGCACCCGTTCACCCGCCGTTCGAACCCCTACCATCCCCGACAGGTCCTTTAAACGGCTGCCGCCGAGACTCGAAACCCTTTGCCGCCACCGTCGCTCTGAAAAAGGAAAAAATTAATGGACGCATTCGAATGAATTTTATTAATTGAATCGCGCGTAGGGCGCCGCGGTTCGACGCGGCTCGTACGACCCCTTTGTAAACGCGGGGTGACTTGTTGCAACCGCCTTTTAAGCTCGTTTCCCCCTATCGGATGGAAAAAGAGATGAACCAGCCGCCGATTGCCTTTTACTCGTTATCACCTTCTCGATGGTTACGCGATGAATTCTTACAGTAGATTTTTCACAATGCACGCACGTATCGCAGTATTTTATGCACTTGCGATCGTTTAATGCAAAAATGCAATGTTAAATTTTCATTCAGTGCATTTTCATTCTTTGAAAATCCAGTTAATTTGGAAGTAAAATATTTTACGAGTAACGCGAATCAACTTTTCTTCGTTTTGGACATATATCAGTTATTCTATAAACGTAAACTAATGTTTTTCTTTCGGAATGCGTCAGCTGTTCTATAAATTAACGAGTAACAAGGAAAAGTGGGCTTTGAGAGTCAAACGCGGTTAGTTGTGCGTGTGTTAACGTTATGTAACATTTAAATAATAAATAATTTAATACAAATTGTAAATCGCAAATTATAAATTACAAATAATTTAATACAAATTTTAAATGCTCTTGATATTAATTTTAATATCAAGAGTTTTTAGTTAATTATCTATAAATTTATTCTATACAAATTTATACTGTAAATGTTTTACGTTTGATCTCTTTTGAGATTAAAAGAAGTGAATATGAAGAGGAATAACAATGCACGCGCGAGTTGTTTTGCTCTGCGATAGCCAATTTGTAAAACACCGCTATTACTGCTATTTTTTGCGTATACTATTTTTCAGTACCCGATGTACCCGAACAGGTTTTGCAGAAACGTTGCGTTTGCATTTAACATACTTTTGAAGTATCCTTTAGTGGAAAGCGCGCGAAACTCGGTAGCCTCAGCATCGCTTTCCGCATTGTGACGTGACTGTGACGGATACGGTCCTCCTGGGTATTGCTCCACGATTCCATGCACGCTCATTAGATTAATCTCCGAGCTTCGTTGAAAGCTTGCTGCGACGGGCACGTTCAAAAAACAAGCGTGCACGGCGAATTCATCCCAGGCCGGACCGTCCAATGAATGCCCTCGAGCGGACATCGGTTGAGCGAAGACGCGAGTTATCATCGAAAGAGACGAGGAGAGACGGAGGGGGTCGGAGGGGAAGTGGCAGAGGTATCCAAGAAAGAGACCGGGAAGAGCGGAGAAAGATAGACAGAACTCGATGTACGCATGCTAAGTCATACCGCAAACGGTATGAGAGTGCAGGACGATGGAGGAGGAGAAAGAGGAGCGATAGGAGTCGGGGATGAGGTAGACGGAGCATAAAAGGAACACTAGTAGGTATTAATATTTAGCGTCTCTGAAGCCGCCCGCATTCAGGCAACTCCGCTGGATTTCCATCCCCGTCCCCCGTTACACACCCCCAACCTCCCCTCCGTTATACCACCGCCGCGGCCGCCGCCATCGACGCCAGCGTCGCGTCCCTTCCGCAGGCACCGATCTTCCCTTACCTCGCCTCCCCCTCCCCCTTGTGCACGTCTCTTTACGGTAAAATATGTAAATCTAACCAATATTTCTAAAGATACAGCGGCGTACACGCGGCGGGGGCTCTTTTATGACGGGGCAGAGCGCGAAACCCGCGGATACCGCGTTAGCGCGGTAGTGTGTGGGTACGTGTATGTGTACGTATATACATACACGTTTGTATATGACGGTATCTTCCTATGCGTGTATGTAAGGACCAACCTAAATACACGCAAACGTATATACATGTATAAACGCACACACATACGGCTGTTACACGGTGCCGTTGAGCAAGGGTGGAGGTAGACGCCTGTGGGTGGTGGTGTGTGTATGCGCGCGTGCGAGCTCGCGCGTGCAGATACACGCGTGTGTGTAAGGGCGAGTATTTGAATGGGGCTTGAATATCATCCATGAATATTTTGCAAGTTCCTATTTAAAAGAACGCGGAGCGCGGGCGCGAGCGCGAGCACGCGGTAAGATATGATACCGGGCGGCGGACCACCTCGAACACTCATGCGGGAGCGCAGAGACGATGGTATACGGGTACGAGAGGTACCTACTCGAGAAATCGATAGTAAAACCCGGAGGAGGACGTCTCGGCGAAATGGCGCTTGCAGTCGCGCACATTTTTATGTAGATATCGTTATCCGCTATCGCCAACGTTAATGGATTGCACCTTGCTTCTCATTGTTTTATGAAAATTTCTCAGTTCTTATACAAATATTCGTAGTTTCTTCTCACATTTTGACGCAATATTAAAGTGCCTACAAATGAACTGCTTTCCCACATCGTATCCACATGTGATACTATTTTCCTATATAGTATTATTAATAATTTGAATGGCTTTTTAATCAATAATTTAGTTCTATTGTCTGATATAATATTCTTTTTATCTCCTTATTTTTTCAATAGTACATGTGAATATGAGATATATTTCTTAAATGGCAAGCGCAAACGGCAACATAACGAAATGCGTAATTACAGCCGGCAATTCTTTAAGTCATTTCCCAACATCGATATGGCGCGCACGTAGTGTACGCGCCGAAAGATCCCCCAGTGAGGCTTTCTTATTCGAAGGGGGTAGCTAGGAAGGACGGCGCACCTTTCTCTCGACGGAGGCGGAGGCGGGAGGACCAATTTTCACGGCGGCGGGATATATCCGGAGGTCTCAGAGTACCGAAGGGTTGGCGGCAAAGATCACAAGTAATTGAATGGGGGAGAGAGAGGCGGTCCCGCTTCAACCCCCGTGAGTGTTCAACCAATTAATCCACTTCAGTCCCGGAGGCAGCCCCGCGAGTATCGAGCCGCCTTTTTTTCTCTATTACGCTGTAGACATAGTAAGACGTATTGAGATCGAAGGAGACACCTTTGGGATTTAAAACATCGACGCGTTTCCATCCCACCTTCCGTTCTTGCCTTATCGATCTTTTGTCGTTTCTTCTGTAACTTCTCTCCCGTCCCTATCTTTCCTTCGTATTTTCCACCAATTCTTGCTTACGTCTGTTAAATTTGCAGAAACAAAACAAAATATAATATATAATATATAAAATAATAATGATATACATGTTATACATAATGATATACATATAACTATGTACGAAATGCCGAATTGTAACACAGAAAATCTGTTGTTTCACATCGAGTTCCGAAACTCAAAAAACCTGCTTACACGCGTGCTCGATGCGTATCGTCCCAGATTGAAAATCTGGAACAGCGCTTCGACGGATAGCATCGTCTGGAAAGGCTCACGGTATCAAAGCGATCCCGCAACACCAATTAAGTCCCTTTCGAGCGAAATCGGGGATGGTCTAGCCAATAAAACAAAGTAAATCCTCGTCCGGTATAATCTTCGAGATAGAGAGATACGATGGGGAGGGGGAGGGAAGAGGACAAGGAGGGGTGAGTTGTCGGTCTCTCGGTACGAAAAGTAACGATTGCCAGGTACTCCTGAGATACGGCCAAAAGAGATTTTAACCAGAGACCCGTCGCAAATCCTGGATACGTCCCCTAATAATACTCAATTCCAATGTGGATTAATAGCGGTTTATTCCCTTCCTTCCTGTCCGCCTTCCTTTCGCCTGTCGCGTCCGCAGGGCCTCCCATACGAGCCGCGACTCGGAATCCTGAATTCCTATTAACGCCCTAGTAATTAAGTCGAGGAACTACTTAATCCTCCTCCACCGCGCGACTGATCCTGCGTAAAGTCGTTCTCATTTGAACTAACGAATCTACATTAGTATTTTGTATTTTGAGTTTATTGCTAACGAACGTCGTAGGGATTGATCTTAAGTGATTTGAGCATAATAGAGTGTTTTTTTCCGCGCTTCTTCAACGAATTTACGTCGAAACTTTTCTTATATCGACGTACAGCACACTGATGAGAAAAGACGAAGTTTACGGCGGACGGTAACGGGACGCGTTGTACAGATTGTCGAATCGGGAAAGGACAGAAGAGGGCAGCATGCTAATTTATGGCACCCTGGCGCTCCATTACGAATATTTATCCGCGGCGAGTTTAATCTAAACTTCGAGAGTCCTCCTCGTCGTCCTCTTCCTCGAGTCGCTCTCGTCCCCTCTTCTTGCAGAGATCGCCGCGGATTCCTTCCTTCCTTCCTTCCTTCCTTCCTGCCCTGCCCAGCCTTCCACGTCGTTCACCTCGTCGTTCTCGCTCCCGTAACGGAGAAACCCGGCGCCTTAACGACGTATTGTCTCCGCGACTTATCAAAACAATTCGTTGAACTACTACCCGTGCCCTCCGCCGCAACGAACATTGTTTCGCCCGCCGCTGATTAAACGAGCCGACGCCATTTTCGAGATTCGTCACGCGGTTACCTCGATAAGACCGTAATACTATAGTTTTCTTGATACATCGTAATGAGGACGATAAGACAGTTAACATTGATATGTTTTGTACGAATATTTAATTTAGTTTCAGGAAATTATCTTAGGAGAATTATTTTTATCGAGTTACCATATAGAAGTAACTATAATTATTTCATTAAAGAAACATATCACATGAATTGATGTATCCTGGATATTGTTAAATTGATATTTTATCATCAACAGAAAAATATATTTTCTTATTTATATCTTTAATTTTATCGCATATGTTTAATTTCGTGTATTTTCGGCTGCAACATATACTTTAATGTAAAGCGATGTTAAATGTCGTCCAGATCTTTTATAACATATAGTTTATTAATTAAGTAATAATGACATTGAAGGATCGTCCAATCATTACTCTTGTTTCATAGGGTATTCTTCGTCGAACATCCAATTACTCCGCATTTTACGTTTACGAGACAGACGTTTCATCACGTATGCGTAAGTTGCCGATCGAAGTGTCATAAGCAGGCTCGTAATATTCGCTCGACAAGATATAATAATCTTTCGAAGCGAGGAGAGCACGATAATTTCGTCGTCCCAACCATCGTTCCTCATCCTCCGTTTACGGTTATATCCTTATTTCTCGCCACCCCATTTTTCCGAAGCTCCTTTGCATATTAACAATATCGCTCTTCGAAGAGACGGAGTGGTTTTAGGATAAAAAATTATGGAGACAACCCAGCCGCCCTCGAATTTCCTCCATCTTTCCCACTTCGTTTCTCTTTCCGTTCCCTGTTTCGTCTCCTCTCCTCTCGTCCTTCCTCGCCATCTTAGGTCTCTCTCTTTCTCCTTTTCTCTTTTTTTTTACGATACTGCCAATTACACGCCCGTTTAAATTCACTATCCGACCGAGGCGAATACCCTCGATATAAATTTTTATCGTTCGCCACGGGGTTCTGCTCTCTGTACTTCCTCTTTCTATTTTATGACACGCTTCATCCCCGCGTCAGTTCGTCTTTTCCTATTTCTATTCTTGTTTATGTTTGGTGGAAAATTCTTAAACGTAACTTTATATACTTTCTGTAAGTATTTGATTCCTCACACTCCATCCAGGTGCCGAAAATTTTCTTAGAGTAATTATTTAATTATATACGCTCAAATTTTCTTTAAAAAAACTATTGATGAAAATAATCAAATTATCGAAGTTGTCGACACCGTCAGTCGATTGAATTTAAAGTCGGTCTTTCGAAACTGAGGCATGCGCGCATGTTTGTCGCGTTTCTTTAATACAGTGTCAACCCTCCGCCCATCCCCCGAATGTTACCCGGCGAATGTAACAAAGTACTCGAAGAGGAAGGTTTTCGAGGGTGATATTACTCTGTAATAGATATTACGTTCTACCTGCTCGCATATTAGATTTTAATATAGAAGATACGAGAGAGCGGCGCTGAATACTTTTTCCTTTGTGAAAAATTCACGTCGGCTGCAACTTTTAATACGTAATACCGTCGGCAGGCGCGCCGCGTCGTTTGCGAGCGTATGCTAGACGAGCGCATACGTATGCTATCGAACGTAGGAGAGACGTAGGCGAGGTATACTTATGGAACTCTCGCGCTATCACTTCGCCGAGAGTGCCCGTCGCTCTTTTTTTGTATACCCCGACGAATTTAATTCAGCCACGTTATTTTCCGTCGGGAACCGTTTCTCGATTTAGATCGCAGGTCGTTACTGTATATTTTCATCGATGTTCCATTATTTTCAGCAATTGCATTAATTACTCTCGGCGTGTCATTTCATAAAAGTGCGATATGTGAGTTAACAAGTGTGGAAATAGACGGATAAGTATATATTTGAAGAACATTTTGTCAGAAATAGGTATATATGTATATCACACAGAATATAATTTAGTACATAGATTTTACCATGGAGAACTTTTTCAAAACTGGCATATTCTAAAAGAAGTATTACAGATTAAGAATGAAGCTTATAATACTCTACTTAATTTTCGTCTAAAATAGAAATTTTGTATAATAAAAATTTAAGCTGGTAACCAAATTTTGATATTTGTACGGTCTAAAACTTGATGCAAAATAAAAATCTTACAGTAAAATAAAAATCAATGATATCTTTAATAAATTGACATTTTAAAAAGTATATGTGTGATCCGCACGGCTATTTTGACTACTGAGATGTATCAGCGGGTTGACGGAATATGTTAGGACTTCTCTTTCGCCGTATATGCAAGTCAGTGGAAGTAGTCACGATGCGACGTGTCTCTGACGCGTTGAAGTTAAGTGGATGCGCCTTGACGAAGTCGATCTAATTAACTTCGAGGCCTCTCACCCTTCGGCCTAAATATCGCCTCCTGTCCTAAATGCGGATCAGTGAATTGCCAGAGACGCGGTTACGGCGGGAGAAAGGGCTGACGTCGCCGTGGAAGCTGGAGGCCAAAGCGCGGGGGTGCTACATAAGGGGTTGTTTTAACGAAACCAGCTTCTCCATCCACCCTCGTCGCAGCCTGCTTAAACGTAGACAGACGCGCGTGTGGATTTTACTGGCGCGTGTAAAGCGGTTGTCTGTTCGGTTTATTTGTAATCAACGCGATCGTGCCTCGACAAAAGCGAAATATAGCAACGCTAAATGTATCTGACGTTTCTGCGAGTTTATCCCAGCTCTATCTCTTCGGGAGTACATAAAAATGTATCAAAGTTAGTCTTACGTTGAATAAATATATTATTAATAATTACATGATTATTAAACCTCGAGCTGTAAATTTGATGAATGTGCGAAGGAAATTTTATAAAAGTTAATGAATATAATAACGATGAACTGCTACAGTTGACATAAAAATATATGTTATCTATTTTCTTTCCTATAAATTTCAAAGAATCATCTTTCTTGGATCAACTAGCTTTCGAGATATCACCAAATCTCTTTTTCGATTTGATGAAGGCGACATCAGGAGGCTTTTAGTATTTATGAAAGTGCAGATGCTCCACATTCTATTGAGGTTTCTCGAAGGGGAATGGTCGCGCTTGTCTTGTTCTCAATCGAATTCTGTTTTCTCGGCTACGGAATTCCTAAGACGCTCGACGTGCCCACTTCCAGGTTTACGATACGACAGACCCTCTTTTGAGAGAGAAATTCAGATTCTTCGCGTACCAAAATACGGAAGTACCAGAAATGCCCTAATCTACCTTGTATCTTATAAAATAATATAGATTTTGTGATGGTTTGATGTAATATAATTTTATCGTTTTATTCGTACAATTTGTAATACAAACAATAGTTGTGTAGCGTTTCACTGTAATAATGGCTAATCGTTATGGTATTTAGATTTGAAACTTTCACGATTGCTACAAAGAGGAATGTAAACTCGATAAGGGTTTCGCCACGTAATCACGCGTTATCCGTCGCGAATACCAACAGATTCCCAAGACGTTCGTACCCGTATCTCAGCTGACCCGTTTCCGATGACCAACCGCGATTCACAGGGAAATACAAATTCTTCCGGCCATCGGGCGAATTCCAGCGTACGGACTATTGAAAATACCACTTTGACGTGACTGCACGCTCGAAGACAATACCGCCAGCGGTAACGTTTCGAGTTTCGTTTTCGCCTGGCATTTAATGTAAAATAATGTAAATGCCGTATCGTCTTTCGCGGTGTGAGCGTAATGTTTTATCTCGCAAAGTGCGAATAGAAGTCTACGGATATCATCCTTCTTCCTGTAATTATTTGACAATGCACAAATAACACGCTTAAATAAAACAAGCTTTCTCTTTATTTATTCGTAACGCGAATACATTTGTATTGCACGCATTAATATAACGTGATACCACTGATGTATCTTTAATGAATACATTTTTTTCCATAATAGAGTCACATTGATTTCTCTGCTGTTGCGATTACGATATCTTTTCAAGTTATTATCGAGATCATCATTGGGAGTAATCAACTGCGAGATTTGATGAAATCAAGTCTTGTTTGGAATTGTACTTGGCGGAAAATCGGGAACGTTTCGCGAAGCTTGTGAATGCAGATGCTGACACACCCACGCCACTGAGCGACGCGATATCGCGAATTCGGATTCGACGGTAGTAAACCAGCACTAAATCTTGAACAATCAAACGTCCATTGTTTGCCTAGGTCTGTCAGTCGACGGAATACCGATTCAGCGATTACGCTGTGAGTATATCCGCAGACGCATCGACTGTACACACGCAACACCGACTTGTGTTCTTCGTATAATATATACGTGTATATATTTATGTAGATACGTACACAGGGTGCGCCGTTTGTACACAATATTGTATAAATTACATTTCCCGAGCACTAACATATTGACAGACACAATATTTATCACGGTAATAGTAAATAACAAATTTTGTTAACACATGAAGTATCCGCTACTTTGAAAAAAGTAATATTTATTAACGTTTAACATCTTCTCCCATACATTTCTAAAGAAATCATTGAGTGCTAATTAGATAAGTTATATATGATAGATTAGCTGGATAAGATAGAAAAGTACTGAACATAGCATATACACCTTGTATATCTACACATAGCTCGGCGTCGTTAAATCGCATTTCTCCATCGTCCCTGCTATCGTGCAAGTGTAGCGCGTGGCGCGATCACAATGGTGAATTTGACTGCTTTTGATTTGAAGGGAAACAATGGAGGCAGTCACTACTTACTTGCGCTGTTATTTCGCCGGCGCTGCCGGCTATAATATTCGTAGGTGATTGCATACGCTCGCGAGGACGAGGATGGGGCTCGTTGCACTTTTATCGCCGGCACGATCTGCCGGAATGGAGGTGCGAACATTCTGGTTAACAGACATGGGCTTTATATGCTCGTCAGAGATGAATTTGTTATTAACCGCCGACTGATTGTAACGCGAAGATCCAACGTTACCGCGATCAAACTGAACAGACGTCGATATGTTCGATTTTCCGCTCGTTAATCAGATTACGTTTATAGAATTTTATAATTTTGATATTGATTTTTTCCTATACATTACAGCCCTTTGTATGCACGAATTGAAATTCACAACTTGTTTAGCATGTCGCTGAAGTACCTATCATAATTTATGATACATTATTGATTGTTTATTATACGGGAGGTAGCCGTATTCGCCTCGCATCGTTGTTCTTAAGAGATCCCAGCCAAATCGGCTTTGCCGATCGCGACGGCCGCGGCGGAATCTACATCGCTCTTTGTGCCGGGCTCGGCGCCGACGCGTGACACAAGAACGAGAAAGAGCGCGGAGCAAGAGAGATGGGGTAGGAGTGGGAGGCCATTACGTAGACGTAATTCAAAAGCGGGAACGTATGCTTCATTTATTAAAGAGATTGCCTCGAAAGATTGCTGTTTCGCGCATGGCTACGTCTCCTGGCGCTGCCTTGCTTCCCTTCAGCCACGGTCGCTGGCTCCTACGCAGCCGTCATCATTATTGTGCCGGTGCCGCTGCAGCAGGCATTCGAATTACGGCGCGTTTATATTCAATTTGTTTCTAGAAATTACAATTTGTTGGGAATTGGCGCGGCAGACGACGCCAAGGAGCTGCGAGCTGCCCTCCTTTTCGCTCACCTTCGAGCCCTCGGCGATCGTTGCTCGCCTGGTTGAGTCATCTGTGCCATTCGATTCGACGGTTCGAAGATATATGTCAAACATAAAATTGATTTCAATAATACATAAGAGCTAATTGAATAAGAATTTTATAAGAATAATTGGAAATTTGATAATTAATAGCTTTAAGTGTATATGTATAATATTCTTCTATTAATTTTAATATAATTAGGTAATTAATTTATAAGTCAACGGTGTGTGCGAAATGATCAGTTTGGTTCGTAATTATGATTACAAGCATCTTTTATTAGCAATTACGATTAACTTAGCTTTTACAAGAGATCGTAATTTCTCAGACCTTTAAAATGACTTTAATTTATTTATATAAATAATTGCTTCGCGATATCAGGTATAAAATATAATTTTACCTATATATATATAGAGAGACACATTTCACTTTAATTATCTAGATTTAAGTAAATTGAGTAAAACAATGAAGTTAGATTTAATGTTTCTCTATTGCATATGAATCGTGTTTAAACGGCGCGACGCCAGTGTCATTCACTTATATTCTCACCTAGTCTAACTATAAGACGCGCGGCGGGAATAGGAAGGTTGATTCGAGGGTCGCCCATCGAAGAGAGAACACTCGGATGATATATGGAGACAATATGGTCTCATATTTCTGTCGCTGTCGCGGCAGGATTAAGCTTATACTCTTTCGCGACCGAATATCTTCGGCAGTTGTCGTATACTCTACTGTCAGCACCCCACAGAAATCTATCCGCGCCCTCCCACTCTCTGCGTTTGCACCCTCTGGTATTTTTGGCAGCGACGAAAAAAAAAAAGATAATGGCAAGTGATAAATAACGGTGCCAATTCGAGCCTATAATGTTTATTTCTATATACATATATAAATGGATTTTCCTATTATAGCTTTATTACAATTGAAGTGAAGCTCGAATTGTAATCATATAATTTTGTAAGTTAAGAGAGATAAATATGGGAGTGGAAAAATATTTTTTTCATTCTTCTGAACAAATGATTGATATCTAGGTTTTAGCTGTTTCCAAAAGAAATTTTCCTTATTCATTGCTGTTTGCGAGACTCATACGTGGCTATATGCAGATAATACAACATAGTGCGACAAAGACTCGTGGCAACGTTCTTTCCTTTGTTACGTTCTCTTATCGGGACAGAGAATATGAAGGAGAAACGCGAGAGAAGGCGAACGAAAAGAGATGGCTCTTTGTATCGATATACTGCAGCTACCCTCATTTCTCTCGTCTCTCTTTCTCTCCTTTAATGCCGCGGTATCTCGCAATCACGTCCTCGTCTGCTCCTCGTCAGCTGGTAGACGGCCATTAGTGGTAGGGTAAAAGCTATTGGAAGCTCGCGGGATCTTTGAAAGGGTGCAGATGACGATTTCGGTAGCACTGTGTCCGCGCACTTCGCTCACGAACCTTCCCCTCCATCTCTCATATCGCGATTGCATCCGCATATTTTTTATTCGCGGTATATATTTATATTCGCGTATTTTTAATCATATTTTCAATTTTATCACAACATTTTATTGGAATGTGCATTGCATATTAATATTTCTGTCTATAAAGAGCGCGATGTATGATTAAACTTTAATTATAATTCGTCTGAAGGGCTGTTTTGTAATTACATGTTTGGAACAAAAAAAAAGTAATTCATTCGTCCTATTTCTACTTGCAGGCGACCGGTTACTGTCACTACACAGATCGACGTTCGTCTACGTCATTAGGTGAGTAAGTACAACGGCGTAAATCACGTAACGTTGTTTTATTGCCGTACCGTCGATCGCGCCGATTAC
Organism: Temnothorax nylanderi; assembly: GCF_030848795.1. Classification (NCBI taxonomy): domain Eukaryota; kingdom Metazoa; phylum Arthropoda; class Insecta; order Hymenoptera; family Formicidae; genus Temnothorax; species Temnothorax nylanderi. Next base: position 1,021,785 of record NW_027249069.1, on the reverse strand, counting down.
GCAACGAGCTCGTAGCTAACTGGCGATGATGTATGCCTGATAATTGCCGATTTCAATCTACTGAAACAGCCTGCTAATAAATAATTTAATGCGCCGGGTTTTCGTGCATCGCTGATTCCGAGCGATGCACAGTCGGTCGGTCGGTCGGTCGGTTGCATGCCGTGCATTGATAGGTACAATGCGACGTGATTGTACCAATCATGCGATATTATAATCAATAATACACGCTATTAAACCCTAACTATGCACGACTGCTACCGCTACTAATACAGGCTATGCACCGCAGCGCCATTAAGGCTGCAACGGTTCTCATCCCGTCGCTCGAATTCGTCGCGAAGAAGTCCGTCGTCGGTATCGATGAGCAACGAAAACGGTGCCTCGAACGTTTAATCCGCGACGTGACGGCGCGACGCGAGACTCGTTGGAATGACGTAAAATTATCGTGACGCGAGGTCACGCAGTCAAATCGAAAATAAGACGGGACGGTGAGAGCCGCTGGGTAAGATCAAGTAAATAGAAACAGGCAGTGCCAGTCAGTGCTCGGCGGAACGCAGCATGAGACCTTTGAACGTCCGCACTGTCTTTGCGTTTCTGTGGATCGTAGAGCATAGAGGATCAACGAAACGCGCGCCGCGGCGATAAGCGTCACGTGCAACTGGATACCGAGTCAATCGATCACGGCGATATGCGTTTGATTAACGTATTATAAGAGGTCGGCCGTGCACGCAAGTTTCGCCGTGATATACCCTGCCGCAGGATAATGAGACAAATTTAAACTGTGGGACACTTAATCGGCAGACACTAATTATTTTTAATATGATTCGTACGTCTGGCAAACGGATGTTGCATTATAGATAAATTCGCGGGTAGACAGACTCGCGAGCGGCGTAACGTTTTTAATACCAGAGGAGCGTTTCTGGTCTGGCTCTCGGGCCGAGAAACGAAAACTCTCTTCAATTATTTGTCTTCCTCGCTTCCGCGCAACGAGAAGTTTTCCCAATGGCTCTCCAGGTTAATACTTCCGAGGGACTTAATACTCTTTGTACCTATTTATGACTGCGAGACGGAATCGCGGGCACGTAATCTTCCATTATAATTGACCTTTCCGCCGTTACTCGTTGTTCCGCGAGTAGGTGCGGGGTAGGGATAGGGAAAGGGGTCGTCCAAGACCTCGTCGTAGGCGAGGGGGTCGTCGCCGGGCGAGGAGCGGGAGAAGAGAAGTCAGTCGGAGAATCGCACCCTCCGTCTTCCCCGCGGGTGCACCGCGCACGCCGGGGTACGCGTCGGTCGGTATTTATTTTACAAAACGTTTCTTCCTCACTCTTCCGGCCGCGCCCGACTTAATTTACCACCCGAGGTATTAATTATAAAAAAGTCGTAACTAAATGCCCAGCAGGACGGAGTTACGCGCCCGCCGCGCCGGTCCGCGCGGACGCGGCTTTAATTTTCCTATTTGTCGGGGAAGTTAGCGTCTGAGCGAGCGCGGAAATCATTAGCGAAGTAAAAACCGGCTCCCACGCGACTTCACCAATACCAAAGCGACGGACGGCGGGGCGGCCACGGCCTCCCTGCCTCCCGCCTCGCTTATAAGGCGCGATGTCGTTACGCTTTACCTCGCGAAATTGAATTTGGGATTCTCCGCTCAATGCGGAGATAAAACCGCGTTACGTGCGCCGCTGGAAAGTCGCGCGCGAAGTGGGGCCGTCAATTAATATGCGCGACGACCAACTTCTTTCTGATACACTCTCTCTTTGTATCGCGGGGAAACACTTTGCGAAATAATGAAATAAAATATCAAGTCGCATACACTGTTGAGCGATCACGTCACGCAAATTAAAGATATTAATGATCTATAATTACAAGGGAGATCGTTTAATGTATACTCGTCGACTGTAAAGTACATGCTTTCGTTAACTGTGACGATACTGTATCTCTTAATGATACGTATGACTAATAATAACTGTAATCAAAATGAGAGACGTGTCGCTCCTCGTTCCTCGCTCCTCGTTGACGAATCTTCTCGAAGGCGGAATGGCGAAGGGGCCGAGAGAAGATTGGAAAGAGAGACGAAGATCCAAACGCGACAACGAGAGGCCGCGCGTCGCTCCTCGCTCCTCGTAAATAAATAATTAGAATCTCCCTTCAACGTCTCTGCAGTACGTTTCCTTTTTTTTTCTTCTTTCTTTACCCTCCTTACACGACTTCGCCTTCCCGGGCAGTGAATGGCAGTGATTGGCAGTTAATGACGATGCTTCACGGACTATCCTCCACACCTCCGATATCCACCGCTTTCCGCCAGAACGAGTGTCCCTCGTAATTTCTATCGAGACGGTCGTGATTTTATTCTAGAGGACATCGCTTCTCGAGACACGGCCAATTTCTCCCGGGACCGTCGACGAAAAATCCGTCGACGCTGTAGAATCGCGTTAGTCGGCAAAAAAATTGCATTCACGATTATTTATTTCGTTGATGAGCCACTTACGTATTTTTGTTCTATATCCTATAATCCGCTCACTTTTTACGAGTATCTAACGAATGCATTTTATGTCGAGAAATAGCTAAATGTATGTGTTTTGCAATTTTGATTAGTAATGGATGGAATGTTAAAATTTCTATCAGATACATTTATCGATTATTCATTTAGCATTTTATACTATTATGAATATAACTATTATGTATGACACTAATTACATTCTAATTCGTGAAAGTCTTATCCCATATACAGAGAAAAATATAATAGAAATTATAAATTTCATATTTAACATTGTAAAATAGCTTGGCTCTTATTCTGTGTTTCGAATATGCCAATACAAATTCAAATATATCAATTTCGACCCCTTGGAGGACCTAAGTTTCCCGTTTTGTCATCAGTAACGCGGCAATTGTACAGCTTCTCGTGGTAGGCGACCATAGATACTCGCAGCCCGTCGTAACAGCGGCACTCCTCGACCACTCGGGGAATAAAGTACAACAATACAAATCGTGAATTGTGTTCGGCAGGCCGTCGGGGGCCGTCGACGAACAGCGGCAGCCTATTTACTCGGATAACGATGCTCCGGTTCACGTCGAATTGGCCCTCCCTGGTCTCCGCGCGCGCGTCTCCGCTCCGTCCTACTCGCCGCTCGCTCCTTCTCGCACCGATCCTGTCCTCCTCTCTTGGCTCTCTCTCTGTCCGCCCTCGCGACCCCATTGTTCCACCATAAAAATGTCAGTTTCGCGAATCTATAGTCAGTCGTTCACAAAGAGGACAATGAAGGATGTATGGAAATAGCCAGATAGGCTGCCACCCGAGCCTCTACGCCGGGCACAGCCACTCGAATGCGCTTGTCGTGCACATTTAAACGACAGTAATGAACCATTGTTGAGAATTATCAGTCCTATGTCGCGGAGCTCGCTCGCTAATTATCAGCGGAGCGCTGTATGCGCCACGTCGTCGTCGGCGGGCCCAGTCATCGCGCTCGACTACTTTCTTGCTCCTCCTGTCGCTCGCTCCCCCGGCATGCAATAAGACTTTTATTCGTGTCACGCGAGAACCGCTCTCTCGTGTAAAGTGCATCTGCCTCGCTTTTAGAGGCGAGGCTTTATTGCGGGCTGTACGCGGCAGGAATTGAAGTGGGCGCGTGAGGGGTAGAGAGAGAAAGACAGACAGAGAGAAAGAGAGAGAGAGAGAGAGAGAGAGAGAGGAGAGAGAGAGAGGGACAGAGAGAAGAGGCGGGCTTCGTCTACCAACGCTGATAATTAGACAGAAGATGTGGTGAGAGGCGGTAGATCGTGTAAATGCCTTGTTGATAGTCGTTCGTTAATCACGCGAATGTGCATTATTGTCGAGCGGAGTTATCTCTCCCCGACTCGGATTTTCCCAGTTGTAGGACGTTCGCGGGGGAATCGATTCCGGATAAAAGATGGAAACTTGTCGCGCAGCTGCCGAAGCGTTGGAGTTAACTTTAGCGATAAGAGAAAAATCCCAAAGTGCCTCGAGAGTCGAGCGTCTTTGATTTCACTTTAATTTAACTTTATCGGGAGTCGGTCAATAGTAATGTCCCTAATTGCTTGTCGGCAAATTCTGGCCGTCGCCAGAATTTTATTGAAATTCTTGCCAGACTTTCTTAATTCAACAATCCGATTTCCGCTTTCGCCTTCGCAAGTTAACGCGATATTTCAGTTGCGTCATTTCAATTGTTACGTGATCGGCGCTACAAATAAATTTTCTATAATTATATTATAGTCTTTTCTAATCACATTATTACTTGAATCTATAGAAGAAAGCAATAAATATTATTACGCGTAAATTAATTCTACGTTCCCAAGATTGCATACTAGATATTTCATATATACTGTTGATTTTTATCTAGAAGAAAATTCGTTACTCTTCCATAATTAATACCTTGACGTGGAAAGAGTACGGTCTAATCTGATAATAAAATCGGCTGCTGCTCTGCTTCCACGGCGTATAATTTCACAGCAGTTCGTAGGCGCGCTTAAGACTCACGCGTTCCTACTCTCCCTTCTCATGCAAACGATTTAATCGACCGATCGCCATTTCCAGAGAGGGTCCCTCGCGGTCCGATTCGAGTCGGCTCCTCTACCGTGAAGAGCAAAGAGGAAGCGCGGCGCGCAGCTTAGCGTAGGGTCGGCCGATCGGACGGATCTCCAACGGCCTTATCTTAATTATTCCGAAAAGTTAATTAGTTTTTTCCTCCCGCCTACCCCACGGAAACCCTTTGAACGTTTCCGCGTCTGACGTGGACCTTGCGTTCAAGGAGAATCTCGGAATGAGAACGACCGTCCAATCGCGCCGCCACCCGAGCGCACCGGCCGAGTAATTCGTTGGACGCTCCCTTTTGTGCCTTTAATTATTCTCTCGCCTGAAAGGCGAAAAGGAACACACACGTACGTGCACGCACACAGGTACGGCGCGTGCCGTACGTTCTCATATCATTTTTCGACGTATTATCCTCTCGCGTATTATCTGTCGTTTATTGATGCGCTCGCCAGATGGAATATTTTTGTACCACTTATATTAAATTTTTCTGAAGCGTATTTAATTCATTTAATTTTATTATTATTATTAATATAGAATATATAAACGCGTAAATTAATCTTTTTATTAACTATATCTGTATCACAATCCGTTTTATATAAACATTCATAATTACGATAGCCATATACATAATATAATTTGAATTACTGTCTACATTTTTTAAATATTCACGGATACAGCCACCTTTTATAAAAAAATATGGTCTCATATGAGAATTACATTTGTAAATTAAATTGATAGAAATATTCCACCGAGAAATTTTTCATTCGACTGATTTCTCGTGCAAAAAAGGTTCTCTCTCGTATTAGTTACTTCTATCTTTATGCGGTCATCGCGTTACATCGCGATCGTCATTAATTGGCATAATAAAACACTTTAATCAACGCAAACAGCTCAAACAAGACGATTTCGTCGCCCCCGTAAACCAACCGTTTCACCGTGCGTGCACACGACCGTCCGTAGGGAGTAAACAGGTGTCGGCGGACGGCCGTACACGCCGTTTACACGAGCGTCACCCCTTGCTCGCGTGGATGCAACACCGAGGGGTAGAAGCGAGAATCGGACCGAATGGGGTGTGAGGGAGAGAGCACCGCGTTTGACAGTGGCGAATTTTTTTTTGTCCCGCTGAAAGAAAGTGTAATTAAGCCGGAACAATGACGAATGTCAACGCGTGTCACCGTCCACACGCCTATTCGCGTATAACACGCGTTATACGTGTGCGCGATGCTTAGCATATTTGAGGCCTCTATGTCGCTATGCAAATGATTATACACGCCGGATTACAACCAAGATGATGATAAAAGAGATCATCTTTTTTATCACTGCTCGAAACGCATTGTCTCGTACAGTAAATGGGCGACGAGCACCCGATGCATTGTCAATTATGCAAATATTTTTCAAGATGCGATTTAAAGAATACATTTTTATTTGTTAGATTTAGTAGTCTAATCTTCATTATAAGCTTAAATAAATTTATAATTGAAAAGTTATCAAATATAATTTTAATTGACTTAATGACATAATGACACTTGAAAATTATCGTATAAGTATTTAGGTATCAAGGATTTGCCAATGAAATAATTATCGAATAAATAATTTTGTAAATGATGAGTTGATTAATATTGTTATTGTAATATCACATAAGTATTGTCTAAAAAATGCTGTTTCCTATAGAGGGTCCACAATGTCTGTCTGACAACAGTCATATAATGAGAATGCTGCGAAGATTTCCGATATCTATGTAGTATATGTATACGTGAATGATAAGTGCAGCAGTGGTTAGTGCAGCATATGGCGCGCAATGCGAGCAAGGGAGCCAAGCATGATTACAGTCACGTAGCTAAAGTCAAAAAGCATTTCACGTTATCGCGACGAGGATTCTTCCCCGGACACAACAAAGAGCGTTTTTAGAATATTGATATCGAACTTGCGAGAGTGCTCGTGGAAGAAATAAAGATATTTGGGCTGTATAGAGCTCGTACTGTATTTCGACATATGCAGTATCTGATAATTATCATTACATTATTGAAATATTATGTGCGCATAATAAAGAGAGAAATATTATGTTCTTCAACTAGCGGTCTTTTGCTTCTTATTACTTTTTTAAACTAAAAAAAAAATGAAACAAGCAGGAAAGAAAAAATGGAGAAATGAGATTAATGTTTTTTAGGTCGCACGTCTCACGTAGCAGTAAATAATCTTCTATTAGTGATAAACTTCTATCGACGCGTTGCAGCGGCATTTCGTTACCAGCGCGAAGTGTCTGCGTGCAACGTGGCATATTACGTGACGCGAGCTACCTTTTCGCCTTGATGCGACAAAGGGCGTTTTTAGGATATTGGTATCGAAGCCACCGAAACAGAAAGCGAGAACGCGCGTCACAGTCACATCGGGCGAGAGCGGGCTTTTCGCGCGTACGCGCACAACTCGGCGACGATGTGAGCTTTCGCGTTCTCTTTTTTTCCGCCGTTTCTCATTTTTTCTCCACTCCTCCCTTTCGGCCACGGTCGCGTCGCGCGTCGTCTGCATGCTCGCTCTTTTCGTGGAGCGACGCACTCGCAAAAGGTTCGACTCTTGCCAATCGCGAAAATCGCTGGTGCTCCCGGCCTCTTTTAACGCCCCACATCGGCGCGAATGCCTCTGGAGAGTGCTTTCGTGGGTCGGCTACGTCGAATAACGCCGCCAGGGAGATACGCAAATGAGTGACGCGAGCAGAGAACGCTGAATGCGAGCTGCGAGCGGATCGCTCGGAAACGTTTGTAATATCAATTAATCTTTCTCTAACACGTCGCCATTCCGGCTTCTGGAAGTCTCATCGAGCGAGGGAATCATGTTTTAATGCATGATTGCATTTGTATGCATAGATTTCAACTTTTCCATACGTAGATCCAGTAGATCTTCGATAGAGTTTCTGTCTCTTTATATGTATATCTCGCTTGTATATAGAATTATTAGTTGTATAATAATTTAGCTTCAACTCGATTTGCCTTCCGACCGTTCATTGTTCTCTTTATATGTATATAGCCGTACCGTACAGTCGAAATAAGGGAAAGCGCTTCATTCAAATCGACGCCGTACACAATGATTTAATTAATTGACGTCATCAGCGACAGAAGGTTCAATTTGTAGAACAATCGCGGGCGTCATGAGCGAACAATAACGGCGCCGGCAGACGGACGATCGCGACGCCGTTCATATCTCCATTACTTAAAATAAATCAATATTTTCAATATCCCTAAATGGAGGTCTCCTTTATACGCGTCTTTCTGCTCTGTCGTCGCGCTATGCCCGCGGCGCGGCGCGGCGTGGCACTCTCTATCTGTCTCCGTTTTACGCTCCTCGCTCGCCTCTTTTCCCCTCCTTTCTTCTCTCCCATAATGGCGAGCGTGCATATCATTGTCGATGGGGAGAACGGGAACCGTGAAAACGCCGAATATGCGGTCTGACAATAAAAGATGTTAGCGACGGAACCTGAGCACCCCCTCGCTCTTCGAAGATCGCTCGGCGGTAACCCCCAAAATTCGAATGCGGCCGGGCAATTTCGCAAATGGGGATTGCCGATACATCCGAAGTGAGAGCGTCGTAAATAATCCGTGGGGTGATCCGTTCCGAAAGTCAAGCCTATTGTCAACTATCGATTGCAACACAATGTATGCGCGCGACGCTCTGCGCATCATTTTGACAGCGATAACAGTACATTTTAATTTTAATATTTAAATATATATACGTTTTACATTTATTATATTTGTTTTTGTACAGCACATAAAAATGTATCGCGTTAATATTAAATGAAGAAATTAAAATTATCGAGCAGATGAATCTGAGTAGATATTTAAATTGAAAAGTTAGAGGAGCTCCTAAATCCAATTCTTAATATCTGTGGAAAGAACTACTACAATTTAAGACATTCTTCACGCAGCATTATGAGCAGCAGAAATTTCCTTCCTACTCGAAATTCACAACAATCAGTGTGGACGTGCAATTACGTTGTTCGGCTGGCTGTACGAAAAATCGAGCCCGGCGAATTAATAACGCGAGATTTAATAAAAACGCGGCCCTAATATCAAAGCATTGCGGTATAATTGAGTCGAGAGTTTTTACCCCGGGAGCACAAATTACCCGCTAAACTCGCGTCAAACGTCTTGGCGCGCCCCGGTAGCGCCGGCTCTCGCTTTTAGCAGTCGCTGCGGCGCGCGAGAAGTCGTTGACGAGCAGCGGAGTGGCCGTGGTGGAAAGAGCGCGAGCGGCGAGGGTAGGGAAATTAAAGGCAATGACAAATTCACGTCGTGCAGATAATTGGAATAAATAAAGGAATAATAGAGAGAAAGAGAAAGAGAGAGAGAGAGAGAGAGAGGGGAAGAGGTATGAGGGGGAAAAAGTGGGTGGCTGGCCTCGGGGTGGACGATGGCGGCGGGAGAGAGGGAGGAGGAGCGGGTACAACCCCTTGACATCTGTAATTAAATGAAAACAAAAAGAAAGTAATCGTACGCTCTCGAGGGTCGAGTCAAGGCAGTGAAATGAGAGAATCTGATAGGGAAGCGAGACAATGCCCTCTTGCCAGCCTGAGAATGAAATGTCACCGACCGGATACGGACCAGCGATTCGTCTGGATCGCCGTTCTTCCGCACCGTCTTTATATACCGGCGTTTTCTCTCGTTCGCGGCGTAAGTAAGTGATCTTTATCGTTTTCGAATAGAGAGAGCAACGCACCGTTATTCTATTTTTTCTTTCGAGAAAATTTTTTATAGATTACTTAAAAAATAAAAAAAAAGGTACATTAGATACATCAGCTCGAAGTATTATTGAAGAATAATAATCCGAATCCAATTTTCGTCTGTTTCGTGTTGGTATCGACTGTCGATTTCAAATGATGCCGGAATGCTGTTCTATTTTTTTTCTTTGTCATCAGTACATCAGGGAAAAAGAGATTGCAGTCTCGCGTATCCATTCTACTCAATCCGTCGCTTTAGAGCGCAGAGACCACACGGTGGTCGACGTGCTACTGACAGTGAAGTATCGCTTCGAAATCGTCTTGGGCACCCTCGGTCTTAATACGCGGGGTTGTGTCCCTGCGCGCCGACATCGGGAAGCGTTACTGAAGACATTACAAAACGATCTCTGGGCGGTATCGACGTCCGACGCCGAGCAATATGCCATCAAATCCCCGTAACCATCAATATCTTTTCGTTCTCGACGGAGAAAATCGTGCGGCTCGATTTCCACTCTTCTCGCAGCCCTTCCCGCCGCCCTCCGCTCACCCCTTCGAAGCACTGAAATGTTTTACATTGCAAAATCAATGCCGATATCACCCTCTGTTCAGTCCCCTTTCTACTGCGCGTAGGACATTCTCCTACAGCCTCTTCCGGTAAATCGCACGATTATTGAAAATGCATTTTGATATTTCTATCGCGGGGAGCGAGAACGAGACACGCGCTCAGTACAACGTTCATGTATCATTGTGTAATCTTCCGCGAAGTGATTTTGCATTTTTGCATCCCATATTAAGAATTAAAACTGTGGTAAAATGCATGTTGAATATAGACTTTATACAAAACCAAATCGGTATTCAGTTATGGATAGTTCAGTGTGAAAAATGTCATTATTAACTTGTCACATATCAAGTAATCTCGTAACTTTAAGTTATTCTGAAAATTTGGTTGCAATAAATACATTTGACTATACTAATTACATTTGATTATAACCATAGTGTTTAGTCACAAATGCATTTACGTACGAACGAACGAGCCGAAGAAAACTGAACGTATTGCTTGATGAATCCAAGGAAGTCTCAAAGAAAACACGAGATCTTTTTTTTTTACTGGAACCTCCGATAAAGAAACGAGAATAATTCGAACGGCGGGTAGAGATAGATACATTATGCACCGTCCAATCTCGCGGGTGATTTCCCTCCAATCGGAAGAGGGCAATCAGCCCTGTTTAAATACTCAACGGTGAGCTCGAGAGCGCCAATAAAAACTCACTTCGCGGATTGGGTAATAAAGCTCCAATCAACGGCTTAATTATTCGATTACGGCCGAGGGCAGGCAGGTGGAACGGTGGGCAGATCGGCGGCGAAAAGAACCGACGGGACGAGATTCGCATCGCCGGAATTTCCGGGCTTATGGAATCGAAGATAATTAGAAATAAATAGTAACGAATCAGTTTCGGTCTCCCTCCTAGATGGGTAACTGGGTCTTATTGCTTTAATTAAAACGAGGGATGGAACGGGCTGACTTCTCTCCGCGCATAAGACTCCACGATGGAAGTCTTACCTCGGCGCGCGCGCCCGTCCATTTCCGTTTCTTCTGCTTCTACTTCTTCTGATAGGATTGAGAGGTACTTCGAGCGTAAATTGGAAACTACGGCGGCAACGGACCGAGGCGAGTCCCCTCTTGATTGAGACAAAGTAACGTTAGTTCCTATTTATTAGTTCGCTGTTTTGTTTCGTGAGCTGTATCGGCGTTTCGTCGGTCATCTCTATTAAATCCTCGAGGAATGGATTTGAATTTTTAAGAATCGTAAATTTATAATAATTTGCACAAAGGCATTACCTATGTAGGCACTTGGATAAAGTTTACAGTCAATTCCAATGTTAATTATAATATTGACGATTATTAAAAACTGTTCCTTATATGAATAATATAATAATGTTAATGATAAAAATATATTAATAATATAATAACGTTAATGATAAAAATTATTCCATCGGTAATAATAGAGCAAGATTATTGTTGTTTGCTTTAATACAGATTAATTCCAGATTACATTGGTTATATTAAAACCATGCTTGATATTTAAAAATTAAAAAAGAAGATATATGATTAAAACATGTTTTAATCACGTGAATTTATATTCTTTTTTTTTGTGCGCGATGGAACGTTGATTCCTAATGCGACGTCCGCGCAGATAAATGTACGCCGACGAAAACGAGAAATCATTTGGTTCTCGTGATATTAACACGGGATTTAATGACCGGAGATATCCGACGAGACGGAAAGCGTGGAATATTATCGCGACACGACCGGGAAGACGAATCGCTCTTCGCTGAAACTTTATTAAATCCACGTTCGGCGAGCATGAGCACGATCGCTCGAAGCAGAGCGTTAATACATTCGACAATTTTTATGCTCGTGCTCGCCTGTAGGGGGGAGGACATATTGGCGGCTTTAATGCGACATAAAATTTCACAGCCATGTCGAGCTCGAGCAATATGTATCGGCGCCGCCTATAAATTGAAATACATATTTAATGTACGATAATCACACATCCGCTTATGGTTTCTTCAATGAATATCTTTCTGATATATCCTTTTAATAATATTTTACGTCGAACAAATAATCGCGAAATAACAATAAGCTGCCACATGAGAGAAACAACAATGAGATTTATTTAGATTCACGGGAAGAAACTTAAATTTTCTATTGCAAATAATAAGGAGAAATATCGAAGAGGTAAAAACTGGTCTCCCGTTTTGCAATAATCTAAATTTAACCGAGTGAAACTGATTTTTAATGAAAACTGTAAAACTAGATTTTTATTGCAGTCTACGTGCAGCGCGTCTGAGTGCAAAATATGCGGCCGTGCGTTTTTATCTTGACTGATTCGTTAGCGACAACGTTGAATTTTGCACGTCGCGCACATACATATATGATGACTGAAAGCAACGTCGCAAGGTGAACCAGTCGATGCCAAAAGCTACCCTTCGCGGGGCGCACGATGAAAAGGAAAAAAAGCGCCTAACTCCGTCCACCTCGAGGGATCGAATCGTAGCGGGTCCGGAGCGGAGCCAGCCGCCGCACTCTCCGTTTTATGCTTCGTTCCGTGTTTTTATTTACACCGCATTATTTACTTTCCGTATATCCCGCGAACGAACGCCCGGTATAAAGCGGTTAGAGGAGCCGCAGATATAAGCACACAAGCCGGTTCATTAGAGACATTTGAGCTTCTCGCGAGGAGAGCGGGTGGGGTCTGGGGGTGGTGGCGGCGGCTCTCTCCGGGGTGGTTCAGGGCTGTGAGAGAGAAACGCGGGGTGGCTTCGGGGGGTCGGGACGGAGACGGGGGTGCCGCCTCGCGAGGGTAGTCGGGCGGAGACAGACAAAATCAACAACGAGTAACGGGAACTCCGCGATATTAATCCACTCGTCGAGTTTTCAAACTTCCTACAAAGGCACCGCACCACGTCACCCGCCCTGCCCACCTACGCCGCCCATCCCGTAGCTATTTCCGCGCAACTGCATATTTGTAATGAAACCATAATCAATATTTTATTAGCGCTGGAGCGCGAGAGTGCACGATACGGAATCTAATCTAAGGCGGAGTCTTCTTGCGGAAGTGGTATCGTGGACTTTTGGGAAAAGGATCCACTCATTTCGTATATTTAAGTATTACTTAAATATGACACGTTACTGCTTATAGACATTACGACTGACTTGATATACGTGACGTAAGTTAGTCTGTGTAACGGACTTTGTAGTTTCCTTTGATTGTAGTTCGAGATTGTGCTTTTATCAAATTTATCGCAGTAAAACGTACCCAATAATACTTTATAGTATAATTCTAGTTATTATTGAGTCAGCTCCAACCCGAATGCTTCGCTCTGCATTTCATTGCATTATTATTAATCTGTGAAACGTGATGTTCACTCAAGGAATTTTCTCTAATTAATTAAAAGGATTGCTCATTGTTTCATTACAAATATTGTTTCTACAAATATGTCTGAAATCTATTTTACTGTAATGTTAGTTGTCAGTCGTAACGATGAATAACAGTGGTAATATTATTGTGTGGAATATTTTATAATTTAAAAAAGATTTAATTAAAAATTGACTTGTTATTGAAACTGATACAGTACAAAACATTTCGTATGTGTATAGCGAGTAATTAATAATGCTCGTGCCGATTTATTCTTCGCAATGACTCAAATCGGTCGAACTGCATTATTGTTTTCGAGGAAAAAAAGATAGACGATGTTGCAAGACGGATTCTGTGGCGAGTAGGAGCAATCAATGCTGACGCTATGCGTCGACGGCGTAGGTGAATCGTTAAGCTGTTAAAAGTGTCACTGACTTATGACGATTAGTCACCGGAGCCAATTGACCCGATATGATAGCCCGAGGTATTCTTGTACACGATGGCCCGGTGTCAATTGCGGCACGCGCCAACAATCCATATGCGGACTTCGTGATCCGCTTACGAACGGCCGCGAATTACGTCACCGTCGAATGTGGTTTAATTATCGAGGACGCACGGCCGATCGTAAAGCGTTGTATTTTTAGCCACGATATTATTGGCACGGATCTTCTCCTTATTACGAACGTTACGGACAATAAGGAATGCAAAGTGGCGACCGACCTCTCGTAGGAGGCGACAGAAAAAGACACAGATGCTTTAAATATAGATCACATCCCAGTAACAGCAATTTGCATAGCGTTGACAAATGATTCGAGGGTAATATTAATTTATTGTGTAATTTATATAATCATCACTTCTCGCTCGGATAGTCATTCAGACAATTCCGTTTTTGATAATGGCTCCCGCGATTGTATGTGCAACAAATCGTAGTTAATTAGAGAATTATTTTAACGGCTGCTTGTTTTTGGCGTAAGTTGATAAAGAAATTAACTAATTATACTGGGGTATTATTCGCGTAAAATTTTTTTCGTTGCAAGGAACTGCACATACTAATCATATGAGCGCATACCGCCTTAAAAAAGTCATATTACATATTCGCTCTTCGTATAATTAATTGTGTGCTTGCACGAGATGAAAATTATCATTAACGTAATGTTACTCTTACCAACGGAGAAAAAGGGAGAAAACATTCTGTCGCGTTCGGCGAGGTTTACCGAGGGAAACCGACGAAAAGGTAGGAGGGATGGAAAGAGGGGGACCGAGAGGCATGATTCTCGAATCGAATGCATTAAGATAATTAATTATAAAATCCACGAGAAACGCAGCGGCCGAGAACAGCGGCGCCGGCCAGAGCGCCGCGATGCAAAAATATGGACGCACATCGAGTAGAGTTTCTATTCGTCGCTCCGTCCCCCTTCACCCCGTCGCTGCTTTCATTTACTCAGTTAGCCTCGTTTCAAGAGATACAAATTAGAACGAGAAAATGCAGATTTCAAAATACTTACCGGGGTAAATCGCTCGTGAATTGAGGTAGAATAATACGGGGAAGGTGTCCCGAAAATACCTTGCGACCGCATTATAGGACCCGAATGTGCACGTGGAAATTAACGTTAATTAGTTGCGGCTTGATGACAGAGCCTTTACAGCGTGCGCCGCTATCTGAAAGATTAATGAACGTAGGACGCCCGACTTGTTGTGGAAAAATTACTTTCAGTTATATTCCTCTCGTGACTCAACATGATTGAATCAGAGACAGAAATAGCGATGATCATCGGATTGCCAATTGTATTGGCGGATGTTCATTTAGCCCCGAGTGTCACAGACCGAAGTGTGGTCCGTATTAATAATTTCACACTTTATAGCTGCCATCGCGTAACCAATCAATCAATTTAAACGTTCCGAACGATAAGGAAGAGGAATTTTCTCTTAATTGTAATATTAATTGTTATATATTTAATATATTAGCATAAATAAGTCTTTTAAAGTTATAATGTCTTTTAAAGTGTACATAAATTGTAAATTTATGTATGCAATTTGTACTCGGAGAAATGTTGTGTCTATAATAATATATTTACGATCGAAACGATGCTTCATTCGCGAAAGGCTGTCATTGATTACTTCGGGGCGGAACGTTAATGTTAATCTGAAGGAAATGAACGCGAATGACCTGCAGTTCGTTGCCGGATCGAAAGTCGTCGTCATAGCTCTCGCAGACTCCTTAAGATCCGTTCGCTCGTAAATTTCTCCTCGTTTGCCAAAGGGTTAATGCGTCTGACTGTATCCCAGGAGGAAATCTTGAAATGCAATATTCTACAATATTCACTGACGAGGGAACGAAGGTCGGAGGAGCGGTGGGAGCGGCGGAAAAGACGACGGATGGCGAAAAGGGGGGGACAAGGAGAAGAGGAGTGAGAAAGGGAGAGACTTGGACTTTTACCACGGCTCAATATTGGTACTCCGACAGCGTCTTCCTTCGCTCACTTCCTCTCAATCTTCTTCCCCGTGTTCGTTCCCCGTCTCGCGCCCTCGCACTATTTCTCCCACTCCCTCGGAGGAAGTTACTTGACAACTGTTATTTGCATTTCTATCCTATTGAAGAAAATATCTAATAAAGTTTCGCGAGCGGCGCCATCTTGAGGGAGACCAGCTTCTCTTCGCCCTCCCCCTGTCGTTCCCGGCCAACCCATCAGAATCTGTACTCCAAGTCATATTCTGCGAAGCAATGTCTCGAAAGTACTCCCGTAAGTTCGAATAGTTCGATGGACGTGGTTGCGAACAATGTCACAATGAATAAGATTTGGTCTGAACATATTTCTATATTTCTATATTCTGGCGGAACTTTATTTCAGGTGCTGATCCATCTTTGTTTTTGTCATGCCATTGCTTATTTACTTACTTCCTAGAAAATTAAATCTCACGAAGTAATCGCACATAAATATATACATAAATCTTATGTAATATGTATGTACATACGTGATATTGGCGAGATAGTGAATAGAAATTCACTATCGAATGTCAACAGTTTAGAGATGACGATTTGATCCGAACTGGAATCTTTTCGCGAACGGCATATTGAAGAACTTCGCGTCGTCACATGGATGATTACGGGTATTTCGCTCCCCGCGATAAGTCGTAAATCCGCGGTACGAGTGCTCGTAAAAGGAATCCGAAGTGCGATCCTTACCCTGAATCCCCGCGTAATCACGAACCCTTTAACCGCGGGTAAGCTCATCGCTTCGTCAATTCAGTGGCAAGTATTTGCGTTGCCTATCGTATAGGACATATAGGTAAATTGCGAATTTGTCTTTGAAGACTATGCAAAGTCGAAGAAATATCGATTAGGGTGATTAGGCTAATGAAAAATGTATATCTTATTATTAAGTTTTATTTTCAATCAAATTTTGGAATTAAATTTATTTAAGAATAACTATACTTTTATTGTTAAAGCAATTCTTGAAAAAAATTGTGAAACGACGAGCAAAATATTATTTCTAACAATCAAACTCATCAGCCATGATGATGACTTTCCATTAATTTTTTAAAAGATACAAACGTGATAATGTTCATGTTCGGCATCCGCGCAAGATGAAAAGTTAGCATTTCGAAATAAACGCACAGTACCTTTTCGATATTAGACAGATATTTTTCAAAATATAATGTTGTGGCCTAGTATATTTTCCATTGTGTGAATGTATTTTGATGTTTAATGAAAATCCAAAATTTTGACACAATGATGTTAAAAGTACAGAGTTAGATTAAATCATCGTTTTGAAAAATAAAATATATTTATCCCGCTAAATGACTAGCTTTATTAAGTTTGAACGTGGAAAACAAGTTCCGATTTTTTCATATTCTAAGCTTTTGTAGACGTGAAAATAAAAATTAATATAAAATGTAAAAATACGTATATTATTTTAAAAATGTATATCTTTTTTGGAGAATTTGAGAATGTTAAAGTATTATTATATTATTCACATACAACAAAGAAAAAATTGTATTTTTAATTTTCAAAGTTTTTTTTATGTAAGCATATGCATTTTTTCCAAAAATCCTTTGAATTTTATGCAAGCATGATATTCTTTTCAAAAATCTTGATACATAATATAATTACGCCGAGAGTTATATCGACTGTAGCTACAACTGACAACGTAATGAGATGGCTAGCAGACGACATCAGCGAGAGAGGTTTGTCGGTAGCACAATGCAGCGGCAACGTCTGATTCAGGCGATGTTATGAAATCAGTAAACAGCCGTCTTACGTGCACTTACGTCGAAACTCGTCAGTCACACGTGCATACGTGCGTGTGTATCGGTAGGTGCGTTAGATGTAGATTCCGCAGCGGGGTGGTAAGACACGTTTCTCCATGCGGTGGCATCGCAGGAGGAGGATCGCTCATTCAATACGGGCGTATTGTTCAGGTCTTATCGTAATATCTCATAATTAATATCTCCGCATTGTGGTATGGATGGATAGGCAGGATTCGCTGCCAGACCCAACTGATAGCGAAAGCATTTGTACTCGGCAGCTCTCCATCTCTCGGTCTCTCTCTCTCTCTCTCTCTCTTTCCCAGCTACCCTTGCACGTTCATCCACCTTCTGTCCTCGTCTTTGACGCGACGACCAAAGCTCGGCGTTCACTTCCACCAGGTCCCATGAAAATCTTGTTCTTAGACCGCCAGACGATCCCGAATATCGATAAGCCGTGGATCTTGAGCGGGATAACGGCGGAAGTCTTATAACGAATCAACGAGCGGGTCCCGTGCTCAGAGACGATTGTAATGGCCGCTCTGATGTATCGTCGGAATAAATTAACGACTACTAATTGCGATGATATTCCATTGGCCGCGCTTAATTCCTCGACAATCAAAATACAAACGAAACTTTTCATATTTGAAAAGAATACAGAGAATGCGACATTTCAAATGGAAATCTAATAGCAGTTGGAGTTCGGGCAAAGCATTTCAGCGTTCAGCTAATTATTTAGTACCGTGGTAGCTGAGCACTTACAACACCGTGTTCCGCCAGAATATGTCAAAGCCGCGCGCACGTTTGCCGCTGAGCTAATCAAAATACGTATACGACGGATAGATGTTCTGTGATTTGTCTGGTCCATTGAGACGCCGACCTTCCTTCCCTTGATCCTCAAGGAGTATTTCGCGTAGGACGTAGGGGGACACCGGCCAAGAAACGGCACTAAGGGGCTTTTGAGATCGCCGGACGACGACTCCTGGTGCTCGCGGTCAGAGGGGGAGAGGAGCTCGCTTGTCCAAATGTCGGAATAGACGATAAACAGACGGATAGAAGGCCGTCACAGACGACCGTATCCGCTTGTAAGCTCAATGCTTGGCAGAATTCCTAAGACGCCGCGAGTCCTTCAGCGCGGATATATTCGTATGTGCTCGGTGTAATTGAACGCATACACCACTGCCGGAGCATTCACACGTTGACGCTCCTTGATACGGTAAGCGCGATTGCGTTCGCGCATCTTTTCTTTCGAAACTCAATTTTATCGTAATATGAAATCGGATAGACAATCGTTGAAATCAACGGATTGATAACGATGATTAGAACAGACTTTTTGAACTTTTAGTACTGCCGATTTGTAAAAAGATAATTTTCATGTTTGTTTCTAACATCGTAATGTATACTTAATATAATTATAAATTACATATTGAGCAAAACAAGTATTGAGTACAGGTCAATCGTACCCTCGTTAATACGATTATAAACAAAGATTCAGCGTTAGGTGCGGAATTGCGCAAAATGCAAATCAGCCAGTATAAAATACTGCACACGTTGCAATAAACGGAAATAAAAAATTACAATTTAGCCGAAACGTTATTTAAAAAGTTATTTAATTCCAATGCACATTTTGCTGCGTTCTCGCCTCTGACTTGAATATTTAATTTCTCGCTGAAGAATTAGCGCGATGAGAAGTTGAGAGCAACTCTCGATATTCCCATTTCCTCAGTGGCCACGAGGAGAATAATGCAGGATGGATAAGTCGAAGGACCAAACCAAAACAAGCTGCGCAACAGTTAAGGCAGATCCTGTTTGAATATTGTTACCTTAACGAGGCGCAAGTATTTGCTTTAGAGATGTAATCCAGTGTACCGCTACCGGAATATGAACGGCTTGGCGAATTACAGCGGTGTTTCGATTCTAAATCGACGAAAAGCCTTCGTTAATTGGCTTGGAATTTGCATTCGTTGTTTGAACGTCAACGAGCTGTAAAATTGTACGTTAAAGTTACAAATGGTTAGTTCTGAAGCTATTTTCTCATATTTCTGATATGTAATGGTCAAATTGATAAACCTTTTCAAGACTTCATAATTTGTTATATTAATTTTACCATTCAGTAATCTCAACAGTATAATAGTAACATTTCTCTCAATTTTATTAAAAACAGTCAAGATTAATCAAAATATTGTTATAAAATTGAAAAAAGATAAAACATTTAAGTCTATATAGTCAATACTTATTCGAGTCTAAATTGTCCATAAGTTTCGTAATCTTGACAAAAAGGAAGAAAGACTTCGGCGTGTTTCACGTCAGATTGGTAAAATATCGAGTTTACCGGAAATGGCCACCACTAACAACAAGCGCGATGCGGGAGTCCGTGGCCGCGCGATTCGACTATCTTTCACGGGGCGAAAGGGGTAGAGAGAAGAGGTAGGTTTTCGGGGTACGGGCCGAGGCGAGGAATACGAGAGAAAGGACGATGGAGTTGGGGGTGGCTGGGAAGATAAGGCGAATCAAACCGTAAATAACCGCGGAACGGCGGAAAGGAAAGGGAGCGAGAGGCACGGAGTGGCGTCGAGGGGGGTAGCGAAGGAAGGGCGAGGGTGAGGGGTACGACGCCTCGCCAGCTGCAAAACTCGCCGAGTTTTATAGTTGAATCGCATGACTCCGAATCTCCATACATTCCGCGCCTTCTCCCTTTTGCCGCTCACCCCTCCCCCTCTCGCCGCCGTCCCCCCTGTCTTTCTGTCTTTTTCTACCCTTCGCCCCTGCACTTTCCGCCTTTTTGCTCGAATCATCCCTACTCCCCCTTTTTTCGCTCCCCCCCTCTCTCTGGGTCATATCTATTTTTATATCGCCGTTCCTTTCGCCAAGCCGGCGGCTACCACTCCACCTGCAGATATCTCCACACCGGTAACACCGTGTGCGTATTATGCATATACGAGGCGCGCTGGATGGAACAGAAAGGGGCGATTAATTCCGTATTCCTAGATACTTTCTAACGTCCGCACGCCAGACTCATACCTCATGCCACCGTCGCGGCCTTCACGGTGTTTACGAGCGCCACTTTTCGAGAGGAAGTGGAAAAGAATTGGACGTACGTCCAATATATCTGTGCCGTAGCCTGGAATTATGGTGGCGCTGAATTGAGGTGGAATTTCTCGAAAAAAAACGCGATAGTGTGTTAGGCGGCAATCGAACGATACGAATAATAAAGCGAACTCGCCACTAATTAAAGTGAATGAGCAAAAATTGTTAATTAATTTTTGTTATTGTCCGAGAAAAACAAATAATTTTAAGTAATTTAGAATTTTCTGAAATTTCAAAAAAAATATACTTTGATAGTATATTTTATCATTGAAATCTTTTTCTTTTAAGTCATCTTTGGTTGCGAAATTATTAGCATTAATTAGTATATGTAAAGACGATCTTTCACGACGAAGTGCCATATTTTTATTCGCGGGACTACTTGGCGACTCGGACGTACTCTCTGCAATTTCACGGGGCGCGGAATCGCAGAAGAAGTTTTCTGTGACTCTATGCGTGTAGTATCATACTCGCACATACGTGTGTGTATGTATATGCCTGTGTGCGTATTATGCGACGAGGGTGCAGCCCAGGGTGGCAAGGTGGGCGAAGGTGGCCGTGGGCGGAAAGTGCACGAAGGAGGGTGGAATGCAGGCCGAAGTAGGTACTAATGCCGAAAGTTTTAACGAGTTTGAATGATCGCGGTCGATGTAACCGCAACAATAATAGCAATAGTAATAATCATGCCACTGCTCCGAGGCGGTACCAACTTATCGCGCTGCTCGGTATAAAAGCCTCGCTTGTGTGCGCTTTTGTGTATCTCTCCGAGCGTTCTGGGAAGAACGAAAGGAACGGGGACCGCTTATCAAATTCGTGCTTCGCCGTCAGTAATAGATATGACAATAGAAATTAATGTTGTAAGACTAGTATTATTTTTATTACTATTTTTTCGTAAATATATATTTTTAATATCTGAGAATATGATGGCAAGCGCACGTTTAATATTTCGTTTATATTTTTAAATAATGTATTTAATTAAAACTTATGTTATTGCGGTGGAATAAAAATGTCGGATTTGCTAACGACGGATACGGAAGACTAGATAAGTGCGCATTGGGCAATTAATCTCACGGCGACAGTGCGCCGTTCAGCTTCGTCCGCAACCTCCATCTTCGACGAAGGATTCAAGGGACGACTTTTCTTCGCGTCAGCCAATGACCGATCGCGCAAGTCGCGCCAAATGGAATCCTCTTCGTCTTCGTCGGCACTTTCTTCGGGCCCGGGCAGCGGGATCTGTAACACACGTACGCACCACATACACAGGTATAGACAGGTATCCTGAAAGAACGACCGACTGCTGAGCGGCGGCGCGGAGGCGGGGGACGCGGCAGAAGGTGCCCGCCTCGGCGAGGGCCGACTAAAGGGTGTATGATTGATCGCGCCATGGCATGCCAGATAATGCAATTTTATTTCATTTGATTCCGCGGGGGTAATTGCTATTTTGGCGGGTCTGCCGCGCCGAACGGCCGACGGAGTGATGTATTGGCGTGGCTCTTTCTTCCTCTGCCCACCCCCTCCCTGACTTGCCTCCTCTCTCCCACCGTCTCGCGATATATATTAACTCCAGTCAGGATTATTGCTTCGAGGGTGGAAAAGAGCGGATCGATCACGTGCGAAAGAAGGTGGAGAATCGTCGGCTCGCCGGCTTCCGCCGTCAAAGACCGCGCGGGGTGATAAATTTCGCGTCTTCCTGCCATCTTGTTTTGGAAAGGAGCCTAATCGGCCGTACGATTGATTTAGATCGCCCGATTTACCTCGCTTCGCACCGGCCTCGTGTAATGCTCCATGCGAAATTGGAGAATCGTGATGATTGCGTTATGGCAAACCATGTCTGAATAGAACTTGTTCCGCATATACGCCCTCTCTCGTTTTAATAATAGATTTTACTGAGAATATTGCAATATTTTAAATTAATTTAAATTTCCACGTCAATGAATGCCGCAAAATTTTTATCGAAGCTCACGATTTGTATAGTCCCTCAACTCATAGTAAAAAAAAAGTCAAGCATTGTATATTAATTCGAATTTACTGCGTTTAGCCCAAAAGAGTTATGGCTGAATGAAGGAGTGCGTTAAATACACGCATTTGCGGAAGTTTGTTGCTAATCGCATGAACAAAGCGTCATCTTCAAAATCCTGAGCGCTCTACGCGACGATGTAACCGAAGCTTACGTCGCAATAAATTCAAAATAATATCCAAAGGCAACGCTACGTGGAATAGTACGCGGCGGCAACTCAGCGACGTGTTTCTATTTGACGTCGCGGTGCCGCGGGTGCATGGCGTCGCCGCGCAGTTGGTTAGCGTTAATTGTAATGCTTTTTGGTCCATACGCGATTACACGATGAAATAATCCCTCATTTATGAGTTAAGTGGTCTGTGGAACTCAACGGCGCTTCTGATGAAATGCTCACGGCGAGTGCACCGCTGGTTCTGAGGAGGATCGTTGAGGAAAGAGAAGAAGAGAGATAGAGAGAGAGGGGGGAAAGGCAGAAATACACGCCGGAGAGAGGACGTGAGAGTGAGAGGAGAAAAGGGTGGCCGGCGGGCGGATGGAGGTCAGGGGGTAGGTAACTGCGCCACCAACCACGCGACCCTACGGCGATATGGTCCTTTGCTCGCATTATAATTATGTTCCGCCGTCCGTAAAATTGCAAATAATTAAGATTTGGTCGATGTGAGAGCGCGAAACGTAATAATGTCGTGCGGGTTGTTTCGCTGCGCTTCGCGGCTGCGGAGGGAGAACGATTGTGAGTTACCGAGGTCTTTCTTGCTCATTCAGACGTAATAAACATTTGCTTGAACAGCAATATTTGACTATCGGGAAACAACGAAAATGAGGGAGCTTTTTATCAAAGTAGTTTTTATTAGGCTAGCAAGAGTCATCTTCTTTTAATTTTATACAGTTAATTAAATCGCGCATCTAAATTTCGCTGATGACTCGAAGCGATCTCTCGACAACACTCGCAACACAATGATATATCGGTAATTAGGACGCAAAGTTAATAGGCGAAATTACTCGCTCGAGTCAAAGCCAGCGCGGTGATCTCGCATCACCGAGCAGAAATTACAAACCCTCACCGCGTTCGCGTTGCCGGTCTGCTTCTTGGTTGTCGGTATAACCACTGCGACAAAGACCGCTATTACCCAGCAATTTGGGATCATCCGCGAGAGACATCAGAAGAACCAAAAATATACTTAGTTATCGTATACAAATAAATCCGCCCTCGTTCTCGAGGCCATTTTGGGGAGGTACGCACAAATCCGTGCACTCTTGCGTGAAAAAGGGTGGAACGAGAAACAAGCTTGGTGCATTGGGAAAGAAAGGGGTTTCGAGTTTACATTTTGAGTTTACATTTCAAAGCATACTTGTAATTGTTAAATGGCGGAGATAATTTTTAGACCACGCAAAAAGCATATGAGTTATGTACTCTCGTGATGATAATTTAATCGATCGTTGGCGAAATAATTTCTTTTATGCTAGAAAGTATTTAAGTACGTGTTATACTCATTATATTGTTGTATAATTATATATACGGTAGCATTACCACACGAAAAAATTTGAATACTTTGTGCCAACAAATAATTATTTCGTGAACGCAAAGGCTGCTATGCGAGCTTGCTTCAAAGTGATAAGAACCGAATTAAAGTTACATACAAATTAGCCCGATAATGCGCACGTGAAGCAACGCGTTCTCGCAACATTCGTCGATGCCGAAGCATGTTGAGGGTGAAAGCCTACCCTCTACATTCCGCTATGGTAACTTTTTTTCCAACCTTCCTCCTTCCTTTGACCTCCCCCCGCTGTGCTTTCCTTCTCTCTTTTCTCTCGAAGCGTAAGATCGTCCTGCGCAAATTGGCCGTGGCTTTTTTAATTTACACTCGCTCTGTGCTGCAACTGCTTCGTTCCTCTGTGCTGCGACAAGTCGATGGGTGGTGGGTTAACCCATTTGCCGGCCATCTTGCATATATATATACGCCGAGTTTTGTGATATTTCTTAATTAAATATAGCCTCAAGTTAAAAATGAAATTAAATAGAAGGCAGTGTTTTTTTGCCGGCTCGGCCGGCCACGTATCTCGCTTCCACCCCCGACGAGCGAAGCCCTTCCTACCCTGACTGTTCCTCGGCTCGACAATGGCGAATAAGGTTACCCAGTCGCTTCGCAGCTTCGACCAACCCTCTCTCTCTCTTTCTGTGGACCACCCGTTATACATATTTCACGTCGAAATAATTAAACGCCGCTGGACCGCGAGTCGACTCGCCCTAAGGTCGAGTGGAGCCGAGTCGCGATTATTAATTAGGTCGTAGCTACCTCGCCGACCTCGACTCTCGATTTTCTGATAAGGTTGACTGACCATTGGCCTCGGATGAATAATACGTTAAGCTTCCTATAAAGTTAAAAATTACACCCTTCGCATATTTATCAAAATTTACACAAATTTACTTATTTTCTTTTTTAAATATATTTTATTTGTAAATGTTTACAAAAAACCTATTACTTAAAGCATTATTAATATAAAATTTTTATATTTAATTGTTAATTAATTATATTATAGATTTGGAATGTACTAAAAATGATAAATTTAATTGCGACTATTTTTCTAATTACAAAAATTATTCATAACATTGTGTACCGCAGATCTGTCGCTATATAGAGAATTTATCTTACAATGAAACGGTTCTAACAAGCCATGTGCGATCGCCGGCGAAATCCTGCATCCTCGGCCGTCTTGGTAATTTGTGCGCCAATTTGGGGGGAGCCCTGACGCTCGCGTAACGCTAATTCTCGGAGATACTGTCAACCCGACGGCGATTATCAATTGCCTTGTCAATTACACCCCGTCCAGGGGACGACGCGCACATGCTGGTAGACCGTGCCGTCGCTGATCCTCCACCCTCTTCTTCCTCCACCGACTCTCGGCCGAATCTCGAGCCCGGCCTGATCGCAACGAGTTATTTAATTACCACGATCTATCACCAGGTGTCAGCTTCCAGTCTATAATGCATGATCGATCGTAGCCCGAGCTCTCCTCCTTCAACCCTTTGCTCCCGCGCTTCGGAAAACGCATGTATGTGTGTGAGGATTCATGCGCGTGAGTGTAATAGCCGATGTATACGAGATTTGTAAGATAGGTTTTGCAGTTCCTTTTGTTCCTATATTTCTACTTACAATACCATGATTTAAATAATTTATAAAGATTATTGATAATCCAAGCGAGACCTGTGTAACAAGAATCCTTCCAAGCTGAAGAATTTCCATGATGCGAAATATCCAGAATGTCGACGATGAAGGGGAGAAGCGAAGGGGAGAATCCGCATAATCCGTAAAAATTATAAAAATATTTTTATAAAAACATGAGAAGGAAGCTTGCGCCCCCTTGTATACGTCGCATTCGTCTCCAGACTGTGTTTCACCTATTTATCAAACCAAAAGTCCGACTTATTCCACGCACGTATCGCCCAGCGAAAATGCGTGCCCTGCGAAAATGCGTTCAACGCGTGGTGGGTTCTACTTAATCCTAATTATCTCGTGTAAATCTTAATTCCTCCGTCCCGGCAAGTCGTTACTTGCGCAAAGCGCCGTTAAACTACGCCCACCGTAAACACCGCGCGCCGCCCGGTATTTCGGACGTGAAACTTTTAAACGACGGAAGGGATCGATTAAGGCATAACTTCCATTAAGGTAACTCTCGATTGGGTGCACGGGGAAAGGGGATAGGGATCGGCGAAACGACAGAACTAACCGTGCCCGTCTTTTTCATCGTCATTTTTATCGGCGCGGATAAGACGGCCGGGGCTAATTCGCATTCCCCTTGATGTCTGGCGGAGTTAACGGTTTTAAGGGATGAAACGCGTATAGATCGGAGGTTGGTGGCTGCGAGCGTAGGGACGCGCCCGCGCCGGCGAGAAAAGCGAGGAGATGGTCGAGGCGAGGAGGTGAAGCAAGAAATTGATATAGCATACGAAAATGAATTGCCCCTTTGCCGAAGAATGTTCCACGGCAATCTGCCCTGCGCCTCGCTTTTTATGCTTTTTATGCTCATTTTCAATTTTACTCCCCCGCCTCCCCGTCTTCCGTCTCTCGCTGTGTGTGGGCTCGACGACGCCCCCAGGTTTTCCATAAAACCTTGCGGTATTACAATACCTTGTCAAGCCTCCTGCCGCTGGCACCCTTCGCGTCGATAACTGGATGAATACAAACGGACGTATTATCGGTGTCAAGGCTCGCGTCTCTCTCCTTCGTGAAGAAGACATTTCGCGTGTAAACAGATCGCGTCACGTTACCCGACGTTTAACGAGACATTGATATTTATTGGCGGGCAAAATTTCTTCGATATTTATTACTGCTTTGCGTAAATTTAAAATTGACGAATATTTAATCCAATATATGTCAGCATCGCAATTATTCATCATTTAAATTGAATTAGCATTCCTCAAATTTTTATTCGAGAATTCTTGCGTACTTTTCAAGTATATTGATATTGACATGATAAATAACGAATAAAAATAATAAAAGTATTTTTTCCTAAATGCTTCTAAAAATATAAAATACTTGGCGAATTGTATTAATTATAATAATCAGTGATGTAACGTTAACTTCTCTCGACACTTATATCCTTACTTGGTAAAAACAGAATTTTGTTTTGTTAAAAAATTATTAATATGTTTGGTATTCAAATGTGGATGTCGCGCAAGGATGTCCCTACAATTCCGATTAAAATGTATCCGACGGGCGGAGATAAGGATCCGATCCGAATTTGAAACGACATTCTGGTAGGGTGTCTGGCGCGAGGTAGGGGCCGAAGAAGATAAATTTCAGTCGAGAAGCGGCTCGGAATCAGGAATCTGGCGCGTTTCTCGAGCAATCGTTGCCGACGCGAGATAGGGCCGCGGTTCGTTCTGTTGCTTATTTGTCGCCGGAGAAACGAAACGAGCTGGGGAAATGGCGAGCTGGTTTAAGGGTGCGCGCGCGAGGGGAGTGGGAGGGACTCGTGCTCGAAACCGTGCAAATAACGGTCGCTGACGACGAGGCGCTTCTCTCCGCATCCTCCGCTGCCGGGTGACCCTCGGATCCTTCGTTCGCATCGAATCTCAAACGGGAGGTTCGATGCTCTCGTAGATGCTATCGACTCGCACAACCAGACGAAGGGATTCACGAGGCTTCCGCGATAAGATCGAACAAACGTCAACGTTGCGAGGGGAAAATTAAACGCGAGAGAAACTATCGCCGGATTAACGTGAGCGCGCCGAAAACTCAGAAACGTACAACGCTTGAAAATAAATTTGATGCGATTTCTTTTTAGATTTGCAATGGCAATTCGATGATTGAACCGAACACCGAGTGTACACGATTTTCGTATTGCCTCGTTAACCCGGCAAGGCGTCACTTAGCGACGTACGCACGGTGGATCGGGGACGTTGAACGAAAAAAAAAAGTAAAAAGAAAACGCGAATTCGTATAAATCGTCCGTTGCAACGCGCCACACACGCGTATCTCTTACGTCTGAGCGAACGGCGGAAGAACACAAAGCTAATGCAATTTTGCAATTATACCGTGCTCGCCCGTCCCTTCGCCGCCCCGACACCGCCGAGGGGTGCGGAGGAATGCCCGCGATACGCGTCGTCCTTTCCTACCCCTCGGCCTTCCTCCTCGCGAACAACGCGAGAATATTTAAATTTCGTTTCGTTTCCGCGTCGTTATTCTTTCATCCGTGCCGCCGCGGCGCTCCGCTCGTGATTAATTGGCGAATCCAATCGCCGAGCGTGGAATGTACGCTTTTCGCTTTGTCGCTAACTTGGCGGGCACAAGACGCATCCTACTTATTCGCCGTTGTGTGTGAAATATGATTGCTCTCCTAATATTAGTATGGTCGTCACGTTCTTTTTATTTCTCTTTTTTACCACGCCCGTGGTCGAATTTTTCCATCATTATCAATCGCAGAAATTTATTACGGCGTTCCCTGTGCCCGCGGCTGTCCATTCTTTTTTGAGTGTCCTCCTTCTCGCTCGGTGATTTTATTTGTTTTCTACGTTCTCGTCACGTTCACCCTAGCGCGTTACCGGGATAATAAACCTCGGTAACGAGTAATAAATCCCACGATTATCATGATATACTGGACACGGCAGAGCGAGATACATCCAGTCCTTTCATCCCCCCATTCGGCCCCGATATTCTCCGGCGGAAACTTTCCGAAGGATACGTAATAATCCATCCCGCACAATTCCGTGTTCTCGTACTCCGAAAAGGCTCACCCTGCACGATGGAAAAAGCGACGGAGGGGGGAGGAGGCAGGAGGGACTTGGCGCGCTCGCGTTGCTGTATTAGATTTGCTTTCTAGGACACTTTAATCAGAATGTACCTATGTAAATTTTTGAATACACATCCCTCGTCTCCCGCGATGTTTGTATAGGTCAGGCGAAGGTATTTTCCTGCCGAGAGCGGAGGACCTCCGTTCCGTTGCGACCGCCATTGCCGCAGCCGCCGTCGTCGCCGTCGCCATCGCCGTCGCGTCCCGTGAATTAAAGAATTTGCAATTCTGAATTTCAGGTGATCGCATACATACGCCGTCCGGCTTTATCCCGCCGACGACGGCGACGATCCACGACGCTCGCGAGCATCGACCGCAGCCGCGATATATTCTTTTGGGGCAACTGCAACGTGTGGATATGCGTGATATTTATGTTATACTATAAGTTACATTTTGTATTACTTTCACAGAGTATTCGATATTAGTTATATCTTTGTTTATGCCTTTTTATGGATTTTTT
Organism: Temnothorax nylanderi; assembly: GCF_030848795.1. NCBI lineage: Eukaryota > Metazoa > Arthropoda > Insecta > Hymenoptera > Formicidae > Temnothorax > Temnothorax nylanderi. The sequence goes on along the minus strand of NW_027249069.1, from coordinate 992,517 downwards.
CGGTGGAATCTTTCTTGAGCACTTATGTAAGTAAAGTTAAATGAAGATTTTCTTTTGCGTAATGTACCTACAGAATGGTGTACATACAGTAGTTACGGCTTGGCGATCGCGAAGCTCGTAATTCGTTATTTTTATCGTATTTGCGCATATATCATCGTATTCTATGCGGAGTTGCGTTTCGCAAAAGAATTCGTGAATAATACAAATCCTCGTGAATAGAATTATTATAATGGTCATTATAAATAATAGAGTTTATACCTCTTAAACTAACGTACATAATTATTATTGTGAATCATAAACTATTACATAAATAAAAATAATATGCTTATTCTTTATTGATATTTTTATGATATTTTATGAATAAATATGATACTATACAATGATTTGTTAACCTCAGTGTCTCTTTCTCTCTCAATCCCTCTATTTTTTTCTCTTTTTTACTTAGCAAGATAACGGAGGAGGAAATCATTTCACTCACGTGTAAAAATTCTGACTTAGAGCATGAAACATTAGCTTTACATTGAACATGGCAAACATGGTTCTACAATGTTATTTCTCACATTCGCAAAATAATTACGCATAAATTTGCTTCATTCCCGAATAAAATTCAGATAAATTCCTTCAAACTCGTATAAGGAATTAGCAAACTTTCCGCATAAATATTCAAAAGATTGCTTTAAATATCACCTTGCGTACACATTATTCGAGTACAACGTACGCGCTCGAGGAGAATGGACGTCAATGTGGTGTACCGACTGGTTAGGCACGAATTTCAAGATGAATTCCGACGGACAATTACGACATTTTAATTGCACAATACCCGGGCATAGGGAACGAGAGAGCGGGCTACGAGAGGCGAGCGAAAAGAGAGCGCTCGCGAGAGGGTGGCGAGGCGGAGACGGCGAGAAAGAGGAGAAAGACGGACAGAGGATGCGCCGTGTGTGGAGCGACGGAGGTGGTCGGGGGATGGACGGGCACAAGAAATGACCGACCAAGCGCACACGCGTATAATTATAATAACATTACTTGACAGAGATGGCGGCGAGAGGCGAGCCCGGTCGGCCAGGCTCCGCCGAGCATTGAAATATTATACCTACCAAAGAGAAAATAATTAAAATTCAACCCTTGCGCTCGCTCGCATGCGAGTGCGCGCCCGCATTCGTGTGAGCGCCGGCACAAGCACACACGCACGTACACACCCACATACAACACACACACACACACACACACCAATCCGTGCGCGCCTTCTACGTGGGGTAAACCATCCCCCCCTCCCCTCCTCCGGCGCCGCTACCTCCCTCGCTCGTTCTCCAAGGATGGGGTTTCCCATATTTTTTCCAGCGCCCTAGGTAACAGGTATTCCGGAAACGTTTGTTCGTTACGTACGTGCTTCTGAGCGCCGTTGTAGTAAGTAGAAAAAGCCCCCGGACGTGTACCTTTCAAGTTGGATTATCGGACCGGATGAATGCGCGCATTCACGATCGCGCGGCTTGACTCTGACAGCATTATTGTTGCGAAACATATCCGGTGTCCGCGTGTCGATGCTCTTCTGCGGTAATTGCCCGCGTTACGCGTCTCGCCGGTTTCGGTAATTAAATCGGTTTTAATACGAACTCGCGAAAGTAAAACCCAATCGAGTCCAGATAAAAAGATAACATCAATCACTTGACTCCACAAAATTAAGGATTATCGTACACATTTTATTTTATCGGAATAATGAAATATAAGACATATTTTCACCATCTGGACTGGGATTTCTCCTTTGTGTTGCTCTTGAGACAATGGGACTTAACAATGGGGCCAAGTTGATCGCGTCCGGTTGTACAGATCGATTCGATGTAACCGCCGGGAAATAAAGGTCTCGGTCCCGCGAGAAGGCGAGATGGACACGGCCGTTTTAATTGATATTTTAATGGACTCCGCGAAAAAAAGGTCCTTGAAAATCGGCCCCCGAGGCCGTGACAGGATCGCGAGACAAAGGAATTAATGGAAGCCGCAGAGATCCTTCTACTTTAGCACGTCCACAGCAGGAGGACTCCCCCTTCCGTTTTCACGGCTATCAATAGCGTCGCCGAGAATTTGGGGCCCCGTCAAACGCCGTCGGTTATAATTTATTCAAATTAGCCCGGGGATTATTCATGAAAAAGTTACGACGCGGGGAGGCGAGTCGACGTTCGAACGGCGGACTCGCTCGATAATATCGCTTTATCTCTTTCCTCTACGAGATTAATATAGGTTTATTATACGACGCGGTTTCCTTGTTTTGTGCCATCCCGCGTGATTATTCGTAGATCAGCGTAAAGGTAAAAAGCTATCTACTTAGCCGAGTGATATCCAGGTACTCGCGTTATCTCTCCGATAATATAAATCATTTTGTTAACGCACCGGGAAAATTTAACTTTCATTAACCTAATTACCGTGTAATCACACAATCAACGAATTGTAAAATAAGATTTTTAAATGTAGATCTCTGTCCTTTTAAAGCATTATTCTTACAAGAACAAAAATGAGGTGTGTCGCCATTCGCCAATATATTCATTGAAAAATGATGGTTCGTTTTTTACGCGCGTGAACGTCACCGGGCATTTTGCCTTCTCGCGGAATAATTATTTGCGCTCTTTAAAAGTGCAAAAACAAGAGGCACGCGAGCGCGAGCGAAGAGCACTCGTTGACACGAGGGCGTGCGCAAGGCCGAATCACAGTGGCTCGTAACGGGTCGTACATTATGATTTAATGCTAACACTGTGGTAATGTCGTCAGAGAGACTCCTGCGTATAAATAATTCGCGTGTCCGGGCGCCCAACCCCGAGGACCACGGAGTCCGGGGTAGACGAGGGTGCAGAAAGAGCAAGCGGAGACGGAGGGAAGGAGCTGTGGGCGGGGGCGGGGGGGGGCGGCGAGTTTTTAATGCGGCATCTCTAGGGGCGACGAGGATTACCAAGGTTAAAAAGGAAGTTTTTAATAATTTTTCATTTTCTCTATATTTATTATCGCACGTTTCCTAACCGGGGGTGGGAAAATAGGGGAGGGTAGGGAGTTTTGTTTTGTCGGAGACAATGGAGGGTCGGTAACGCCGGACCGTCTACCGTCGCGGGGGGTGATAGGGAGGTGGGGTAAGGGATGGGATTTCACGATTGTCAGTTGTCGTTGTAAAATTTTAATTCGCCCTCTCCCGTTTCCTTTTTTCATAGCCACTTTCTCTCTCTCCTCTCTCTTTCCCGTTCCTCTTCCGATCTTAGCGCGTAAAAGCCATCGCGCGATCCCTCCATCCTAATTCACAACGCAAAGTCATTTTTACAACGGCACGCCGGATGCTCGCGGAGATGTAGTGCCTTTCACGCGTACCGCTTCTCGTTCATTTGCCCTGCATGCTGTTGTTCGAAGTTTCGCGTTGCGAAATCTCGCGCGCGCGCTCGTTTTTCACCACTTCTGTTTACATCGTGTTCTTCTTCGTCACTTTTTTTCCATATATGCATACTAACCCTTTACGGTTTGCGCATAGAGAAGGTGTTTACAAAGGAAAGAGAGATCAAGGAAATTGGATAACATTTTTGTGTTTCGAGATATCGATATCTACACTCATTAACTATATCAAATGACAATAAATAACAATTAATTTTTGAGAGACAAACTAGAGAATAATCGCGTTTGCCAATCAATTTGATCGAAGAGGACGGAAAAACGCTTGACGCGAGACATTTGCGACATTCCGTGAGAGGACGCGACGTAAGGGGATGCAGGACGCCGGAAATTCGTCTGTGCTAATTTGTCGCGAAGATCGTGGAATTGAAGTTGGCGCGGAGTCTCTTCTATTGGCTCGGAACATTCCACCATGCGCCTTCCTCGCCCTTCTCTCCTTCTTCCGACTACCCTTCCTCCGCTCTCTCTTCACGATACGAAGCGTCCTATCGCATTTTCTGTGCAAGCACTGTTCCGAATTACGAAAGTCGGAAACCTTAACGACATAAAGAAAGAAAAAGAGAGAGAGAAAAATTGAACAACGATTGAAGGCCACGGGAAAATCTCTTGTTATTATTCTGTTTTTATTAATATTTTAAAGCGATAGCTCTTCGACTTTTTTAATTGCTTGCTAATATGCTTGGAAAACGATAGAATTTCAAGATAGAAGGTAAAAAGAGTTTAAAGTCGCAATTATAATACGTTAAAAGCAACAAGAATCTATTAAGCGTGAGGATCAATAACATTTTTAAATGCAAAGCTTTCAGTTGGTTATTAATCGCATGCAAACCACGATGAAATGTACAGCCATTCATTTACGCCGCCTGTATTGAATATAAAGAGCAGAAAAATTATGTTTACATGGGAAATCCGCCACGGATCATTTTCCATCCACGGGCGAGCTACACCCGCTTCGTTTCGTTTTCGCTTCAGACCTTCCATCTCTTTATCCTGAAATCCAGTGAGATATACTACCGGTGTATTAATCAGGAACGCGCAGGGCAACCTGCTTTATGAGTCTTGAAGTATCGCGAGGAGCAGAGAGAGAGGGAGGAGGCGTAGGGCGAAGACATCAATGTCAATAATAATTCATTGATTACTTAATTCATAGTTGCCATGACGACCGTCTCTCGCTTTTCCCTCGCCTCCAAGCTACTCTGTTTTTCTCGCTTCGACGAAGAAGAGTACATACTCCTTAAACTCGTCTCACACGGAGCCGATTGTTTCCTTGAGTGGTCCGGATAATTGACTAATTAAATCACACACTTCCTGACTAACGTTATCACGATTTTCATACTTTGTGATTAGTAAAGTGATCGCGATCACTCGAATTTGATTATCGTTCTCGGCATATTTTCAGGAATAACACGGATTCCGTTGTGAGCGTCGCATTAGCCTTGCTTACGGGTTCGCAAGCAGGCAAGGAGAAACACGAAATGAATATTCAGAAGTTATTAGTCTGTAGTGAAATGTGACGGGGCTCACCCTTCTCGAAAACCACCCTGGCCTCCGCCACCGTCGCCCATTCCTCCTCCTATCCTCTACCCCTTCGTTCCGCCCCTCAGACCGCTATAGATTTTGCGATACATCCTGCGGAAATACTCGCGAGCGAGCGAGCAAGACACCCCCGATCTGCTAGGTAACGGCCGAAGAAGGGGTTGAAGCCTCGATGAAACGGCGGGGATGAAATCGTGAAAGATGAGGAGGTTGCGGGAGGTGGATGCGAATAGACCGGGACCGGCGGGGCGTGAGGGTGATGGGCGAAAGGGGCTTTATGCATAAGCTAAGAAGCACCATTGACGGGTACCGACGAGGGTGTGTGTCTGTGTATATACTTCGACTGTAGCAACGTACTTGATAAACAAGACTTTGGTAACACCAACGTGACGTAACCCCAGCACGTATCCGGAAGTCACCGAGTATAATCACACGCGTGGGGTAAAAGTGCGCCCTGATTAAAGTCAATCGGAAGTATTTTGGCGAATAATTATCTGATAATACGTTCGACGAAACTTGCAATTATCATTCAAGCGAAATAGTGATTTATGAGAGATTTACAGAATCGATTGTTATTGATATTTGTTCTTATGATATTTCGCGAATCTGTAAATATGTAAAAACGTTTCTCTATAAATACAAAATATTTAATTTGTAATCATAAAACTTAATTACGTATTAATGTTTGATTAATTAAATAATTTATGAAATCGAGAGAAATAGTTGACGCCGATAGAGAAGGACTTGGCTACTTTAATCTTATCCCCTCGAGTTGTCTTGCAATCGGCGAGGAAACAAATGTCGAGAAACAGACGCCGGTTTACGTTAGTCGCTCCATCTCCTCACGAAGTACCGCGGGCGCAGTCCGCAATGGAAATACGATCCACGAAACATATAATACCAATGTGTCTCGGCAGTATTTGTCGAGGAAGCGCGCACACGGACGGATAGAGATCTCCGACAATCGTGTAAACGCCTTTACGAACGGCACCGCCTTGAAACGCGCGTGTCGTGTCGCAGGCGATATTCAAATGGCATCAATTTCTGGGAAATTGCTCCCTATATCTGCCCGCAACCTGGATGCAGGCCCTCCCTCTCGCGAGCAGGGGGAGCAGACCGTATTGGCAGATAGCTACAGCATCGTTTTACAACCCCTTATCTGGATAAGTTACGGGCATCCTATTCGGCGATTCCCGTCCGAAGTTACGTTGTCGAGGGTGTCATCGATTTCCATGGAAATCCCTGGTGCGTGTAACTCCTGCACTGCGCCAGATTGTCTTATCGCGTGAGACAACTCTAACTCTGGAAGCAAAAAACATACCAGCCGATCGTCACCGAACGCGATGCCATCTCCGATTGCTTACCAAAGTTGAACATACTATTGGACACAGTTTTTATTTGCATCTTAACAGAGCACGCTCTCTCTCTCTTTGCGTCTATCTAACATTATCAGAGCTTTTATTCGTAATGCGATTAGTTATTATTTAAATTGTTTACGATTGCAAATTGCATTGCACGTTTTTTTCGATAATGAATCAATTCATCTTCATGCTCGAATTTCGCGCAACGTAATATCCAACGAGTCGAAGAGTCAGTCAGTCAAGCTGCGGTAACAATCTTGAAGGAGCTCGTTCCTTCTTTCGCCTTTTGCCGCAGAAGAAACACCCGCAGGGCTCGGCAACTTTTTTTCATCAGCATTTTACGGTTATACCGGCGCATTAATAATGCACATGCTTAATATAAAGAGAGGCTCGCGAGTCTCCGTCTAATAAACTGGAAGAATGCTTTATAACCGTTCGCGGTTTTGGGCCGTGAGGGGCGAGCGACGGCGAGGTGGCGAAGGGTGCGCTGGAAAGGCAAACTAAAGGGGGTGGCTTTCTTCTTTATGCTCGCCAAACGGCCAATCTCTCCTCCGCGCGTCGAAGGAAAGTGGCCTAACTTTCCGGCGTTACGAAGAGACAACGAACTCGTCGCACGATATATCCTCTGGAAGCGTGACTCGTTAAAGGATCTCCGCCATTCTTTCGTCAATCCCCGTATATATATGTACTCCTCTCGCTCCACCATAAAAAATTTATTTTGTCAAAAAGTCAGCGCTAGTCGATGCAAAGATTGAACGGAACCATGTTGATTTTACAAGTTTTGCGATCTAAACTTTGATTAATTTGTATTAATCAAAGCATCAGCATGAATAATAATAATCGAATAAAGGCATTTATCTATTATCTACGGCGGATATGTCATTTATGATAAAAAGCTAGTTGAGTGATATCCGTGTGGCGCGAACGTAAATCATCTTTAGCGTAAGAATTTTCATATCCATCTTATCCTTGAGTGCCAAATGAATTTTTCGTTCTTCCAGGGCTGATTTCCGAGTTGCGAGCGAGAGGAGGCGCTCCAGATAGCGAAGGTGAGACTTTTTGAAAAATATGAGTTTAATAAAGAAGGTAGTATGATGTATGACCCGGCGCGGCGTCGAGGAAGGGAACTTGCCAGGATCAACCAGCTTCGATACACAGATATTGTATACGTAATATAACTAGATGAAGGAAATGGGCGTGATGTACTGGATGTCAAAATGTCTCGCGAGAGGTTCGACGTTGCTTTCACGTTGCCAACAAAATTGCGGGAAACTTCCCGTTAAACTGAAGAGGGGTGGAGGAATACTCGTTATCGGATTTCGTCGCTCATAGACGGTCGATCACCCTCTTCTTACCACGATTCGTCAAAAGGATAGGAAAAAGATTCGTCACAAGGATATTATTTGTGGGAAAAAAAATTTATGTAAATTCAATCCTACGTCTGCGATAAATAATTTACAATGCAGGATGTTTTCGTTTTAATAAGCCGTCCGTTTGTAAATTCTTTAGTCGGTTTTTTAAATGAAAAAATAACGTCAGGGAATTATCATTTTTTGCAAGTTCTCAAGCTTTCCATAAGTCAATTCTTAATATAAAAGTCTGTTAAAATAACGAAATTTGCTTGAAAATTATTAAAACATTTATTAATACACTTTTATCAATCTACAGAAGTCAAATGTTCAACCTTTTACTGCCTATCTCATGGTATTTGGAAACGTTTTTATCACCCTGCATTTTTTCTCCTCGACGCATAATATTGCGTGGAGATATTGAATATTTCATCGCGAAGATCCGTATTTTTCTCCGGGTGATTGTCATTCGAATAGGTCCAAGAGCGACAGGCGCGTCCGGACAGCGCGGCGCAGGGAACAGCAAAATCAATTATTCATCCGAATTGGCCGGGAAAAAGTCCTAATTATCCGGAGCAAATACAACCTTAATACGCAGAAGTATACCATCGCCTCCTCCTTCGCCTCAATCTCTCTCTCTTTCTATCCGCAAACTCCCGGCCACGACCGCGCAGTCACTCTTCGGCACAACCTTCTCCTTCTTACCGTGAATAACCATTTGTATTTCCAATTAGCTTTGCTAATAAGAAGACGGAGGCATTGCCGTAGTTTAAAAAAAATGTATAACCTCATCCAGCCACTGGGGAAATAAAGAAAAGCGCCGTCCCGGTATGACAATACCGACGGGTCGGGCGGGGTTATATCGGGCGAACTACAATTAAAAATCCTCGCTTCACCCTCGCTTAACCCTGGCTCCTCCTTATGTCGTATTAACGACCGGGACCGTGCAAGGATCGCTACGGGGATATCGTACCAAACAGCGAGAATATTTTTTTCCCCCAATTATATGCTTGACCCCTTCGCATTTTCTTTTTTACCCACGCGCTCTCTTTTTTATTCTGACGTCGCGACATCTTTTTTAGCATCGTGTCGATTTACTCTGTTCGGCGCGGCGGCAATTTTCTCTGTCTGTAAAGCGAATAAAATGGGTTATAAAAATATATCTGAGAGGAGAAATATTCATTTTCCTGACCATGTAGCTGAGGTGGTCAACCCAGTTATAAATGGAGAATCGATACATAAATCCTGGCACCTGCACTTCCAGCTCTTGTTTTAACTATATTGAGTAATTAACACATCATAACATTTAATATTATTCTATTATATTTTATGCAGGATAATTATTTAATCTTACTTTATCTGTATATGTTGAGAGTGCAAATGTCGTAAAAGAAATGTATATGGAATATTTAAGGTATTTTTTATTTTAATAAAAAGTCAATAAGTTTGTTGTCGCAATAAGTATTTTATAGTCTTGTATTAGCAAGATTTCTATGCACATTAAATATTGTTGATAAAACACAATTATTAATGTCAAAGACATATCACCGAGATTCTAAAATATTATACGTGCTTGATCATAAATACCTATGTCCGTACAAAAGAATTTACAATACTGAAGAACGTAGCCTCCGTAATAATCCATTTCTGCGAATACGAAACTATACCTATGTTTGCAAACTCGAATTCTCATTTCCGCGACTCCGCCAGGGCTTTTGTTGTCGTGTCGCTCATCAAAGTCGTACCGAGGTCATCGAGCGACAACCAATTCGGAGTTAGCGATAAATCTTGTCAGTCGCGATCGGTATTTCGTATAGAATGTATCGTGCTGCGAAGATTATACGATTCAGTGAAATAATGTGTCAAAAGTGTTAAAGCACTTTTAATCGTAATAACGAGAAGCTGTGTTCTGAACCCTGGGCATCTTTACTTATTCTGGATGTAAGTATAAGTTTATCTTATAAAACCATTACATTTTTTCAGATTTAAAATAAAAGTTTATCGAATTTTTTTTATTTTTTATTAAGTGTATGTAAAATTAGATACTGTTAATATAAATATTTACTTTCCATTAAAATAAAATGTTAGATTAATATCAATTCTGTGTATTTTATAATTTTATATAAATTGAAATCTAATATTCTCTAATATTCTCTAATTTATTGAAAATGAATATTCAATATAAAATTAATCTTATAATTATTTGCCATTTTTACAGTATAAATATGAGAATTAAAACAGTTCCAAGACACAGAACGCTCCAAAACAGTATTAAGATTGCGACTGCATCAAGAAGCTCTTCAGAAGAGAGTGATGCGGATATTGGAAAAGATTATGATTCTATAGAGGCAATGGATGGTCAAGATTCATGCCAGGTAGTTAATTATGTGATATTTTCTATTTTATTATACATTATAGAATTAATTTTTATTTAAGATTATTAGAATTTTTCAATAATTATCAGAAAAGTGTAGCTGCGCGATTAGATTACTTAAGAAATTTTGTATATGTAAAATTTGTAAATGTATTTTTGAACAATATTTAATTTCTCAATTTTTCCGGTATTAAGACGAATCTTATTTAACAGGCATATTCATCACCATCAAAGATTCTTATTCCACTTATGACGTTTACTAGTCCGGACAAGGAGATGACTTTATCTTCATCCACCAGCACATCACCGTCGTTGATTAACGACGACAACAATAACGAGGTCATGGATCTGTCAACAAAAGGTACTTCCAATCGTGTTGACGACATCGCGACAAGTACCTCCGCCGAGCCAGAGGACAAACTGAAAGATTCCTTCCTCTACAAGATCATGACCGATCCAAACTTTCTGAAGAATATACAGAGAAACAAACAGCCGAAGAAATTCGTCTGTCTCTATTGCAAGGAGGAATTCGCGACGTGTGAGGAATTGACAAGTCATATGGATGTAAAAAAGAACGAAAGCAACCAGATCGTCTGCTGCGCCTGCAAAAAGACATTCGCCGAGAAGAGGTATCTCAAGTACCATCAGAGATGTCACTCCGACAGGATCAAGTTCACCTGTGACATTTGTACCAAGAAGTATACGAGGCTGGACAACCTGACGAGGCATAACGTCCTGCACGTGAACCCCGACAAGTTCTGCTGCACGATGTGCAACAAGACGTTCACGCGCAAGGATCTGCTCAACAAGCACCGCAAGAGCCATGAGAAATGTAATCTTTACTGCGTGAAATGCGGCAAGTATTTCAAGAGTATTCTCACACTAGAAAATCACCAAAAAATGCATCGCGAGCCATCGAACGCTTCGGCGAATATAGTTGTTTATAAGACTGAGAGTTCAGTTTCCACTACTGAGAATCTAATCTGCAAAACTGAGAATTTGGTTTCCGCCGAGAATAAAGTTTGTGAAACTCATGATTCAACTTTGGGTGAGAGTTTAGTTTGCACGACCGATGATGTAACTCGTAAAACTTAGAATTTACTTTCCGATATCTGTTAAACAAATATATGTATATGTGTATACATACATATATGTGGTTACACATGTATGTATCTATATATGTATATAAATACATATATAGATACATACATGTCTAGTCTGATTTCAGTTTCTTATACTTTCTGGTAATCAAAGTAAGAATTTTTAAGGCCAGTATTACCGAGTAAAGTACGACGTATTAAAAAGACATAGTCTTGTTAAACATTAGTTTGCAACACGAGCTTTTGTATAATTATTGTGAACTTATTAAGTGATAATTCTTTATTGCATAATTTATAGATTTGCAAATTTATAGATTTATATATAGATATTTGTAATTTTCTTGATCTATCGCGAAAAATTATCTATGAAGTTAAATGGATAATTTTCAAAATTGTATTATGATTAATATGTATAAATATTATACATATACTAATGTACCGATTTAATTTGTTATTTATGTTGTATTATCATTATCATGGTATCTAATATTTCTTGAAATCATTATCCACAACTTACAATTAGTTACTTAACTATATTACATAACGTTACTGTTACCACTAATGTTCAATAATCTTATTCATGTCAACTTTTTTGTATGTTATAATTATGACAAGAATATTAAATCTTTTTCTACATAAAAATATATTCGAACTTATACCGAAAGAAAAGTTATCATTTCTGTAATATTTTACCTTAATTTAATTGACAATTCAAAAATACTATTCCTGTTTTTCTCATATGCTCAGAATATGGAGTACCTACTGGGAAATAAGCTGAATACGATGTGTCTCGCGTATAATCGCATTCAGCTTATATCCAATCATGAGAATTAGAAGGCTCACTTTCTTCAGAAACTCTCGCCACTCTTTTCGTCCCTTTTGGCTTTGCACGTTCATACATTTTTTCTTCATAGCTCTCTTCGCTGTTAACTCTCTTTCTCACTTGCAATTTAATGCAATTAAGTCGAGCGTTAAAATATCGTTCTTAATTCGCCGGCGGCACCCTTTGTTTTAAACGTGGTTTTAGCGCGAACGACTCACGTTGGGGCCTCCCGTTCTCTCTCTTTCTCTCTGTCTGTTCATTCTTGTTCTCTCTCTCTCTCGATCCATCTTTCTCTCTCATTTTCTGTTTTTTCTTCTCTCTCTTACTAGACGAAGCATACAATTCGTTTTTCCGTAAGAAATATACACATGCGTGTCATCGTCGCATTTTCATGAACAGTGCATGACTTTGATGCTCTATTACCACAAACTCTGACCGTTTTTTACGAAATTTTAATTATTTCTTTTTTTTAGAATACTTTATCAATTCTTTGCAGCGACAGAGAAAAGTTTTAGGACCTAATAATATTTAAAATTTGGATTTGAACGAGATAAGAAATCGAAATTCTTTGCTGATAAATGATAACGTACGTTTTTTACATATTTGATACGAAATTCATTTTCTTTAAGTACGAAACGTTTGGATTCTGGATAGAGAAAGAAAATTTATTAAAACACAGTAAGAAAGATGGCGTGAATTTTTTGTCTATAAACATTACACAGTTTTTTAAAATACAATTTTCTCCATTTTTTTTTATTTAAACATCAAGCAATTAGTTATCTATATTTAACTTAAATTCTCCTCTACCAATTCTGATCTACTTTTCACTCTGTGCGCTGCTAGCTACACTCGTTTCGTATTCTCTTTGTTCCTGGCATCCTGAAGAACTTTGAAAAGGTTTTTTCGCTTGCGACATTGAAAGAAAGCTCGACGAAGCACTCAAAGATAGAGCAATAGGAGAGTCCGCCAATTTTCAATGCGTCTCTCTTTCTCTCTCTCCTTCCTTCTGTCATCCTGGAATTCTCCTGTGTCCCTTTGATCCACTTACTCGTCCAACGCGTATCGCGTATGCGGACTCGACCAAAAATGTAACAAAGTTTTCAGGAACGTCCTGGCAGAGAGGCTAGTACAGATTCTGCGGTCTCTTTGGCGAGCGTCGAACCCGGTTCTTGCTAGATGAACGATGTCCTCTTTTCGCCGTCCTCCGGTTACCTTCCCTCTACTCTGTGATACATTTGAACGTTACCCAGATACTCAAAATGATTTTGCGTGATGTGTGAGTGACCATACAGATAGTAGAAAAACTGTTCAGTAGATTTGCTCGATCTTTTTCGAAAATATTACATAAATTTTAATCATTGCAGATACAGTATGAACAAATTTAAAAATAATTTTATTTATAGCAAATATATTACGCTTTTTTTCTTTGATTTTGATATTTATCTATTTTTAGCCCCAAATAAAGTATGTATTAAATTTTTTTGATATATTTTAGATGTGTTTTCTCTTGCCTTAAAATTGCAATAAATGCTTTTAATCGATATGAAATCTCTTAATAGAGGATTAATCTTTAAATATAGAAGTCAAACACATTTTCTTGATAGACATTTTAAGATTGTTTATCTCCTCACGTTGTTGTTTAATCTCTCCTTGTGCCGAAATTTAAAGCATTATACCGTAGAAGAATCTCTTTGATGTCGCGCTTTACATGCAATATTTACATGCTATCGAGGGAAGACTTTAAACTTCTTAAAGATATTTTGAAGGCCCGGGAGTACTTTCAGCGAGCTTGCTGCATTAAGAATTCAGGGGAGGGGCACAGTGGCATTTATTCATTCAGGCATTAATGAAAAGACTGTATGGCTGATGCTTTGTGTACAGAAATCGACGCAAAAGACGAGACGCTGCACGCGACTTTTGTATTTATTGATGGCTTTTCAATCATAAAAATTTTAATAAAGTAGAATTTTTTGTTTTACTATTATTAACCATTCTTTCAATATTTTTAAAGAATTTTTAGATTTGTTTGAGATTACATTTTGAAATATCTGTTTTCGTATGTTAAAATCATAAATATATCATTAAATTTTCAAGTCTGTAATTGCATTCAATCGATTTGATTAATCGTTGTTATAACGTATATCACCCGATCTAACATTAATGACGTGTTAAAATATTTTGTACATACGGTGTGCACCTAGCCGGAAGACAGGTGGAACGACAAGAAGTGGAAAATGGGTAAAAACGCGTAAGGGTAGAGATTTCCCCGCAATTTTAAAAACAGCTAAGCATTCCACGTGTTTGTTTGAACGTGCACAATGCCATTAGAAGTGCCTTTTAGCCCCTCTATCGTCCTCGCTATCGTCGCCGTCGCCGTCGCCGTTGTCGACATCGTCTACGTTGTCGTCTCTCGCGACCGACCCTTCTCCAACCCCCTCGGGTCGAAAAATCTGCTCGCAACGAAACACAAGGCGTTCTATGTACGCAGCACTGAGTTTTTCACGGTTTTCGTCTGGCACTTCGACGCTCGTTTTCCCAGACCGCACGCGTGTGCGCACACGTGTTATGCACGCGCGCCGCTGCTGCTGCTCTCTCCTCAGTTAGGGTCACAACGTTTGTTTTCCTACTTACTTTGCATCGCCGAATGGAAAGCGAAATATCTGGGAGATCAAGTCGCTAACGAACAAGAAGGCCACGGTATCCTTACGACTTTGTCGGTGAGTCAATTCTGATCAGGTATTTCAATCGAGATACATTGCGCTCTCAAATCTTGATCTTAAAAGAACATCTTAAAAACATTATAACGACTAAAAATTATTAATCACTCTCTTTCAATAGATATTATAATACGGATTAGTTTTACTCTTTAATATTAATTTAATAAAAAAAAATAAATTAGATATTTTACTGCCATTCTACTACAACCTTTAGGCTCGAATTTCTTTGTTGTTTATTTTACTCGCGTCGGCATATCGTGACGCGCTTTAGTTTCGCTCGTTTACATTAATATTACATAATGTCGTGTCAAAGGGCGTATCCTTCCTCATTCTCGCCGTTACCCTTTACGCGTACCCCTTTGCACTTCGATGAGGCTTTTTCGAGCGGCCAAGCAACATACGGCTGCCTCGTGAATAATTAGCGGACGAGATGTTAACCGATGGATTTGGAAATTTCTCCAAATTGCTTAAAAAATATCTACATTCCGTTCGTACGGTAATTTCCCACGAGTGTTGCCGTATGATAATTAAAAAATAGTGTACTCGTCCGTAAAATTAATTCTTTGCGTTTTTAGCGAATTCAAATTACGTTGTTCTGTATGAAACGGTTCCCTTTTTTTCAAAAGCATCTAGTGTATTTTGTTTCAACCATGTTATGTCTAAAGCCGGGAACACAATACGAAGGTACAGACAATAGGAACAGGGAATAAGAACAGAATGCATTGATACACGGCTTCCGATTGGTTGAAAATCGATATTCTGTTGCTATTCCCTATTCCTATTACCTGTACCTTCGTATTATGTTCTAGCCTAACACATACGTATTATAACTATCGACTAAAATTCCTTCTATTTTTTTTTTGCAAATCGTTAAATTGTATCATTTATCGATACAGAATTTCCAACGTATTTGTCTCACAATCAGACAGTTAGATTGATTCCGGCTGACTTAACCGCAAAACATCACCAAGGGGGTACAGAATCTCTCGTGGAGAAAGTAAAAAAAAAAAGAAATCGCCTCGCTTAGGCAAACGCGGCCAATAATCGCTGATAATTTATTAAGGCAAAAAACGCTGGCGATCCGCCCTACCGGGCTTCTTGCGTTATTTAAGAAAATAAATATTTGATATCTCAAACAAAGACTCGGCTATTCCTCTCCTTGCCGAAGAGCCGAAACGGAGGAGCGGAAGGAAGATAAGGGTGAGGCCGCGAGAAGGAAGGACCAAGGATCGCAGCTAAAAAGTGCCGAGGGAGAGGGTCGGTAAGTCTCTCGCCTGCTTAAAGGCGCCGGCGGGGGTGGCGACTCATTGGCCGTGAAATATGGGGTAAAATGTTCGATAATTGATTACACAGATTTTTTATGCCGCAAGAAGCCTTAATTCTCGCCGCTACCCCTCGGAAATAATTCCGCGCCGGGAAACCTGAGCGACGAGGCCGGAATATCGAGTCCCTTGCCGCCTCCCCCTTACAAGGGAAGACAATCTCGTGTCGGCCCTTACAACCGGTTCGGAGATTAATCGAAATCGCGATTGCGCTTTTCACGAGCGACAAGAATAAACGGCGTATCGGTGAGGCAATGTCTGCTTTATCGAATGAATGTCTCCGCGATAATCCCTCGTCTTTTCATGAGAATCATTTTGGTCTCTGCCAAATATAAACGTGATAATGTTTATGGATAATGAGTTTTCTTCTAAGCGATTATTTTCTATCTTTTCTAATTAACTTGCCTTCTTTTTTAACGATTATTTACATATATTTGTCGGTTAATTCTTTTTCCGTAATCAATGTTGCAAACAATTTACTTTTACAACGTAATTATTTTTACGATAAATGAAATCACAGTGAAATGATATTTCTGTCACTTGCGATACGTTTATACGCAGATGTATTCCGCAACTTATACATGAGCTAAAAAACACAGCACATATTACGCGACTTTTTCGCACGTAAACAATTAACTAAATCAACATCAAAGAATTGAATCGAATCATTCCTCGTCAATGGGCGACGATATTGCAGACCGGTTGATCCGAGACTGATATGTGAGAGCCAATATAGAAACAATGCCTCCTATTACACGAAGGGTGCGCGGCATATTTTCTGTGCGAAGAAACACGGGTTCTAATATTAATTTTTATCGAGACCAAAGCCGAGGGGGCACAATAGGGGAAGCTCTCGCGGTGCGCGCACCAGAAACGCGTATATTGATTAAAGTGTGGACCGACGGCCGAGGAACGCTTTGTCTCGCCGTGAAAAATCATTGCCACGCTAATTCAAAAACATCGAAGCTGGCGAGAGATGCCGTTAAAGTGAAAGAGAAGGATGACGAGGAACAGAAGGAGAGAGACAACTTGGATACCTCCTCCCTCTCCCTGTATGACCGTTCGATGGAAAAGTATTGCGTCCCCGATACCGATAGCCTCTCGACTGCTTTGTTATTATACTAATTAAATTGCTCGCTCTCACCCCCCCCCTCTTTCTCTCTTTCTGCGATATTCTTTCCTTCTCCATGGACCACATCGCCCCGCATCAGTCGTTTGAACTTTTTCTCCTCGCCGCCGATTCCGTGGGGTTTCGCCATCGATATCTCACAAAACATTCAAATTAATTGGTGCGGAGAGAGTTATTTGTTCTCAGAGGATCGATTGATATATTTTGTATCCGGGCATTTAGCTTAATGTATTTACGTATTATGTTTATTATAATTATAAGTATTATTTATTTACCTATTTATTCTACAACAATATAAGTATTTTACATATATTATTATTTATTATTAATGTAATTTTTTAATTCAAGAAGATAAATGATTATACATTTTTCATTTTAGTAATTTTATTCTTATCGCTTATTTACGCATTTTTCATATAAAAAGATGCGCTTACCGCTCCTAAACATATAAAAATGTTCTTTCAGTCATATGGAATATATAATTGCTTCATCGTGCGTATTATTAACAAGCACGCTTTTCCCGAATGTTTCCCGAATCTGGTTTCCAGAGAAGAATTAAATTAGCATAAGAGCCCTTGGATACGGCAGAGGATGGATAATTCAATGATACCGCAGTGTTACATTTCAAACATTCGTTTTAATTATGATACGAAGCGTACGGTAAGAATTTATGTTTTTCGTAATTACATGCGTAGCGGTCTTTTACACTGCGTTTCTCGCGCAACAAATCATATCATCTGCCGCTGGTCTCTTCTTCGTATGAATTTTACGTAACTCGGAAATCGCGGACACAGAATACGCGTCATTCCCGCAACAGCTCCCGTTTTTGTGAATTCTGACGTTTCAGGATACATAGTCTTCTTTTATAAAGAGGAATGAGGCAGACACGGTGAATGGATTCTTTATCCACAGAAGAACTATTATTACATACATTTTTATAAATTTTATACTATGCCGTTTTAGTCGATTCATTTTATAATATCTATAACGTATCCTTTTCCCATGCCCGTGTTGCAGCACCGCTCTTCAAATCATAAAAAGAAGAGGGAGAAAAAATGTAATTTGCCGTTTTTCGAATTGTTATTTTTATTGGCGATGCAGACGTGTTTGTTACAGAGGTACTGCACACGTCCAGTCGCGTCTTGCTCTATAAATGAGCGACCAGACAGTTTTTGACCTCTCTCATTATTTCGTCTAAAATTAATTCTACTCGAAAAACCTCGAGCATACGGTTCCGCACCACTGAACAACATGTTTATTTCGACCGTCTGCGTCGATTAATGACGGGGCGTATGAATGGCGTAGGCGATATTGAAAGAACGGAGGTCTCTCGCTACGAAGACTTCCGTGCAATCTTTCAATCGTTGTTGCGGCCAGCATTTACACGGATGTAGACACGCGCGCGCGCCCGGGATATCTCGCGAAAGGAACGCGACGAAAATTGATTCGATCATCGTCGCCGAGGCGGACGAACGCGCGATAGGTCGCTCTATAAATAGTGACACCGATGATGGAAGGCTTTAAATGAGATGATATGGCCTCTGATCGACCCAATCAATGCCTCCACTAAATCATCGTCTAAACTGACGGTCGCAACACCGCCGGCTAATATACACACGCCATGGAACGCTGGTGGGCGACCGGAAGAAACCACTCATCCAGCGATTGCCGATGTATAGCGTCTTTATGAGGCCACGTTACGATGAGTGCTCGTCTATGCGAACTCGTCGTCGCGTATTGTTAGATATAGACGCTTTGCTTTTCGATCTTGCAGGAATAACTTTGACTGCACGTTTCTTTATAGATGCGGTACATTGCTATTATTATTAACTTGTGACAAAAATTACTTTTGACCAATAAAAATATTAGATATTTTAGGATAAATCTAGCACAACAAGTAGAAAACAGATTATTTCATTGATTTATTTTTTCTATTAACTTGAGCATTCAAATCTTATTGTTTAAAAAGATATAACTGATCAGCAAATGATTTAATTAATAAAAATATTTATTTCATAAAACAAAATTGAAACAAAATTCAAATTCCCCTTTTTTTCTCATGGTTCTTTTTGTTTATTTAAATGTAATATATAACTGGATAAACGAAAGAAAATAATATTCGTGATTAATATTGCATAATTTCTCATAGCCATTCTTTTGATTAAATTAATAATTAATAAAGTTTTCGATGAAAATATACACACACACATACATACACTTTGCCCGTGTAGCGTAGCTTGTTAAATCCAGGAAGTACATCATTTTAAAAGGTTCTGGTTATAATTCGATGCGGAATGCAGTGTGTTGATATAAAACGAAAAGTGCGTCGCATGAGTGCATCGTCACGCATAGCGTCCGCTGTGACAGATTTCGATTGAAAAAGAAAGAAAAAAAGGAGATGATAATTAGTGCCGTGGTTCACCTGTCGACATTGATGTGTGGCTACGAAACATTCGTTCAACTGCGCTCGAATGTTCACGTATGGGAGAAATTGGAGAGAAGAGAAATACGGGAATTTTGTTTGTCGTAACACCGGCATCATGACGATACACCAAGTTAATTAAATTTGATCTCGATAATTACCCGAAAAATGGAATCTTTAACCGTAGCCAACAATCCCGTACATATGCGTATCCATCGAAATGTTAATGCATTTCAATTAACTTCTAAAAACATAGTGTTTTATGATAATACAAGTTTTACTTAATTATAATTGCATAATTGCATAGAAATAATTTATAATTACTTTGAGGTACATCGTTTGATTATATATGAGAGAAGGAATATATTTCTTGCATGATTCTATTAAAGAAGCAAATGATTGCTGAAAAAATATAAAAAATAATAAAAGTTATAGAAAGATGTCTAAATATTAAGTGAAAAGATAAATTCTTTGTGATACAAATAACGTTAGGAAAACATTTATGAGATCAATATATTATTAACGTTTCAAGTACTGACTATAACTTAGAATCATACATATATACGTATATAAAATTACGAAAACGTATAAACGTCACACAAATGACCAAGTGTGGCAATCTCACGATTGATCGGTGATCGTATAAGGCAGCCAGGCGAATCTTAATGCACGCGATTGGCCGTTCGCGTCTTAATGGTTGGTGCCGAGCAATCGGGTATCGACTTTTCCATTAGCCACAAAAGTTGTGGTCACCGTAACGACGAAATTGGCTATACCGAAAGGACATCGCGCCGGTGATGTTGGTGTCGGAGGAAATGCTCGGATAGCGAGGGGTGACGAAGGGGGTGACACGCGGAGATGGGTGGCGTGGTGGGATGGAGGGGAGAAGGGGGGATGACATTAATTCTCATAACATTTTACGAGGCGGTATCTGACCTGTGTCAAGTCCTTCCGACGCCCAGGAGTACGGTTTAGGAGTCATAACTCCCAATCACCCTAAGACATGCAGTCGCGAGCAATTCAGCCGGCACCAAGGTGGTGGCTGTTCTCTCTTGAATAGCGCGAGCTTACCGAAGGCATGTGGCTGTCTGTCTCTTTCACTTCCTCTTTTCTCACTTCACGCGGCGGCTATCTTGGCATATCACTGTCTTATTAAATCTTGTAGACCTTCAGTAATGAATTGTCCTTCTGAATTCCTAGCTACAAATTTCGCTGAAAAATTTCAGCGTCAAATGCTGTCGAGAATTCCGTCCGTGGATTAATGTGTGGAAAAAAAGATGTAGTGAATAATATATCACATTAACTTCAAATTTTCCCGATTATAGTTAACTTATCTTTAAACAATTCTATACTTTTAGCATCAGTAAAGAAATCTTATTATTACTAATTCTAAACTGAAGAAAGATTGCGGTCATTTGATTTGTACAATCGTCGGCGGTAATTAATACATTTTCCAAATGTATTAATATATTAATGTTTCAGTACTCTCAAAATATGTAATGATATGAATTTTTTAATATTAATTGATGCACGATTTCCAACTCGAAAATCAATGAAATATAGCGCACTAACGTCTCGCGCCACAAATGCGACACGAAAGAGCTGCAGAGTTTGGTAGAACGTGCCTCGTTAAGAGAAACGGAGAACATAGGGGATGCAGTAAGGGAGGCCCGGAGGTGTACATCGTCGTTAAACCGTACCGGGAATATCGCCGTTCAATTTCGCTCCCCGCGCTTTAAAAAGAAAAAAAAAGGTAAAAAACCGTTCCTGCCGCTCGTCGTATCGGCCGACCGGAGTTCTTTTTGATCTCGCTAAAGAATTCATTAAGTTTTGCGGGCGCGGTTAGGTATTAATGCGCGGGGGTGGGAAATGCGCGCGGCGCGTTTTATGCTCGCCCGAGCGCGAGTCAGGCCGGAGAGAAGAGGCAGGTGGAGGCGGTGGATCTCTCTTTTCTCTGCCTCCCTTTGTCTGCCCTTCCATTGCTGCTGGCGTCGTTTCTTATACCTTTCCGTGATGCTTGACTATCGATGGCTCTTTAATATTCGCGCGTGAAAGGCTTGCTATTTCCTCGGTCGTTTCTCAATGATAAACTTGAAAAAAGAAGAAAAAGAGAGAGGAAGATTCGTCTCAGTTACTCACTAAATCTGACGATTAATATGTTTTATAGGGCGTATATTTGCGCGATATAGATATAAATATTACGATTTCTACATGAGTGATACATCTGCAGGGGTATAGAGGCTTTTGAACATTAATTCTGAGACTTAACGCAAGCTCCCAGGGATGTACAATATCCCGTGTTTCTACAAAACGTGATGTACTGAATTTTTCTTCACCTAACACGTTGATAGAGGGGATCAGAATGGAGGTGGCCTGGAAAATACTAGCTGGACGATAGAGATCGGCTAGAAGGCGGGTGAGGCTGAGGTCACCCCGTGCTGGTGGAGTGCATTTGGCCATCAAATAACATCGGCAGTGCCTATAACCGGCTTACGTCCCGACATAAAGTTGGCTTGGCCGTTCTCTTCCTTCCACGGTCTATCCTGGCCGCGCTGCCATCTCGAACCACTAACTCGTGATCAAGCCGCCTAACCATCGTCGAACTACCGCCGTATCAGGAGTTGCTACTCTTGGGAGGCTTAAGCCCGCGATATCAGTTGATTGGGTCTAGCAAGTATCGCCGGAAAGAAAATTCCTTCCTGGATATTCTCTAAGAGAGAAGCTCTGCGATTTTATAAATTTTCATTTTTTATAAAAAGAAGAGAGAAAGAGAAAGAGAAATGAAAAATAAAACAATAATTTGATTTAAATAATATCGCCCTTCTTATGTCAAAACCATGAATGTGTAGATTTTCACTTTTTGAGTAAAGAAGTGGGATGAATGCTTTTTTTTGTTCCTAACTGAATGCCAAAACGATGAATGTGTACGTAATATAGCAACGATGATTATACTGTAAGCTTGATTCATGATGAATATAGGTTATCTGATTACATTTTACATTTAGTTGTTAATTTCCCAAATTTATCGAATCGCACATTCATGGTATGGACATAAGGAGGACGATGTGTATTCTCAAAAGTATGTTATTTTTAAAACAATTAAACACTTCAAGAATAATTTAATTAGAGTATGAAATATATATTATTATACAATTTGAATATTTTAAAATATGTTGTTCATATTTTTCCGAAAATATCCGAATAAAAAGCTTCTATTGAAAACAGCACAAAAGTTATTACGTACTCTAATATTTTTTACGTGAAACGTGCAAAAAGGTGTTTCGATAATGCGGATATGACTGCTGTTACAATGGGAGTACCCTCGTTTAATACGCCAGTTCAGGACACCCGCTACCGACACTATCCTCCGGCACTTTCGGTTTCCCCGATATTTCCAATTAAACTTTCTGCGCTCTATACCGGGCGATACTCTTTCCCGGATTAGCGAAAATACGCTACGTTTGCGGCGACCTTACTGATACCCGGAGGTGGTCGCACATTTAAGGAGGGGACCAATAACTTGCCAATATCGGCATTACTGGCGCACTGAGCGCAATATAAACGTTTATGACCCAATGTGCGTCTGTTCAATCCCCCCCGACTGAGCTACCCCCTTCCGATCCGTCGCTTTCCTACCAGCGGCTCTCAAATGTGTGCCATCTCTGTACGTTGTCTTTAAATATTATTTTACAAATAAATCTACTTGAATCTGGATTGATCTTCAATTATATAGATAAAAGTATATTATGATAGAAAACAGACACAAGCACAAACAATATTTAAATTTATGAAAATGTTTATATTATACATAGAAAAAGCCTTGCTTCAAGAGATACGTTGATAAGCTTCATTTAAATATGTAAATTAATCGTAAGATTAAACGTGATTTTATCCAGTCGTGATTTTTTCATGAGATTATTTTGGTGGAAGAAAATGAGAACGACTGGTCGGGAGGTATCTATAAGACATGAAATGGAAGAAGGGTGGGTATTGGTAGCCAACACGAATTCCGTCCTTCTCTCTCGAATGTTGTCGTGGTTGGTCGTTGTCAATGTGCGTCACAGGACATATCCACGTCGGTTACTTGTTGTTCTTCCACGATGTGCGAGCACATCGTCTGTGTGAGTGCGTGTCCTGGACACTTAATGTTTCTCTATCTATAGCGGTCAGGTCGGGACAGCCGGGGATATTGTTATATACGACATTGTGGAGGACCCCGAGCAAGAAAAGACGAGGAGTGGAGCTACGAGAGATATCGCCCGCCACCAATTACCACCGACCAAGAGTTATTGAAAAGATCTCCCCACGGGAGAAACCCCGTAGAATCGCGGCTTGGCCAGGCTAATGAACACTGATTACAGTTTGGCGGATGCCCGTCGATGATTTGTGGACAGATCGTGGACCGCAGGTTGGCAGAGGCCATTTCACGCTACTGGCGACAATTTTTCTCGGCTCTCGATTCGCGCAACACTTAATATATATTAAGGGAAAATGCGACCGCGAGAAGCATCAATTCTGTTTTCTCTATGCGTATTCTTCCGAAGATCTAGAAATATATATAGACGCGACTCACAGTAACGGATTGTAAACCAGCGTCAATAGTTTACGATAAGCTCAAGTATAAAAAATTTTAGACTTTTCAATTTCATAAAATAGTAGAGAATAGTTCATTGTTAATTAATTATTCGTTGATCGTGGAAAAGACGATAAATAATGGGAGAAGAATTTATTTTCTCACCTCTTCGGCATGCGCCATTCGCCTCCTTCTCCTTCTCCTTCTCCTCCAACTACATCCGGTAAACGACATAATTCGCTAACACCTCTAACTCCTGATATAACAGAGTATTAGTTCTGATGCTGTCACCCCTCCTTCCCGTTCTCCCACGTCTCGCGTAAAACCGTTCGACGGATACGCTTGTAGCGCGTATATAGAGTCCCTCTTTACCAATTTTCCTCCCCGAAGCTTCATCGTCTTTGATCAGCTCCAGCGACGCCCCTATAAGCCTTCGTGCAGCTGCCTGCGTCTAACTCGACGTTCCGTGCATTGAAATTCGTTGTTATACAAACACCGTCAAAAGTTAGAACCAACTGCCTGTACCGCGAGATTAATTAAACAATTATTTATAAGCAATTGTGAGAAGACATTCAATGAGTTACGTTCCCTTAGCAGGCACTATAATGCAAAGTGTAAAATTTATATAAGTAGAATTTTAATTTATTTCCATTAAATATAAATTAGAAGAAATATTTTAATTATACAAAATTGTATGTCAAAAAATAGATCCGTCTATAATAATCAATAGTGCATAATAGATGCGAGAACCATTCTTAATTAACATAAGGATTAACTTGGAAATTTCGCGATTGGCGAAAGCTTACGCCAATGAAGCGGGCATTAATTATTCCCTTTAGATTACGCCCGACACGATCCGTAAGATCTCCCATACCCGTCCCGTTGCGTCGCCATCAATTTCGTCCCTTTCTCCGTGCAATAACTGCGTTCCTCTTTTCTCTCTCTCTCTCTCTCTCTCTCTCTCTCTCTCTCTCTCTCTCTCTCTCTCTCTCTCTCTCTCTCTCTCTCTCTCTCTCTCTCTCTCTCGCTCTCTCTCTTTCTCGCTCTCTCCCTCGTTTCTCCAGGAAGCGTCAGAAAATCTGCCTCGTCTCATCGATGGTAATGCCTCCTTTTACGATCATCATATTTATAAATGTAACCTCTTCCCCCCTCGCGTTCTATCTCCATGGCCGATGAAAGGATCTCGTTAATTGGGAATACTGATGCCGGTACGAAGGCGAACTATACCGAATCGATCCCACCCCTCTGTCATATACCATCGCACCCCGCGCGCTCATCTATCCGCCCACCCATGAGATCACGACGGCGGATAAGACCCGTGGGATGCCGTCAAAGGGAGCTTATATTTATGAGACTTTCGGCAAACAAATGGATAAATCTAATATCTTCGAGGCGAAACGGCCGAAGCCGCTTGAGAAACCGATGTCTGGAGACGTGAATTCAACCATCTTCTCTTGTATGAAGCTTGTGATGGATTTTTCGGCTCCTAGTCGCGAGGAAATGAAGTATCATATATGAGCTTTGACAGGATTTATTAGAAGATGATAAATACATTACGGAGATTATGTAATAGAACGATTTTAATATTTCCAGATTGATTTTTAAATGTAATTAGAACAGTAAAGAAATTAATAAAATAGAATAAGGAAAGGCAAAATTATATAGGTGCACATAACGCTGAATTAATTAAAAAATGGAAAATTAGTCATAAAATAAAAAACAATTAAAATAATCAATATAAGAATATTGATTATAATTTGCCAATTTTCTTTCATTAAGGTTATTGTAGTTTAAGTACAGTTTCCATTAAAAATACGTATTAAAAGTAAGGCTTTAAGTATTTAGTGCAATAGTACCAAGTATTTTGTCATACTATTTGAAACAAATATTCATAAAAACGTTCGTACAACTGTCTGCATTCACACAAGTTTCGATCGAAATCGATTGAGGCACGATCGCATTAGCTCATACAGACAGATGTTTGACGATCGCAATAATCCAGCCGTGGCTTCGAGCGGAAATGACGCGCGTTTACAACGATGGTCACCGATGATCTCACAGAGATGATACGCGGCGATAGGGATCGCTTCTCGTGCTATGAAATTGTTTAAAAACGAATACGGGGCCCTCGCATGGCCGGGGCATCGTCGCCTTAATGACGCCAACTGTCACTAAAGACCCCTTCGATCATGCGCTCGGCGATGTGTCTTAATTGGTCCGCAAGTCGACCGTTATTAACGCAGAAAGTGACGGTAATGCGAATATTATCCGCTCACTGCTGTGGCGAGAGCAACTTTTGACGGCAGGTAGCGCAGAAGCGCTCTCGTGCAGTTTTACGTTTTACGATGTAATATGTAATTAATTCGCACTCGTCGCATCGGGAATGCATGCGCGCGTGATCCGCGTGGTAACATATGTAGGTACGTATGGAGCCGGGGCGATATTCATGAGAAATTTTACCTGTTTCTTTGATCACGATTATCACGAAGATACATAGACAATCGTTACCATTTGCGGTAACGCTGCGCGTCTGCCCTGCAATTACCAAGCCATAACTCACTCGCTACCTCGCTGCATCTAATTACCAGACTGACTACAACCGGCGATTCGCTTTAATAATGCTATACCGCGTCTATTTTGAATTTTCCTTTCTCGATCAAATGCGCGCGCGATTTTACAGCGTATCCCGAATTTATTATTTTTACATGCGCAATGTCCATTAACGAGTCCCGATGAGTCGCACACGCGTTGCACACACGAGTCATCGAGGTCGACGCGCCTCGGTCACCACGCCGCGCGTGAAGAAAGGGAAAAAAATTAATATTTATATCTCGCGTATATCTCTAATCTACGCTATCAGGCTTGTTCCGTTACCGATAATGCATTACGACAACGTATTCCCCTCGCGATTAGCGTGACCTTGATGCTGAGAGCGCAGCCGCCGCGCCGGTATACGCGGCGTTACGTTAAATCGTGGATACATGACTTCGCGTCAGGAGAGATGTGTCGTGGATGCGGAGACGTATCTTAACCCGGGATCAGTCTGGGCTGGTTAGCCGTCTAGTGGCATTTATAACTCGTCATTATTATTTGAGTTGATTTGAAACACGCGCGGTATAGCCTTTCCCCTCTTCGACTTGCATGCGACCATCGTCGTGGTCGTCATCATCATCATTCTTCCTTATGCGCCGCCGCTCGAGTCCGGCAGCTGCCACGAGACATGCATCGACACACACGCGCCCCGGGCACATACATACGCGCATATGTAATAAAACTTATCGATACCGACCGATCAATCGTATCGGAGACCGTTGATTGCATTTCCGTACACGAAATCGGAGTTTCTAATTTTTTGGTGGAATTAAGCCTGACTTAAGAAAAAAGAAAATAAAAGTGTGCAATCCTTTTCACCTTGTGATATTACATTTAGTTGTTTGTATCTCGTTAAAAAATTGCGAAAAGTTATAGTCGAGAATAGGGTGTTCATACACTCACAGTGGATCTTACACCTTTTTTGTCGTTTATTTTCTCTCACAATGACATTAGAAACAGTAAATATTATACGATTTTGAAAGGACAGAAACAAAGGCAGAACAATGCCTTTCATCGATTCACAGAAGTTTCAAGGCGCGCATTCCTATCGCTCGTACTCGTATCGAGATTCTCTGTCGAATTATTGGTACCGAGTACCGTTTTCGTTCTCCAGCGCCATCAAAAGCGCCATAAAAGAAGCGGCCGGCGATGGTCGGCGGGGCCACCGGTGGCAGAAGGGAGGGAGGGGGGGGGGCACCGGGTGAAATTTGTCAGTATTAAATAAATAACCCATAAAGGCGGAACATCAATCCACCGTGGAGGCATTAACGCCCGATATAGGGAGGGCGAGGCACAACGGCTGTTATTTTTCATACACCAGCTACATCTTATATATGAGCGCGCCTATATATCGACGCTCACTTGTTCTTTCTCTCGCCGTAAAGGAGAGGACCTCCCCTTTATTCTTGTTTCTTCCCGCTCTCCCGCTCTTCTCTTTCTTCTTCTTCTTCTTCTTCTTCGAGGTTTTTACGACCGACACGTTGGACCGTATCGCGAGTTACGCCGTAGATCAAAAGTGATGTGTCTATTATGACGTAAATACTTAAGATCCCTCGAGTCTCCGTTACGGTCTCCGACCTGGACGAAGTTTCGTCTCGATACGCGGTGTCAGGATTCGCTCTCGCTATAAGCTTGCCGAAAAAATTCTGTATTACACAGCATCATCAAATGAAGAAATAAATAGAAGACTAATAAACAGAGATTTATACATATGACTTTAAACGTTCACGCTTCAAAATTCGACACGTATTGATCGTAATTTTTCGGTGCTGAATTAATCTGATTAAAAGAACAACGCAAAGCGGACATAGGAAAGTAATACACCATCACAATACTTTTAGTGAATAGAAGCATGTCAATTTCGTACTATATAAATATTGTATTATTTATCACGTAATTTTTAATTACCGAATTATATATTGATGTACTAGATTGCGCACATTAACGGAGAAACGAAAGGAAGGACCACCGAAGGCGCGGATGGTGCAGCGGCGAACTATAATCCGGCACAGAAGAGACGCGGTTGAAGACGCGCGCGTGCGATGAGGCGATATACATCCGAGGGAGCGGCTAAGACGAAAAGCGAAATCCCAGCAGAAGGACCGCTCTAACGGCGGAAGGGCCGCCGGGGTGGAGGCGGCCGCACTGTCGATACAAGGGGTCGATTGTGGCTTGAAAGGCACCGCCGATCCGACGACGCTCGGACCGCATTCGGCGGTCAGGCTGGTGCACGGGGCGGCCTACAGTGGCCGACTTGTGCCCGCGATGCCGATTCCGATGCCGAGATTACGGCGGATTTCGCGCATCGCGCGTCCCATCCCATCGGGACACGCCGTACGCGCCGCGGACGCTATTAACTTCGGCTTTGATTGGCTGCGTTTAATGAGCCGGGCGACACGCGTATATAAATTGCCGCTTGCTCGTCTTTGAAGATATTTCGAGGCCGGTCGCGGGAGGATTCCTCTTTCCTCCTCCCCGACGTCTCGACGCTCCTCTCCCGTCCGCGCGTTTTGCCGTATGTATCGCGAATGTCATCACCGAATTTCTGCGAGTTCGTCTCCGTGCCCGCGTCGCGGTCAGAGCACGCGTTGGCGTGTCTTGGCGACAGATGAATGGCTTCGAAAGAGGAAATGTGTCTCCTCGAGTAAACTACGACATGCATATTAGCGACGAAGTTAGATACTTCTTCAAACAGTGCAGCTGGCGAATTTGCTAGAGATCTTGTAGAGAACGAGACGGGCTTTTATTATACTGATGATATTTATTACACTCTCGTTTTATTTTAATTACTAAAGTACCTATAATTAACACTTGATTTCCATGTGTTTTTATCTTTACCAATCAAACGTGTCCTTTTGTCACGTGTTCGTCATTTGTCGCGTGTCAACGCGTCCATAGAAACCGAAATGAGAATGAAATGTTTTATGGCACTTCTATTCTATATATACTACGTATCTTTTATACTTTTTATTTCTGTTTTTACAAGTGAAACATAACTAATCGCTAAACACTTGAATATAGTTCAGGAATAAAAATACACGATGTCGAAGTTCGTGGTATCAATATTCGAGAGAGTTGTGTCACAAAATTGAAGACGTCCCATGAAAATTATCCGAAGAATATGTAAAAATCTTCGAAGTAAGCAAATTTCTATTCACAAATTAATTAATTCATATCGTCATACATCTGAAGCAACGTCTAATTTTTCAGAAATACCGCAAAGCATGGACGTGAAATAACCTCTCTGACAGCCATAATCAAATATATTGATTTTGTAATTTTCGGGATATCAATCGATCATTTTATCGCGCATTTTAATTCGTATCGAAGTTCAATATGACGTCAACCGGGAGAAATTCTTCGGGACAATCAGACATGTTCGCAAATAGATGCACCCAGCAGGCCAAAACAAACTACTTCCTTCCGCTGCAATGCAATAAGAAAACTATCAAGCACGTCGATGCGGGATCAAGACGAGCTTCGAAAATATCCGCTTCGACAGTCGAGATGTATTTGAGGATAGGACCAGCACCTAGTATACTTCAAAAGAATTACGTCGTACTCAACTCGAGAACTCTTTTAACGTTTCTGCCGTTCGAGGATAAATTCATTCGAAATTCGAGGTGTTCGAAATCGAGCGAGGCCGAAGGCAGGCGGCACACCTTTACGAAGATCTTTGGATCAAAAACTTCGCAAGCCGAGATGTTCGAGGAATCCATAAAACATCGAGTCGCGGAGTTTCTCGACGGTAAAAGTTCGACCGTAATGACTTACGGCATGAGGGATTCCGGGAAGACTTACACGCTGTTCGGCACGTCCGCGTCGCCCGGTATAATAACGCGCAGTATCGAGCTTGTGTTTTCGGCGATAAACTGCACCATAGCGCCGTGGTACAGACCGACGTTTCAGGGCACCGTGCTCTGCCTGAACGAGGCCGCGCGGGCTTCGGAGATGCAACGGAAGATACGAGTATTAAGCGGACAATCGACGGACGTAAAGCAGACGTCTGCGGAGGCCAGAAAATTTCTGGAGAACTCGCGGCCGGGGAACGCGGATCCTGACAAATGCGAGGAGCGCTACGGCGAGTCAATGTACGCCGTGTGGCTGTCCTTCGCGGAGATTTACAATGGAAACGTTTACGATCTGTTGGACGACGCGGAAACACGCTCCCCGTTGAGATTGTACGTGAACACCGAAGGGCGAGCTTATGTTTGCGATTTGCAAAAGGTCCACGCTATAACTGCGCTGGAAGCCTGTCGGATTCTCATAACGGGCCAATCGAGAATGAGCACCGACGTGACGGGATCGAGGAACTCTCGATCGCATACCATATTCACGATAGAATTACTGAAGTACCAAAAGGATCGTGCAGCAGACGAAGTGGTACTTAGTACTTTGACCTTTTGCGATCTGGCTGGCTCTACGCAGTTCGAAAAATCACACGTGCGCGAAGCAAGCAACATTAACAACAGCCTGCTGGTGCTTGGTAGATGCCTCAAGGCTGTGAGTCAGAATCAGAGGGCACCGTTTCGCCAGTCGAAGTTAACGCGAATATGCCAGCGAGCTCTTTCCGGTGAAGAAAATTTGAGTATTATAGTCAATGTCGTTTTTCAGCCGAGCCTTTCTGACGAAACACAAAGTATTTTTAATTTTTGTGATATAGTTAGAAAGCTATTAACTAATCATGATAAGGAATGCAAACAATTAAGCGATTTTGAAAAAACTACCCATAGTCTGGACACATGTGATAGTAACATTACGACATCACCGTGTAGTCATCAAAGCTCATCTGAGACTGCAGAGATGACTGGCTGTATCGATTCGACAGCGTGCAGAAATATACGAGAGCAGAACAGAAGGCTGAAGCAAGAATTGGAAACTGTGAAAAGTGACATGCTGAATTGCGAATACGTGATTCGACAACAACTAGCCGACCAGTATTCGCACATAATCGAAGAGTTGGAAGCGACTTACAAGGAGAATACCAAGAAGATCGAAACTGAGGGGCACGATCTATTGAAATGGTCTGTCAATCAGGTTGAGAGCTTTTATAAGGAGCGCATCGTTAATTTGATGCGGCACAAGAAGAGAAAACGAGAAGATAGTGGCGATTACATCGAGGACAACCATGCGCTTTACGAAGAACTCCGAGCTGAGAATGCGCAGGTTACTTCTAAGGTGGTGGTTCTGAAGGAAGCGGTGAAGAAACTGAGAAAGGAGAACAAGACGATTCTTTGCGAAAAGAACAAGTGCAGCTTCGAATTGGCCTTGATAACGGAGGAATTGAAAAAGTTTCGACAGCTCACGCGAGCCGGGATTCGTAAATGGGGTGGCAACGGTGAAAACATCGAGGACGATGCCGATTGTCTCATGAACAATCTGGAACGGTTAATGGATGAAAAAGTAAATAGAACCGAGAAGAAACTTGAAGAGATGAATGAATACATTCGTACGATGGAAAACAAAGACGCTGAAGCCGCTTCCGAAGCGAACCAGAAATCATCAAATTCGGAACATGCTTTGAATGACGCCTTGATTAAGATAAAAGAATTGGAGGAGAAACTTTTATGCAAAGAAGCTTGCATCGCAAGTTTGCAGCATCATGCACAGTTGCAAGAAAGACAGCTTGCTGAAGCTCAACAGCGCTTGGATAACAAAAAAAATGAAAATATAAGCGACAGAAAGTGCAGGTGTGACCGATCGACAAATATTTCATTTGACGATACAGCAGATAGCTTTTTTCAGGAGAACATGCCTGTAGAGAAAAGTTCTTCACGAGTGTGCGTGAATGCATCTACTGTTGAGCAACACGAGCTTAACCACTGGATCATCGTCCCAACAATGTCTGCGAGCCATGTCGAATCAACGAAGAAGAAACTCTCGGACACATCAAACGTCGGCCGCAAAAGTCTCTTCGAAAGTAGTGGTAGTACGAATTGTAATGTTTCTAGATCGAGCGATAGAAGCAGCAAAGATGACTCGGGTGTAAGTAGCGAATTGCGAAACGAAAGTCAAAGATCTATCAGCATAAGTGATAACATAAGTACCCGCGAAAACGAAGACAAGTGTACACAAACTTGCGTCATCGATGAGGACAGTCAGATTGCAGTGGAAGGAAGCATTGAACAGATAGATCGCGCAGATTCGAACAAATGGAACTGTCAAGAGATGTCACATGTTGCCGAATTGTCTCAAGATCTGGAAACTATCCGGGATGTGATTTATGCACTAAATGAAGCGTCTTGTACGAACGAATGTCAGTTGCTGCACAAAGAAGGAGCAATGGAACGATTTACTGCAGAGGAGAGTGACATTGTAATCAAACGCGATAATTTATTCAAGGTGATAGAGAATAAAATGCAGGAATATAAACGTGAAATTCATATGCTAATCCACAAGCTAGCAGTTAAGGAAGAAAATGAAAGTCGAATTTTTAGATGCTTAGAAAGATACATAGAGGGATCAAGAGCCTTTGAAAGTAAATTATCTTTGATGCGTAATCGGCTGGACAAAACGTTTAATAAATGTGCAAATGAACACTTACCAAAAATCGAAAGTCTTGAAGAAGAAGTGTTACAGAAAACTCTGCAGATAAACGAGCTCGATGGAAAGATTTCTAAAGTACAACATGAGCTCGCGAAAGGCTACGAATTGTTCCAGAAGATACATGATTTTGAGATTATTGTGAACAGATGTCGGAGAGATAAGAACGAGCTTTGCAGGCAGTTGTATGAGTGTTCCGAGACTCAATTGACTCTCGAGGATAAACTGAAGAAATTAACAATAAAGATAGCGGAAAGAGACAGCGAAATTATTTCGTTGAAGAGTGAAATACACAATATAGCAGATCTGAATGTTGCGAACAACGAGAAAGCGAGAAATCTGAGCGAGCACATTACTGAAGCTGGCGAAAGTATCGATTCGATTAAAGAAGATCTACATTGTTGCGAAGATTTGCGTAAAAATGTAGAAAACACCATCAAAGCGGAAATTCATGATTTCAGATCTCGGTTATCAAATCATAAAAATAATACAACGCTCCTGAACGAAATTTGCAAGACTTATGGCGACAGCCAGGATGAAATAACTCGTTTAAAGATGCAACTGGAGCATAAAGAACTGGAAGCAACTCTACTTAAAACTAACAGAGACGTTACAATAAAAAAATATGAGATTTTAATGAGACATTTTCAAAATGAAATTGAAGAGAAGGACAAACATTTTAAACCTGTTGCGAATAGTTCAAATAACTTGAAAAGATCTTCAACCGAGAATCAAAGACAGCCGGAAGAAATCTTAAAAGACCATGAAGCCGAAAATAGTTTCGCGAGTAGTTCTTGTTTCATGCCTAAACATGTTAGTTCGGAGGCATTAAATATTTCGTCGGCTCCAAGTGAAGACCGTACAACTTCTTCTGACGAGAAAGATGGCATTGGCATTAAATTCAGTGATAACGAATCTTGTCAGGTCTGTTTGCACATAATATAAACTAGTATTTAATAGAGAAAGTAAATAATTTACGTATAATGTCTAATTGTTATAATAAAATTTTGAAGTTTTTTATTAAATTAAAAAATTTGTTAATTATTAGTACATTAGCTATTAGCATATACGTAAAATTTGAAAAATTTATTAACTATAAAAGAATACCTCTTATTTAATATTCTATATCTTCAAAAATTTTCAGGCAGATAGCAGTGTAAAATCAAATGTACGTTCATCCGTATATGAAACTGATAGTTCTGAAACGGAAGATATTTTCAATATGACATCTCCAGGTACCAAAGACAAGAGGAAAATACTAGATTGGATGAAAGTTAGAAGAATCTCTGGTAAAACCGTACTTTCGCAACTCTCCGCTAAACATACAGATGTTAATAGTGATTCAGAAACTGAGTGACAGTAAACAACGTATGCCAATAATTAATGATTACTTAATTATATATAATTTTTGTATATAATTATCGATGTTAAGAATATTGCTGTATGTGCGTGCATTTTTTAACTAATTTGACATTTATTTATGTTTGTGTATTTCATGTATTTCGTTCCGCTGAATATTTCATGTACAATTTTAAACACGTGTCATACTTTGTTAAATTTAACGGGAAAAAAATCGTGCACGTCTCAAATGTTATATGTTTTAATCCAACGTTATACGTTTAATGTGTATTGTTGTCTCTATATTATTTTCTCATTGTACACATAGTACATATTTAGCTCATAAATTAATAAACTTTTATGCAGTCTTTACACATTTTTTCAATAATGAACCATTAAAGAGTATGAATTTATTATGAAGAAAATCACGTATATTATACATTTGAAAGCTTGGAAAATATCTTGAAATTTCATCAATATTGGTATTGCTTTTATTACTTTAGCCATATAAACTTATTACAAGATCACAAGACTATAAGTATTACGCGAGAGATGCTTTGTATCAATATTTTATTGTGATACTATCCGTAAGAGACAATAGTACGATTAGCGATTGGGAATATTATCGGTATATCAGACGTTCCCCCGAGATAAGATCGTATGTAATGGCAAAACATGGTTCCGACATTCGTTACAATAAACGAGCCACCCACAAATAGAGGCGGCAACTGTGTTGAGCTTGCTCGTGCAAGGGCGGACCCTGCTCCAGATTTTATTGCCAATATGCTATAATTTCTGACATTAGATGCTGCTGACGCTTTCGTCCGCTCATTACAACCCGCCCCATCCCCAAACGTGATCTTCCCGCGAAAACGGCTACTTTGACCTCTCTCTCTCTCTCTCTCTCTCTCTCTTTCTCTCTGTCTTTGTCTCTCTTCCTCTTTCGCGGATACTGATAGATGAAATTATGAGGAGGGATATCGAAATTGGACCGCGACTTCCACTCCGTAATCTTTCGGCTTCTGATGATATTACTGGGATGTGTGATGTGATAAGGGGATACGAATAAATGAAAGGAAATCATCCAATACGAGATTGCAATCTGCTGCGAGTTTACAGACGTGAAAACGATGCTGAAAAGTACTTTCAAATCGTATTTCTATTCGTAAAAAGATATATTCTTGAAAAAAAGCAAGAAGTTGATTTTTTAAAATAACGAGGGACATTTAGAATAATTTTTATGTAAAAGATACCGTGTACGCGGGTACGATATTTAATTGTGCAAAATGAATTTATTCCGTTAATTGTTTGTGCTGGACTATCAATCTGGTTGTAATTATTCTTATATTACTTTCTCGTAGACGAGCTTGTTATCGCGATGGAAACGGCCACGAGTGGTTTGCGGAATCGCAGATCGCAGCGGCCATTTTCGCTAGCTCACCTCTTCGTCGTCGGTGATTTCTCGGGGTAAATGTACCGCGAACTTTCCTCTTTCAATTGGCAATAAGATTTGATCGTTGCGGGAAATATCATCCAATTTCCTTTCTCTCTTGGCCGGGACGGAACATGCCGCTCGTCCGCCTACTCACGTTCGCCCTCTAACTTCACCATCAACCACCCTCTTTCCGTTATCCTTTACACGCCCGGTCGCAAGATATAAAGATGGCGAAATCATCCCTTTTGGTTCGTCGGTTGAAATTGCACCGGTGCAATATCCTGTACTGATGTGTATTCATGATATGTTTAACACTATAGATTATATAATACAGTTATCGATCTTTTTTAATTGATAAAAAGGATTTTTCTGTTTTCATGTATTTTATTTTGTAATTATTTTATAAAAATAGAGCCGTACAGAAAAAAAAATAAAATAATTTAATAAAACAATTATTTTGCTATGTATTGAATATTACATCTGCAAATTTACTAACACAAATTAGACAGCCAAATGTATGTTCTATATATTATTTAAATAATGTATATGAGAGTTTGAGTAAAATTCAGAACAGCTGACTTAGGGTATACACGATGTTTGAAGGTTGAGCGAGCACTCGGAGGAGTAATCAGATAGAGGAGGAGAAAGTTATTCCGGACGAAGTTTCCTCGAGACATTAGTTTATAATTCGGCAATCCCGGATCAGTATTTGTCACGATTAGCCGAACCCTCCCCCTTCTCCAACGGTTGGAATATCTGTTTCTGGGGAGGTCTCATCCCTTTCTTCACCCCTTCTTCGTAGATCCTGCGCGAGTTTTCATTAATTTCGCCCAATCCTGCCGAACTATTGTCGTAGTTACGCACAATTTCGGTACGACAATGCCCAGCTTTCTCTGGGATTGACGTAGACGAAGGGGGAAAGCGGTCGAGGGAAGGAGAGGCCAAGCCTGTAAGGAGTTATAACGATGTCGAGTGGGAAGGGTAAGAAGTTCTCCGGGTTCAAAGCCCGGGGTGGCATGGATTATATTTCTCGTGTCATTTGCCTTCTGAGTTAGACCGATGACGTTTCGCCTCGAGTTTCTCTATGGAAATCTTGCTACGCGAAGCGAGAAGAGACTCTTCGAAAACGGGATTTGACAGAAAGGGTTTCGATACAAATTGAAGAACTTTCACTTATAATATCAGGTAGCATATGTATAATAATACGTATTAACTATATATAGTTTTATATATCTTTAAACAATCGACGTTTTTATTACCTATTAGTAGAAGGACAAGAACGTTATTCTTTCATAATAAGCTACCGTTATTTTGATAATATTGTTACTATTATTAATAATAATTAAAACAATTTCGTAGATACATAATTATAAATTTAAAAATTATATAGAAAGTAACTTATTGCTGGCCAAACATTTATGAGGTACACATTCACAACGAGATACGGTGAGAAAGAATATGAGCCGTTGCTCGGACAAATATGCCACTCGTGCGAAAACTTTGACTTCGATATGGCCACTTTTGTCAACGTCGAACGGTATCTTAAGAATTAGCCTCATGGGATTTCGAGGCGAGAAGATACTGCTGGTTGCCAGCGCGACGTTGAAAATACATGTGTGTGTATCACAGTAAGGCTACAAGAAGAGACGGGCGGAATCGTCTGGATCCATTTGCAATGTCACCCGGACAATTTCCAACGGACAAACTTCCATCTTCGAGCTTCGGGGGTCGGACCCGCGATATTAGAACAAACGATTTCATCTACTACGTCCTCAAAATCATCCCACTACATTCTAGACGAAATCCACGTGCGAGCTTAGAAATACAGATTTCATATAAAATATATTGTGCTGTCTATAGACATAAATATTCAGTTACTCCAATATGATTAAAATAATATTTCCGTACAAGATTTTACTCTTATTATGCGATAATATGAATACAGCATAAAACACAGCCATTCCAAGATTAATTTAAAATAATTCTAACGATAGTAAAAAATGTTACAAAAATGATCATTATTAAATATCATCTATCAAATTATTCAAATTATTATAAATAACAATTAGTTTTAGTTAATTCCGTGTGTAAAGGTTATTAATTAGTTCCGTTCATAAATTCAATTTGTTACGATTGTTCTTTCGTCGGAAAAGTGTATCGCGACACAGGATGGCATTCGTCGGTGGTTATTTTGCCTATATTGTGGAAACGTAAGATACAGGTATTCGCGGTTATTCGCAGCGTTTTCATTACCGTACGCAGGCACGCTGAGAGCATCCCCGGATTAAATACAACCGTGCTTCCGGACGATGACTGCGTTGTGCCGCGTCGCGTCGCGTCGCGCTGGATAAATCGCGATTGCGTAATATCGCGAGCGAAGCGTTTGCGCGAGTAGAGAATTGCGTAAAGGCAAATATGCGATAGACTACCCGAACGTCCCGTATTGTATGATTGTCTCCGTTCTCCGCCCCCTTCTCTAACCATCCCTGTCCGCCTCTCGCCGCCACCGCCGCGCGCCGCCGCCGCCGCCGCCGCCGTCGCGTTTCGCAGGAAATGCCTGTCTTGCATTTCCCGGCATTGTAACCACCCCGTCGGCTTCGGAGTATTGCCAGCCTCCACGTTTGAATTGCATTACCTATTATTGCTTATTGTTCGCACGTTACGTGCCTCTCGTCTCCTGCGTGTCCGGATTTTCCCTCTTCGGTCCACCCCTGATATTCCTTCCTGCTTAGTTGTAGCTTGCTTTTGCCTTCTTTCTTTAATATCTTTTTACTCGTTATCGTAAATATTATAATACTAGTTTCACGTTTCTTTTTAATAAGAATTAACTCTTGTCTTTATAAACAAATTAAATTAAATTAAATTAATACCCTACTACGATATATAACGCCGCGTCAGTAAAAAAACTTACATCACTTAGAGGAGCTTGATGCATTTCACTTGCATTTGTGAATGTTTGCGGATGCTGAAGAAAGGAATGCCGGATTCGAGCTCGTACGCGCAACGATGTATCCCCATGCTCGCCGACTTGTATATGCTAAAAACGTATGAAATCAGATTCGACCGACTGGCCCGGAGCGATTGCCGCGTGATCCCCTGGCGCAACTTACCGAGATTTTATTCATTTTTACATATGACCGAGCAGACGATAAGGAAACACCCGTGATATTTCACGTTTTTACATGCGGCCGCGTTTGCCTTGAGGTGTTGGCCGGTCGCGCACGCCCTCCGTATAGAAATGTTATACGCCCTGGCCCGTGCCCTGATATGCGAAATAAGTAGCCGCCAGGCATCGGAAAGGCCGCGGCCTCGTTAACTCGACGTCGTAATCCGGAACTGCGTCGGTGAAGAGGGCTATTTTCGTCTTCGCGATCTCTTTAAAAGCTTCAATATTACATCTAAAATTACATCATTCCTAGCTGACGTTTGACACCAAAAATCATCGGAAGCGTCTTACCTTGTATTTTTTATAGAAGCATCAACATTTAGGATGCGGATGTTTTTACGCTCCTGTACTTTAGTAATTTACAATATGTAACTATTCTCTAATGCTAATGGAAACAGGAATATATCCGCACATACGTATATCACGTGTTGGGACATGTCTCTATTCTTAAAAATCGTGCGCCTACGATTAAGTGCAAGATAGCTCATGCATAACTTCTGAGCATTCCTCTATTTTTAAATTGTGCCGCAACTTTGACTGGTAATCGTAAGAACTTTTGACGATCGCTCGACGTTGGGAGAGATCGTATACATGTTACGGATCTGCGAGTGCGGGCACGTGTGCAGCCCGGTTTATGTACGCCCATGTGACAATATGGCGTTGCGGGTGGTTTGAGTGGCTATTGAGATGCTCGGTTCCCGAGCGCGGTGCCCTTACAAAAGAGCAGTACTTACCAGATATTGGAGGCAATGAGGCGGGCTACTTTTAACAAGACTACCCCGGGCACCACTCTCCACTTCACCGATCCCCATGCTCGATACCAAACTGCCGTGCGCCCGATGCGCCCCGTTGTTGTGGAATCCTATAAAATTACGAGCGCCACGACGAACCCATTGATCCCGATTCGCTAACGAGCCACAAGTTGGGGATTACATAAGAGGATCCGCGGATCGTCTTTTCTACGGATGGATCTTATCAGTTATGCTTCACAATGTTCGTTTCTCAAAGAGCGCGGTGTGGCAGGGTAGCTTCACTTAAATTTGACTTTCGTGAACGCGACGTGAATTCTTTCAACGATTCATCGAATTATGATAACTAATGAATATATCGAATCATCGAAGTGCAGATAAATTACGTATTGTTAAATAAAGTCTAAAATAATATCACGGATAATTCTTTAGAAAGAAATAAGTAATCGTTCTATTGTTGTGTAATATTTATTACTCGCTCTCGATTCTCTTTTCCGTAAAGGACGATTTCGGATTCGACGAATCAGGCCGTCCTTTGTTTTGATAATCTCGAGCAAATTCAGAGTTCGCGGAAGTTGGGTGTCCGTACGAGAACAAAATTTGCAAAACAAAGCGTCGATTTGTAGAAATTTATCGGGCGCGTCACGCAATTAGGCAAATAAGCAGTCTAACTGAGAATAGCGCCGGTATACGAAACGGATGGAAGGGTGTAACGACAAACAATCTCTCTTTCTCTATTATCACTCTCGTCCGCGCGCAGAAAGCAACAACATTTCATTTCATTTGTTCAGCC
This sequence comes from Temnothorax nylanderi, assembly GCF_030848795.1. NCBI lineage: Eukaryota > Metazoa > Arthropoda > Insecta > Hymenoptera > Formicidae > Temnothorax > Temnothorax nylanderi. Next base: position 951,775 of record NW_027249069.1, on the reverse strand, counting down.
CCTGAGCCCCGCTGCTTTTCGGCCCGACATCACTCGACGTCAAACGTACCGCACTACCCCAGTTCGATCCACCCTCTAATTTGCTCCTATGAACGCATCCCTCTTTTGATCTCGCTTTCTATCACTAGCAACACCGTGATTTCTGCTAATCGCCGATGCAAAAGCGGAAATATTTCTCGTCGCCACTTATCGAACGCTTCATGAAATTACACTTTAGTCCTTCGTCTACTTTATCTTTTATCATATTACTTAATAGTCGATATGTCCGATATCATATGGACTGAAGGGTCAAAAAGAAATTACGATTAAATGCTTATTTAATAATTTAGATTAATTAAAATTAGAAAGAAATTATCCACAGAAAAGGAAAAGTTAATAAATGCTAACATAAAATGTACACTTTCGAGAAAACGGTCATTATCAATTAAATTAATAAACAAACAGGTAAAGCCGTGTGTTCAATGGAAGGCAACACGGTATTTTGCTGATGGATAATTGCTATATTATCGACGAGCGTATCGCAGAGATCCGACAAATACATTCAAGTTCAAAGATGCACGCGATCGCCCAGCCGTTTTCTTGTCGAGGCCGTGATCGACAGGCGGCTGCAATAAAAGGGCCAGACATCGATAATTATCCGTTTTTACGAGCTTGTGCAGCTCTCGTGCCGCTCTATCCTCTTTCCACCTCCTTCTCTCATTTACTTTCCCTTCTTCGATTATCTTTCCCTCTCACTTGCGATCGTCTACGTGCACGAACGTCGACCTCGGCGACGCCGTACGCCGGCGGAGATAAAGATTTCAATTCCTGGAATGAAAATTGCCGATCAATTTAACAATTGACCTGAAATTCCGCGATAATAAAGCGCAATCATACGGCCCACATGGAAACCGTCGGAGACGGATCGGTGTGTTTTTAGTTTACCGTGATGCATTACGTCGCCCGCAAGCCTGCAGAATTACTCATGCTCTGAGATCGGATTCTCTAACGGGTGGATCGAGTCAAAGGTTCCTCCAGAAAACACGAGAAAATCTGCAGATAAGCTCTATTCTATGTTTGTAGTACATGTACCTTTATATTTGTAACGATAAAAGAATATATATGTACCTACACAATGGCGCAATGTATGCAAGTACAATAGTACGATATATAGTTTTATATCTACATTTTAAATCCATAATTTTAATTGTCTTTTCATCTACATGATATTTTACTCTGTGGCTACGCTAAACAGCAACTTTTTATTTTGTCTGATCATATAAATGCTGTAATTTCTCAATATTAAAAATTCTGCTTTTTTTAAAATCACTGCATTAAATGATATCTCTCGCTTTCACGGTCACCCAGTACCTGAGGTTTCCGGACCGATGAGTAAGATCGCGTGTGTGGAAAGGGCCGAGTAATTAAGTCTTCCCGATGTTGACTCTCGATGGCTGCAGGAAAGACGGGCAAAGGCGGCCTTTATTCCTTCGTCGTGTCATTATTTGCGCATTGATGCACTGTTACGACCAGACACGCATCCGCATCTCATTTCAAGCGCGCTTTTGTGAATATTCACGAGACCATTTTGCCTCGTTCCTTAGATTACTGATCCTACCATATTATGGAAATAGTCGTCGAAATAAAAGGGGCTAGCACGAGTCCTTCATTTGGCTATCAAGTGCTGAGTCGTGCAATTGCACTCGATACATCAAATAACATGACGATTTAATTTTATATCGCTATGTCGAAATGTAAAATTCAATGAGTTAATTATTCACATATTTTGTGAGATAATTATTTTCTCTGTATTTATTACTTTATTCATTGCCGTTTCAAGATATGTTGCTTTCTTTTTTCTTTTTCTGTGCATTTTGTTTAAAGTTTCGTTTTAAACATTGCTATGTCAAGCAAGTAAGGCTAAGGTGTCTGTATGATTTAATAAAATAAGATAAAGTAATAATATATATTTCTATCATCGAGATAAAGTATTTTAAGCCCATGTCTTAAATCGCGTTCAATAGCGCGACGTATGAATGAAGAATTAGAATCTTGCGTCACATATTAGCCGCGGGTACGATTAACGAAGGAAGGGAACATAATCCTCCATTTTGATTCCTAAAGGGCCCAAAGAGCAGCGGGCCGATGACGAATTCAGCATCTGGTCCCAACATTTACGGTCTATAATGCGCTTCTTGCGCCGAATGACCGGCACAAACGCGAAACATCAAACGTCACGGAGAAAGAAGGAACGGATGAAGTTAAAGGGAGCGAAAGGGAACGACGTAGAGAAAGAGAATGGTGGGGGAGGGGGGGGGTGAAATCAAGTAGGAGAGGGAGTTATAAGAGGACTAAGAAGAACGGAGAGATGAGAGGGGGAGAGAGAGAGAAAGAAAAGGAGATATAACGCGCGGTAAAAGAAAGTCGACGGAACGTTTTCAGCGGCACGTCGGCGCTTTGTGAGCGCACACAATCGTGAAGATCATGCACCCTTTTTTTCGTGCCCGTGGAAGAAAAACTTAAATTGATGCGAGTGGCTCGCGAGAGCGAGACGTATATGCCGCTTCCTCGCCGACAATCGCAGAACTGGAAGGACACGCGGGGAGGAGAGACGCTAATTAGTCACACAGATTCTCGCTGAATTTCTCTCGCGTCGAAATGTATCGATAACGCGTATTGCGTGTCGCGTGGTATTCACTTGACCGTTCATAGGTTTGAGAAATTTGCTAGAAAAATGTTCAATCTCTACGAAGAAAATTCAAAACTCACTAGGAAAATTTAATGAATTGCTTTGTATAGCATTTACTACATGTAGGTACACAGTTTTTTCTTCTTTACTATATTTATTATTATAAATATTTCTTTACTGCGTGAACATACTCTTTCTTAATCATTATTGTAATTAAGGAACATAGGTATATCTCTATGTGACAGATTCCTCCGACTAGAGCATATTACATGCACATTAAAGTGCAAAGTCTGCAGCAGCATTAAACCCGCGATTTCGCGTAAAGTATCTCGCGTCTAAGAGCAACTACGTTGCACTTTTTCGCAAGAGGCGCGACGCGCTCTTCTCTTCGAATGCCGCATATGGCGGATATACCAGCTCTTCATTCGTTCCCGTCTAATTCAATAAGCCACTGAGCCGCGCCGCCAACGGTCCAGATGCAGCTGTGCCGATGACTCCGAGAGTGCTTTTTGCCTCATTAAGACTATCGTACGAGGAATAATAGATTTTCACAGAACTTCGCGAGGAGAAACCGGAACCCCTCATGATTTATCGCCGCCGCAATTTGACATTCTTTTTCGCTTGATTATTTCCCGCGTATTTCGTGAAGATGTCCATTGTTCCTGATTGTTAATATCAGTGGAAACATCCAAAATGCAATGTAAAAAAGATATCAATTTTAAACGCTTATAAAATCCGTAATATTATTAATACGCTGTGATATTATTTAATAAAGGCAGATGTCTTCGTTCGAGGGAGGATACACGACACGTTCATAAAATTGCGTCGGTACGACCGGCCGACCGACTGGTTAACGATACTCCCATCCATTCTGCTCTCGAAATACAACGAGTCTGACAGGGCCGCCTGCCACGTTGTTTACACGTTGTCATGTATCCCAGACGTGGCTGCTATCGACAGCCTCACTGGCTGGCACGCATTCTCGAAATGAGTTATTTCGCCCGCCGCGTCGACAGAGAAAGAGAGAGAGGACGAGAGCCGGGGAAAAAAAGTATCGGTGTATGACGCGTACCCCCGTCGAAGGAAAATATTGTCGCTGACACCGCGAAACCACCTCCGCTCCGGCCCCTGGTCACCCCCGTCCCTCGCCCCTCCCCCACCCCCTTACAGGGAGAGGGCGAAGCGAGGGTTGAAATGTCGGCGTTATTACGGCGGCTGAAACGACTACGAATCGTATAGCCGACGCTGACTGGATAATGTATCGCGCGAATTGCCACTCCGAAATGGATTCCCGCTTGCATTGTAGGCGCACTGAGCGCACATAATAATTGTACGGCGACGCGTGCGTTCGTGTGTGCGTACGCACACGCACGCGCGCGCGCATGGAAAGCGGCACGTGTTGTGTCGCGGGTGTCATTTGTACGAGATGCAGATAAGGTAATTATATTTTAAAACGTTGATTCTCACCCGGGGACGCGTTTATCGGCGTCATCTTGCGTGCATTAGCGCTCGAAGATTTAACAACGGTTCATCAAATTGCGAATCTGCGAAAATAACTCTCCCTAAGTCGAACTCTTGAAGACTTTTTTCTCGCACCGAAACTGTTTACGGATAGCGAGTATATAATCCTTCTTGGAAATTTGGATCTTTCGTGGGCGGAATATGAGACGCCTAATAAATTCCGGGCACGAATTGCCCTCGCGATGAAGGGAGCTAATTAAAAATTAACCGAGGGAAATTCCGCGAATGTTCACCCAAAATAATATCGAACGCCGGGGGCCATTATATCCCGGACCACTCTTCTCCATCTCATTCTCAACCGCGTATTTTTCTTCGAGCGCGTTCTTTTTTTTCCTATTTTTTTTCCACGGATTCGGAGAACGATTTTTGCCAGACGCGCGCTGGCCGCGAAAAGGCGCGCTCTTGTTCGCGTTCATTACCTATGTTTTTCCGTCTTACGCGCCTCGTTAAACACGCGATGCCGCCCAATACCCGGAGTTCCCGGGTTTTGCTTCGGCGGCCGGGCCTGGATTTTCATATTTCACTTCAATCCCCACTTCAGCCGCTCAACACACGTCCACGAGAAAGGTCGAACACTCGGACACTTGTGCGGAATTCATACAGCAAGTACACGACCGGACGGAGGGAATTTACATCTGCTGGTAGACCGGTGGATGGCTCTCGCGCGGCGAAATTATTTAGTAGTAATTACTACCGGCCGTCTAATGACGCCGGCGCGGCGTCTAGCGTATCGCGATTTGGAAAATATTTTCAAAGGTACCGCGCGACGCTATTACGAGCGAAAAAGGGAGCGGTTGAATTTTTCTGAGGAGAGAGTGACGCTTAATTAATTTTTCTCGTGTTCCGCGGAGACATCGCCTGAAATATAAGCATCGTGAGCATTGCGATTAAAATTGATTAATATTCTTTTCATCACTTAGAGAAAAGAAGTCGCTAAAGGTGGCTGCGAGTGATGAATCGGCGCGAAGTCGCGATTAGTAGGAGAACGTCTGATCTGAATACATAAAATTGGACCGCACGATTTATTTTTCTCTATTTTACGTATTATTTCCCATTTTGTAGTGCAAACGAATTTTGTAGTGCGCATTAACGTGGCATAATGCTAATACAAGAAATGATAGCTCATATCGTTGATGAAGAGTTTCATTTCCTGCTAACGTCATCATTAATCATCATACCATTTGAATTCCGCATCTAAACGCATGTTATCTATTAATAACCAGCTCTAATTAATTGCTTAAGCCTGACCGTTGGTCGATGCAATTCTCTCGCGTCCTCACAATTAAAATGCAATAATTATTTTCATGCGGGGCCGCGCGGTATCGCGCGTAGCGTTGCGGACGGCCGTCAACAGCTCGATAGGCGCGAATCGGACGCGATTATCGCTGGCCAGCTCGCTTTCGCGATGATCATCGGGGCGGAGGGGGGTCAGGGGGCTGGGGGGAGGGGGGGGGAGGACACGCAGAGTACCGCGGGATGCACTCGCGCGAGGCCAGCATCATATGCACTAACATATACATGAACGATCGCGCGGACCACCGTTGACGATCCGTCAGCGGCGCCATAACGTATAAGCGAAGCGATGATAACATCAGCGGCACTTATAATGCAAATTAGCTGGTGACACTCGACTCGGTAACAGAGTAATGTAATGCGCGAATAAATGGCAACAACTGGCTCGGCGCATCGCGCTGTCAAATGCGCCCTGAACTCTCATAAAGCACCGTTGGCCGCGCGGTTTGTCAGCGTAGGCGTGAGTTGTAGGTGTGCTTCTGATGGAAATATTGACTATTACGCGCGACCGGGAATGTGTATCATTGAATTGCCCCCCGCCATAAATATACCGAAATTCTGCCGGGCGCATTTCATACTTTTGATTTATCCCCGGCGTGCGAGCGCGCGGGCCACGCGTTTGCACGTGAGCGTGCCGTGACACAACACGCTCCGATGCAACGTGAGTCCCGCTTGTCGCTCGAGATCCTTAAAACGCCCACGATCCTGTCGATGACAGCTTCCGCGACGGAAAATTCGTGTATTCCGATAGACACGCAGCTGTGAAAAGTATTGGACACGTAGAACTTTCAGCGCATTTCGAGAAGGGCTCGAGGACTCTGAAATATTCTCTACATACCATTATTACATTATTGCACGTTGGGAAATTATGGATAATTATAAAGCTATCATATTTTTGCATCAATAAATATGCATAATATTCCCTCGTCTTTCTTTCACGCTTACCTCCTTCGAATACTTTTCATGATTCTAACAATAAGATCACGCATCGTGAATCGAGCTCATAAATGCAAATGTAATTGCGCAAGTACAGGCTTGCTGGCGCAGCGAAACGCATTGATTTGCTTCAAGAGGAAGCGAAATATCATTTTTCATAATTGCACCTTCTTCAGATCAGTCCGGACAAATTTTGCTTAAAAAGTCATTACATTTTCATGTAAGGGTATCGTGCAGGAATTTCCTCGGCTGACTCACTGTGGATAATTCCACGTAACATCGTTCGTAAATGTTTCGCGTGAAGAATATTATACCCTTCTTCGGAACGATGTATTCCACATCAAATGAAGATCTTTGATTACCGTGCCATTGTAATATTCTTCTCCCCCTCGACTTGCCGAGATCGACAAAGTACACGAAAAAGGTGGAGTTTGTCGTTCAATCATTTGTTGTTCGCATGAGAGAGGAGAATAACGTAAGACATCCAAAACTGACGGGCGATACCCTTTTCGATGAATTAGTGAGGCATCTATAGCACCGGCTGCGGCGTTATTAATAGAGCGACATGTGTTGCAGGTTGCTTGCGCCGTATCGATACCCACGTCCAATTGTGCATAAATTATTGGTACGCTGTGCCTGACAATCGCGCGGATATTGATGCGATTATCAATAATTTCCTGCAGGGGCTGGCACATTGTCATGCGTTCGTGCGTGGCTTTTGCCGGTGCATGGCTAATGTCAGTAGTTATTTCGAATAAGATCAAATAAGATACTGCTCCCCCGTTATTTCCTCTGATTATTAGGTTATCGCGTTTCGTTCGATTGTTTTTTAAAAATTATTTAAGCGTGTACGTTTCTTTTTTTATAATCTCACGAATTATTATTATTAGTAATATTCTTTTACTAATTTATAGATACATTTTTTTATTCAGGATCGGCGTACCGGCGCCGTAAAGTGGATTGATACATTACCGTCGTTTGTTAACTCGCTAACTACAACAATGAACGCGTCGTGATGCATGTACTAACGACACAAAATAATTCGTGTTGTAACGTTTTCGCAGAAAACGTATGCCGCAATTTGCCAAATCGTTGTTTGTCGCATGTAATAAGAGGACGCCTGATTTCAAGTGCGCGATAATCGTGCTCATAAATAAAAAAAAATAAAAAAACAGAGCGAACTCCCAGTGTTCGAAACACGCGGTACGTGCCTCTGGGGGAAAAAAAAATACGAGCTTCTTCCCGCGCGGCATTCATGCTAGCGCGATTGAATTAATCGGGTAATTGAGTTAAGTACTCAAAAATTCGCCGGCGATTCGCGCATAACGCTCGTGAAATGCGCATGAAATAATTTCGATGTGCATTTCAAAATGCGGCGCATCTGCTCTATAATTAATACCGCTAACGGGTTATGTAGTCTCCAACGACAAATTTTTGAAATCATAAAAACATGCTTTAACATATTGCAATTGCAATCGGGGAATACATTGCCGCGTTACGCCGGTGCGCAATGGTGGAAGGGCGACGGGCAGAAATGAGGACGGATGCATTGGTGTCGCGAACGTTAATAATGACGTTTCGAGCGGTATTTATAGCGAGTATTTATAGCGGACTCTGCCAATGATATTATCGGCAACGTTGGGCCGACAAAAAATATTCGGTGGCTTCCCGCCGCGAGAATATCAACCCTGGAAATTATTTTTGCGCCGTTCATTCGATATCACGCAACAAAGGAAATTTACATTTTATTTTTTGGATATTAGTTTAACGTAAAAAAGTTTCCCCGTGAATCCGTAAAAGCAGCACCGTCCGGCAAAACGTAACGGTATTAAATTCGCCCATTTTACGCGAAGCGATTCTATCGCCTGGATTGCTCCCGCATACCGCAGTTTAGTTTTATTCAACGTTAAACAGAGCGGTGACGCCGAAAACACCAAGCGCGCGCAGCTGTTCCGTAATTAATACAGTCGACGGTTCATGTAATAATCGACGACAAAGTTTCGAGCCCATAAGGACGCCATGCTTTAACGCCGTGCGACAGGAGTGCGCGGGTACATCGCGTCGCATTGGCGGCAGCGGCAGCAGCAGCAGCAGCAGCAGCAGCAGCAGCAGCAGCAGCGGCGGCGGGAAAAGGGCGACAACAATGAAGAGGAGAAGAGTGGCGAAGAGCGGCGACGATGGCTCGCGATGGGGCGAGCGCAGCGTGTGTTGGTGGCGACGGTGGCCGGTGTGGTCTGCGACGATGTGGTGGTGGTGGTGGTGGCGGTGGTGTGATGGTGGTGGTGAAATTTATACCGGATGCCAGCCACCTAATAACGTTATTGCGTTGTATAAACTGCGAGAGCGCGGCGAGCACGCTACAGCACATTAAAGCCGCCGTCGGCACCATAGAAACGCGCGAGTATAAATAATACACCCGCGGTCTCTCATTTCCGATGCCGTATTTAGTTTATTAGCGCGACCTGGAATTTTTCGTGCCGCGTCGCGCCGCGCCGCGCCGCGCCGCTAGTACTAACCCGCCGAATTACAGGATACAGTTTAGTGCGAATCGAGCCGGGGTCATAGCTCCATCCGCCCCCTCGCCTATCCCCTCCTCGAATGTGCATGCGGAAGTCGGCAGCTTTACGACGGTGTCAAAAATTGCCGTGACCCTAAGTACGGCAGTCGTTCAGACTCGTTCTCAATGACGTCGGACCGGGTCCGATCCGCCACTTTGCTTTTCGCTAACTCTTCCAACGTCGTTTTCACAAAATTATATAATATTGGTAAATGTTAGAAAAAGAAACTCTTAATTCCTATGCAATTTTAACCGCAACTGGGTCTTAGAAAATGTTTCAGAAAGTGTAAAGAGAGTAACGCCTTCAGAAAAAAAGAGTAAAACGACAATCTTAGGAGCGACACTACTGGCGCTGCGTTCCGAAGAAATACGTCCACACAGATTACGAGTTGGGATAAATCAATGTCGAGTGGTACCTTAACCTGGCTCAAACGAACGCGGAGCCTTCATTGGTTGACTTAAGAAAACTAGCAACCCTTCGCGAACGTTTCGAGTGGCTCGTCTCGATCTCGTCTGTTTACACAAGATCGCGTACACCAGATGCAACGTCGTTAGGAAACGTTCCTGAAATTACGCGGTGTTTGTTTAACCCGTTACTGTGCCTAGTATTGCGCTTCATCGTGATGGAACAGATTCTTGTTGAAATTATATGGAAAGTAGTTGAGAGAAAAAAAAAGAAGAGATAAACAGAAAGTATGATTATACGTAAATGGCAATAAGATACTTTAACATGTGTTAAAATTTTGCATTGTGACACAATTATATTTTGTTAGGCAGAATATATAAATATAAGCCGAAAAGATTACTTTTTTAAGGAAATACTAAATTGTTGCTATCTCCTCTGTGTATCATAACTGTAAAGTATTGCTTAAATAAATAAGTTTAATTTATGGACGCGTATACAAGTCGCGTTATTTCTCCGCGCAACGTATATCCACCGCGGAATATAAACCTATCTCCCCTTATAAAAAGCTTGTCAACGAGTCTAAACAGATGTAAGATAGCCCGGTGTCTCGAGAAAACTTCCGTTGCGGTTACGGAAAAATCCTTGTGACATACGGGAACATCTGTATCGTGGAGACTTGGATTGTGTATACGTATAGGGTGATCACCCTACTACGGAGAGAGCGGGAGAGACTCGTCCCGGTGGCCTCCGAGTCATCCAGGACCTTCGATTTCCCAGACTTGGCGCCAGCACGCCTCGCGTCTGTTTGTGGCCGTGTGGAGTGCCTGCCGCGAGGCTTTTCCTGCCTAAATCCGTTCAGGAGTGCCTGACCTGCAGACCTCGAACGGCTCCCGTTCGACCCCTCGAAGATATCCCGAAGCCGGGACGAGAGCACTCAAAGGGCAGTCGATCCATCGACGCCGTCGAACCTACCGTTCGACCTGCAAGTCAGACGGTCTGCCTGCCTCCCACCGTGTTTTCTTTCGAGGAAGTGGCCCCGGGCAAGGAGATTTATTTACTTGGACGATACCTCCTGCCTGTTTTACGATCGACTCGCATGACAAGTCTCTCGCGCTGCTCCGATCGCTCGAGTGCTACCATCTGACATTTATAACGGCGCGTCGCGTCGTGTCGTCTTTGTATAAAGTTCTGTTCTACGAGACTAAAAGGATGGCTGAGTCTCAGGACGGCCCGGCTTTTAAAATAGACAGAAGTTCTGTAATGACATATACCTATACTTGTTATCTTGATAATCAGTCAGTTTCCTGTGATTGATCTTTAAAATAACTCTCTTTTAGGAACTAATATATATGTCGGTAAGAAGCTAATGTATAAAGAATATAAAACGATATATGAAGAAATTTCTTGAAATTTTAATTCCATCGAATTAACTCTCGCCGCTGTATTCAAATATCTCCGAGAGGTAAAGTTATCGGTTTATTCCAGAGGAAGGGCATGCAATGCGCGGACAATGCGACGGCTCGTCGGCCGAAGAGGTACAATAGCAGTCAATAATGCGTGTGATTTGTGCAATAAGCGCCTATTGCACGCGCAGCCGGCGCCGCGCAATTCGATGCTACGAAATCGTTCCGCCTCGGAACATCGCCGACGCACGTGTGTGCCCAGCTACGCGATATCCGGTGTAGCGTGCACCGCCGATGTTATGTGCATTTGCGCTTGTCATTACGCGCGTCGCACAGCTCGATATACATATCAAGGCGCATCGTCATTTTCGTTGATACCGCTTAACGATATGCCGATTACAGCCTCGGCCTAATATCGCCATCGTAAACATAGCTTGCGAAGAGCGTTGACGCAAATCGAAAACAATATAATGACGGGATATGTGCAGAATTGCTACTGGAGGTATCTCGTTACGCGCGAGAGATAAATAAATTTAAGATTTAGATTTAGCCGTAGATTTATTCGAGTGCATCGAAATAGTGTTAACATATTTCGTATTATGTTAATTAAAAGATCGAAGGCGATTTGGCTTTTTATGAGAAAAATATAAAAAATATTATATTACGACTATAAACTTATTTGTCAAGTTTATCGATATTATTCATTATTCTATTCGTTTCATATCTATTCCTGTCTCGATATGCACATCTAAAACGGTTGATGACCCTTCCAAATGTCAAAGGTATAAAAAGGCCAAGCGGAACGTTACGACGAATATCCACCGTAATGCAAATGTCATCCTATACATCTTCGAAACGGTTGCCAATCGACGTTATAGCGCCCGATAATAAAATCCCTTTCGACCGTACAAACGGACTCGCGCCAAATTCCACCTCGAAAATCCCGTTCGCATTCGTGCGCGCTGTGGATCGATCGTAAAGATCGATGGATGGTGCCCGATGTGTCCGAGGTAGGTACGCGCTCCGAAACCGAAACGAAGGATCAGTGGTCCATGCGGGACAGCGGATAACGCGCATGGGACCAGGGAGGACGAGGACAGGAAGAGAGGAGGAAGGGAGGGAATGATGATGATGCAGTCGATGGGTGGACGATGCTCACGCACGCGGTGCATCCGGGGGATCGCCACGCGGGGGATCGACGCGCTCCGCTGTGTGCGAGTCCGGGGGACAGGAGCTTGGCGGTTGTGTCGCGCCGCTGCGCCATGCCATATCGATGCACTGCTCGTGCTCGACGCACCGAGCCGCGTCACGCCGCGCCGCGCCGCGCCGTGCCGGTTCGACCGCCGGTAGGCGAGATAGCGACGCGGGATAGGATACATATAATTACCGGAGGGGGGATCGTGCTCCATTTCACACATCGCACACCGTGTGATCGCGTCACACGGCCGACGCCTCGCAGCTCCACGTATGCGGCCGCCCTGCATTCTGCATGCACTCCGCGCGCCTTCTCTCTCTCTCTCTCTCTCTCTCTCTCTCTCTCTCTCTCTCTCTCTCTCTCTCTCTCTCTCTCTCTCTCTCTCTCTCTCTCTCTCTCTCTCTCTCTCTCTCTCTCTCTCTCTCTCTCTCTCTCTCTCTCTCTCTCTCTCTCTCTCTCTCTCTCTCTCTCTCTCTCTCTCTCTCTCTCTCTCTCTCTCTCCTCTCTCTCTCTCTCTCTCTCTCCTCTCTCTCTCTCTCTCCCTCTCTCTCTCTCTCTCTCTCTCTCTTTCTCTGTCTCTTCGTCTCTCCATGTTCGTATGTTCATATGTCGGATGGATCGATTCGGATTTCACGCTACACCGCGATCGAATGGCCGTGCGCCGCGGTTCCTTTCTCATCAAAGATCGAAGAGACTAGGGGATGATCATTCGCGTCGTAATGCGCGCGTATATATTTTGTGCATTTTCCATCGCGAGTATCGTATGCGTGGACGCGGTTAGTTATCTATCGTAGCGTGCATTTCGTTCCACGAACGTAAAATACGTATACAATTACGCATTACGTACACAATAAAGTATCTATATACCTATATATATATATATGCATTTGTGTAAAATGTATTATTTTGTAGATTCATGATGTCAACGTGTACAGATTGAAATTAACAGGAATTCTGTTTGGAACACGCAAGTGCACGCGCATAAAATTATAAGGACATTGGCGAAAGAATAAGAAAGTTTGTAAGAAAGAAAGAAAGAAAGACCCCATAGTTTTTATAAATATCTTATTAAGCACATTTGTCACGGTAGATGACGCGGTGAAAAGTGACGTAAACCGCTCGTCTTCTCGCATGTGAATTGCAAAGTTGCACGCTCGATCGCAAGTTAATTCAACGGTACCGTATTACGTGGAAGGACGAAGGGGTGGTTTCGACACATTGACGGCGATGCAATAGAGTGGCAACAAACAGCGGACACCAGATACTCGACGGTCCCGCACCCGCACGCGCACCCACCAATTCAACCCACCCACACAACGCACACGTACGCACCAACCCGCGCTTGTCTCCACGCGTGTGTATATCTGCACGAAGCAATTGAACGGCGAATGATTCAATTTGTCAGACCAATGAGTTTGTCAGGTGCCACTCCATGCCGCGCCGTACGGCGCGCGAGAGCTCGAATTGGATTTGATTTAACGTTGCGCGTATTGCCGCGCATTACACACTAGAAATATCGCAAATTTCTCGCACGGCATCCAATTACTTGTTCCCCGAATACAATGCGGAAAAGCCGCGCGCCGGTACGTTTGCGCGCGCGCGCGCACACACATACATTATCGTACGCGTGTGTGTATGCCGTTTGGCTGATTGTGAATATGCTGAAGCCTCGCGCGAGCGCGTAGTGAGTTCGGGCTGCGTTCGGCCGCGTGAAATTCCGGATTTCGACATAATGGAGATCGCTGTATCTGCGTGCCAGCTGTGTGCGCGCGGATCTATCCGGTTCTCGAAAAACATTTTCGCGCCGTGGTGACTTTGCTCGTATACTTTTACATTTCGAACGACACGTGGTGATGAAAAAAAAAAAAACGAATGGTTCATTTGTTGCAGATGACGTTTGCGCAACAAGCCATTTTGAGCGTCGGATATTGCGATACTTACATCAGTCTCGCGACTTGCAGATTCAACAAAGAAAGGTAAGAACTATTTTAAACTGCTTTATAAATAAATAATATTTAAATAACCTATTTGTATGTGACAATTTAAGTAATTTTCCGGATTTTTGGATTTTTTAATAAAATTATTTTCACAATTAAAGGGATTACTATTATCAATTTGTCATCGGTTAAACGGCGAGGAAACTGTTCTTTTAAATAATTCTTGCTTCACTCTTGTCCGACTTCTTTTTCTTTTGTCTCCGTAGCGAACGACGTACTATCCGGTTGTCCTGACTTAATTAAATGGTTTAAGTTCCGACGAAAATCCGAGGCCGATATCCGACGGCGAAGCCACGGGAAAAAATATTTCAGTCGGATTAAGTACGTAAGCTTTAGAAAAAGGTTACGGAGGAGAGGCTGCCGGCTGCCGTGGGAATAAATTCTAATGTGGCGGCATTATAATTGCGCGGTTTACGTTCGTTGCCGGCCAAGGGCTGCACCGGAGCCAAATTAGCGACGATCATTATTTATGTCTCGCGAGGAAAAGGGGTTAAAATGGCCACTCGTTGCCGCCGTGCTTCTATAACGCGGAAGACAAAGGGTAGTTAGCCTCGTCCGGGATGGGGATCCTCGAATATCCGGGAAATTACTTATCCCACCGAAATGACTGTCGAATTAAGACCATTGATAGGGACGCATTTGCCTGTCGCTTCGATATCTGCGTACTGGAAGGCGCTATTATTTAAAGAGCAAATAACTACATTTTTCTATGACAGAGTCCCTGATGAGTCTATAATTAAAATATTGATTCGTTGGCTTCAAATCAGCTCGAAAAAGAAGAATGTGATAAAGTTAAGGTAGAGAGATCCTACACACGTTAGTATACAGCGCTAAATGATTCTATACGTTATAGGCGAGCCGTTATGCGCTCCCCTTGTAATTTCCCCGCGATTAAGTAATTACGCATGAACTCAAAGTCCGTCGGAAGGTACGACGGATCCGCCGTCGGAGTTTATCGCGCCGATAAGACGACCGACGTGCGGAGAGTACGCACGTTCCTTATACTTTTTTTTTCTCTTTTCGTTCTTTTCTCTCTTTTTCATAAATGACACGAGCAGCGTAATTTATAATACACCGTGATAGCGCATCTCGTCTGGACTTTATAACTTTATGGTGCAAGACAAACAGTGAGAGCGACTGATAAGTAGCTATCTGCCGTGTTAAACATGTTATCCTAACCCGTTACCGACATGTCTACGCCGAAGTGCAGATAAGCAACAAGTGTGCAGTTCGCGTCGAGCCGTTTGGGAAAAGATATTGTGTACTCGCTTCTCGTTAATTATCTCTCGCCTCTTTCACGCTGCTTTTTTTCCTCTCTCCTCTCATTTTCGTTCGCCGGTCGGTCGCCGGCACCGGCGTTAACGCCGGTGCCTACCAATAACGGACGATATTCCTCTCATCGAACGAGTTTTCACATCGCCTTCGTCGTTTAATTCCTCTCCACAGCGAACGATAGAATTTGCGTGAATAAATCACGAATAAATTGCGGTGATTGTGTGACGACCGGAAAAATATAGCACGAAAAGATTCAATGTTTTAATGTGAGAATATTTTAAAACAAACACACAAATTTTTTTGTTATAAATTAAAATCATTTTCTTTCTGATTAAAAGAGATTAAGAGGGAAATTTGTAACTAGTCGTACTTTTATTATAATTTTAATATCTCGATTATAAAGGACGGTTGAAATTCTTACATAATAGTAATCTCATATAAGCGAGACTTTACAATTATCCGTAAGCTGAGTAATTTCCGAAAGTCTGCTAGTATCTTCTCTTACGAAACGATAAATTTAGATCCTGACATTTAATTATGCGACACGAAGCTAAGGGTGGTTTCTTGGACTACGAGATGACTCTTGTTTCGTTTATTTTAATGGTAATGGACACTACTTACGCTACAGTCGCTACAGCGTATTTGCTGAATTATCGAGGACTTGGAATGATTACTCAGCAACTAAAAATTTTTGCATTTGCTTAAAATAAATATGAAAATCGTAATTTTATTATTGTTTTGGAAGAAAATATCTTTGTAATTTATATTACGCAATTATCACATCAGTGATTATGTTATATTACTCCATAATTATATGTATAGTTAATGCAATAATTCCTTATCGATTGTTTAATTATATATCTAATTTATTTTTATCTCGACTCTCGAGGCTAAGATAACAAATATTCTTTTCTCTCTGAGTATCAAATACCTACTCAATATTCCATCCATTTGCCCACACTTTCTGTTTTCTCTGGCTAGGGAGGATAGTACGACCTTATAATATCGATATAATTTCTCCGGAGGGTCCATATGACTTTCGACCACCGAAAGTTTGAGAACAAACCTACATGCAATTAAGCGTAACGGTTCTTCCACGTCTAATAATAAATTTGGCGGTGGTGCGGGTACCGGGCCGCTAATGCGTTAGAGCGTATAGATTGTTGTTAATGGGAGTTATAAGGACGCATTAGCCTGATAAATAGTAATGGGGTTTATTGGCGGAAAATCAGAAAATATGACGATAGTCGGGGTATTCTCCCCCCTTTTCCTTGCAGCGCACGGACACGCAGCGAGACGTTCCTTTTTCTTGGGGTCTGCCATCAGCCACCATAAGCGCGGATATATGGACCCCAAGTTTATTATATTTGCTGGCCACAAGGAGGCTTCATCGGCTATATCTATGAAATACTGCTTTAGACGGACTATTAGATTCTTTTTTCTTTCTCGCCCTCGTTCTATCGATGTATCACCATGTGCGAACATTGACTAACAAGCTCTTTGAACATCCTTTTTAATGTACATATAATCATTAGCATTATTTTTATATAAAAGTTAATTTGGCATATTAATGATTCGGATTATTGATTATACCTTAACAGTTTCTTGTTTTATCATTTTTATTGCGTTAGTAGTTCCATTTGTAACAAACTTATCCTTGTAGACAAGAGCAAGTTGCTATTCTATTTGATAAACAAACCAGAAGTTTCTTAGATTTGGATAAGTGAAGAGGTAGATATTCCTGGAAGAATATGCAGGTGGACCACTTGGAACTGACCATGCCGTAGACTAAATAGCATCATAGGTCGTGGTGTTTACGTATACAAACGCGGTCAATGGGTTTTTAGTTCCTAGCAAACGACACTCGACTACTGGATGTTTATTTCGAGGGCTTTAAGAACATAAATTTTTCTGAAGAACCTTGAAAGCGAGGAACCTTCTAACGTCGACTATTTTCTTCCATAAAGTTGTACTACTTCGTGCTAGTGAATTACCGCTTGTAAAGGAGATGAAATTTACTCCGTAACCACGAAAGAGAAAAAGAGACGGAATTCTTCTTCCAACATTAAAATAAATGGATTTCTGTACGCGTTTGGCGATCTTTATTTTTTTTGTCTCGAGCTTTATATTAGTATATCATATAGCATGCTTATCTTTAGTATCATAGGCAAACTCAATTCTCAAAATTATTTTAAATAACATATTAATATTGAAATATATCGATTAAGCATCATTACTTTTACTGTGTAATTATTGTTAATTTTGAACACATACATTATCAATCATTAATTTTAATAATACAAATAGACTTTAAAAAGGAAGTATTTTCTATGGAATAACCGTCGAAAGAAATATACATAGAATATACAGAAAGCTAAACGATGTGTGCTATTTTAGTAGCAGGGATTCATGTCTTCCAGATTTCTAGCTGTCTTGGGGACATATTTGGGGAATAGGTTCTTTTTTTCGTTATGGTCGTGTTTTAAGGATGAAGAAAAAAAACAGGGCGAAACGAATAGGAATCGGATGTGACCACGTTCTCTTCCTATATAGCGCCAAGTTTGTCCTTTCCGGTCTCCCCCTTTATATTCGGGAGCGATATGAGCAGCACGTGTGGCAATGCGGTCGTCGTACGTGGTGGCTCGTGGTAATGTATATGAGGCAACGCCGAGAGAGGAACGTTGGTGTACACGGGTGAGAATTACTCTGAAGTCGGTCCCCCGCCGAATTATACGATTCACCTGGTCCCTATTTTACGACGTTTATATTACATCGCGCTGCGGCGAATCTTGGCTGCCGGCGCGCTTCTTGCGGTTCGACTTTTCCTCGCCGCCCGCGTCTAATCTTATTTCACCGCGGATACTGCGGAACCGTGAATTCCGAAATTTCTCTTGTAAACTTTCGTCGAGTAAAAAAAAAACCCCCGAGACAAAACGTCTCGACGCATTGGCGCAATTGTCAATTGTCAAAAAGCTGTAATTATACTGGCGTTTCATAAGTAAAAAATTACATAAGGTAGTAAGTGATATTCGTAAATATATGGTGGTTTACAAATATTAACACGTTGCAACGTATTATCGTACAAATTTATAATGGACTGAAATTATCCTCTACAGGATATTTATAAGAACTATTATAAATATTCTCTCGTCAGAGAGATCTAAAGCTTAAATACACGATTCCGTCTGGAACAAGGCCGAAGCATAAATCTATCAACGAGGAAAGAGTTACTCGTAAAAAACGAAAACAAAAAGGAAAGGAAGATCGCTAACATCATCAGGGAGTCGTTGCGTTATCGCGGCGTATTTAGTCTTGCCCACAACCTCTCCTCTGCTTCTCTACCCCTTGCCCAATCTCTCCGCCGTTAATACCGCGCGGGTATCCTTCGATAAACAACGGAGCAGCAGGTTGTTCAGATTTTATTTGTCGAAGCCGCCAGCGCCCTTCTTCATACCCGCGCTTATCGTCCTCGGACGTTCCTCCCCGGCGCTTTCTCTCTTTCCCTCCTAGGAAGCTGGGAAAAATTCGTAAACGGGTAAATATTAAAGGCTCGGCTCCCCTCGCTGCGTCGTTGGGCGTACCGATAACGGGGGTCCCGCTTTCGGAGCTTCACGATACTATCTTTATTTCTCGAGATCGTAAAATTTTACAGTCGCCGGGCAGGGATTTTTATCGTCGCGACGGTCCGTCGCTTCTTTCGCTTTCACCGCGCCTGTATCTTCACTGGTAGGTATTCATACGCGGGGGATGAAACGTAAAATTTACGAAACTGTCGGCAATTAAAAGAATATTGATCGATAGGATGTGCGTTTGCGTAACTGATGTTAGTTACGCGCAAATCAGCAAAATCGACCACGCACTTTAGTCTATATCTTATCTGTATGAACTTCTTGCGGACATCATTAGAACGATTGTTATTATCATTTGTCAGAACAAAGGAGAGCGAATAGGTGAATAGATAGAACAACGCGCTGCGCAGGTGGCCTCCGACGGCGAGGGTTACACTCGGTCCCGTTGCCCCGTTATACCGCGCTCGTCCATTAGCCCGCGTCCACGAAAATTATCTGTGACACAAAGACGATAGGTAGGCGCGCGCAAACAAGTTAGTCGTCTCCTGATTTCGCGGAGTGGCAGCCTCATAATTGTTACGACGTAACCTCCAGATAATCGCGTCTAAAGTTTCAGGACGTTTCGTACAGTTAGTTGGCGGTTTGGTTGGGAGCCGGGCATTTAGCCCGTATTGTCGTGTATACGCCGAGCGTGGATGTACACGCTCGGAGTCCTCTTTGCCTACAGGCTCGTTCAAACGGAACGTACGTGTTCCTTCGCTCTGTCGGGGCACGGGATTGTACTCCTCCCGCCCGCGCCGCGCCGGCTCGAGCGTCCGTAATCCGTTCATGGACCAACTGCTGGCTCCGGTAGACACGTACAATGCTTGCCACTTGAACTTCCACGGATGCTGCGTATCCACGTTGTTAATGCCGCATAATTTCTATTACTTTTCACTTTGGCTCGTTAATCGCTTATATGTCCACGGTATCACGACAAGGAACATGTGAAATAATTAATTCTTTTTCGATATCATACCTTAATCTTTTCGACGCTTTCTCTTCTAGCTTATTATTATCTTTTGTAAAAATTGCATTGGTCAGATCGACTCTTTATTTTAGATCTTTAATCTTTTTAGTACGCATGAATCACCAAACGGTTTCGTAATTCTCATTTTTTTGGATTTGAAATGTGGATGGATCGAGATCTATAGAACGACAGATATAAAAACGAAAGCCAGAGAGAAAGAGAGAAAGGGATTGTGAGAAAGATAGAGAATATGCAGGAAGCTGCGGTTAATGCGTGTGCGAGCGACCACACGAATTAACGCTTGTTTCCAAAAGCCCTAACGTGCCTGCGACAATTCTTGAGTGCTGTCTACTGCAGAGGCGAAAAGGGGGGAAGGAGAGAGATCGAGAGAGACAGAGATAAACAGAGAGAGAGAGAGAGCACAGTGCCCTCCTCCGACCAGCAACCTTCCACCTCCGCCGCAACCAACCCCTTTCTCTGACCCCGGGGATGCGGAGCAACCACGTTAAACGTTGGTAATGTTAACGTAAATAGATTATAACACTCTGTTAAACAGGCAGGCAGGCGGGCGGGCCTCGGCTCGTGCGAATTACTCACGGATCGCGTGACACGTTCCCCTGTCCTGCCAACCGCCGCTTTTGGCTATCATCCTACGTGGTGCACGCGTCGACGACGCTGTCCTCCCACCGTTCTCCACCCGACTTGACTGTGTCTACCTACCTACCAACCGATGCGGACGCGACGCGACCCGCGCTGTACCTCGGCGCCGAAAGCAAGCGTGACCATCCTTGCGTTCGTATGAAATGAAATCGCCGAAATTTCCTTGCTCGTTTTTCGCGGGACCGCGGGAATCAGCTTGCGGAATGAAAGTTGCTGCTGACGGAACGATTTGGAGTACGGAACGTTGTCTCCGGTCTGTTCTGTCAAAAGCCATGCTAACCACTGATTTCATTACTTTGACTTTCAAATGCTCAGCCTCATGTTTATAAATTATAAATGCCTCATTTTTTTGCCAAAGAAATCAACTAAAATCAGTCTTGAAACGCGATGCGATTTAATGGATCTTGACATTCGTCAATTTGATAAATTTATTTATTATTTTGATATTTATAGGAATTATCCTAAATTATAGTAATTATTATAATAAAAACTTGTATGTAACTTATATAAAAATTTTGAATTAATAATATATGAACAATTGACATCGGTGAATACGAATCTGAGCATGTAAAATCTATGGTCAATGATTAGCTTTAATCGATTTTAATTCAAAAATTTCGACTTTTATTGAACATCGAAATATATATTCGCATTATGGAAGATGTACTGAGATAAAGTATAATTTTCTGAAAAAAAAAATTAGAGAGAATAGCTGCGTGCTGCGTCTTTATTTCGAGTACTAACGATAAGTTTCATCTCGCGTAAATTATTGAAATACTCATAATATAATTTTATAAATCCATTATGTCCATATTGTCTCAACATTGAAATGGCAAAATCACTCACCGGCCGATGCGCAACAGCGGAGTTGTAAAACTGCCGTCGATCTGTAACACAGAAATATTTTTACATTAAAGCAGTGTGTTCACAAGATAATCAATATTTCAAGTAAATAATTATATCGCGCCTCTCAAATTTTTAAAACGTTATTTTAATAGATATTTGATCTTGAAATGCTAAGTAAAAAACAATCGTGGCCGCATATTTCCGCATTAACTCGCGTTCGCATAATTAATCCGCGAAAAATTGTTCAAGTGTAATATTATGACCGTGCAACAAGACGCGACGTTCACGACACAATATCTCTTTTCGCATACGTCTCCGAGATCGAACTCCGAAATTGCGAAATTGCGGAGTTAAATTTAACAAGTAATGAGTATCACACGTAATGGTCGAATCAAGTCGCGCTTAAGAAAGTGGCTGAATCCACCACTGAATAGCAAAAAAAATAAACGGTGAATAATATCTACTCACCCCACGATTGCCCCGCTGTCGCCCGATGCCTCCCAGGCCTCCTCCTCCTCTCCTCGGTTCTCCTCCGTTGTCGTTGTCGCATCTCCATCGGTGCACTCACTCACGACGCGACGTTCACGCGAAAATCGACGATATCGATGCTTATGATCGCGCGACACTTAGCACACGGCACTCCCGGTATTAATCTCGCGACGCGGCGCGTACCCGCGTTTATTACATGACGACGGAAGAATTACGGAAAAGCTACGACTAAAGCTATTTAGCTATACGATCCGCTCGACGGACGTCGGCGTCGTCGGCGTCGGCGTCGGCCCGTGATGTCCCGCAGGTAGAAGCGACGAGTGAGTTTAAGATGGCGGAGAGAATTTCGTAAATTGCGCGACCAACTTCACTCGCCAGGAGCAACCGTCGCGAGGACGCTACACTTGCCGCTTGCCAGGCGATTTTGGTTAACTGCAATTAAATAATCGATTTATTCGCATTATTCGAACATTCACATTCGTGTCTATTTCCCACGATCGCCAAATAGCAAAACAATGTGATTAAATACAAAGTTAAATACGTACGACGTTAATAGAGACTGTGATCTGTGATCGTTGATTAAACACGTCGTGGCGTTACTCCGATTTATCCGCTCCGGTCCGCTCGTATTCTTTATCCGTGTTCCAAAAACGACGATTCCGAACTATCCCGAAGCCGCGCGACACGGCGCGAGGCGCGAGAGGCGAGTCAAGTTGGCGGTTGAGAAAAGCGAGATCGATTAGGGCCGGTCTACAATCAGTCGTCGGAACGCAACCGATGGCCCAATGAGAGAATTTCTTTTTCGATAACGAATTTTTCTCATTGGACCAGCGGCTGCGTTCCGACATCCGACTCCGACGTACGATCATACTGATTGTAGAATCGGCCTTATTCGAAAGAATGTAATCTAAAGTCAGTATTATTGAACGCGCGATATACTTCGTGTCCGTATAAATTCCGCGAAACATATGTGTTAGCTATAAATCATTCGATGTATCACAGTTTTCTGTAATTTGAAACGCCGGCTCGGCGATTCGTAGGTATTCGTACGTTCTTACTCCGCGATGCGACGCGATACGAGAACAACAACGAGGTCGCGGGCGCCGCGGCAACATGCGTAATGGAGACAGCGTGGGGGAAAGTAACTAGACCCACCGAACGCGCGCCGTGACTAGTCACTCTACCCCCCCTCCATCATGTTTACGAGAAGTCGCGGCGCGGCGCCCGCGTCACGCGACCCCATCTTGGAATTTACTGACTCTCGGCTCTCGCCGCTCTGGGATTGTAGATCGATGCGCGGAGTAAACATACGTATCGTCGGACTCCGTTTTCGGATTACGGAAAACTGTGATATACGTGGTGTATGTGACATCGAATGTGTATTTAATACATTGTGCTTCGCGATTCCGATACCGAGGTATATCGCGTTCGATAATTACTGACTTCAGATTACATTCTTTCGAATTTCGCTTTTCTCAACCGGTCAACTTGACTCGCCTCTCGCGTCTCGCGTCGTGTCGCGCGGCTCCGGAGTGAATTTGCCATCGTTTTCGGAACACGGATGAAAGATACGAGCGAATCCTAATAAATCAAGTAACGCCGCGACGCGACGTGTTTAATTAGCGACAGATCGCAGTCTCTATTAACGTCTCACTTTAACCTCGCATTTTATCGTGTTCTGATACTCGGCGATCGTGGGGGACAGACAGTTTTCATAAATCAATGATTTAATTGCAGTTAATCAAAATTGTGCTTCACAAGCAGCAAGTGTAGTGTCCTCGCGACGGTTGCTCCAGGCGAGTGAAGTTGGCCGTGCGTCGTGCGATTTACGAAATTCTCCCCGCGATTTTAAACTCACTCGTCGCGTCTACCTGCGGGACATCACGGGCCGACGCCGACGGGCGTCAAGCGTCAAGCGGATCGTAGTACAGTTTCTTTCGTAGCTTCTCCGTAATTATTCCGTCGCCGTGTAATAAACGCGGGTACGCGCCGCGTCGCGAGATTAATACCGGGAGTGCCGAAAGTGTCGCGCGATCATAAGCGACGATATCGTCGATTTTCGCGTGAACGTCGCGTCGTGAGTGAGTGCACCGATGGAGATGCGACAACGGAGGAGAACCGAGGAGAGGAGGAGGCCTGGGAGGCATCGGGCGACAGCGGGGCAACCGTGAGGTGAATAGATGTTATTCATCGTTTATTATTTTGCTCTTCTGTGGCGGATTCCCGCCACTTTCTTAAGCGCGACTTGATTCGCTCATTACGTGATACTCGTTACTCGTTATGTTTAACTCCGGCGCAATTTCGCAATTTCGGAGTTCGATCTCTGGCGTATATGCGAGAAAAGATATTACGTCGCGAACGTGTCGCGTCTCTCTCTTATTCGCACGGTTATTTGCACGATTTTTCGCGATTAATTATGCGAACGAGTTAATGCGTAAACGAGTTTATGCGGTCGCGATTTCTTACATTAACATTTCAAAAAATATCTGTTAAAATAACATCTTAAAAATTTAACGATAATTATTTACTTCAAGTATCGATTACCTTGGACGATGTTTTAATGTAAAAATATTTCTGTGTTACAGATCAACCTTGAGATCAATGCAGTTTTACAACTCCGCTGTTGCGCATCTCGACCGGTGAGTTATTTTTTTATTTCAATTCGTGGCAATAGATTTGTATGGAAAGATTTGTATGGAAAATTAGAAAAGTTCTTTCCCACAGCTAAGCGTCGTACGAATGAAGTCGTTGCGTTTATCAATCGCGCTATTCCCGCAACATTCTACAATCCGTCTCGAAAAGATCCTCGTTGAAATCCTACCGAATTTAAAGACTCGATGGGAGGAGACGGCGTGTCGTATTCGTGGTTGCCACCACGTGAAACGCGGGTCGGGGCAGGGAAGTAATAGATAGGTTTGTAATCCATCGAGAGCTCGAGGCGTTTAGGAATGAGATATTTTGGAAGGGGTTGGCGATATCGGCAGTCTGCGAATGAAATGGCGCGTCTCCCGATCCTCGACGTGCCCCGAAGGGGCTTGCTGCCGAATCGAGCCGCAATCCATCCCCGTCCCTCCTGATTTCAACTACCCCCTCGGCTAAAGTTGTCTTCGTGGAGACGAGTCAGAATTGTCCTATCGTCCCGAATTTCTGCCATTCTGCAGACTCGCTCGTCGCTCTTCGCGGCATGTATAAGATATTGATGAAAAATATATTCAGCGCTTTTATACTCCTTTTCACATTTCGCATTTCAATGCGTCATTATCTAATGACTCTTTTTATTTCGCGAGAATCTTCTCAGAATTAACTTATGATGTGTTTTATTATTTAAAAAAATTGCTTTTTTCGTTAAAATATCCTCGCCTCGTTATATTCTTCATTACGCTGAATATATCGATAAAACCGACATTTAACTCTAACAAAAAACGGCAACAATGGCATATTTAACATATCTCCATACAAATCTATTGCCTCGTTCAGATTTGCTTTCCAGCCTTGCGGCGCCCGCGGCAAGAACCTATCTAGATCGATTCCGCTATTTTTTCTCTGCTTTGATTATCGCCTGCGATCTCGATAACTATGCATACTCGTGCTATAATCTATATGTGATATTGATTACATATGTTGATTTACATATATTGTAAAAACTCTGTCTAATAGTTAAATACCTTATATAATACGGCCGATTTTTAATAACTACATAGCATCGATTTTGAATAATATATTAAATAATCTCAACCTATACCCAGTTGATTCCTTAAGCATTAACATTTCTAAACCTATACCCAGTGGCACATTTTCGGAAAACAATGTGGAAGATTACCGCCTGAGTGAAGTACATCGGAATACCGGAATATAGAGACGGATGGGGCATTGAAAACGATCACATTGTTCGACACGATAATATTTGCCGCCGAAAATAACGCTGAAAAATCGTGAAGAAATAGAAAGATGGGACGGGGCGTGTGTTCATTCAAACGCGGACAATGCGAGAGAGATTCATCTGCCTGCCGGTGCCACTCTGATTCCATCCACTCTTTTCGGTCCTGCTTCCATTGACTAATGTTATGTGGTACGCGTCGAATTAAAAACTTGATTTGCAATCCCGTTGCTCCTTCTGCAGGATATTTTATGACCGAATGTCAAAATAATTTATTAGAAGTATAATAAATAATATTCGCAATTTACATCGCCATTTAGGATATTTGTATATCGTACATAAAATATATTTATTTACATGCGCGATTACACGCAAAAAGATCATCTATTGTAAATTTATCAAAAAAATCTGCTCTAAAATATCTTTTGACAATATAAGAAATCTGCATGAGATATCATGACGTTCAGAATTAATATTAGACAGATTCCACATATCGATTTGAAGCTATTGTTACAGAAATCCTGTATAACTTTTAACGAGTTGGAATGAGCTGCGTATATGTGTGTGCTATCTTGACAAGAACATTTTCAAAATTTATTTCACAAGAAATAAGTTATCTATGTTTTTGTAATAGTATCCGAACAACTCTCAACATAGTACGAAAAAAAAGCAATGAGATATATTTTATACAATAATGATTAATACAATTTTCTTAATATGCCATTCGGTTGTAAATCCGTATCATTCGGGTACTCGACAAATTCAGTTCGTCGCATCGCATTTAGCGGGATCATCAGCGGGAACGGTAGGCAATATCGGAATTATTGTGATTCGCAGAACGCGCACGGTACGCCCGAGGGCGAGCAATCTATACGAGAACCAGACATTACTCCATCGTGGCTTGGATTTGAATATTGCGGTAGCAATACCGCTGCGGGCTCTAATAGTTACTGCGAATGGCACGTGCACATCCGTATGTATGCACCCTGCTATGCGCCGCACAATGTATCTAGAAGTATAAGACGAGTTATAAATGGTTGGATTATGTTGCCTGCTAGCGAAACTGCAGCCCGTTCTGATGCGTTGAAAATTACAAGACTCCTGTAACAATATCTTCAGGCCTGTGCGCGCAGTCTGTATATTAATTATCAACGCCACAATACAGGTTTCTCAAATCAATCAAAAGCTATTTCAGAGCAGATTCTTTACATTCAGAACAGATTTGCAATAGATCTTTTTGCGTATAGGCAATTGGAAATTGTTCAATTTAATCCATTTATAAGATAAGGGAAATTATTTACATATAATTTAATTTTATAATTAATAGATTTTTTCTATTTCTTTTCTCTAGAAACATCTGTGACAAAATTAATTCCGGTTTCGTTAAAAATATCTCTTGTACTAGTATCTCCCATAAATTCTTTTAGTCATAACTTTCTTAACTCATAATTCTCTTAAGTTACAAGTCGCTCCTGTAGTACGGCGGCACAAATTTCGCCGGATTACGAAACGAATTGGCCAGAACATGGGTTTACTGCAAAACGCGCGCGCTTTGACGACACGAGACGTGTCGAGAGAGAAACGCGATCTTAATCCCGCGGCCACCTTATTTTTAGGGCGTCGAACTTACCGGCTGACTAGCAGTCACGATGGCAACGTCAAAGCCTGATTGAGATGGAATCGGAGAATAAAAGAGTTGTAAATAAGAGATAAAAGCAGGCCGTATGAGTGAGACGCCGGAGTGGCTGGTCGTGTCTAGCCCGGACAAAGTGTGGTTTTATTGGTACGTAAGGGGGCACCGTCGCAACGATAATCCCCATTTATAGCTTATAAATGATTTTAACCCCCGTAAAAATGCATTAGCTGTCGCCGAGGTGTGTCACACGTACGGCGTTGGTAACGACGCTTCAACGACCAGCACGTATTACACACGTACGCACAACGCGTGTGCGTGCACGCGTGTACCACGCGCCTGACAAAAACCACGATATCGAGTGACGCACGTCTGCAAATGTAAGTCGGCTATTAAGGAACTATAAAGTAGTACGAGAGAGTGGTTTTTGTGACCGAGTCTTGCAAGGAGTGGACCCACCCGTTGAAAAATACGTAATCTTGGCAAAGTAAGGATTGCTAGGCTTTCCTGGCAATGTGAATATTTCAAATATTCAAAATATCTTATAGCGTAACACGTGTCACATAAGCAGATTTTAATTCAAAGAAATAGTTGTTGAAACAGAGGCTGGATTCTTGAATAACAATTATTAAACATTATATCAAAATTTTTATTTAAAATGATGATTAATGTAGGTAAAGTGTTCTGACATTACAAAAACTTTGATATAATGTTTAATAATTGTTAGAAAAAGACGTAATTCTTTTATAATATTTCATTTTTCATGCATTTTATTTACGTTTGTAATAAAATTTTACAAATTTGGGCATAACTGAAATATAATGCTGACGTAAAGATTTTTACATGACACTCAATGATTGAATACTTTTTTATAAAAAATGATACGTCAAAACAAATTCGCATAAATTTTTCTGTCTCTGTTAAAGACATAATTGAGAAACGGTTTATCATTGCGGCGCGTAATATTATTATTTAAAAAACGGAATATTCTTATTAATAATGATGCTGAATCTTTTACCGAAAAGATGTTCTTTGTATTCTTAAGGCGCGAAGGTTACTTCGAGACGTCGCTTTTTTCCAGTCGCGGCGGGCGTCGACGTCGCATCGACGCGGTTCGGTTAGCCGGACGTGAGAGAAACTCGAGGTGGCGGAGAGAGTAGAGTGGGATCCCTCGGTTTTCAATTCGCGATATCGTGCCGGTGCGACATCCCCGTGTTAGGGAACGAGGGGCAACGGTAACCTGTCACGAAGGAGCTGCGCCGCGTTCCTCGAGTCGGTATAGCGGCACCTCTTAGTCTAATTGAAAAGTCGGCGGAAATTGAAAATTGTGATCGCGAATTGTGAGCTGCATTAGGCCTTGGAAACGGGGAAGAGACTGCGGAAGAAAGGGAGAGAGAGAGGATAGGCTGCAGAAAGAATGAGGGGGCGGGAAGGCTCGGTGTGTGTCGGGACGCGGCAGAATGAAGATTCACTGTTTTGTCTTCCGGTGCGTGCGGAGCGTTGAGGGTGGCGTGTGTCCTAGGGGTGGCGCAAATCCAGATCCGTATGGGCACATTCTTTTAAAGAGTCGTCGATTGTGCCGTTCTATATAGAGTCACGTTCTGAGGGTTGATTTCGCCGTCGCGTGTACTTGCATATCCATCTATACGTCCATTTATAGACAACGCCGCGCAACATTTCTCTCGCGACGCGTCGCGACACTCGCACAACGACATTCGCTGACTGCTCTAAACGCAGCCCCTCTATGGTCCTTCGAAGGCACTTGTATATTTCAAACGCCGACTCCGTACGCGGTGCATCGAAAAGGAAACAGGGGACGAATTGTAACTGAAATGTCGGCGTGGCATCTGATGCAGGAACTGTAATCGTCTCTGTTTTAAAAACGTGGAATCTTTGATAATGGCCCCACGTGTGCGAGGAGATCGTTCGCGAAAGACTACTTAGCGTATTACGAGTAGGAGGATCGTGACGTGAGATTACGAGCTATGCTTTATTATATGTTTATATGTAATTGCACTTTTGATTAAAAGATTGTATCAGGATGCACATCGAGATATAATACTTGATTGAAACTTTATAGATTTATACAAAAAGTAGATTTAATATGAATTAGATTAACAGTACACAAATTATTATGCACCTAAAAGTTACGTTAAAAAATTTTTAAGAATGTATAACCCGAGGTATAATCTTTGTAACATAAGAATTTTGCAATTAATTTAAAATACTATTTTTTCATCTTTATCAAATAAAGAATAATATTTGCTTCTCTCGTATTTTCTTAGTTTTTAATCTTTTTTTCGCCGCGTAATGGTACAGCCATTGATGCTGATAGCTAAAGAAAAATACCGGTAATTATACGATCGTGATATCTGTGTCGTTGTCTGTATCAAAGTAATAGTTGTTCAGTATGATGCATAGTGCACATGCATCCAAATTGAAGCTCGTCTCGGTCACCTTCTTACTCTCGACGCCTTTGCGCTGTTCGTCTTATACTCGACCCGTTGAAGTCGACGACGCGGGCGAGGAAAAGAAATAGTTAAAGGTACACATCAAAGCGGCGTGATTTCGAGGGCGCACCTCGGCTTACCGCGCTACTTCTTCGCTGGGCTGAGAGGAAAAGAAACCGGAGGACAAGACACGCGAGGGAGAAAAATAAAACTGCCGAGAAACGCCACGCCGGCCGGTGCGGGATGCGCGAGGGAATTTCGAGTAAACGAGTTAATTTGCATCGAGAACGAGGACTTGGGCGATGATGGCGGATACGCGCCGGATGATGATCGTGACGACGCACCGACGGTGTCGGGTATGCGAGAGCTTACCTTGCAGAGCCGCGCGATGACTGTCTAACGAAGTCGAGTCAGATATAATGGCAGATGATCGTCTTAAATTTGTTCAAGCTGTTGTGAGCTACCGGTTATCTGTGAGCGAATGTTTTACATATACATATATTAATTCTTGACGTTTTAATCAAGTAATATTCTTAAATATTATAGCAATATCGCAATATGTTTTAATTATATTTACTTAGCGAAACAATTTAAATTAATATATTTTTTGCGTTATATCCTTTATTGCTCGTAACTTTATATCTTGGATAAATGGAACCTTTTCACAGATTTTCAATTTTATATTAAATGTCTGTATAATTATATGCCTATACTGTTTCAATGTTGACTGAATAAAAACTTATAATTAGTATCGCGTTTCTTAGTAAGATAATTAAAAGGCGAACGTCTTTGACTGTATTTTTAACGCAATGTGCTTCAATTCATGCAAAGCTCGACGCACTTTGCGGCCCATTAGTATCGCAGGTGTCGACCATCTCTATTAGTGAGACGTCGTAGATTAAAATCAAATTGCGCCTTTTCCGCGATTCATTCTCAATTTACCGCTTCCGTTCGTCATCCTCCGGTCGACCGGCTTTACCTTTATTCGTATACTTGCGAATGGAACACGCTGGATACGTTGTTGACGCGCGTAATTACACGGTTGGATTAAAGTGACACGTCGGACTCGCCTCAAAAGGACGGATCCTAGGACACTTCGATAGGTGCTACATCGCGCTCTCTTACCCTTCGCAACCCTATCTCGTCGTTTCTCGGTAATGTGTATGTTCGCATCGCCGCGGTGCGTCGGTGTCGCCTAATTGGAGCTTTCCGAAGTTAACGTGGCAGTGCATCGCGCGAAACGAATTTCCTTAGCGGCGCTTGCTCTTCATTTCTAGCTCGTAGAGCGAATGACGAATCTGCAATCGCGAAAATCTTTCTTATTTGATAGGGGTTCCGAAATCTCGTCTAATATTGATAAAACGTACCATATTTGGCAATTCGAGAATTAAAGTCTTGCAAAGAAGTTCCAGGTATTTGCGATATGGAGAAGAAAATTGAAAATCACGCAATGTGCGAAAGACACACAGTGATATTTATTTTCTTATCTTTCACATAAAAATTATGCTGACCTTAAGAATCTTTTTATTAACAGAATCACAAACATTAAATTAAGAACTATTTGAATACACATAACGCACATAATTTACGTGTGTTAACAATGTCACGAATGATCTAAAGGATCTATTTAAAGAAATAGGTACTCGGAAGATAGTATTTGACTGTTCTAACGGAGTCCAGATGAGGACATGTAGGTAACGTTTTAATCACAAGAGACGCACCGTTAGATAGGCTCGGTTCCACGGGCTTGTAGTTTGAGCATTCATTGTCTCCGGGAATGCGAATTGAGAGATAAAACGGGAAAGTTGTGCCCGGGCTCTCTATTGCGACTCCTCTCGCTCTGCCATCGCTCACCAATTGTCCTTGTCTCCCGCTCATCGCGTTCACGTACGCCGAACTCTCGTTCGTTCGTTCCTCTGGTCGAGCCCGGGCCACCCCTCTAATTTTCTTCGGAGTTCAGCTATGCGGACTACATTATGGAATAATTGCGCGGGTCGTTATTTCCGGCTTCTGTTTTCGCCGGCGGCCGTGGTGCTCCTATTCCTATGTAGCCGAGGCCGGTATAACAAGGGCTGAAGCTCACTCTTTCGTGCGGACTAATGAGCAATGATATCTACATTTGCGATTATTCGGCGTATCCCCTTTTTGCTCCTTAACGCACTTTGGAACGTGCTTTAATCAGGCGTTTGTCGAAGTTGCGACGAGAATTATACTGTTCACCAAATGGACACGCTTTAGCGGGTATTACATTCACCAGTTCCATTCAATTATGAATAAGTCGTTTTCGCATTTATTTAAGATTACAAGACTTTTGTCAATTTTAATGATAAAACAGAATTTTTTTTTGAATTCTTAATTAATTAATTTTATCTCACTTGAAAGTAGGAATTATCGATTTTCATCAAGATTCTCACACGCAAGTATGACGGCTAGAGAGTCTTAGGTCGATTTTGACCCAGACTGAAATGAAAACCCAACACAGTGAGGGAAGGGATGAACGTTGAACGTCGAAATAAACGGGAGAACGCCACTTTAAACGTGCAATTGCATTGCCGGGAATCAGACCCATTCCTCTCCGCACCCTCTCTCACTCACTTTCGCACCCTCTCCGTCCCTTTTGCTGTCGCGCTCCGTTTCTCTATCTCGTATCAGGGCGACAGAGCGGGCAGCTTGCAAAGCCCGCTTCGCTCTCCCCCGCCTTACCCGCGACCCTTCGAGATTGCTGAGCTATTCTCGCGACTGAATGTTTCATTAAGGCCACCCGGTATTGCTCTTAGATAACTCTACGAGGGGTAAATGAAATTTCCGCCATCTCCGATATCGCCACGTCGCTACTGCCACCTTCCACCTTTCATTCCCTAACACATCCTACCTCCCTAGCTACCACCCACACTCTCACCCTTCCTTACTCTCATACCAACACGTCATCGACCCGAGAAAGATTTAATCAAACGCATTTCCGCTTGTTCGATATAATGAGTTTGACGGTTTCAGCTTTCGATCGGGACATGCCGCGAGGATAACTGTAGCAATTGAGAAAGACAACGACAATGTCGAACGACGAAGAATAGGCGAATATGTTGGAAATGCGATAAATGACATCGTCTCAGCGACGAAAATCGAGCGAAGCACGGGTTAGTGTCAAAAAGCGCAAAGTCGAGGGAGGATCAGATGAAGAAATACTGACAGAGAGAAAGAGGGAGGAAGATTGGAAAGAAGAGAAAAAAGAAACGAACAGCCTGCAGCCAACCGTCCGTTTACCACTCGTGACAGTCTCGTATCAGCTGTCATCCGTTAAATTCATCCGAAGAGGACGAACAGTATGGAAAGAAGATCCGACTCGAAGCGAAACCCGTAGGACAGGATAGATGGAGGCTTTCGTGGGACTCATATAAGAGAAAGGGAGGGGGAGGGGAATGAGAGGTAACAGCCGGGGGTGCAGCGGGATGAGAAAAAGGGTGAGCGAGGTGAGGCGAGAGGGGCGGATTTCTCTGCGGCCTAGATCGAGACGAACTTGAATGCTCAAATGTCAGAGAAACGACGAGTCCTCATTTGCCGCCGTTTCCGCGAGCATGTGTATAGCAGGAGAGAGGGGAGTAGTCGGGGCATCGGAAGGGTACGAGGGGCAGCAGCGGGCAGGAGGGGAAATAGGGGATAAGGGATCGAGGGCGCGACGGAGAACGCGAGGCACGTACGTGTGCACATACGGTGTGTGTCTGTCCCGGCGCTGTCTGCCATGCTCATTCTTGCGATCTTCAATTAATGAAACTCGGGTGCAGTCGCGTCGCATGTCAAATAAATATGTCTCCTACCCCCGCCCCTCTTTCCGCGGTACAGTCGCTCCCACCGGCAGACTACTTACCCTCTTCACCCTCTTCCTTCTCAACTCCCGCGTTGCCGCGTCGTTTCTCGTCGCCCTTCTTCGTGAATCTTCCTCATACCACGACCGATGTCGCCCTGCCTCCGCACACTTTAACCCTTTCGCGTGCTGCTCCTTCCCCTGCCCGTCCCCCATCCCTCTCGGGCTTCAGGACGGTTTGATCCGGAACAAAATCATCGTTCTATTCGCGCGTATATGCTTCTGACAGCTCTCAGCTTGCCCTCTCCGCTTCACTCGGCGCGACGATAGGACTCGCGTGGCTTCGCTCGGTTGTCGCGTGAACTTCGATCCTAAATTCTGGATGTGTGATCATTACAATCCGAAGTTTGGAACTTTTAGCTATGTTAGAGACTATCGTTAAATACAAAGATTTTCTATGTAGCAAAACTTATTCTAGGAGCACATACACAGAATATATACATGTTTTAATCTCTTTCAGAAATAAATATTAGAATATAATATAATATATAATATGTAATATATAATATATAGTATGTATAATATATACATATAATATTATGAAATCTTCAGAAATAGTTTGAACAGACAGAAAAATAAGAAGAAAAAAGGAATTAAAGACGCAAAACCAGAGGAAAGAAAATCAAACATAGACGCGGTTTCGTACACGGGTCGTCGACACGGTCGTATAATGTCGCTGGTGGCTGACGATGTACCTCGCTCGACCGGTCAGAGGGGAAGTGAAAGGGAAGAAAAGGATGATAAAGAAAAAGAAGCAAGAGAGGAAAGGAGAAAGAAAGCGGAGATCTCTTTATTCTTATTAGCCCCAACAGTGATTCCTGCAAAATTAAAATTGCCTAAGGAGGTATCATTTGCCCCCTCTCCCTCCCCCCGTCAACCCACCCACTCGCCCTATCCCACCCCAGCCCATCTTTTTCGTATCTCTTGCACACTCCACTTTGGTTTGGCGTCCTCCTCACGCCAGGCACTTCTTTGCCTCCTGCCAACCAACCAACCAACCAGCCAAGAGCTTCTCTGATGTTGCTCCTACAGATAAGTGGTCGGCTCTTGGGTTGCCTGCCTGCGGGCACTATTGGTCGATGCGTTTTTCCGTCCTCCTCCCGTCTTTCTTCCGTCATTTTTTTATCCTTCTTTTTTTCCATCTCATCTTTCGTTCTACACCTCTTTCCATCGTCTCTCCAGTGCCCTATCTTCCCTCCATCCCTCCATGCCTATATTTACATTTTATTTTACGTCACGCTCCTTTATTATCTTTCTCATTTCCCGAGGATACCCATTCGTTCGTGACAATTGTCGGAAATGGGGAGGAAGTGGACGAGTCGATGGCAAACGCTTCTTCGTGGCTCGGTCTAATCTGGCTTTAAGGCACGTCAAGATCCTGTATTCATCATATTTAATGTGTCCACTTTGTCCTCACTGTAATTATATTTTACTTGTATTTGTATTTCCACACGTGTGTGTGTGGTGTGGTGTGGTGGTGTGTATCGCTATTGAGAACTTTCTGTTATGAGTCAATATTGATAAAGCACTTCTTTAAGTGTTAGTATAACTTAAAAATAAATTTACTCTAGAAAATATGTATTTAATATAACATTTTTCATATATATATATATATATATATATATATATATATATAACGATTTCTGTTTTAGAATATCATAATGTAATAAATTAAGCATTTATAATATTTCTAAAATCAAATAGGGATTTTGATTTGAAAAATACATTTAATGATTAATCGAACGTTTTGAAGAAACATTGTGAGTTCAAGAAAGCTTTCTTGATTCGGCGTACAATTTCAGTCACTTAAATGGAACGAGACACTTTGACTTGCTTCCGAAAGGACACCTCATGAGAGGGTGTTCGCTATCAAACGCTCGGCGCGCCGCGGAATGTGCCTGGCTCACCCTTCAGAAATCACGACGCTCGACCGATAGACGAATTGATACGGAATTTCGGCGGTCTCGCGTTTAATCGACCGATCCATCCCTCTCTCTCACTTCCTCCGTCTGACGTAACCCTCGGCTGCTGTTTCTCAGCGTTCGCGTCCCACCACCTTGTCCGCAAGAGGTTTATCGCCGACACTTTGTAAACGCCGTGATTTCAAACCGCGGCGTAAACCTCAGGGCCGGCTTAGATGAACCGTATTACGCACCGATAATTAATCCTTCGTTGACGGGAATGGAATTTGACCGTTGGCACGCCGGCAAGAGATTATTTTGCACATTGCTTTTGGCCGTTTGGCTAACACATTATTCAGCGGACGAGCCACGCGTAATGGATGATTGCGCGAGCAGCGGCAATTAATCGGGGATTAAATTTGGGGATTAAATGCCGACGTGCGACGAAAGGTTTAAGATCAAAAGCCATATATTAATAATTTGATGTATATATGTACGTTTCAGAAATTAATTCTAGAAATCTTATTTTATTTTTAAATATTGACATTTATTTTGCTATACGTTTCCTCTACATCGTGATAGTTTGCGAAAAATGATATAATAATAAGAGAGGTAAAGGAAAAAATTTCTCCAATGGCGTACTTTCCAATGATAAGTACGTTTAATATGCGAAATTAATTTAAATCGATGTTTACAATCTGGAATTTTTCCCTACGGCTCCACCGTGAGGTATTACGCATACTTAATGACTTCCGCGGTTGCAAGAGTTATTTCATTTTAATACTGGAGCCCCTGTGCATGATTCTCATTTGTTTCTGTCATGCTAAGTAGTGTATCTTTATGCTTCAAAGTTATACAATCATTATTTCTCACTGCCAGAAATCTCTATTTACACATTTTTTAAATTAAGGGTTTTATGTGCAATCTTACATAATTTCGATTAGCAGAGTCTTATGTGAAGCTTTATTGTACTGAAAATAATTATATTATTATTAGAGAAGATAGAAAAAATGAAGAAAAATGTATAATGGAAAAGAAAACGGAAAATAGTAGTTGTTTTGGCACTGGCATCTACGATGACTCACTGCGCACCTCTGCGATTTCCTATAGGCTGTTTCTGTGCAGACGTCGCCGCTTCTATAACGGGACTTGAAACCGTTCTCATTAACCCGCGAGCGAATACCGCGCTCCGTCTATTCTGTTCTATCTGCATTTTGCACCCGGGAGCATTCGGTGGATGCCTACTTTGATTTGTCTTGGAATATTGCGCCGTATTCCACTGCACCGTTGTCTGAACGTCTTCCTTTCTACCCTCTATCCTGCCTTTTCGCGTGGTTTTCGTATAGCGGCACCTAGTTCTTACATATGACATTAGAACAATACCGAAACAGTTAGAACTTTTAGTTATAATTATACATATATTGAATATCCTTTGAAAAGTATTTAATTCCAGGCTTGATACTTATTGCGATTGATCAGCTGTTGTGGTTTTTGAATTATGTTGCAAACATAACTTTCTTTGCCATACAACTTATATTCTGAAATTTAAAAGATAACTTTTTGCAATACGTAATATAATATACTTGTACACTACATAATCAATTCTTCGATTATATTAATTTATCTACAGATACATTCTATAGTTCTATATATATATAATTCATAGTTTTATAGAATTATAGAACCAATTATCTTATCTATAATTCTACAGTATAAATTTTATATTTATATAAAATATGTAACATATAAAATTCAATATCCATATTGAATATAATATCATGCAACTGAAACATATGTAGATGTAATAATAGATTAGTGTAACAATTTATCTGTTATACCATGTGGTTTACATTTAATATCCAAGCCCGAATAAACATAGAATAAACATAGAAGCTCGTTGTTTTTTTCCTCGTAGTAAACTAATAGTAAGTGAATTATTATAGCTCTAGCAAAACGCCGTGACGTTACATGGCCGATCATTTTACGAAACGACTGTGGGCGCATGCCGTAGGAGTACGGTGCTATGCATTCTCCTCTTGCTCTCTCATTACTGTTAAGTTTATTGTAATTAATTTTCCTATCTATATCATGCACTTTTAGATGGACACAGACGGTAAAGCACTATACTTTTACGCATATATAGCTAAACGCCACTCTCTCTCTCTACATTGGACTAAAACAAATCTTAAATGTATTTTCTCACGTACGTTTGCATGAATAACAAAAATCACGTAACTTACATGCTATAGTGCATTGATTTATTGCATTATATATTAAGAAATTAAATTATATACTAAGAAATTTTATTAAGCAAATTGTAATATTGTATGGAAAGTTTTCGAATTCCCATTAGTTAAAAATCTTTTTTTTTCTAAATCTAACATTATCTTGGAAGTTTTTGCCCGCGCATTAAGAATAGGAACAGTAGCGTGTAGACGTGTGCGCAAACTGTAATCTGTAATTAGCGATCCCGATTAGAGTTATTTACGAGCCAAGCGCGCTCACACTGTGTCAGCCATTGTATTTTAATGCCACGTCGCCATCTTCACCTTTAAAGCAAGAAAAATGCCGATTCTCCTGCGGCGTACGAAAAAGGAAGTCGGACCGTAACGCTCGGCGTGTAACTTACGAATTAACGAAACGGGTCGACCTCGGCATCGGAGATTCATCCTTTATTTTAACGACATCGTGTCGGCGCGCGTGTATACATGCACGGGCGTGCGTTCGTGTTGCTTATCGTTGATCCGGGAAACGGTATGTAGTCACTCTTAAGAGAACGTTGTTCCACATCGTGGTGTCGAAACATTCCACTTGCTTCCTTGCCAAATTTCACTCACGATATAATTCAGACGTGCGTACGCTGTTACGGGCATGCACGTGTTGCGCACAAATGTGTTTTTTACTCGCCGAGGATAGTGAACCTTTCCAAGAGCGATGGCTGCGACGATAAATATAACAAAGAAGGCACACCGGAGAATGTTTTACTTCAACAAATACGCATGTATATTCATGCGGGTATATAAATCTATCAGATAGGAATTGATTAAAATATATATAATCGCGATTATTATTTTTAAATACATAAATCTGCAATCAACCTCTGAATTTTTTTACGTCGCTGCGTCAACAACGCTCGTCTATTTATCATTTGGCAGTGCTAAAGACACTCGTTTGATATTTGAATAGTGCGTATCAATTACGGATCCATTTGCACATTAATGCGATTTTAATTAAACTCGACCTCGCTATAGCCGAACACGCGAAATAGTTCGGGCAAATACGTGTAACACCGGTACACAACGCAGACACGTGCAACTTTTAAAACAGTTTTACGCAAACGTCTCGCACGAGATATTTCGAATGTTTAACGAGATCGTAATTATTGAGACAGATAGCAACATTAAACATACATAAGCTCGCTTTGGCATGGATAGTGGGTTTTATTATTTTTTCAATCATTTCTCATACACACGCACGTGAACTTGACTGCGTTGTAATCTGGAAATTGTCTGTATAAATTAAGTCTCCCGACAAACATCTATCAAGACCGTAAGCACGGAAAGGAAGCGCGTTTTATTCGAATACCGAGGTGCATCGCCTCCAGGGTTTTTCCAGACGACACACACGAACGCTTTTCCCGGGCACGTTACCGGCCGCTAACGTCGACATAAGAAATGTATCGGGCGTAATCAGTATGGTTAACCAGCCGCTAACTACGCACCCAGGCAACAATTAAATGCATTAAGACTCGAGGTGCAGCGTGTACGCACTAATGTGCGCTCATGCATTGAACGTTCTCAGGACGATCCCTTCGATGTTTTACCGCCGAAGGACGCATTAGGGAAAAACATAACCAGTTTCTGTCTCGCCTACTCTTTTCCACCTTTCTTTCCTCTATTTTCATATTTTAGTTTATTGTTTATCGCAACTTCGGTGGTCTATTATAGCATGAGAATATGCCGCATACTCTTTAATTTATTAATTATTTAGTATACAAATTTTGAGAAAGAGGATGATCTAAATAAGAAAGCCATGAGCTTAAATGAGTCCGAGTATATTGCGTTTAAGCTGAGTTTGCGAAAATATGAGTACATCTTAAACGCTCGCACGTTTAAAGTATTTTTGAAGCTGTAAGATTGTCTTTTTTAAAATAATTTAAAGAAATGCTATTTTTCTTAGATGGCTATATTTCCAGTACATTGTACATTGTATGTTTCTCTCTAATCCCAGTATAGTAGTACCTATCATTGTTTATCCATAAAACATGCACGCAAATGTAGCCCCTCTTAACGTTCCGTCGTGTATCGACTCGACTCATCTTCAACGCGCCATAGCGACGTGTAATTATTCAATGAAGGCCTTCTACGTGTACGCACCCGATTGATGTCGCTGATTATAACAGTAATTACCATTAGCATACTTAATGGTATCAAGTGCAACGGCAGGCAGTGTATGTTACGGGGTATCCTCGATAGTCGAGCGTCGCCTCTAAGAAAACACGTGATATTTATATGTTTTTAAAGTAACGGCGGACTTTCCTGGCAAATGAAGTTTAGAAAAAAGATACGTGATATTTTTCGTACAATATAGCTTGTATATTATAATAACGACCGATAGAATAAATAATATTTATATATAGATGTCGCGCTTATAATTTGTTTTGTGTCAAACTTATCTCGATGTAGACGTTCACGCATTATGTTTTATTGCAACTTTATTATGCGTAATGTTTGCAACCTGACTTATTATTTCATCGAACAACATGATAAACTGAGTTATCGAAATTAATTAGAAATACTTATCGCATTGATCTGAAGTTACATTAATTTAATAATATGTGTAATATTAAAAGAACATTATAAGATAAAAATTTGATGGAATGGTAGATAGAAAAATGTAGTACTTATCAGCAATTGTTAATTTATGAATTGAAAAAAATTTATTATCTTTTTTTCACGTGACCGTATAAATTTTACGTAATGCATATGGACAATGTTACGAATGATAAAAAATTAGGGATTGGGCATGCAGGTACGATGTGTTCTGTTCAACTAACATATCACGGCTATTTTCATTTCCGTTCTCGTATTTACTCAAAGCGCAATCGTCTTTTCGCGCTTACGGACGCGCCGATACGTAAACAGGAGCGTCCCCGTTGGAACTTTATAATTAATATGCGCACGGCCGGACGGCTTTTGAATAATTCCACGGTAGCGTCTCGACTTGCCGCGATGAACTTTATCGACATTAATTAAAAACGTGGCGGCGCACTCGCCGTGTAGTTTGCATCCCCGCGCTTATCGCCACGACCGGGCGTTCGGGGCAAACATTGTGAAAAAGCGGAAGACCATTGCATATCCGTTATCAATCTCTCTCTCCTCCCTATCTCGCTCCCTCTCTTTCAACCCCCATCACCGTTCTTTCGTTAGTATCCAACCTCTCTCCACCCTTTCGCCATCGCCCCTTTCACGCCTCGAACCCTTTCGCAACCGCGAGAACCTTCCTTACGAAAGGCAGATGAATATTCATGCTCCCGTGCCACTGTCGTGGTCGCCATTGGACATCAGTGGCAATCAACTGACACGAGCGAATGGCCGAAGCCATAAAGCCGTGTCGGATGTATCTGGAAAAAAAAAATGCGGGCGTGTAACGGAACGGCGAGGGAGAGCAGCTGGCGGTTCGAAATCGGCAGCGGGCGCTATCCATGAATTATTTGGCCACTCCATTAATAACGAACGATGGGAGCGTAGATGACCATCGACGCCCGCGGCGCGCGGCGGTGTCGACAGGATGGAAAAAACGAGCGCTGCGCGGTTTTCAACTTGTATCTCTTGCTCCAAATGCATAATTGCATCAAATATTATAATTGGTTTCTCACTAGTTGGTTATTCAATTGATATTTCACGTATGTAAAATTTCGTGTAATTTCATGTAACCTGCGATATTTGATTATTCGAAAAATCAGCAGAACCGAGAGAAAAGAAAAAAATAAAGCAACGTCCATTACATTGTCCATTCGACTGACTCCGTGCTCCGCCACGCGTGAAAACCGCAGGTGCCGATACGCTTCTTCGAAGAAACGAAAGAGTAAAATCGTCCCTGTATGTGGCACGCACGTTCGGTAACGCGCGTCGTAAGGAAAGGGGACGGAGGCGAGCGGCGGGTTTAACGCAACCGGAAGTGGCATTATACGCGCGAGCAAGGATACTCGTCTAATTGTCGGAGAGAGATAATTCCGCGCGATTTGCATACGTTTCCTCGTCCGTTAGGCCGAGGTGCGTCAGCCGGGCAATTAGCGATTACTGATTAAGTCAAACGGCCGGGCCGGCTCGGTCAAGAGCCCAGCGAGGGGGCGAGGAGGAGGAACCGGAGGGAGCGGTGGTAGCGTGGGAGGCGCAGGGGAAAGAGACGCAACGTGGCGGACGGGTGCGAGGGTGCTGATGGTGAGCGATTGATATCTGGTGGGAGGAGTGATGGGTGCCCCGTGTAAGCTCGGCTTTCTGGCTCGTCTACCAGGCCCGATCTATCCGAGGATTCTTATTGTATGCTAATTATCACCGGGTTAATCAGCGCGTTCGCGCTCGCGC
Source organism: Temnothorax nylanderi (assembly GCF_030848795.1). Lineage (NCBI taxonomy): Eukaryota > Metazoa > Arthropoda > Insecta > Hymenoptera > Formicidae > Temnothorax > Temnothorax nylanderi. The sequence goes on along the minus strand of NW_027249069.1, from coordinate 909,644 downwards.
GCGCCTCCTCGCGCGGGACCGCGCTATCTTCCACCGCCGCCGCGCCGCGGATTTCCGGACGTGGAGTGACGTAAGTGCGCGCCAAAGAGAGTTGAGCCGAATTAATTGGCGGGCGCTGATGCCGAATCAGCGGCCCTCGTTATGCGTAAACTCGCGTCGAATGGACAATGGTGGTATTCTCCCTCATAAATTTCTATTGTTTTTTTTTGACTTATTGTTAGAAGCTCACGTACATACGATGATCGTTCTGGAACGAAACGTAATCGATTATCTATATTGATAAGCTTGTTATAACATGAAGGCGTTACATCCTTCTTGAGAAATCATCACAAGCGTTAAGAAAACAAATCTAATTTGTAAATAGTAGAACAAGAGGAATATTTGGAAAAGATTCAAATAGAGAGAACGCGCTGGCGTTTGTTCTACTATTACGTGTTGTATAATTATTATGCTTATTATTATGCTCATTAGGAAGTAGTATTACATTTTGCCATTCTATGTTTGCGTTTATTTTTTTAAAAAGGACCATTTCCTCAAACCGGTACGTTCTCGTAAACGCTTTCTTTGCGCAGCTTACTCGTCGTACCGGTTCCGATGTCATTACACCACGAGTAAATCACCTTCTCCTTTCGGTTACGCACTAATAATCGTTGTTGCCGCGAGGGCGTAGAATACTTGACGCAAGTTTCACTGTCTTACTCCTACACCTACAGTGAACTCCGGACGTGAGGTGTCGTAAACGCACGCCGAAGAGACTAGGTTTGAATTAATTGGCGGTCTGATGCAGGCGTGTCGATGGTGCCCGTACGATCGTGTCGGGTAGTTTACTCGGTTTGTGATAGGAGAAATCTGAGCTTCGCGGATTTTCGCCTTCGTTTTATGCCGCCGTCGATTTGCATACGCACGCACATTGCGGCGCGGGCAGGCTATTAAGCGTGAGAATTAGAAAACCGCCGCCGCTGAATATAAAGGGGATTAATTAACTCCGATGTGTTTTTTCGTCAATCTTCTTCCCTGTTGCGCGGGCCCGGCCGCATTAACTACCTATCACTGATACGATCTGCTCGTGTAAGAACCGCGCGGTAATTACGCGCTATTTTCGTTAGGCGCATAGCACGTAGTACGACTTAATCACTTTTCTCGTGCAAAGAGTCGTGGTTGCTCTCGCAAATTTGTTTAACGCAGAAAATCGCTCTTACACCCGTTCAATTAATAACGGGGACTCGATACTTAACTTTTGTTGAAAGACCATCGCTTAGCAGGCATCAGCCTAATTTGTAAATCCAAAGAGTTTAAATAAGATTTGCAATTTTTTAAATGAATAATTCAAATTCGTTCGAGTTACATATTCGATGTCCTTGCGCAATTATAGTTTCGCAAATGGCAATTGATCGGAAAGCCGCAGGTGACGCACGTTGGAGAGATGTCGGAGCCGCTGTGGGGTGGCGCGCATCCTTTGGAGAAGCAAGAGGAGCATCCAAGTCCAGCTCCGATCGACCCGGTCTCATGTCCGCGGTCATTATCGCCGTAATTATCATGTCGCATCCACGCCCGACGCCTTTCAGCTCCGAGGCATAGGCGAGGCGAGGCGAGGCGAGGCGAGGCGAGGCGAGATGCGGTGAGGCGAGCGCCGTCCTTTTCACCGCGCGAAAAACCGTGCGCGGCCGTGTGTGTTACCTATCGCCGTGGATACCTCCACGGGCAAAGGGAGGGGTTCCGAGAGAACCCGCGTATCGTTTTATTTGCATTTTAGTATGCCGCTGTAAAAGTTTTAATTACGTCCATCATAAGAGTCGGCACGGTCCGTCCGTTTGTTCGTGTGCGCGCGCCCATGTGTGCTCACGGCCGTCGTCCGCACCCCTTCTCTCCCGGTTCCACCCCCGTGCACACCCTCGGGGGTCTCTTTTGCGACGAAAAGCGGGATACGTTAGGCGGACGGTAGGTTAGGTTTTACCCCTTTGTGCGATAAAAGGGGGCCGGGAAAGGTAGCGACCGAGCGGCGCGTTACATTTAAGACTTTTACGTTTAACCGGGGGAAACGCACTTTTTCAAAGTTATTTCCCGCCGCTTTGTACCTGTGTTCTTCTTCGTATTCTGCGTCCCTCGAAGCGTCGGATATCGCGAACTCGGTGATATTGATATTAATAGACTGTTGATAATAATAAACCTGTTAATAGTAATTGAACTGTTGATAATATACAATTATTATAATACAATTAAATATTAATTAATCGGTTTTTAATTTTTAATAAAAATTATCTCGTTATGTCAAAAGTCAGATATAATTATATTATCTTGAAAGAGTGATTTGAATTTTAATTAATAATAGCATTTATATTATGAATTATCATATTCGATCCTCGAATTAAGATGTTAGACAATTATATATGATAATCGCGAATGTGTTTTTAAATATCAAGCGTATCGTTGTTTTTAGTGCGAACGTTAAGACCGACAAGTGTTTCGATTAAATTTTCCAGAGATATCCGTTACCGCGCCGACTTTAAAACCAAACAGCAGGAACGTTAATGGTTTTCCGCTGTCGTTATGCGGTCGATCTTTGAGCGCGGAGCGACTGCTGTATTTTTCCATAATTAGCAGCCAGGAATTAACAATGGTCGGTCGTGCCCGGCCGCTCTGGGATCGCTCGTGCAGACACTGAGACTATTCCAGAAAGATAAATAAATTATCACTTAAAAGAACTAACGAGTCGTTAGTTGCTCGGTTTCTTATTCTTCATGAATATATGAATACGCATAACGCTTTGACGGCCAAGTTTCGACATCTCGTTTCTTCCTTAATTATTGCCGTAGTGCAATTATAACATTTTTATTCTAATTGCTCTTATTTAGACGTTTCTATTTTATGTGAAATTAAGAAGCAACTAATGAAGTATTAAAATATCGAATAAGTCTCAGATCAATGAACTAATTGCATGATTACATGCATATTAGAATCAAAGACAATTAATTCCTTGTTGAGATAATTGGAAAATTGATTAGTATGTATAGGCTTTTGTAACTTTGTAAAACGCCTCGAAATAATCCGGAGTTTATAATGTAAAACCGCATAAAGAGAGAGAGGTAATAAAACGCTTAAAAATGTTTTTTTCCAACAGTCAGTCGATTTTCTTCGATGTCTAATTTCTCGTGATTATTTCTCCCTTTGATGTCATCGACCGAATCCAGCTTGAGCGGATAAATAACACGAACGGTTGCATTTTATGGAAAAGTAGGTTTCCGGCGATCTGAAACCGCTATCGGAGCGATCATTGGGCAACCTTCTTCGCACCGGGTCCCATTGAAAACTCCACGCGGTTCCCACGTGCTGAAATATAACTCGCAATAAACCAAAGTGATAGTAGGTTAAGTCCTACGATGCTATCTGCCGGATAATTGCCCCGCGGACTCCGGCAATGTCTATGTACAAGGAATCTGAAGCAATCCGTCGTCTGTCGTCGGGTGAGAATCAAGAATAGCGATTCACTTTTTTTCGCTTCGTTTGTTTCACTAGAGGAAAGATTATCAACTCTATATAGATATAGAATATATTCCGTCTAAATGAGTTGTCTTTTTCAAATGGTACTTTAGATAGAAAAACTTACCTTCCAATTGTGATCCCGTAATATTTTTATTGATGTATTATAACATGTTTTATTTTACGTATGACATAATGATACGAGAATAAAGGAAATTCTATTTGCTGTTGTTTTGACGTAAAAAAATTTTGTACATTTTATTTTTTTATATAAACATTATTTCATATTTACATTGTCCGAGGTTATTTCTATCTAATGTACTATGTTGCGCCCGGCCACCCTCCTTAAAGACCAAAAACGCATTTCTACGAGTATCTCGAGAGATATATGCCTGATCGTTGAGAAGGACGCGAGGGTAAGATACACATGGGAAGAGGGAGGAAAAGGATTCCCATCGGTTCCGATAACGTATTGCCAGACGGCCTCGTATAATCAACAGATTAGCCGAGGAATAGATCAGAGGCGATGGGCAAAGGAGACTCGGTTAGCTAAAAGCCTCGACGTTGGCCATTAACGGAGGGGCTGATTCTGTTCTTGTCGACGTATATGTGGCGCGTAAGAGACGCGTGGAGGTGGGAAAATGCGATTATAAGTCACGAGGTGTGTCTGTCTGTCACCCGGGCTCTACTTAGGAAGCACGGAATTGATTGGATATGGGAAACCACGGCAACGGCCGAAGATGAAAGACAAAAAGCCTGCACTCGGGTCAACAAAGGAAATGTGCTTCCCCGAAAGCCGTAAAACACGGGTCACGCTGAAGCAAGCCACTCGCCTTATAAATGTCCGTTATAAACCTCACATCGCGGAGATTAAATGACCGTAATACAAAATAGTCGCTGATCTAATTATATTTCTTAATTAAATCTCGTACGTATAACGTGTAAGTTGAGGTAACAATTTTTTTTTTTCAATTATATTAGTGTTCTCGAATTCTTCCCGCGCGATATATTCTGAATTCCAACCAACGAGAGGGATTCCAGCGAGAGATCTTTACGCGACGCCGCGTCATTCCGCGCCTCAAATGCGATTTTATGAAATCGCAGCATGCGCACGGCAGGCGCGATCGAGTAGTCCCGGCGGTACGTCCGAGTCGCGAAATAAACCGCTTCGCGCCACGGGAACGGGAACGGGAACGGGAACGGAACCGTCGCGTCGTTCGAACCGCCGCGCCGCGCCGGATACGGCGGCTACGATCTGAGAGGATTTGCACGACACGTTGGAGAGCGGACCGCTTCTCTCGTCGTTTCTCGCACGCAATCGAGACAAACGTACTTAAATGCACACACGAGCGCGCGCGTGTGTGGTGATTTAGCACGAGTGTACGCGCGTACATGTATACACATACTGGCGCTCGCGGAAATGGAAGACTCCGTGGTGCGTAGGTATCCGGGAGGGATCTCTCATCGAGAGATTAGCATTTCCGCTTTTCTCTCAACAATTCCTCGTTCCCGTACGGATTATCCGTTAATCCGCGCGGGCCAACGGCGGGAGGTGGAGTAATTCGGTAGAACGAATCTTCCTCCAGGTGCCTGTATCAAGTATTATTTCAGTATCGTTCCGCGCCCGAGACCCTTTCTCGCGCGAGATATGTACATATGTATATGTGTGTAGCGCATTCAGGACGCGAGGTGTGCGGATCTGAAGCGAGAATGATTATTCCGACGGATCAAACTGAATCGCGAGAAGAGAGGTCAAAGGTCGAGAAATTTTACGTCACGTAAGAACGGAATTTTCGAAACGAAATTGAATGTAGTTTGGACTCTTATCAATTCGCGGGAAATTCGCGATCCTTGCCTATAAACATTAAATGATATTCACGCTGAAAACAATTCATTATGATGAAAATCGTAAGTTTGTGCATGTTATTCAATCTGCGTTTTTGAATGCATATTTTATTTAATCAAATACGTTGACGAATTTTGTATCAGTGGACGATTGCCTTACAATTAGTCCCCCTATGGACATATGTGCATGTGGACATATCCTTACACGCAAGAGATATAGTTTTTTCTTTCGATAAAAATAAGTCCACAATCATTTACATTATGAACAGGCAATTTTGAAGCATTTCGTGTACATGTCCGCGATTTCCATGATTTTCATGTTTTACCTATACGGCCTGACGTTTTCGATAGCTCGCTATACATTCTCAAAATAACACGTATCCTCGCTTCTCTTTGAAAGACACGTAGTTGCGGCCGTTCCCTCTTCTTCCTCATCGTCGGAGCCTCCCACCCAAATCAAAGCTACGGTAGTAATAAGCACCCGCGGTGCCGTGGAAGCCGGGAGGGTGATGGTGTGGGCCGGATGAGGTGGCCGCTGGCAAGGAAGAGACTTCCCGAGTGGTCATACGTGCTGGACCGGAGACCGAGTAGTCGGATAGAGGAGTGTGATGCATTATTGAGTGGACCGCGGCGGTGGTGGGAGGCGGGAGGACAGGGGCGACGTATATAATCGCGCACACATCCTCATCCGTCTGCTAATGGACTCCATCCACCCGTTTTGAGCCCCGTACCTTCGCCCACACACACTCATCACCCCCTTCTCGCCACCTACCCCCGACGCTCGGGCGTTAGCGGACATCGTGATATTTTCGCTGCCTCAAGATTCATCCGGGGGTGTACGTACCGGCATTACAGATATACGTAGGTGCTGGCACGTACGCCGCCCGCACACATCGCTGCGCGCGCGAGAAAATGTGCGGCCAGTAGCGTAACGAAATTCTGTTTTCCAAGGGTAGCGTTGAATCTTCCTAAAAATTGCTTTCACTAATCTGTTGAAATTATACTATTTCCATGTGCGAATTAGATCATTCCGCATCGATCGTTTCTGATTAAAGTAAAGAGAATTTTTTATAATCACAGATTAAGATTGCGATTATGTCATATTCACAGAAGTGAGGCTTTCTTCAATTGTAGTAGCATATGCGTGAAATCAGAGCAACATAACATAATCTCTTATTTAATCTGAAAACGACACGAAGTACAGAAAATAACCGGGAAGGAAACATTGTCATCTCATATATAAAGATTAGTATACACCGTTGTAAGGATTCTATTAAAACATAATTTAATATCTTCTTTGCTCATATTGGCATTTCAACATTTTTTATTGATTAATTATGTTAAACTATGATGACTTTGTCTTCATTTTTCTATCCGTATCTCCATCAAATATCAATAACGCATCAAATCGTTACGTCGAATGTGATCGTGTGCTGTTATTCGAGGGGCACGGAATCACGAGCGAAACATTTTTTTCACAAAATAATACACACCACAGTCATTTACATTATGAGAGTATCCGCGGACGGCATTATTTACCATTATAGTTGTGACGGATAAACCGGTCGTATTTCCGCGCTGGCTAATTATCTCACGGCGGAAACGAAAGGGGCTCTTGCGCCCCGACGTAACCCTTACTTCTACGCCACTATCCCTACATATAACCGCGTGCGTCTCATACGTACGTACTTTCACGGACACCAGAGACGCGTTATTATTGGATTACATTTTTAATCCGCCCTCTCTCTGCCGCCAGCACCGCCACCCACCCTCTCTCTAACAGTCCGCCATCCTCGCCGACCCCCCTATGCCCGACGTCGTCGTAGGTACGTACGACCCCGCGGCGCATCCTCTACTTTCGTATTCCGAATGGAATTACTATGCAGGAGATTTCATTTGTTATATATGCGCGCTACAAACGAGCGCATTTTCGCTTAGGTTAATCGAATTATGGAGAGACTGCGAGTAATATATGCATTTTAAATCCGTGCCACCTTTCGTATACGCTACGCTCTGCCATGGATGTTATATATCAATGGATCTATTCTTCGTACTAATTATAGTTATCCTCAAAGAACTTTCGCAACGTTATATTATACAGTCCGTCCTGATAACAGCGTATGCTGCACGTGCGAGTAATGCATAAGATAGCAGAAACATAATTTACGTACAAATAGCAAAATATATTACATAATTGTATAAATAAACGCATAGTTATACAATTCCAATATTAAAATTTATGTACTTTTACATCCCAGAGGGAGAATACTTTTTTTAAATATTAAATCACTGTGTGCCTCTTGGTATATTTTGCTATCTACTCGACAATAAATTCATTAATCGGCTGCAAATGTTCTGTTCGTCGCATAAAGCGCAATGTTAACGACACGCAGTAATCACATTAGCTGTCGGCCGCGTCAGTCACGTTCGAGTATAAGCCACACGTGATGCTTGCGACATAACAACGTGTATTTTTATTGGCTCATTAACAAAGCCGCAATTGTATCGTTAATGAAACGACGACTATCACTATGGGCCGTTTCTCGCACTCGTGGCGGTTAACGGCATCCCGCTTCGATCGTGATACGAGAATCCTGAACATCGTATACCATTACACGCAGCCTGATCTCGTCTACTCTTAGATTGATCGAAACGATAGATTTATTTACCGTTTAACTGTAATTATTTAAACTGCAAATATATTGGCCGCTTCGTGCATATGCACGAAAACACGGATCACGCGCAGTCGTTAAGTTAAATTGTACGTTGTTACAGGATCAAATGTTGACTTAGAAAGGGAAGAAGTCGCGGAAGAAACTTCCTACTTCTGCACCGTTGCATTAAGCCGTTCGACTTAATAACGATTGACACGCATGAGCCGTAAGATTGTTACATGCGCGGCCCGTAATGCGGCTTTTAACAAGTCGTGTTCGAGCACCATGTCGCTCTCGCTGGCAAATCGCTTCCTTCCTCGCTCGAAAACCTATAAAAACGTCAGCGGTACCGACTGCTCGAAGGATCGTTACGTCCTCCTCGTTAATAACCGAGGCCGGTTGCCTTTTCGATCCGAGCGTCGTGCTAATTAGTTCCTAACGCTGAATACGAGCGGCCGCACAACGCCCGCCGTTTCCATGGAGTCGGCTTTACTTTTCGCGCACAGCTTGAGTCCCGTTTTCATCGCGATGATCGCCTTGCAAGGACTCTCGCGTTTTCGAATCGCTCGCACGGAATAATATAATGAAACCGCCGTGTGTGTTGGAAAGGATCCCGCCGCTGGAGTTGTTAAAACGATACGCGACGACAGTTTCTCGTGAATTCTGCCGCTCCGAAAACACGCGAATTTAATTACTCGATATTGTTAAATTCGCGCTATGATTATTAAAATCTGTATACCGCGTGTTAAAAACTGTCGAAAAATCGCGATATATCGAATGGACAAAGTTTTCAAATATTCTTTGGAACTTTACGGTACATAGTAAAAATGATGAAAAAATCTAGCTGCTGAAACATAAAAGACTTTTTTCTAAATTCTCGTTAAAGTAAGAGACGTTTATTTATGTAGGCACTGCTATTGAATTAGCGTAGAATGTTTGTTCTTTCCGCAGTTAATAAATATTACCAATAACGAGAATATATACGACTCGATAGGTTTAAAGGTCGAGTAACGATAAGTTCCGATTTTGAATAATCATCCTAAAGAGATGCTCGTGCGCGACGGTTCTGTTAGCGGGTTAAACGTTAACTGGGGTCGTGAGTCGACATAAAAGTTTCTATCCGTCGTTATATCGGAGAAGACGATGACTGTTCAGTTCCTGATATACGTGACTGCGGCACAATGGGACCGTGCTCGCCTCGTCGACGTACCAATCGCTGCCCTGTCACAATACGATCGGCCGTGATCACTCACGAATGAGACAAGAGTGACGACGTATGGCTACCGTGCGGTCCAGAAAACTCGACCCTATTCAACGCCTCTAAATTACGGCGCGCAGTCACGATCGCGCGCGTGATCGTGATTCCTCGCGGTGGATTTGCTCGTCGAGCGGAGTTTTATACGATTCACGCTTCATAAGCACGTATACAATGAAGTGCGTAAAAACGCGATCGCGAGTGTGATGCACGTCGATAATCCCGAGATAAAAACGTTGATTGCCCTCGCGCTCTCGTTAATAATGGAAACCGCAGTAATTGTACATGGATTGCAGTAATTGTGTAATAGACTTTTATTTAATAATCTAATTTATTAGTACACAGATATTTCGATATATGTCATTACGTTTCGTATTATATAGATGTTATGTTGATCATTTTAACGTCTATTTTCAATAAGAAATTGTGTGTAAGAAGATTGCACTTGCTAGTGTAATCGCGACAATTTAGATCGAAACTACTGTTATGTCGGTTCCTTTCCCCTCATAATTTCTCTGTCTCTGCGGCGCCAACAATAGTTGGCCTCGTTAATCGTTCACTGGCGCAACCATGATGCGTATCTCGCCCTGACAACTGAAAACGCGATCTTCACGGGAATTAGGCGTACCTAATTATAGCCTAACAATACGCCGTGATTGTAATTAAAGAGCTATACTGCCTTAAATATAATTCATTATACGTCAATTTATACTACGGACGTTACAAACTTCATATAAAAAAATCATGTCAGCTCATATCGTTTTCTTTCCGTGAAATAATTAAGTCTCGTGATCCATGGTGATTTTCAAACTACAGCAAACAAAATTATATTAAATGTATGTTTTACAGAATTAACATTGAAAATCAACTGACATATGACACATAGTTGCGCGTTTCTGGACCTGGCCGACACACGCGACCATCTTTTCATCGGTGTCCGGTACTTCGCGTGTCTTCTTCAGAAAATTACTTCTCTCCGTAGGTTAATGTGCGACCGGTCAGGATATAGTAGGGCCAGGGTGAACAGGATATGACCTCCCTACAAAGTGTCCCTTCGCCGTCGCGAATCTGCTATACATGCCAAAATGAGCCCACTTTGACTGTTCAACCACTATTGCAAGTCGAGTCTCGACCGCTCATCTCGGAAATTACTTCCGCCATGACATTGTCGTCGTCCACTTTCGTCACGTATGCAAAGGACTCCATCACGGGGCAAGTCCGTTGAAGGAAGTCGCTCCCTTTGCCGGGCAATATTTGCCATTATTCTTTCGTTCCCAGTCACTAAAGGCAATATGCGACCACACTCTGACGCTCAGTTTATTTTTTCTCCTAGTTGCAAGGCAAGCTCGTTGCATTTGCATGCATAAAATAAGTCTTGCGCTTTTATACCCTCGGCGTAAAAACGTAGAATCGTACGTAAATAAAAAAAAAGAAAGGATAAACCTAAATCAGTTAGAGAAGTTATGCTAGTTGTTAAAGTATCATTGAGAGGATAGTTAAAAGCGAATAAATCACATTTGAAGTGGTTCCACCCAAACTGACCTTGGAGTAAAGTCTCGTTAGAATTCTGAGCGATCTCGCAGAAACCTGGCGGCATCGCGGCAGTGGGATCGTTCCTCGAAGGTGTCTGCAAGATTTCAAGGGCGGAGCTTGGAGCGCGCGGCTCGATCGCGCTTCTCCCGCGAAACCGGTCGTTATCCGGCGGTTATTGATTGACTCTCGTTAGCGCCGGCTATTTGTTTTGTCAAGTGTGAGAACCGGAACTTTCAAGCTCTACTCTACATTTGACTGTATATGTAACTCTAGGAACCTTATAATTATCTTACTCCCTCGATTTTAAAACCGCCCATATTTTTACAAGGGTACACAGAATTAAGTGTAAGAATAACATGCGCGCGCGTACACACAGATGAAACAATTGATGAACGTTATGGGGAAATAATAATGACTGGAAGACGTTGGTCTATGAAAGGAAGAGCGTGGCAGAGGAGAGCGATTTATGGAGGGCAACAGGCATGACTATGGCAACAATGGCATACAGGAATCTGTCAATCCACATACACGTCTTCCATGAAGGCGGCTTCCTCCTTGAATGGCATAGAGGGCATCCGGACGCCGCATCACGGCTAATGACATGCATCACGATTCTTTTCTCGTAGGCGATGTTCGAAAACCGAACGAATACGGCGATGTACCGTTTACGTTTCGCTTCTTGCCGGCCGAAGCTTTTCAGGTATACCCCGGTCGCCCTTCTTCCTGCTCGGATATGATTAATATAAAATAAATGATTGCGCCCGGCATCCGGTCTCACAGAGCCGGCCGAGTGGATTCCTGCGTCGGCTGGCCCCCTTCCTCGCCTCTTTTATTCTTTTCACGATCATTCCGCGTAATTTGTCGGTCAAGTCACCACGGCTAGTTTCATGTCATTTCATGGTTATTGTCCAAGCGAATTGTCGAAGAGCGCACTTCCGATCTGCCAACCGATTCGCGGCAATTGCACTTTTTTGCGAGCGGATTTACATCGACAGTCGTAACGTTCAGTGGATAAGTAGATGAATACACACATGGCTTATTGCGCGGAGCCTTTACGGGCAAACGTCAAGTACTGTCTGTGCTGATTTGAATATTAACGATTGTTATCAGTAATTTTCAAAATATATAGTCATTAAATAAATTTTACACTTATTACACTTTACAAATATTAGCAGTTTGCTAAAAAAGAATAATATCCTAATTAACTTTTCATTTCTTGCCACGTTATTTTTGTGTTATTCCTAACGCGAGGAAAGACATCCTTAGCAAGGATCCCGGAAGAAAATCGAATAAACTCGTTACGTGGTATCCGTTGTATCAATTCAAAGGAAGACGTGCAGATCCGAACAACGAATTTCCAATGACAGGAAATCCTTTTTCCCCTCGTAACCCGTGTAGTCGTTGAGGAAACCTCTCGTAGCAGTGGAATGAGGAAGGAAACGGCGTGATTGGAAAACGTGCAAAGGTTGGCTGGCTCGTGTCTAGACCGAGGTTTTTGGAGGGAACAGGACGGCGAGAGGGCCTGGCGAGGGCGAAAGGATGCCGTTGTGAGGGAAGGAGTGAAGAAGACGAAGAGATCTCCCGAAGGAGTTCTCTTTACCCTCGCGACCTCAAACCGAACGGTGGCGGTAGATCCCTTAAAAAAAACGGATTTACAACCTGTTGCTGGCAGAGCCACTTAAAGATTCCCCTCGATATTGAAAGAATATCCGAAAAGGAGGGCGACACACCGTCCCCGTCGATACCACGCCCGTTCTTCAATACCTTGTAAATATAAAAGTCCGGATGTTAAGAAGGAGACCGCCGGTACAGAAGGAGAATGAAAAAAAGATATTTGCCTCTTTACCGCGTTAGATTTTCACGTTTAAATTTCTGTTTTATTCTCCAATAAACTTTTGTAACGTTTTAGAAAGTCTATAAGTAAATAATGCATTCTGAAAAGTCAAACAATATAACTCAATTATTGTGTGAGTATTTATCTCTTGCGAGATATTTTATTATATATCAGAATAAATTATACTAAAATTTAATCTCCTAACAAATAAATAATGTTACGAGTTATGTTGGTTATGTAATAACGTCATATGTTATTTATTACTTCTTTTCAATGAATATATTGATGCAACAGACAGAAATGATGACCATATTGATAAAGATTCATCACTATTTATCCATGAAAAAGAACGTCTATTTTTCTATGTGCCTCATTGTGGAGTCAATTACCTACGTAATGACTTTCGGGCGATTAATCGCGGCGCGCTTTGCGTTCGGAAAAACGGTTTATCAGCACCCCGATGTGTCGACATTGGCGCGAGAATTACCGGCGCGACGAATGGCTATACGAAGCGAACGACCACGCGTCAATTAACCGCACAGCCCGATGAACAGTAGCACCACGTATATCCGTCGATAAATCAGGTAAACGGAATATTTCCCTGATTTCCGACGCGCCGTTCATCTTTGAACGGGGTCGGCGGTGTAACTGCATCCACGCGTGTAATTCTCGCCTCCAGCTTGTCAATGGAGCGGTGGCGAGGGGGTGACTCGAGTACGCGTCGTATGTAACGCCGGGGTAGGATGCGTAACGGCAACAGCAGCAACAGCGGCAACGGCGGTAGCGCCGGCTCGATTTTGCTATTCATTAGAGCCGTCAGTGGGTAAACAAACGGTGGGTATTCGCGTGTACGGATATGTGATTAACGTGGAGCCTCCGCGTAACCGCCTCGATATCACGAGAGAGCGGGATTGAACCACGCGTATACCGCATACACCGGCGCACCACCCCCGGTGGGCATCCCAAGCGCGCGTTTCCCACGAGGACGTATACCCGGCACTTCGGATGATTCCCAGCCATCGATTGATTAGATCCGACGATGCGAACGGCATTTAGAAACTGAACGACTCTCGAGTTTAATCGACATATTGATTTCTTGAGAATTCATAATTATTCGGCAAGAAAATCTGTGGTATCTCGAAAATATATTATTTCCGCGTGCGACTTACAGCGTTCATAAGAGTAACATTTTTTAATTTTTGAAATATTATTGATATACCTACAGTATTCTGCATGTTTCATTGTTTCTCTTCTTACATCTAACAATATCAACTTTATAGAAAATATATAGAATATTGTTTCTTTGATGAATTTTTGAAATGGTTATAGTGTTCGAGATTAATTTGAGAAGAAAAGACACAAGAAAGTATGCGCGGTCTTTGATGCTTTAATGCAATTATTCTGAAGCTATATAAGACGCGTCGATTGTAGACAATGAACAATCGGAGTATTCCCATGTTAGCATTAAGAGCGCTTTTAATTCGTGCAAGTAATAGCGCCGTAGATTATCAAGCCTATCTAAACCAATTAGCGGCGCTTTCGCGCAGAGATATCGCGTTTTCGGTCACTGCCCAAAAACAAAAGGTATCGCGCACTACGAGGCGATCATCATCAGCATATCATCCAGTGTGGTTTATTACGCGGCAAGAGATTATTATACCGACGGAATTCTCTCATAGGAAAGTACTTCATAACAATAACAACGCGAGCATCTAGTCTTACGGGAGGAACGCATAAAGTATAATGCCCACGCAGGTATTTTCCATCCTAACCCAAACGATACAAAGGAGACCTGTGAAAGATATCTTAATTCTTTCGATGTTTTTCTAGACGCCTTCTGGCCTATTGTATTGTCCGGGAGTACCTCTGACGAACGCGTGTGCCGGCGTGAAATTTATTCTTTTCACGAACGTGGCGTTAATACAGATGTCAATTGTAACTGGAAAAACGGCAGAAACGTTTATATTTCTCAAAGCGTTTCTCTCTCGACACATCCTCTCTACCGTATTCTCTCTCTGCCGGCGTGCGGCCTTGTATTTTTGCTCGATATCGGGAAACACGTTCGGGACGGTTTGCAACCATCGTTCCCTCGGGAAGCTATCGGCTCGCATATCGAGAGGAGGGCGAGTGGATTCAGGCGAAGGGGGACGGGGTGGCGACAGAGGGGGAGGGCACATGCAACAAGTAGTTCGGTTTTCAAAGCCCATTGAAATTGATGGCTTTCCCATACCATGACGAACTCTCTCTTTCTCTCTCTCTCTCTCTCTCTCTCCGGCGCTTCGCTCTCGCGGACGAGCTTACAATACACTGAAGCTTTTATCGATATTGCAGCAGGATGGAAGGAGAGACCGATGTGAGAGTGGGACGAGCGCGGAAAGTCGATGGCGGGGAACGAGGGAGCTTACGGCTTTTATTACTGCATTTTCACCTTGTCACGGCTTCTCGCTTCGACACTCTTTACAAGCTATCGAACGTCAAGCTATTTGCCTCCCCTTCACACTTCGCTTCGTTATACACATCGCTCTGATCCGCTTGCGTGAGCTGTGTAACTTTCTGCGTGTATATCCGATTTGATTATTTGTAACT
Source organism: Temnothorax nylanderi (assembly GCF_030848795.1). Lineage (NCBI taxonomy): Eukaryota > Metazoa > Arthropoda > Insecta > Hymenoptera > Formicidae > Temnothorax > Temnothorax nylanderi. The sequence goes on along the minus strand of NW_027249069.1, from coordinate 894,460 downwards.
TCGTCAATAAATTACCGAGAAGCAACGCGTAAAAACGGGAATATTTTTCTGATCGTTTAGTAATAATATTGTAGTATTAATAACAGTTACAAAATTGTATTGAAAACCTCTCTCTCTCTCTCTCTCTCTCTCTCTCTCTCTCTCTCTCTCTCTCTCTCTCTCTCTCTCTCTCTCTCTCTCTTTTTCTCTTTTTCTCTCGCTCGTTTATTCGCTATCCGGATTTTCTTATTCGTTATCGTATCTTGCACGAGTCAATTAAAATTGTTTCTGTGCAAATATCGCGATACATTTATGCTGTAAATATGTAATTACGAAAAGATTAAGTGTAATTTTGTTACATTGTAACGCGGAAGTTTCGCGTTTTCAATTCACATCAAGCAATAGTAATTGGTTTATCTAATAGGTACATTTTAATTACATTAATTAAGTTGTGAGACACGGTAATTTTTACTGACTTTATTATTGATGATGCGCAACTATCACATGTTCCCACATTTCAAGATTCTAGCTTCTCTTCTTTCCATATAAATATTATTTCGAAAATTTATGCTACTGTTTATCATTTTTTGTTTTTCAAAAATTTATATGCAACTATTGCACTATATTGGTTAATCGATGCAAGTTAATCATAACAATTAACTTTTATTTCTTTATATCTTGCATAAATTTTCTTGATGGATTGCTTCTAAATGACGCAATTGATCTAATTTGTGACTCCCATTCTAGCCATATAATAAACGCGAATGTCCAGTTAAACATTAATTTAACACGCATTGCTGTAACGATTAGTATTCATAATTTGTATTAAATTATAAGGTTTCACTAGGATTGTGATGGAGTGACGTATTAATTCGTTTAATGCGCTATCGCTACACGAGGAAAAAAGCGCTAGCTTGCTCGTAATCCTGGCATGGGAGCGTGTGTTTGCGGCGGGAAAGACTTATAAATGAACGAAGTGACGCGCGGTTAGTTTCGCGTTGCTTACAAATTATCGTCGTAGTATCTTATAGACAACGTATATCTAAGCGCACATTTTAGCGCGGCGCTTAGCCAAGTACGGCTCGATCCTCGTCAGGATTCTTACAGCCGATATTACGTCTCGCCTCGGGGAGCATTCGGTATGTTAGCAGTGGTTCGCAAATTACAACGATATAGAATATTTCAATTGTTTACTCCAGGTCGTCACGGGAACAATGCGAATAATAGACTTGAACAATTGTCATGCAATATCTTGTTGGATTTTTGTGCATTAATGAAAATATCATTCCTGAATAAAATAAAGGAATTATTTTTCTTATAACAGTTCTTATAATAGTTATATTTCGGTTAAGTATTATAGAATAATATTTTTCCATTGATTTTAAATATTCGCAATTTCGTACGATATAAATTTTCAATTTCACGATTTCTTGCTCTTAGTCCATGTATACTAGACTACCCTCATTATTCGCGAGACAGGTGAATTTTCCCCCAAACCTTTTTTCGTTGCGTTCGTCTCCTCTCGACCATAACTGATTGAGTAACGACGACGCATTGATCCGGGTTCGTTGCGCCGCGATAGCGATAGCGATAGCGATCGCGATCGCCATCGCCATCATCGCGGAAATGGCGTTATCTCTTCGCATCAAGAAAAGCAACGATGGCAGGAGAGAGGTGCGACCAGGTGAGCGCGGAGCACCTCGGTGTAATACGTTTATAATGATAAGTTGTCATTACCTGAAGTACAAAGTGAAAGAGGGAGAGAGAGAAAGAGAGATAGAAACGAGAGACGAGGCGGGGGCCAGAAGAGAGAGAGAGAGAGAGAGAGAGAGAGAGAGAGAGAGAGGATGAGAGAGGCGGGAAGAGACCAAGAGAAATGATGATCTCGCCGCTGCGGGCTAGGTAATAGCTGGCGGTCGAAGCAGCACGATTATTGATTAGTTCGGAGGCCCGATCGGTGCCGGTGATCCATCACGGATGTGAGGCCCACTACGCCGATTTTCTCTTCCTCTCTCTCTCTTTCTTTCCTTCTCTCGTACGCGTTGCACCCGCCTCCCGCTTCCCGTATGGGCTCCGAGACGTACGCACAGGGCGCCCGCGCCGCGCGCCGCGCCGCAGCGAAGGAATGGTCTTTAAAAACGCATTACCGAACCTTGTGCAGATCCTTCACTTTCCCTTCTCCGCGCTCGCCGATCCTGCCCCGTCACCGCGACGATCGTGTCTCAGCCAATCAGGCCGATAGATTCGAGACCGACTGATCGTACGGACCATTCAATTATTTCGCAATCAACGATCCACGATCCTGTGGGCGCGGATCTTCGTGCCTGAGGATCGAGTCAGTCGAGGGTCATTTGACTGCATCGTCCGATCGCCGGTCAGCGTTGTTAATTACTTCTGTCTCTTCTTTGAACCTCTCAGTTTATGTTATTGATATCAAGTTATTTGCAATTATGTAACTTGATTATTTATTCATTACTTTTCATTGTCGTGAATTATGCGCAAGAAATTGCCATTATTAATTATCTTACGTTTTACCTCGTTCAGTTTATCGATTGACAATTTAAAAGTTTTATTACGTTCCCTTTACGTTTATGTCTATAAAATAAGTTAACTTTTGATATCTATTCTCGCCTATATACGTTAATATATTCGCGAACCGTTCATTTCATAATTTACGATTTCCTCATAAAATCTCTTCTAACGGTACGACAGTTCACCTGCAAGATTTTTTATTCGCGCTATGCGATTTATTTTCTAAAGGCAGCCTGTAATATTTTACACAGCGATTCGCTCGGGGCAATTTTCCACCGCTGAGTATCTCCGTACCAAACATGTGACTTTTTCTACTCGTGAGCCGGCGCGGGCGCGAGCGGACTCGTTCCGAGATTCATCAAATTTTGTAGGAGCCTGCGGAGCTACCCGCCACCCTCCGAACGCTATCAAAGTGGCATTCTTTAACTGATTGTCCCCCGGAGGTACGTCGGATCGCGCTCCACGCTCTCGAACTTTTACGATAATCAACTGGAAATAACTTCGTAACTTTATTACGGGTCTCCCGAAGCAGCCCGGGAGAGTCGGAGTGCTAATAAAAAATCGAGCGTACCTAGCGCCGGATTTTATGTTCGAATTTGATCTTCGACGTCGCTCGAGAGAGAGAGAGAGAGAGACGGTGACCGGGGATTCGCGTTATTACGGAGGCATTATGATTAATACAGAGCAGAAATGACGAATGGGAACGATAATGGAGAGCTTTATAACTTTTTGAAACGTGCTCGAGGTAAGCCGTCGGAGATTTATGAAGAATATCGGAAGCAGTCGTTCTTCCATACAAATATCACGAACTTATGCCGAATAAATATCTTACGAATAATATATGCGAAACGTTATTTAATTTAACGACGAGAAATCAAAAAGTTATTACCGAATGAATTTGCCATGCGCCGCGAAGGAAGCGTAACGTTCAAGAGCATCGACGGAGATTTAAAAACGTATGTTCAAGGAATCGCTCGATTATATTGACATCAACTCAGCTTGCCACGCATTCCTAACTCTCGACCATTTAGTAGTGCCGTAGAATTATAATTTCATTAAATCGGCATTAGGCCTTCAGCCGCGTCGATTTTCGGGGAGCCGATGATTAGCAGACGAATGAATGCACCGCGAGCTCGTGACGGACTTGTTATTATCGGCGTCACCGAACACGTTTACCAAGTTTCCTGCGTTTGAATTTCCCCTTCTCTGGGAGAGAGCTGGACGGCATCGTCGATTTCTCGCATGGTAATCACCCGCGTCGCTCCTTTCTTTTCTACGCCTTCTGTTCTTCTTCTTGCTCTACCCTTCCGGGCTATTCCGTGTGGGGGAGGGGGCCAGAGAAACGAGAAATTACGAGTCGGTGCATGATCGCACGGATCGGATGCCCCGAAGGTTCGGTCCGCTACGCATTCTCATTAGCGTCGTCATTAAGTTCTTTGTCGTTCTGGAGCACGGGCGCACGCTCGCTATTAAAACGACAATGATGACCGACGCGATTAGCGTCGCACTACCGACTGGATTTTTCGCGCTGCATGCAAGATTATACGCATTTCGTTGTCTGTTCGTCAAAAACCGTCCTATTCTATCATTTCTTTAATACTCTATTCAAATGGATTCTTTATTCTGGGCTGATATGGAAACTTTACGATAGAATATACTGATAAAATTTGGAAATTGTGAGATAAATTTGCCCATCTCATAATTATTATATAATAATAATCTGATAGTATTACAGTTATGTATCAGATAGTTGATCATTAATGTATTTAAATCGAAAAAGTTATGATAAATGTAACAATAAAATAACAATATTGCACAAGAAATCATAATGTAGATGAGTTTCAAGAAATACAATAAGAAATATTAACTAAAACATGATACGGGGTAATGAATTAATACGAGAGATCGATTACAGTTATTCCGCCGTTGCTATCTGCCTGCAAAAGTTTTGAGACACAATAGGTTTTAAAGCGTGAGTCACTCGCGTGCACGAGGCGACTACGATACGTTCCTCGCCCGACGTTGATAATCAAATTCGTCGTGGGATGACGAATCGACCAATTAAAACCCGATCGTTCGTCACGATAAGGGCGACTGGTCGATGAACCGCCTTGCCGTATTACAGTACAGTGCTGGCTTTAAAATGATAAGCACGACCATTTAATACACGAAGACGCGTAATGCGTGATTGTAAATATTGTGAATAAACAGTCTCGAAAATTTTTAACGCTATTATTATAAACTTCAATTAAAATAATTCTTGATATAAAAATATTTTGACGTGAGCGATTTTTTTGCTCATGAGATAAAATATTCTTTATTATTACATTTCACTCTCATTTAATAAATAGTAAAAAATTTAACAATTTTCACACACACATATACACACACACATGGACAATAACAAAACGTAGATTACATCAAAATTTAATCGAGCCCCACGACGTGAATTTTAATATTCCCAACTCTTTTTCTGAAGCGATATTGTAGTTTTCTTTTTTTAATACCATTGACGATGATTCTTCCGAATGACAATTATATTTCCATTAGTGACTTCGACCCTTCAAATTTCTAATAATCGTCCGCAAGCCATCGGTCCCACAGATCCTCTAATTCTTGGTCATTAAAAGGGATTCGTGAAACCGTTACTTCGCGTCCACGAACCGCCCTCATCCTGCGCAAAGTACTTTCGGAAATCTCCAGTGGGAAAGAACCAAACGTTTAATAGTCGCGTTCTGCGTGTTCATTACTTGAAACATTGCGAAAATAAACGTGCAAATGCTATAATCATAGAAAAAACTCGTGTGCCATTTTTGATACCTATCTCACAACATACGAATTTAGTAATAAATTAATATTAAAAACTCAGGCATATTACCTATATGTTATAGACAATTTTTCTTCTGTTTTATGAAGAAACTAACAAAACGGATCGCATTCTTTAGATTATTTTCTCAAACTTTTCATACATTTCTGTATATATTTGATAGAACAATGTGCAGACAGAGATACCTATACTTACACATACTACGTGCTTTACACGCCAAACCGATGGAACAAAATTACGCAAGAGAACTTAGCTCTGCTACAACTGATATTTTCTCTCTCTTTCTCATACACAGCTAAATATTCCCTCGCAGCGATACCTTCCTAAACGACCTTACGCAAGACCGCGGAACGGCCGAGCTATAAATTACATTACCGCGTTTTCGCAAGTACGTAAAAGTCGATCTTCACGCTCCGGCCGAGATCAATCGAGCCGTGGCCAACGACGAGGTACAACACGTAGAACGTTCGGCCGGGCGCTTCGCACTTTTAATTATCGGCCGCAATCATCAATCAATTTCGTCTTTCCGCGAAGTCCGGGCCGCCTCTGTCGCCGGGCGTTTTTGCCTTCTGGCGTGGTTACCGCTCTCCATCGATTTATCCCGGCCGTTATGTTCTGCGCTAATCCATCGGTCATTAAGACCGCCCGATCGTTACACGCATGATAGTTCCCATCGACTCGATTTCCCTCCGTCCTTTCGCGCGGTCGATATTTATTTCGCATTCGATATGCGTCATCAAACATTGATGCCGAACAGTCAGTTTCGATGAGATATTTTACACACACACATATATATCGATGGAATTATTACGTAAAGTTGTAAGATCGAGTTGTAAGATCGAGTTTAGCTGATCAATAATAAATTAGTACGTTGCTCACAATTTGCAATGTTTGTGCAAGAGTCTATCATCATGTTTGCAATTACGAATCTTTTTCGAAAGGACTAGTTTTCGTATGATTGATGTTACATCTTGATAAAAAATATATCAAGAATTATAATGAAATTTCTACAACATAAGATAGAAGATATCAAAATGAAGAAGGAAACGAATTGTAATTAAATTCGCGATCTTTCGTGCGTGACGCAGGCATTTTTAGGATATATAAATTGTAAATAGATAAATAAAGAAACTTTATTATGAGAAATATTGAGATAATTTAGGATACGAGAAAAGAAAAATACGTAAATTTACATTATGTTTCTGAAAAATCCATACGATAGGCTGGTTATTTAATATCATAGCAAGGTACAATAATGCCGATACGTGGCGCCTCGCCTACCGGCAGCGGATGCCTTTCAAACTAAAGGAAAGCTATAGACATTGTTCCATCGCGAGAACGAATGATTGAGAATTTATATTCTTTCTCATAAACTCCTGCGCCTACGAATTTTTCCTCAGTAACATATTAATTTTACCGTGAAATAATAATTAATTACGATATAATATTACGTCACAACAATAAGCGGTAATGTAGGAGAAGTAATTTAATTTATTGCAACGTAAAGAAACGGTAAGAAATAACAGTTTAAGAAAAAATCGTGAAAATTGAAGCTATAAATCTTTCTATATTTTTAGCAAGATGAAAGATGTATTTTAATAAAAGTGTAAGTGAATATAGTACGCTAATAAATCAAAAGAATAATTTGAATTAATATAATTTCATTTCTCGGAAAGATCTCGCAAGCATAAATGTCAAGTTATATAAGAATATTAAGAAAAATCAGGGTTTTAGTAAATTAATAGGCAATTAATCGCAGCATAACGGGCGTAATTCTTAACCGTCACTGAAAAAAGCGGCGGCGTTTTGCCGACGCCAGATGATTTCACAGCGTGCTCCGCGTGCGTGAAACGAGCAACGTCTAAGAATCCGCGATATGCGCAACGCCGGGTGCGTTATCGCTCCAGAAAATGCCGACGTGGAAAAAAGTGGTAGGCACGACGGAGCCTGACGGCGGAACGGGCGGGAGGGACAAAGGACGACGACGGGCGAAGGTAGTTTCCGTCATTTATCGGTGAGAGATGACTGCGGGTAAGTGCCGCGGAACGCGTTGCCGGGGAGATAATGTTTTGCGGCAACAGGTGAGGCAGGTGCTCGACCTGAATGCCGTGCTCTGTGCACGCGTCTAATAACCTGGATCTATGGATCAGGTGTGCCGATCCGTTCGGACTTACAGAGAGACTTACAATAATTACCATTGATGGACTAGGATCCCTCGGTCGGTGAAAAAAGACCATCTCGATCGTTTCGTTAGTGCCCATTCCGTAAAACTGAAGCATTCCGTGATAGTGATAGTTGCAAAAAAATGAGAGTAAGCTATGTAGGCTTAGTGAATGTTCGTTTTGTTCCACAGATCATTAATCTAACAAAAGTCTAAATATCAATTGACGCCTCATGATTTTGCCACAACTGTAACAATTTAGAACAGTGCTTTTTTATTTATCATGATATATTATTGTTATATTTTGAAGTTGAATATAATGCATTTTTCAATACTAAAATCATAAATTCATAATTCATTTCTATATAATTTTTCATTTATTTAACGATTTAGTTGTCATTAATTTGACATTTGTATGACATATTGCTTTATCGATCGCATTATCATCTACGTACACGCGAACTCGTCATTGCGTCACGTGTCTTCGTAACCGCGTGCCCCGACGAATTAGCGTGTACCCCGTAGCACTTAATTCTCGCCCCCTAACGAGTGGAGTGATTCCGAAAGGAGAGAAGACGGTCGTGGGCCGGCGGAGAGGAGTCGAAGAGCGATTATCGAGGCTTTACGACGCCGCGACGCGAGTCGACCCAGAAGACTTTCTTGCGCACGACTCTCGTGGACTCCACCTTACTCCCCGGTCTTCCCCTCGCGCGGTTCGAAGTAATCAAGAGCCTATAATTTAGCCTGATCGAAACGTAGGGGCTAACGAACAAAAACGATCTTGGTTTTTCGTGTTAAAAATCATTATACGTAGACGACGAAGGCGCCGACGTCGATGCCGGTCCCGTCGCGGTCGTTCCCGTCTTCTCTCCGAGTGTATTAACGATCAAGTGATTCCGCGGAAGAACAATTTATAAAACATAAACTTTCTCGATCTTCGCGTAATTATTACGCGATAAAATCCACCCTAACGATTTTGAGTCGATTCCGAGGAGGCGAGGATGACGATTACTCGGTGGCGTCACTTGTTAAAAACCGCCGGAAATCGAAGCAGATGTAGCGGGGGGATAAATTTCGCCTCTATCCCTAATTTCTGTCGAATTGTGATCTTGATCATTAGTCAAATTAGATCGTAAAATTTTTATCGGATCGTCCGCCATCAGAATTATTTCGTTATTAGATTTTTATTCTTTCTATAAAAATTCAACAGATTGTTAAATTATTAATTATAGTCATTAGCATATTTTATTTTAATATTTTAATATGCTTCATAATGTATGTACATCCCGACACTGTAGCGATCACCTAACTAGTTAATACGTCAGAAGTCTTTCGTTGTAACGTGAAGTACATATAGTTCAAGCGAATTCAAGCGAATATGATGAAGAGAACATACCGAAAAGAAGGGATCATGGAAATCGTGGAAATCGTGAAAAATACCGCGGTAGTCTCGAGCATCCTTTCAAGTACGATTAGCGTACTCGTGGCGGCGTTCCGCCGTTATCAATTCTCCGGAGAACGCCAATAAAAGAGACAAAGGTAGCGCGGCAGAGGGAGAGGACGATGGAGGGGTTCGTTCTCCTGTATTCGCATGCATACATCATATTCGGGGTGAGTTTTTGCCTTGTGGATCCGCGAGGTAGAGACTTTGTATCATGGCACTATCTATACGTATGTTTTATGCATCCCTTCCCTAGAAGATATCCAGCTACGTATCGTCGACGCGGAGATATCGAGAGAGCAAGAGATAGCGAGAGAGAGCCATAATAAATTCTCTTAATTTTACTTTACACGTGCATTCACGATAAATTATCTTTATATTGTTCGTATATTTTATTGGTTCTACACTGAAAAAAAAATATTTAGATCCAAGAAAATATTTTTTCACATAGTACCAATGGCTTATTTACTTAATATAATCACATATTTATTTAGAATTAGATATCTTTACTTAATTTAAGTAAACGTCTTGTGGCATCTTGTGGCCACAAGATGCCACAAGATTTTTACTTAATTTAAGTAAAGATATCTAATTCTAAATAAATATGTGATTATATTAAGTAAATAAGCCATTGGTACTATGTGAAAAAATATTTTCTTGGATCTAAATATTTTTTTTTCAGTGTATTGATTAATTCTTTTTTATTATTCATTTTTTGATAAAGCCATGAAAGATTTTTATTAAAAATGAATTTATTTAAAGAAATTATTTCTTATTCTGAGTTTCTTACAGATAGATTTAATTTGAGATCGATATCTAATATATGGTAAGATGAAAGTGCATTTGTACATGTATTTTGTAACAAAAATATTGTCTAATCACATATATTCAAGATCTGTGGCACATGTTATCAGAGAATATAATACAAAATATAAAGTAGAAATTTGTCGAGTGCGTAAAAAGCATAAGGTGACAATAGAAAAAATACGTTACTAGATATTTTCAACAACCGGATATTTTTTCGACTACATTCACTCGGAGACATTTCCCACTTGTCTCGCCATTGCGAAGGCGCTTGAGCACCCCTGCAAAACGGGCGAATATATACCGCAGGGCGGTATACGGAAACGAGGATGGGCAGGAGGGGGTTGGTTGGTAGGTAGGTATAGGTATAGGTAAAACGGCAAAGCCACGGACGTAACGTTGAATTTATCCGCGGCGTATCCGCATACACGAAGGTATCCGTCTATCTTACTTTATCCCTGGGACGCGCAGCGCCGTATGACAGCCCCGCCAGCTGATCTATCGCATAAAACATAAAGTGGGGTATTCCATTTCTAAGGCCGAACCCCGCCACCCCCCGGGGCCGCCATCCCCGGTCGCTTCCATCCGGCTTGAAATATATCGCGGAACGAGGCGCGCGGAAAATGTGTGCCCGCCACTTGTGTGCAGTTTTTCACGACGCCGACGGTCGTAGCGAGACGCGCGCCGCACGTTTTAATTTTTTAAGATAGTTTAATTCTTTTGGTATAACGATCGACACTTCTGCGAGACGTCGTTTAACCTCCTTTCTATTGTACACGATATTACATTCTCTTCTTGTTTATTATGGACATATGTCAAGTCTTATTTACAATTAATATTTAATTAATGCTGTAATTGGATGCAACATGTCGAAAATTATTTTTAGGACAATAATTTAAATTTTTAATAGTAAACTTTTTTTATATTGCCATTACAATATCAGTTTTAATTCGAATTATAATTTTTGAATATTAATATTTATTTTCATGCAATATTTCAACAACGTTTATTGTTTACGGTGATACTTACCATACCGAATAATATATAACAGATTAAAAACCCATTCAGATCGATACGAAGAACGAATCGCTATAGCGTGCCGGAAGAAATTTTTTTCAGAAACAATTACAGGCTCGAGAATCGGATCGCGTGAATACATTCGACAAATAGAGAGAGAAACGGGGAAAAATGCTTCCCATCGCGCCAAACCGTCACTCACAGGCGGGCACCTCTCTTTTACGTGTGATTTTGCGCGAGTAAAAAATTCGTGAGAGAAGAGTTTACATGCCGTGAGCTACAAGAAGCACGATGATTCGACAAAATATTAGCAATACAACGCGTGTAAATGTACTCCATTCGCGTTCGAAGTTCCATCGGTGCATAATCTCAGGAACGAGGTTCAACGCGTACGGCATCATTACCACTTTAATGCGACGGTTTGTCGCCGTAATTCGTTAACGACGGGACAGTTAAGTGGTGTTACACACTAATTTCACGCGGCATTCGCGGTAGAACTGGAAGATAGTTCTAGGTCATGCAATTAATGTTTACTTTAAGCTAGTAACGGTAAGCAATAACTCTAGAGCATACTCTGCATAATTATTTAGCTAATAGTTAAACCATTGGCAACAGAGCTAATACGGTTGACCGTCGAAGGGAATTATAACAGCTTAATTTACGAAGTAAGTGATACGAAGTACAATGTGCGCTCCGACAAAGACGGCCGTCTGGATGGGAAGACGAAGGCTGATGTAGAGAGAGAGAGAGAGTGACGGGGATGGCATGAGGGTGGTAGTTGGATGTTCGCGAAGAAAAAGACGGAAGGAAGGAAGGAAGGAATATTGCAAGGCAGAAGCGGAGGCACTCCGAATGCAATCCACGTACCGACTGCTTTCAAATATTAATGTCACGTGACTTATTATATCCGAGGCTTGTGCGGTGGAGTGAGCAGGAGCTCCGCCATCTACTAGAGCCGCCGACGCCGGCAACCATCTACCCAAGCATCGCCATCCTCACCGGTGAGAAGCAACTGTAGGCAGGCTATGCATCGTTGCGGCAGGACTGGCTTGTTTGAGCTTGATTGTAAAATTTTTCGCGGCGCATAGTGGTCCATTTTATCGCCTTATACTCGACCGACGAGAAAGCAAGAGAGAGAGAGAGGGAGAGAGAGAGAGAGAGAGAGGGAGAGAGAGAGAGAGAGGGGGGAGGAAGAGATGAAGAGAGAGAACGAGACGGAATGTTAGGGGTTGGTGTCGACATCAATAGCGGTGGCAGTAGTGGTGGTAGTGGCGGTTAAGGTAGCGCTGGGATGCAGAAGAAGGGCCGCGGCTACCGGATAAGCACGGAGACGCGAATTGCGGGAAAATACTCGAGCGTGCCGCGGCTTTTAATCCGTCGGCGCGCTCATTCTCGCGGATGCCTTTCTAATTTTTACGCGGTCACTCATGCGTGATCGAAAATCAAGGAAAACGGGGGGAAAACGAAACGGGGTATGGGACATGAAACGATACGAAGGAGCGCTTGCCGTCTGTTGTCGCAGCAACCGCCACTTTAACTCTATCGAGTTAAGCTCTTACCATTTTCGCGAGAAATAAAGACTATTTGTTATATCTACAAAACAATTAGTGTTAACATTTTCTCTTCTTCCAGTTACACGTTCCTTGACTAAAAATTGTAAGTTAATTTTTATAATGATAAAACTTAAACAGATATTTAATTACAGTATTATAATTACTGGCAATTAAAGAGATTAATTGCGATTAATTTTGAAAGTAGATGTCATAAATAGAGAATAATTTAATTTTTTATTTTTAAATGCATTAAATTCGCACCTTAGGTAAAAAAAGATTAAAAACTTGTTGCTCAGATTATATTTTTTAATTTATAGCTAATGAACAAAAAAAGTAGGCGGTTAGTGATGTGAATTTTTATTTCTATGTTCACGATTTTACCACTGATTGATTAAAAACCTGATATTGAAACTTAACGAGCAATAATCTGGACTACGCAGGCGTTTTCTCAGAGAATTTCGCAATAAATAAACCTTAATGGATAGCGAGCGATCAAACAAAGCAATTTAAAAGCGGCTATGTTATGCGTCGGTTTTGCGTGCGGTTACCTTTGATTTACATACGCGGACCGTACTTCCGCAGCATTATGACGTCACTCATGTCCCAAGGATCGCGTGCACGCACTCGTCGAAGGGTTGAGACAGGGTTTGGCTGGCTGGCGGTGACGGTCGATAAGTCCTCCGTTCCGCATCGCGAGATCGATCGAAGCTTGAGTTCGAGAAGGTCGCGGCGGTTTCCGCGCAGTCCATTTCTGCATTTAATATTTACGATATACGCCTTACCTTCAATACCTCACAATCTACAACGCGCACTACCCCATTATAAAATCGTTCTCGCCGGGCAAAAACACACGGCACGCCCGGCTATTCTTGGTTCAACGCAAATACAGCGCGGAAGCTCGTGCTTTAAATCAAATGGCCATCGTAATTTTCGTCGAGACTGACGTTGGACATACATAGGGTGTTCCAGATCTATTTCTAAGATTCTTAATGAATTCAGAATCAATTTATCTTTATTAAAAATTTCCAGACGAATATTTTCAATCCTTTGATTGAAATATTTCGATATTTGCTAATTGATATGCATTTAAACATTTTGATAATATTTCATAGTAGTTGTTGACAAAGGAAATAGATCTGATTAGATCACATTTGTTCAAATTGAATATCCGTTTCCTTTTTTTCCTTTTTATTAACGAGGTAAGAGTGAAAGAGAGAGAAGTACTTCACAAGTAAAACTTGGATCTGAATTAAATGTTATTATCTATCATAGAGGAATTTATTCCACAAAATTATTTTATTACAAATTTTTATATTTGATGTTTTTTTTACATTGTAAAATTAACAGATCATTTTTATGCATTTAAAAATGATATACTACGTGATGTACTTTTAAAAGATAACAAATATTTCTGTCTTTTATCCCGGAATTAAAAGGTCATATTCAAGTGCGATTTAAATGAGTATTTAAATGTATCGACCTCGTGCCTGGTTTTGAGAGTGATAGCATATTGCTGTCAGTTTTTCAATTACGTACAGGAAGATGGATTTACATACTACAAGTTCCGCAACTTCTAGTTTGGCTAACTTATTTGTATACACGTAGCTGATATTACTACGGAATAATCTTCGACTTCCGGGAACAACGGCGTTCAATTAGGAAATACCATACGAACTAAGAGTTCTTTCAGCACACGGGTGATGTCAAAGTGTTAAATTATGAGTTAAGAACAGTAGTGTAGTGGTTATCGTTATTGATCGAGACACGTTCGTTTATTATTATACGCGTTTAACGATCAATTATGAGAGCGGATATTTTGTTATCAATGTCTTTTTACAAACAAAGCAAACGCATTTGTTAATAATGGAATTTGATGCAGGACATAAATCGATGCGAGATAAATGCGATCCAAAACCGGATGTCCGTTCTTGCTCTCATATCGATTTTCCAAAAGCCGCACTAATTACAAGCGGCTTCAAGTAAGCTTTTCGTTAAAATGAGAACCGCTGCGTCGCGGAGGAATTAACGGTCGCGAGGTTGGCACTAATATAAGGGTTTTGATAACCATCTTAAATTATCGATCCGATTGTTTATACGCCGGCGCAATTCTATTTAATGTCGTTCGTTTGCGTACCGCCTGCCTCGTTCGCCGCACTTACCTACCATCACCGTACCTTGTATCTACAGTGCTATGCGTGAACACGACCGTGGGCATTAAATTTATCGTCCTGCGCACAGTTTCAAGCTAACTGATTCACTCGGTTAATATAGCGAGGGATTTAAGTCCTGATTTATCCGATCGAGAACGTGTCACGACTAAGCTTTCTCCAGCATGAAACAATAAGTACGATGTCTTTCTTCAATAATGTCATTAGGTCTGTTTAATTGATAACTTTCTTATGTATTCCATAGTTCTATATTTTAGACGTAAATATATACCCTTTCCTTTTTCTCGTACAAACAATATTAGGAATTCTCTCTCGCCAAGTATTAATTGCTGCATCTGTGCGCGAATATTTAAGAAAGGGAATTTGTTTCGATGTTACTAATATTCGCGCGTATTTACATTATTTAGTTTGCGAAACTGATTTATAAGATTAAAATATTGTGGCCGCGTAATAAAATAAAGCAAGCGGAAGTTTGACATTTCGTTTATTTCCACGCACAGTCGCGAAAATCCATTATATAATTCCTCTCTGGAATTTTCAAAGAGGTGAAAAATAGCGGAGCCGCGATACGCAAACCGCTGTAGAGCGGCGGACCGAACTCCCCCCTCGGTAGAGGCGAAGATCGCGACGATAAAAATGTTCGTCATACGATGTATAGCCGGGCACGGTGATAACAAAAACATGCTCAGTAATAATGCGGATAATAATAATGATTATTGTCTTTACAGCCAACACGTGTTCGAAATAACGAGTTACTAACTAGACTCGTGGAACATTGTGGGTATTAATGGAGACGGCTTTAAAACTAATAATCTGCGCAGCAGAGAATTGGAATGAATTTGCGAGCGACAAATGTCGTCTTCGTTATAATTTAACATCGTTAATTAGCCACCCGGTAGCTCTATAATGCACGCTTCTCCAATTATATCATGATAGCGCGATATAAAGATTTCAAGCTTTCTCCCTCTCCAAATAAGACCTTACGATTGTGATATACGATCGCTGATCGGCAACGAATCCGGATGAATATTAATAAAAGACGACGTGTTCTTAATCTGCGTAATAATTTGCGGATTATGGAAAGACTCTCGAAGACGCTGTCGACTTTCCCAATTAAGCGTGCAATCATAAATTCATAAGGCTTATACAATGAGATCGATAATAAGCGCGGCGCGCAGAAATGTAGCGCGAGTGCATCAGCCAACGATGCGTGAGATTCTGCACGGCGTGCTCGATGAACGGGCAAAGATATAAAAAGAAGGAAAAATCGGAAGACAGCTAATTAATAAACTAGCACGTGCATGCTGCGAGCGAGGCGGCGCAGTGAGAGCGACTCGACTTCGCGCTGCCGCAAATGAAGATTGACACCGCAATCGTCATAATGCAGTCATTATAACTCGGTAGCCGCGCCAAAAGGGACGAAAAAACCGGGGCGCGTATCCTCGATCGAATCGAAACGAACGTAGGTTTTTTGTCGGCGTAATTTTGGAGCGCAGCGCCGCGCCGAACCGCGCAGAAAAAGGAGAACGAAGTCAGGAAACGAGGAAATTCTTGGCATTGTCGGCCCGAGTCTAAATCATTGATGATCGCAAGTGGGAGGTCCGATCACCGTGCATACAGGGTGTTTCACGTTACGCTCGGATTTGCAACGCTTACGCCATAGAAGCCATTCTTGTTGATACGTTATAATACTACTTTTTATACCTCGAGACAATTATTGGAAAAATTAATATCGGTAATTAATTTATTTCCCATACTTATGCATAGACAATAAGATCCTTAATAACATTCTTTCGTTGTAGTGAGACACCCCGTATATATATTCTTTTAACGTGAATGTCCGACAGACAGACTGCAGGAATTACATATCTCACATGTATAAGAGCCACTGTGTCTTTATCGCCGCGTGAACGCCACGGAAAATGAGCGGACGCATTGTAAGATAGAGAATCGATTTGCCTTTGATCGATCGACCCACTGTGGGTGGCTTGAAGGAAGCACCATGCTGCTCGCGGAATAATAAGAAATGGAATTGTGGTTGGGTCTCGATTACACTTATTAATTCTGACATCAGCCTTACAGTAATTACTTTGCTTCATAATGGAGTTAGACAAACCATTTCTTGAAATTTAAAATTATTTATAGAATCATCTCCAAAGATTAGCAAGCTAGCGTTATGATATTTGTTATTTTTTTCGAACGCTTTTTTTTGCAATTGCAGAGCACAAGTGTAACATTGTCGTTCCATAATATAAAGCAATTAGTTAGTTAAATGTAATCAGTTCTTTCCTTGTACATTTTTATTTCTTAAATGCCACTTGAGATTGCAGATTTGTATGTTATCAGGGCGAGGGTATACGTTACTCGGCTCCTTTGACTTTGATTAATGTCGTTGATTCCATCAGAGGTCTTTTGCATTAATTGTCCACATAATGTTAGAAATATCACGAGGGTTTTAATGAACGCTCAAGGTTACAGTAAAAAATTCTCGCACCTTGAACTATTGCAACACCCACGGAATCCACGGCTTCAATGCGCAAAATGAAATTCGCAATATCTCGGGACATGATTGTGGGAGGACTTGTGGCTTGTTGCTCAAGCGAATCCTTCGAGAATGAGAGCCTTCGGTTTCCGACTGCCAATTAAAATGCGGTTTTAGTCCGGAGAAGCGCGATAATTACGCGACGGTATCGTGTGAAATAAATCGCAACGTCATTCGTATCTGCGGCAATGAATTACGCTAGCGCATGAGAAATGCCTTCGAAAATAGTGTAAATTTTTCTATTTCGCTTAGGCGCCTCGCTTTAATGCAGTACGTAAAAGATCCTCGCGCACCCTTCGAAATGTCTTTGCAATTCAATGAGAAATTATGTTGTGCGTTACAATGAAGACAGCCTGCAATTATCCGCAATTTCGCGCCGATGTTAGACATAATTAGGATATAAATTTTAAAGAAGTTTGAAAAGATAATAATGTATTACGTGCGAAATATGGTATCTGAATGAAGTTCTAGCATGATTGAGTGATAAAGAGATCAAAATTAATCGAAATACATATTAATATGTTTGCGGTATAATTGCTTACTACATTCGTTGCTTATTCGTCGGTGAATAGTTTCATA
Source organism: Temnothorax nylanderi (assembly GCF_030848795.1). NCBI lineage: Eukaryota > Metazoa > Arthropoda > Insecta > Hymenoptera > Formicidae > Temnothorax > Temnothorax nylanderi. The sequence goes on along the minus strand of NW_027249069.1, from coordinate 876,857 downwards.
ATTTAATGAATCTTATAGACAATATTAATAGAACTAATTATTCCCGCACCAACATTTTTATTCGGTATTATTAATGTGAAACATTATATAATTACGTATGTAGAATTATGTAAATTAATCACATAATTACATATATGTATATAATAGTTTAAAAAGCATACTTCAAATTAAAATTTTCAAATTATTTTTCTGAAATTATATCAAATTTATTTCGACATTTGGAAAGCGATATTATATTGTATGTTCAAGATTTTTTTATGGTTGGCGCCACTCTATGTTGTAATAGCTCAATTTACATTCGTTTGAGTAGTGGGCCAGAGTCCTAGGACAGGTTCGACGGTTTTACGAAAAATGCTAGTCACGTTTCTCGGCAGTGACTCGTCAAATAATTGGTCGGCGGGCGGACGCCTCTCATTAAATTGTTAAATGTACATTAACAGTGGTCAGATCACAATCTATTCATCGATCGTTACCTTTAATGTATTTCCAATTAATAATAGCTCGGAGCCAACGAAAGAATTCCCTGGCACTACGCTCTGCTATCTATACATCATGGATCTCACCCATAACGCTCATATATATAACGTTCATATATAAAAAAAACCATATTGTAGATTTAAATGTCAGAATAGGATATTTGCACTAATTGGTAGAGTTAGTATTAATATTGGCGCGGGATGAAATTGTGCGCGGTATGTTCGATTAATATGATTTGAAATAACAGATTGTTCCTTGAAAAAGATTTTGCCTATTACAGATTTACTTCTGCAAACTTATTTTTTGCTCATTATTGTCGAACTTTATTGTCTCATATCTACGTATCTTTTTTACGTCTTGTAATTTCGTGTCGATTGTCACATAAGATAAACAATTATATAATCGTAATATAATTCTCGAAAATCGAAGGACATTGCCTCGATCAAAGCATCTAACGTGCATGAGTTCGAACGTTACGAACTTGTAGCTGTACCGTCAACGCGCTGTTAAGAACGACGATTTACGCTATGGCGTGGGATAACGTGACTGTACACGCGCGTACGTTTAAATTGGGAATATACATACGCAACACAGGCCACAGGACGACGGGCTTAGGAGCCTGCTAAATCGATCGTGGTAAATTCCCCGCAGTGTATTGAGTAGTTTATTGCTTTCATGCATTTGCATGCTAAGTAGTCGCGTGCTCGCGAGTAATACCACCGTCCCTGATACCGCACACCTCCGGTAAGAATGGCCTATCTGGCCTTCGGTCTTCGATATTGCGGCCGTGGGACACTTATAAATTGAGATTTTATCGCGGTTTAAGTCGGGGATTACGAACGAACCGACGCTACGGGGACGTTATGTGCGCCCACGAGCGGAGGCCATGTTATATACTTGTGTATTTCACGGGTCCTTTTCCGAGTTTTTATGAAAGTACAACGTGTAGACGCCACCTGCTTCACTACGTTTCGTGAGGAAGGCTGAGCGTCAGTGTTAGATTGATAAGTGGTTCTTGCGGCCGAATTCGATCGCATTGCTGCCCATTTAAAATTAAGCGATTCTGAAAGAATATTGAATCGAGATTATTGATTTTGCGTAAGAGCAACTTGAATAATGTTCTCAATAATAACGCAAATTAAATATTATGTGCCAATATTTTTAAATGTATAGGGAACATAAATATATAAATTGCATGTGTACAGTATGATCATTTATGTAATTATTTAATTAAAGGTAATTGCTAAAGTTAAAGATAAATTTTTAGAATCAGCACTTTGAAAAGTGTAAGAGCTACATAATTCTTTTGAGTCACCATGAGCGCAACTGTTTTATTCTAATAGAGTTGGTGTCCGTCGATAAGTTGACAGCCCAGGCGGGTGACATTCGTGAATTACGGGTGCAGAGAAACCGCAAAGAAGAGGGAAATCTAATCGAAATCACGTCCGAAACTGTCGAGACCACACTCCGCAAGGATCGCCCCTTAAATCCTCGAAGGGTTGCGTGCGTTTGGGCGTCCGATCGAGGCGCCGTAATTTCCTGTCGTGCAATCATTTGCCCCGAATCTTCAATTTGTTGCACGTGGACACCTCGCGATTGCTGTTGAACGAGAGCAGGAACTTTCTGCGTTTCGAAGGAACTGACTACACTTCGGAAGTAAAAAAAAAGCAGTGGTTTGACTGTCTACCCATCAAGCGGAAATTATTGTGCAGCGGAGCTCGATACAAACGCACGAAAGCGAATCGTAACGAAACAATGCAGACGGTATTTGTCAGAGAATTGCTGATAGACGTTAGTATTCACTTGTCAGGTTTTAATAGAGAACAACGAAATTTTTTTTTAATTTTTATTATGAAGATAAAAATAGTACTTGTTGTGCGAATAAAAATACAAAACGAATGATGAAATAGAATATTACAATAAATTTCAACATTAATTAAAAGATAGATAAAAGATATATACTCTTAACACGATTATTTTAAAAAATATTCTAACAGTTGAATGTATTATAATTATTAAGTTTATGTACTTTCTTAAAAAAGTACAAATATCTTAAATTAAATTAAGTTATAAATATACAAGAAACATTCTTTCTACGACCAATGAAACTTTGTCACTGAAAGTATCGAAACGAATAATGTAAATTAAGAGAACATAAGCCGGAACCGTCTTTATTCGTAGAAAAGTGGGTATAAAATTAAAGGAATGCCGGGGAGATTATCGTTAATTTTTATTCACATCGCCCGTTATTTCTTCACCCGGCGACGACGTCGTAAAGCCCGCGGTTGTTATCTCTCAAACATCGGAACCTACTCGAAGTCGTGTCATAAACTTAATAGAGGCACCGCCAAATGCGCATCGCGGGGCGAAACTCGATTCCAACCGAAAAGAAGAAGCGAACGAACGAAAGGGCAAGCTATGAAATAAAGAAAAGAAAGAGAACAAGCCGTGGAAGAAATCGAAAGTCGTCACGAAAAGTAAACGAGATCCGATCACGAAATTAATCCGAAGACAAGGAAATTCTTGCACACCGCGTTTATTTGCGTTTGAAGTAACGTAAAAAGGATTATTATTAAAAGAAATTTAATGCAGTTTCAATTTTCAGTTAACAGTCTGAGAGTATATTATTATTATAATTTACAACTAGATTTTTGGCAATTATAGAATTTTTATAGATTTTCTTTTAAAAAGCATCTCGTTGTTAGAACTGATTTATAGAAATAAAAATAGGTATTTTTAACAGAAAAAACAATTTTACGTAAAACTTACAAGTGACGCAAAAAGATTTAACCATGTTATTACGTACTAATATTTTCCTTTGCTTTTACTGCCGAAAGATTTGACTTTTAAATTGGAGCTTTGGAAAACAGAACTCACAAATAGCTCTAAAATCGCGTACGGGATCTAAAATCATAGTAGGTAGTGGTCAGTTATTTAAAGAACTATTTTAAGCACTCGCATTTCTCCAATCTGCATTTTCTAATCGGCAACCACGTAATTACGGTATGCATCGCGTTCCGAGCCGTGATTTACAGAGGAACATAAAAAAGGGGCAGTATCTAAAGAAAAGATCGAAATCGCGCGAAAGCAAAGGTAGTCGATATAGCCCGACGCTCGAAACTCGGTACGAGAATCTCTCAAGCGACCTGACGTCCTCCTGGCAGAGCCAGAAATTCCAATTTCCGAATTGGAGGTCGGGGCCAGCCCGGATTAACCCCGCGGCGTAATCGTACCTTTATCAATAGGGGATCGTAATGAGTTCGAAGATAATGGCGCCCTATCAGTCTTCAGCCAAGGAACAATGATGGATGTAGGAGCCAGTGTTTTCATGCCCTCGCAGTGGCAACCCCCGACGAGTAACGTCGCCCACCGGCGTTCTCTTTTCGTCTTCCGCACCCTCCTTTACCCTCCAGCAGCAATCGCCGCTACGTCGGACCACCCTCTATTCCACCTTCCGCGTGTGGTGCTACACGAAGCTGATTGTTTTGTCGACCCCGCGTAGCACGCGAGCCATGCTGATAATTTGACCTTAGAACCCCGGATGTGTGTGTGCTCATAAAATTAAGTAAGCCCACATATCGAAGTCGATAGGAGATATTATGCATGTACTTATAACAAAATTTTCTTTTTCTTTTTTAACTCATATAGATATCAAATATCTATCCATATCAAGGTTTAGATAACAATAAAACAATTTTATTAGGTATGATAAAAGAGGATTATTTCATCTGAATATTATTAGTAGACAAAATACACATCGTATCGTTAAAATCCATAATTATCAGATTAATCAAATAATGGAAGTTACAATAATAATCTGGATAAAAACTGTAAGATCTCTCTCTCTCTCTCTCCGAGAGATTCTTAATCCTTTATGATTTTCTATATATTTGCATAAATTCTGACTTTTATTCCCGCATCAATAATTATTACAATACACTGGCAGAAAACAGGCAATGCGATAAAAATTAAATATATGTATATGCAATCCTTCGCAGGATATATATAGGTCGTTCGAAGTCACGAACTAGTTACGATTTTAAAAAGGAAAAAACAGCGTAGGCGTTGATCGCAGTCCATTCGTGCCGTCGTATTCTCTGTTTAACCAGCTCCAACCTCTTCCTTTTTTTCTGTCGTGCAATTGTAAACTTGACCGGCGGAACTGGCCGGTCACATGCAAAAGTCGTTCAACTGACAATGCAAGTCTACGTGTCGTAGTAACGCTTCCGCAAAGATACTGCAACGCTACGTGTACGCGCGCCATAAGACTACTTGTCCTGCGCGTATATTTCCTTTTTTCGTGTTGATTTAAATATCTTACTGTTCCTATATAATTCAACGGATTTAACACCTTTTACGGCACGACTGCATGATATACGCGATATTTTTATGTCTTTCGTGATACTGTGCGATAAGTCAAACTAAAATATTTTCTAATTCCATGCATCTTGTATTACCTGCGATTTTAAAAATGTAAGTCCTTTAAATAAATATAAATTGTAGACGCGATAATGTAAAACATTATCAATTTTCGTTAATCTCACTTATGAGTGCGAGGAAAGCCCGGTGGAAAAAGCTACCGCGTATATGTGGAGCCGCGTTCTATAATTGACGGCCGTATACCCTAATGAATTTCCATGTTTCTCGCCGATATAGTGATTTACCGAGCGATATAATAACCAGGGGACGCTGAGAAAGACGTACGCGAAGCACGGCCACGGAAGGGTGGCCGAGGTTTCAGCAGGGACGAGAAGCGCGGGCGAACGATTCGTGAGGATGGGAGGGCGGGTGGGAGGGAGGGAGGGTGGCGGAGGACGGGTGCGATTTATTTTATTGAATGTTAAATTTCATGTAGGCACTCAGCTTTAGAGCGGCGAGAATTTATCCTTCGGCATTTAATTAATTCACGGGCCGCGATAAATTCTGTGTAATGTATTTGATTAAAGGATAATGCCTCTGGTATTCTCTCCCTCCCGCATCCTTCGCCCAGAGTCCTCTTTGAGTCGCCCTTCTGCCTTTGCCCGCTGCGTTCTCTCCGCCACGCCGGTTTCCATCGCCGGTATCCTCTCTTTCCCGTCCGATGTTTCCCTCTATTCGCTCCACTCTTTATCTTCGCTCGGGGAACTAGTCACACCCAAACCCTCGGAGAATCGGCAGCACATCGCTATCTCATTATCTCGATTGGTCCATCTTCCGTTCTCCTGAAAACAACGCGGTTTGCGCACGAATCTCTCGGCCCAGTCCCCATCTAATTTTCTTTCCCGTGACGTTTCAATTTGCTCTCTTTCATTATTTTTATCTGTCAGCGCGGCGACATACCGGCAGGTACTCAAGATAATTAAATATTCTTATACACATATGAGTATCTATGATTTATCAAATAAATGCTGATTTACGTTTGAACATTCGTAGAATGGACATCTGAAGCTTCTTAACAAATATAACGGATTCGACAACAAACAAAGCATGTTAATATCATCTTAAAAAAAGTTTTTTTTTATGTTTTCGAAGTAGAGTAAAATATGTATCGTTGATCTCAGTAGTATTTTCGACGAACCAAAACAGATAGAGATGCTCGTCAGGCTCATCCGGCGCAGCGACTTTATCAGGAAAATGTAGAAACGTACGCGGCACCGTAAAACGATATGGGTATTTCGGCTTCCGGACTATTCGCGGGAAACGAGTATCGCAATATTTTAGGATGCTCTTAAGAGACTTTGTCCCGGGGAACAATAAATCTGCCTCTATCTTCTCCGGTTTATTCGCCGACCTCTTTCACGCGAGCAGTTCTCGCGCGCGGTCGGGTTGGCTCCTGAATATCGAACCGGCGCGGCGCGGCGCGGTGCGTTCGCCGTCCTGAAAATCGCGACAGAATTTCACGAGACACACGTCGCTGCCGCCGCTACCGCCGCGGTAGAACGGAAGCCGGCGAGTAACCATCGGAATGGACGGAGAGAGGGAACAAAAGCCACGTTTCCACTCCCGATGTCGTGCGCTCGAGTTAATTAATCCTCTCGACGCGACACGGTCAGGTACGCTTCAGACGGGTATCTTCCTTTAATATCGATAATGCGAGCACAGCCGTCGACTGTAGGCGAAGTCGAATGGGAGAGGAGAGAAAAAGGAAACTGGGATAGGCTAATATTTAATACATACAGAGAGAGATACACGTGAATGCGAAATGCGTATAGTCGTCGCTTGTGCGCGCGGATATTCGCGTGACATGCTTGGCTGAATTCGCCTCGCAATGAGCAGGGGATATATCGCAAAGGCTAAGAATATTTCGGTACGTGATACGCGCAAATTTTCTTTTTTATGAATCTGTAAATTAATTTTAATGTGCGTAAAAAGTGGTACACGACGCCAAAAGAGCGCTCCTATTTGTCAAGGAAATCTCTATACCGCGCGACACACACGGACGGAATTAGTTGTATAATGCTCCGGTCGACGATTAAGTCAAGCCGAATATATGTATGCAATTATGCGTTCCCGGGCACTTATACGCGTACACGTGTACCTACTTATGTGTACACATGTAAATATGCAGCCTGAGCTTGGTCCATACCGCGTCCGCGCCGCCGAAACGCATTCGTGCATGTATTCGCGAATACGCGAGCGGGTCCGTGATATTTGCCTTAGCTCAATCCACACCCGGCTCCTAATTACTTACAGCCCCGGTTTCCGTGCCACGACGGATTGCCCGACGTTATACATATATACGGTGTATCACGAAGCACACCGCTACTTTATTATAGACGGGGTGCATAGTCTTGTGCATGTACCTAAAGTGCAACGGTGGGTCCAGGAGTTATGTGTGTCGGAGAACGGTTGAGGGAGTGTGTATGTATATGCTTAGTGTGCGCGAGGATTTGATAAATCGAATTTTACTTGGCGGGCAAAAAAATTATTATTTACTTAATGTGTAATTTTCTTGACACGAGAGACTTATACGTTTTTACAGATATTTATGATTAAATACGACACGGATACTACAGTAGCAAAAACATCTAATTATTATTACGCGAGAGAAATAAATCTTACGCTCAGGCGCACATCGCGAAATTTTGAGCACGAATAAGTCGAGGGTGTTTCTCAGTCGGAAGTCAAAGATTGACGAGAGGAGAATACGTATCCTGTATTCTATCTTGAATAGAGAGTAACACGGAGGAATAGTAGTAGGGCACTACCCTTATGATTCACTCACACCTCCTCCCCGGCAGCCAGAACGAGGCGGAAGGAGAAGAGGAAAACGTAAGTTCCCAGAGGGAAGGAAATTAGAATTAAATAGTTGATGAATTTTAGGAGTGGCAGACTCCACGGCGGTACACATGTACGTACCTTTAACTAATTGACACGCATGTATAGTCATCTCGTGAAAAGCGTTTTCCGCGGGAAATACGCTCGCTTGTTCCAAATCTATGCGCGTGCATATCAAATTAATTCATTTTTTTATCCATGGACGATAACAATTCATGTTTAATATTTCTGCCGAAATAATAAATGTATAACAGAAATGTCACCCGTTGAATATTGTTTCTGAACGTGCAAATTTGCATTTGCGAGGAAATTGTGACGTCCTTGTGATTCTGTGTGAATTGTTATTTAATACCCTTGAAAGATTTATTCGCTGTAGCGATGTTTGAAATATTCCTGTTGCGACTGTCGAGACTTTTTTGTGTTAATTAATATAAATATCGCGATTTCAATCAACGGTCGTTGTCTTATTCGTTCCTCCTTCACGACAAGGAACGTATAAAGATTCCCCAGGCATACACACGATGTCATTATCCGTGCGATATCTGATTTAAAGTGGCACGCGGAAACGAATATCCCATCGGCGTATATACGTAGTCACCGGGGGGTTCGTAATTACCGGTGCCCTTCGATCGCGCCTAATTGGCCCAGGACTTGTTCCCCCCTCCTATCGGTGCATCCTTCCTTTTTTTCCCTTCTCTCTCTCCTTCGATCTTTTCTTCTTTATGCATTTTTTTTCCACCGCCGTACCCTTGGGGGCCTTGACCCGAGCATCAGATTTTTTAATTATCGTCTCTTGCATACAAATAAGCACCATAAATTTGCACAGTCACTCCATGTAAATCAATCGTTGGGCGCTATAAGCTTGCCTGAAAGGATTCACGCGTGCGTGGTGACAAATTTAGCGGTAGGAGGGCCGCGTTTTGCTTTTGGACAGAATTTTTTTATTTGATCCACCGGAAAGACTGTGTGAATCGACAAATAATGATGCATTGATATAAAAAGCTAAGATACATGATAATTCTTCTGAAACAAGATTTTGTATGCAAGATTTTAAAATTACGTGAAAATGTGGATGTAGGGTTTATTAAATTCTTATCATGCTTCGATACTAAATAAATTTTTTATCATCAGATGAGATTGCAAAACTCTGCTCACAAAATTCCAGCTACATTTTTTCACTCTTTAAATTGTCGAGTGTTACTCGACAATTTCTCTTCTATCAAATTTATCAAATTTCAACAAATAGATGTGTCAACGAGTTTGTCAACTCCCGATTATTACCATTCTCCGCAAAGTGATCTTTTCACCGCGCCTTTACCATAATCACTTTTCCTCGTGGCTCGCTCGAGTTACTTCGAAAACACTCGGCGACGAATTACACGTTTCCCGTCGGACGTTAATAGACAATCCAAATCGCGTTACGACTGGAGAGTGCCTGGTTTATTTTCACGTACTTCTGCAAGACTAACATATGGGCTCGGGGTTACCAGTCCGTTTGTTTGTACAGCCGATCCGCGACATACACTCATAGTCGTCGCTATTAATAGGCGTAAATGTCGTGGCGTATACGGTTGCAGTGCATAAACTTTATTTGAGATTAGCTGCGCGGCATGCAACGGCAGGACGAGAAACAGTCGCGAAGACTGGAAAGAGAACGGATGGAGACGGAGGGGAAAGTCGACTGGTAGCACCGCCACTTCACTAGAAATGTCGATTTTTCTTATAGGTCATCCGCGCCGCCACCGTGTGCACCCTTATCGCGCGAACTCGTGTGCTGTTCTTAATTATGAGACCGAACATTAACATTGCCTATCTTGAGAATCCGTTTTAAAACTGTATTAAAAAGCCACTTATGAGCCTCAACTCTTTATAAATATAGTTGCATTTGCGCTTTTGATTTGTTTCGTATTTACCATAAACTGCTATATCAATGTATGTTTTAATAATGACTTTAAGATAGATCTGTACCTTATTGTGTAAATTGATTCGAAAATTACATGTATATATTTTTGATAATGTTAAATAACTTGCATATTTGCGACTCAGATCATTACAACCAAGGTACAACTGATTTTCTCTTTTTATTATACTAATTTGACGCACGCTGCAACTTGTAAATAACATGTAAGTTGTAAGTAAGACACACATTGGTAATTGCGAAATAAGTCGTTTTAATTCGGTATATGTTTATCTATTTGCCAATTTATCCCGCTGCGCGAAGTCAACGTCGTTAATTTAAATTCACGTACTGCAGTCGGGAGGCTGAAGGCATCCCACGAACCGCAGCTGAGTTATCAGCCCGGCTACGCGCAGCTGTATATGACACCATTAGCATATCGGCTCTAGGTGGGCTTCGAAACCCGTGACCTTTAAGTTTAAAACCCGCCGCCTAATGTTATGCTGAAGGTGAGAAAACACCCTTCGATATTAAAAGTTGCGTGGCTCGGAGATATTACCCCGTAGGGTTTACCCCCTTCTCGGTGGCCATCCCCTCAGTACCCTCTGTCCCCGCCGGCCTTTGCCGGCCTCCGCTCGCTCCGCCGGCGACCGTCGCTACTCGACTTTAACCCCACGTCGCAACGTCTCTCCTCGTACTTTATAACCGGCGATGGTTGTAACTCAACCGGTTTGCGTACCGATTCGTGTCGGTTGCCTATATTTGCACATTTTACACGACGCCGAGGCGCGAGGTTATTGCACGGATTTGTCATGCACGTACTGTCACGTACACGATAACGCGTGATCGAGGTGTCGCGCGATCGCGGACGATCGGCAGCGACGCTTTCCTCTCTCTTTCTCTCTCCCTGTCTGACGAACAACGCGCTCGTAAAAAATAATTTCGCGAATAGAAATGGTCTGGTTTGCATGCTGTTTCGCCTGCACGGTGTTAAAAAGCCTTGTCGAGATACACGTCCGGCTCCCGGCCGGTTTTTCTTAGTCACCCTGATTATGCGCACCCCATGAGGTATCCGGCGTGAAAATCGTAGATGTGAATTAATCTTCGTGTTCTAAATCCACTTCATTTTTAAACGCAGATATCAACATACGTGTGTGTATGTACATATATATATAAATGTATATTTTGTTTGCTACAAAAAATAGTTATAAAATATAATAATTTTAATTCTGATAGCAACAATTTTACTGATCTTATTTTGCAATAAAACAACGTATACGTTTATTAATAACGTAATGATTTTTTTTGTTTTGTACAAAAATGACATGTTTAGTTTTACTTTTCCGAAGCGGTCGCACTCAATCTCCGATCTCAAGAAGCGTTATATTGCGCCATAAAGATTATCAAATGCTGAATCGGTTTTTGACTTTGGGTCGAGGCCACTCGAGATATCGATTACTACGATATACTCGCTGCGTTACTTATACAATATTGGTGCTCGTTACTTGCATAGCGTACACACGTCTATATTCTACAGGGTGTTGCTAAATTATTGCACAAATTTTATACAGCAATATTTCTTATGCCGGAAAGGAAACTAAGGAGTTTACGTGAGCTTACAAGCTTTAGGTTACGTATAAATAACAAGAGCTTATTCTTCGCTTAATTTAAGATGGATTTTACATTAACATTTAATTACAGATACGTATAATTAAAAAGCCACGAAAGAATTATCATGCGATCAAAAAATTCTGGTAGAAAAAAAAATTATCTTGCTTTTTCTCACGTGAAATATCATTGCTGCAGGGTTCGTATGGCAATTTATAGACATCCTGTATGGTGACCTATACACTCTAAGGAGGCACGGCAATTTGAGCAGACGCTTGCGTCCAGTCTCACGCACGCGTTATACATTCGTCCGCCTTAAACCGCCTTAAACCACCCTTCGACTACCTCTCTTCGACTACCCCACCGACCACCTTCGACCACCGTTCCAGGCAGTGATGGATCGAGCCGTGTTATCACCACCGCCGGAACACCTCCACCCAACCGAACATCGTGATTCGTAAGGGACGAGGGGAAGGTGGTCGGCTTCGTCTACCGTTATCGTGCGCATTGTTAAGGGGGCACTTACCTATGGACAGCTGCTAAATAGAAGCCATTCCCGCATCGAGTTCACCCGTCCGTGATAAATGACGACTTTACGGGAATTTACAAGTAAAATATTTCGAATTATTGAACAAGTTAACCGACGAGACCTTCGAAAATATTAAAGAGCTAACGAGTTGTTTTTCTTTATGTTAAACGGTATTGCAATCTTTGTTCGTTGTGACGCTTAGTTATTCTTATTTGTCTATTTTACAGTACTCTTTTGCTGTAATATTACGCCAGATACGTTTCCAAAATCATTGAATATGTTAGCGAACGATCTCTGCATTTATTCTCAACGTGCGCTTTTCCACGTTTTACGTTTCATATCATATTGATTGTAGCGTCCTTATTGCAAAGGGGCACGATAACATCGATCGCGAGGGGCACTGTTCAAGGATAAGCATTCACCTAATGCTTGCGCAGGAGACTCGAGCATTCGCTTGACCTCCGTCGATCGTTTCCTTTTTTCATTCTGCCGGTCTCGCTTCTGCGTTAAAATATCGATGCGGGGATATATTTACGGCCGCGGACACCGTGTAAGTCTACCTACCCAAGAACACGACTCGCCGCGCCCCCGTGGTTTCCGCGCCAATACGATGAATATGCAGTAAAGAATTGTGTATTAAATATCAGCAGCCACCATGGACGACGGAGAAGCCGGCAACCGTGCCGGGTAAGCGAGCAGGCTCCTCCACGCTTGTTTTGTTCTCGCTGCCTTTAAAACAAGACAATTTGTTTGTCCGCTCGATACTACGGGTGGCGTCAGCGGGTGGGATGTATCCCGGCGTCTCTCTTCTCCTCTCTCTCCCTCTTCTTTATCCTCCGCACTCTTCTTCCTCGTCCGCCTCTTCGCCTCGACGGTAGAAGCGGTCTCAGGTATCCGTGCGTATTCGACGAACGGCCGAATAACAAACACGTCGTAACAAACATAAATCCATAACTAATACGGAACAGATTAAAATTTCATTTCGCAACTTACGTCGCGGGGGTGGCGGCGTCGACGGCGGCGAACCGAAGGCAGCCGCCCACGGCTGATTAATTGAATTTTAATTAAATCGGCGTGGAATTATTAATAGAAAGGCTATTACTGCGCGGTAAACTCCGGAAAAGCCTCGATCTCGTGGAATCAGAGTAATTAGTGATTGAGCGAAGGTAATGGAACGGGTGGAATGCTAATAAATTCATCTATGTATCCAGTTAGATCAAACGTTTTAGAGTACCCCATCTGCGTTCCTTATTTACGTGATCAAAATTGAAGTTTCTTTATTTGTAATATAAAAATGTAATTATTTATTTAGATGTCAACTTTCGTTCCAAGATTCTCAAGATCCCACTCCAATCTTTTCCCTTTCTATTAAAAATTCTCCCTCAAGTGTCCTCTTGCGTTACAGTGTCGTTTCTGCAGCTTTTATTAGCTTGACACAACCAAAAATGATTGCGAGTATCTTATATGAGATTCCCAGTGCACTCAAGATAGGAGTCGCGCGATGGTGCCTCGTCGTTATGCGAAAATTATCGACGAGGCCGCTACACTCTTTAAAACAAAATCCCGCCTCGTAAAGTTCCTTCATTAAACGTCGAAGGTGGCCCATAAAATCGGCGAATTCGAAAGGGAGCTGAAGCGCGCCGGAAGGGGTGACAAGAGGGGAGGAGAATGTGTTAGAGGGAGTTGCTGCCGAGCCAGGTAGAAACCTACACCTCGCGCGTCCTATACTCGCGCACCCCGCGCGTCCCACGGGCAGTTGTTGTACGTGTCGAACCCCCGTGGCGCCTCAGCACCATCTCAGCTTCAGCTAAGGCTAATTCCGTCGGAACTCACCGTCAGATCGGCGGTTGATTAAAATCCACGAATCTCTGATATACGAACCGCCGAACTTCGTCATCCATCCCCTTGCCTACCACGTCTTTCACCCTCTATGGCTTTCCTCGTCCACGACTATAAATATTTTCGACACTACGTATGCGCGTGTAGGAGCGCGTCTTCTTAGATTCCTTTCTTTCTCTTTGTGTGTATGCATTATGCAAGCAAAAGTCTCTATCGAGTAAATAAATCTAGAAATTTATTAGCATAGTTGAGAAGTTTATTAACAGAGTTAATAGACTGAAAGTACATCTCATAGATAAATATATTAATAACGAATTTCTCTCTAAAATTAATTTAAGCGTTGCAATAAAATTTCGAAATTCTATAATGAGGTATATAATAATAACTTGAATGTACTCTTATAGAAGATTAAAAAGAAATTATGAATATTCAATGTGAATGCACCTTAAACCAGTACCAGCATTTACGTACATAACCAGTTCCCGTGTAACGTATCATATTTATGTTACACGCATTTAATAATTATTCATCCCGCTATACAGATTTGCGCAGATAAATTCAAGGTCGAACCCGGTCCCAGAAGCTGCTCACCCCAGGGACTTCTCCGAGCGGCGAACGAACAAATATCATAATTCGCATTGTTCTCCTCCCGTTTTTTCCCTGGACGCGATTAAACGTAACGAAATACAAACACAACGATCACCAGAGACCACTAAGTTAACTGTAACGGGGAACAGTCATTAGCTTGTTCAATACCTTTGATACCAAAATAATAAAATTATTGCTTACGATAAACGTTAAATGCTTACAAAATAAAGGTTGCGTAAAAAAATATTAACACAATCAGCGATTTGAGAGCAACATCTTTAATTTGTATTTTACAAGCGCAGTATGACAGACAAAATATGTTAAAGAGCTGTGACGAACATGACCGAGATCCGATATCTCGAGGATTGATGTCGACCGCGACAGGAATCACAAAATTAAAATTCAATTATCCGCCAAGTCGAGCGCGCGTCGCTCGGAGATTTCACGGAGTTTTTCCGGCGGTATAGCCTCGGAAGACGTCTGAGGAAATTGCATCGCCCATTCACGGTATCCCGGATGATCGCCGGGAACTGTCGCCTAGTGGGAATGACAGGAACAATCTGCCGTTGTCGTTCGCTTCGTGCTCGATTCGAAAAGAAAAAAAAATTGAAGTAAAAGTAGAAAGAGAACAACGAAGACACGGATCACGACGTCGCGTACCAAAGATCCCGAAGCGACATAATAACTTGATTTCTCTACCCACGCAGCTTCAGGCACACCATTGTGTATATCTCGATAATTTAGCCTGGTCGATCTTAAAGAGATTATTAAAAGTGGATATATGTATACATGTATATGTGTGTACACAAATATGTATACGACAGTTAAAATTATGCTGCTATCGAATCTCATTTGCACTCGTTACATCTGACATTTTGTTCTGCGAATGTAGCGATTCAATTTACCTCACGTGAATTTTCATAATAAACGTATATTATAGAAAATGATTTAAATGAAAATAGCAATTTAAGTATCAAAAAGCTAAAATCATAAAGTAATTAAAGGGTAATTGCCATTTGAAAATTTTAAACTTTGATAGATAAATATTAAAAATTGTTGGATTCATATTTCGTTTTCCCAAATATCAACGTTAAGTGCGATTTTGCCACAATATTCTCGTATAATATAATCTTAGAACGAATCTGGGAACGAATCGTAGAAGAACTCGTCCAAGTGAATTTTCAGTATATTTACTTTACCAATCACGAATGAAAATCAGCATCACCGAGCGGAGTTGAGATTATTTCTGGTGATGTCTGAGAGAACATCATCAGGCAAACCTTGTAATTTTGATTATTTGACCGCTTATAATATGCTAGCCGTAGTCCTTACCGCAGAATTTATTGTTGTCCGGTCGCGGCGGATAAAACATCTTAGATATCTGAAGACGCCGAATGCGAAATGTCGATGAACAAAGCACTAAATAATTATATCCTTTTTATTAAATAAATAATATAATTTTTCCGCATTTTCTACAACAATATATAACAAATATTGCCAAACATTTCTAATATACTTACATATAAGCGAATGCATGTTTAATGATTTCAAGTAATTGATCGACCGTTGTGGTCCATAAGCATGATTGCTTTCTGTTTCTATGTGATGGGCCGAGACGCGAGACAAAGAGGTAAAAGGGGGGTTGCACGACGGAGATAGTGGGAATGGGAGGGCGGCAGGTCGGTTTTGTGCTCGACGGGGAATTCACACGGTCCGTTTCGGTTCTACCGATTACGCCCATTCGTCACTGACAGAGGGAACATCGATTAACGTTGCCCAGGAGCACGGTGCAATATGTCTGGGACGCGAGAATCCAGCCAGTTGCAGCATCGCGAGACGGCGACTTACCGCGGATGCACGCGGAAGGATCTCTTGTGACCTCGTAATCCGTGGACTCTATTTCACCTTCACCATCTCGGTTGCCGAGCTTCCTTCTTCACAGATATCTATCGATTTTATCCAGGGTCGCCGAGAAAACTCCTCGCAAAACGTCCACCGCGATAATCAGCTCGCGGTTGGCCACTTTATCGCGGACTTAAGTCAGCTCGAATTCTGCGATCGGTTTAAATCGGATTCTCTAGGTTTTACGAATGGAATTTGCCATCGGTTAGAACAATCGCAAGTTCTCATTTGATGGATCGTCGTACGTTAATAGCTATAATAATGCACTTCGTTTCGCCATGAAAGCGAGCGGCCGGGAGATATAAAGTCCAGGATGAGATCGCGTCCTTTCCTCGATAATCCGTCCTCCTCCTTCGCATCATCCCTCGGCGTAGCGAGTGGGTAATTCCAAATTGGTAATCACGCGATGGCGCCAACCTCTCGCGGGCCGTCAGCAATCTCGACTCTTGTTGTTCGACTTTGCTACCTCGTCTCCTCTCTCTTCTTCTCTCCCCCCCCCCTCTCTCTCTCTCTCTCTCTCTCTCTCTGTTTCTCTTTCTCTCTCATCTTTTCTACCTCTCCTGTTGCGTCCTCTCTCCCACTTATTCTTTCTTGTCATTCTACACTCGGCTCTCTCTCTTTCTCTACCAGTAGCTCGTGTAGTAGTCTTGCGTGTTCCTACACGACATGTGGGATGATTGTGTGCGATGCGGAACGCTCCGGTATACCGCATCAGAGGTTTGTCTTTGTGATAGCCGACGCAACGTGCCGCCGCAGGGACGCAAGCGGCTACCGAGATACGCGCTGAATTATCTACTATACGATAGTCCCTTCAACTCGGATACCCACGTACGCTGCGCACTCCGCCTACTCCTCCTTTTCTTCTTCATCTTCTCTTATGAGGGAGAAGCGGTGCATAGGGAATCCGCCGTCCTTGGCGATGCCTGCGGGATGCAGCCGCTGCTATCCGCCCGGCCGTCTCGCTGGCACTTAGCCGTCACGGCGCTTATGCATCTTCGGGAAAACGGACGGGAGGAAGGTGTCGTAAAGCGGCGCAGCCGCGCGGCTGATCGTATGTAAATACGAAGCAGCATCTCATCACGGTGAACCTCGCGGATCGCGGATCGCCGAATCAACGCGCTCGCAACGACCGCGGCCGGGGCTTCGTGCCGAGCCGGTTCGGAAAAATCGACCAATAATCGTCGAATGCGCGCAGAACCGCATTCCACCGACGCGCGACGGCCGAATCTATTCATCATTCGCGCTTATACACGCGTGTAATATACCGCGGGCCGCGCCGCGCCGCGCGCGTAGGTGATCGTAGGTGTGCGCGCTTACGATACGTTTGAATATAAATATCGGCGCGCCGTGTGTAAGCGCGCCTACCTGTGGTAGCCATCGCGCCGGCGAGACACTGATTGAATTGAAGTAATATCAGGAGCAGTGAGTAATGATCACCTGGGATTCAAATGTGAGCTCTACCAGTGATTTCTGTTCACATGCACGCGCGCGCTCGCGCGCGCACAGGCCTCTCATGTGCATGTGGATCAGATAGTGTGTAGTCATGCCAGGTGATTATATCGCATTATATGAGAAGTCTGCTACTGTGTACTCAGTCCTCACGAGAGAAGCCCCTCCGGGCCCCCTTTATCCCTCTCTCCGCCCTTTCCCTCCGCACCCTCGTCTGTCGACGAAGAACTTTTGACCGAAGGAGATGGCCAACCGGTCGGTCATCCCTATATTCATCATAAGAAGTTATTATCGTGGATAAGGCATCGAAAAAAACCTCTTCAGACTTCCGGTTCGAACTTTTTAGAATCGAAATACTCAGAAGCGGAATCACTAATACACGAATGTTTCTTATTTGAACTAAAAATCAATATTCATTAGCGAATTGCAATGATTAAAATGATACATGATTAAAAATTATATCTTTAAATACTCTAATCTTTTTGCAATATGTATGCAATATATTTACTTGACAAATTAATGCTTTAATAGTTTAATAAAAAGTATAAAATATTCTCGTAACCTTTTTTGCGCGTATGAAAAAAGAAAAAATTTATTATAGACACACTTAAATAATTTGATTAAATATAATTAATTCGGATATATTTATCAAGCAGGATTTTTATGAAACGAATACTGTATTTATATCTACATATACATTTTGAAGAAAATACTTCTATAATTTTTACAGTAGACAAGACGTTACAAATAATATTTCTTGCTACGCTTGATGGAAAGGTTGAATCACGACTTTGTTCTCCGGTTTTTCCGCGGGCCCAAAGTTCGACAAGGTGTCGGGTAAGACACTTGACTCGAGGACGTGGATACGATTCAGCAGACTGGTATCGAGTCAATAAGATCCCCGTCGGGCATATAGGTTCTGTCCGGGTGGTCCTGAGCTCCCGGGCATTCTCGAGGCCTCAAGGCCTGTGGAGCACACGGACCAGGCGCCCCTTTATCCGACTGACGCGTAAGACAATGTGGCTCTCGGGCATCTGATTGATACGCGATACTATCCACGTATCGTAACGCCATTCTTTGAAACATACCCCGTGTATTCTTCATATTTTATCGAGCATTATCGATTAAATTCTGGAAAAATTTTCAATCTTTTGCTTCCATTGTGTTCGTGATTTGCATTTTTTTACGGTATCGCGCGTCGATAATCGCTAACTTATTACTGCCATCGTATGACCGTTTTTAAAACTTGCAAGAAACAATATAAGAAGAAACGTGACGTCTCTCGCGTCGAATAACGTATGACAAATGTTATCATACGAGGTACCACGTACGGATGTTCTCTCGACACCCGTTGCATTAGGCGCGACGCCGCTCTCCGTCAACCGGTTCAATGATATCTCCTACGTCTTGGCGATGATTTATTCGACGTAAGATGGCTGACTTGGGTTACCCAGCGACTCCCCTTCAGCGTAAGTACTCTAAACAGAAGCTATTGTGAACGTCCACGGTGAGATGGACGTACCCCACGCACGAAGCATGGATCTCCGATGCTACTGGACGCGCACACGCGCGTGCACGCGCGTACGTGCATACGCGCGCACACTAGCGCATTTATGTTTGATCATCAGTCGCGGGGATCGTTGGGGTTTGGTCGTAACCTTTGATGCGGGAGGGCACGGACAAAATACCTGACGTAGCGGAGATAAGATCGCAAGCGTTATTTCATTCGCTATTCCTTTTGATACAAAAATTATTTTGCGGATGGCGTATCGCAAACGAGACTCCGGCGAGCTCTGCTCCGCTTCGGTCTGGACATCCTATCCTGACGGTGAAATATGTATCGACCGACCATAATGTCCCCGAGCCAGCGTGGACTTCAGAAGCTTCGCGCGGGGCCGCGATTACGTGCAAAGATTTATGAATACTTTCCAGAGGATTGTTGTTGCTAGATTGAATTAACACCACCTTCAAAATTTTCCGGCATCTTGTTGTTTCCTCATGCTTGCTTCGCTGCAAATCGTATGTATGATCGGTATACACGAAGATTCAAACGCGATATTTCGACGGACAGATCTTTTTATGGTACAAAAGCGATTGTTATTATATGTCAGTCTAAAAGCATACATTTAATTATCCGTTTCGCGCAACCCATCGTCGAGCGCGCGATTATTTCGCGCGAACGCATCGCACGCACACGTGCAATCTTATGTGTGTTTTTCCCATGGACGCGGTTGAGCCCCGTAACGAACCGGGGACTCTGCGAGGATGATTACATGGTATCGACGCCTTACAATGAGCCAGGAAGAATTCCGCGTAGGTATCTCCATTCTGCACCCCGTAACCACCCCCTGGAACTCGCCCAAGGGTGTGTCCCGGATAAATGGTCGGCTATCTTATTGAGCTATCAATGGCCCGACTTTAACCCTTCACCGCGCGACCGGCAACGCGGTCTACGGTCCATGAAACCTTTGATCTTCACCGCGCTGGCTCGTATGTAACTATATGTTGCATTATGACTTCGCTGCACTTATTGCCTCTACACTACTGTTACTCGCAGCGGTTCTCATTGACATACATTTCTTAGACGACACTTGTTCGATTTTTTAAATACTTTGCGAAACAAGCCGGAATATTACCTTAATAATCAAATATCTGTAAATTTAATATTTTATGCTTTTTTGTACGAATATTATAAATTACTGTCTCACATACAAAAATCGAAAGATCGAGCTTGTATCTAAAAAGTGATCGAGCGAAATGCATATGGACACTTAAAGAAACGGCTCGAGAGGCAGTCGTGTTAAGGCACACTCGTGAGTCGTAAACAAAGCTAATAAAATATTACGTACGCAACATACGCGGCTGAGGTAGGGACGAACGGTCGGAGAGGGACCATAATAACAGCCGCAACGCATAATTGCCAGAACGATTGAATTTCTATATTACCGCGATGCCTGAGCGGTAAGACGTATGGCGCCGACACACCGACGGCATCATCTACTATCTGTACACCTTAAAGTACACAGCCTTACCTTCCCTTTTCCACGGGTTCTTATGATTTCCTATTATTTTATTCCCATAGTATACAACTATACACATTTGTCAAGATCGATATTTTATTGAAAATATTCTTATATATAACATTACACAACGAAGAGATATTTTCTACAATTATTTTAAAGATTATATCACAGGAAAGACATAAATTCATAAAAATATGAGGCACTGATAGGTATTTATTCAAGTTAGTTCCGTTTTACATGATTCTGTAAATATTCGAACGTTTCTTTAAATTACACCGCGATAACGAAATATTGATGTAATTAAGCCGAGCTATGTATTCTCTTCTTCTAATATTCTCCTCCTCTGACTTGCCGTCAGAATATCGCTTCGCGACTTTTCTCGTAGGAGGACCCGTCCGTCTTTCATGTTCTCGCCGCGCGCGATCTCCAGCAATTCCCAGATAAACACGCACGATTTTTCAATGGCGTCGATCTCGCGTGACGCACGATTCGCACCATAGAACAACGAGGTGGATACGAGCCAAACGGATAGCGAGAGACGACGACGTACGCCCGGCAATGAGTTACCGGGCGGGGACTATAACTCCCCCGGTGATATACGACTGTATCTCGGTACCATTTGGCAGACGTAGATATATTATACGCATTCCGCCACGACGTGAATTTATTTATTCTATAATTATCGCGTACAATCGGTAATGCGCCCCGTGTGAGCGCACGCGGAGGGATGCGGACTCTCGCCGCTCGTTTCCTGACCATTTTCGGAGATACGCCAAAGACGTCCTCGAGTAACATCTATGCGTGTGATAATTAATTGTGCAATTACGCTATGGCTTAATAACTATCTACGGACTTGTGCACACGATTAGCTTTTTGAGTCGAAACGACAGCTTTCCTTGAAGACACGCACAGAGAGACGCTTGTGAATATTTTATAGGAAGATCAATAATCGGCCGATTATAAATTAAAGTTGAGTGACAGTAAATGATGCTAAGAAAGATAATTGTAAATATTACTTGCTACAAGAAACTCTTCTTTTTCCTGCGTCATCAATCGACCCATTAAGAAATTTTTCATTTACGTTCCATCTCTGTTTTCTGTTATATCATTCCGAGAATACGTATCTCGGTAAGTACCTAACCTACCTCCGTGATAGCGAAATCGATAGCACACTGTCGGGCTCAAGGAAGCGTTGTAGAAGAGGCCGCAGAAAAGGAGCCGGGAGAAGTGAAGTTTGAAGGAGTAATGTAGCACGGGGGGTATGACCAATCAATTACTAGTAGTGCAGCTCGGGCCCCACACACAGCACCAATATTACCGGGACCATTACCTTTCGTCCGCTACACCTCTGCCGCGGCAGAGAAGACGGAGAGAAAGAGAGGCGACGAGAGGAGAGCCGAGAGGAGTCGCATGATGCACGCTTACAGATTCGCCTGCCGGCTATGACGTCGCCGCGACCCGTGGAGATTGAGCGTGATTCAACTTTTTGTATCCTGCGTATATACGTAATATATGCATGTAATATATGTATATGTAATCGATCGGGACACTGCCACTATGCGTCTTCGCTACCCGCTATAAATTTTCTTCGACGGTTCATTTATTAGTTGCTATTAGTTGCTATTAGTCATACGAATGCTTCGTTTCAATCCTATATGTTGAATAAGAATGGTTTACCTTCCTTTCTCACGCAAAAGATATGCGTGAGAAAGCAAATGATATAACATCGCATAAAATATTATATAAAACAATATTTATTTTATTTCTTGTTTTATAAATAATATATATCTAAAAAAATCAAAAATAACGTGGACAAGCGAAATATACTCTGGAGAAAAAAAATAACACAAAAATAGATATTTTAATTTTATTTTTGAGATAAATTCTTGTCTCAATCAAAAAATATTGCGATAAACTCGGAATCTTACGCCGATATATGTTATTATATACGTGTGTATAAAGGCTAACAAAATTTTAAGGCTTGGGAAATTGAGATTGAACGAAGTATTAACATTTGAACGAATATTACAAATTTGAATCGAGCAGTCTTAATGTATATTCGGGAATAGTGAAATGTTTTGTAAATGCTTAACCTGGAGGATCACCAACGTCGTTCTGCCCGAGGCACGTTTCGAGTGCGAGTTCAGTCGAAGATATTGAACGGGACCGAACCGCAAGAAGATATTTTAATTACTATGCACAGTTTCTCTGTTGTTTCATAGTCCACCCACGCGCCGACTTTGAACAGACTCGAGATCTGCCGTCGTTCTGGCGTCTGTGCCTCACGTCTAAAACGAAATTCAATCAGGTGAAACACATATTCCCTAATTTGCATTAAAAAAAAAATTATGATACATCGACAAAAGTTTAATACGATCACATATTTAATTTTACGAAGTAATATATAACTTTAAATTAGTTTCTTCAGAAAAACAATTGTAGCGCATAGAAAAATTAAAAAGATTAGAAAAATAATTAGAATACATATTAGCTACGCATTTGTATGTGCTATTTATAATTGTATAGAAAGATATAATGATTATTTAAACTTTAAGATGTTCATCTCAAAATCTTCAAGAAGAGTGAGATTGTTCGGATCTTTGCAAGCTGCAGAATCTCTCGACGATCTTATAATATTACGCGTCCGGTAATCTAGTTCGGCTATTTTTCAGCGCGCATAATAGCACCGATAGATCAAATTAAACGCGATGTTAGGTGCGCGCACATCGCGCACGCGTCGCGGAAATGCGTCTCTAAATCATCGGCGGGTATAACGCATTGGGAGGATCAAAGAGGTACGAGGCAACGTCGTGGCTCTTCCCGCGTTTTTATTTCGCACTCCTCGACCCTTGCCTTTTCACGAAGACGGTTGTAATTATCCATCCGAGTGGTCTATTTAGTTTCCGCGAAGTGTCATGGCCCATCGAAAGAGTTCTGGAGAGAACGGCTCTCCTTCTCTCTCTTTTCCTCCGTCCATCTGCTTATCTCTTTCTTTCTCCATATTCTGGCGCTCCCGGTGTTCTTTAAAAGACTTCCCAGAATAAAAGATTAACGGGATAAACGCTGGCCGATCGTTTCGAAGTAACGTTTTCTTTCAGACGCTTTCCTAAAACAATTTACGAGGTCGTGTTTTTATAGCTCGCTCTTAGTTTTGTTTTTACTTCCAATGATAAAGATCTTTCTCGTGAAATTGCATTTTTGTTCGCTGCATTTATAACTAGATATTTTAAATAATCGTTCGATAAAGTGCTGTCGTTCACAAAATGTAAAGGTGTACGCTAAATAACGAATACTATTACAATATATTCGTGAATTTGTATTTACCTGTTTTGTACTTTTCAAGTCTTCTATCCTTCCTCGAAGTACTCTTTCGTTCTACTTATAAGTGGGACTCTTTTAAGAAATCAGATTGCATTCTTTTCCCGACCGTCCTGCGAGTTCGCGCACCGAGTCTTCGCACTATTTTCTTCGAATGTTGCAGAATGAGAGTCGCCCATAAATCTCGAGATGGACCACCCGGCTCTGAGGTCTATCCCGTCACGTTCTCCACGTCCCATCGAACACGTAGATTCGAGAGTCCCTCTTCGAGAGGAAGACACCGCTCATGTCAAGTATTGCCGTCAAGTATGCGGATTCCGCGACGGTGCGGCGCGTCCGTCCGTTCGAGGGACGAGAGTGAGATGCGCCCTTTTTTTCTGGGAGATATCCGCGCCGAGCTGCCGGTTACTCGCATGCCGGTTAAATAAGCCATAGCGCCGAGGGTCGTGACATAACGCAAGGTTGTCATCACTCGTGGCATCCGCGGAGATTCTGCTGATTTATTGGACGCGCATCGCGAGAAGGGGGATGAAGAGACAGCGCGAAGAACAACATCGGGTCCGATGCGAGGGGATGGAGGGGGGGGGGGGGTTGAGAGATCGGCAGCGATTCCTGGAACTGTCTTTGACGTCTTCCACGCGAGACACGCCGGAAAGATGAAGACGCGGGTGGAGAGACGAAAGAAGGGCGGGAGGAGTCTCTCTCTCTCTCTCTCTCTCTCTCTCTCTCTCTCTCTCTCTCTCTCTCTCTCTCTGTATGCGTCGTTGGACGCAAATCGCGAAACGCGCATCGCAACTGCAGTTCGCAAATTTGTGCGCGCATCCAATGGCGTGGTAGTGATTAGCTTCGTCTCGCTAAATTCTTATCGAAATATAAAGCGTATATTGGAGTGCAATATGGTAGTAATTCTTTTTATTGCAAATACTGATATAAATATCGTATATTTTGAAAAATACTGATTATGAAATACTGAAATTAAATTATACGATTGTACGAAAACGTGAGACTTTATGCAAGCGCGAGCGAAATGCAATACTTAAAATAATTATTAAATATCGACAACACATTTGGGACATAGCATCACCGCCTGACGATAACCAGTGAGTATCACTGTTTTAAAATATTAATATTGTCGCTGCACACACGCTGAAAAATACATCACGCGAAACTACGTACATTGTCACGGTACATTATTCAATGCGAAATAAAGCTCCTATTAGAAGGACGTTTACAGTCCTCACGGCACAAAGATGAAGTCTTATTTCAGACGTGCGACGCTATTATCAAGATTAAATGGCTAAAAACGATGAGTGTATATATACGTGCGTGTATATATATGTGCTACATACCACATACATACATGTATACATGCACTGTCGTTATAATATATTTCGCGGCGTGCGCTACGCCACTGCGTGCGTAAATGCGTGCGTGCACAGACAACGCGCTCGCGTGAAAGCGCGCGAGGAAGCGGGGGTGTGTGTGCACCAGAAGCAAAAGTAAAGTACGCCGCTGCACCTGCTTCTCGGTCCATCATGCGGCGTGTCACCCACGCTAGTTTACTGCACTGCGAACCGTGTTATGCATCTGCGAGACAAGGCGCTGGGAGGATCTATGGAGGGATTTCAGCGGTAATCGAGAGATACGCGCCATCGTCGCGGTATTTATTCCTCCCGGTCGGTGCCGGCGCGCCGCGTCGCCTTTCCTCTCGGCTCCGTTCTTCTCCTCGTCCGCTCCCCGTTCCCCGCCGTTGTTGCATATTACGGGTGCGAGCAGCTGCCAAAGCCGCGGGAATTGGCTTCGACGTGTTCCGAAAATATTGAGAGGCACCCGAGTGCGCGAGCGAGCCCATAAATCAATCCGCTATCTTTGACGCGGGAAAGTCTCGCCTCGGAGCAACGCAGATATGTCTCTGGTGATATTCGTTTTTCACGAAAATACCTACAATATGAATTTGACTATTGCCATTATGTTATATTATTTCTGTTTGAATCAGAATTATTGCTGCGAGGTATGCTTTGAATCACATAGCTTTACGCAAAACTGTTTTCTTTTTTGTCTGCGTACCGGTATTACATAAATTTTGATAGAATATGAAAAGATGTATTAATGCGTAGAACGGAAATATTATCAAGACATAATGTGATAAAAGTGTGATTATCATAATATGAGGCTTTATTGATTAAAGAATGCATTGGGATGCTCTTAAGAAATTGACTTTTGAACTATCGCTCCAAGTTGCCTAAATCCTGAAATCAACTCCCGCTAGGTCGACAGTATCGGACGAGCGTATGTATAGTATATTCGGGTGGTCCACCTCCCAGTATAATTAATTAATCTGCTGGTAATTATATGTAATCGCCGTTGCGGCTGCGCAGCCGCGCGGATCGCGCGCATAGTAAGTGGAGCTTAGACCGACGGAATCTCGTAACTCGTGATAAATTGCCAGCCGATGACTAACTACCGGATGAAGGCGTCTCTGACGTCTCGTAGAAGGATGCAACACCTCCGATCTATTTCATCCTTTAACGACCCATTCGGAAAAGTGCATAATTGTATCGCATTACACAATTTCGATAAAACGCCGAGTCGATTTTTCGAAGATTTGCCCGTACATACGTATGCGGATGTTATAATTTATAATACTCAATTTAAATCGTATAAAATTACAGTAGAGTTTCCTGGAGCTACATCACACCTTCTAAGGCAAGAATATTACATGTTTTACAATAATTATTATTATTACAGTCCATTATGAGGCATCTCATCATTAACGCACTCATTATTAATAAGATAATAATGATTATAATCGCTGTAACGCATCCGTGAACTCAAAATTCCAGAAGCTTGTAATAGTTGTATGAAAATACTATACTAATTACTTGTGAAATTCGCGTAGCAAAGATTATATACTATATAGTTATGGCGAAAACATTTATAATTAAGTGCACTTACGATTTAGAAAATTATATGCAGGAGACCAATGCATTATTAAAACTGGATTTATTGATATTAGATATAAATATCCGATAAACTTCTTATACTTACGGTGACATTCTCTCTCTCTGTCTCTCCGTGAGACCAAAGTCACGCACGCCGATCGTCATCTGCCATGTCGTTAGCGTGCTGCAATGTGATCGAGCACGCGCTCTACGCGTAATTTATAGTTTCCACTCGGGCAGGAAAATGACTAAATGATCGCGTGTCCGTCGGTTACAGCCCATATAGTGTTCGATCCGGCGCGAATCAACGACGTACAATCGCTGGAAGCTGCTTGATTAAAACGCGGAAGTGTGTTTAGCTACCGGAGAAAACATGCCTTGATAAAAATGTGAAAGAAAATTGAACAGCTTGGATGTGACGATCTGAATTTCTAAATCTTACGATCTCGAATTCGATAGTTGTTTATCTCCTTCAGTTGGTTGTACTTGACCAATCTGCTTCTTATTAAAAAAAAAATTAGAGAAAAATCACGGGATAAATTCAGAATGCAATTATAGAGAATAGTATAACTTTATTTGAATTTCTCAAATTTCACTCAAGACATGGATATAATCTTAGATATCTGATGAAAGAATATTATAAGGATAAGTATGCGTTTATAATATCTTTTTATTTAATACACGATTTTTTATACCTCGATTTTCAAGAAATCACAGATAGGTATAGGTAAATTAATGATTTAAAAAAATTTTCAATTTTAATCGCGCTTTGAAGATTAGATACGAGTATTAATGAAGAGAAATATTAAGTATAATGAGAATTATCAATTTGTAGCAGTCTGAACTCTCGCACAGCTCGCACGGGCGAAATGTAACGCAACGAAAGACGCTTCGTCAGAGGTGTGTAATCTTGACTTTTCGTCAGTAGGTACAGCATAATCGCTCTGCACGCGTGCGATAACGTCGCATGCCGTCTGGGAGGTGTATAAACCTCCGTTGACGCACAGGTGACTAAAAGCGCGGCGCGACCCGCTCTCCCTGACCAGACAAAGCCTCCAGACACATCCCTACCCGGCTTGCCGGCATAGCGTAGACGTCTACAGACTGTAGGAAGGCAGGGAAGGATATTTCGGGCGCGAAAGCCAAGAGCGTGTAAACGAAGCCGCTGCCGCCGTCGCCGTCGCCGTCGCCGGTCGACCGACGTCGACGGTGCGTCGTGCGCCTACTTACTGGCGCATAAATCAGAATTATTACGAAGCTATTAGCGTTCCGGAGTAACACCGGTACGTGTCCTTCGTCGTGCCACGCAGGGGTATGCGGGTATCCCCTCGAACCCATCTCCGTGTGGCACTCCTCACCCACCCTTCGCTCCACGTCTCCTTTCCGGTCCTTCCTAGCGCGGCGCGTTTCACCACTACTTCGGGCTATAGGCAATAATTAATCATTTTGCGGTAGGAGAGCACACACAGAGAAGCAATTTGCGCGCGTATCCACAGCGTGCGCGACGTACGTATTACACGTGTATGCGTATGGGATGTGTGGGATACGGTCTCGCGGTCGCGCGTGCACATGTGCATGCATAGCTACATACATAGATACGCGTAAAGGATTCACGACGCATTATCGCATGTGTGTGTGTGTACAGGAGAGCGTTATGCCAAGTGGGCAAACCTATACTTAAGCGACATAGAATATTCATATCGCGGTGCGCAGAGTCGGTACCGATAAGAGTGTATACCGTGTGCTGCGTACTTATGGCGCCAGTGATTGTGCCATTAGGAATATGGACAACCGGGATCCTCAGTATGTATCTGGGTCGGCCGATCGGGAACCACGTGAATCGTGCGTGAGGGATCGATAAGTGTCGGCGGGGAAATTCTTGGTTTATAGTCAGCGAGAAAAGGAAAGTTCGCACATGTGCATTTTGTAGACTCGTTATAACAAATAATTCAGACACTGTAAATGTAAAATTAATCAAAACTTTATACGCTTTATTTTTTCATTAAATAACAGAGTTTTTAAGTTTTACAACTAGAAGCTATAATCATGTATTTTTCTAAAACTCAAATTTCCCACGAATAAAAAAAAAGAAGACATCGTTCAGTATCTGTTCCGTGTGTAGCGATGATTTTAATTAGCTAAGGATAACAGCGATCGAAGAAGGTGTGACAGATGTCTAGCGTTGCCGCTCGTCTCGGCCTACGAGAATACGAACTTAGGGAAGCATTGCGCAAGTATATGTGTCACATACTGACGGATGAGTTAAGCTCTAGGCTTTAAGTCCTGCGCTTAGCCCGTCAATGTCATCTCCTCGAGCTCAGCCCCTTCAGACTTATCGGACGTTGTGCAACAAACAGACTGAATATATGGTGCCCGCCCTCCACCTATCCCGCATTCGCGGATTTCCACGTCAGATGTCGTGCCGTCTACCGTTAGGAAATCGCGAAAATTCCGGCCATTCGACCCTTTCAAATCTCGCCTGCAGAGGACACGATACTGCGACGGGCACATAGAGCCAGACGCCTTCCGCGATTAATATAATGGGAAAAGTGAAGAGGAAAGATTAGGATAAGATATAAATGTATTTTAAAATCAGGGATTACGCATTATTTCAATGGAATATCAATAATTTAAACACGAATATTTAAGAGGCAATTGTATTTAATAGACATTTTCTTATCTGTATTTAAACTGTTACTAGTACAAGATTTTTAAAACATTTTTAAGTACCTAATGTTCTCTCTCCCTCTCTCTCTCTCTCTCTCTCTCTCTCTCTCTCTCTTTCTCTTTCTCTTCAGAAGATTACACTATTGTATACATATAATTTATACATATAATTGAGAAGTGATTTAATGTTACCCATACAACAGTTGGCATAAATAAACAGACAGTAGATAATTGTAATAACATAATATCAAATGTGCAATAACATAATAGGTCATACCTTGCGGTTAATATATTTCCGTGCGAGGTTTAGTAAACAATGTTAAATGATATATGGCGGTACATCAGGTTCCATAGCCCACGGTCACACGTTCACACATTCGTACACACACACGCATCGCTGCGGAGTGGAGTGTATTCTGTGACACAATGTTGTAGTTGCGCATTTACATTCACCTACACAAAGTAGCCGTATTCAACTTGGCCGAGACTTTGACTCGGGCCAACCCAAGCAGAATCGAGACCGCAGGGCCGTATGCAAAGATCGGCACTAACGAAATTCCAAAGCAACTGTGATATAATTGTGCATTTCCCGAAATATAATTAATTACGTTGCGTTACGCTCTCGGTCTAATAATACACGCATTGAACATAACGTAAAATTGCAAAATCGATTTTTTTAATACGAGATTCGATAGCCGATATGTCATAAAACGACAGCGATATTTGATCAGCGCGCTTCTTTGTTCAAAATTTTCGATAGCGAAGTCTGGGTGGTAACTAATAACAACTTGCACGATCTCCTTGTGCACTCTTCGGTCTCATCGCAATAATTGTCATACATAGACATGTAAATTATACAGACGAATATAAACGTCAATATGACAGGCGGTACCGGTCGGGACTCACTGAGGCCAGGCTTGCGTTTCTGCTGCGTTTCTTCTCCGCCGACTGGTCAAAGTGAAATCATTAGTTTGCTTAAATCAATGCGCACGTAAACGTCCGAGTTATTTATGCCCCGTCATTACGGAGACGTCCTTCGCGTCTCAGACTCTTAAACCCCACCCGCGCCATCCCTCGCCCACCAACCGCCCCCTTCTCATGGTTTTTTCACCCTTTCGCGGCTAGGTACTGGAAGGCTGACCTCGCGATTGTGTGACCTACGGGCGCGATAAAACCTGAATGTAGATATACTTGAATATATACACGAAATGAAAGAAATTGCAAATAATACATTGCAGCGAAATAAAATCTTTATATGTTATATAGATATTGCTTCGTGCACGTCTAAACGTTCCAATTTTCTAAATATTACTGCTCCTTTATTACATACTGCTTTAAATACTAAATACACAGCTTTTAATCATTGTCTGAATATCGTTGACGTATATCGTTGACGTATATATGTGAAAGAGCCATATTTTTCTAAATGTGATTAAAATTGTGGATTTTTGTTAAAGATTATTGTATATTGCATAACGTAAAAAACTTCTGTCGCAATAAATAGCGTTTTATGAGCTAATTCGATCCGGAGAATGACCAAGGAATAGTGAAATGCACGTGGTCCAAATCATTTTCTGCGAAATACTCACATGTTTCCCTGACACGCGCGCCAATAAGAATCCGACTTTACAAATCCGGCGGCGGACGATGAAGCTACGATGTTAAATTTTGCTAAATATTTGTTGCGTTTGTCGCGTAAACAGTAATGAAACATTTCGAGATATATAACGCTATAAAATAGTCTGACGAAAGTGACGAATCATTTCTTGACGGTCGCGATGCGGAGGAGGGCGATCTATTATTGGTATGCTGTTGAATGCTCGCAAATAATTTGGTAACGTGTGAGACACTGGCTCTTATACCTTGATACATGCGTTTCTATATTTCGCATAACAATAAGTGGGACCGTACGAGCAACGGGTCATTTCACCAGCCCGCGGTGATCTCCGCACGCAGTCGGATCGTAAATTAACAAACACCACCTTCAATGACTATTTTAACTTCTTAGTACTTAGAAATCATCTCCAAAGACCCGTTGTATACGGTTCGGTCTCGTGCATATTTTGTAAGCGCGTCGTTATTCGCATCTTTATGCGGCGGGACTTAACGAAATATAAGCGGAATGCTCGAATCTTGTCCTGGACATTTTACGAACTTCCCATTTTATGGTTTACAAGTATGGGGGATAATCTATAATTAACTCACTATCTTGGAATATATCTTTGGACAATATTCTATTCATGTTCCTCTTTTTATTCTTAAATTACAGAAATAACATTAATTAATCTTATTTTTATATATACACATGCTATTTAATTCTGATATAAGAATCTTACGAAACAATTAACAATGGATAAAATGGCAACAAGTGTAAATTCTATTAGTGCTTACGTAAGAGAAATATTAAGGTAAAGAGTTTTGGCAATAAATTATAGTCGACATTTAAGTACGTGATTTTCGAGCCGGTCATTGTATTAATACGTGGTTTGGCTTGGCTCCTCATTTGGTAACGGTAGCTTCACGAGATCGACGTGGACAACTGAACCCGTGTTTTCGGGGTCTGATCACGACGCGAAGTGACTCGAGCTCGACACGCGGACGCGGACCGGAGTCGATCGGCCGATCGAGAAGCCGCGTCGAGATAGACGCGCTTTGTAACAGGATTGATGCGGCCAGCTGGCACAAGCTTGAGAGATTTATACTGAATCCTTTAAATAACGTTGCCTAAACGAATTCCGACAGGCCACGTGACGCCGATCTCGTACGATTAGCTGTCCATTCGAATTTTACGCCAACTTCGCCGTTCGCAGATTAATGTTCCACAGAATAATATTCTTCTGTGTCGAGAAGTACGAAATGCTACTACGCTGCCACGAATAACGTCGATGTCTAATTGTGGCTTTTACATAATCGTGATATCAATACTTTGGAACGAGAAAACGCGATCATACTCTACTTAGAAAGTAGAATATGCTGTGTTGCATGACGTTACCTTCCTTTTACTTCTGTTAAATATACGACATGATTGAAGTATCAATGGAATTCGCAATTCAGATCTCGCGCATTAATTTGACATCAATAATAATTACTTAAACATCAATAATAGTTAATCAAACAATATTAAAGAATTTTTGAGATTTTAAAATATAATTATTTAATTTATCTGTTTTTTGTCTCTCTACAAGTGACTCATTAAAAACAAGATTTAAGAAAAAGACAAAAAACATGATTGCTCGTCATATATCAATCTAGGACAGATCCGGAATATTTAATTTAGTTTATAATTTGAACTATGCTGTATCCCTCGATCGGAAGCAGAATACTCGTACTCAGAGCGACCAGGTGCGACCAGGACTGGGAGGCACTCTGGACCGAGACGGACGATATGAACGGCAGGACGTAGGAATGGCAGGATGCCAGGATAGCAGTCAGCTTCGAGTCACGTACATAACAAATGATTGCGGGCTGACCAAGTGCGAGAGAGGGGAGGGGAGGCCGAGAGAAGCAGAATGAAGAAGAGAGGCGCGCGTGAGCGCGGACGCTCCACGATCTGTTGGTGGTCCGATGCTCCGGGCGTCGCATCGTTTGTCAAGCCGTCGATATGCCGATCCCGTGGCTCGATTACCATATTTTAACGCCAGCGTTATTGGCTCGCCACCGGCTACCGGAATATTAAAAGGCACGGCTGCGCGTGTGCGTGTGTTGCGAGGCGCGATCTGCTCTCCGCTTCTGAATCTCGCTTTGAATAGATAAGCTTCCTGCGTCGCACAGATCGCAGAATCGGTAGCGAGCGTAATGATCCTTGATATCGCGTTGGAATGCTCGACGCGCGATTAGGGTTTAATGATTCGCGTAGCATCAACCAAGTCTCCGCATCTCCGTAGCATAAATTGATAGCACCGTGTAAACTTTCTGTTATCAAATTATTTATTAGGAGCAGGAATTCTATTACACAGTCATTTATCACGTGTGCATTATATGACAATTCGCATCGTAATGAAACTGTAATAAAGTCAAGCTTATACATCAAGCGCGTCCTACGTGACACGCTCCGTAATTTCTACCAGCTTTCGATTAATTCGAGATCAAATCAAGAAATTGACATCGTTTCCTGAAGTCGTGCGGCCAAGTGCCGGACGCACCGCGCCGTTTTTGATTTCCGGCGAAATCCGTGGCTCGAGTAGATGAGGCGAGAGGAGGAACGTGAGAGCGAACGCGTCTCGGGTCGGCACCCGGAGGGGGATGAGTAGTCAATTTCCTTTCAGCGACACCGGTGACATCGGCGAAGGTGACGGGACCATTTATAACGGGCGCTAATAGATCCCCGGTAAGCCGGCGTGAGGCCGTTTTACAGGTTTTCCGTCAACATCGAAATACATCAGACCGGTATAGTCGGCCGCATCGCCCGGCGACTAATGGTCGTCGACGTCTACCCCGACGTTCTTGTCGTCGGGGACGCGCGAGTGACGAAGTCAGACGGCGTCACCGACGACACCCCGATTCAAGAATCGTTTCCGACTTGATAAATCGACGATATCCGAAAAATTTGTCGTGCCCCTCCCGTTTAGCTTTCACGGGCCATTGAAACGTTAAACGCCCCGTGAATCGGGAGAGACTTGTTTTCCCTTCCTCGAGCGCGGAAATTTCGGCAGGAATGAAACGAGAACGCTGATCGTTCGTTAATATATCAACAATGCGAAGAGTTAATCCCTTGTAAATTCTTGCGACTCGAAGAAACACGATTTGCATTTTTAAATTTGATTTATCAACGATGAAATCGGGTAACAATTACAAGAACTTAATTAATCATTGCATCATTGTGAAATATTTTCCGCGTACGAGATTGCTTTATACTATACAAATCGTATTGAATTAAAAAAGTATTTGAGGAAACCCGAGATCCAGCATGCTGCAGTTTTTTTATTCATATCCACATCCAGCAGATATACACGATTAATCTAAGCGAATCGAAGTCTTTTTCTCGCATGGAGGCAGACTCGCATGCGTTCGTACACGATCGGAAATCATTCACGTCCTGCTGGCTAGTAAATGGCCCGGTCCGCCAAAGTTGAGCGGCATTGACAGGAGATTGGAATCATCGACTCGGCATTCGTTGCGCCGGTCGACGATCAGATATGTCGAACTCACACACGACACAACAGCAGTCGTGACGTATGTACGTGCAACCCGTCGCGAGAAGGTGCTGGTATGAAATTTAAGACACTCGCTCGGTCGGATCTTCGTTATTCTTCGCGGTAAACGCTGGCAGGATGATTCATGGCGTACCGGCCGTAATAATTCGTCATGACTTCTGCTCATTCGTCATTTGACGGGGAAATGCTCAACGTCGATGCGCCAGCATCCGATACGTTCACGAAATAACGTGACTTTCTATCAGTCACTGCTATTACAATGCCAAATAAAACACGTGATACAAACTCGCACACAACTTAGTTACGAAAACTTAAAAGCTCTGATATTTGTTTATTAAATACATAAAAATATACTCAGATGCAAGTATGTAAAAATATTTCAACTAAACATTCCGATCAAGTTTTGCTATCATAATCTATGCGAATATAAAATGAAAAGCAAGTACGAAATGGCAAATACGAAACAAGAGATACAGTTTTAATCTTTGAGATTCGAAGTGGGCCCGAGCTGGCGGTTTTAGCTTGCACAGAAATAATTATGGGTGCAATAAAATCTAATGGGTCGAGAATGGGGAAGGGGAAAGGGTTCGATGAATCTTTCAACTGCGCTTCATCAGCATCGAGCGCGCACGAGGAGCAGAGAGGGACTGGTCCCTGATTGCCCGCAAACGAAGTAGACGGCCGATTTCCGCTTACGAGTGGAAGTAATTTGGAGTGTAAGGAATTTCGGACCACCAAAGGTGACCACCGTCGATCGGCTGAATGGAATCCGTTGTGGCCACTTCGCTCGTCGATCGAGGAGCGTCAGCGTCAGGAGGATCGGAGACTCATCTCCGTGCACTCGACTCAAGTATCGACGACTCACTATAATAATCTGACAGGCCTCGATCTCGTGCCCCAAGATTCCTTGGATCCTCGCACAGAGGCGTCTCTCCTCTTCTCCTCGGCTCTTGTATAAACAGCGATATTTTGATTTGAAGAAAAATAATGGCCGTTGTATAGATGCATGCAAATATATCGTTAAACAAGGAAACACGTAAAGGATTTATCCATTGGAAATCAACAAGAAGAAAACCGTTGTAAATTGACATAAAAAGAGGTTGCAAAAGTGTATAGAGATAAAAATAGCATCGACTTATATTTATTTATTTTTTATCTTCGGTATACTACGCGGTTGATTTCTCGGATGCTTCTATAGCCGAGAATAATATTGCTTAATCATCGCCCCGTAGAACCTGTTCGAATAGCACATCTCATGCACCAATACGCTTAAGAAAAAAGTAACTAGGATTTTCTCCGTTTAATAGGCGATTATACGCTCGACCGTTTGCCTAAATTGAAAATTTTCTACTTAATTTTATTGTTTACTTAGACCGTTTTTTGTTCCAATTAGCTCATTAATCCCTCGTTACGTCAAATTATAGAAGGTTATTTATGATTATAGAACAGCGGATATCTCAAAATTCGACGAGTATTTAGTATAACATATTCTGCGCATTTATTGCATGTACTTACACAAAATAAAATTTATTATAAACTTTAAATTATAGATGTCCATTAGGACTTATCTTTAAGTACTTTAGCACCACATTAAAAAGGATAAATGACAGTCTATATCGTGCGCAAATATCCGTTACATGTTTCACATCCATTATTTTCTGCCCGCGAATGTCCTGCTACGTAGCTTCGATACGATCTGGCGCGAGTAAATGGAGAGCCGAGTTACTCTTCTTCTGGCAACAACGACGTCTTAAGCTGCTTGGGCGCATTGTTGCTGCTAATGGGCCTGCAGCCACTTCGCAGCTACCGCTTGCAGCCTAATTATGATTTATAGTCCTCGTACCTACAGCATCGGGCATCGAACACCCTCTGACCAAGGTAACCTCGTAATCGTTGTCCTCCCACCAGTGTCCATGGGCTATTTGCAGGTATGGCCAAGATCATTCCGCGTCTTCAAAGGCGTGGATCTCAATAACATCGAGTCGAAATGCATATTTATTCGTTTATTTACATCATTATCAGTACATTATTACGCGGTAATAAATTATTTCATTTTAATCACGAACAAGTAACGCAAAAGCATAGTACGTCGTAATAATTAGAAATATTAACCGTAACTTTTTAAGTGCATGATTTTGCAGGGATGATTCATACAATCATTTGGCCTTAGCAAATCTACGAATCCATTCTCATCGCACACAGATGCTTACATACATTTACACAAACACACGCGCGCGCATGCATTTTTACGAACAATAATGTAATGGATAATTGAAGAAAAATACAAATGAAAGATAACAAACTAAAAAGAAAAGACGTACAAGATCGTAGTTTAAATGTATTAAGAAACTTTATTGAACTAGATGCACTACAAAAATTTAAAAAAATTGCATGATAGATTTGATTTGCTTTCTATTTGATGTATTTCAACCAGACCCCGCATCTCGCAAGACGGACCGGAAATCCTTTCATCTTACTAGCACCGACAACACGAAGAGTCGGCAGTGTCGATGCATTACAATGCGTCCCCGCACTCACACTAGCGTCTTCCACGTTCGATTTAATACTGCTAACGATGCCTACATTATAGAAACACGAGCCATCGTGGGCGACACAGCTCTCTAATGCTCCGATCGGTCGTGACCCGGACGAAAGGTTTTTGTTAGGACAGGGCGGGCGAGGATAGAAGGAAAGGGCGGGTGAACTGTAGGCAGATTTCAATATTTATAACTTATTGTCTCAAACTTACTGACACGGCCAAAAAAGATCTTCTAGAAATCCCAGACGAATTTTATATTTGTATCTTTGTGAGGACTCGTTCTCTCTCTCTCTTCTTGTTAG
This sequence comes from Temnothorax nylanderi, assembly GCF_030848795.1. Taxonomy (NCBI): domain Eukaryota; kingdom Metazoa; phylum Arthropoda; class Insecta; order Hymenoptera; family Formicidae; genus Temnothorax; species Temnothorax nylanderi. Next base: position 839,367 of record NW_027249069.1, on the reverse strand, counting down.
ATTCTCACTTTCGCTCGACAAGATTAGTTCTACCTTGACATCGAATACATGTATTTCTTACTAGATACTAGCAAGAAAGTTTTTTTATTTTATCGACCATAATTAGGAGTACTTCTTACTTCGCTCCGATATAAAGTAAGATAATATAGATACTGCACAATGTTATGAATAAGGATTTTATTAAGACTTATTGATATAATGTTTCGTAAATATATTTTTCGCGATTATTGTGAGGAATAAGTCAAACGATATATATAATTTCTTTTACAAAAATGTTTATATCGTATACGTTAGTTTCCTTCTCTTTAAAATTGTTAGAATTTACATTTTCAATTTACATTTTCAATTCTTTGCACGTTTTTCCACTATAAGTAGCTTAGCATGAATTACACAAAGATACATATACATGCAACAATCGATATAATTAATCAACTATAAATTTTGAGATGGAAAGTCGAAGGAAGTGGAAAAGGAAACAGAAAACGGTGGACCGAGAGAATCGGTGAGTGCCAAGAACGGTACCAAGAAGCCGGAGCCAGCCGTGATATCACCGAACCAAGCATGTGATGTATGTCCCCGTCTTGTCGTCCAAGTCCGTGTGTCCACATCAAGTTTATATCGCGGTAATCAAATCGCCCGGCATAAATTTCGCTTATGCACAGTTGTGCGCGTGAAAGTGACCACGGCGAAATTAGCCGAATCGAAAAAGAGGCGCAGCAGCCCGCACATTTATTCACGTGTATGCACTATGAGTGTATGCGTATGCGTGTATGTGTATGTGTATGTGTATGTGAATATATTTATTGTTTTATCTGCACATTGGGTTTATCCATGAAAGAAACACGGTAGCTTTATCGATAATCAACTGTCCGATAAAAATTGGACTGTATTGCGTAGCTTTACAGATAGTATCAAGATCTATATCAGCAGTTTTACACATACACATATCCATAAAGTATTCACTTTATTTATATCAAAAGCGTTTATATTAAAAATGTGGGAAACTATAATAATCCGAAGATATTGTTAAAATGTTTTTGATTTACACTATGGGATTGTTTAAGATAATATTCTATTATATATATTTGAGCTTATAAGATAACATATTTTGGCAACAGCGGGGTACCGGTCGCTCTTAGAACGTTCCTGATCTTTGTGCTCACTTTCCTACGTTGTCTCCTCTTTCCTCTTTCTTCTCTACCGAGCCCGCGTCTTCGCCGTCGTTTCCCTCTCGCTTTGTTGCACGAGCGCGGCCCGTAAACGAGATAACGAGATCAAATTTATGGCACCAGATCCCCAACGAAAATATGATAATCGCAGCTAATGCCGAATACTGGGCAAGAAGAACCGGAGTTCCGCGAGACAGGCGACGCGGACAAGTGGGGACAATGATTTTGTCCTTTGCGCCCAATCGCTCTTTTCGAACCACTCAGAATCGTCCTTATTACCGAACAAAGAACTCAGCCACGCAAACACGATCGTATGTTCTCCAAACCTTCGTCTTCCTTAAAGGCCGTTCCGTAGCGTGTTGCCAAAAATATTTTTCTGCCGTATCATTGATTTAAACTAGAGCTTCAGATATTTCATTTTACAGCAGTATCAGCAGAATAAAAAAAAAGATTTATTAACGACGAAGATGTGTAATATACGATATCTCGCGATAGCGCATTATAATTATCTATATGTGTAGGTAGATTGCTATCGCTTTTTATCTAAAATTTTGACATTACTTTGCGCTCCAAAAAAACAAATCCACTCTGATCTCTACAAATTTTAAAAGCACGACGATTATAAATTAGCCCGAAATTCGTGTAAACAGGCTTTGCGTTGCATCGCGCCTACCAATCAGGGTTCGTTTCTCGTTCGTCGACAGTCTCTTTTTCTCTCTGTCTCTCTCTCGCGTTTCTCTTTATTTTTTCCTCTTTCTCCTTCTTTATCTTTCTCTCTTTTCTCTCGCTTTTCTCTTTGCCCGGCCCCGCGTCTCTTTTCTTTTTTTAATATCGCCGTGTATTTTATATTTCTGAAATCCTATCTGATTCTCGTGGACTGATTTATATGCACGATGATACACGCGTGCCGCCACTGCCAACGAGCGGAGAAGCACCGAGAGAGGAGTCATCATATCTGAGGGAATCATCGGGCGGCGCAAACAGAAAATAACTGGGTTACGTTTAGTTTTATTTGGCATTGCTCGTGGGAGGGAAGAGGAGAAGATGCAAAGGGCGGCGAGACCGGGGAGACGGAGAGAAAGAGAGGAGAGAACGGTCGGTATGAGATGGGGACACGTTATTGTTCTTGGAATGATTCCAAATAAAGATTTCACCGCGGTTCACGATGTGTAGGAACCTGAATAATAAAATCCCGACGATGGCACCAGTCTAACCCTAAGTTCAGTTCTGCTGCCGGTTAGTCGGCGGCTGCGTGCACGGCGGCGAGGAAAGTGTAAAGGTCGCGTCGTTGTAACAAATCGTCCCGCCTGGATTTACCTCAGTCGGCTGCTTTCGAGATATCAAAATGAAACGATTATCCGCGGTAGACGTTCTACTTGGAATCAGCTTCCTTTGTAGGCGCTCCTCCGCGACGCGCCCTTACACGAGCCGCCATACTGGCGTGTCACGAGATTCGGAGTTCCCCCTTTCAAACATGGTCTTCAAATTGCCTTCAGACTTGAGATCCGCGAATGATAACACGTTGAAGCATCTACAATCGTCATGACTGCCCGCTCTTTTTCTTACGAATCAAAGCTTAAGAAAACAAAAGTACTCGACAGAATGTCTGGATTTTTCTGTTTCGAGTGCTTCTACCATTTTTCTTGTTACTTCATTAGAGAAAGAATAATTTCAAAAGTGATTCGAGGAACAGTTTTCTAAGTAAGTAAGCTAAGTAAGACGATTCAGGAGCGTAGAACACCTTTCGCAGATAGCCCCATCAGGTATAAAAGAGTCGTTCGTTATACTCAGTTGCTCTAGTTACTAGGTAGGGTAGGATAGGGGTCGTGGATGCCTGACCGTAAGAGGAACGTAAAAACAATGTATAATATCACCCGACCAAGTAGCCGAGGGTACCGAGCCAGCGGTGGCGGCAACGACGAGAAAGCCGAGGGGGGAGGTGGAACGACAGAGGGCGAGGTGGGAGCACTCAATTCATCAAGGAGTCGACGGCACGTAATTTAAGACTGCTTTTAACTCTTGGGTGTCGCAATTTATGTGAGCTTCTTACAAAAGAATGGCGCTCTTTTCGCTCCCGTACACACCACCACGAGCCAACGAGCGGGCCATCGCCATCCGGAGCCCCATCTACCTCTCGGTTACGGTGGCTTGTACCACCCCCTGAAAACCAACCCTCCCTACGCCTGCCGGGTTCCGACATCCTGAGATCCGCCGGCGCGCAACGGCGATGCCGCTCGGCTCCCCGCGTTGGTAGTGGTTTTCTGTTCGCGAGTGTGAGCGATCCCGCGTGTGTTGATATAGACGGGTTTTACTTTTTTTTCCCCCGACCAATTTGTCACAGATTAGGCGGGTTATAAATTCGCGCCGCGTTACCGCGTCCGGCCCACCTCGCAATTAATGTTCATTGGATGGAACGCCGATGAAACCGCGGTACATATTCGATCTTGGTATTCAAACAGGCCATCGTACAGTCGAAAGAATCAACCGTTCAATATTTATTATTTTAATTCACATATTACAGTAGTGATTAATAAGAATTACATGACCAAATAAATAAATGTTCGATAGTTTAAAAGTGGAATGCGAACGATCTTTCGATATGAAAATAGAAGATGTAATTTGTACGAAATCTGTGCAATTTTTTAAACAGTTATTATAACTTAACGATGATCGAAGGTATCATATGCAAATTAACTTCATACAACTTTCATAGGCAGGCTCGCTTTTGCGACAATTTTTTATCGAGCTACGCGAAATGACGGGCTCAATTTACATCCGCGCGTTAAAGCGCACTGAAACGTACCGCGAAGAAAAGTGCGCAGCGACCCGTTCGTTTCTCGCGAGCGGATGGACATCGGCGAGAATTAATTGATCGTAATTCTCGCGAGGTCGTATACATAATTAACGAGCGGATATACCACCTGTACCTACACGAGCTCGCTCTCCTCCTTCAGCACACGTACTGCATGAACGGATCAAGTGGAGATTCTCCGTTGGACCCCGCCGAGCCGCGCCCGGTAGCCGTAAGAGGCGGCTCCGCTTCTCTGGACGTTATCAAATCATCGTTTGTTTACGCCTAATCCTTGAATTAATGATTAGGACACCCTTTCCACGTAGCATGATGCGACGGATCTTAAAGCTTGCCGCGCAGATGCCCTGTACCGGGTGTCCTTCTTCGAGTTGAACAGGTTTCTCACAGATTTCTCGTCCGATAGAGCTGAAGCAGCGAAATAAATGTTACGTAGAATCTAACGGAGTTTGAAGCGACAAATTCGTGAATAATGTTTTTTAATTGTGATAACGACGTAGATTTATAACAACGTTTTCGTGAAAAGCATTTCTCACAGTGTTCCTCTCTCTGCTTAACAACTATATTTATTAAAGTTATCGGAAATTTGGGCTGCACATAAATCTCTTTTATCTGAACATTTCTATCCGCAAGAAATCTTATTTTGCATACGTGCGGGATATTTTTATATTTAACGTTATTTCAAGTTACGGGCAATCAGTTCGACTTCAAATAGTCTCGCGTATCATCGATCTCGTACACGCAAAGATTCGTTTATGAATCACCGGAGCTTCCGTTTCCTCCAGAACGTGTATAAATAGATTTAAACACGCTGCGAAATCAATGAGTGCGCCGCGCTGACGAACTCTCCACCCGTTACATCCTTCAAACTATACGTAGACTCGGTGGCCGGAATATATCCCCTTAATTATCCTATGTGTGCATTCTGAGTGTGAACTCTCCATTAATCATAGGAGAAGAGAAGGGTAGCCGTTGCTATAGCCCGAGCGATTTTAATTCAGACTGGCCGCTCCATATGTATTCTACGGTGCCCACGGGATCATTAGTAACCTTAGGTGGACACCTCCGAGTCGTTCTTCATTCTGATGATGCTACTGCCTCGGTATCCGCCGATCCACGCCGTCATTGGCGAACCGAGCCATCCTCGCGTCGCGTCGATTCCATCGCAAACGTACGCCCGCGATTGACCAACTCTCAGAGATTCTGCGAAAGCTTCAATATTGCAGACTGAGTGAAGTCGTAGTTGCCGTCTACTAAATCATGTCCTTTAAGATCCATACTCGCGAATGAATTTTATAGATTTTATATACTATAATCGTTAAGTTAATTTGAAAATACCGGTGAATATTAGAGCAATATTTTGCAACGTTACGTATTACATGCGACAGTTTTGAAGATCGATACCTAGCCGGAACGAAGGAATGAAGGAAATATAATAAGTGAGTATCATGAATTTTTTAGATGACTTTATTCGTCTAGAATAATCCTGCATGCAGCGAAATGCGTTTACCTCGCATTTATCGTTCGGCAGATAGGATACACTCATGTGCCATGGCATAACGACCATTTCATGGTGAAATAACGTATAAAATGAACTGACTATAAAGTCCGTAGCTAACCGAGCAACGCGGCCAAGTTATTCGTACTTCGACTCTCGACTATGTTTGTAACGTGTATATCCCATAATTTGACACCCTCTACCTTCACTGGACATTGTAATGTAACCGCCCGTATATTAAACGTATATAAGTATATATCAGTATAATCCGTCTTATAAAACTAAATCTTGTATATTCTCTGCAACACGCCGAGCGAATATCACCGTGAGAATTCTCGATACATTGCTCAATATCAGATTGTATTTCTGCAATATTGATGAAATCTTATCTGCTTATATGTGACATAATTGTGGATAAAAAAAATATTGCAATGATGCTCATTTACATTGTTTAATCGTGTCTTAGAAAAGTTCTAAAATGTGTATACTTTTAAACAATTGCGTTCGTGAAAAGTGACTTCTGCGTATTTTTTAAATCGTTTTTCTCTTTCGCGACCATAAATATTTTATTTAGTGGACATAAAATACATTATTAATTATACTAGACTGTGAAGAAGTTAAACTTCCAAATTTATTTATATCTATAAGAGAACCGATATACGTCATATTTTATCCATATTCAATAATACAAGGATTTTATCGCCGCACCGATCTTCTACAATCTATATATCGCGCACAGCCTCCAGCGATAACGTCATCGCGGCTCGATCGTCGCGGGATGGAAATGCGTAAAGTCCCAATATCCTCGCAAGATCTCCCGAAGGCAGAGTTTGCCGTACCGAGAGAAGGGATACGGTTAATTCGCCGCACGGTCCTCTCTTCAAGTCCATGTCGGCGACCACACGCGGATATAGCCGAAGGCGGTGAGCTGCCGTCGATACATCCTCGTCGATACGGACACGTGTTGGCCGACACCCCGCAACACACGGCCCCGCGGTCTCCTCCGGGGCCCCTCCGGCCGACTCGTAAACATACAATGCACGCGGCCTTATGCGATATTATACGCGGCGCGGCCACGGCGCGTTATGCTCCGTAACAGCATTCAGAGACGCAGGCTAAACGCATTCGTGACTTTTTAAAAATGTTGCGATTACGTCACGACACGCACGGTGCCCCGGGCTAGCCGGGCCTCATTAGTCCGGCCGATCGGTCTTTGTTTCTCCGAGTCGCGGAAGAGGGTGGAAACAAAAGCGATCCGCGGGCGGTGAGATCAAAAGGTGCTCTCGGAAGTGTCCTCGACAACACGAGGCTTGTGGAGGGTATACGAGGTGTTTGATTTTGACGAACAAAGTAGTATTTCTTGCATTGATGTCGGAAATAATTTTTCTCTAACACCAATGTCGAAACAACAGTAGTTCTTGGCTCTCGGAAACAGAGGCTATAACTCATACTTTTATACGTCACGCGATCATCTCAAAGAACGCGTAACTAGCTACGCAATATATTTGAGATACGTCGAAACGCATAACGAAACACATCCCGAAGATCGCCAATGGAGGTGCGTGGATCTGCAGCGCGAGATAGTCTATATTCTCAGGACAGAGCGTTCAAGAGTCTACCGATACGAAAGATCATCATCAGGTGCAATGGCTCATTGACGCGTTGCGTCAGGAGTTTTGCAAGGACGACCGAAGGTTGCGACCGCGGGCGAAATCTATATAATCGATTCTGATTGCATTGAAGCCCGGTAGTAGTGGCGTTGATTGGTGCATTCATAAATATCCATTAGTGGACAATGTCGGTAATGATCGAGCGTGCGGGCTACGCCCTGCCGGGCTGAAGGGCTCCTGGTAGCTCTCGCTTCTGGTAGCTTTCGTAGCTGAGAAACAAGACTCGATCGTAGCACGCCATCCGTCTGTATCTCGACGTTTCGTCCTCTTTTTTTACCCTTCCATAGGCGCACCTTTTTTTCCCTTGTCCCCCGTCCCCCCGCCCCTCCCGCCCCCAGCATCTTTCAGCCTTTCTCTCTTTCGACTTGGTCGTCTCGTTGGAATGCCTGCCGGATGAACGCATTCGATTTCGGGCCATAATATATCGGGTGACCTTCGATCGACGATGGGCGTAGAAAATGAGCAACGGTCGGGGCTTGGGCCCAAGGCCAGCTTCGATGGATGCATTGGTCGTCGATGTCCGAATTTAACCTAACGAATGTGGGATTACTGTTTCATTAATCCTTTTAGCATATCTTATAAGATATATTAGAGATTGTGCCGAGAGAGATCGAACGATAATACCTTTGGAATTCCAGTACGATTTCACAGTTATCATTGTCAAGTTACCCTGAATTCATTAGTGCTCTACAAAAAGTGTCTTTATTTCAAAGATATAGCTAATGATTGCCCTGTCGCGTAATCTCGACGGAAATAAATTTCCGGGAATTCTCAAATAAAGATGTCGATAAGTGATATACTATTTTTAAAGGTACCTCGCGATGTAACATTAACGCGTGATATCGAGGGGAAGCATCGATTTTGCGATGTGAGATCAGATTTACGATCGCGATCCAATCAGATTCTCCACGTAAAACAGGTTATATCGTTCGTACCAATTAGAAAACTCGTTTCCGCACCGGCGGAGATAGCGGCCGCGATCGTTTCTGATTTTGATCCGCAATTAGTTCCGCCGTTGCCTCGCTAATGCTTTGGCTCGTTAAAATTTATCCCATTTTTATGCAATAAGCAGTTTACTGTACCTTACCGTAGCCACTGGCTGATCCTTCGGATAAACCCGACAGTTTATATTCTCTCAAAGAAGCAGACGTATTTTTCGGCGATCTTTTTAGCACGTTATCTCATCTCGCTCTTTTGTGGAAAGAGGCAAAAGCCAGTTTTACGGCCACTTACGCCTAGCCACGGAAGATCGTCACGCTCCAGCTTTTATGCGTGACATAATTCGCGATAAAGGCGAAAAAATCGTGCAGGTAGATCGATTTGCATTTGAGAGAATAGATGTGCTCATTAATCTAAATGTATGCACGCCATCCCTCGAACGATACAAGCAATAATTATAAAATTTATGCGCATAATTAATAATTTATACATTTTTTCAGTAACCAATTATTAAATAATTTAGTACGTCTTTTAAATGCGGCAAAAGCAGAACATTTTAAAAAAGAATTGCAACGATTAGCGAATGGATACGTTGGAATTATTCAGCGTCTCGTTTGCTCGACGGATATAAAAAGTACTAGAAACATTCGGCGCGCTTCCAATGTTTTCACACGCGTTCTTCTCTACGAGAGAGGTTTTAATCTCGCAACCGATTGATATGATGCTGCGAGATCGGGCATTGGCGCGAAACGCGTGAATCGGTCGGACGAGCGCCGCGAGGGAGATTTTCAGGTCCGCTAGATGAGAAAACCAGTCCTTCGATAGGCTCTGACCCCTTCGCATCTCCTTCGATCCCCTCTAATCTGCCGAGGCACACAAATCCATACACCCACACGCGCGCGATACACGCGTAGACGCCGTAGACCCGCGACTACGACGGATACACACACGGTGGGGCCCAGCCTCCGACAATGGGGGAGTTACCTGTTGAGCATACAGACAGGTGACACCCCGCGTCCTTTATTCCGTATATCCGTTGCGTCGTATTTTATCGGTCGGAAAGTTTGATTTCTCGTAACGGCGGCGGGGGTCACAATAAAAATCCGTCGCCGGCTCCCACGCCGATCAGCAGTCAAGAGTGGGGCCGGATTACTTTCATAAATTTTCCCCCACTGACTGCGGCCGCATTCGTCGATCGCGCATCGCCGAGGATGAGTAATCCGGAGGTGGCATTGTGCGCGATGCCCATGTGTACATCGCTCCGCATTGAGCGATCTGAAGAAGAGCTTCAGAAAATTGGTAGAGAGCACAAAAAAAAACTGACGCCCTTGGTGGACTATGCGCTTCGAATTAGTTGGGGTGTGATTTTTGGAATAATCGTTAAATTCTCGCGTAGATATTCTTATTTGTACACGACTCAAACATACTCGTATAGCTTGTAATATCTATCAATTTTCAGGATCATTTCAGGAGCTATTTATTATATTTATCGTGAATAACTTTCCAATGTGAATCAGCGTGAAATTTAAAATTGAGCATTATACGTCAAAGGGGTGGGCTATATCGGACGTGTGTCTGTGGGCGGGCTGTTTTCGATTCCAGAGATTTCCGAAGACTTAGCATATTTGTTCGGAGCATCATCGCGGCGAGTATAAATTAGAATCGATCAACCTCGCTTTTCCAAACTTTCTCTAGATTAGCATCACGTCTGGCAGTTATAATTTGTGAGTGACCCCCGCTGAGGCTCGAACTGAGTCAGGGGTATTCCGGGCCCTTCTGAACGAAACGTCACGTGGACAGTACCCTCGTCAATATCGATACACTCACCCAGATCCTACATATTGGAGTACCCTACGAAATTGGAGTCGAACTTCTCACGGACGCCAGTCGTGAACCAAATTAAAATTCTGTCAGAATAATAATACCATGCTAACATCCCTTTGGAATTCCAGATCTTTACTCATGCGCCTTTAGACAAATTCTTATGATAATTTGCTACGTTAAAAAAATTGTGACTACTGACCTCGAGTAACTATAGCTGCATTGTTGAGTAGTACTGAGACTTTATATTAAGATTTACGTAACGATTGTTTCACTTAATACTAAAAAAAATAACACGATGACTGTTATCGGTAAACAATTATTAAATCTGTCACGTACATTATTTACAACTTTTATTATATTAACAGAGATACAAATTAGTATCGAATAAAAATAAAATTATTATTTTATGTAATGTTTGATTTTGCATTATATTACATATATGCATATTGTATAGTATATATATATTTTTATCAGTCAATAGAGAATCGTCCTTACTTGAGAACGTAAAAGTTACGCAGGTGCTCCGGATAATCCGCTTCGCTGTTGCACTTCCGGGAGAAACTGCATGCAGCAATCTTCCCCGAAGCAGCCCCGAGATTCTTCCCTGAAACGATCGGTGCGTACGGTTGGCGATAAAGCCGTATGTACAGCGGTGCTCCATATATTACGCGGGTCGTAATCGGTCGTACGGAGATTACGGATGAAACCGCACAATCCGTGTACGGCTCCTTTCCAAGGTTATACCGGGTGTACCGATCTTATTTAACGATTCGATGGAGAGAAAAAGAATGCAGTTCTTTCGCGTTTACCTCCTCCCACACCAATGCTCGGACATGATATTCACGTGAACGGCTCCTTCTCAGGATTTATATATCCTAAATCGATTGCCGGTAAACTTGACAATTCAGCAGCAACGTTTGTCTTTGTCCCTTCCGCCTCTTACATGTTCACATATTTTGCATGTCACAACAGCCGTTCCAAAGACACGTCGGCGCAGTATAATCGTTAATCTTTCGTCGATGGTTGCGTTCCCGAGTAGGAGAGCAAAATCAGACCAAAAAATTTATTGTAACAAGTACTTGTATAATAATAACGTCGTCAATAATTTCCGCTCGTGTCACGGTGATGTTAGAGTCTGTGCAATAGTGATATTTATATTTTGTTCTCTACATGAGAAACCTGAAGATATGATCATTCTTATCCTACGTTAAGAGATATCGATTGTGCATCTATTTATAAATTTTAACCGATTGATTGCTTAGGAACTAGGTGAATCAGTATTTTAACACTGCACAAGTTTAGACCGATTAAATAAATTATTTCAATAGTGAAAGTCATAATGCTCATGTATTGGGTCATTCCAGGGATAAATAATTTTTTAGAGATATTTTTTAAATAAAACAAAAAATTCAACATTTTAATTTTAATCCATAATATATTTTCCATTATTGTTTACAACTTCTTCCCATCTCAATCTTAAATTTTCAATTCCCTGGTGACAAAAGTTTTTCAGTTTGGTGAGCTAAAGAATAAATCAAGCTCTCCCTTTCATACCACATTATTTATGAGATGACTCAGTAGTGGCAAAGAATGTTGCAAACGTAAGCGAATGTAGGGACAGAGAAAATGTTTAAAATTTGATCAAGTGATCGAACAGGAAAATTGAAGGTGTAAATTCTGCGGCAGCCGCATTCAAGAAGGGCGCGCAGCGTCGAACAGCGGAAATCCGCGCTTCCTCCCGCGTCATCCACGAGACGATCAAAGTTCAACCTCCATAATCTGGCCTAATCATGGCCCGGTGCCCCCGCGTCTCGACTCGCTAACTTCTGTGACGTGTGCCAAGTCGCGGCGGGTTGCGCGGATCCGAGAGAGGGGCGGGATGGGTAGAACGTAGGATGAAGGGGAGAGCGAGAGGTGGTATCAGTATCGCTCCGAGTAGGTTGCCAGGCGGGAATAAACCGTTTATCCCATATTATAATTAGTTAAATTCTTCGGGACGTGGAGGTGTCTTTACACGTCACTCAGCCCACTTCGCTTCCAGGCTCATCCACCCTCTCGCTCCACCTCTTTCACCCCCCTTTGCCCACCCTAGCCTCCTTCTTCCATCGCTCTCCTTCCCCGCCACGACAGAGACGAGCCAGCCGTCCCGACTTAAGTCGTTCACCCGCCTCAGTCACGCGTGCGAGAGCTACGTAAGATATTAAACTATCTGAAAATTAGTTAAGTCTTGTTTAAAAGTTAGTCCCGACCAACCGGGCAAGTATTGGCCGCAGGCTAACGACGACAGAGAGAAAATCGACAGCGTGTACCGTCGCGAAAGAGTTTATTCGTATGCAAGAGTGTACGATGAGATTCAATCTCGTTTCCATAACAGTCATCGAAATTTATTATTTGATCTGATATTGTAGTAGATGTCCATTTTTCTGTTGCTTCCTGAGAAAAAATAATATAAAATAGTTAAATTTATGTATCATCATATTATATCTCATAAACATTTCCATATAATCTTACATATTTTTTCCTACTAGGGTTTTGGAAAATAATCGACGAAGACGGACAAATAATGATTACTTGTCGCGCTGATCAGTGAATTAAGAAAAGTTTCTTAATCGGCGACTAAATATTCGCGTTAACAAGTGAATCTCGCGAAGAAGCTAAATGTGTTTGACACGTTAACGTCTGTTTTCTCGTCTTACACTCTTGCGGGAATCTGAAGGTGTACGCACGTCCCTTAAGGGCATGTTATACAGTACTCTTCGAGCCACTTCAGATCCTCTCGCTCCGATACCTTCGCCCGTATCATTACGTACCTACCCTCGAACGAACTGATGCGTACCTTGTGCCTGCGCGGCACAAACGTTTCTCTGCCAACCGCGGCGCGTCGATGCGCGAGTCGAATAAAACGTATATTTAAAATTTTCACTGAATGTATTTCAGTTTCTGCCTCAGGTGCGCGATATGGGCAGACAATGTTCCTGTTAACATAAACGTTGTAATTTGTCTAATGGAAGCGCATGATAAGAATATTATTATTTGCCTCTACACAGCGTCATAAATTATGTATGCATTGCACTGGCATTTGTGCAGGTTGCAGTAGTTAGAACTATAGATACAGGAGTCACCGGCGTGTATTTAACATGAAACTTTGAATTGGGTTTAAGACCGAGTACACGGAAGAAAACCCAAGGATTTACGTAACTCTTTAAGTAACTGATTTCCCAGCAGCAGTTTGTCGATGATCTTTTTGGATAATTTCCGGAGAACTTTACATCAAACCTGCTTGATTCTTGCTATATCTTCTGAATTTCTTTTTAATAACGAAAGTATATATATTTTGCGCGTCGTTGAGTGTGCAAATGCGTGGCAAAGGCTTTTTCGCACGTTCCTCGCACTACTGGCGGGCAGTGATCGTTGCTGATCCGAATGATTCGGCGAAAGGCAGTGTCTCAGTCCCACCATCTTCCTGCCCTCCCATCCACGCCCTATTCCATCGACGTCAGGCCCGCCATAACTCGACCAAGCGAAACAGAACGGGGCATACGAGCGACTCGCCGTGGCGGAATCTGTGTGTGGCCACGAAGGCATGTATAAATACGCGAGGAGAGCCGCGTATAACAAGTTATGGCAGATAAATTTATAGCATCTCCAGTGAAACGCCATTACTTTAAATGCACCCCTCTACTCGGGCGAAAGAGCCATCCTCTTCGACCGCACGATTCTACCTTCTCTTTCCCTCGGCCGCCCCTTCCGCGAGGGCAAAACGGTCTCTATCGGCTTTTACGATTTTTAAATAGCCCGCGTGAACACTTCTGACGTCGCGGTGGTACGACAGCGCGTGGCCGTACGCCTTTTGTCTCGTGCCCGACCGTTTCAATTCCTCAGCGGTTGGATGAAACGAATTAATAGCATGCGGCGATTCTTTATGCACAGATAATTAGGCAATTAATCTTCCAGCCAGTAAAGTCATATGCCACTTGGTGCTTTATGATGTTTTCCTCCCGATAACTTCAGCAAAACTTTTAAAGTTTCACGTTAGCGTCCACACACATACACAAATTTGCTTGGATTTAGTTTGCCTGGCATTCAATATCACAACATTGAGTACTATATTTATTGCTGTATTTAATAGACTCCAATAATTCTTATAAAAATTCACTAGATATTATTAAAGACAAATTATCGAAGTGACAACGTCTACAATGCGCGCGTGCATCGTGTCACGAAACACATTTGGCAATCAACGATCCACGATCCTTGATCAATTAATCAAGAGACGGCTCTTGCGTCTTTTTGTGCACCATGATAATTGCACATAAATTTTTTGCCACATCCCGAGACGCTAATAGCGAACGTCGTCCGCTGATCACGGCGAGTAGCCTTATTAATTCTTTATCGTTATCGCATAGCTCAGTGCTTAATCATTTCTTATTTCCATTTAATAACGATGATATGTCACGGGCAATGAAAATAGAGGGGGGAGGGGAGAGCGGTAAAAGATCCAAAATGCGAGAGCGAGGATCTCTCTTGGAGCGCGCGGCTACCGGAAGCCGATTGACGGAGTGACGTCGACCCGATATCGATCGCGACGCGACCCAAGTAAGAACAAGGGTCTGACCACGGTGGGCCTTCTTCACGGCCGTGGTATGGTGTGCCCTATAAGAAGTGATCGTTACTCCACGCCGCCCTATAATCTACACGGGCTAATGACGTCCATTACGTTACTGCGCGCCTCGGCCGCGCTTCGGACCGCTCGCGTCGTCCGCTCGCTTTGGCCACGGTCCCCGATACGCGACTCCGGTGGGTGCCGACTCTCGGCCGAGCGCAGCACACGGCCGACCGTGCAGAACACACGGGATAGATACTCGCAGAATACGTAGACACAGGCGAGCCGTTTATACAGTTGCAGTCGCGGCGCGGTAGATTTTGCCATCACGTATCCCGTCCCGGCCGCGTTTGCATTTTATTGGCGACACGTTCAGGAATTCGGCATGCGAAATCCCTTTCTTTTATAACGCGCCGTTAGACTTTGGCTTCGAAAATCGAGATAATTTCGTCGCACTCGCATGTTTTTCACTTGAACGAAGATGATATACAATTCTATTGCTAAGATGATTTTGGTGGATATGGTTAACGAAAAAATGCAATCTTAATAATACTTACGTTAATTATGTATAATATTATGTTTGTTAAGAGTTAATATATAATTCCTTTACCATATGTCACCGTCAAGCATACATAATTCCTTCTTTAGTCACTGTTTACGAACGATTTCGTATATTTGCTAACTGACACGCGTCATTGAGCAAGTATACTGAACACGTCTGGACTCACGTGCAAGAAGAGACGAAACTGGCTGATAATTAGCGCATTTGACCATCTCGCTTCGTTAAGACTCCCTGTTGATAATAAATCTCTGATTTATTATCCGGAACGTTTAAGTTTTTACGAAGCAGGATAGCACTTTGGCCGAACCCATCCGAATCTTCCGTGGCTCGGCGCCAGGCAGCTGCGGCAAGATTAATGTATATTTATGTACATTTCCGAGCGTTTTTTAAGTCGACCAACGTCTTTTCCTTTCGTCCTCACCAGTCGAGGGTCATCGAATAATTCCCAATATTAACATTAAATTTATCAAGTTTCCCGGCATAAATGTATGGAAATGATATTCGAAAAAAATCGAACAAGTGGTCGCGTTATTTTAGCAGGAACGTTTAAGCAAACTTTCTTGAAGGATGGGATCTTTATTCAACGAGTAGCATCGCAATTAACTGCAACCGAGTGACTACATATGTTAGGCTCATGTCGCGAAGTAGGTCGACTGGAATATTGCACGATCTGTCGATGTTTGCAACTTTTCGAAAGGAGGGCATTTCCGCTTTGTTCTTCGTATACCGTCAGTATATTCATCTAGGTGTCAATACAGTACAAATAGTTCGAAAGTTCCAGTTTATGCGCACGCACACGCGAAATACGTAAACCTCGCGTACGGTACAGCGAGGTATGTGCGGTCACGTCCCTTGAACTGCCGTAGTTTCGTTGCGAGCGCATACATCCGTAGCCGAGGAATTTGTTCGAGTGTAGTAAATACCTACTGTCGAGTATCGTCCAGAGTATCCTGCCAGACAAAATGAGAAAGACGAGAGGGAAGACACGCACGCTTCGAAACTAATCGTCGCGCAAACCTCTGCGTGAGCAAAGTCGTGCTTTGGATAAATTTGCGGAAATTACTGCTATTAAGGGAGACATAATTAGCGGTTACAATTAACACGCTGGATTACCAGGCAATTGAGAAAAATGGTTTTCTTTGGTGAAAAGACAACTGGTTGGGTGTGAATTTTCATTGAACGTCTTTTGACAGCCGAAAACGTCGAAGTGTACGTGCACCCTCGACTTGCGGGGAGGAGACAGGGATGAAAGGGGCGAGAACATCAAACAGGCGAGAAATGCGGAAGAAAGTGCTTCCTGTACTTTGGCACGATGGTGGATGGGCTGCGGTGAAAGGTTGGATGTTAGACAGTCTGGAAGAGTCCTTCCAGGCCATTCTACATCGTAGGCACGAGTAAAACGGGTGCAGCATACGATACGCCTGTCTCCTCCTTGCCGATAAGTCGATGCGTGATTAGAGGGTGGCATTGTGCTTTGAGGGTTACCTACCTTACTCTCGCGTCTTCTTCCTCTTCCTCTTGCTGTTCTGCCGGCAATAATTACAAGCGTGGCACGGGAAGGCACCTCTTTGAGCTTATCGATTGCTTGGCATTAATAATTGCACGCCGAGCCTCGTTGGCTGCGAATAATCGCCCTGATCTGCCATCCGTCTCGACGATCCTGTTATAATATTACCATTATCGTTTAACCATCAAGTGCCCCGTACTGAACGCGCGTACTTTACGCTTTTGTTAAACATTTTCTTTGTGTATTAATTTTTCTGTTTCTTTATGTATTAATGATCGATTAGATTGCGATAATAGATGGATGCAGTACATAACAGGTCGTCGCCTGTTTCGCTGCATACGATGACTTTGAGAAAAATGCCGTTCTGTTATTCTACAACTTGCAACTCCGAGGATAATCTCAGAAAGTGTAGAAGGAAGTTGCAAGATCTTTAAGAATGCAGCACGTCAGCTGAAAATTCATCCGCTCTCGCGGATCTTGTTGCTCCCTTTCCTCGTTCGAGCCCTTGCCGAGTTTTGGGGGTAAATTTCACGGGTCAAAGTAAATCCGATCTTCGAGGGGAGTTGAGGGGCGCGATAATCGTTACAAACGCGGAGAGAATTCCAGCTGCACAGATTCATCAAGTTTTACATCTATCATTAACATTTGCGATGAACTCGAGAAAACTGTGCTTATCGACGTGCTAATGTGTTTTCATTTACAATGCCTTCGCAAAGAACAAGCATGAGAGACAAGATTAATGACGTTATTAATTTTATCAGGCTCGATTACCGATTCATTTATTGCGTCCCAGTTTCAGGATACCGCTCTACGTAGAGACTAATTACCCAATAATACGTTTTGTATTAATCATCGATGTCGAGAGAGCGTTACTTACGTGAAAGTCCGTTTATTAAAACGCGAAAACTTTAACGCCATTAAGTATCCTCACGTTTATGTATGTTTTTATCTGAATTTCTGCTTTTCTTTGCAGCCTCCGCGGAGAAAATTCCAGAGGTACAGCTACTCGGGAGGCCCAGGCGTTTCGCTTTCACGATCGAAGATGTCGTGTTTACCGGATCTACCCTGCAGGTGTCCCCAGGTAAATCAAGTCTCACCTAAAAGATAAAGAAAGACAGGAATAGGGTGAGAGAAAGATCTAATAATAAAGCAGGATATATGCGAAGGGAAAGAGGAAGAGAGAAAGAGAAAGAAGGGGAGGGGAGCGACTCTGCCTCGCTCGTACTAAGGACGTATCGATATCCGTGTAACGATATCGCGTGTACCATCGAAACCGATAAATAACCGACGGTCCGACATAAATCCCGCCTTCGCTCCTTATAAATCCGGCAACGGATAGCGCGACGGACAGTTCCACGCATTGGCCGCCGGATTTTACTAATTTTCTGTCGCGCACGGGACTCGCCGCGCGCCGTCGTCCGCCGCACAAAGGGAGATAAAGGGAAAGGATGCTTAAGCTTCGCAACTTGGATTCTCCCTCCTACCTTCCGTTTGGGCTCTCTTTCTCTCTCCTCCTCTCGTCCACCGTCTCCCCTGTCGAAGTTTTTCTTTCTCTTTAGACGGGCCCAATCTTTTCGTCCTCGTCTCTCTTCCACGTCAGGCCACGTGTACGCGTATAGGGAGTGGATGCACCGAGGCAATATATTTCCTGGCATCCATTCCTCCTTCGCCTCGTTCATCCATTCATAATATGCATATGCTTTTGTTGTCCTGTCCCTGTTGGGCCCGTTTTTGTTGGGCCATTAGGAGCCTACGTATCAATTTTTCTTGTGTCCGCGACGCCACCACCGACGCCGCCGCCGCGCTCAAAATTCAAATCACCCCGCAACGCGGCAAGGAGATATAAATTCGCAATTCATGCATGGAGCCTGCTATTACTGTCGTCATCTTATGGATTTAAAATGAAAGCTAGATGTCCGATTACAACGATATAAATAATCCGTTTCGCAGTATCCGGAAAAAATATTCTTTTAGGTCTACCTGTCCAGTCAGAAGTTTCCGTCAATAAATAAGAATGAAATATGCTTGACATTTTTTCCACGAAAAAAATTAGGATGCACAACTGTCGTGTCTCTCGTGTTGTTTCACAATTTTGGGATGTTCCCTTGATATCTGATTTAGTTCATCGGACAGCGGCAGATCCGAAATACTTAGTCTTTAAAGAGAGAGTATTCGACAGGTCGATTCCTCGGAGGGGAACGATAATGAATCGGGTTTACCTCCGACTAGCACAATTTTCTAATTGCTCGCGATAATTAAGGGTTACCCGGAGGATCGTCTTCCAGCGGGAGCTACCGGGAAAAATTACCTGGTAGACGTACCTTTCACTCCAATTCTTTACCACTTTCTCGACGTTTTGACCTTCGAGAAGCGTCACGGAAGTAGTTTAATCGTAAATTAACTGCAGCGCTGTAGATACTTAGCAGCTCTGTGCATCAAAACGTGTCTAATTAATCAAGAATTAATCTTCCTAGGTAACGGAGCAGACACGGCGCGTTATGAAATTAAACAAATAATTAGTAACAATACTGTGAAACGCGCCAAGCTAATATTTATCATAACGCAAGCTTGTTATACAGAATTCTAAACCGTTTCAAAGTTGATAAAAAAAAAGGAGCCTGTTATTAGGATTAAAGTCGGCATTCTGGAACTAAGCTTAGCTGCTGATTTATTTTATTTTCGAGCAAATTAGTAATGTTTTACTCCTGTCCCGTATCAAGTGATTTTGGTGCGACTAAAAATGCAAAGGGTCGTGTCCAGGCGCGTGGAATTACCGACGCGAGGAAGCCCACTCGAAATTCTCCTTGTATCTCGAGATTCGATCTCTTGAGACGGAGAGACGCTGATTGCGTTGCCTTATGACTTTCTTCCTTTTTCCCTGCGATCCTCCCGCGGGGACCAAACCAGTATCGATATCCCCGAGGCGGGATCGAGGCGTCACTATCCCTCCCGGGGATAGGGAAGGATATCCGGGGGGGGGGGGGACGGGAGGGATAAAACTTTATAACCCCGTAGAAAGGTAATGACTCTCAATAAACCATCGATGTGCCTGCATCAGGAGCCCGCAGGACGTGTCGCGTAAGAACTCAATATAACAGCCTAAAGGAGGGAGGTGAAGATGCCGGGAGGCTTGCCGCGCCCAGGGCCACGAACTGGCTCGTAAAATAAATCGGTGACATCCTGGAAGGCTGGTTAGGCGATTTGTGTGACGGACAATGCTGCGGAGGAAGGGTCGCCGTTATGAAGACGTCACCAGCTAGCACGTTCGTCTCGATCCCGCGGGAACGCCGTGCATCGGCAGATTCATTTGTCAGAGAGACGTCCGCGTCACGCAGTTGGAGGTCCTTCCACTTATGATCGACCTACCGATTTCTTTATCAGTATACCCACGACCTGATTGACTTATTATTATTCGTCAGAGGGACGATTTGACGATGACTTCGTCAAAGTTGTCAGCATGCAAAGGAGAATACATGGCAGAGAATAACCTACATAAAGACATTTCGAATGACAGAAGTCTATTGCAACCCAAGATGAAGAAGATATCCGCGTTATAATTTTATTTATAACGTTCTATAAAACAATCTTTATGATAACATTGTGTATATCAAAATACATTTATATAAACGAATTTATATAATTTTAATGAAAAGAACGAAATAATTTTTTAAGTAAATTAATGAGAACAATATTAATTAAACGATTTTTATATTTTGTCAAAAATATATATAAATAGATGGCATAATAAATGATATTTTCGTATTTATTCGCATCATTCAATTAGTGTTGCAATCTGTCTGCAGAAATGATTTATTACAATATCGCGTTGGAGATTTTCTGGTATTTTCATGTTGTACAAAGCCTTTCGTAAAAGTACGGCTAAGAAAAAAAATTCATTGCGAAAAAGAATTCGCGCGATGGAAATAATACCGCGTATGCCGGATAATAACAGTAAGTTCCACCTCGAGCGATGCTGAGATCTCGAGAGGTGGTACGTTACGCAACGA
Organism: Temnothorax nylanderi; assembly: GCF_030848795.1. Lineage (NCBI taxonomy): Eukaryota > Metazoa > Arthropoda > Insecta > Hymenoptera > Formicidae > Temnothorax > Temnothorax nylanderi. Next base: position 818,779 of record NW_027249069.1, on the reverse strand, counting down.
TCGTAGTCACGATTCGCGATCGCAGTGACATTACGATCGTTGAAATGTCATCACTTTCAGTTTATAGATTTTTCGCATCGACAAAGATTGCCTGAGATTATGTTGTCATAAATCACGAGGCAGAAAAGACTTTTTTCAACGTTCGTGTGCAATAATAATTTCTAGTCTGATGATAAAGATCTGTATAATGGAAGACAAACGATCTCCATACAATATCTGATATGACGCGATAATTTTCCTTGCGTACTTTAATACACAATTCTTGTAATACGACCGCGTGTGCCGCTAATACATGTCTGCTGCAGAGTTAAATCCTGATATCAATTGCGTACTAAATGGAAGTTAGAGATGTAATAAATTAGAAAGATAGGTCCTCGGAATAAACTTAATATATATTTTCTCGTTTATTTTATTTAGCTGTTTCCACAATTATAACGAGTTAGTTTAACATGAATAATGGGATCAGATCAATTGCACCCAGTGTATACTCTCTGAATTGCTTACACACCAGAATGCATCAGCGTTTTCCCAAAATTAATAAAATAGCGTACAAAGTAAAGGCCATGAATATTAATGTGAAATATAAATCTCACAGACACGCCCGTATCTCTAAAAAGTTCTATCAATATGAAACAGTGTCCATACCTGCGCTGCAGGCGCGCGCGCGCGATAGCCTGATCCGCAAAAATATATTATTCCAAGATCAATGATCGAGAGAATCGTAGCCGAACGATATCTAAAGCGATATGTGTGTATAGGATCACCTAAATCATAATTCAAAAAAAGGGAGAGGCGAGTAGGGAGGGAGTGCAGTGCGTCACCCATTGTCCAAAGGCGGGTGTGGTTTTGTCGTTGTTGGACCAACGCGTAGGATGGTCTACCTGGGCCTCACCGGGCCCAGGAGAAGGCCCGTCTCTCTAATGCTAATATAGTCTCCGAAATTGTACGAAGGCGAGACATATCCCGTCGCTGAATTTTGCGATAATAAATCCGTTGAGCACCGACGAGCACGGCGCACTTCTCTTAGTTGTGATAATAGACAGTTTTTTTTTGTGGGCAGGAAGTCTTTCATAAAATAACAATCCTTGGTTTTCTATTTCTTATATGTTGCAAAAAAATTCTAGCTAAAATTCATAGATTAATTACCGTAGATTTCACTTTACCAGAAAATTTTCTTCATGACATTTGTTATAATTTAATTTAATGACATGTTTGCTAAAGAAATCTAAAGTATATTGCCACATTCTATCAGTCACAATTTTGAGATGTCGATTATACATTATCAAAGATATTGACATTAAATTAATCCTAATGCTTATGGTGATACGTAATCTCGTTTCTTTTCATTCTTCAACGAAGGTGAATCAGGTATCAGAATGCGAGCGAGTCTGAACCGAAGCGATGCCCTTTTTTTGTCTAAACGGCAATAAATTCTTGGATAATGCAGGCCGTCTCACACGGCGTATCCCGGACGTCGCAGCGCGAGGGTGGTCAGGGAGGGCAGAAGGGGAGGCGGTTGCGAGGGGAAAAGGATATTATTAATATTTCAGAATTTATAGGGTGGCAGTATTAGATGTGAACCCTGCTATACGACCGCGGACGCGTTGTGGAAGCCGGCGTGAAGGATCCAATCACGCGACTACGCTGTCCGTTATGGCACATAAATTGATATTATGTACGGAACCGCGCGTGTTAGCGGCCCGATGTGCGGATGCATATATGCGGGTTGTCTGACGCGAAGAAAGAGGGATTTCCCCTCCGCGAGCGAGTCTTTCTCTCGAGTCATCGAGCCGGTGTCAATTACAATTGCTGATTCGAGATTGATCGTATACGGGTGACGCTGGTAATCATCATTAAGACCTCCTTGTGTGGACGAAGCACGTTTCACGAGAAATTTTATGGGCATCGTTCGATGCCCGCCTTCGACATCGACACTACGGATAATTTCGGCTGGAAGGGAAATGCTGAGAGACCAATTAAGCGGAAGAGAATTACAAAATGAGAGAATATGTTCGTATTTTCTATTAATAAAAATGAGAATCGATGCACTAATAATAATAATATTTATTTTTTTTTTTAAATTGATTTTTATAAGAATAAATCCAAAACATTAGTATATTGCTATTTTAATAGCAACAGTTGGTGGCTTCAAGATAGTCGTATCGTATGGTATATGTTACTCTGTATATAACGATTATGTTAGCACATCAGATACGTTTAACTGTCCGTGGCGGTACGTTTTCCGGATCTAAACATTGGTCGCACTGAACGCCGCGGACTTTTCTTCATAGTGTGAATGCCATAAGCGCGATAAATTTCCCCTTCAGAAACGACAGAGAGAATTCCAAAAGTTCTCGATTCAAAAGACGGCGGGGAACGAAGGCAGTTGAGAGAGCGAGAGAGAGAGAAAGAGATAGAGAAAGAGAAACGGAGAGTAATGAATTATGCATGAAAGCTTCGATTCGCGGATTAAGCGAGCACAGCCCGTAGTTCTAGTGCCTATTCTTCGTTCTGGAAGGCAGAGGTAACCAACCGTAGTCGTCCGTGGCGAATGTCGAAAGACTCGGTCCGTATAGAATGAAGTGGAATCGTCAAAGGGACGGAAATCCGTGGAAGAGATGACCAAAGCGATCCAGTTTCTTTTGAATAACTTCATCCTTGTTATCAATATCGTGAGGCGACGACTGACTGTCCGCGAGCTTGCAGGAAATAATTAATTTGTACACCACGCCAACATCTTTCTGTCGACGCGTGTATATACGACTCACGCATACATACATTCGCACAATATGCGTCCTCTTTCGCCGCGAACGAATTTATGTAATTTTCGCGTCACAAAAGAGGGCGTATCATTTATTCAGCAAATAAATTACAATTTTGAAGATAATTTTCTTTACGATAGCATAAGCTATAGTTAGACCAATCAGAAAGCGTATTAATTGTTAAAGCGTTTTTTCGTTCTTTTTCTTTAATAATCTATCTACACACATATATCTATAATTATCGCGTTTATATATCTACATGTTCCCCGAAAGTACCGGAAAGTTCGCCGAATTCTCGTACCTTCAGAGTTTCATGGAAACCGCGGCGCAAGGGCTCGCAGGTCGAGATTGCATTCTGGCACGTATGGTAGTTTCCAAGATGGGTATTTGATAGGATGCGGCCACGTAGGATACGTAAACGCGGCGTATACTCGGTAGATTAGGATGATATAATTACGACATTAACATAAGTCACCGGGCAGGTACAACCGCGGAATAGTAATCGTGTCGAACACGTGTGCGCCATCGTCATCGTTTGTTTCGTTTTACTGCACTTTTGTTCCTGGCCGACCGGGCAGTTCCTCAGGTTCACGAGCGCTCAGTCAGGGTTAAGCTTCGACTAAATGCCGAGATATTTATCGCGAAACGTCGAGAAAATCTCGGGAGAGCATTGCCATTGTATAATCGCGGGGTCAAAATTCTCTGTCTTGATTTTTCATTATTAATGTATGTATGATTAATTAACATGATAATCCATCGAATATTTATTAGAATCTTAATAGAAACGCGCGCATCACATCTAAAAAATCTTCTTTCCGCTAAGGCTGTAATATATTTTCATCTCACACTTCTGAATAGATCCGAAATTATTCTGTTATGTGACAGACAGGTGAAATCGTAATTTAAATTAATCTTCATCGCATTTATCAATTATTGATGGCTACTTTGAAGTTATAATTCAAACGTCGTCAATTGTGCCGTAATCTAATAGATCTCTCGTATTTTCATCATCTTCCTCAACGTATTCTACAATAGATTTCTCAAAAAGATACTTTATATATATATACTAGAGTTACCGCGATGGCATTTCCTATTATTTTATTTTAATTTACAAATTCGATACATATATAATATTTCCATTCCTTCAAGTCGCGAATACAGGAAAGAAGTCCACGAAGTACAACAAAGCAGGCCCGCTCTCTCATCGATCGTGAATTTCGATCACGCATCAGACGGGGTCGACCCCAAGCTGCATTACGAAAGCCGCTGCCAGCCGCGGCCGCGCTCTCGGTCGCTGCGCAACGCCGTCAAAAACTGATCGGTCGGTGACGCAGTGCCTTAAGATGCATCATAATTATCGTGGATCCCCGCTCGCCCTTCGCCCCGCTTTCTCGCGCGGGTGGAATACGAAGCAGTTGGCTTTCCCTGTATCAGGTACAAACGTTTCTATTTATGGCTGCCGGCTCCCGGCCCCAACGAGTTATGATATTGTTTCGGCCGGTTCTCAGAATCTACGCGATCGGTGACTCGGATAAACCGCGGAGGAGAGAGAGAAAGAGAGAGAGAGAGAGAGAGAAAAAAAAATGAAGATAAAGTCGCTGCGAGCGAGAGGTACGTCTTGTATTTCGCCTCGGTGCGCGCTGAACGGGAGAGAGGAGATGTAAGCGAGAGAGAGACATATAATTTTATTTCTTCATCAAACAACGCGCGACCCGCCTATCTTTTATGATCGCTTGACCGCTTCATTAGTTTGCCGACTTTCCGAAGATTCCAGGCGCAGCCTGCTCGCACTGCTCGTGCTGTTAATCATAGCTTGAATAACACTATTGACATTTACCAATATTAGTTTTAATATTGTTAATGTGTAATATGTAATAATCGGTTATGAGGCATAATGTGGGGTATTTGATTTACAAAAATATTTTATCAAAGTTAGATCTTGAAAATTTGACTTTTGTATAATTCAACTAACTTGATCAACAAGTCTCTGTTAGAGCTTAACTCTATCGTTATTCGAAACTTTCCGCTGCGAATTACATGCATTCTGTCAACACCGAATGATCATTGATGTGTATCTAATAGGATTGATGTGTATCTTTCCTATCAAAACCGCATTTCTCGCGTCCGATCGTGGAACTCTTCTCCTCTGACACACGGCCACGTAAGAGCAGTACAGAGAGAGGGAAGGAGAAAGTTGACCCTCTCAAGAGTTGGCCGAGGTTAGTTATGGAGCCGACGGTCCCTGCACGCGGTTACAGAAGTATTTGAATGGCTGTCGGCCCTTGTAAGCTGTCAAAAAGTCAAAGGGAAACCACTAAAATCAGTTAGGGATCTCAACTATGCACGAGAGCGAGAGCGAGTGTGCGCGGCGACGGCTCGCGCGAAGAAGAAAGGAGCGGTGGCTCCTTCCCTCGCGAGGAGGGAGACGTTCCCGTGCCCGAGCGCGAAAGAAGAACGAGGAGGTAGAGAAGGAGACACGAGCCCGGGCGCGGGAAGATGGGGAGTTTATGGAAATTTCTTCTTTGGAGACCGTTATGCACGTCTCGCCTATTTCCGTGACCAAACGTTTATTGGCCGCATTTTGTCCTCGAGACAATAGTCCTCCGTTCTTTATGGTCGCGCCGATATCTCAGTTGAAGAATTATAGCCGGAAAGTCGGTACACTTCGGAATATAGAGAACATGTGCGACGGATATTCGTCTTTAAGGAAAACTTAAATACAAATGATGAATTTTTACAACCTATGATCTATGACTAAAATTTTTTAACCCTTATAAAAATATTTCATAAGATACATATATGTTAATTAATTTTTGTAGTGTAACGATGAAAGAAATTAATTAGATTTCTTGCAAGAGAGACACGAAGGAATAACGCACGCGTAGAAAACTCAATATGCAAGTATCCTGAAGCGAACATTGACTGCGAAATGCGAATATTCGGGAGAATCGTGGTGAACGTTCGGCGTTTCGAAAAAGAAAATAAAACGAGAAAAATACTCAGCCCCGGTCGCGCCTCGCATTTGTTGCGTCAGCGACAAATCTCGGTCTGGGAACTCGCAAATTGCCAAACGCACCGGCATCAGAATTCACGTCGACGACGACGGCAACGTTAACACGTACACGCGCAACGATGTGGCAACACGTTCCGTCGGTACACATCTGCGCGGCTCGCGATATGCGCCGACTAGGTACACACAGTACGTACCTACGAAGATGCGGATACATTTTTTACAAAACGTTTCTCATTCCGCGGCGCATTACCGGAGAAACGAGAAAGGGATGATGCGCGAAGGTAACTCGGACAAGGAGGACACCAGCAGGACGAAGAAGAGGAGGTGAAAGAGAGAACCGCGCGTGAAGGGGGAGAAGGGAAAGAGCGGCGTGGAGGAAAGCAAAGGGACAAGGAGGGGCAGGACGAAGGGCGAAGGGAAAGGCGAGCCTGAACATTTCGTGAAACAAGGAAAAATGCGACTCCGCCGAGGCACGACCGCAACATTTTTGTCTTTACAAAATTATGTATTCCGCGGGCCTCCGCCATATCTCTCAAAGCATAACAAGTTCCCTCTGTGTCTCTCCCGTTCCTCCTGCACCTCCTCCTCCTCCTCCACCTCTTCCTCCTCCGCCTTCTCCTCCTCCGCAACTCCGGCTCTTCCACGTCGTCTCTTCTTTCGCCGTTCTCCCCGGGTCTGCAACCGGGACACGTCTGTCCTTCTTCCTATGCCGGGGCCATATATCTGCATCTCGTAACGCGCTCCTTGTCTACCTCGCTCTACGTCGCCGTATCCGTCCGTCCCCCGTCCTCGTCCGCGCGAGAGCAACATCCACACCCACATGCCGGTCCACGTCTTTCCGCGGATCCATCCACGTCCATCGTTTCCCTCCGACGAGCTCATCCAGATAGGAGCCAACTACCGAAATCGAGTATTCGCGACCCCTACCGTCAGTCTACCGTGGGATAATCCCGCGGTAGGGAATGCGAATAACGTCGACACGACGCTCGATATTTATTTCCCGTATTACGATGCTCGGATTGTTCGGAATTAATTAATATTCTCGTTACGAGATGCTCCACGGATGAATTATGAACGAGAAACGTATCTCCTCCGTGACTTTAAATCCCGAGATACCATTATTGGAGTTATCATGAAGGAATATAGAGATCCTACCAGATGGCGGGACTTCCCTCGATCCGGACGTTATCCCGCACGATCTTCCGCGGTGTTCTGATAACCGGCACAGAATAGTTTCGAGCGGGATGATAGATTGACGAACGTCACGTGAGCGGCGATCCTATCGGTTTTCACGGTCGAAATCCGTCACCGTCGACAGCTACGTGAATTTTACGTGCGGAACAGCCGTCAGTTGACACAGATACCTTTTCCTCCTCCCTCGATTTTCTCCGCTGCCCGCCCTGCCCTTCGTCTCCCTGCGGTCCTTTGTCTCAGATGCTGCGAGGATGATACGACAGCGAAGGTGTAATGGATCGCCACACGACCGGCCCGACCCTCCTCCCGCCTCCCGTAAGGAACACCGGGAAAGATCGGTGAGATTACATGGGAGCAGGGCATAATGTCCAAACAGTTGCTCGTCAACAAGCGGCTAACGGTCCACAAAATGTCTATCAGCGCTGATCGGATCCTGCCATTGAATTCCTCGGATGATCAACCGTCGAACGCCGAAATCTCTATGAAATATCGCCCTATAAACATACACGGGAATCTACTATAATATCGTTATTCTTTGTCGATCGTTCGACATACCTTTCGTATGCTGTGTCAATTGATAATACTTAAGCATTGTACCAATGAATCGTGTGGCCTGTGAATATATGAAAAATATTATATTCTATTTAAATCATTATATCTAAATATTCTATGAAAAATAATATATTCTAGCCGTGAGGATTACGTTACTATATTAAATTAAAAAATGAAGTGAAAATAAAGCGAATATTTTTGGTAAGAAATAACAAAAGATTCCGTAATTGACTTTCGTATCAAACTCAACGTCAGGCAGATTGAAATTAACCCACGGCCGCGGAAAGAACCTCCGCTGCAGACGTTATAACTTAATCGACCAAAATTGTTACAGCGAAATTATTTTCCGGACTCATCAATAAGAAAGTTACCGGTGAATCGTGAGAAAGACATGATCTATCTATTTAAAGATGCGAGATTCCTCGTACTGCCTCAGAGTGCAGTTTTAATGAATTCTTCAGTGGTCGCCGAGCCGTTGAACCGCGTTAAGCCGCGATCCAAGATCGTTCAGGCGAGAACGACTTTATTGGACTTCCATTAAAGCGAGAAGAGAACGAGCGGCGATGCTATGCATACGCGTGCGTATATAGACACGTATATAGGGCTGTCGTAAATCGATCGTTGCGCAAATTGCCCTGGCCTAACATCTGGCATCGTATTCGACTATCAGTCGGATCACATTCAAGCGGCGGTGAAGGACAGAGGAGCCGGGAGAAGATCGGGATTCGATAAAACGACTCGAACTCGTACGTGGCAGTGCAAAGTGCTTTACCACGGGGGTAAAAGCGGAGTGGTGGGTCGTGCGCGAGCTCGGGTATGGGCACGGTAACGAAGAAAGAGGGCACGAGTGATGTGAGAGGGACAGATCTTCGTAGGAACGAGTTTCGCAGGTTTTTACGAGCACGTGATCACCGTGGTAAACGAGTAATCGAATCGCTGCGAATCCCGGTTAATTTGTTCCGCGAGTGTCTATTGCGCGCCGTGAACCATTCGTCACGGGGACAAATGCGGCCGCATATGCAAATCTTTTTCAGCGCGCGAATAGTTGCAGTCGTGAAAAGAGATGTAATGAAAAAAAGATATGGGTAGACATGGTCTATTTAGAGCAGAATGAAACAGCCAAAAAATCTATTGTCTATATCCTCTGTATAGATTACTTTTGAAGTATGATGAGAGAATATATCATGAGACAAAACGATTCTAAATAACTGGCTTTAATCTTTTAATTATTAAGGTCACATGAAAATTAAATAAAGTAAAATTAATAACTGGTAATTAATACGTTAAAAAATGACGTTGATAAATGATACAATAGTGTCCCTCGACCGTCTCGAAGAGAAGTAATTATCTCGTTTAATCCTGTTAGAGATTCCATTATTTATAGGAACCTTATATTGGATGCAACACGATCGAAGATTATTAAAACAATCATTACTTGCGTGCTCGTTCACTACAATATATTCTGCTATATATATTGTAAAAAAATCGACTAATTAATTATTGACACTTAATTATAATGTAAACACAATGAAGAGAGGTATATATATCGCCCCAACAAATTTATTTTATTTCTACACAATAGACATGTATAATTTTTCACTAATCCATCCAATTTTCTTTGTACATTGTTTAAGTTACCAGCTCACTTGCGATGTCAGTGTTGCATGGCAAAATCCCAGACGAACTATTTAAGTCCGCCGCTGATATCTTTTTGCTTCTCGAAGAAAGGACCTTCGTGGCTCTTTACGAGTTTCTTTAATAGCGATAAAGAGTCTTATCTCCACAGATCCGCAAGTCGTTACCTTCGCTGAAGATGTGCCCGGGCACACACTATGTACACAAGCGCATGTACGAATCGTCTTCGCGCGACACTTTTGGTCGCGCTGTCACGGCCGTGTCAAGTGTAATTTTTTTAACATTGCCGGGCATTCGTACAATAAAGTACCTCCGTTAACGTGACGTGAGAATTATGATCGCAATTATCCTTCGCACTTTGTTACCTGTCGGTCTTACTCAAGATGAGGGCTTTGTTCATACGAGAGAAACATTTTCTCATCGCGCGAATGAAGTTTGCATCCCTTTAACATTTTTATATTTCTTTCAAAAAATCATTACACGATTCATTATTTGCTTTAAAACATGATCGTCATTTTTTTACTTTAAGCGATTTCTGTTGAAGTGTCTGATGATACTTATAAATAACATTATATTTTTAAGTCGACGACGATTTCAATGTCTACACATATACAGCAGATACGGAATACTGCAGTTTTCATAAGTCACAAATGGATCTACTGGCTCGCTTCCTCGTTACATTAATTAGTAACAGTCCGACCATTTTCCGTTCTAACGCTAATAACGAGGCAGATACTTAGTGAAAGATGCATCATACACCGCGTACCGTGATCATTATTAATTTAGTTTTATCGGACTAAAAAGACGTAGCTACTGCTGTGCTAATTGGAAGATTAGTTTGTATAGATGTAAGTATATAAATCGACGATTGCGATCGTTACAAACGAGAGTTCGAACATCGTCGCCGGGGTCCTGCTCTTCTTATCGCCCTTCCCTCTCACGTGAGAAAACGTTCAATTAGCCGCGGACGGAATCGACAGGACGTCCGTAACGATCGTCGTAAAGTCACCGACGAATCACTACGTTTCCAGGATTCAGTTAAGACCGCTCATAAGGCTATCGATAGAAGCAAGATCGGTATCGGCCGGCAGATTTAAGACCGCGGCATGCCCGGCATTCCTGATGATTCTATTTCGACCCTCCGGCTCACTCTGATTTCTAATCCTGACGCTTGGCCTCATCTTTATGTCATCGGATCTCCGATAAATCCACCGGCTTTTCGTATCTCGAATAATAAATTCTCCGAGCCGTGACTGTGAATACGATCACATCCGACGGAATAGAAATCTGATGGCCGGTATCTTACAATCGATTTCGGTATCTATTTTTTATAATGCGTAGTTCTGACAGGAGGCATTGAGACTCGAAAGATGACGAATCCATCAGTTACGTTTCTTGAAGCTAATTTTAAATCAAGTACGGATTGATTAAGAAAGTATGAATTCTGTGTATCAATAGGAGTAAGTGAAGTATCAGACACCGGGCCGCAAGTCCAACAACTCATAGGACTAAACAAAAAGAATTGCCTGATCTTACATCCGCACGCAGACACTCTGCTCGTGTCGCATACACGCGCACACGCGCACAAACGCACACGTGTTAAACACCCTCGCAAAACTCGGCCGTGTATCCGCGCTCTCTTTCTGCGGGCCCGCGCCTAACATACGGCCGACCGACCATTAACAATCATAATAAAAGGCCCGCGTGTGCGCGATCGTGTGCGGCGTGCAGCGACACGCGTGCCCCGGGTACTCGCGGGCACCTCTCTCTCACCTCCTCTCCCCGCGGAGATAATTTTAATTTAAACAAATGGCCGGGAGGGCGGCATCTTTGTCCGCGTCTTGTATTATTTATACACGACTACTCCGTGCGCACGTGCGCCGCTGTGTCATCGGCGGGACGGGTGCGTTGCCTCTTGTCGCGCGTCAATGTTTTCCAGGACCCGCCAGGTATATATACCTAGTGGTACCTGACCGTCGTGCCGGCCGGTCGACCGGCCTGACCCTTTCTCGCGCAGTCCTCTCCGACTCTCTCGTCTCGCAGCGGCCGCTCTCTCCGTTTTTGCGTTGATTTATGCGATCACGACTAGAGACGCCTTCTCATCATCGCGCGCAAGTGTATTTGTAATCCTTTGTCCGGCCGAGCTGCGTTTACGCGCGCGGCTAATTGCAGGAATGGCGTCGGCTCGTTAGTCCGTTTTTCGCGACAAATTATAGTTGTCTCGTTAGCCGGCGTTAGAAACGTTAAATCTCGTGGAATAAATCAATTTGCAGAATATTAACATACGCTGTCTTCAGTTTATGTCGCGTAAGGCTCATAAAAGACTAATAATTAGGTATATGTACATCTCTATGTTACTTATCTAAGAAAGAAAGCTCTTATCTAATTAATCGCAAGATTGCGTATATAAAAATGTTCTAATATATTTATATATTTATAACATGACTTGAGTGTTTAATAATGATTTTAATGATGAAATTGCTCTATACAAGATACGCGATTACATGAAATTGCTGAAATGAATTTTATCTTGTTAAAATTAATCGAATCGTCCTAAAGAAGCGTATACGATAATCCGAGCATCGCATATAGAATTAGCGTCCGCGCTCGTAACACGGGAGGTGGACTTTAAAATCCATTTTCCGCCGTAAGTATATGCTCTTATTATGATAACTCCGGCGTATAAATAAAGTAAAGGGCGACATTTATTAGTTTACATAATCAGATCGATGAATGTCGCAGGTGCGCTTAATGACGGGAACGTAAATTTCGCGCGAGTCGGCGTTTAGGCGACGTTAAGCTTTCCCAATGAGATTATGAACGGGGAGATCCGCCCTCTTAATTTCTTATTCGCGTATTAACGGTTCCCGCCCGAGATGACGGCGATGATCGGCACGAACGGAAGCGCCGAGGCGCACAGTCGGCGGCGCACAGTCGAGACGCGCGGATTTTTATTTTTCTGCCGGCGGAAGCTCCGAATCCTCGCGTTTCGAAACTAATAGCGGCCAATTGTCGACGTATCGCGCACTTCGCCGTAATTGAAGGAATAAATTGAAAAATTAGCAGAACGCCGCTCGGTAGGCTGACTCATCAAAGTCCCCAGAGCGGGTCTCCAAGCGATCCGGCGGGTCCGCCGATAATAATAACCGGCTGGAATGTCATATGGTCGCGCGCGCGGCCGCTCAGAAAGAACCGGACCTTATTTATTTGTTAAATGTTATGCCAAAATGCAAATGTATTGTAATAGAGGAAACTCGGTTTGATAAAATCTATTTCGAACGAAATGACAAGACGCTTGGTCTGTTTTTTCATCGTCACTTATCGACGAGAAGTCGCGTCTTAGTTGATGCGGGATTTTTCTTCGGGATTCATTAGTCCGTGGTTTCTCTCGGTTAATTATTCTCCGCCTCTACATGCGCGTTTCAAATCCGGTAGCGGAAATTGTCTTTGAAATGTCTTTACAATGACGAAAATATTTTGTCTTATCATTTTTTTATGCAATGTCGGTGGGATTATATTATAATTCATATATTTCTAATAAAAAGGAACATTTAGAATAATGCAAAAATGCGATAAAGCATGTTGCGATTTTGTATCTAGCGCACATGTTGAGTGAGAAACTAAGCCCCGCTCAATTCAGAAACATTTTATAATTTCATTTAATGTAAAATGCGAAATAACTAATCAACTTTATAAATTTCAAATTAAACCTTATATTCAAATCGACGCATCTAAATGCTGATCTCCCGATAGTCTTTCAATCCTTTTTGCACTTCATATCCAAGGCTCGCCGTTTCCATCTTCTCGTAACGTGGGTTTCAATATCTTCAGCGTGGGACTCGACGGTATTCAGAAAGTACGATTCGCCGGTCTCGAGTGCCGAAGAAAATCACGGAATCGTCATGAAGCCCAGCGCCAATCATGGAGGAAGAGGAGATTGAGGAAGAGGAGGAGGAGGAGATGGAGGATCAAGAGCAAACGAAGAAGAAAGACTTGCAGCAAACGCAGAAACCATTCGCTCGCTTGGGCCGTGGGGAAGAGAGTGTTGGTACGAGACGGAGAGACAGTCAGCGGAAGAGAGATCACGACGAAGAGCGTGGCGGCGTGAAGGAGAAGAGGACGTGGGCAAGACGGCGCGGTGAGGGACGAAAGTGAGATGTAGAAGGACGGAGGAGGGGGACTCCCCCTGTCCCCCAAGCTACCACGCGGCCTCTATGGGCCCTTTGATCTTCGCCGCTCTTCGCTTCTGCCTCGCTCTATCGACACTTCATACTTCTACGGCTGATCGCCGCCATAAAACATTATACCGAGACTCCGTAGAAAGAGAGGAAGAGAAAGGGAGAGCGAAGAAGAAAGGGAATCGCGAGAGAATCGCTCAGACCCGCCGACGGCTGTGTTCCATTGTGTCCGGCATATACAACGTATGTGTGTGCATGCGCAGCGTTGTAAGCACGACTGCGCAATGATGAATTTTTCTGATGGTTTTATATCGTTCGGCGGAAGTAAGATAAGACTGTGGCCGGGTCACGGGGATATCTGCTGGTAATCACGTCGCGTATGTTAATGTATCGAGATCTTTTATGGCGGTGTTGCGTTCACGATAGGCACCGCGAACGCTATATACTCGCGTGACTACAACGGTTAGCGGTCGCAACGAGGTAAAGGCATGTCGTTGGAGGCGCGCACCGATAATACCACGATACAATTTGATAATTAAATGTATTTTTACGTTGCGTCTCATTTTATTTATGGTAACGCTCTTGCGTTAAGCTACATCTTATTCAGATCCGTGTTTCTTCCAAGCGTATATAAATTTAAAAGAGCCAGACGAAATAATTTATGTCGCCGGCGTAAAAAGATGATGTCTTTACTAATTGTAAGAACCAACAGTGTAACGCGATCCGAAGTGTCTCTATAATAAAAGAAGGGGATAATTACTAGCGCACAGGTCCCGAAAGACCGGTGTAACACGATCGGCCCGCTTCCCGGGAAAGAAAGATCCACTGAGACGGTCGTTTGAATTCGGCTGACCTTCCATCGCCGAAGGATACCATCTTCTTTAAACGTCTCAAGCCTCTATAAAACAAGAGTCCTCGTGCCCTCTTAATGACCTGACCTAGCACGTTTCTGAAGGTCGCCGCGCGCACGAAAGCTCGGTGTCGTTAAATATCTCCCGTATTAACTGCACGTGTTGAATTCGAAGTTTTCCCCAGGACCACGCGGTTTCTCGCCGGTATATCCAGATTAGAGTAATAATGCCCGCGTTAGAGAGCGACGAGACGAGCCACCGAAAATACGCCACGTCAGAACTGAATCCACAAAATAACGACGCTGGCTAATTCGCATTGCCGTTTCCAATTGCGTTTATCAAGGGCTGATATCTACGAAGCGCACTTATTGCGGCGCGCGATAACAGGAAGCTCGTTAAACTTTGTTAACACTGATTGCGAAGTGCTCGCCCTTCGTTTGATTAATCGATATTCCCCGGAATACCTGCGGGACCGCGCTCATCCTTTCTCATCCCGCTCCCGAGGGACTCGACGGGCACGAGTCGCGCTATTACGAATGCGATTCGTTAATGACCGAATTAATTTTTCCACGCCATTCGCCATACACGCCAAGTCCCGGCCGGAGCGAGAGAGAGAGAGAGAGAGAGAGAGAGAGAGAGAGAGAGAGAGAGAGAGAGAGAGAGAGAGACTCACGATGATAGAGCGAGGACGAGAGGCATAGACGACAGAGTCGTGCGTTATTAATTAACCTGATAGGCCATAAATAAAACTCAGCTTGCCTCCTCCCCCACGTCTCTCTACTCTCTCTTTCTCTCTTTCTCGCTCTCGCTTTCTCTAGAGGCGAATATAAATAAATAAAAGTCTCCGCATGATGCGTTATGTTAATTGGGGCGTTGTCTCTCGGCATTCGCACGCACCTATTCTCATTAGCCTTTTGCTATCGAACGACCCGTTACATTTATTTTATAGAAGCCGTTATTTACAGTCGCAGCCATTCTCCATTTCTCCTTTCCTCGCCTCTTCTACCCTGTTACTGCGTTTCATTCATTCGTTCGCCAACCTACCAGCGTGACACGTATAAAGGTATCATGTCGCACGTGCGTGATGAGGCATTATTAGAACATCCTACCTCATTGTATAAAAATACGCTGGACGTTTCATTAGATTTCTCGAATATCTTTTGATCTGTCCAGAATAGATTATATCGTATAAGAATTTAACAAATAATATAAATTAAACATTTTTTAATATCATGAAAATATTTTGTTAAAAATACTGACCTACTTACTTTTAATCGGGATTTAAGTAAAAATAAAGAAGGTATGTTTAAAGTAAGTAAAGTAAAGCAAAAATAACAATAATCATGTTATGTAAATAAACAGAACAATGTGTTAATTGGTGGTTATTGTCAGTCTATTCGTAGAATGTCAAGAATTATTCGCGTACTCTCCAAAATCGCATTTCGCGATTGTTGTACCACGCGCCGTAGCTACATTGCTAATACGACAAATCTTTATGTCGTGGTCATCATCTTTCTCTCAGTGAATATAATATGTCCTGCTCTCGGTGTAATTAGGCTGAGTTATCGACGCTGAATTCGGGGACAATAGCTGTATAAATATCCACGGCGAGACGGTCCTCGCGTGCGTGGGCAGAAGCGTTCGCGGACTACGGGGTGGTCCTGACTAAATGCAACATGTACCAGGACAAGACTGGATCGTAACAAGCGCTTCGCATAGCGCCTGTTACGAGCGCGCTTGACGCACAACAGTCTGTCGCGTTTCTGACGGCAGTCGTTACTTGCCACTTTTGCGGGCACCGCCGAATTCTTGTGCTTCACTTACGAGGAAGGTTCACCATCATTTTGCACAGGTTCTCGTCGTCACTCGCATCACGAGGATTTATTAATAGAACCATCTAACATTTAGTATTGAGTTGAGCATTAGTGAGACAAAGAGGTCGATCTGTATTAAATACTTTAATATTAAATACTTTAAAAGTATGCTATTGTTAAATTTTCTTATTCCAATATTACAAGAAAGAAGAGTTCGATTTTGTTTCTCTCTATGGGTGACTATTATCTTTTAGTAAACATTTATTAATATGAAAATGAATTTCTTTACATCAACGCTTCAATTGTTTATTTTGATCTTCGTATTTTACATTGAATTCTACCAAGTCCGAGTTTAAGAAAGAGCGAGAATTGTCTTTGAATTAGACCAGACCAATCTCGAGCCTGACCTAGCGGTGTTATCGTTGAATGGCGATCGACCGTAACCACAGACTTATGATCCTCATGGTCATAAGAGAGCGACCGGTTCGGTCATGCCAGATTTAATGATCCCTAATACCCGGGTATTAAAACAAATTCATAGAATCAATCTATAACCTTTGTCTATACACTTTTAAGTCTCGCGTTACAACCGGCGCGGCGGCGTACTCGAAAGTATTGCCGGCGCGTCGCTGACGGAAAAGGAGAGAAATCAAAACGCAAGAATGGGAGCAAAGTGCTCTCCGTGCCGTGTAATCTATGATGACTGCCTTAACTGCGAGAATATTTGTTAAGAGTGAAATGCATAATTGCATATACATATTTCGTTTATTGTCCATTTATTCTTAAATCTATCGATGACAAATCTCTGCCTTTATTTTAGTTACTGTGAACTGCTGTGTCAGTGAATAATCTTGTAATACAATCCAAAGCCCATCACGTTAGTGAATATTGGCTGAATTGAAAAAAATTACTATTAATCCGAGGCTCTGTTTGGTCATTCGACTTCCTCTCATTGATTGACGATAAACGATTCTAATTTAATGTAGCTAGTGAGACAGGGCATAATGTGGTCGTTGACCTGTAGGCAATAACTCACCAACCCACGAAACTACCATCATTCTATCGTACGCGACACAATAGTTCAGATTTATATAATTTCTCCCTAGCAAGGAGCTCTTTCTCGAAATACGCCTCTTCTATATAAAATAATCCGCGAAAATAGAAGTTACTGTTATGAAAATAATGTTATTTTTCTTGCAGAGCACATTCTTAATTTACCACAGCTCGTTTTCGCTCGCGTACTCGTAATTGGCTAAATTTTCTTTTGGCGAATCCCTTAAAATATTACATTGTTTATCGATTCCTTTTTTTAAATAACCAGATTGTCGTCTTACTATACAAAATTCTCCCAAGTTACGGTACAATCTGTTGCTTTAAAAATAACAGCTACCTTTATAGCGAGCTTTTACACCGCGATAATTTATTTCCGAGCTGCGATGCCAAAATTGGGTTTCACGTTTTATGACCGTAAACGCCTCATGATCGTCTATTCAAATACGCAAGTTCCATAAATGAATAGCATTTTTAGATACGTTCTAATTTATGAATCCTTCTGATTAGCGTTGAGAATGAAATGTCCATGTAATGTCAACGGTCGCAATCTGTCGAGAAATAGAGCTATTATCCTCGACGATAAAATTAATCATCTTTATCTGCTTCCAATTTGTCGCACAAGACTTCGCATTATCAAGATCACATTCTCACAATAATAGATTTCATAGTGACATAATCGCGCGGCGATAGATAATGCGACGCGATAGGACACTTTTGTCTATCGGCTTGGAAACCGGCTTTCGCGGTACTCACATATAGTCGTATATTCGCAACGGCCGTAGATAGTTGCTGATCGCAGTTTATTACGAATCGGGCACGGTCCAGATATGGCTGATAGTCCACATGTGTCTACCCCGCTGATCGATATTATTACAGATTGCCTGAACGGCCTGTGAAATTCATGATGAGCCGTTTAACGGACTTCGGAAAGACCGCGAAGGCGATCCATTATCTTTCGATACAATGCCGCGAGGACTGATAAAGGTTGCCGCGAACGGAATAACCGTGCAGTGATGAAATAACTCGGTATTTTTTCATATTTACCATGTAAAACATTTCGAAAAATGCCGCGCTGAAAGAAAGAAAAGAACTGGTAATAATGCTAATTATTGTTGATACCAATCAAGTATCGCGCGTTTTACGACGCTTTAGGTCGGCGAAGGTTTTTCAGGGATAAATGCCTATCGTGATATTAATTCATAACTTACATCACGATGCATCTCTGGTAATAATCTACAACCTTTCGTTTCTCCAGATACCATACTCGGTTGCTCCCATTAATGATCAAGTAATTACAGATAGCTACGGGAATTTAATGAAGAATTCTTAATTGACTCTTCATTCCATCTTGGAGTATATGCCCCGCGATAAATAACTTCATGTTCACGGGCTTTGAATTTTCCGGTAAGGATGCAGAAAAAAGGAAGCCTTTTACGATCGTGTGTAGGATAATGAGCAACGCTTGCTGCTTTTATTGCTGATAATTCCTAATACTTTGTCCGATCTTATCTGGTTGCATGTTCGCGCACTGGATTGTGCATCTGGTAACCGTATCGATATTGGCTTATAATTTGTTGCGAGTCGAGGTCAGTCATTCAGATATCGATTAAATTATATAGGAGTGCATAAAATATTGAACGGCGAAGGTATTGTAATTTCTCTCCACATAAAGATATTAGTCGTTCGTTACTACAACAAAATTAATAATTCTTATTTGCTTCAAATTTGAATCGTGCGCGATTTTGCCTTACGAGATTATGGTAGTAAATTCTATATTAATACAGATAGGATTTTATGATTTAATAGAGCTATTTCACATTTTATGCAGCTATTATTACTGTACATCAGCTATTTAATCGTACTGTATCATAAACGTAATGCATGCAACGCCTATCTGATCTTCGAACGCCAATTATTCGCAATCTAATGACCCTGATCGAAAAACGGCATTGCTAATACCGGAAATAATAACTTGCAAAGAAATTAAGTATTCTAGGAATCATCCCCTTTTATAAGAAAAACTGCCCGTTCATTGCGGAGAGTCATTTAGGCAGGGCACAAGTAGCTTAATTCTATCAAGCGTTTCTCGCTTCATGCACCGGAAACAGGTTTTATGAGAGCGCACATGTTAACCGAGACGGATTAACATTAATTTCAATAGCACGCGTTCAGTAATGATAACAAACAATTAAGTCAAGTCAAGTCGGCCGCGACATGAGATCATCGATGGTGTGAGGGTGTCGGAGTTAAATGACACGTAGATAGCGTGTGCTGCCATTACACTCGTTAACGGCTCGCCCGCTAACATAACTAATAGATTATGAACTCTATGAATTAATATCATTGCTTCAAGAAACGGTTCTCATCTTTCTATTCGTATCTCTCGAAAAATACCGAGAATTCAATCAGTTTACATGTATTGTTGAAGAAAAGGTCGTCTTTAAGGAAACTTCATTAACTGTTTGAAATGAGTTAGTATAAAATAGAGTATTTGTGAAATCCTAAAATTGATAAAAGAATAGAAAGTATGAATCTTAATTACAAAATATATTATTTTTACATGAATACGTCTTCCAAATAGTAATTTCTAAAATATTTATAACACAAAATATGCTATATTAAATCTATTTCTATTCGTGTAAAATTAAGATTTCAATTATGTACAATATTATATTTGTTTTTTAATTTGGACACGTAAAATGCAAAAATTCCTTGACTTCAATGTATCCCGGAGTGAAATTGCGACGTAAAGTCAATGACACTTTAGATTGCAGATTGAGAACCGCGCGCCGTTAGTGTTAAATAAAACACCACGATGGATCAATTAGTGAATGAGCGCCGCGACAATATCCTGTCTGGAGCGTCGGCCGGTTCTGCTCGATGCAGCGGCAGCAGATCTGTCGGCGGATGATGTCATCATGACATCATAACGTCGTTCCGATAAGTTGTTGTACCGATCTGTGCACCGTAAGCTGTAACAAGTGCGATATCGAGAATTCCATCTCAGCCATCTCTGTCATCAATCCGCGACGTTTCAACGTACCAATATATAAGTCGTCGGTCAAAAATTTTATGCAAATGTCACGTGATTATTATACATTACGATTTTATATACACACACATACATATACATATTAATCTATTATTACATATTACTATATATTATATATTATTGTATATGTATATCGGATGAGATGAGACTCAAATCGGCACCGATAAACGTGATTCTTAAAGAAGGTAAAGGCGCACTTGGCATGCCGATCACGCAGTACGGGACGCGCAGTGCGTGCACGTTGTAATTATGACGACGCGTGGGCCAAGACTATATCAACGAGAGTGAGAGTACCGTGCGTTCGTTAACTCCTCGGTATTCGTGTTGTGGAACGTAAGAGCGGGAAAAGAAAAGTCCCGGCTCGAACCAAGATTCCTCCGTATCCCTCTTCTCTCCTGCCTCTCGCGCTCTCTCATCCGCTTAAAGTCGTGTGGGATTTGCGAGCTTAAAGGCGAGGAAATGCAGGAATTGGCTGAAAGTTTCGTTAGAGAGGAAGCGGAAGCGGCTGATTGACCGATATCGTTTGTCACAGTATTGCAATAATGACCTTTAATTGCGTGACGGCTTAATTTGTCTCGATGAAAAGAGTTTCCTTTGTGTGCTATCTGAACCCTCTACGTCCTACGAGGACAAATAATCGACGAGTCGTCGTTCCTCGTCCGGTAATATTCGCATTGACGAGATATTTTTAATTTATTATTTGCCCGTACGGTTATCTGATACAGAACAGTTTTTATATGGAATCGTTTTTGGAAGTTGCGGTGGATATCGGATATGAATATTTATTCGACTTGTTTCTCCGGTTCCAAATCCCTGGAACGCGAACGAGCGTCTTTGGAGGATGTAAACCAAGCAGAGTGGGTTGACGGCTCGAAGGCAGCGTTATATACACCAGGAATGCCTCCCGCTGGCTGCAGAAATCACCGGCGGGAGTTAATAAGCGTGGAAAGAGCCGAAGAGATGGAAGATAGCTAGGCGGATGATGCGAAAACTTTGGTATATTAGCCGATTTGGTGATTCCGCGCTGCTTTTGCAGCTCTCGCCCAGAAAACTTGCAATACCGACCTGGCGCGCCGACGTGTTTGTCAGGCATGTCGAATGAACTTCCGCGGCGTACATTCTTGATGAATCCATTGACGCGTCTTACTAAGGAATATATCAAGACGCACCCACACCGAACGTTTGCGACTAAAGTTTTAATCGAGCGGCCTGGCATTTTTGTAAACGATGATGAACATATTGCTGTTTCACGAGAGATGTAATTCCGTAAGTTTTAGTGAAATTATTTCATGTATATGCGACTACATGTTATTCGCATTGCGTACGGTAGTAAAATGGATAATGAGTTGTGATTTTGCGCAAAAAGAGATTAATAATGTACGTGTATATAAATTTTATTTACAGGGCATTGAATGAAAATCCCGCGTAACCAATTTACGTGCGTCTTATTCTTCGTCTCCCATAAGCTATCTCGTTTGAACATATCGATAAGTATGGTGACCCCCCGTCCTCCTTCCCCTTCGATGAATCTTTGAATCATCGTGGCCGTTGCGCCGCGCGGAGTCTGATCTCCCGGCGGTTTTATGGGTTTATTAGAAGCAAATCAGGAGGATAGAGTCTCTAATCAAAGATACTGACGAGCGAGACTGTGTTGGTTTGGCATTATGGCATTACGTGCTATCCTCCTTTCGCTCCTTCACCCTCTTTCCTTCCCGTTCCACCCTTGTCCTTACACCACACTCTCGTTAGAGACATTATATTACCGACGCCAAATCAAATCCGTGATTGTGAATACTACGGCAGGGGTTCTCGAAGTGGTACGCCTTATTCTTCGCAGGGACATCATAATCCGCGTGTAATAAACAAATAAGGAGAAATAGGTCAGAGAATGGGATATTACCGGTAAATATCCCTCTAATGACCGCGATATATTTTGGAATAGCTGTATACGCAATTATTATCCATTGTATTTATATTTTCCTCGGAATAAATTCGCTGTATATTATAGGTATTGTAAATCGCGGTAATATTTTTTCTCCCGTTGCTATTTATGCCAAACAAAAATAAATTGCGCTAACGACTTTATCATGAACGTGTGATTCGTAGTGGATGGTAATTAGATTTTATGACTGTACATTTCTATGGTCGAATTGTAGAAGTTCTTTTAATGATTGGTAATTTCTTCGGTAGATTGCGAATCCGCTTTTGTAATGGAATCTCTTGCCGCTGAATTGTGCGGATTATAATATGTGAAATGGAGGCAATTATCCCGCTGGGGTGAAGATGCAATTCCGATATTGAAGTCGCATATCGTATATACGCGAAGCGCGCGATAATTTGGTCCATAGGGTATAGGTACTGATTACGAATTCAATCTTCGATGTGTCGGTCTCAAGGGTTAATTACGCGCAGCATGTTAAATTGATATTTAACGATCCTCGATAATGATTGCATCAACAAGTAGCCATCGATTTGAGGTCTGCGAAGTGTCTCGTTGAAAGGAGACATAATTGCTTAGGCACTTGAAAAGGCTGTCTCTTCTTGCAGCTACTTTAGAGCGCGCGTGGACACATAATATTTTCGGATTGACTTACACGCGTGGATTTGAATCGCATAAAAATGATGATCGCGTCATGAAAATACCAGGATTTGTACCATTGAGGATGCAAAGGAAGACGAGAAAGAAATGAAGTTTGATAGCTCGGAAAGTCGATGTGACTCCGAGTTCTACCTCAGCTCAGAGACACAACATTTATGACGAAACGAGTCCACACGAGATAAATTAAAACGAAACCAGATAAATCTATCGATTGATCCGGGGAAACGCGCGGTGACGCCCCGCTGTTTAACAACGGTCGCGTCTTAACACGTTCACCCGGGCACTTGGACTTGTCCATTAAAGGTATTTACTGCATATTATTACCTTCACTGTTTGATCGTTTACGATCACGATCGGCGATAATAAAATAATTATAACTCGACGTCGTAAAACTTTACGGGAGGGAAAGAGGTCCACGAGGACGGTGACTGTGCTCCTCGGAAAGAGACGGTGCCCGGCCTAAGGTCGTTCCCTCGCGTTCTAAACTTATGTGTGCACGCGCAAATACACGATCCCGCGATCGTGGTCATACGCCAGACTGAGATCGTCTGGCCGTAAAGATAACGGAATGGCGTTTCTATCTTAAGGTCCACTTCGATTTTTCGCCGGCGCGATTATTCCCGGCGCGGTACGTGAGATCGCTGGAATTTTTCTCTTTCTTGATCACCACTTTTATTCACTATGCGTACGCCGCCTGCATTTGTTCAGTCTTCGCGAATGATCTTGAAACGGTCTTTCAGTATTTAACGATATCTCAGACATTCCGACGAATACGCCATCTGAATTTAATATAACATTTCGATTAATAAAAAATAAAATTGTGTTGTGTAGAAGGGGAAGTTTATAAATGTTAATAGTAGTAATAATAATTTATCCCTTTAATGTCTTAAGTTCATATCTCAGCTTAAAAAAAGATGAACTTTTAAATTCTATCACTGATGACACTTCTCGATTTCAGTCAAAAATTAATCATAACTGTAATTAATTATAACTATTAATTATAACAAAATAATTATAACTGTATGAATGTTTGTATTTCAAAATAATATTAAAATAGCCGGAATGCTAAACATTTAGGTGCTTGTTTCTATTCCTCTCACATTCTGCATACGATACCGTCTGCTTGGGTTTATTAGTAGCGTGTACCGTAAAGGTTTCATTCCGCGGTGTCTAAAACGGCACCGAACGATACCTACATATCTTCAACAAGTAGGTAAGACAACGCGCATTGACATTCCACGCACGGCCAAGAGACAGCATAAAGTTGTATTGCGTTTATTGGAAACGTTCTCATTCGGTGCTAAGATCGGCGCGAACTATTTTCGCGCGCGACACTAAAACGTTTCACCGAGTCGTTGCGCAGTAAAGCCGTTGTTTACCAGTCGGCCCAGTCGCATCATAATACGCGTGAATTATCGATCTTTAATGATGATTCCGGCACGGTGACCGTGCGACAGACGCCGTATTCCACGACGATAAATCTTACGGTCGTAAACGATTTGCGCGGACAAAGGGGACAACCCGGGCCAAAGCGGGACGACGGGGCGAACGTGGCATCGTAACGACAAAGGAGCTAAGTGGTAATTATTTATGCGTTATAGACGGGTATAGCTGTAGGACGTCGCGGACGCTCGAATTAGACCGGCGTTAAATCAGTATAGACCAACCGGATTCTCTCGTTTGGCATCCACCGCGGAGCCGTTCCCTTCGCCACGAAACGTTTCAGTTTCATTCGAGATGCCTGATTTTCGTAGCGCGAGCCACATACACCTATACTTCTAGACTTCTAGAGAGAGAGAGAGAGAGAGAGAGAGAGAGAGAGAGAGACACCGGCGCACCCTCTGCCCACCCATGACCTAATTGTGACTTATGGCGACTCTAACAGAACCACCCGTTTGTATGTCTCAAAGAGAGGCACCCCCCGAGAGCGAAGACGGTCCACATCTGATTGGCTGGTCGTAGATGCCCCTTTTGCGATTCATTATGTGTTACTTTTATTGTGGAAACTTTGCATATTAGAGCAATTAGCGACGTAGGAATCTTTTTTTGCGCACATTTTTTAAGTTACAATTTCTATCCTGAGATTTTATTCTTTTTTCTTTTCAATACTCTTTCTAGGATAATCAGTTGCTTTCTTCAAGGACAGTTCTTTTCAATCCGACCATTCATTTGCCAACATGTCTATTTTTAATCAATATTACACGATCTCGACGGAAAGGCGTATGAGATCGAACGTGTACGTGTAAACAATACATAGCTAATGCGCATCGAGTAGCGAGCAACATGTTGGAGTCGGTGAGAACAGAGAAAAGGAGAAAGAACGGTTATCTGTTACCTGTTGTTTCTGTTTGTACAGGTCGACAGGTGCGCCCTGCGCCACCCAGCTGCTGCCATTGCCTCAATATCATTCATATGTAACCTGCCTGCACTTCCGCCAAACAATTTGACTGTCTTCCCACCGCTTCGTTGTTTCTACACGAATAT
Source organism: Temnothorax nylanderi (assembly GCF_030848795.1). Taxonomy (NCBI): domain Eukaryota; kingdom Metazoa; phylum Arthropoda; class Insecta; order Hymenoptera; family Formicidae; genus Temnothorax; species Temnothorax nylanderi. Next base: position 793,592 of record NW_027249069.1, on the reverse strand, counting down.
CGATAATCACATTCGTTTCACGTTCCCTCTTTGAGGATGAATTTAGTATTGCTCATTCGTCCAACGCACGCTCATCATCAACGACCCGAAGGCCGCAAGCAAAAAAGGACATACAAATAGAAACCGGGCGTTGTCCTGTAGCTGTTAATTTATGGAAGAGCGTGCGTATTCCTTCGCGATTTATCAGCACGCTTTCTTTTCAGCTGTTATCGCGCCGCATTAATGGCTCACGAGTTTTCCTCGTGTGTTGGCTAGATAAGGTCTGCACTGAAGACGAAGGATCATTTATGGTACATTAAAAGGACCGTAGAGGGATAGTGGTAGTACGAGAGAAAGACGAAGAGAGAGGGGGAGAGAGAGAGAGAGAGAGAGAGAGAGAGAGAGAGAGGAAGAAAGAGAGGGGCGAGAGATTATGGAGAAACGTTCGGCCATTTAGCTACCCTCCTCACCTTTGGCCAGCTTCGTCTGGTTATTAATGAACTCGCTGATAGGAAGTGTCCGTCTCTCGGCGAAGAATCGCCTCCCAGAGCAAGGCTGTCACGTATTCGGCTTCTATTTCCCTTAGCTAACGCTCTCTATATGCAAATACGGCCGACCGGTCCCTCCGCGTGTCCTCTTTCGCGCGCCTCCTCCGCGCGCGTCTATGTGTACGTATACGTATATGTATGCATATATACACGTGCACATATGTGTGCATGGAAATGCGTATTATCGAGGATATACGTGTGGCGCGCGCGCTCACCCTCGTCGGCTCTTTATAAATAGCGACTTTGATATCCAGTCGCGCCTTCACGGGGGATGATCCCACCCCTTCGCGGGCTACGTAAGCGGGAGAGAAAATGCTGAGTCCGTTAAAAATTAAAGAGTCGGCGTTACGCGCTCATGGCTCAACGTAATATCATGTTGACCAACGCCCTTTAGTCAGCCGTGCAGATCCATACGTGCGTGGAAACATCCTGTAATATGCACAGTATCTGCACTTTGGGATTAATCTCGTCCTTCCATATTTTTCCGCGGGAAAAAAGTAGGACGCCGCGAAACGAACATGTGTCTCGAAAAAAAAATGGAGAGAATGCGCACTTCTTTTGAAACCGTTGCGTTCCCTTCGTGTCAACTCGCAAAGGAATATTAAAGGAAGGTATCATTAAAAGTATCCAGAAGTTATTTTAATAAAGTAGCGACTAATGAAAGTGAATTAATAAAAAGAAATCGATCTATTCTATCAATATATTAGACCTAAGGTTGTATATGTAATATATGTATCTTCTTGTTTTGGAGATTATATTATAACGGAGCGTGCTCTTGGTGGTATATTTTGTCGTATACCGTAGGGAGGCTAACAATAAGACAAAAAACGGCCGAACCCTTCATTTGCGGCTTAGCATTAATCCTTTCCGCGAAACGAACGCTTTATCGGGCCGTGTACTTGGTTTGTTCTACGGATAAATATGGTCCCAAAGGCAAATGGGATAAATCTGAATAACACGTATCAAGCGACGCCTATGGCATCCCTTGATAAGGGTGCGAAGGGGCCGGTGAATGATTAGAGATATTAATATTGCGTGGTAGAAGGGTGCAAACTACCAAAGTCCTGTGCGAAGGATGATCTGTATATACTCGCGCACAGATCGATACGTGGGCTACTGCTGATTACTGTACGTATTTATGTATCTAATATTATTATTTATGCGTATAATAATGTTTATCGATGAATATTTTACATTTACAAGTGCATCAGACGGTTGGCAGAAACATTCTCGGTATAATTTATTGAGGCAACTCGCAAAGAAATTCTAGTACACGCGTTGTACTAGAAAATATTGTACATATAACTCGTGCTTCATCGGAAGGTATATTATATCTATAAAATGTCGGCGATTATTAGCAAAATGTCATATAATTACGCTTAATCTTGCATCAATAAAACCGCAACTGGTGGTCATATTTCGCAAGAGTTATCGCCTTCGGTCTGCCACTATAATCGTAGGAATGGTGCCGCTAGGAAACGCAGTGCCACTTCCGCGCGTTGTACAAAGCCTCGTAATTCAAATACCTAACCACCGTTTAAATCTTTTATCGTTGTAAACGCGCGAACGTCTATCGTGACTCACGTGCAACACGCTCGACGGCATTTCTGATTTATTTGGATAAGTTACCAGGACACATCATCCCTCGCCGGTACCCTTTCCCTGTTTACAGTATACCCCCCGCAGCTCCGGCGTCCTGCTTCGACTTTGATAACTGTACGATAGTTGCTTTTCGCTCGTGGGGCGGCGGCGGTGGATAGGGAGCCCGGCGGTTTATCTTCGATTACGTAGCAGCGTCTTGGCGCTCGGTTTCTTGGCCTTGGATTTATGGCGAGCGATTTGTCGGTAGCGCGAGATTAGGATTAGTTTGCGCAGTCCCGTGGTCGCGTTTGTTTGCGATCCGACACGCCGCGTTTCGCTCGCGGAGATCGAGATCTGTGGCTGCAAGACATCCGCGAATGATCTAAGAAACGCTCGGTCAACACAGCGAAAAATTGATATTAGACAACGTAAATCTCAACCAAAAATTAATCTGCAATATTTAACAAATTTTCTGAGGAATGTATAGTACCACATTTCATACGTAAATGATATACAAAGTGGCCATTTTGCGCTAATAATACGGAAACCGATATTCTGTGAAGATTCTCTTAAAGATAAAATTCTACATGCACGAGATAATAAAGTTCAGAATACGATATCACAAGTAAATGATAAGCCGATACAGCCTTTGTTTATTAAACTAACGCTCTAAATACTATGGTTTTTTTAAACGCTACGAAAGTGTCGGACATTTAATCTTACGTCGGGAATGCATTTCATTGTAGCAAACGATTACGGCGATCCCCGTTGGATCTGTCTCATCACAGAAGGATCCCTGATCCCAATGCTTGACTCGTTGACGAGATTGATCGTTCTTCAACGACAACCGTCACCGTGTGGAACAACGAAGACCCTTTTCCTACTGTGAACGTACCGGCAACGGTGCACCATACATCATCGGGATTGAAACATTTCCTTATTATTACCGTCGCGGGCATAGATTAATTCCATGGTATTACAATCGCCCATGCTCCACTAATATCCGTTGAAGCAGCACTATGACGTTGGTTCGACCGACTGTCACGGGGCATTTACCGTCTTTGTTCGAATTAGACGACGTACACTCTTTGTTTGCTTCGTCGAATAAAAATATGGGTATGATGATATCATTTGTAACGTACATATATTTTTGCTGCGTGAAAATGTCGATAGCGATTGAGTTACAAGAAATGTGTTCTGAGAAAAACAGAGATCACGTTTATCTGTATATATTAAATAGAATAATATTAGATATAAGAATAATTATAACTATAAAATTATATAATGCAGAATATATGTAAATTTTTTAAAGATATGATTGATTGATATGTTCTTCAAGAGAGTAATCCATTATCAAAATGTATGAGAAAATTGCATCAGAAAAGAAAACGATATTCGAGAACATTTGAATAGAAAACTCTGAACTCTAATAAAAATTAGCAATATTTTTATCAACGGATAGTATAACAGTTTAAAGAATTTATTCGGCATGCATTCCATTGCATGCATCACGCATAAAAGTTCAAAATAGAACGTGGAAAATGAGACGCGGCCATAAGACGTTGCAGATAGACATTTAATACTAATTTTATACCAGCGAGAATCTTATATGTAATATCAGGGAAACTGATTTATATCGTTTTTGTGAAATGGCATCGTTACTGCCCGACACTGAAAATTAATGTCGAGCAACAGTCGACGTTCATGATGTGCGCTTAAATCTATTCCTATGATACTCTAGATAACTCATCCGATGCTAAGTTTCAAAGTCCATTGACTTCATTCATAAAAATAAGTTTATATTCGGTCCTTGACTATCGGACAGATACAAAGGAATTACTTTACGACGCAGCAGGGGCAAATTACAAATTATAAAGTGTATACGTAATATGAAAAAAAAGAGTAGCTGACAGCTCTGTTCCCTGGTTCTCCTACTATTCGCAGCGCATAAAATATTAAAAAAGTGCTACGTTATATTACATGACACGAGGTAATATCGGAGCATGGATAAAACGCAATAATGCAGAATATCGTACGTACTGCTATCAAGTTGAAGATCTCAGTCAATGTGCACGTGTGAAACCGTGAACATGAGAGCCAGGAATGCTGATCTACGAGTTTGTGGCATACAATATATATACATCTCTCTCTTTCTCTCTCTTCACTTTTAAACCATTATACGTGCACTTTAAGCTTACAGTTGATAAAAAGCTCCGTAAAATTTACTTTTTGTTGTGTAAACTCAGATAGTAATTGCGACTATATCGATTTATCACAAAATTGTTTGACCGCACATTTAATTCATTCAATTTTTCTACATAGTTTGACAAAATGATCGAGGAGACAAATAGAAAGAAATGACTCTTGATACACCCATATTTAATTAATTTTTATAGCATTAAAAGTTATAATATTATAAGTATTGATTTTTTTTCTGTAGCAAATAAATATTTTTAATGTTATCATAACACTGTGAAATTTAAATCTTATTCTCCAGCAACATTTTTAAGCAACTTTTTCTTATTTTTTTTGCTTTTCTTCTTTTGAATAAATTCCGTGATATTAAACACTTATTTAAAATTGTTAATCTTTAACACATTTCTCCTAAGTATTTCGAATTGGTATTTAGCTATATGATGAATGCTTGGCCTCGAGAAGTCTCCCTTAAATGTCTTTGCGAAGACTGCACTCTCCCCCTCCCCCCATCCCGCTTGGTCTCTCTTTCTTTGTATCTCGGTCTGTTGCACCTCCTCTCTTTCCCGTCCTCGCATGCTACTCGGTTAATCTCGTAAATTGCCGTCGCCCAGGGTTGACGGGAATATTTACTGGAATCTAAGTTTATAATTACCGAGAAATCCAACGCCGCGAATATACGTATCGGACGTAGCCCTACCAATCTCGTTATAAACTAGGATCGTACTCGGGTGCCTTCTTCCTCGTTTCTGTCACCTCTTTCCACCTCTCGCACCCCCTGCTCGATCCCCGCCTCCGGTTGACGTGTCCCTCGGCCCCTCCGCTCCCGCTCGCGTATTACGAATCGCCTTCTATGTCAAGCACGGCGAATTAATGCGCGTAATATGTTGGCCGCGGGCACGTTTACGGGTTTTACGTTCCTTCTGGTATAACTTAAAACCAGCTCGATGTGTCGCGGATGCACGGATACCCTGGACGTTAAGAAATTGTCGCACCGATCTTACGATTGCATCTTACTCCCTGTTCTTCTCCTCTGTCTTTTTTCCCTCGATTCTTCGATATCTTCGATGGTAGCTCCTTGCTCCTGTCTTATTATTTTCCTTCACTAAGATCAGTGGATTTTGTATTCCTTACTAATAATCTAAAATGTGAATTGTTTAATCATATTAAATGCAGCATAAACTTTGAAATTACATTTTAAATCCGAGATTTTTTAAATATTGTTATTACTGCTACTTCACTGAAAGTTGATAAGATGCGAAGTTAGTAACAGGTATTAATTGTTAAAATCACTAATTGGAATTAAAATGTTTTCATTTTTATAACTCGTGTTTGTCGACACATCGGACATATAGAATAGATTGTCGCAGTAATTTTTTCTCGCCACTTTTGCCTAATCTTTTTTGAATCTTTATTTTTTTATTTTTCTTTCGTTTATACCGGTCTTCTTCTTTCGCGATTTTTCTTCGCTTTCGCAAGCGCAACCATTGTTTTTTTGCGTTTCACGTTGACAACGTTGAATATAAAGCGGCGCTGCTTCTGGTAATCAGCTTTCGATTATTTATTGCTGTATTAATCCGGGAATAGGTACCGATCGGGCACCCAATTTGTAATCGTTAACTGAACCTGATCCCCGAGTCTTTAGCCGCTGCCACCGACCGGTAAGGTCGCTCGGTAAGCGTCTACGTAATGTAGAAGTTACTTGCTCATGATCCAGATGAAACATCGCCCGTTGCTGCAGTGTTACAGATCGGTTCGGCCGCGGTAGCGGCGATTATATACGGCGCGACGCATTTTATGGGCCTTCCAGGTAATGCTTGCAATAATTAAGGATAACAGATGATCCGCGCCGGCGGAGTTTATTTCAATTCCTACAAGCCGAATTGTCGTTCACAAAGTAGCAAAAGTGCGTTCACGATTCATTAATCGCTTACAGTTTGCGGCAAGCATAATTATATATGAACACGATTTCATATATTCGCATTTAAATTACCGTCTAGTAACACGTTCCACATGCGTTTGATTAGTTCATAATTTGCTGGACCGTCTTCTCTTTAATTATACAACGAAGTCTTGCTCGTCTTTGTTATCCAACACGCTTGTGACTCTTTGCTATTCGGAAAGAGTCTTAAAAATGTTCACGGTGATTTCAATCGTTTCTCATCTCTAAGACGTTATTATACCATTAGAAATGCACCCGATTAATACACCCGTCAAGCAGTCTCGCTGATTCGTTTATCGCTCATCGTTCATACGTCGTTCGAAAAGATAGCTGAAGTCTATCAACCAGCTGGTCGTGCACCCAATCAAATCTCGATGTCTCTCACGCGGTCAATCTTGGAGGTTTCTTAAAATATCGTTCGTTGGCATATGCCTTTTCCCCTTCTACGGCTACGCGAGTTCGTTTAGGTGGGCCCCGGCGATGATATATCGGCTATTACCCTGAGCGCAACACCTGTTAATGCGTTTCTCTTCGGGCCCGACACCTGACTCTGGCGCACCGCGGTACCCCATTCAGCGATCTCGGGACGTTTTGCTCTGCAGCTACTATTCTCAATAAGAATATCGCAGCGGGAGCGACCGCGGGATTAGTCCCGACTACACGTTTTACGCGACCGCATGCGCGTGCGAACTTTCCACTCCGGATCTCCTGAGTTGACTTCCTACGAACTATACTTGGTATACTTGGTACACGTCTTTCAAATTGAACTAAGAAGATGCGAATCGAGATTTAATATAATTAATATAGCGATTACGTCGTTTAATTTAAATATAATGTATATAATAATAGAAATAACACTGCGGTGATACTCATTAAAAAATAAATCTGGAATTGTAGATTGCACTGTATGTTAATAATGCTGTTAAATGTAATATGAAGAGTGCTTCGAGCTGCAGATGGCATGGTTATAAATCACTGATACTTGGAAATGGAATTCAGACGATAAGGTATTTTCCGGATTTGAAAACTCATCGAGTTGCCGCGAATAAAATACAACGTTAATACTTTCTCGTCCATACGGCGGAGATAGAAACGGAGAAGGGAAGTTTAATACCTTCTTAAATATTCCTTCCATTCTTTCCCCTCCCTCCATTCATTCATCCGCCGTGGTAGATCTTTGCCTCTCTTTCTCTCCTTCTCTCTTTCTCCCCCGTGGTCTTTGCTTTCTTGGCGTTTAGTCGCTTCGTCTCTCTCCACTTCGAGCCGGGTATTAGGACGAGGATAGTATTCTTAAAGGTAGAAACAAATAATACGATTACGTTCCGTTTCCGTTTATTAAAGAAACAAGATATCGTCGTTGTCTGCGCGGATGATTCCGAGCCTCGAAGCCGAGTCTTCCTACCGGTAAGAATATCGTTTCTTCTCCTTTATCTCCGGCCACTTCTGAGCAGCACTCGATACCGAAACTCGATATTAAAACTTGACGCGGGAATTATCTCCGCCCTCGGGATTGTACTTACGCGAATGTACGTCTGACATTGGCAAACCGTATAAGCCCGTTTGTAATCAGGCCGAGTTTCAACGATTTCCTGTGTCATCTTGGTGTCATCCGAAGCTCTGTATATCGATATAATTATCGAAGGAAACTGTGAGTGTACAGAAAGAGACCAAATATGTACACATACATAGCTAGATGTAATAATTAATTATTTTACCCATTAAATGGATGGCCCATACAATAAGCTGAGTATTAGTTAAATTTTCAAGTTGCTAACGTTAAAATGTACTATAAAAAAATGCGAAGTATTTATTTTTTATTCCTATATTTCTTAATTATAAAAAATTGTGAGGTTTTAATAAAATATTCACTGGACGTAAAGCGTTCTGCATTAAAAACAGATCTCGCCGTTGACATTCTTCATAACACCGCGAGATTTTTATACATATCGTGCCACTAAAAGTCGCGGTGTTTTCGATGCGATGCAAGACAGATTTTCAATTTTATTGGTCTCTTTGGATCGTGGACATGGTCGGCGAATCTCTTCGCGTTTCTCTGTATACGACCCATCGTTGCGCGGCTGCTGGATTGTTACGGTTCGTTTTGATGCGCGGAGGTGACTCGACTAATTTATTCGAAGCTCGGACGTGCACTGGCGGAGACGCGCAAACCGTAGTTGCGGATCAGAGAGAAAGAAGCCTCCCTGCCTGGGTGGTGTGCAAGTGTAGCGAGCAGCTCGTTGAAAGAGCAGCGCGACTGGTCCAATGAAAGGGCAGTTGGTAAACGGCGAAGCTGATATTCTAACTCACAGCACGCGTGCAGCACGCGCGGATATATAGAGACACGCGCCAACGCATTCTAATTATCATGTGCATAATGGTGGCCGCTAGCCAAGCCTCAGAAATACATCAGAGAGTGCCCTACTATAGATAGATGTGCTCATGTGCATGGATCTCACAGAAACGGCGAAGGGATCTGGGCGAATTCCTCCGCTGCGACTGATCGTTTATCGAGAAAGAAACACGAGCGTGCGCGATCATTCGATCATTTTTGTTCTGATCACGATCTTGTGAGAATCTGTGACGATTAAGTATGAAGAACGCATCGGGATACGCATGCGATCAAAAAATTATATTAGATGCGCGTATGAGCGTATAAATAATCATCCTTATGAAATATTCTATAGATTATGAGTTATATGAATTGACATATATTATCATGTTCATTCGAAATCATATACGCAATTTAATATTATCCTTTGTTGAGCTGACATATATCCTTCTTTGCGGGGAAATACTCCGGGAACATCACGAGATACGCTCGAGGCCAAACCATTAATGGCTCTCGAGTGTTCATCAATGGATCGGTAGTGAGCACAGAAAATCAGCCAGCGTCAAGCCGTTCAGGCCAAATGACTGCTCGTTTCTCCTGGTACAATGACATTTTTTTCTCCTAACCCGAGGACAATCTCAGGTACGTTTCTCCATCTCTTCACCTCGCCCTCTTTATTTCTCCTTCTTCTACGAACCATACGTCATCGAAGCCTTTCGTGCGTCGCCGTCGTCGAACAAGAGGAAACCGACTGGCATTCAGTCGACGACGGGGCACATATAGACGAGGGGTCCCTTCCTCTTCTTCTTTCCCCACCGGCAGTGCTATTGCTCGAAAGAGGCCCCGGTTTCGCGTCTCATTTTTTTCAAGCGAGCCGATCTTCAATCTTCGAGCTGCAGCCGCGCCGGCCATTGCCGGACCGGAGTGATAGATGTGGAAATAATTATAGGCGAACGCTCACGCGCTCTCGCGCAACAAGAGTAAAAACCATGTCAAATTTCGTTGCTCGGTAATGACTTTTGACCATGCAACAGAAAAAGGTCCCCGCTCGCGCTGTTCTCTACCCGACGATTCGACGATCGTTTGTGTCGTACGGCGTTGGCGATACGAACGCTTCAGGATCAACGCGAGGTCAAGACGAGCTTTCGATTTTTCGCTTGACTATTGTTCTTTGATTATTTCCCGTTTAGTCTTTCGATTCCAATTTTTTATATTTTGTCGCTTATATACGTTTATTGTAATCGACAACAATAATTATTTTTTAAATTTTCTACTACGCAAAATTCTACTTTGCTGAATCGAAATTTTTCACGACTCTACATAGCTCGTCTCATTTGCTAGAAAATAGGTTGATGAAATCTCGCAAAAAACTGTAGACACGAAGCTCATTGAACGATGAAGACGGATAGCTTCCGAGAATCGAGAAGGTCGCCCGAGCAGGTCGATCTAAATCAAAGATCCCGCGAATCCTCCAGAGTGATCCCTCCATCGAAGGTCGCGGGGAGACCTTCGTCGGTACCTCATAGGACTCTGTTCTCTGGTGCCGACTAATGCACCGGCGTGCCCTGGGGCACAGTAATGCCTAATTAATCCAATTAATCTGAGGCCCCGGCATAAATGACCTCCGTGAGGACCTCAAAGACGCAGCGACCGCCGTCGCCCTGCGCCGCTGCGTGATGGACCGGGCCGATCTAACATTCCGAGAAATTAACGATTACCGGTGATTTATACAAATTCATATTTTAAATTATTGGCCGTCATTAGCGTGCGTCGGGGTATTAGTTCTCGGTGACGTGTAAAAGGCTTCATCCCGCCCGCTCCGCTACCATCAGCCACAGCCACGATCCTACGCCGTCTTCCTCCGTCTTATTTCGCCTCCTTCAGCTTCGATCATCCTTCCACCACGTGGACCTCGAAACAGCATATATAGTATCCGCTCGATCCGTCCGGATCCCGTCTGTGCTCTCTCGCGCGCTCGAATATATTATCGTTTTGTTCCCGCGGGAGCGAGAGAGAATACGGTACGAAGCGAAAGGGGTACGGGGACGAGGGAAAGAGAATGTAAGAGAGAAAGAGAGAGAGAGAGAGAGAAACGCGAGAGAGCGCAGCCAGGCCGGGCTGGTTGTCATTGGCTCATTTGTTAGACGCCATCCAAAGCATGCGGGGCCTTGATTTAGTGCCTCCACCTCAAACCGCGCACATATATACCCCGAGAGATATCTACCGCGGCGCCCTTCATCGAAGAGACAAAGACACGAATTCTCTCAACCGCTCCAAGTGCGCAAGTTCATGACCCCCTTCGCATTCGTCCTCTCCGTCCTCCTCGCGGCTTTCTTCGCTGTCGCTTACTCCCTTTTCTGCCTTTTGTCGATGGTCTCCTTTCGGCGTAGCTTCGCCGCCTCTTGTACGAAAAGAGTCTCGCCGAAACGCGTTTCGTCAATGTTAATCCGGTGACCGTGGAATGTCGAAGCGGTCTTTTCTGGATTAATTTTATAATGACAAGCGATAGCTAATGTAATCTTCGTAGTATCGAATGAAAGAATATAAAAATATGTGTATAATAATATCTTTTCTTGTAATAATATTTAACTATTACCAATATTACCAATATAATTTACGTGAAATTTTTTTTACAGTGAATCTACAAGAATTGTATTTCTCCCCGGAACTGTGGCGGAGAAGGGAATCGGGCAAAAGGGATCTCGAAAGTGACGCTTTTACAAAGATGACTTTACTTGGACCTCCATCAGGCATGTGATACCCGCACGCACACGTAAACGCACATCGGACGTAGTACACATCGGGGGCCCCACCACCCCCTTCTATAAGCCGCGCGCACGTCGACTATAATTATCCTCAGGTAATCACGACCCACACCACTGTCTTTCAATGGGCGCTCACCGCAGTCCGGCCACTGTATTCCGCAAAATTAGTATTTCCATTCCCCGTGGAAGAGAATCGAACGGAGATCGCAGAAGGAAGGGACAGAGATGGAGACAGAAAAAAGGAAGAGACTTCCGGCGACCGCTGGTTGGTCCTCGATTGAACGTCCCCCGCTCTCACCCCCTTTCTACCTAGCGTAACCCCTTCATCCCCGCTTACCGCCATCCGCGGACGTGTTTATTTTTGCAATTTGCTCGAAGACCGACAATTAGATTTCCTGGGGTCGTTCGGCTACCGTATAAGTGTAAGGCTCAGGAGATCAGGCCTTGATCCGGGGCGGCCCAAACGGCCCGCAAATGCGTTCCCGGGGGAATGGCCGCGGGGACCACCTACACCTGCCTCGTATAATTCCGCTTTCTCTTATCTCATTTCTTCCACGCTGTCCGAACAAGTTCGGCTAAATATGCACGGCGCCTTCATCTATTATCTCCGACGAATGCGCCGTAAAAGATAGGATCCGGTGTCTCTGTCAATCTTTTATGATTCTGTAAGTATTATCTCGAAGAAATTTCGGTCAAGTGTTTTCGTCAATTAGTACGGAGAACTTAATAGTAGTCCGAAACGTTGGATTCGATTTAGTCTTGCTTTGAATGTCGATGTGACTTAGAAGAACACTTCAATAATCGATGGGAAATTGAAAAGAAGGAAGCGATTAAAGAAAAAAAAAGAAGAAGCGCGCCTGTGTTCAAGGAATCGTAAATACCCCGATCCCTGGCAATAAGAATTTATTGCGGCTGCCTTTGATGAGTAGCCGCCAGTTTTTGGATTCGGGGAAGGGTCATTTTTGATATCACGAAGCTACGTTAATTGTTGCACTACTAAGACGGTCCGTATCCGAGGGAGGGAGTGGAGGGAAGGTGTTGAAGGAGGATGAAGCAAACTGGGAAAGAGGAGGCAATGCTGGTCGCGGAGGTGGCGCAGAGTGAAGGTTGAGGAGAGGATGAAGTGGAGATATAATTGCTACATCCTCTTAAGTCACGTGCCACTCACGTGGTTCCCAACTGCGAGTGCGAACGACCGACTGACTCCCTATAGCTTCGAGAAGCAGCGCTTAGATACGTTTGTATCATGACGTCTCTCTTTCCGCATTATGATTGATCATCCAGTGACGGGGCGCGCGGGTTATCTTGAATTAATAGACAGTCAGGTCCAGTGGCATTACGTACTTTTTTTTTTGGTAGTCACCTGCCATAATTAAATTAGAATATACGAGATATTAGGGAGAATTAGAAATTAATATTTAATTATAGTTGGATCACGCGCTCGCGCAAGAGCGATATAACGAGAACACGGTTCGACTCGGTTCTATCAGTGGTAGGATTCGAGCAGAGATCGGCCATTAATTTCCTTTCGGGAGAAAAACCAAGTCGAGCTAATGGGAGCTACGGTCTAATGCCTCCTGCTGTGTCTCCCAGAGGCCTTTCTTTTGCTCCGCTCTTCTACTAATGGCCACTCTTTGATGACAAATATCGGCCGAAAGAAAATATATAAATTACTTCGAGGAAGCTGCTCCCTGTTGGTGACGCCCACCAGTCGCATATCAATAATACTGTCGAATATTCAAGAAGAATACCAGTTTTCATAGAATACTTCTCAGCATCATGGAACTTAAAGAACATTCATTTTTTTGCCCATAGATCGGTTTTAATGATTGAATGTTGTGCATAACATCTCATTAGTAGACTCGAATTAATATTCAGAAATTGTGTTCTCAGTACGGTTAATCAACTTAATTTCGAAAATCAGAACGACTGGACACACAAGACATTCGCGCAAATAATAATGACATTGATGCGTGACAGGCAACGATGTATCAAATCTGTTTTCGCGAAGGCCCTCTCAGTGACAGTTACGCCGGAATCATCCATAATTCTTTACAAGAACAAATTGCGCTGGAAGCCTCTTTTCTCGTCATGACTGCACTTCACCACGACAGCAGATTCGATAGTTTTATATATATATATATATATATATATATATATATATACATATATGTATATACATATATAAAATGTGTATATATGTTTGTGTTATATATATTGTATACACACACACACACACACACACACACACACACACAATATGCCATACTTTGACAGATATAAAAACATCGGAGAGCCTTGATAAATTGCCTGCGAGAAAAAGCATCGGGCACTCGAGGCTCTTCGGTGGCGCGAGAAGGGCGCAAGGAAAGACAGAAATGAGAGATGCTGCGGGAGAAGGGGGGAAACAGAGGGTGTCAACCAAGTACGGGTGACAAAGAGGGAGCGAGAGGCGTTAAGGACAGGATACATCCCAGACTGGTTCCGGTATTGTTCGCGCTAATAGCGCCAAGATACAACAGTACCCTCCCTGGCGATCCACCCGAACCACCCCCAACGACAGAGACGTTCGTTCGAATAAGCGACGGTCTGTACAAGCTTCGATTATCTTGATCTGGAGAGCGTCAATGCGGCGGAAACGAGAAACAGGAAGGGCCTGGCAGCTGCTGAACGGAAGCGTCGACGTGGTCAAAGTGGCCGTCTAAGTGCTCGATGTATTTATACGTATAGCTTGCACCGCGCCGACGTATCGGCGAAGTTTTCTCCGCTATGTCCGTTAAGAGATGTTATATTGATAGTTACATTTATAAATTAAAAGATAAGAATCCATCTTTTTTATTTTATTTATTAGCTATTAATTCATTATTTTTGACATTTTCATTAAAACTGAATAATCTTTTAGCCATATTTATTTCATCAATTTTTTTCTTGTTACATATTTCTATTTCTGTTACATATAAGTTACATATTTCTTGATAAAAGAGATTAACAGGTAAAAATGTTATTTGTAAGAAAACATAAGTACAAACATCCGATTCGTTGAATACATGTGTATATAGGAACCATTAAAATATCTTTTGATAGTTCTAGGTCATCTTGCATATTCCGCAGGTCTACTTTCTTATTCATTTGATCGTTTTGTTGATGAGTGATGCCGTGTAAAGTTTTGAGGCTACGATACGCCTTTATCGATAAACCAGTTCGATCGTGAAAGCGTGTGTGCAGCGTGTGCCTACCCACCGCAGGAATAACATCTTCTCCGTAGATTGGACCGCGGCTACGAGGCTGTACATAACCCTGAGTAGCCGATGCGGAATGGACGAGCTTGGATGTTAACGAGACACGCTACTGCTTATTAATTCCTTCGAGCTGTACTATTTGTATCTCATTGGGAGTTTACGCTACTTTGTTGGCATGCCAATAATGCAGCATGCTGCTTTTTATGTTATCTTATATACTATCGAGTCAGACGGTGCGTAAATTGTCTTAATTGGTGTATTAATATTGCACCATTATTATACGAGTAGTTAATGTGTGCAACTCTATTATGTATATAATTACAATTTAAATTACGCCTTGGGAAAAGTGTTTGTATGTTAACATATATGTAAGATACCCAATCGATACTTGGATAGTATCGTCGATCAATATGTAATATATATGTCGACTATAATTCCTTTCTGATAAAGACATTAATCTCTAAATGCTGATGTAGCTAGTCGCACGGATATAAAGAATAATTGTCGCGTGGATTCGAACGGAGGGCGGAATACACTGGGCAAGCTGTATAAACGTACGGAAAACGTTTTTTTCGCGTGTCGAGATATAATTTCAATAAATCAGGGATAAGTGGTGCAGGGGAGAAAGGCCACGGATTCGGTGTTACCACGGCTGAGGAACGCGGTCGACGATGTGCCGGATTAATTTATCGCCGCACCATCGCGTATACGTGTGGCTGGCGACACATTTATTTTTACCGACTTTCGCGGTACGGTGCGGCGATTGGATGAGGCCTACGGGAATATTTCTTGATTTCGGGACGTAGTTCGGTGTACGATGTTCCTCGCAATATAATCGCGGTTTATGTCCCGGGCCAATTTTCACAGGTTGTCCGCCTTTATTCGTATTATTATCCCGAAAGTAATATTCCGAAAGACACATCGCCTTCGCTAAGCGAATTCTCCCTCATATCGGTTTTATTTTCATTTAAATGAGGTTCATGAATAAATTTATTTACATTAGGTTTATTGTCTCGGGTTTTTCATAACTATTTTTGTCGTCAGACAATAATTAATCTTTTTTAATATACGAAATAGATCATTTCAGTGCTTATCGAAAAGTTCTTGCATGAGAAAATCAATCAAAAATCAATTTGCGGAGACTGGAAATAGAATCGTCTCATAAATGAGTCAATTTGCTAGAATTACATTACGTGTCAGTAAATTTATTGTATAACAGCCTGTTATTTCTTCGCGTTACATCACGATCTAAGATTACTCGATAATTGTCTTTATGCCTTCAATTCTTAGCATAAAATTTCAAGTGTTACAGTCGGCAATATCTTGGCTGTTCTTGACGTGACAGCGATAGAATAAAATTCTAATGATTCTGGCAAACAAACAGATATTTACGGTCTCCTTTCGCTAACGTGAAAACTTCGTTATAAGCGTAGGATTGCTTAATATCGACGTCAGTCGCGCTTACGGTCCTCCATAATGTAGGCACTTCCACGAGTCTCTCGGTCATATTAACGGAAGATATGGCCGCACTCGCTATCAGGAATCTCTCGTTGACACTTGATGCGCCTGTGACATACCACGTTGTTAGCATTTCTGTTAGCACTCTTCGCATGTGTCAGTCTAATACTCGAACGGTACATGCGCTGCATACAGCAACGCGGAACGCTTTCTCTCTTCAATACCATATTTTAATAAACCTGCACATTTATAGATGAACATGTTTGGACTTGTCGCCGATGAATTTACTAACAGCATCATTAAGCATATTTTTTATAAGTATTATTTTCGTAAATATAAGATTCTTGACACTCGTAAGCAGAAACGAATAATTAATATGTTTAATAAATAACGTATATCATCGCCGCGATGAGTGACGCGTGAAGTTGGCCGCGCGATTTTGAATTTCGCTGTCGCTCCGTCGCGTCGCTCCGCCCGCGCTCCGCGAGACGTATTTTGCGGGTATCGGCGTCATGTACATACTCCGCTCGTATTCTCGTCGCGTTGTTCTTCCATCGAAACGTAACATACGGTGCACGTCGCGTACGATTGACGCCGGGAGTGTCGCGTAGAGTGTCGTTTCGATGATCGGAGCACGTACATACAATCGGAGTCAACCGCGGCCCCGCGGGGGCCGCGGGTGAGCGTACCTAACCTCGGAAGCGCCGCGCGAAACCACTGTCCGGCGCGTCCGACGGCGTACGGTCACCGTGTCTCAATAATCGGCGGCATCGGCGCGTGATCGTGATAAATGTCGTCTTCGCGAGTGAGTGCCTGAGTGCCACGAGAAACAGCAACGACGGAGAGAGGAGGAGGAGGCCCGGGGAGGCATCGGGCAGCAGCGGAGCAACCGTAGGGTGAATAATTCACTTGTTATTCACTTGCTACTCGTTTACTGTTTACTCACGACCACGAGCGATTAATCCTTCCCCGAAAATTATATATAATTGTTCTATCAAATACATCTACTTGAAAAAAAGACGAGCGAAAAGTTTAACGCGATAATGAGCGTTTTCGAAGAATTGGTTATTTCGAGCGATGTTGTAATCTTGTATATTTGTGTTTTTTTTTACAGATGAACGTGATCGTGTCACAACAACTCCGCTCTGTTGCGCATCGTGTTCATGTGAGTTTAATTACCTTTTTTATTTTAATATGTTTATATGTGTATATTCGATCTATGAAAAAATCTCGTATCAAGAATGGTTAAACGTGAATTTGAAATTAGCAGCAGCTTTTAATAAGAGAAAAGGTCTTTATATAAATTCACAGTTTTTTAGTCATGTATATCTATCTACAGCCTGTCCCCATAGAAAAGTAGAAAGTGCCTCGTCAAGAATGCGATGCTATATAGATCGTTTCGTGCAACTAAGGCAAAGAGAGGAATCGCTAGAAGGGCCATCACGGAATCGCGGAATATATTACCGCTATTAGTCGCAATGCATAAATTCGATCGTAATATCGGGTTGTATGAATTAACGTTTATTGATCACGAGCTCCGCGGGCCGTAACTTCCACGATTTTATTGCATATGGAAAAAGCTGGGGAATATCTCGATTCGCAATGTCGTAAGTCGAAGGAAAGACCGAGCGAAAGAGGAAATGAACCGCGGTGCCGCGGTGAGTTGGCGTACGGGCAGGGGCAGGGGCAGGGGAAACGCGAATCGAGTAAAGAATGTTTACAACGTATCTCGCGGCAATAATGTAGCGTACGGTATAAGCTCATGCGAGATATTTAGTCGGATATCGTGGCGCCACGCCACCCAGGGGACCCCCTCATTATTTGCTGCCAGGATGAGCCTTTATTAGCAGTTATCCCGTTCGGTCTCGAATCTATACGTTCGCATATCCATAAATTCGCGTTTACGGTGACCGTATCTTATGCAAATGAGACGATTTAATCCGCCGGATATTTCAGGGCATTTTTAATAACCCTCCCCTCCCCTCCCTACCCATCTCACCTCCTGGCATCCCCCGCCGTCTCCCTCTGTTGCTCCCCCCTCCCCCATCACCCTACGGGGTCCACCGATCGTTTCGTCGTACCTCGCGAGCGATCAATTAATGCCGATTCATCGTCTTTGGCCTCTCGATCGCGCTCGGGCCTGCTCTTCTGGCTTTCGTCCATGTCTTCAAGTTTAAAAAGAAGAAACCTATATAAATGATGACTTTAATTAAGTCTCTGTTATTAATTTTCTACGTCTCCGAGAGACCTCATGTTTTTATAATATCGTATGATCCATAACTTCGCTTTACCCATAAATAAAATAGTAGATTATTTTTTGTATTTTTTTGTACCAGCAGTAACCAATTAAATACTATGTCTGACAAATTATGCAAAGAGCTACGAAGTAATCGAAGTATAATAATATAATTGCTGACTATATCAGTGAAATAATCATTATTATATAAAAATATAGCGCGTTTGCCATACCATATTTGTTGGTTGAACTATCCCGAGTATTTTTGGTTATAGATCATATCAGTCCGTTATAAAGCGCGCTCTAGACTCATTGTACGCGGTGGATTGGCCAGGGTAGAGAAGCAATTTCGCCCGATGTTTCACCCGGTAAAGTGCGATAATAAGCCCGCGGGCAGTCGGTGAGAATCTGCAATTCGCTCCACTCAAATTGAATACTACGTAGGCGGAATCTGGACTCCCCTGCCGTGGGTTAAGCTAAGATCAGCGATCTGTGATATAGCTACGCTTTGCGGCCATTTGCACGAGGCATTTGTCCATTTGGCTCGAATGCGATTGTCGAATCCCACTCTTATCGAATATTGAATTTTTTTGCATTGAATGAAAGCTTGACGTTATTTTTGAGTTCATCTCCGTGCAGCCGTCCGACTAGGATGACAGTTATCGATTGCGCGCGATCTCTCATTCTTGGACGGATGTTGGCGAGATCAGTTTTGCGGCCGCGAAACGAACCGCAACCTTCGGGGCGACAGCTTGAAAAAGGTCGTCCAGGCGGTGCGGGCGCGTGGCTTTGACCGAAAATAATAAGTAAGCTTTTGAACTTTGACCGCGACGTGCGCCTGTCGAGAGACAAAAGGCAAAGTAATCGTAGCTTGAAATTATAATATAAACGGCCAACCGTAGTCGCGGACAGTGCGTCCCTCCGTTCTGCCTCCTCGGTCCCCCGTTCTCGTCGTCCCACATGATTCGTAGTATAATAAGTAAGTCGCCGCGGGGGTAATTTGCAATGTTTAAGAGCTCATCCAATTATCCAGGGCAGAGCTCGCCCTCGTCGCGGTCGTTGTTGACACGGCCCGCGATCTCTAAATGTATCCGTCGACCGTCTAATACGTGTAAACACAGTAGACTGTCATGCGTGATATCCGCGAAAATTATTGACAAAACACCTGGTTGAATGTTACATTACATTCATGAAAGCTGCTTTGACTGGAAAATTGCAATAAATTTATAAAAAATATAATAAAGAAAGTTTTTTGTATCTCTGTATTTGAATATAATCGAGTTATAATATTTACCATTTAAAAACAGTAGGGATAGAGAATGTTTGCATTTTTAAAAGTTTTACGATTAGCTACTTTATAGGTATTTATTAAAATAATTTCACGGTAGAAAACAGGATTTAAAAATCTTGGAATAGATAAACAGAAAATATGACGTGAGATTTTTTTCAATCAATCTATTTCGATTGCCTGAAATATTGAGGAAATGACGATAGCATGACGGTTAGGTCGCATCTCACGGAACCATCCGCGCGTACAGAATCATGTTTATCTTGTCGTCGCGCAGCGCGCCGCTGTAATCATCGCCGACGTGAGACGTCTTAACCAGACTCGGTGTCAAAGTAACATATGTAAAATACCTATTTCCACGTACGTGCGCATACGCATTACGTGCAAAGGTGGAGATATCACACGCTGCGCGAAAGCTCGTTTGCGTTAGCCCGTGGACAGAGCGAGAAGGATACACTCTCTGTAGAGAGAGAGAGAAGGAGAGTGGAGAAAGAGGACGTTGTCACTCAGGATATTACCTAAGACTGAAAAAATCCAGGACGAAAGCAAAGTGGACTGCCCCAAGGTGGAACAAAGAGTCCGCCAGCGCCTCGTTACGTTCTATCTTAAACGATGAACCCGAAGGCGTCGCTCGACTATGCAATTAACGGCGAATATCATTACAGTAGAAATGTCCCCTCTCGATCTCCTGGCGCATTGTCATACGCATTGTCGTGAAATAAGTCGAAATAAGGACAAATATGGCTAACGTTCAGTTAATGCAGATTTGTAATTATTTTCTAACGTAATTATTTTCCACCTTACGTGGGAAATTAGAATATTGAGATTTCTTACAAAACTTGTATATAAAAAAGTGTTATAGATATTTTCGCTGATATTGATTCAAGTGAAATTAATAATTGATATCAAAGCGCTGACTATCCGGGGACTCGGATTCGTGATAGCTTCCGAACTTATATAAAGCTGAATGATCGCCGAAGGGTGGCATCGAAAGTGCGCGCGTATCTCGCAATTAGCTACCCTCAGTACGCAGCCGTCCACGACGGTGTGCCTGTAAGATAACAGTCCTTTGAAGCTTTGATGCAGAAGGAGTGACCTCTGTTTCCTCCACCGGAAAGGAAAGGGCGGTCGGTAGCCGAAGCGGCAGCGTATTTAGCGCGTGTGGATTTACCTATGGTGTCCCGATGTGTGTGCGGCGTTGCGAGGGGTAGGGGGACAGAGAGAGAGGAGATAGAGAACGGAGTCAGAGAGGGCCGTTGAAGCTGGAGCACAAATCAATTAGTGGGGGGCCTCGGGCTCTTTGGGCTGTGGAACCTACCCTTCCGCCGGCAACCCCCGACGTGCCCTTCCTCCCTTCCACGTCGCCGCGGAGTTAGCCCAGGCTCTCTTTGTCTGCGTCGCTTCTCGGCGTCTGCCTTCGTCTTCCTCGACCGTAGCCGTAGTAGCCGCACCGAATACAGATTGCGTTTCAATCTATACGCTAACGAGTGTTTAGTGTTTACCGAACCGCGAGCCGACCGCCTTTGCTTTGGCCACAATTTCCGCGTCCCTATGTACAATAAACGAGGAGACTATACAGCTACAGCGCAGTCTCGCTGAGTATAATCGCGCGGCGAACACCCTGAGATCGTTCGACTTCCGCGAAAGAACATAAAGCTACCGAATGGCAGAAACATATCGTACGCTCGTACTATATCTGTATTCAGTTTTAATAAGACGTTTCGAGCTTTGATGCGTTTCTAAGACTGACGAAAAGATCGCCATGGATTATCATATTTTGTAATACGCGACAAATATTTATATTAAAAAGTTGTGTATTACAATGAAACAGACCGTAAAGAAGTCGGGTCAGAACGGTCAACAAAGTAACAAATGATGTAACCCTAATGCCACTCTCGATTTACCGGCCGTTCATTTCCCTATCCGAACGCATCCCGCGCGTCCCATCGACCGTGCTTTATAAATTCCCGAAAGCTGTGATCAATAACATACGTCGCGGGAACGCGCATAGGCAGTTAGATGAATGCGTGCCGCTCGCATTTAATTACAGAAGTATTTTATCGGTACAAAAGCCATTGGTTGTCCGTCCGTCCGTCCGCCCGTCCGTCCATCGGTCCGGTATTTCGGGCGCAACAACATCGGCCGAACCCGATGGCCGGTACCATCGACCGCGCGCAGACCCGTACATCCAGCGGTCCCCGAATATTTATGGGGGCCAAAGTCAAATTAGTGGCGTACCGCGTGCACCTTTTGATTAAGTATCTGTTAACTAAAGGTAATACTTAATAAAGTAACGCTGATTTAGTGCGGGGTAGGGAAGCGCGGCATCGACCCATCGTTCGTTTTCCCATTCAAAATAAAAATGAGATATTTATGGGCCCATGGTGGGTCCCGTGAACGCGAAAGAGCGAGCGAGCGAGCGAGCGAGCGAGTTCTCGGGTTGCGGCGATACGCCGATGGTATTCGAAGGGTTTGCCGCATCGGTAAAATGTGTATGTATACCTGTCGCGCGCGAACTCTGCGAGTGTGTGCCGCCTCTATTTCTTCGTTTCTCATGTTCTTCTTTTGGTCTCGCGCGCGTCTGTAACGATTATTGGTGGACACGATACGAGACCCGCGGATAATTTGTACTCGATCGACGATCTTCGGCCGCTACCATTGATATTTCGCAGCCCGTATTTAAAATGTCAAATGCTCAATTCTGCCAAAGGAATTCGAAGAGTTAAAATAATGGACGACATTGGGAAAAGTAGAATATCGTTGGAGAAGGCGGTAATCAATTAGATACAATTTTATAGAGGTTTTAATTCGACTTGTTTTGACGTTGAAATTTCAATTTGTCGTCACCTTGTGACTTAGAGTATTATTACTCTTTGTGGCATTACTTTCGCTTTTCTTCCTTCTTTATCCGATATTTCTTTCTTTTCGAATTCTCGCGACGTGCAAGTATTCTTGACAAATAAGCCCACCGTGTCGACGCGGGATGGAGAACGAGCGAATAGCTTCGCGACCGGGCGTCAGAATCAAGATTATGACAAGACCACGCGTATAAATTTGAAATTTAAGAGAATTTTACCTTTATCCGGCCGCCTCCTCGTCGAAACGCCGGTTTGATGTAAATCACCGTGATATGCGGGTTCGCCCAAAATTCCCGGCTAATCTCGAAATCAAACGGCCAGGAAGGACATAAAAATGCTTTATCGCTGGCGACCGAAATGCACCAAAACTCCCGCCCTGGTCCGGGCCACCCCTCACCTTTTGATCGTCCGCTTCGAGATGGTGTATCATGCAGCATCGTGATGCATCGTGCATCTTCTCATCGCGGAGAGCGCGCATTGTTTGTTTGCAATTCTATTTTTAAAACTTAGATTACGTGGATCTTCTACTTTTGCAATCAGAAATGAATTTTGATTTCAAGTTTCGTTTATTAACCAAGTTAAATAATGAAAATATATTTCATCTATTAATGAACTAAATTATACATATATATTAAAGACACCTAGTTTATTATTATCATTCTGTAACTATGATTATTATTACAAACGCTTATTCGCAAGAAGAAGAGGAAGCTGAATGATTTATTAAATGTAATTTTAAGTTTCGCAAAGGAATGAGATCGAATGGCATTACGCGGTATAAGCTTGATATGGGGTATAGGATTGTATCGAGGGGATTCTCTGTCTTGATATAGACCACCATGGGTGTGCTGGGCCCAACCAGTAGGCCTTAAATCGTCTTCGCACCGGGGGAGCGACCGGTACCCTCAGTATCACCTAAAATATCCACGACCTAAGGTATCCCGATCGAACGTGTGTACGCTATACTCTTCCCCGTCACGGGAATCGATATCGTTCCTTAAATCATTTCAGAACCTAGAAATGGCGTGATATGGCTGGATTTCCAGATAATACAGTCTTCTTACGGGAAGACTAACCGGATAGTCCAATAACTCAACCTGGATTCGTCAAATCATTTAAATTTGAAACATTTTAGCTATTCGAATCGATAGAATCCGGATAGTGGCTAATAATTTACTGTATTGTTTCTATTTTATAATAGAAAATTATGACGTTTATATGAAACATTACAAGAAGTGAACTCTCTACTTATATACGTACATGCACAGAAAGAATGGTTTTATTGAACTATATAAAAATTAGGTCAGATACGGATCTGAAAATAATTATATTAATCACCTAAATAATTATATTGAAGGCTCAAGCCAATATAATTATTTAGATGATTTAACATAATTATTTTCAGATCTGTATTTGGTAAAATTTTTAGATATTTCAACAAAACCGTGAAAAGTAATAGGAAAAATTTTATACATAATAATATATTTAAATGTGCATGTGTGTATGGACGAACACAGATATATAAAAGATTAAATAAAAGATTTGTATTTTTGTAATTGCCGTATATAATACTTAGATGCATTTGATATTTAATGCACCTGCTTGTTTTGCGTCGATGCTCACACATTCAACGCTTCGCCCGGCTGACGGATTTGGAGAGAGTAATTTGATCGTCGTATAGATACGATACGCACCAGCACGTCGAGTTGGGCGTCGAAAAAAGTTATTGCACTTTACGATCGGGCTCGATTTCTCGAAATAAGATTCTACGGCGCGTTATCCAGGCGCGTTGCGCGCACGATCGAACTCGAATTCGACGGTGGACCACGAAAGCCGGGCCTCGAAGCGGGATACGTGGATCAGGTGGCGTTCAGGAATGCGAAAGACTTTGACGTGAAATATAAGGTAGTAGCGATCCGGACTCACTGACAACGACAAAGCAGAGCTGCAAAGCAACCTAGGTCCCGATTCTTTCTCCATTCCGAGAATAAATTCCGCCGACCGTCAACGGTCTTTAACTGTTTTAAAATATCAGTATCGAATATCCGCATGAATAGTGGGATTTCGAACGCGAAATTCCCGATGTTCGCAGAACTTTGCCAAGTGATATATAGCGACGCGAGATATCGATTAATAAAACTGCACAATAAAATTTATAGCTTTGCCTAAAAAAAGATACGAATTAAATAATTCTTATATCACGTATAATTAATATTGAGATTATTATAAAGAACTTAAGTATGAA
Organism: Temnothorax nylanderi; assembly: GCF_030848795.1. NCBI lineage: Eukaryota > Metazoa > Arthropoda > Insecta > Hymenoptera > Formicidae > Temnothorax > Temnothorax nylanderi. The sequence continues at coordinate 768,931 of NW_027249069.1, read as the reverse complement.
TATCGTTTTAAGATTTTCTCTGTATTATTACGACTTCTTTCTGTGAAAGTGTCAGAGAGATATACTATGAGTATCCAGTTATTTTTATAGTGTACTAATATTTTTAACGACTTTGAAATAATGTTTGTCTCACGCGACAAACAACACAATTTTCAAAGATCCACATTAAATACAGGGATAGGACGTTATTTTGAGGCGGGCGGGCCCGTGCGCGGGAAGCTTTTCACTCGTAAAAAGTGCGAAATTGCGGTAGCGGTATCGAACGGGTCCATCGTGCTGTGAATCGACAAATTGCTTTTCATTGCCGCGATGTAATCACGGATTCAGGTGTCGCCCTCATTACCGACACGGCCGATGGGTGGGTTCACGAGGGCGTAACTGGAAAGGGTAAACGGGGGTGAATGCGGGGAAGTGAAGTAACGCGGTAGCAGCAAATTGAGGTTTTGAGGGGGGAAAAAAAAGAAACATTCGCCAGCGCCGTAGGTTCGCTAAAGGGAAACCCATTGATTTCCTTCATTCAGCACGGCGCGATAATTAAATGCATTTTATACAGTTCTTCGGCGCGGCCCGGCATAACGTCGAGTAATTAATAGACATTTAAACTTTTTAATAACGAACGCTTTTACGCGTGCGGCAGCCGGGCTTCCTCGTAATTATGGCTAGTGAATGGATCTGTTGCATTTGACTTTTAATGCCGGCGGATCAAGCGGTCGCGCATGACGCACTTCGCGACACTTATCAACTCGCGCTAATGACGGGCCAAATTTTCGTACCACGAGCCAGGCATGCTTTTTTTCTCTGTCACGTGTGCGTGTGGATAAGCACTGAGAAATAACTCAGGATCACGATGTCCTTATACAGCTATGGGCTCTAATGGCATACTTCTGAACAGTTAAATAATTAAATAATAATAATTAAAATAATTGAACGGAAATACAATCATCAAATGAGTTAATTTGAAACCTGCTTTAGATTCTACTATTTATATTGTCAGACTAATTGGCTTAACTGCCCACGTCTCGACTATGAAATGTTTATTACCCCTCAATTTTTGTCGAAATAGGATTTATCAAATAATAGGAAGATAATTAAAATTTCTCAAGACGCTGATCGCCTCGAGATAACTCAAAGTTTCGTTCGACGAATCTACACGTAGCATCCAAAGGACTTGAGTCCGCACCACTATGCGTGTATACAGCGTGCACCCACACGCGCGGCCAATAACATATATCTTGAGTGTGCACCGTCCAAGAAGCAGAAACTCCAGAAGTGTCACCGAGAGCGAACTTAGGTCGCTCGACCTGGGGGTTCGAGAACGATACCGCTTACACATTGTTGACCCGCGGCTGATATATCGTCTCCTCCACAAGGCGAGAGAGAGGTTCTCAGTCCCCTCTATCGAGCCATCGATGCCATACATCTTGGTTCAGAGTCTCAGGCAGGATCTTAAAAGCCGTGATATGGATACGGCGTGAAATCTCACTGCGCCGCGTCCGATGGCTTTCCTAGAGCCAAGCCGATCTTTCTCCTTCGAGATCGATCTTGTATTTACTTCCGAGAAAGATTCCCTATCTGTATGTGCTTCGTTACTACGTCTCGAATAGAATGATCTTGAGAATGATCACAGTTGTGGATAATCACCTTCGGTTTTTATTACATTCGCGGTATTAAGAAAATAATTTAATCTTGATAAGTAATTTTAAATTTTATCGTAGAAAAAACTGATGCATCTATATTTATTATTGTGTCACTATATCAAGTGCTATACATATTTATATTATGCAAAATTTATGGAGCACATTTATAATAATCATTGCAAACATTCAATAATTTACTCATCTACATGATCGGGCTTTAAAAATTTGTACAACGGTTTAGGAAATCCTTAAACTTTGGTACGCCTTTGAAATATCTTACTGCAACTGGTAAGTAGCAGCTTGCGAGCTTACGACCTCCCTCGGCGAGAACACGTAGGGAAAGTTGCGCGCAATTGGCCGATCATTAAATTGAGAACCAATATTGGCAAGGTTCTGCCGCGCAGCTGCCAGGAACATAAACATACGAGACTCGTATACCTCGTCGGAGGACCCGGCACCGATGTACGTGCATACGTATACACCGTATTATACATACACAACGGGCGTATGGTGTAAAAGCGGGACGTGGCCGTGCGCGCGGTGTAAAGCACTAATTTGTAACCAAGTTGTCGCCCTGGTTTGACACTGCAGTAAATACGAGGGTGATAGCGTTGTATATCACTAGCCCACCACCACCACACTACCGTCTACCGTCGCAATACCACGCCGAATACTGCACGGTCGTAAGATCATGGCGAACCGGGTTGGTGGATCGCCCAATGCATTCGCCGTTCACGTATATCTTTTTTTCTGAAATATGCACACCGGGTGACACGTAAGCCGTCATGCAATCTTTCTTAAATGCGAAATTGAAATTGAGAAAATATATAATTTCCTCACATTACCTTTGAAACAAAAACAGTAAAACGAATTGAAGATGAAGGGACGAACATCTTATATCTGAAATTTCTTTCTAGATAATAATGTGAAAAAATTTAGACGCATTTTCTCAGAAAAATCAGTTTTTTTTTCAGTTTAAAAATAATTCAAACTAAAATAAATATTAAGAATCCGAATTGGCTATCGTGATTATTGAACGAATCATATAATATACGTAAGAAAAGGTGGAAATTATTGCCTATAATAAAAGTTCTATTTCGAAATATGAAAAATTCAATCTTAGATTTTATCATGATAATTTCCAGTTTGCTTTGCAAATAAGATTGCCACGAAGGTAGAGACGGAAAATCGATTGCCGCTCGCAGTCCCGATCGCTTAATAGCCACGTACGTCCATAATCTCGCGCTATAAAAGCAAGCTTCGATAATACACTGGAAATAATGCCCGTTCGTCCTTTAACTTTAGTGCAACGTTCCCCTCGATCGAAGGCTTTCGGAATGCCATAACTGACAAGAGAGTTCCCCGACAATTAACTATCCGCTCCAGGCTCGTGTATCACCGCGGACATAACGGAGATAGCGAGCTTCTTCGAAAGTCAGCGATTTAACGTCCGCGATCGTTAATCGCGCGTAAGAACGGCCGTGTCGGCGCGCGCCGATTGCCTCGTATAAATATATCCAATCGCTGATCCGATCTCTCGTACACGGATCGTAATACTGAATCGATCGGTTTAATGCTCGGCGCGCACCGTTGTTTATTTCTCATATAAATATCCTTTCGAGTCTCGTGTACGCCGTATGACTTTATCATATCGCGGCTTCCAGGCTGTTTCATTTGTTATATGGAGGGCCGCATTGATTTTTAAAGGCGTACGGTAAGTGAATAAAAATTTAAATATTTGCTCAAGCTTTTCCCTCTGTTATAAATGTGTGCATTTGGCATAATCATTCCTTCTAATAAAGTATCATACTTTGTGTCGCAAAGAAATTAAACATTCGCAGTTAAATTGCGCCGCACAAAGTGCGGCCAAGCGCGATAAAGGAAATTTCTTAAAGGCCATGTGCAACAGAAAGCATCGCAACGAAAGGCAGCATTACGTATCACGTCGAGGAACTCTCCTTGGAAAGTCGCGTAATTGATTTCCGGGTTTAAGACGGGGGGAGGGGAGTTGGGGGATGTATCAGAAAAGCTGCGGACGGATCGTGAGCCGCGCTCGTTGCCTCCCTCGTCGATTAAAAATGTATCCGACAATAGAGGCTTTACGTCAAACGTCCGAGGCAGGAGTTTTCCTCATCCGCTTCCTCGCTCACGAGGAACGAGCGAGGCGAGCGGTTAGTAACGGAGTTCGACGAGGGGTACAGCGTTCGGAGGGGGAGGCGGATAGAAATTCGTTATTAAAATTAATTATTCAGATCGGTAAAATGGCGATATAAGGCGCACCGACGGTGGCGGCCGTTTCGACGAAATGAATCGTAAATTGGACCTGGTGCAGATCCAACCCCCGTAAGCGCATCCCCCATACCGTCTACTAAACCCAGCATCACCATGGAAGCCTAACCCTTTGCTTTTACTTATTAACCACCCTGATTTATACGCGATTGTGCGTGAGCGAACTTTTTTCATTTCGTCCTTCTTCTTAGTCTTCTCCCTCTTCTCTCTATTCTTTTCCTACCGTTCAACGTCTTACTTCTTCTTTAAGTTTACCTTACCAAAACGGCTTACCCACAAGTTTGGTTGATAATACGAAAATAAATCAAAATTTGAGATAACATTTAATTAATTTATCTATCTCTGAATTAATTAAATTGAATACCGATTTTGTTAAGGCACTGCAGCTTCAAGTTTTTGCAAGAGAGATAATCCGAAAGTCCCTTGACGAGTCAGACCGATCGAAAATCCAAAGAATGTCTTGGATCTCTAATGCCCCTTACATTCCCTTACTTCGCAGCGGTTCTCAACTGCGCTCTTCCGCTAGCGGCTTCCGCGTGAGCGGCTCCTGATTAACTCATACAATCCCGTCTCTCTTCTCCGACTCCTACGAATCTCCGATTTGCATGAGCAAGGAATTCCTTCGGTTTAAACCCCCGAAGCTTCCTCTGTCTACCTCTATCTATCTTTCTCTGTTTCTCGTCCCTTGTATATCCTCGCGTCCTTGTCGGATCCTCGCGGCCGCTCCTCATGAGCCTCCTCCTCGCTCCTGGGTACGAGCGCCGCCGTCTCCGCTTGCTCAGCCACCGGCGATTCGGGCGAGCCCTATCGAGAGCGCATTTTAATGCGAGTCTAATTTTCGATTTAATTTCGGTAAAAATGATCCGGGCTCTTGGCCGATCCCGCGGCGGGAGAAGGCGGAGGAGACAGATTCGCCCCGCTTCAACCCCGTCGAGTATCCTCCGCTCCTCTCTGTCCTCTCTTTCTCTCTCTCTCTCTCTCTCTCTCTGTCTCTCTTTACGTTGCCGACGAAAGTTCTCCCCGCAAAAACCCATTTGCATAACGTTTCCGTCGCCTTCCCGGGATGAAAACGAGCGGACGCCCAGAGGCTGTGTGTGCATATATACATACCTGTACCTTTTAGATATACGTAGGTAGCTATCAAGGTGTGTGCGCACCCGCATATAATAAGTGGCGCGACTGTTGCTTCGATGCAATGAAACACATAATCAACGTGAAATATATCATGGGTGCCGCATGGATGCAGTTCTTATATTTTAATTGTGAATCACTATGTATAGCTCGTACATGGATCATTACATGGTATTATATTAATCCTAGATTTTTTTAACCTAGATAGTCATAGCAATAAATAAAACAGCGTATATATCTTGTCATTATAATGTTAAATTGCATTAAGTGTAATTCTGAGGATAATTCTAAATCTTCTCATTTGCGTGGAATAAATTAAAATAGCGTTAATGCGGGTGACCCGTCAGCAATGAAAGTGCGTCTTAGTTAAGGCGGTTATTTCCAGATTAAGATTTGTTTCTAATGCAAATGAAGATATGGACGAGTAAATATCCTTTAAGTGAGAACCGCTGTCTGGATGGAGGGAAGAAAGAATGGACCTGGAACACAGGGAGAAAGGGAATAAAATTTTATATCTTATATAAAAGACGAAAGGGGTTACGCCGAGCACGACGCAATTTGTAGCCAATATTATTTTATCGCGGTACATTTTTTAATTACTTCGCTCCGACATGCTCAAACCCTTCTTCGCCTTCAACGCCTCGGTAGTCCGGTGTCTTATTAAACAATGGCGGATGGCGTCCGAATACCCTGGAGAATCGTATTTTACACTTTCCACACAGTCTTACTTTTCGCACTTTATACGACAACTTCGTTTCATTGCGAATAAATCTTCATTTACTCAATTAACTTTTATTTAGTTTACTACAGAACTTCGATGAGGACCTCTGCAATTTAGAATATATTCATGTGGGCTTCTTTCAGGTTAAAAATGCGTGAATTTTTTAGAGTCATTTCAAAGTTAGAAATCGAATATAATTTAACTGTAAAATCAAGCATTAAGAAGTAAGATTTGTTGCAAAAGTATAACGATAGAAAAGTGATGATTAAAAGTAACGAGTAAAAGATCACACAATCTGTTCAATACAATGACTGCAACTTTAACGTCATTTATATAGTTAATTTTGAATACATCAGAGATAATGTCATTACACATGTGTAATGTCCGTATATATGCGTATAAATCTGATTATGAAGAAAAAGAAGAAGGATAAAAAATTGACATGTTCTGATTTCAGATATCGATTTTAGCCCACTGGCAAATAATTTCTGAATGTCATATCTTGAAGATGATAAATTTTCGTTCCCCTAGCTTAGTTACTGCTGTTAAATTTTTCAGTAGTCATATTTTTATTCTCTCATTCTAATGTTTCGTTCTTTTGCTTCATTAGTTTCTGTGAATTAGCGCAGGGTGAGGAAATCAGGAAAGAGCGAAATGACGACGAAACTCGGCGTGGTGGCGTGAGCGCGTCGAAGCGGACCGATGAAATTCAGACGAGGGATAATTTTTTAACGTTATTACCCGTCGGGTACGCTGCGAATCGGTTTCGCCACCACTCTGTCGACGCCTTCGCCTCTGAAGCCGCCCACCCTTCGTTGATTGGCAATTTCGCGTCTTGAATTTTTATCCGACTCAACGGCACGATGGGGGTGGAGGTGAGGTGCTGCGGCGCGGCGCGGCAACCCCTTCGTTTTTAAATTATCCGCGAGATTAATCAAGGCGTCATTTTTCACGTCCAATTTGCAATAGAAGAGGAGGCGCAGCGAAGGGACGACGAGGGACGGTGCGAGAGAGTCGCCACGCAGAAAAGCAAACCTTATTCTTAATTGATATATTCTGAATTAATTAATCCTTCCGCTGGGACGGTCCAGCGGCGGCCAGCGAGTGCGACTGGATAAAAGGGAGACGACTGGTTGGATCCCTTTTACTTAATTAGTGTCAGCCGTAAATTTCTTTCATTGGACACTTTTTTCTTCGATTATTAGCGCATACATCTTCCGACCACCCCTTATTGGCTTGGCAACCCTTCCGTTGCGGATGGCCCACATCTGCCGACCAACATTAAGGATGTCGAAAGCAGTCGAAAACTGTACCATAAGAAAGAATACATATATATCATCGCGTTAAACTTTTTTTTAATAAGAATTTATCGCAAGAAGTTTTACGATACAAAATATCAGACGATCAAAAGTCAAACAAAACGACGTAATTAAGCAATAATAATTTCAGAGGAAATAACTGTTGATACAAAATATTCGCCACCTTAATTTTTATAGAAATCAAGTCGCGCAATTACTGCAAGATTAAAAGCGTGGTTCTCGGACCGTAAATGTATCGCGCGATCTTAACGCGATTACATGTACGTGATAAAAAGAGTGACTCTCGAGGAGTCTCCCGTGGGAAACCGTGCCTTTCGCGGCGTTAGGGACAAAAGCGAGCAAATGGACGTGAAAAAAGAAAACAGCCTCACTGTTGATGCCAAGAGAGAGAGGACAGAACCGAATAGGACGGAGACACGACGATCGGCCGATGAGGAGGAAGCGGGAAGCATCGGCAGGAAGCCAATGTAAAAAGCTTGGCGACGAACGCGATTGCCGCAGCTACCGAAGAAAGATCGTCTTTGTCGGCGAACCTGCTAATTAGTTTACCAGCTTATCGATCCCTCTCCCCGTATCTCTACGTGTCCACTGTCACGAAATGATCAATGACGGGACTTGAAACATTGATGGGTTTCTATCACCATATGTTCGAGATGTTATTCGAATACAAACTCGGATAAACTCTCGAAATTGTCCGATTCCTTCTCGCGATGAGCGGAAAAGCAATGACGTTTCTAGGGTTGTGTGGAAACGCAAGAATCGATACCAAAGTAACTCCACGTCACGATATATTCTCTCTAAGTATGTACTGCTGGCAGAAAGCTACTTTCCAAATAACGGCGGAATTCAGAAGATGGCAAGCAGCGCGTTACAGAGGCTGTGCTAATTGTCCTTATTGCCCCGTCTGCCTTTGACATATTAGTATATAGACGGAGGCGTCGGCGGTACTGAACGTCGACACGGTGGATAAACCGGAAACGGCAAATGCACGCGACACACACTGACAATACGTCGGTAACGGTAATATGGCGCTACCCTGCTAAGAGCACCTACCTATTTCACGATGTTTCCAAACCTTTAAGCAAGGTTTCGCTATCTGACGTTTAAAATCGTCAGCGATCCTCAATATGCTAATTTATCAGTATTTTAGTAGTACATGAAAATATACTGTAGCTCAGTTTACGTACGGTAAAGTGACCACTTTTCTCCGTCAACAATTTAAAAGAACAAATGGATAATTAGATGAATTAGTATTGGAAGTATATTAGGCATTTTAACCGTTCATCTTCTCGTTAGATTAATATAAGTTTATAACATTACAAAGATCACGCTGTAAATATTAACAGTATCAGAACAGGTCAATTTCAAAAAGTAGCGATATAGTGAAATATTGTCGTGCATATGAGGACTCTTAAACCGTTAAAAGCAAATTTAATAATTGAGTTTCACCATCGAGCTTTTGAGATAGGTCCGATGAGAACCACTCCGGATCCGGTAACGAACGGGAGGTAGCGTCGGTGCATTGACAATGGTAATAATTATTGTTGATGCTGAAATTTCAATTTTGCAATTGATGCAACGTCTGGAAACCTTCGGTGCGCCTGTGTGTACAAAGACGCGGGCCCGTGTAAAATTCGTATGTGTGTGTGTACGTGTACACACGTGACCACAGAAAGGCGAGCGGCAGACTGCGGAGACGCGAGCCAGCCAGAAACCATCATAAAGGTTCGGTTCTCCCTTTGATACGCGTACGGTAACGTATTTAGTTAGACATATCATTCGGTTTCCATCTATTGTACTCCCGGCGAACAAACTTCCTATTTGTTTGAACGTTGAAGCCCACACCCACCTGATTTACCACCCATGTCCCACGTGGCCAAGGAACGAAGCGTGCGTGCTTCCTATCAAGAAATAAGCTCGTCTCGCTATTGTAATTACCTGCAAATGGCGTTTTGCGTCGCAGTAAAGCTGTAAGAGAAAATTGGTCCTCTTGTTCGGACTCGACGAAAATAGTAATATAATCGGGGTGACGTCATCGCCATTTTCATTATTATCCAAAATTGATTCAGTTTCTTGTGTATGAAGTCGAAAATTTTTTATATAATTTTTTTGCAAAATAAATGTACAGATTTGATCAATGCTTTAATTTGTATTTATTGATATTTGAATGAAATTTTGATAAGAATAATATTTAAAGAAATGCTAGCTAATTTCTTATACAGTTAACATAATTCATCTGTGTTGCAAAATCTGTTTTAAAACTGTCGATTCGCTCGCTCTAGAGTTAGAGTTTACTAACGTGTAGCTTCTAGTTTTCTACGTACTCAGACTTGACATTTGAGCATCGCCTTCAAAGCTTCGTGAATCAGCCGGACTTTTTGCTTACCTTTACTCGATTTACGGAAATGGGCATTTAAAGTTTACTTAATTATTGTTAATTGTAAACAATTAAGGACAGGACCCGCGCCGGACGTCTAAGTGATGGTCCGTCTGGGGGATTCCCGAGACGGTTTTACCCGCGGGTTCTTAATAGCAAAAGCGACCCGCCTAACGACCGACAGCGGCATACCGAGTCCTTCGGACTCGCGAGCGACGTGCCTCAATAGATTCATCGAATACTATCGAAGGAATTTCGCAAACAATCCCGACCAATCGACACACGATCTTGGGAACCGCTCGGCGGATCGCCTCTCAAAAGGAGCACGATATCGCCTGCCTATACACTGTGATGTTCGCCGGTGCACGAAGAACCGTGCTGGCATCAACTCTGGCGGTCAAAAAATAATGATATCTGAAATCTTATCATTCGAATGTTATTTGTCTAATTTAGTCAAGAGCCAAAATTCAACCTATCTTACAATTAGTGTATAATTTCAATAGTTGATATAAATACTAATTAATATATTATACAAAAATATATTTTTTTTACATCATATATAAGTTATTCAAAAAACAGCTTTGCATATACCTGATATAAAGAAACAGCGGTTAAATTTAATTAACTTTTAAATTAATTTGTATTTTTTGATATTGATCTTTATATTTTCCTATTTATCCATTTTATTTGCCACATCAGTCAAATTGTTAATACAAGTACAACCCTCAAGCAGTTTGACCAAATCGAAGGATCGAATCCCGGTGCCCTTGCAAATAGTGACCGGTGTGAGAAACGCGTCGGTCGGCCTTAAATCAAGGAGGCCCTAATTCCAGCAAGAAATCGTTGTGGGGCGTTGTTCCCAGGATCAGCTGGCCGGCTGACGGCATTTCTCGGACATACCTGTCGTACCTCATCGACCGGTTCCGACCGGTAACAAGACAGACTCTTCCCTGGTGTCTCCTGGAATCTTAATACATACCTACCTGCGATTTGCCGCAATTTCATGAGTTGTCATGCCGCGATTGACGATTAACACTCGAATAGGCTGCAAGTTTGTGCAGATTGATATACCGTTATGTCAGAAGGATTATAATATATGATAGGTATGATATTTATTATCGTAGTTGACTTAACATTCGCTCAATATAGTGGCATCTGTCACAATTATACATGCCGATTTCTTAAGATACTATACTTAAAGAGTCGCGCGTGAAGCGAAGCGGGCGATTCTCAAAGGTAATGAGTACAAGAGAATCCGTCACAGATTCCGGATTGTGCGTGGTATGTGTCTTGTTGTGGAAATGTTCAGGCTCTTAGGCGGGATTTTAATGACATTAAAGAAAAGTTGAGATTCAAGGGTACAGATGCGGCTCAATCAATGCCGCATGCTCGAGGCCGCACGCTCGACCTAGCCAAGGACGGCCAACAGTCGCCTGCATTCTACGTGTTCTTGTCTTATCTGTTCGTATAATGCAGGTGATCCCCTCTGCTCAGCTGAGGCACTACCTCGGGAAGGGCGACACCGAACCGACGACATTTTCTGGATGCGCGCGATGACACTCCCGGCTGTCAAGCTCTGTTGGAACTCGGAATCCGCGAGCACGAGCGGAAAACTGCGTTTGTAGTAAAATTCAGTAGCAGAAAAGGGAGAAGGATGTAAAACCGTGCAGTTTCCAAAACTTGTGACGTTTCCAACGTTTCTTGATAATTCTGCAACTCTTTTTATACACCTACGGGAAATATATATTTCTTTATAACGTCAGAAACTTTCGCCGGGGTAAAGCGACGTTCACTGTTCGAAATTACGAGTATGTCAAATTGTAAGAGAAACGATGGTATAAAATTCTTCGTGGTATGTGTCTTGCCCATCGACGCTTCGAGAGACTTAGCTCTCTTAGCTTTTTCCTCTGTGAACTGGCACTATACTGTCACCAAGACGAGAGAATGAGGGCCATTTCACCGATTTCTCGCGGAGATATCACCGGCCTGCCGAGGTATGAGCGCGGGAATCAAACCCGACCGTGCTCTCCTCCGTGCCGAATGTTCGCGGAATCCGTTTTCCTGGCGGATTAATCCGCTCTTCGGGCGCGATCCATTTGAGAATATCCTCGCAGCGTAAGTAGGACGCAGCTTAAACCCTTCTTTCCGTTTCCTCCATCCGGCCCATTGTCGCGGAGCTAAGCACAGATTTATTATCACGTTCAGAACCCACCTCCCGCCTCTCCCCTCGCCGTCGTAGCCACCCCTCGCTGTCGCCTCCTCTTCCGCCAGCCTCGGGGCTCTCCGAGTACTAACCGGTCTTAGTCTCGTAAGAGAAATACATTCATCGAGTATTCTATTAAGAATCTGCACTCCCGCGGATGAACGAGCGAAATAAGGTTCTTCCACCGACTCGTGTTTCCTTTTCTCTCCCTCTCCCTTCCTCTTTCGCTCTCTCGTACCCTCCGCCGTCCAATTCTCCACTCCTCGCTCTTCTTCCATTAGTCGAACGATTTCAATCCCTTGTCTCCTACGATGTCTTACCTCGTTTGGATCACCTGGTCGAAAAAGCCAGACTATCTCCTTTTACGACAGAGAAATCTGCGTCACGCTAAGATTTATCATGATTGCTGCAACTACCACATCCAGCAATTTGTTTTACGTTTTACGTTTTCTTCAACCGCGCCAAAATCGAAAGTGATTTTTCGATATTGTTTTATGGTAGAATGCAGAAAGTTTAACAAACAAGAGAAGGTAATTAGCCATGCCTTTATCATTATAATATTTGGCATCTGTGATGTTATCGAGTATCTATCAGATCGTCATAAATCAATGATATTATCGGCAACGTTCGATCGAATCGCGACGGTCATAAAGACTACGTCGCAAAAAATTAATTACTCCCTACTTTTATATCGATCATGTTGCGAGGGCCACGCGATCGTCATTAATCTCAGAAAATTCCGAATTCAGCCGCGTCAGCGTGCCAAACTCGCGTCGAACACCCGGTGCATGCTACCGGATAATGACGCGAGACGTGCAGCACGCGCTACGCGTAAACATTCAGAAAGCATTTACGCCGAAGTCTCTCGTCTTTCTCCACGTTTCTCCCTTTTTATTTCTCCTTTCCTTGTGTTACCTTTAAGATACACAAGGTGCAGCTGTTCGCCGCGGCTCGACTTAAACCGATAATTAGCTCATTTCAATAATTGACAGGCCATCACCGTTCGCACCGACGGCGAGTAAACGCATCTGGCATCGGAGTGGATTCGTCATATGCGCGCGCACACACACACACACACACACCGGTACTCGGTGCCCATTCGCATCGATGACCATCGCGTTGCAGGCTGCGCGCTGCATTATGTGTCGGCGCTCTGCCGCGCCGGGTCTTTACGCGGCAATAAAACGCGTGTACGCGCTTATTTTGCGTTCGACGTCGTCGACGACGTTCCGCGCAACTTACACCGTCCATTGTTTCCTTCACGCGCGTCTCGATGCGCATACCTACGAAGCACTTGATTCCCGGCTGCGCGCATTCGCAGCATCTCTTCTCGCATCCTTCCCTAATACCGTTTTCGCGTAACGACCGCGTGCGCGAGCCGCGTACGCTATCGCTCGCAATTATTGCAGTTTACGCGGGCACGAAAGGCGCGGCAGTAAAATTCCCTTCGAATTGCGAGCGAGGTATACGAGAGGAAGGAAGGAGAAGGTGACGAGGGAGGGTGGAGGAGGGTAGCCGAAGGCGAAGACGACGACGCGGAGGAAAGAAATCGCGTACGATGCTCTCGAGAGAACGGCACGGCTTGTCTCGCCTAGCGCCTTCTTCTTGCTCGTGTTTTTCCCTCTTCCGCGGCCGGCCAGGCAAATTGCACCAGCCGCGTGCAGAGAGATGTCTGAAATTGAATATTATCCGCGCCGAACGACTACGCGCGCTGAAGAGGTACGATAGTGACAACGAAGAGCAGTCAAAAGCTCTTTTATGTGCACCTGATGACTATGGTAGATGATAGCCCCCTCTAGACACACGACGAGTAATTGGTTGACGATCCTAATCTATTCTGCGCTGAATACACCAAGAAAAATGCGTCAAGAAAATAGAATGTGTAGATAACGTGAAATAGGAAATAATTGTACTGCCGCGCTCTATCTACCTTGACATATAAAGTTAGATATCTTTCGAGCAATATTTCAATTAGAAAATGAAGATATGTGAAATGCATAACGTCTTTTCTCTCACACATATAATGTTATTCTTACTATAATGATACACTTCTATTATTATTTTGACGTATATGATTTTAGACTTATTTGATCTGACCGTGTATAAATCTGGCAACATCGACATAAATAATAATCAAGCGGATACATGCATAAGATATTTATTTAATAAATAAAATTCTAGAACATTGATCTTATAAGTTGCCCGTGTCGTAATCTTACTAACTATTGCTTTTTCTTGTAATGACCGTGATATATTACAAAAGTTTCGTAAGCTATACTTTGATCTTTATAAGAGTTAAATTATTTCGACTGTTTTGAATCTTCGCTTTGTTCATTGTTACCATTCAGCTATATACTTAATGTTGCTTAATTTAATGTGCTATTGCTTTTAACCTTTATATTGTGCAAAAGTGCGATGAAGCAATTTTGTCTTTGATATATTCAGAAATGTTAATTCTTAAAATTCCCATACTTATATGTAAGAACAGAGAGATAGCTAACTAATAATAAAAAATTTCGCTAAATATTCTAACACCAATGTTTTATATTATACTATAACGCTAGCCAGGCTGTTGAAATTTCTTTAATTATTATACCTATGTATCTTACTCTATGAAGTAATTAATCTTATTCCATATTTTATAATATATCTTATTTTATTCAACTCCTTTGCAAATTTATCTATTAAAGAAGCTAACAAGTATTAAACGCTCTTTCTTCAATACGTTTCATATTCCGCATCGCCGACTTTATTTAGCCAGCTTTGACTTTACGTCGCCGCTCATTCGTTTATTACCCCGCAATTACCGTCGTCGATACCATCTTCAATATTATAAACCGTTCTAATTGTCTCGTCGGCTTCGCGACTTCGTGCAACGCAAACGATCGCAATCGTCGAAACGATCGTTCTTCCGTCGTCTCACGCGAAGTCTTCGATCCACGGCATCCATAACTCCCTTTCGCCGTTTCGTCCCCCCGCGCGGATCAGTCCCCTGCTAGTCGAGCGGGGGTGAGGGTGGCCAGCACGAAACGGCCTTATGGAAGCCTCTTAATCGCACCCCCGTCCGAGTTTCAAAGTTTACGGGTTAAAGACCGGCTGCGTTATTAATGCACGGATTCCGTGATAGCGGCGTCCGGTCAATATATCTCGCGTTTCCGAGCGATTCTTCCGAGCAGTGCAGCTATACCCCATTCCTCCTACTCCTCAGCCCCCCATCTTCCGCAGCTCTATAGTCTTCGATCGATCAGTCTGTACACGTCTTCCCGAGCATCGTTTTGTTCCACACAAAGTGAGAACGTACACAAAGAATGCCAAATGTATACAATCGTCACCGAGTTATCGATATTATGAAAATAAACCAATTTTATTCTATGATTCGGAGATGTAAGATTGTTGAAATAACGCGTCGTGGAAAAATCAATTCCGCATTTATCAGAGAATGAAATATCTACGGTAAATGTAACGTAATAATGATATGCTCGGTGTATACACTCGTATCCTTCGAATCACGAGTAAGATGTGCGCCGCGCAGCTCCGCTCGCGCTTTCTCTCTTATTTCAGTTATTTTATAAAATTATTCCCGCAATTTATTCGCGCGCATTGAAATTAGTCTGTTGGATCTCGGGAGTATTCTGGCAGGCTGCCGCCTCGCATTATATTCTTTGCATAATAATTATGACGATAATGAGGGTTTACGATAGAAGCGCGGCTACTTGGCATGTTCCATACGCTCTCTCGCCGGTACTTTCCGCACTCCAATTTGGGATTGGCGAATGTGTTACCTTGTCGAGCTTCGCGGAAATTTCCCACGTCCGTAACTTTTTCTCCCCGGTACATCAATTCCGCAAAAACCAACTAGGTATTGTTACCTTATTATATATACATTTGCGAACTTCTGCCTCGGTGGTATCAGCCCTTCGCTGAAAATGATTTTCATCGCGTTTAAACATTTTTGTAACAATGAGCGAATATGTTCTTACGTTATGCTCTCGTTAATAAAGTTATTAATGCGATGCGCAATAGTATCACTTTGTGCAAAATATGGTTGGTTTAAAATGGTAAGATGGCTTTAGATGCCCATACTCGCGTTTTAATTGCAGGAATATACGTGCGCCCGTATACAAACTCGGACGCATTCACGCATATTTTTCATTTCTGCAATACGGCTATATAGCAGCTTTTCATAGCGGCGTTATTTCTGCAAGCAACCAAATATAGATTTATATTAATATTTAAATATGATTTAGCACATTGCTATCAAATAATATTGTCAGTTTTACGTATCGTTAACTGCAAGTGCATCTCCTTAAGGTTATAATAATACAAATCAAAATCTCACCTTATAATACTGTTGTTATATATGGTACGGAATCTGCTTATTTTTTATTCGTTAACTTTAATAAATCTACACCGTCATTTCAACTTATTACGGCTTTCTGATCGTCTACGAGCTACCGCGGAAATAGAAGGAGGGGCCCAATCCACGAATCTTCGGTACCAAGTTTGGCGAGAGAAGGGGCCGCACGCTTCGGAGGACGTCGTTAAACTTCTTGAAATTGGAATGCAAACAAACCCATTATCGTAAAGTCAAAGGGGAAGACAGCAGTTTATTTAAAAGCCGCGGCGCATGCATAGTGCACCCCCTGCCCCCCTCCCCTGAAGTGTTCCACGTGCCGCCGAATGAACAGACCGTCGATGCCCGCCGCACGAAAAGTATGAAAAGTAATTAAATCCACGTCTGGTATCTGCAAATATCGCACTAGCGTTGGAGGAATTCAAGTATTCCGTCGGGGGAAGAAACATGAGCGTGCCGCGACAACTTTTATAATCCTTTTACTTACTTGAGATGTTATCTCCGCTGGTTAATAACCGCAATCAGAGATAAGTACTGATATCATTAATAATCCTGCATAAAACTGGTACGGTGCTTTAAACGACGCCCCGAGTAGTTTATTATGAATATAAAATAAGGATTTAGAAATTGAATGTTTTTAATGATACTAAGACGCTGTCTTTATTGCTATTTCTCTCTTTCTCTCTCTCTCGTTTTTTAAATTTATGAATATAATTCATATTTGTTCTGGGCTGTTTAAATCGTTATCTACTCCGGTTAGTGTCTCGCTGCTTAAGGTATCTGCAAGTTTAATTTGACTTTTAACATGCTGACAAAACAAGGTAGGTATAACTTCCGCTGTGTTGCGAGAAACATCAGTGTTTCTCGGCTGACATACTGCTATCAACACTTCGCTGTCGTGCGGCTATTCGTGACAGAAAGCTGATATCGTGCGCCAGCTTTCAGTACTCGGACATAAATAACTCCAAGCGATTCTTAAAGGGTTCACTTACAAAAGGGTCCATTATTAAAAGAGTTATATCCGCGGCAATGAGTCTTTTAAGAAAAGATATGCGGGATTATGAGCAATAGACGAGTGTGTAGGTGTGCAGCAATTACGACATTAAACTGGTTGCGCCAGTTAAAGACTCTCTATTGGATAGTATAAGTTGCGAAATCCTATTTCGGGTAGAAAGTGGAAGCGTCTTCGTTCCTACCTGTGGGAAAATGATTCGTTGCATATTCTATTATCCTTAATAGCGACGTTCTCGATCTACGCCCATTGTGAATTCTACGTGGCCGCATGTGCTTGCGTCAGAATTACGGGCTTCTCGGTGTAATTTCGTAGAAAGGCGCATCGATCCATGAGGAGTACGTGATTTATGTTGCGAAACTAGTGTAGGGATCTCAAGCTTGTATATGTCATAAAGTAATAATAATGATAATTTGATGTATCGTTATAAACGCTCGAAATTGAAAATAACCTTGGAAACACGAAAATCATACATTAGGGCGCATTGCGGAGCGAGTATGCAAGAGAAATCAATTTATCAAATCACGAAAAGAACAACATAATCAATTTATTCCCCATCACGTCTGGCACGCGTGGATCCACGCGATATCTCTCTCTCGAAGAATTGGTCGGGTCCGATCTGTATCGCTTTTCTGATATGAGCGAGCATCAAGGAAGCAATCATCCACCCCACGCGATTCGCTAACGAATCAGGAGTGGCAATAGCGCGGTAGAATATCTCCATCTGCGTTTCGATTCGCACCGACAATTGGGTATCTAAGTAGGTTAATAAACGAGCCTCGTCGATGCTGCCGGATTCCCATAGAACCAATCGGCTGCGCATCACGCAACGCCTAACGCGCCACGCAATGAATCGCACACATCTCTAAATCTTCCCAGGATTATCCAAAGCTGAGTCAGAGACACGAGTTTACCTGTTTACGGAACTGCTGTGTGTTTCAGACCCAGTCGAGATTAACGATCCTTATAGAGAATTTTTAATTTTATTTATATACATTTTTTAAAAATATATTTATATGAAGATAAAATTAATCAGATATTAAAATTTTTAGAAAAAATAAAATAACCAATTCATGTTCTCTCTCTCTCTCTTTCTCTCTCTATTTCTTACATCGACTTATTAATTTAGTAATTCATTAAATAATAACGAATCATTATTTTCAACATCATAATCTAAGTTCTTCGGAACCATTGCTATATTGAGAAATCAACGTAACTTCCACTTTGATGAAAACGCACGGCAGAAGATAAGAATCTCCCCATGGCCAGGAGAGTAATCGAATTCTCTAAATCCAGAACAAAGAGCATGCTGCTCGATTCCCACGAAATAATAGAAAATAAATATCTGCCCGATGATTACTCTTCGTGCTAGTTGCGGACGTCTTCGTGACACCCCTCCTTGCCGCTTCGCGGTTCGATGCACCTGGGAAGAAAAGCCCATGTGTAAGCGAAACGGAGAATACGAAGAATAATACATCAAAATGTTCCACACGCGCGATTCGATTTGCAACGGTTTCCACGCTAATGGAATGCTAGAAATATCCCATCGACACTTCTGCTCTGTACATTGTTTTTATTCATTATTACAAAATACATAGTTTCTATTCGTTATTACAAAATACAATGGTTTTTCATAGATTTCTTGCTATCGCTGGTTCAATAATAAAACATAGTTACAAACTCTTAAGTAATAAATATTTTTAGGATTTATTCACACATATTTGATTTTTCGTAATATAACGTTTAAAAATTCTTTTAAAAAAAATTTTAATGTAGAAGATAAGAAGTGTGATTTTATTCTTATGAATTATATCGCTCCATTGTTATATCGCTAATGTACATACTGTTGTGTGTGACATATGAGTATTCTTATATGGTGCGAAGTGACATATTGAAATATTAGAACCGCAACGGACCGGCGAATATATCTGGGCGAGTCATCGCTCATCGGCGTAGTTTCTTTCGGATAGACGCGCGGATGACGCGGTCGAAAAGAGAATCGACCAGCTGTAGAAGAAAAATTATCACCTACAGGTTTTCGCTACAGGGGCTGTGCGCGCAGAGGGGCAGGTGCGGCAATTAAAAGACTCACCGCCGTCATTTGTTTGGCGATCTCGACGGCGTATCTTGCGCGAGCTGCTTTTATAGTCATAGTTTCCTGAGCAGGGGTGAACCAAGTTCCACCGTCTGCTTGAAGAAAGTAGAGCTAACCGAAGAGGCGATGCGCGCACAGGCCACAAGGCCATTATTGTTCATGCCTGGACGCGCGTTGCGCGCGCGTTATAATGTATAATTCAGGCGACTAGAGCGACCCGCGCCTTACATTTCGTTGAGTAATGATCTGATAGCATTCATGATATCGATAATATCGTTTCTTATAAATCCCGTGGGAGTTGTATATTTTCGTCCCCGCTAACTCGCGCTTTGCTGAAAGAATGGATCGTTATTAAGATAGTTATCAAGGAAATTCCCTGACACGGTCCATTATTCTTATCTGCCCGTAATGGTGGGAACTGATATTGTAAGTATATTCGGCTATGGCAAAGGGCAAGGTGTGAATTAGGTAATATGCGATTAAATATGTAATGAAGTAAATATAATTAATGAATATTTCAGCACTGCACACATACACGCGCGTGCACACACACACATACACACAAATACTATACCTACGACTCTCGCGAGAGAATAACTTTTAGCTCCGAAATTTCTTATAAATATAATTTGATAGAGATTCATTAGCTATCATTCACTAAATTATTACGAATGCTTCCATATTAATTTTTAGTGTTCGCTCTTTGTCTTTAAGGTTAAATATAATCCATCTTGATATAAAACGGAAAAAACAGTAAATGGCTGCATCAGGGATTGTTACGTATGTGCCAAACCAGGATGAATGAGCTGAATGTTACGTAGGCGGGGTCGAGGATCGAGAGGGTAACAGGTGGTCGTGCAGGAAACATAGGCTATATAAGAGCAGATACTGGCAAGTGGTTAGCATAACAATTGCACCAGCTACTGTGTAATACGAGAATTCGAATGATTTATGTACGGACGTGCGTTTTGCGTTCGCATGCATCTCGAACGTTGCATACGAAAAAAACTGTCAAAGTTTTTGATGGTCCCGCAGATTGTCGGGATATTGAAAAAAATTATAGATATTATCCATGTACTTCAAAGCAATGGCGCTATTTCAAAAGATAGAAAAGTTCAGTCTACTTAATATGAGCTTATCTAATCGTTTATCTATTTAACTCTGCATCACGAGTATTCAAATTAAGATAGTATAAGAAGAAATTGTTAATTATTATATTTAAACATATTTAATTTTAAATTTTATTTTAATTTACAACAAAAACAAGTAATTTATTTAAAAGTAATTTATTTATTTCGCATCTGTCTTGTCTATCAACTCGATCATTTTTCTTAAATGTAAAAATCAATATCTTCTAACTTAATTTGTGAGTTATTAGAAGTCTTAATTTTTAAATATATTCTTACATTTTCAATCGCGCTTTTATCCACATCTTATGACTTTGAGAAATGCACGTGTCACGAGCATAAATATAACGTTTTTATTATAGGTCATTTTAAAATTAAATTTTTTTTAAATATTAAACGTAAAATCTTTTAATGTTAATTAATACGCTATTTGAATTAATGTGAAATTAATATTAAAAATATATGAATTAATAATACTCTAATGGAATAATTTTAATTATACATGTGATATGCTAGAGATCGTCACTGTAGAGTTATTGTAAGTATCGTTAAATGTTTCATTGCTATCTCCTATTGTGATATCATTATCTTCACAGTTCCTACGATAGTCTCCTACTTTTCCATACAATGAAGAATTTTTATCTCCATCGAACATATATATCTGAATATCGTTTCTTTACCTGCACTTGGCTTAATCGCCTCCAAATTGCATTCTTCAGTACTCACTATATGAAAAAAATCAAAACTTGCAGTTGTGTCGTGCCCTAGCACCCGCTCCCTAAAAAAAATAAAAACTTAAATTTCACGAAAAAGTTAACGTTTCGATTGCCAAAAGCAGTCGCAAGAACGCATGCGAAAAATGCCAAACAGACTTGATGCGAGTCAGAAAATTACAGATCATTATCGATACGCAATAAAGATGAAGTCCGTTCCCTCATGAACAGTTCTTTATAATATACGCCCTTGATGTCATCGCGATTGTGACAAAAATAACGTGTATCCGCCGGAAGTGCTTCCTTCCCACTTGCCGTTTCAACTTTTCTATGCGGTCTCCAGTCCCTCCATTATTTTGTAGTTAGCTTTTTTACTCTCGGTCTTACTCACTTGTTCAGCTCTTTACCAGGATGATTTGCTATTTCGTTCTATACAATCCTCAAGCCGCGAATTTGCCGACGTGGTCATTTATACGCTCTATCCAGCTCGCACACGTACATATACAGATCCTATCAGAAGTAACAAGTAATATTTCCTCTTTAATTCTATGGCGTTGAAATTAATATTAATCTTCTAATAAAAACTTTATTGATTACTATTTTAATCGACATCTTTATCGATATGAAAAGTATTTGGAAAACCTTCAAATTAATATTTATAAATAAACTTATTTCTTTTTACACTATTTACATACTGAAATTTTATTTTTATTAGTTATTTATAAATTCATGTTATTTCAGAATATATTAGAACTTTGATGTCGATAGATGCATTCTTTTTAATTCGTTTTTTACGATGTTTAGCTTATTGTTAGAAGGAGTATACGACTTCTGAGACGAGCTGTATATATGGCACACCGACAAACGATTGCATCTGCCATCCGCGTATCGAATTGAGTGTCAAATTAATTGATCGCGATCTCTGACGAACGGTGCAATTGTAAACCACCCTTGGCAGGAAGCCGTCTGCTCGCTGAAGCACAACTTAATATCTCGATCGCATCTGCTTGCAGTGGATAAAATATTACAAGATATCTTGGAGTGACTTTAAAAAAAGATCCGTAAAAAACGGAAAGCTAAAACTTTCTGGGCTTTAAAAACTATAATACTTCTTTTTTATATGAAATTGTTGTATGTGTGTGTATGTGTTATATTTTTAATATCAGACGTAGAGAAGCAAATAACCTTATTGAACCATTAGTAAAAATTAAAATGTAATTAAAAAAGAATTTTCTCCATTGTTGATCGTAATTATTGACACGAATCGTTATTAGTTTGATAAAGAATTCGTAAAATATGAATACAACTCATCACGTCAGAACTGCGCGGGACTTATTAGCGAAACAGTTTCGCTGATATGCTTGCTTTCTAAATAATTCTATGCTATTGCGTAGCTCGTAGCACCCGCACAATATTATCAGATCACGGAAACATCCGCCGCGGAGAAACGCGCGTACTCGTAGGAAATAGAATTTTAATGAAGACGCCAATCGTCCTCGAGATGCATTCTTCCTGCATCTCTCTTATACCAAAATGCGATGGTAATTTAACACTGATTGCTTGAATTAATGTTGCATATATATATTTAACTTTAGTTGATATTTTAGCAAAATGAGAGACAACGTTGCGTCTCTTCACTGACAAAAGAATAGTCACCAGTGAGCAAAATTATTCATAGTGATATCTTATGAATGTTAAAAACGTAACGAAGTCAGTTTCGGTTTTGTCAGATGAATATAGATAAAGAAACTCACCGCCTCTTTAGTCAGTTTTAAAGGCAACGATGTGTCGCGCCTCTTTCGTGGCAGACGAGATAGCTCTAGACATTCAAAAGATTTTCACGGGACACACAGAGAAAAGAAAAATGAAGAGAGAGAGAGAAAGCGGGGCGGGCAAAGGGGAGGAAACAGATGGATAGCGAAACGGAGAAGAAGTCTCTGTGTCTGGTAGGCGTGTGCTTACGCCTACTAATTACGATTCTAGATGTTGTTATGCCCCTTCCGCTATGAAAGCGCTCTCGCCTCGTCGGTGTCGTCTGGCAAGACACAACGGAGAAAAACTCGCGCTGCGTATAGCCAATCGAAGTAGCGACAGAGGGTGGAAGAACCGCGCGAATCTTCCACGGAGAAAGGGTGGAAAACGGGCCCTCGAGGCCCGAGAATCTGCGTCGCTTACTCGCGCGAAGAAACGGCGGGACCGACTCGCGCCTCACCTTCGCTCGGTCCCCGCCGCCGCCGTCTCCGGGTCCCCGCCGGCGGATACTGACCGTCTGCCGCCGCAAGGTAATTACGACCGCCGGCCGGAGCCGGTCCTTCTCGAGAAGGTGAGTGACAAAAAGCCGCGTCTTAATGCAAACGCGCGGCGGCCGGGGCCGTAACTCGTTAATTATAGGCCGCCTCTGATTGATCCGCGGCCACTTCGCTTCGGTATCCGCGCGGCGGATAGCCAGCGAGAGGCTGGCCCCCGGTATATACCAACACCCTGTCGATATCCGGCGCGGCACGCGCGGCCAAAGGATCCGGGCGCTGGGACCGGGCGTGGGGAAAAAAAATTAATTGAAAAATACCGACGGCGAGAGGCGGCGCGAGGGCGCCTCACGAGACCGGGGAAAGAAGTGAAATGGGCACCGGCGCGCGATGGTGACGCCTTTGGGCCCAAAGCTGCGTTTAGAGTGTTGGCCTCCTTTTTCGCACTCCCTTGCGTGCGAAGTAACGAATGCAATCGCGCGAAGTCGTTCGGAGCATCCGGCTAATGTCGGATTTTTACGTTGCCGTTTCAGCCGAAGGGCTGGGAAACAAAGAGCTGTAAAAAACATTCGGTGTACTTTTTACCGGAGCGCCGGAGATTCGCAAATTTATAAAAAATTAGTCCAAAATTATTATTTGATCATGCAAATTGCAAGATTGTATTAAGCTTCGTATAAAAGATTCACACGAGAATAAAATTCTCCTACGTTGCTGGAACCGAAGAGCGATAACGTCGTAATCGAATTGATTCCGAAATCGAGAGAACCCAATTCGTTCGTTTGACAAGGGTGTAACTCGATCCACCGGCAATTTGTCTCAACGCACGTTCACGCGAATCCGATTCCGGCGACCCCGTAGCCTAGGCATGTGGGGAAACGCGCTGCATACGGTCGCCCGCCATCTTCGTGGCGTCGAGCTGTTGCCTTTTTGCATCGTCGCTGTAATTCAATTTGCGTCGCGGTAAGAGCCGAAAGAGCCACGGCACCGGCGCTATCGACACGTCAAACGTAAACACATGCAGATTAGATATTTTCCTACGATATGACGCCAGGCAAAGGATTCACTATCACGCGCGAAGTCGAACCGTGGCGGCGATGGTTACACAGCGGTATGGCACCGGGCGCGCGCACACACGAAGAGCACAGGGGTCTATCAGAGACCACCACCTACCCCTAAACCCGTACTCCGCATGCTTCGCCTATCTGCATGACGATATCGCCGAGTGCTATGGCCGAATGTAAGCGGATATTGGCTATACATATTTATAGGAGCGCGCTGCTACCGGCTCTTGTGACCGCGTTCGTTCAGTTCGTTCGTTTCCAGCACCGCCCTTTGCCATCAACATTTTGTTCCACTTCCACACACAGACACACACACACGCGCACGCGCACATATTCTATCTCTTGCCCTCTCGTGTCTTCCCTTTCTCTCTGTTGAACTCAACCGCCATTTCTCGTATATATCTCTCGGTTTCTGCGTCTCCGTTTCGCCCCTTTTTCGCCGACTCTTCGCCGTTACGTTCAACTCGCATTGTCGTCTTCGTCGCTCTCGTCGGTGTCGTCGCCAAAGTGCGGTGGAGCGGTGGTGAAAGGGTAAAAGAGAGGCAGAGGTATAGAATCCTTTGTCCGGCGGAGAGAACCTCCGTCACACGGAAAAATATTTGCGTTATTATCTATTACCTCGAGCGGAAAATTGAAATTTTCCGTCGCAGTGGGACAGCGCTCCGGGGACGTACTAATGACAACAATTCACGTCCCGCGACGAACTATACGTTTAATTTTTATTAAATGCAACGCAATTGAATTACAATGTCGGCTGATACCGTGCGACGTGACAATGTAATGGTAGGTGTGTATCTTGTTAATATTACAGTAAGTCATTTTGTGTTGTAATCGTGATCGGAGTCCGCGTTACCTCTCGCACACTACTTTTTATTTAAACTCTCACCTTTCTGTTTTCTTTTAACGGCATCATGTAGCCTAATTTTTGCAATTTTACTGTTATTTTAAATTCGACAATATCGGTTTAAGCTCTTGGTGTAATTTTTATCAAATACAAAGGATTATAGTTCGTCGCAGGCAGGAAAGAACAGGTGAAACATCGTTGCGACAGCGCGATAGTTTTACGGCGCAAGGTGGACAATCGCAAAAGCAAAAGCGCGTCTCTAAATCGCGCCCGATGGCACGAGGTTTTTCTTCGACGCAGAGGGTCGAGAGCGCAGGCATGCTCCTCGCCAATTTGCAAGGTGCAACTCGCCGCGGTCGCATTAGTCAAGGTGCCCTATCGCATCGCAACCATCGCGTAACGGTATGCGCCAGCAGGCGATTGCGATTCGTTCGCGTTCTCCTTCGTTCTGATCGCGATGACGTTAATGATCTGCTTAATTACGGCGTGACGCGGCGAAAGAAACACAGGCGACGCGGGCAGCCGAATGATTTTCTCCGCAATAATGTGTAGGTCGCCACTTGATGATGATAGCATGGATTGATAATGTTTGAAGGACAGTCGGCTGAGATATACCATTATGATCCTTGCGAGTAATATTAATTAATCAAAAATTATATAGAGATAGAAAGATAGAAATAGAAAGAGATATATTACTTAATTAATAAAATTACATACTAAAATATCGCGGTATAACAATCATTTAAATAATTAAAAATATTGAATGTCCAAGATGCAAAGTAAACCCAAAAAATGTATCGACAAATTCAAAAGTTTTTAATTAAAGGTTAGTCTTTTCACTTGGATATTTAATAGACTCGATTAAATGCTTAATTCAACACGGATCTCCTTTTCGAAAAAATCTAAACGTTATTATTTGCGCTACGTTTACTATATTTTGCGCAATGTTCATAACCACATATAGATCATAGATCGCAGCGGATGGCAGAACACGAGGATACGCAGAAACGATCACGATCGACACGATCTCTGATTTTAGCACGGAATTTGGCACGGTGCGCGGTGCTTTCGTCGCGCCCGCAAAGCTCTCGTGCGACTGTTCCTCCCGCACTTCACTCTCTCCTCCCCACGGAGAAACGCTTTTCTCGTTCGTTTGAGTTCGGACGCGAATTCTTAGCTGGCACGCGTGACCGATGTGTGCAACGCGCGACGTTCTGACGAGCCCCAACGCGCGCGTCCTCGTTACATGTCCCACACATTTTGCAGCACGTCCCACGGTGTTGTGATGTTACGGGAAATCTGTCTCTTTCTTTCTTTCTCTCTCTCTCTCTCCTCTCTCTCTCTCTCTCTCTCTCTCTCTCTCTCTCTCTCTCTCTCTCTCTCTCTCTCTCTCTCTCTCTCTCTCTCTCTCTCTCTCTCTCTCTCTCTTTGGAACGAGCACGTGTACACCTTGACGCAAATCTCGTGAAGACAGGCTTCGATCGGCGCGCATCCAATTCATGTTAAAGTTATTATTTGGAATTTTTTAATTGATTATCGGTGATTAGTCATATTTCAGCTCGACTTTCTCGTGACAGTCCCGCGTTCGGAATGTTTGCGTAAAATCAAGATTACTACCCGGAGAATTCGATGACCGCCGAAGAATTCGCCACTACACCTTCGCGAAATTACATCCTGCTTCTAGGAACGATAGGCATCATAATGACGCGCGTCTTACGCCATTACAATTAGCTACCACGAAGAAGCGAGTTCGACGGTGCGCTCGGCGCGGCGCGGCGGCGCGGCGTTCGCGCGAGCTCGTTACGCGTCTCACGCGTGTCCTCGCCATCAGATCTGCCTCGCGCGAATCAGTCTCACCCGTGTGCCTCTGCTAATGCCTAACAGTGGCCGTTCCTTCGCCCCGTTGTCCGTGTACAGCCGCGGCGCTTCACGCGTGTGCGCGCGTGTGCGTGAATAGCGTGGACGAAGAGAGCGCGCGCTCCCCGCGCGCTATAATTAATGCGATAATTATTAGCACGAAAAGATCGTATCTGCGGCCGGTCTTTTCTTCGGTAGTTTTTCTGCCGGCGGATTTTCTTGTCCCCACTTTGCGGGGCCACCGAACTCCCCGTTGCACGACGCTCCCGATGGTACCCTCCGCGGTACCCCCCTTGTAGGAGTTAACGCCCGAGCACAGGTGAACGCGAAGAGATTGGAAGGGACGGAAGCGAAAAGGGACACACGCCCATACGTGCACGCTCCACGAAACGATGAAATCAATTCCGACGTGTGTGGCTGCTTTCTCCAGTTCTCTGGCACACAACGATCGTTCGGAAATGCATGCCATTCCACGCGGTCGTGGACATCGAAATTGGACGTAATGTTGTTTGCCTTCTGCTATTTGTGCAAGAAGCAACGGATCAGAGCACATTGAAAATCGCCCGAAGCGCATTTCACGGTTTCTTCACTAATAATTCCATTTACGAACGGCACATAAATTCGTTGAAGCACGCATTCTTCGTGGCGTCGATATAGCGTGATTTAGACGGATCTCTATCGCGATCCCCTTCGAAGAGATTACATTCAAGAAGAAAAAAAGATGCCATGTCTCTAAAGTATAATAATAATGTGAAGAATAAATTTTTTCGTGTCGACAAACTCAATTTTTACGATTTAAACATCAGTCGAATAATATACACACTTTTTTTTTTATATAATCAATTAATTTATCTGTAGCTTTTGCAGAAATTGGAATCAAAGAACCGTACACATTCTATGAGAAATCGAATTTAGCATAGCTATGTCGCCGTTATTAAACGATATTTATATTCGACCGCACCACTACATATTATGATTATTTACTAATTACCAATTACATGTAAATCATGATTCTACATTGCATCACCGCTTTACTGGAGCGCCGTCGTTGCTTCAACTGCCGGCTAGTCCATGCATACTGATTCCTACATGTGTAGCGAAAAGCGTGATGAGAACATGTATGCCGCATGTTTACATGCGTGATTAGATCCCTGAGAGTTTCAGGTTGACACGCGGATCGTCTCACCGTTGTACGTTTACGTAAAACGAGTAACGCAACGTCGTCAACTGGTATCAATCGACAAAGTGTGCAATATATTATTGAGCGAATATAAAATTATATTGATAAGATAAGAGAATCTACGAACATACAGACGGGCACGGGCATATTAAATTTTGGAAGATTCTACGATTAAGATCCGATTCGCGGGATCAAGTCGAATAGCTACTGTTACTAAGTTAATTGAAAGTAACGTAGCGTTGCTACTGAAGCTAAATTACAATGGAAGGTACGCAGACGAAGCGCTCCCTTGGCTGCACTCTTAATGCGGTTGATTTTTCTTCCTGCTAATTGCGCCGGTGAGATAGTCGATTATATTTCTCGGCAATAAAATCGTGTTCGTTCACGCTCGGTTTTACATGCGCGAGAGCGCATGCCCCGCGATGGAATCAACTATTGTCCAAACTGATATAGCGCGCCGTCTCGCATCGCGTCGGCGCGCAATGCTGGAAACCAATTAATAAGTAGCGATAAAAAAAGAACGAACAAATCCAGACGTGGCCATTATTATTCAAACGCACTTCGCTGTTCTCTAGTTTAAGTTAATTACGCTACGCACGTGGTAAAAGCGATTCAATCGTGATTGTTCTCTAAAATAATTGAAACGCGTCGAGTGGAGCACACTTCATGCGTTTATAATACGCTAATAGACGTCGGTAGGAAGCGATAGGAGAAACCGCGTACTTATATGTGGAGGTTTTTAACAAACGCCAGTGAAGCAGTTTTACACCGTTAATTATTATGCGGCATTGACAAACCGTTAATTATTATATGCCGCTGATAAGATGAGCAACAATCATTTTTGAATAAATGTTTCCAAACAACGCTGGCATTATTATAATTTAGAATTTTATATTGCATAAAGTTCTTACAATATGTATAAGACAATAATGAGATACAATAATAAGGCTGATGTAATGTATTTAATTCTAATATTATTAGCGTTTTGTTTGACATTATTTCCACTATACATATAGTTTTAAAGAGACACACATTTCACTTGAATGACATCTGTATAACTTTATTTGAAAAATATATTACTTCGAATACCCGAAACGCAAAGATCCAGCAGAATTATTAATGGATTGTTAAGTGTTATGGAGTGCCCTCTCACAATGGCAATTCACATCGTAAAAATAAAAGGCGAGAACCCAGGGCTGAGACCTCTGCGCCCTACGAATAATTGCAAGGAAATTGCACTTGCATCTAGTTAATCACGCAAATCAGTAGCAAGTCCGCGTTGCCAAGATTCCTTGTCGCGAAGCGGCCGAATTACTTCCCAATAAAATCAGATCGCTCCGCCCCGTGGTTATTTCGAACGGGCCGCATTAATTTTATCTACAATGTTTCTCCTCTACTGACCGTTGGCATTACTCCACGGTGACGTGAATAAATGTCGCCGCGACTCGCGCCGGCACCCAAAGCGCGGTAACAATAACAAAAAGGGGAACAGGACACGGCGGCGCGGCGGTGCTTCGTCGAGAGATCGCGCGCGAGCGCGCGCGCGCGCCTCGTCGAACCGCGATTCGAAGAAAATTTTGCCGCGGCTTTAATTGCTGCCATCTTTCACAGGCAAGAGCAACAATGTCGGCCCACGTCTGTAAAAAGACTAACGTATCCGGCTCCATTCTTCGCGGACGCGAAAGGCGATACCGTAGCCGGGCTGTAAACGTAACGCGCTGCACGCGCGTCCCGGGAGTATCAAAAGGGGACTTATTATTGATGGCGTATTGAAACGGTATGAGCACGGTGATAAAACGCGATGGGCCCACGGCGCCGTGGAGGTCCCCACTTAACGTCCAACGTTATATACGAGCGAGAAGGGGGAGGGGGGCGGGGGCGAGACGCGCGGGAGAGCCGTGCACAGTCGCGGGGGTCAGAATCGACGGATCGTTTCTTTCTCTTTGCTGCTCGGCTACATTGTACTCGAGGGCCACGAGAAGGCTCTATAAAAATTATTAGCGACCCTTTAATGAGGAATTATGAGGAACTCTCGTCGTTCTTTATTTTCGCCGGGACATCGCATTGTGTAGGATATCATTCTTTTATGAACGTACGGTGTTTTAAATTGCAAAAGGTAATCGAGACTTGTTTTCTAGCATTATTTTGTAAGACGCATGTGTAAGACGTATGTGGACAATGTAATCCGATATCAAATGCTTACGTTGAACGTTATTATTCCTTATTAGAACGTAAAAGTCGTTTACTTCTGGTAATTATTAGCAGGGTTTATAAAATTTATATTCAACACTTTTCTTTAATAGTGATACAGTCTGTTGAACATGCATGGAGAAGATCTAGATTTTTCCGTATTAATTTTTGCTGAAGAAGTCTACTCCGCTTAGTCCTTCGATAGTATCTACGCAACACATATACACGCGTATGCGCGACATAAAAGCTTAATCAAGTAAAATTTATAAATGTATCTATTCTGTATATTCGTTCATTAGTTAATCCAGATAAATAGGAACCAGCCGGAGAGCTTTCACTTATTAATATTAATTACAATATATAATCAAGGATAATAGCTTCATTAATATTAATTGGTACCATAATACGTTTATTTTCATTGATATTATCACGTTGACATATTTGTAAAACGTAGCTTGTGCTTACGCATAATGCACATGTATTTTTATAATAATGGTAAAAAATTAATCGTCGCTTCGACATATCGGCGAGCGTTATTTCGAGCATAGCTAACAATACGATTTTTGTCGATTCGTGACGATTGCAAGATGACACGTCACCTCTCGTGCAACCACAATTTCGAAAATTGTCCAGGGTAGGAAAAAAATAATAATTACAAAGTCCTGGCCGCGCCGGAGAGACAATGCATCCGCACGAATACCGTCAGCGGTGGTCCGTAAATTAAGCAATTTGCTAATGATATTCTCACGTGGCTCGTATTTCAGTCTCGGGCATCGCGGCTTTTAATGCCGGTGCTACATCAGACGAGATTCTCCGCCCTCAGCGCATATAGAAGCCTTTAAAAAAAGATGGACCTCCTTGTAGTTTGCATTCTTGGTCGCGTTACACCACGATAGGCGCCAACAATCGCTTTATTTCCGACCTCGCAGCATCAGAATTAAACCGCATTGAGTGCGATTAACAGATTTGCAAATTAATCACGATATTTTAAAGAAGTTTCAAGTTTTAAAATTTTATTTAAAGATAAGATACTCTCACTCCATTCATTATTTTTTTATATGCAATGGAAATTATGTATACAGTTATTTTTTCGTTGGCGCAATAAAAAATTTATATTGATACGTCAATTCTTGTGCAAACAAATACGAGCCTCTCTATTCTTCATATGGCCCGGGTAAATTCCGAAACCGGGCCTTTATCCCTCTTATATTCTTGGTCCACGAATTATATCCGACACCAAGCCGATTTCGCGCACAGGTGTGGTCTGTATCGTGTGCTACCTCCTCGACTAATTACTTTGCTTACTTTATCCAAGGTATATATAATTTTTTGCTTTTTTCCCCGAGACCGAGAGATTTCCGCCTTTCGTGGTGTTTCTGTTCTCGGCAGAACTGCGTTAAAACGAACGAGTACATCCGAGCGCGCTGAGCGAGCTTAACTTTAACGTGGTCCGCGGTCCTCTCGTTTTATTTCAACCGGATTATTTCCGTCGTATTTCAGATTGGGATTTGGGTACCATCGCCCCTTTGTATTAATAACGACCCCCTCTCGCGTTTCTTCCACGCTAACGTAACCTATTCTCTCCCCGCGAACAACGACCCCTTGTGTTTTTGTTTATAGCTATCCTGTAGGACGAGGGTACGTCTAAATCTTAGGATTACGAACGAGTGTCAGGCGACTACCCTTCGCTTTTGTCTCGTTTTACGATTGCGCCATCGCGTTGGAATGAAGGAAAGAAGATAATTTTTGTAAAGCAATCTTCCTCGAGGCGAGGCACGGCCAGGATGGACCGCGTAGGTCGGCGCTGATTTACGGATTCTACGCCCGAGACGAATCCAGCCGCGCAAATCTTGCAATTGCCTCGCGATAACGTGCGCGCGCGCTCGCGACGAGAAATTTATTGCTGACTCAGCGACGAACGTCGCCGAGTCGTTGTGATGTATTACTGGTACGGCGATGGCGGTAATAAGTGATGATAAATTGTATCGCGCCGCGCCAATTTGATGGGCATTTTAAGTCTTTAGACGACGTAACATATTGGGAATTATTGTTGCGATATCAATTCCATTTCTTACGCTCTGTTTTAGATAGACTGAGTAATTTTAATAAGCAAGAAATTGAATTTCTCGCTTCTAGATATAATATCTAATGTATTAGATACAGGTTGAATATACTATACAGTACGTATATAGGAAAGAGACGGAGGTACACACTCTCTGGCGAACCGACGAGCGAGGCCAAGACAACGAGAACACATTAGGGGTATTTCTCGTTCGGTTATTGTTCGAGGTATGATTGGAGCCTCCGCGGCTCCGAGAGACTCGAGGTCGAAGGTGAGGGTTAATGAATGAATCGCCGGATATTCACGGTGCAGCCACAAAGGAGCCAAGTTGAGCCACCACGAAGGCAAGACCTTCCCTTAATTAATATAGATTACTTCTAATTGTATATTTATCTATTAATTTATATTAACCTAGGCACACGGGGGGGGGAGAGGCACTGAGAACCAAATGTCTTCGACCCGCTGATTCGGTTTAATCGGCCGAAGGGTTGCATAAATTGATTGATGCCTCATTCTGTACTTCTCTCGCTTTATCCTCAGCCTTCTTTCTTCAGAGAGGATTTCACATCGCCGCGGTTGCTTTCCTCTCGCAATTATAGATCTTTCTCATCAATCTTAACTCGGTCGAATATCCAGGAAAACTTTCTAAGGGTTTTTTGCACACACATACACTCACACACACATAGCGTACGTTTTTACAGCTTGCTTATTAAATCATCATGGGTTTTTTCTGTCTCAAGATCTCTCTGTGTTCTCAGTTTAATAACAGATATAAAATATTATTACACACTACGCTATTACTACGAACACATAATTATGCTATATAATTTAATTCGCTCTCTCTTTCTCTCTCTGTTTTCTCCCTTTATAATGAAATTATACAAGTGATTAGCAAGAAAAGGAATAATCGAGGTTCAAACAGTAAGTACAGCAGTGTTACCGCAAAAAAAATATCCGAAGAGGGTTCTAACAATGGCAACGGTACATCGATATCGACCACTCCGCTTTCCGCAAGCGGCAGAGGAGATTTAAAAACGAAAGCCGCGACTTATCTTCGGCCTCTGATTGAATGGCTCCGCCGGAGGCACTCCACGAGGCAGCGTAAAAGAAAGAAGGGACGGTGAGAACACACGTCCCCCTCTTTCGGCTGATTCAAGGGCGCGGCGGTACGCGGCATTTGATATCTGAAATCCCCAATATTTTTAAAAGCACGGAGATTTGCGCGCGCGCTTTCTCTCTTCTCTCCCTCTCTCGCTCTTCATGCGAGAATGGACCGGGAGGGAAGCTGGAAGAGAACGAGCTCTCGAGAGAAGCCGCCGTCTCACCCGTCGGCTTCAAAGGCATCGGTGTCTTTCCGCGGCCATTAAAATACGAATAATAATTATAAGTGCGACGGCGGAGTGATCAGTCTGCTCGCGCGCGAAGCGATCGTCCGTATCAGCTGTGGCGTCCCCTCAGCGACTACCCTCTTCTTCC
This sequence comes from Temnothorax nylanderi, assembly GCF_030848795.1. Classification (NCBI taxonomy): domain Eukaryota; kingdom Metazoa; phylum Arthropoda; class Insecta; order Hymenoptera; family Formicidae; genus Temnothorax; species Temnothorax nylanderi. The sequence goes on along the minus strand of NW_027249069.1, from coordinate 735,037 downwards.
ACGGTTTTATACTCTTCTTTCTCTCTCTTCCTTTCTGCTCTTTTGGCGGCCATTAATCCCCTTTCTTCTGCCTGCTGCAACGACACTATGCCATCGGCGGAACGTTATCCCGCGCGGTAACCGTCCTCGTGAATTTATGGATGAGTACCGAGGCGAAGTCATATCGTTATCTGCCGCGTGGTCTTCACGAATGGCCGGCGATACGCAAAAGTTCTACAGTTATGCTCGTGTACGCGTACCGATACCGGGGGTACGTCCGTACGTCGGTGTATGTGCACGAACGCGCGTGGCTCTTTCGGAGCGAATAACGCAAGTGCGTGCGCTTCTTGAAACGTGCGCTCGCGCGCGCCTCTTTGTGCGCGTCGGGTGTATTAAAGAGGTGAAACATACGTGCGACTGTCATCGTCGATGGGTTTAAGTGCATAAGATTTTAATTTGTTCGGTTATGCGTGCCGCTCGCCGATTACTGCCCGTCTGAAATGAGTACTTATTCGACGAAAGTCGTAAAGCGGCCGTTTGCGAAGGTTTCTTCACGATTACGGTTAATATGGGACATACGTATGGATATCTCGAGGAGCCGTGATGCGAGTTTTTAAGGGTACCTTTCTTTATGGCGTACGTTAATAAAACGTTGGAAATGATTGGAGCACCGGTTAATATACTACAGTTCTTAATCGTGGAAATCCGCGATGGAACTGCTAAGAAACATCTGCTCGGAATTAAGATTCTCGAGAAATTGTCTTTCGTGTGAAAATTTTCGCGGAGCGGATCGTCGAGCATCGCATCCGTCTTGAAATAGTCTTATCAAACGGACGACGGCGTGGCTGGAAAAATATCGCTATTACGTACACGCGTGCCTGTATCTGCTACTCAAGGTATAAGTTTCTGCCGGCCGTGACGATTTTACGAAAGCCTTGATTTCCTAGAAATAGAAAATGTATCTTTTCTTAACTGATTAAATGTACTATAATTTAGAGCGGCACTTAGCGATGTGCGCGATATAATTTCTGCGCGACGCACACACCGACAAGACCCAAGTAATTCCAGCCGACCGACGTACCACACGAGGAGGGACGGAGGTAAAGTCCTTAAAGGCATATCCACACGCCTAGAAGTGTCGCCCGAGCGAGCGTCGGCCGTGCGATTGCTCGTTAGCGTGGCCACGGCCCCGTGTCTGTCACGAAATCGCTGATTATCATCGTTCAAGGAAACCGCCGACGCTACCCGCTACATCGCCCCCTTAATTCTCATATAGCAGCCATCGCGGCCATTACTTACTTATTCCACGGCCTGCTAGTCTTAGAAAAACCATCACCCACTGGCGCAGGTAGCAATATTGCCCTCGGTTTCGCTTTGCATAATTCATAGACTTACTCGAAATACATTATTAAGAAATATATTTTGAAGAAGCAAATTTTGGAGCTTATAAATAATTGTTTTTTAATTATTAATTGACAGCATGAGCCAAATTGCTCAATATATAGATATTAATTATATAAATTTTCACATAGGGGACGTATATTCCTAAATAAAAACGATAATGTAAAATGAAGAAAATACGTAATGTATTCAAATCATATGAATGTAAGAAGGAATACCAATTTATTGCGCGAAATCGCAAGCAGCTGCCAAGTCTTCTAATTTGTGAAGCTAATATTTTCAATTACTTTAAATTAACATTGAAAGTTTATTCATGACCGTCTTACTCACATTACATCCTGTTTCTGGATTTGTGATTACTCACGAAAATTACTACTGGTTGTTAAGTTGGATGCGAATAGAAGACTGTTACGCTGTTGGCCACGTTCGGCGAGCGTAATGCGTTCACACATCGGTTGTCGCTTGTGCACGTGTGAACACGGCGACACAACCCGGAATCAGGAAAGACGCTTATTATTTCAAGGTTCGGTTCGTCTGCGCATCGAATAATCAGACGCGATGCGCTATACGAGATAAGTTTGTAGAAAAGGTAGGCGTTTAGAAGACTAGGGGGGGAGAGGGCAGAAGGAAGCGACTAGGATTAATCTTGCTAGATTGTCATTGTCTACATTGTCTACGTCGTTCTTTGTTTTTTATTTCCCGTAACAAAAAATTTTACAAAAAAAAAAATAAAACCACTTGGAAACTTAATATGATATAAAATTGTTTTCTAATATATTTATTTTGAGCTTTCAATATAATTATTATTCGCATTTGCATTTTATACATTTTATATGTCATTTATTAACTCGTTTTTATTTTTGCAAAATTTCCATAAATTTAACGTGCTAAAATTATCGCGACACTTGTATAATTCAACGATAGTCTTTATCAGAGAAAGAAAATTGATATTGTAAAGAAAACGGTGATAAAATATCTTTTGAAAGCGTGTAATATTGTTTCTTGTCAAGTATATCCGATTCTTATTAATTTTCTAGACAATCTTGCAACGTTTAATTGAAAAAAGAAATTAAAAAGAATTAACTGAAAGAGAATTACTTTTTGCATCACGGAGTAATACTTTTGAAAACTGTGGAATACCTTTACATCGTCACGTGCCGCACAGATAAATCTATGCGAAAAGAAAGCAATGCGATCCACAGAAGCTACTGAAACTTTAATAGGTTTCACGGCTTCGGCTCGGTCTCTCGGCAGCGGTTCGATGTTAATTCGGCCAAAAGTTCAGACGAACAAATTGGCGAGATCAACCACTAGAAGAAGCCGCAGCAAGAAGTTAATCCTCACAGAAACCAGACGAGGTTTAAGTCCAGAGGCAAGGTCGAAGGATTTCTGTTGATCGATCGAGGGATCGAGTCACATCGACCTTTCATTCTGTCGGGCACTTTCAGCCGCTTTCCACGTAATGCGTGGATGGATCGGATCACTAAACCGAATGACAAATCCTGCTCAATTTGTCGAAATGACTTTCGCTATATTACATTGATATGAGTTAATAATAATATAATTAATCATATCTATCAATACGTTGCGTCTCTCTCATCTCTTAAGGATAGAGAAACTAATAATTAACTAATAACTTCTAACTACTACTACTAAATACTACTATTATTAGTTTATATAACTACTAACTAATTTAACTAATGACATTTTTTTGCCAATAAACCTGTAGAGCATATTCTCCTAAAGCTGAATGCTGTGAATACAACTAAACCGGATATGTGATCATCATACCTGTTCTTTCGCTGCCACTCTCTAGCCACGTGAAAAAGACCGTTTCTTTTCCATCCCGATAAATACCTTGGACGAACAAAGCAAAACCCAGGATTAATACCCTGTAATAGTAAAGAGTTTCTCGTCATCGTTTCCTACTATTACTCTAGTTCCCTATATCAACGACCGCGGTAATTGTGACGAATCTACCTCCCACCTCGGCGTCTCTTGTCCGCCGGATTAAAGCGTGTAATTTAAGCGGAGCGACATTCGCGGGATTGTCTATCAAGACGCGAAGGCGACGCGATCGCGGTGCGCTTTCTCACCGTCACCGGAAGTGCGTGCATCCGCGTAGGGGGCACCGTTAAAATGTAGAAAACGCACAAGAGAGAAAGAGAGATACATCTCCCGCTGCTTTAATTCCATGAATAAAGCCCGGGAGAACGGGGCAGGGACCCGCGGCATAAATGAGCGCATCGGGGGCGACTAATGCATAGGATTATCGAGTTTTCCCATGCCCCACATCGGTCATTACGGAATAACAGTAATTATTAATATGCGAGCTTCATAGGTATCTCTTTCTCCGAGTATTGTCAGACGGCGCCGCCGCCGCCACCGCCACCGGTTTCTGCTGTGGTCCTCCTACTCCTTTCTTCCTTTCACCCCTCTCTCTCTCTCTCTCTCTCTCTCTCTCTCTCTCTCTCTCTCTCTCTCTTTTCTCTCGTACGTACTTTTATAAAAATTCTGCCGCTCGCTCGCCATAGTATCTGTCCTCTCTGTCGTACCCCTCTGTTCTCCCCACATCTCATGTCAACGCGTACGATATTCGCAGGGAAAGAAAGAGACATTCGATGAGAGCGGATGCGGAGGGACAGTTGCGTGCAACGTAGTTTCGTATTGTTGGCTTCGCCCCGTCCTCGAGAGCGCAGATAAGTACCAGGCTGAGCACCAGGTAGTACACCGATGCCACTGCTGTCTCACTTACAGCGACATGATCTTGTAGGAAAGAGCGTGCACACACGTGATGCGTACGTAAGGTAAGGACATTGGGGTTAGGCCAGGTCGGGTTACCCAACTGCACAGAAATGTCAAGAGAAACCATAACGTTATAATTTATCGCCGTGCACGCCATCGTGACCGTCTTCCACGGGGGCGGTGGAAGAGAAAATTCATTCTTTATCGTTTGAACGGACCGAATGCTGGGACGAGATTAATTTCTATTCTACCGTCTCTCGGTCGTTTTGATCGCGAAAGTTTCGAGTGACGAAGAATAGTTACGTTTTGAAAATTCCAGAGAATAGCGAGAGATAATCAATTAAACATTATTCCAATTGAATTAAGTCCACGTAAATTCTTTTGAGTTCTATTGAGTTCTAATCACGTTCTAATCTACTATTACATGTTCTAATATTTCTTTTACGAAACAAATTACGTAATTTTAATATTTCATTCCAAGTAAACAAATTGGCGAAATGGTTACTGTTAGTCTCTTGTAGAAAATAATAAGGAATAATCGCGCACTCGGCGACTAAAGAATTTTAGTCCGCCCCGCGCTCGCGGGACAAAATTTCCCTTCATTAACGTCAACGAAGCCCATCATTAACATTGACCAATGATCACAGAGCGGTTGTAACGCACACATTCTTGTGGACATACCGTAGAGCGTAGAGCGTACGCGTTATTGGAGAACGCTTGAACCGTAACGACCATAGCCAAACCGCATACGGTTATGGGGACGAAAGAATGATGCGCGCACTGCATGCCACCGCACGGTAGCGTAAACAGGTCTATGCCGACGTGGGCTTCATGGTCGCATGGGGACACGCCGGCGTGATGTGTACACGCGTATGCGTGCACGCACGTCGAGCGTTTCCCACCATTAATTTATGTGCGCGTACACCTCATTGTACGCGCATAGTTGTATTTGTATCGCGGACCAGGCTATGATCCGCGACCACAGATCGTGACTTCTGTGGGAAACTCGAAGGAAAGTAATGACCGTATAAGACGTACCCGGCCGCGCATCCGTGATATCTACGTTGTCATACTCGGATTGCGCGTATATATGTTTGCGCCTATCTTCGAGTCGTCGAGAGGAGGAGGCATGCATCCTTGATCGCGAATTCATTGCGATCGTGCGATATTTCTGCGCGTGTGAGAACATTCTTCATAGTTTGTAATTTTATTCAAAATTATTTAATTTTACTTCTCTTCGTCTACTTCGATAGAGTTTGCGACAAATAATAAATAAAGCGTTCCTGTCTCGTTTTATAAAGGCGGCTATGCTATCGGTTGGGCACGACACGAAAAGAGATCGAGGGTATTCTTTACAGGTTGCGGCTCACCCCTGTCGCGCGGCTCAATTCGCGTACCCGCCACGTTTATGTCCGCTTTGCCCCAAACACGCCATAAAATCAGCCCCTCCGCAGTTGTCGACGGTTTCCTATGCGAATGTGGGACGAGAACCATATTCTCCCCGCGATGTGGAGAGCGAAAGAGGAGAACGGGAGCGAAAAAAAAGAAAGGAAAAACGGGAGAAAAGGAGAAAAAAAAGCGCGTTAGGTCCCGGCGGGCGTGCAAAATCCACCCGCTCTGTCCCCCAAACCCCAACGTGCGTTCGGCGTTCAACAAGTGTATCGGCGTAAAAAAAAGGATGCGCCCTGGCCATTATCGGTGAAATTGGGAATCAATAGCCCATGAAGGGATGGGGCCGAGCGTTCTCCTCTCTCGTACCGAACGACTCTCCGCCTTCCGTCGCACGTACGCGTGCAGATACGCGTGTTGGTAGTTTTTATTGTACATCTCCCTTTACCGGAGCGCGGGATAATTCGATTGTCGCCTGCCGTGTTTTAAAAAATAACAAAAAGCGAGTGCGGAAGGGCGCGCTGAATAAAACCTCGGTAACGATTCGGTAAGGTACACATAGGCTGACTTGTTATAGGCATTAATTGATTGTGCGGAAACTCGTAGAGCGTGTCCCTTTCCGTAGGCAATTTGCTCCTGTGTAAACAATTTTTTTCTGCAGAGAAAGAGAGAGAGAGAGAGAGAATCTGAAATATATAAGTAAAAAAGGTATTTCGAATAACTTTATAATGACTTGTTAGTTGGATAAGCCTGAGGTGTGCGCGTGATATGTACAGTTCGAGCCGGAAACGGTTTTATGGAAAATACTCAAATCGTCTGAACTCGATTCAGGCGACACCGGTATCTGCCGCCATGTATATATCCTTATCGCCACTGCCGACAGGTATAGAGCGTTGATGCAACAATGAGCGCCTAAATAAATGCCGATTTACGGGCTCGCGGCAGTGACACGAGACGTATCGTAAAATTTTGTTTGCCTCTCAAGAGAGAAAGAGAGAAGGAGAAAGGGGGAGAGTCACCTCGTACGTACAATGCATGCCTGGACTCGTAAAACTCGCGCCTTCTTTCGACGATTCTCACCCTGCTCCCTGTTATTTTCTGACTTTATTGCGGCACTCCCGCGGCTGCACCGTTTGCAGAGTTTCGTTTGCACCGTCGAAGGATAAGGCGGCTGCATAAGAATCGGCGTCGAGTGCTGGCGGGCGCACCAGGTGGAGACAATGTTTCTATTGTGGCCACCTGTAATCAGCAACACTCTCCCCCGGGCGACGGGTTCCGCCAGGTGCCTTTCCCAAAACTGATAAGTCCGTTAATTTCTTTATGGCTTTACACTTGTGCGGTCCTACGCAAACAACGGCCTACTCGATGCACAATAGCGTTGTTCTCCTTAAATCTGGTCACATCAAACGTGAATGGTGTACACGGTGTATTCAGATGCCGTAATTTGTCCCGTGGGATTGATATTGTCATGCGATTTTCTATATTTATATTTCCATTGGCGTGGTTCGAAGAAGTCGTATTATTTTGACACGAGAAACATTTTTAAAAGAAAATAAGCATACCTTGATGAAAGAATAACCTTTAACATTTAATAAAAGTAAAAGATATTCTTTATTTCCTTTTATCTCTATCGATTTAGTAACAATATTCAACTTTCTGGCACTATCTAACTTATTATACTTCTTCCGATCTCGAATAATGCCCGACTGCAGATAGACGATCAATATAAGTTCCGCCACTACATGACGGAAGAGTATCAAAATATTCATTGATTTTCGGTCATATTTTCGCACAATCTCCTGCGTTTCTTCCTCTTTTTAAAGGCAATCGAGCACAGAAAATGTACAATCAATTGACAAGCTTTTATGAGCGTAGTGATGATCGAATATATCCAAAGAATTACCATATTGAGAGGACGCTCTCGACACCGAGAATCCAATATTCTTGACTTTCTCATCAAATAGTCAAAAGTCGATATCTGTTTCCGTGTTGGTAATGTTGGTATACAAGTCCACGAAACTGCAACGTATCCTTGTGTTTGTTTCTGATGCTGCCATTAAGTACTTTTAGGAAATTAGGAAATATCTATGTTATTAGAAAGTATCTATTTATGTTTTTTTTCCGTAGAAAAGTTTTTCTTTAAAATGCTAGAAAAAAATATGTCTTTAAGACACGATAAACATTAACGAAACGAAAATTATTATATGAAATTTTTAAGACGTGCCATCATCATCGTCGTCATCATTGCGCTTCAACATCAAAGCTATCGGCATCTTCAAATCTTTACCCTTCATCAAGAGGGGGTCCACGGTGAACGGGCGAGCGGCAGTGAAGAGCGGTACTGCCGGTACTCTAAGTACGTACGGCTTGTATTTAAAACATCCTTCCCGCGAAATACCGATATAGGTGAGTTCTCGTCGTAAGGGGACGACTCAAGGTACGAGAGGATAGAACCTCCTGGTTTCCCAGGCGGTGGATGCTTGGGGGTTGCCGAGCGTACGCGAGAATTTGCTACCCCTCCAACCCTTGCTGCTAGCAAGAGGTATGCCTTTGGCCTTTGTCATTTAATATCGGTGCCGGTATGCAAGGACTCAGGGTAAGGAAGCCTCGGGTGATCGCTTTGATGGCTGGGCGGTCCATTCGCGAATTTATGGCAAGTTAACTCCCCTCTCTCTTCCCCCGCTTTGACCTCTTCTAGCGACTAGACGAGTCACCACAAGTCGGAGAAACCCCAATTTCAATCGAAGATGCTCCGATTGCAAGGATACTATTTCAATGAAATTACTCTAGATACACGTTGTCTTGAATCTCTCAAATTTTGAACAGTAACTCAGCTAATTTGAAGTAATCTGGTGTAAACTGATATATACTGATTTAAACTAGACGAACTTAATAAGCATCTTGAATAGCAGAATTATTTGTCAGATAACTATAACATTACAATATAGAAATATATCTAAAAAGTCATAATAAGATAATAAAGTTAATCCGTCTTTTTTTGATATCAATATAATAAATGAATTAATGACTAAAACTATAACACTGATAATATAGAAAGGGATATTCAAGAAATTGCTAAAATTAGACATATAAGATATCGCCTTCTCTCGATTAAAATTTATCGTTTGAAAGAACCGACATCGTTAAGCCTTTTAAAACGGAGCTGATAAGAAGGGTGATACTTTAAACCCTTTCTGTGGTAAAAGAAGAAAGAGAGAGAAAACGGAAGCAAAGCAGAAAGAAGATATTTGACTAAGAAGCCAATATAAAAGGGTTGCCGCAGAATGAAAGGCACGTCGACGATTATCATCAGCAAGAGTCCGGAATCAATTGGAATAGTTAACGATCAGTTATGAAATCGCATGAACAATTTCTGTGGGAGGCACAAAATACCAAGTAAATATAATATAATATGTATCCAAATATAATATCTATCCTGATAAAATAATTACGTATTTTACAATTAAATTATAAAAGTACGATTCATATTGCTCTTATTCAAATTACATAATCTACATATAATCATTTCATAGTTAATCGTTAAAATAAACTCGATGAGTGTAACTCTTCTTGATATTTATAATTATATTGACGGAGTGTAAGAAATAAAGAATTGAAGGAAATCAAGAGTAGGAAAGTCCCGGCGAAAGTGTCGACGAAACTTGAAAGAAAAATAAAGGGAGAAGCTGTGTGCAGGAGCTGTGAAGAAGAGCCCCATTTTCCGAATCCTGCGAGCAGATATCTGCCGTAATTACTAATAAGTTTTCGACACGAAATGAGGTGAGGAAAAGGGAGAGGGTTAATCCGAAAGTACGACCGAAAGGGGTTCGGAGTTACTTCTGATACCTAGCAGACGGAAAACCCGGTGGGGCCAATAAGGCTCTAGAGAGGAACGGATGTTGCAAGGATCGGATGAGGAGCGAGAGAGGAAGAGAGACAGAGAGAAAGAGAGGAATCGCTCCCTTTTCCATCGAGAAGTCGGATGGCTGAAAGCAGTTAAAGATTCGCGATGTCTTTTCGATTCCGCGCCGAGATATTCGTAATTACTGTTTGTGTTTCTCTTCGTCGACGGCCGTATTTATCCCCTTGAAGCTCGACCCTCCGCCGACGGTGCCGATGTCGTATCTTTCGAACTCTTCCAGCCAACCCCAGCCGGCGCGGCGTCGTTCTTCTGCTCCTTAAATCCTAACGAAGATACCCCGATTCACGATCTCTCCCTCGTGCCTGACCCTTCGTGCGCGGAGGAAGTAGCCCGCTTTTCCGATTCCTCCCGTTAACATTGATTCTTATCGCGACCTGAGTGCGCGGCTGAAAGAGAGGCAAACTGATGATCTTCGAAAGGGTAATGGGCTGGCCTGAGGATGAAGCGAAAATGCTTTCAATTCGATGCATCTGATTTATCGATGTCAAGGTAGAATATTTTCAGCAAATTTGCAATTGTTTGGAGCAGCGTCAGAATATTCTTGATTGTGGATTGCGGCATTATATGAGGCTTTTAATTTAATGTGGTTATAAAAAATATTTGATTTTATTATCTATCAAGCGTTAAAACACACTCAATCTTTATAAAAAAATTTGAGAATTCTAGTTGACGTATTTCAAATACATATCTATGTATATTATACGCAGAGTTAGGTAAAACTTTTCCAGTGACTATTAACTAAAAAAAAAAAAGAAATCAAAGTTGTGAAGTGAAAGAGTGCGAAAGGTATCATCAAGGCTATAGCTTCCGGCGCGATGGTCACCATTCGGTGGAAGGTGTAATTGATGGTAGCCGTTAAAATTAGGCAGCGGAATCAATCAATATTTTACGATCTCTAATAATCGCCTGACCGTTTGCTCTGTGACATGTTAACTGCGGCGCACTGTTATATAGTGCTGTACAAGATCGTTCATCATCGGACCTGCTACAAAGTAGTCGTTGAACCTACGCGAAGGTAACGAATACGGGATTTATGTACAACGTCTTAATCCTACAACTCCTCTCGGTACTTGTTCTTAATGCAACGTGAAAATATCTGATTTTTTAATTAAAATTTAATCTGCGTGGTAAAATTGTATTTAGTTGCACAAATTTAAAATAGTATGTTTTTAATTATGCTAATACACATCCTCAGATTAGCACAGACAGAAGTATTACGTCTCAAAAAGATTTTATCAGCTTTTAATTTCGCTACAAATGTATAATGTGACATTTAATAAAGAAATTACACATTATATTCAAGGCGTAGATAGAATACTAAGCAGTGTTCTGAATTTTGAAAGAAACGTGACACTTTGTACGTGTCAGATACATAATATGATATCATGTAGTCGCGTTTGAAATATCTCTCGGAAATTAAGTGAATGGAGCGCGCGTTAAAGCAGCAGTTAACTCATCATATTGCTCTTTCGTAGGTTGACGTTATTCCTTCGGCTCTATTCTCGCTGAAAGATAAACGTGGTCATACGTGGACAACGTTGAGACAGTAAAACGCGGCGTGGCCTCGAAGGGCCTTTAGATAGCCGAAAGACCCTCGTTTGCTACTACGACGCTTCGAGCGGTAATGTTTTCCTTCCCGAGCGGGCTGCTTGATTTATTTTATTGCTTTTGGCCTAACGTTCGGCGTTTATTTCGTCGAATTACAAGAAAAGGGTTGCTCGCGCCAGTCGCTAAAAGGCTCTACTCCTTGCCCCGCCGCGCCTCTAAGTCCACAAACTTATGCTATTCCCAGTTATAATTTATCGAAGACACTCAGAACGCCGAAATGGCATGGCATAGGCGAAAAGCTAAAGAGTAAAAATGTAAAAATAAGAACACGAGAAAAAAATCATTGCATAAAATCTTTCTCGGGTAATCTAAGATAATCAAATTTCTCTTGGTTCGATCTCCATGAACTTGTCGAGATTTAAATGACAGATGTAAAAGTGAAAATAAGCGAATTTCTTTCCCTGGCAGGATTAATCTGGATATCTGCGAAGGCAGGAAACCGATGTTTATCCCGCCGGGTAGGAAAGAGGAGTTCCGCAGGCATCGTTCACCATCTTAATGTTTGCGATGGTGTTACGGTTGTGGGGTTGCTATGATAATTGTAATGAACGCCTCGAGATTCCGCGAGCCCATCTGCGCCCACGCGTTTCGGCCCCCCCGGTCCACCCCCTCCGTTGACTTCGAGAGGCGGTAACGCTCGCGAGCGAGCAACGTTCTCTGTACAAACTCGGGAGCTCTTAAGTACCGAACTTGTTCGAATTGATTTAAGTGCTGAATGCTAAATCAACCGAAGGGCCCACCCTACCGGCCGGCGAGAAAGAGGGTGGAGAGAACGGGAAAGAGACGCGAGGAGGAAAATTTACGAGTCGCGCGCGCGCGGCGCGGCGCGGCGTCTCGCGTTTACGTGCAGTATCCTCTCCACTGTACGGAGAAATCGACCCGGCAGTGTCGACCCCTCGGTGTAATCAGTATTTCGCGTGGATCAGATGCAGTTTAATGTAAAGGTAGGCGGTGTAACTAGCCTTTGTTCTCCTGGAGGCTTCCGGAGGACAGATAATCGGAGATGTATAGTCTCGCCGAGGTAATTAGTTAAGCGTGTAAAACAGCGCCCGGCGAGGATACGCGCGATTATTTATATCGCGGCGTGCAAATAATGCTGGTAATAAAAGCACGAAGGGGACACGAGTCATTTGCATCTTGGATTAAGCATATTTTTTGAAAAAAAAAAGCCGGACGGCGACATTGGACTTGTACTTTCGCAAGATTGGTCCTGGAGGAGGTAAAACATTATCAACATGTATCGCACATTTATATGCTTCTAACAAATTTATGAGAAGATTGTATTATACACTAGATATTGATTGCTAAAATTTCAAGTATATTGTAATAGTATAATAAAAATTGTATCGTGAGATTACACGGAATTTATTTAAGTTAGAGCAAACGCGTTACAACGTTCCGCGATCAGTAATTTATAACCGAAGTTCATATTGTGCCTGTGAACGTAATTATCCTGTGATAATTACTTAATTTTCCACAGTCTTCTAGCTTATGGCATACTTTTACGATGTACTTGGACGAGAGGGTGAAACCAATCTTGAAGTTAACATGCTTTAGACTTTGCAACGAGTTTTGCGATAAATTTGACAGAAACTTTATAGCGAGTTCAAATATGCCGGTACACCACCGATGCTTCGAGTATAACATCTTGTAAATTATACGTTGCTTATCGTTGTGCTAAGAGTTTTTTCTCCCTTCAATCTCGAAAGCGTTTCGTGCCATATTTATCCGTAATTTTGCTAAGTTTATGAGAAAACTAATAAGAATAATTGAAGAAATAGAAAAAGAGTAATCTACGAGTGAAGTGTGTAAATTAAAAAATTAACGGCTCTGGAATATAATTATATGCATGCATAATCTTCTTAATGATTTCGATGCGATGACTTTCGCTAGTTTAATCCGGAAGTACACTTCTATATCCCCTTTTACCTCCCACGGTAGAAACTATTATATTCAATCGCCGTCCTTATATATACACAATTTACTCGACACGATAATTTAAAGACGTCGCCAACTCGGCAATTAATATCGTCATATAAAACGACCGCGTCTAGGATCGACTTTCGGAAACGACGATTACGGTCTAAGGTCAAGTAAGAACGACTTCCAAGAGTCCAACCCTCTCTTCTTCTTCCACCTCTGCTTCTTCTTTCTCTCTCGACCTCTTCTCCCTTCTCTTCTTCGTAAACTGGCGATACCGGCGAACGCCGCGCGCGGACGTACATCCGCGATGACGCACACGCGTCCGTTCGCGTTTTATTACACGTGCCCCGACTCCGAGCGCGACTCGCAGGAGCGGGTAATATTCATAAATTAGGAGTATCGTTGAAAGAGAAGCACCGGGGGGAGAGAGCCCTGGAAGCGTACGTACATTCGGGTGAACGCAACCGCCGCTCGGTTATGTTGCCTCGCATACAATATATCTGTGCGCGTTAACTCGTTGAGCAATGACGTCGGATTTTTTTTCTTGTCTTCTTTTTTTCGTGTAGATCTTATCCACGAGGATCCGTACGGATCCGGCTGAGAGTGTGAGAATGTTCGCGGGGACAGGTAATAGCCGTGGCGGCGTTCGCCAGTGACAACCGTTCGTCAACGAGGAGCGCTTTCGTGCGATGCGATGAACGGATTGCGAGATTTCTTGGTGAGAGAGGCGGACACCTGCCGTGGTAACTATCACGGTAGCCCTTACTTCCGATGAACGGCGATGAGAAAGAAAGTGGCTGCTGAAGTAAAGAAAACGAGCGACTCCTGTTTCGCTCGGCGAAACCCTTTCCAAATACGTATGTAACACACTTCGCGCGCGGAGAAAGTATACCGATCCGGTCCCACGTGAGTTGTCGTCATGATAATTATCGCAGCACGTATTTTTGAAGTTGGTTGCACGCGATGCCCATCAGCATATAATATCTTTTTTTTTAATACAACAGAAAGGTTGCAATTTTATCATCGCTCACTCCATATAAGGTATTTCGCTAATTGAACTCAAAATTAAAATTTCTGCTCAGATAAAGCTCAATAAAACGAACACAGATATTTAATTTTATCATCTACCTGCGTCTGTCGCGTTGCTAAATCACAAGGCTAATGGAATAATGCCTTGTTCGAACAGATTTAAATATCATTCGATAATTCTTTATCGCTACGTCCGCGGTATCGTCGATTCCCGGTAAAGGGAATCTCCGCAGGTGGCTGCGGTTGTTACTGTTTCTAAAGGCTGACCGACGAAATGATTGAAATATGTCCGCGGCACGAGATAAGGGCACGGGGCCTGTAATATTGCCCTTATATGGCAACAGCGGTAAATCCGCGCGCGAGGAGAAGAAGCTGCCCCGGCGACGTTAATTTGTGAACGATTACAGGCACCTGGTGCGTGCACCGGCAATACCTACAGGTCGCTAACTGGGCCCCGGGAGACAAAGACACGCGAGAGGTCTCGGGGATGCGATGTGGCGGCCATCGCGCATTCTTTCCTCAGGCGCGGATTTAACCGTGGCAGCGTGCCGGTGTTTTCCTTCGTGTCTCTGTGACCCTGAAGGCCGACGACACGCCGTTGCTTGGTATCGGTGTGAAACTACACCAAGGGCACTCAGGAAGGTATTAAACGTATCTACCAGCAAATGATGTGCTTGCAGGAATGATCCAAATATTTAAAAATCATGTATCGATACGTTATATAATATAGTTAAGATAATATAATCAAATTTATCCCGATGGCAATAGACAAGTAGTAAAAGTTAATGAATGTTAAGAAATAAGAACATTGAAAAACGAGATGCTTATTAAGATTTACAGCGACAATATAAAGAAATAATATAAGAAGTCTAAGAATATTTAATTGAAATTTTACGAACGATATTTAGCAACGAGATGATCATTACGTTCCATGATGATGATTTATACAAAACACAAAGTAACTAGAGTACCCCAAAGTACCCCATTAATATTTGCATGGGCAAAACCTGTTGTCTGACCGGAGTATGTTTCGACTTTATAAGACAGTTGTTAATAATTCGGGGTTTAAGCGTATTTTTATGAGAAAACTCGATGAATAATTGCATGAACACAGATCCCTTTATTTTGCTAACGTTTTTCCTGAAATTGATATTCCATGAATTAGCATAGTTTTTTTTTTTTTTTTTTAATAAACTCTAAATGAGAATTAAATACAACGTAAAACTTTCTCGGGATTCGTGGAAGATCAATAAATATAAAATTGAAATTTTGTTATTAATCAATAAATTCCTCACGCTTTATGTCATACGAAAATAGCTGCTTAGAAGGATGAGAATGAACTGCAGCTATGTCGAATACGGGAAAACAAAGAATTTAGGCGAGACGCCAGCGAATACGATCGTCATAGCACTTTGGATGATTGCGATTAATTAATTTTACTCCGAGCCGAGACACTTAGTTTCCGTTCGTTTAAGCTCGTTAATACGCTATCCTCTCTCTTTCTCTCTGTCTCTCTCTTTATTTCCATCCATCTCCTTCTCCGTCTTCGCATCCATCTCTCTTTCTCTACTTCCTTGAACGCGCTGCAGAAACAGCTCACTCAGTTTACGCCGTACATGTAAATTCATCTGCGCCAGTTGGCCTGTCACGAAGAACGACCTCCGCTCGTGACCGATCTACTCGCCATGCTCCCTGACCGTAAAGAGCTTCTGAAATTCGAAACTATCGTCGCGAAAGAAATATCCGACACTGTTCGAGAATCGTTTGTTCTTACGTTACCTGCGTTTATTAGAGATTGCGCGCTGAAATATCGTTCAATCAATATATTCTTGGTCAAGAAAAGCCTTTTTTAATAGTAACAACTTATCACTAAATGTATCGTGGCATATTTCGAAGATCTCTATTTTATTATAATTAACAAGAGCCAATTCAATAAATGATAATTTCTATCAATGATCTTTAAGTCTTGTTAGGACAAAGAATCTCACGATCTAACACCCATTAAATCCGAAGCAACAATGGCCGGTAAACTTCGGCTACTTTGGTACCAGCGCAGGTCGTCCAATAAAATTAATGACAAGGACCGGCTCTCCTCTCCCGGGGACGCAGAGCCGTGGGAAGTCGTTCGCGGGTCATCGCTGGCAACACGTTGACGCCGGCGACGTTTGTCGACGTGCATTTACCTGAACGGCTTCTTCTTCTCACCTCCAAACCGCTCGTAAAAGTTCGCCGGCACGGTGTACCTACGCGATGATAATTGTCGAGATTAGAGAACGACGAGAAGCCCGATGTTCTCTCCCTCTCTCGAGCTAGTTAAAAGTAACGGCGCTTATTCACTGGGTCCGTGCTGACAATTCAAAATCTCGGCGTTTTACAGAGGAATTCAAAACCGGTGTGACAGGTGCGGTGCTTTTGGCCTCGTAATTACTTTTAATTTTTAATGAGGTTTATGAAACGACTCGGCGGCGCACGAAACGAATGTTTAATGAAGAGATATTATCAATGAAAAATTCTCCGTATATTTTTGCGACATCTGTATTGCTACATTTAATTTAACATTGACGACTCAGTGAGTCGCGACGCGAAAAAATTTTGCTTTAAGAGACCAGTTTTATTCTCTTTTAACTTCGGTTTGAAAAACGGATAATTATTAACTGATCTGAGAATAACTACTTTGAATCATTTAGGTAGATTATGCGATTAGATAAAAAAGGGGATTTTATTAATGAGTAATACCAAAAATGTCGCACTATGCGATATAAAGAATTACAATTATAACGACACATGTACACGCACGCGGAAATCATATTTAAATCGCTGCGGGCGATCCAGCACTTAGAAACCAATGACAGATCCCGCGACAGTTCACACGAGCGCGAAACGCGCAGTACCAGGCCGCTGTACAATTTCTTCGCACGAGGAAGTTATGCGCTCGCGGCTTATGAGAATCGCGATACGTAAATGACGGCTGAGGCATTACATAAAATGGAAGTTTAATTGAAGCCAAACAATAATGCGATGTGCGCGGAACCATGCGGGTCAGGAATGGCATTCGTTATGTGTCTTTGCAGCTCTCACTCCCTCGCCCCCTACCTCTTTTCTCCTCGCCCTCGCACGCCTCTCTTCTGCAATATCCTCCCTCCCTCCCTCCCTCCCTCGCCCTCCTCCCGCCGTTGTTCCCTCATTCTCGTCTGCTCGCGCGCGTCTCCGTGTCGAACGTATTAAATTTCATATATCGCCTCTCCCTTCGCGAGGCCCACACTCCCACGATTCGCAATTGCTCGCATTCCCCGCAATCTAGAAATCTAGATCACTATTAATTTTATATCCTTCTCCTCTTGTGACTCCTCTTACCTCCCTCGTACCACCGCGCTCCCCGTTCGTCGCCGAGCAGCCGGCGCACTTGCTCAATTGTGCATTAGCGATATGTTGCTCTCGGAGCTGCGGAGTAATCGTTACTAAAATCGTTGAAGGTTTATCTGATTTTCTTGAAGCGGAGCTGGGGAAATTGTGGCCCCACCACGAGGCGACGATGCTTTCGTTGTTACTTCGTTATGTAACCGCCTGCGTGAATCAGAGCGACGGGAAAACTGAATATAAAATCTGCGTTTCGAGCAATCGCTGGCGAATAGTGTCGTATACTTCGCTTAATGTCTGTGAATGTAAATTCTTAAGGCGTTCCACAAATACAGATTTGAAATAAAATGTAAGCCAAATGATTTTGCGGTCGCAATAAGTGTATCGTGAATGTTCGAAAAAAGTACCGACTCTCTATTAATTAATTTCTGATGATACTCCGATGTTAGAAGTAGCCAAATCATGCCTGCTTTATATTAATACTGAAATAAAATTCGACGATATCCGGCGTTGTATTATTACAGAATGTTCAGTTCTGCGAGACATAAGTTTCTTCGACGACGTCAAATCGAAGGGGATGTTCGGCGCAAGCGAGGCGAAGCCGGAGACGAAGTAATTTTAGCCATCTGGAGAGTCTTAATTAATGAGATATCTTACTGTTCCACTTCTTTCCGACGCGCTGGTGTGCTAGCCGATTAAGCAAATATGTATCTTTCTCTCGGTGCATGGCCGACGAAGTAATTACAATCGGTATTCGTTATCGCGCCACGCCCGAGTAGATTCCCGCGCGCTCCGCACATAATTATTAAGTTTTCCTAGGGGTAATAAATATGTCGAAATATATATCTGTGACCACGAGAGGAACGTCGACGCGTTACGCGGTCTTGCTGAAATACCGCGCATGAAAACGAAATGAAATCAATGTATCGAGTTACTTAATTAGTTGCGGTTAATTGGATAACAGGTTTTGAACGTCCTGCCATTTAACAAGGATGCTGAAGGCAGCTGAAGGGAATCGTTTTTATTGATAATCACTCCAATACGTTATTTCGTACTAGAAGGCTGACCATCGCTATATGCATGGGCCTTGCATTTTGTAACACACATGTACAATATCTAAAGCTATTTCACTTATTTTCTTCGATAAAACGTTCGCTTATTACTTATGCTAAGTCGAAATTATTACATATTTCATTACAAAACATATTTTATTATAAAGATTTATAAAGCACATATAAATTCTGAGTTACTTGTTAATAAAACATTTCTACTCTGTACAAATACTAATCTTTCAGCCTGTATATGCAGTAACAACGGGAAAATCGCAGGATCGTGTGTGTCGTTCTTGAGAGATCTAAATTAATTTATATAAATGTTCAACAATTTAATCTGCGTATCTACAAACGTACAGCGTTCTCTCAACATTTTCTCTTAATTATGCTTACTTTTGGTTCATGCAAAAAGGTCTATAAACAAAGTAAGCTCGACCATGTCACCGCTTGCTTTAATTCGGAAGATGGATCTTCTCTCTGCGAATTGATATTTTATTCAACTGTTCGTCAACAATTCGTATTTTTATTTTTATAAAAATGCAAATGTCTTTTTTCATATAATTTTATGAGGACCATTTGCAAATAATCATTAATAGCACCAGCGCAGTATATGAAAAGCAAATTTATAGCACATATATTTACGCATTACGGAAGATTTATTTTTTCTTTATTTAATTTGACAACGAGTATGGTAGAACGTAAAGTAGATGAAATTGGTAAGATACGTCGTACCGACGGCAAAATCATATCTTTGTCCTTACGTGAGAGTCACATGCGAGATCAGTCGACCAATCAAACAGAAAGGAAAGATGGATAACACGGGACAAGGCAAAGGAGATGGATAAAGAACGATTAAGAGAAAACGAGGAAAGGAAACAGACATCAGAGAGACAAAGATAGAAGCTTAAGAGAGGGGCGCATACGCATGCATACAATGGTGCAGAAACGACCGTCCAACCAAGGATGCATTTTATAGGTCCGATGCCTTTTATAGTCCGCTGGACTGCTGGCGGCTCTAAAGAGACTGCTGCGATGAGGAATCCCGTGCAATTAAACGCTTATTGCTTGCATATCTTCGAATCGATCCGCCACTAAAGTGAGTATTGGCGCTGGTAGTAAAAGCTCCTAGATAACCGGCGACCGCTGACCACCGACCACGTGTCTCGAATCTTCAGATTTCGAAATAACGAAAAAGAAATGGTATATATTCCGCCGAAAAAGTGCGGCCGAATCGAATGGACAAAATGTCGAAACGAGAACGGCGAAGAAACGGCCAGTTTTGCCTTTAGATTCAGGAAGAATAGTAAAAGCCAACGAAAGAAAAGGAGGATTGAGTGATTAGCCACACATTATTGATCGTACAAAGTTATTTTTATAATATTAACGACTCGAAATACATATCTATCAGATGTTATACTAAATAATACTCTTTTCATTTATGATATAATTTAAAAACTATAAATTAAAATATTAAGAATGCTAATATATTTTTGCGATATAGATATTTAAATTGACATATAACAATTGAGAACTTTTTATGATCTTTTTGATCTGATTATATTTTTTCTAAATAAAGATTATTTATTCATACTCTTGGAAATTGTTAAAGCAGAAAGTTTTCGATATCAAAAAATTCCGTTGTCACTCAAACCCGTTACTACTTGGCGGAGGATTGAAGGAACGAGAGCGGCCAAAAAGGACTGTAAATATTTTCCTGGCGGGCTATTCCAGACGAAGTTGATTTTATGATTTTATGGGTTCAATTTTATGAAGCTGTCGATTAGATTCGCGGTACCGCTTTTTACGCTCGTTTCGCTTTTTATATATTGGAAAAGAAGAAAAAGAAATTTCCGCAGAGGCGCGCGTGTATCTCTCGTTGATTTTACGACGGTTTCATCACACGAGTCGTGAAACCGATTAGTATGGCGCATCTGCCTCGCGAAATTAATATATAACGCGTATTTTATAACCGCTAAATAGCGTATCAATCCCAACCTTACGAAAAAGCAAAGCGTAGTATTCAAAAAGTTATTGCCGAGATAGCGGTACGACTACATTAGAAATCTTATCGCTAAAATGTTCCATAAAGGCGACATTCCGTAACATCTTCGTGAATACGGCTCATAACAATTTCCGAAGGAGGACTTAGTTTATAATTAAACCAATTTAACGATTATATCGTATGTATTGCAATAGTCGCGAAGCGGCCGACTGAAAATTAAAACAATTAAAACAATGCGCGGTGACAATTTATGTACCGCCGAGCTCCTTAATTTCCGCCGTTCTCTTTAGTGGCTCACTCGTCAAACAAGATGGTCATGGTGCGACTCTCGCCTTCTCCTCCCTCCCTCCCGGACCAGCGCCACTTCCACCTCTCAAGCGTCCCACTGTGCCATCCGAAGTTACGACTCGTCGGGCTTTAGTCAGCACGGTGCTCATTGCTACATTACTAATTTCCGCCCTCGGCCTCGGCCGCTCGTATTGCCCGTGATACACGTACACGAAAGCGATGCCATGAGCGCGATCAAGCGCGCATCAAGTATGTCGGTACTGTCCGCGTGCGAGAGATAATGCGTCCACCTACAAACCAATCTATTAGGCGCCATCTCTCTGACTGCTCACTTACGTCGGGCTGTCCGGTCCCGCCGTCTCTCTCCTCGTCGTTCATACCGTCTGCCTCCTCCACTCCGCGCCGGCCGAGGCTCCGCTCGCCTACCGGAAGCGGACCGATGCCGGACGCCCACGCGCGCGTGATCGCGTATTCGACGCGTATCAACGAGCGCGAACGGAGAATATGGACCGACCGGCATTGGACCTGAGGGACTCGCAAGTGACGTCTGCTTTGAGATCAGAGTTCCCAAATGCGAAGGACCAATTTATAGACAAGCAATTTTGATAAATGCGCGACTATATTAAAAAAAAAAATGCGTAAAATGATTGTAAATGTGGCTAAACAGCGCTCCTGATTTATACTTTAATTATATGTACATACATTAATTACATACATTAAAAATGAAAAAAGCATATAAAACAGATCAGTTTTCTCAGAAATATGCAACGTTCTCTAACGCGATGCGAATCAGGGATTCTTCAGAGGTTTGAACACGTCTTATTCGAGATCGAGGAATCGCATACGTAGCAGATGTTTCTAGGAAAAACATGCTTGTAATATCTATCGTTCCCATAAATTTCCTTCGGAATCGACACCGCACAGTAGGCATTTTGTCCTCGCGACGAGGCTTGATGAGAACCGCGCATTACGTGCTATTACAGCCACTGCCGGCTTCGAAAAAGGATGTTATTCGCGACTGCCATGTCGCGTCATCGTATCGCCTAATAACGAATATCCGAGTCGACCCGTTGACCGAATGTAGCCCGTCAATGATGCGTCGGAGTGATGAGCCGTTGAAATTCATTATTCTCAATTCTCGTAAACAGGCAGTTATAAATTATTCAGGCCGAATGCCCCGCCACGTTGGGATGACCTAAGCGGTCGGATAGCCGCTAACTGCCGGTAAATTAGCCAATTGAGGACTTCGAGTATCCGCGGATATCTTATTACACACTTGGCAGCTACAGCCATGGCGCCCGTGTGCTTGTGTCTCTGTCCGTACGATACATATAATCCTCCTCTTCTTCCGCACGTCAACTTAAGGTCGTGGTTAATGGAAATCAAAGCAGTAAAAACATAAAAATAGGAATTGTTATGTTTAAAGAAATAAACCTAATTAAATTGCTATCACGGGCATTGAAAATACAATTGCATTACTCACAACATCGTAGTGCTATAAACTTTTATCAATACATTGAATATCATATAAATAAAGTTAAAAGGATAAAAGTTAAAGATCAAGACATCTTTCCTTAAAATCACTCATCTTTCACTTGTTGCCTCGAATTCAATGTTGCATCTACTATGAACAAGTGGACTTGCCTCATAAATCGTAATATATTGAGCAAGACGAGCGAGAGCGAGCATCGCGATCCAGCTCGCAGGTGAACACGAAAATAATTAACTGCCGGATCCGCGGAGGCGGTCTGGAAGCGGATTCGTGAGAACCTCGCGTGGAGAACGGTTTCGAGAAAGACGAAAGGCTTGACGATGACGATTCGTCGTCCATTAGGCGACAGAGCGGCGGCGGTTCGTGAAACCGGTAAGCAAATTTATTCTCCCGTAGACCAACGCCTCTCGACCGCGTCCGGCCATGTCATTACTTCCTTTCGCGATTCCTCGTTAGCAAGGACTCGTGGCTCGCACGCGTAAAGCACGGATCCTGTAATAAGACGGACACGTAGCCAACCGAATCGTAACTGGTGAGGACGACGACGCTGGATATCGCAGGAACGCTGGGCACAGAATGCGAGTGTACTTTTTGTCACCGTTACACGTTTATATAGTTTCCGTTGAAAGCGTCATTGTCTCTTGTCTTGGCGCGCAATTCTCTTATTCAACGAGAACAACCGAGGCATGTCTTTTAGTATTAACATCGTATTCGTAAAGTAACTATCACGCGGTCTATTCAATAGAAAATGTTGTCCCCTTCTTATTTCGTTGTCCATTCATATTTCTTTTAGGATGTTTTTATCGATACAAATTGCGAAAGTAACGTAGAACTAATATTTCATTGATTATCAAATTGTCTGTGAACGTAACTAATAGGTAAGCCATTTTCGATAGAGAAAAAAAATAACAGACACATCCCTTTTAATTATAAAGAGCCTCGCAAGACGGGATGTCCGTAATTCTCCAGCTGGAAAAATTTTCCTCCGTCTTCTCTCATTTCGTCGCAATTTTACCGCGCGCGCATAGACTTAAATTGAAGCAGTTGCTCTCCGTAAGTGAGTGACTAAGGAAGAGAAAGGACTCCTGCTTTCCTGAACGCCCGGCTAGGAATCGCGGCGCGAAATAAACTCGAGCATAACACATCCTTGTGTATCGTCGGACGGATGTTCGTCGCTTAACTCGTAGAGACGACGGACTTTGGTGTAAACCGAGGGAAGGCGCCATTATCGTAGCTCAAAACCACGAACGCGGCGCGACAAATCAAATCTCCGCGCTAAGCGACTGAAAACAGGACGAATAGACGAAAACGCGGTGACGGGGAAGCGTCGGATTGGAGGGGAATGGGGGAAAATCCAGGAGACGCACACACACCCGCGAGAGACCGTGATATAGAATGCCACTGGAATTTCACCGGATGCGCGGCACTTCTCCACGAGCCATTGAACAGCCATCGCTGCGTCGCGATGTTCAATGAGCGGACGGCCGAGTGCGAGGACTTCCGTTTTAATCCACGCTCGACGAAATGACGGATTTGCGTATACGCGCGAGATGAGATGCTTTAAAGGTGATTTTCCACAGATAAAACGAGGAAAATCAGATACAAACGATTCACTTAAATTATTTTATGCATAAATTCTTATGGTAATTATATACTCTCAGTAAATATGGTATATATTCTCTCTTTGAAAGAGATTTTATATTACTTTATCTGTGTGTGGCTATCTTGCACCAAGACAGGATCATCAATTTTTTGTACTAGATATTTTATCTTGAATATTTCGATATATTTTGCTTGTTCTAAAAAGTACGGACAATAAATAGACTACAAGAAATTCTTATTTGGTCAAGTGAGTTTTCTCCTTAAAACTGTTGTGACTGTATTTAAAATATGAGATCTTAGCGAGGTCACGTTCTTCGTCTTTCCATCTGGGCGACACGTGAACTTCTTGTTCTCGGTCGCTGCCCCTGGCCTAGACGCACGACATGGCAACGTGAATATTATTATTAATGCACGCGTGAGAGCAGAACGACTAGGAATGTGAGTTAAAAGGTACACCGTGTCGTGTGACAGATAAGCAGAAGCCAAACTCGCAGAACTCTGAAGAAGCTGTGCCGCACTCCGGCCTTGTACATCTACCCTGCACATCTCCGCGGCGTCTCTGCTGCACCCCCGCCTCGCCACCACATTATGTTTCTATAATATGTTATAACGGCGGCCGTGCGGCCGACACGAGCCTAAAGCTTAAACGCGCGATCTACGACCGACTTTTCTCGGCGAAAAGCCCGGGTAACGACTTCCAAGACAGTCATGACGCTCCGTAGCGACACCCGACGCTTTTAACCTGCCGGAATAATAATAACCAAGCGGTAATCGCGCCTAATGCTCGTCGAGGGAGCCCACGGGGTAAAAGGAAAAAAGTACATCCGCGCATAAGCGCACGATGTCTTCTCTCGGCGAGGCAGTAAATGAAATCGGCTGATTAGACGTATTTTATGATCACGCTCGGGGAAAACATTCGCGAACTATTTTCGGCTGTCTGTATCCGAAGTCGAGTAGAATAAAAATAGGGGAGACGCGCGCGGAACACGATCAATTGTTCCTTTTAGATCTGCTTTCAATAGCAACACGTTCTTTAAATACACATTAATTAAACTTCTCGAAGTTCACAGTCCGCTTTTGCATCAATTTTTAGCATTTGGCATCGCAAATTTAGACGTCTGTACGTTTGCACAATTGAAAAGATAAGATTTCATATAACTAAAACGATCTCAATTAGGCGCACATATATTAACTTAAAATATTAAATCATGTGTTATATCCAACCATACTATATGGCAATTGTGATAAATTTGGGATAAATCAAGTAAATTTGGTACACAACGATTATTTTAGATCAAAATTGCATATAATTAAAGTAATAATTATCTTGATATTGCCTATGTAAAATTGAATTTGATAAATTTGAAATAAAATTAAACTTGAAGATATATCGACATTTCTAAAATTTTGTGCAACTAATTGTGATGAAAAAAATTAGAAGGATACAGAGTTATCGTGACACTTAGTGTTTTAATCTTTTGGAAATTTCTCAAATTATTCAAATGAATCAGGTTCATAATCGTTTATTACATCTGACCCAAAAAATGGAAAGAGATACGCGTGGGAAAGGTTATTTCTCTACAAATTTCTCCGACTTGTGCTTTCTTGTGAGCGCGTCGACCATCTCGATACCCATCAGCGATTGTCCGGCGTCGACTATCGGTCGACAGCACGGACACGCTGTTTACGCATCGCGTCGCGAGTTTCCGGTGAAATCATCGCGCGGCCGTCTCGGCGCGGCGCGAACAATCGCGCGGCCATAGTTAATACGGTCGAACAAAGTTTCATGGCGGTGAGCGGCTAATGTCCCGGCCAAGCACTGTCGCCTCGATTAAGAAGCGAGCGACGAGGACACGCGAGCAACAAACGAAGACGCCGCCGACCAAGAGGAAGCAGGAAGCAAGCGAAAAAGGAGAGACAGAAAGAGAGACAGACAGAGAGAGAAAGAATGTGCGACGTTGAACCTTCAAACGAGGCGACCGGAGAAAAAGTTAGGCTTCTTTCTCCGAGAACGAGAAATAGATGGAGAACGCGGGAATAAGATGGAAGAAGACGGGATTATATGAAGAAAGACCAAGAAGATTGTCAAGAAATAAAGAAATGCAGTAAAACATAGAATTATTTTTCATATGTCACGTAATTACATTTTGCAATAAAAGCTGTCACATTAACCATGTGAGTAATCAAAATTAACCAAAAGTCCAACCTTTTTAAATTTCCGATTATCGAGAAATATCTTATGGAACAATATCACTTACAGTTAGAAATATTTCGATCTTTAATAATTATATATCTCGCGGAGAGAGTAGGGAAGGAGATAGAATTCCGGAAAAATTATCTCAGCCTCAGATGCTGGAAAGTCACCGTTCGCGGAGACGAGCGTAATTCGTAGAGGCCGGAAAGAGCGGTTGTTTGTGAAAAACAGTTATAAAAATCAGAACTCCGCCATGCATGCCGGTGTATGATGGCCGAGGACGGACGCACACAGGATCGTCCGGTCTCCCTTTCGCCAACGTCGTCGTCGTCGTCGTCGTTGTGGTCGTCGTCGTCGGCGTCGGTACGTGACGGTTCGCATAATCGTGACGGACGTGATAATCGCCGAGACGCGCCGTCGTCACACCTCGTGCGTCCGCTCGAGCTCTGAGCGCTCACTTACAATTATCAGCTGGACGACGCCTGATGCGCGCGCTTTCCCGGCGCCGACGCGGACAATAATCCAGAGACGCGCGATCGCCGGGAATGGAAATTGGAGATTTCATTAAACAGAACACGAGAGTCATTTTGAAGATACAACGGGCAAAACGGCCGAGAGCAGACATTGCGGTTGATGATTTTTACAGTCCTTATTACAATTCAAAGCATAATTTCTCCTAAAATTTATATATTTAATTTTTTCAAATTTAAAGCCCTAATTAATGCCTTCTGTAAACATTACATACTATGGATATTAATAAGTTGCTAATTGTAATTATATTACGACATAATATTATACTTCCTGGTAAAACTATTACGTTACCTCTTTTGTTGCAGGCGTGATTAATGTATGTATCATTCTCGGCACTCCAATTATCACCGAATTAACGGGATTATTACTTCCGTAATCGCTACGTGTCAATATCGACGCGGACACAGGCACTTTCTGACGCGCGTTGTTAATAACGAAAGGGCGTTTTATAAGAGGATTAGAACGCACACGCTAAAGCCGCGAGAAGCACGGTGACGAGAGCGTCGCGTCGCGCTCGAGTGTTTGCTTCGACGTCGTCGTCGTCGTCGTCGTCGTCGTCGCGGCTCGCAAGGGCCGCATACCGTATCTAATAGTGAAATAACTCAAATAATTCAAAAGGAGTTATGCGAATACCTTATCGTCCTGACGCTTTGTATTATCCACCCCGGCGGTGTCCGACGGGGAAGATAAAGAAGGTGAAGGTTACGGCGACAGCGGCAGAGCTGCGACGGCGGCGGCGGTAGCGGGAGTATATTTTTAGAATGATCTATGTCTTCGTTTGATTTCGAAGATTGCGCTCTCCCGGGACCAACAAACCGAGTGTCTTAACGGGATCTTGTTACGGATCTGACAGTGCGTGTTTTCGGATTCCTGTAGATCGGCTTCGTCCTGGGACAGAAACGTGCTATCGATACCACGAATCTAACTCGTCTCTCTTTTCTCTTCGTTCTACACGCTGATAGAATTGGCCCGTTAGATTCATGCCGATCTAGATTGCCGGGGATCCTCTAGGATTTCTCCTTCCTCCTTCTTTTTCTCTGTTGTTTAGCTATTTTCTCGCTATTAAATAGTTTACTTGACATATATATTTCTTATCCATCGGTCGGCTTCTTCGCGCAAACATAAATATCTTATCTCCCAAATGTGCAAAGTTGAAGATCTCATTGAACATCACCAAAGTACGATCAGAGCATTGACTTGAAACGTGATTATTTCTCTCGTTATTATATTTTCCAATCCCAATAAGGCCACAAGTGAGTCTCGGGATTGATTACACCCCGGAAGCATAAAGATTCTCGTCTGGTATGTCTGTCACTGGTATTCATGTCAGTTTTAATCGAATCTTTGAGACAAGCTTGAATGTAGAATCGGATGATTAATGAGAATTAATGTGACAGACCGAATTAAATTAGGAACATTGATTAAAAGGCGCCAGCGACACCGAAATTATTCTGGGAAGAGATACGAAAAGATTGTCATGTATCGGTGTGCAAAATAGGTATTCTATCGTAGGTAGACCGAAATATTTGACGAGCGTAAGTTTTAACAAGACATAAGACATAAGATTGCAAAATAAGTTATAAGAGAATACTTAAACTGAAATATAAAAATAATGTGTGAATCATTTATAAATGCAAAACTTAATATTTTAGCTGTGTTACTAATTAATTGGAAATTACTTGTAAGTTTTACTGCCGTTTATATTATTTTAACGTTAGTCATCAGTATATTACAAATTTTAATTTTTTGTCTTGTGTTTATGAATTTTATCATATTTATTTCATACTTTTGCTCTTACATAATTCCAAGTTCA
Source organism: Temnothorax nylanderi (assembly GCF_030848795.1). Taxonomy (NCBI): domain Eukaryota; kingdom Metazoa; phylum Arthropoda; class Insecta; order Hymenoptera; family Formicidae; genus Temnothorax; species Temnothorax nylanderi. The sequence continues at coordinate 706,710 of NW_027249069.1, read as the reverse complement.
TTTCTTCTTGCATTAGATCGTATTTAATGATTGTGTAAACAATGATAATTAATTTGTAAACATTAATATTAAATTGTCCAAGATATATTGTTGGCGTGGTAAATTATTAAAATCAGTCAGTCTGTGCGCCTCGCGCCGAACGTCTGCGAGAACGCGCCTAGGCGAATCATCATCCAAGATTTCAAGTAGATCCCCAGTAGATTGGACTTCGAGTCGGCTCGCACGCGAAGCATCATCCCTCGCAAATTATCTCGCGAGAGTTCCACTCGGTAGGCATGTGCACGCACACGACTCTTTCACCAATCACCCACTCGCAGATACACACGCAGCCGCGGCGACCAAGTGGAAGGAAAAAGGAGGAGGAGGAGGAGGAGAAGGAGGAGGTCCGCACACGAACGCGAGGAAAAAGGCAGCAGGAAAATAAGAGAACGCGCCGCGCCGCGCGGAGCGTCTTGCACGACGTGCCACGATCAAGATCGCAAGATCTAACCGGCGGGCATGGTGCTCATTCGACGTGCTATATTTATCGGTGATCTTACTGAGTTTTCCGACCCCTACTGGCCATGGAGATATCCATGCGGAACGCACACCACCTCGATATCGCGATCCTCCCCACGTAGACGAACATGCACATATGTACGCTTTTATTTATAATGCAGGGAGATGAGCGTGGAAGATCGGGGGATGTGGGGGAGGGGGGAAAGGGCAAGGAGAAGATAGAACTCACACGCGCGCGCGAGAACAATGCACGGGCGCCTCCTCGCCGTCGCCGTCGTGCGTGAGCAAGCGCGGGTGCATGATTCTGAAGGATGCGCACCCTACGTGCACGCGGGAACGCTCATTAACGCTTATCGATAATTACGTTTCTATATTTATCACATAATAAGCAAGCCTATCTCGCCATTAGTGGCGTTCCTGGATGGCTACCGAGCCGCGCGGGGACATGGTCTACTTAACTTGCTACGGAGCGCCGCCGCGACCATCCCACTCGCGTTTTCCGCGCCCGGCCACTCGTAGAAGATTTTTCCGGAGTTAATGTTACCTTCTTCCGAGTCGCAGAATAAACAAAATGATCATACAGCGGCACAAAATATACTCAAGAAGGCTCATTGATAGTTCGTGTTAGATTATATGTTTATTTTAAATTAAAGAAGATATTTGTATATGGAAAAAAATTAACATGTAATGAAGGTATTAGATATTTTTTAAAATTGGAAATATATTTGTGCGCGCCTAGGAATATTATTGAATATTCCGTAATGCAATAAACATGAAAAGCGCTCCCGTTTGATTATAACATCACAATAGCCATTTAAAAAGGAGCATCTCGCGATACTCGGATCTCTGTGCGAAAACACGCGAGTTTTTTCAGTAGACGACTGATAATTATGGCGAATCAACCGAGCGTACTATAAATATATAGTGCGCGTGATGAGGCAACATTGTAAGATTATAATGGATAGCAGTAATAACTAGCACTAACGGAACGTACTTGCCAGGGAAGATAGTAATCGTATCCGTGCTCTATTTTGATCGAGATACGCGTACCAATGATTTACGCTGTTGTCTACCCATCATTTCTCTTCTTAAACGAACTTATCAGCTCATCGCCATGAGAAAATTTTGGCTTTCGTTGACTATGTGCACTATTGTTTTCATCTTGATTGAGCAGTTATTTTGTGCAACATTTATGTGTTATATTTCACTGAAAGTTCGTGAAAGTCTTAATAAAGAAAAAAAAATTATTCATATTCATATCTGTCGAGTAAGCGAGTGAGGTCTTCGTGAAAATCTTATTTGATCGATCGAACTCTGATTTTTCGAGCTAATTATCTCGTTTCGACGTGAAAACGACGTTAATGGCCGTCGAGACAAGCTTTTCTAAGGGGACGCGATACCCCGTTCCATGCCTCGGTTAGCTCCTCCGCACGAGCTGGTGCGACGTAGACAAGATGATAGGAGCAAGGAGGTGGGAAGGCAGAGAGGAAGGTGGCGAGGGCTGTTTCGCCCGGTATATTAATTTAATTCTTTGGATACCCGATAGAGATGGTGGGAGGAAAGGCGGGGGCGGGGGGCGGGGGTGGGTCTCGCCCAGTTTGAATATTCATAGGAAAGAGGGAATAGAGATCGGGTGTAATAGAATTTAAATTAAGGAAGGGAGGTCGGCTGAAACTGTATGGAGAGTTCCATAATATGATAATGCGCGTTCTATCGATATATTCCTACGGCCGGCCGCCCCGACGGGAGCTAGCTCGAAAATAGCTCGAGAAATTGTCGTTCCGTTGATTGACCCTTGGCACCGAATACTGCGCCCGTGATCGACCCTTTCCCATTTGTCGCACCATCGACCTTTACGACTTTACACATGAAGCTTGTAAACAGTTCGCTATAGTCTCGGCGGCGAAAATTTTGCGAAAACATCACGATCGTGTCGTTTAATTATACAGCCCATAAATAAAACATCTGATAAAAAATGGAAATATCGGAAGATCATGTAAGCATTATCTCGTTTCCATGCCTGTTGCAAGTATAATTACGCTACTTTGTTATTCTTGTATATAATTCTACTTTCTATTTTTAACTCAGTCGCTATATAGATATAGAATATTTATATATATTACAGGGTCGATAGCGTTTCAACAACAACAATGCGCAAGAAGGTTACTTCATAAGCGCAGGACCATATAGTCTACTGCAAGAAACCGCGTTGGCACGAGGAACTTTTAATACGGCTTCGAAGTTAAAGTCCACCTTTACCACCTCGAATCTCCTACTTTCGGCCTTTTCCACCGACAAGAATCTCCCTCTGATTTTCTCCGCCGTCTCCCTCGACACCTCTAACGCCTTTCATCCCCTCCACTGTCCTCCTGCGGCGTCAAAGTCCTCCGTACCTCGCTCATTCGCTCGAGACGTCTCTAATCGTAATCGTCGTGGAGTGTTAATATTCCCGTTAACTCCGCTGAGGTGTTTAACCTTGTTAACTCGTGCTCGTGCACGGTGCCGTACGAACACGCATCTCTACTTCTTAGATACGAAGCTACGTGGCGGCTAGGATAGGTAATCGGTATGCCCGAGTCGTTTCAGCTCGCCGTCTTACCACCCACATTTTTACCTCCGTTAAAAAAGAACGCACATGATCTTTAACAATACAAATTTTAGATTATGCCACATTAAAACAACCTCCTTTGCAATCCAAGATATATTTAAACTTAATGGGTTGAAAAATATATTTAATATAAAATTTTCGCAGAAAATATTGTAGATTCGACAGTTGTCAGAAATTATACAACATAAACAGTGCGATATGCACGATAACGCCTTTCTTAATTTCAAAATTTCTCCAGCATCTACAAAGGTTGAAAGTCACGTATATGCATCATAGGAGGATATATTATCCCGTTGCAACTCTCGCAACCGATGTCGCCTCCGTCCGTGACACAGGTAAGTAACTCAAGCGGGAAGTACGTATAGCGTGCGGAAAAGTGACTGCGAAGTTTACCTCGAAGCGACAATCAGTTAAACAGTTTCCTGCGTACCGCGGTCGCCGTCGTCGCCGGTTGTGCTTGCCCGTGAACCCCCGTACCGAGCGTACGTGGTCGCGGTACGAACCCAGCGGTACACGAAGAAGGTGTGGGGTAGATCGGCGTCGCGGATAAGCGAAATAAAAGTTATACTCCTCATTGTTCGCGGCAGCTTCTAATTACGCACATGAAGCCGTATACGCGCACCAGTAAGCGACCGCAAATGTAAGCGCGCGCATGTTGGTGTATTCCCTCCTGTGCACGGTATCTCGAAGCACATTGCTTCGCTTTTTAGATTCGCTCGCGCGCAGTTTCCTCGTACGCGCTTAAGTATGTACGGCGCATCGCGATGCGTTGGAAATTTACGCGATAGCCGTTAAGCCTGACTTTAATGCCAGGAAGCGAGTAGAGTGAAATTCGATTGCGTATTTCGCGCTCTAGAACAAATCACTTGTAATCACAGGGGCACTGTACTTCTCTCGGTTTTCAAGAAATGTTGAAGGAAGTCTAGCAGTATTGTGAATGACGAATCTACATCTTTTGAAACAGAAAAAATCCAGTGCCAATACAATTAATTAATCGATATTTCTCGTCTCTTGGGGGGAGATAATTTTTGGTTTTATATTTTTGTCTTTGTGAGATCTAACGAACGAACACGAAGGTCCCTCGCTTCCAATAGAGACGCTACCGAGAACGGCGTCTGCATCGTCGTGTGTAAATCTGCTCCATGGTGGAGATAAAAACGGCACGGCGATGCATCTCCGCGCACGGCCAGTCACATACTCGCGCCGAGTTGAGCTCGTTATCGGATGCAGATCGGAGAAGAAGAAGTGCGCGCGGCGCGGAGGCAGCGAAATTCTTGCCGCTGAAACGGGCGTACCGAATCCTATGACGTCCCTGAGACATTTCCACGAGAGGGCCCCGCGCGAGATGATTTACCGGACCTCGTCATAAAACGGTACCGCAGCTCCACGCACGGGAGACACAAGAGGACTCTGATTATCGCTAGAGATTGTTCGCACAAAGGGGGCCTCTCCTTTCGCGATGGAAGGGCCCTGAGATTTAGATATTTACGCAGGAAAGAAGCAACGGACGAGTCCGTGTCGCGACTCCGCGATCAGGTTCATTGTTGAAGGATCAAGACGCGGGATGGACCCTAAATCAGCTGGAACGAACTCGACGATCTCGACTCCTCGTCGCATTCTGCACAGTGAAATAAGAGCGCGCCGACAGGACGCTGCTTTAGTCAAATTTCAAAAATATGGAGATCGTATTGGGCTGCTTGCAATTTTGCACAAGATGTCAGTTACTTTAAAGCTAATAAAGATATAAATATCGTTTATATAAATAAAACCTTTTTACTTATTGTTAGACGTACGATTTTGATTGCAGCTATGTCGTTCTCCCGTCATACGTCATTTTCCGCATTGTTCAAAATTAAAGACTTTTACAAGATCAAAGACGTTTCTAAAACGAAAATCTATTCGCATTTAAAACGCAGAAATGTGATTACTCGTCTAGATTATTTGTTCCTGTCGCAGAGTCAATCACGCTCGAATTCAAACGTCTAACTTACGAGGCTCTTACGAGCGTCGTAAGTCAAGGCGCAGGCACCAAGCCAAGAATCGCTCGGCTCGTTGTACAAATACCCGAGGAAACGGAGAGGACCGGTAGTGAGGTGGAGCGTGGGTGAGAAGGGATACGAAATGCGAAGGACCGATCGAGACGGTGGCGGTTCCCCGGGGTCGGGCTCGAATCGCAAAACCCGAGTGCGTTAGTGTTATTTTAATCAGGAAATATAATGATCGCCGCCTCGCGGAGGGACCGGGGGATGGGGTAGGGGGCGGGTAAACGGGAAGGAAGGTGGAAGGAAGGGTGGTTCCGATGGCGTAGCTTGCGAACGCAGGTTGCCGCGCATTTGTTACGGGCCGATAGCAATTGTTTCCCCTATCTACGAGTTCCACTGCGACACTGCAGCCCACCACCAGTTTGGTTGGCTGCGTCGCCTGGTCGGGTTGCAATGTATACGTGAATGCGTATACAACCTGTACCTGTTTACTGTGTACTCAGTCTGAAGCGGGGGGGAAAGAGAAAGAGAAAGAGAGAGAGGGAGAGAGGAAGAGTGGTCTTATGTAAGCGGCGCCCCGACGCTGAGTATAGATTGTATTCTATCGGTACATACGGTAATGCTGCTCTGGCATTGGTACAGGCTGACTCCAAAACTGTGATTACTTCGGAAAAGACACGACGCTGTGACCTAATTCTATACGAGCGTCATAATGATACGTTTCTCCATCGTCTATATTAATTTTTTATTTAATTATTTCCTCAATGATACTCGTTATAGCGTCTTTTCACGTTTCCAATGTGTAAAGGAGAAAGTTCCTCTTTCTTATTTTAAAGACGACGGAGGAGAGGGTTCAGAATCGTTTCGGTATCAATAATTTCTATACTAGAAACGACTGTGCTTTAAAAGGTAAAGTAAATCGTAAGAATCGCGTGCAGCGGAACAGGCGGTTCGTGTTTCCCCAAAGCCTGGAAAGCTTCCCAACGCGCGGCGCTGGTTCGAATGGGAATCGTACGTTTAAAAAAATGACCACGATAGTTGTGTCTACAGGATTTCAATCGTACGTAGACGCGGAACCGATCGTGCTTGTCAAAAGGAAACGAACTTTTCAGGCACAGGGGGAGCTCCGTAGCGTTTCAAGCTCTGCCAATCACGCGATTGTGTCAGCGTCGTCCTGTTTACGTGGCATTTAAAAATTGCAAATCGGAATCGCCGACGCTTCGCCGTTTGATCGGCAGGATTAATTGCCCTTCACTTTTTTTCGCGGTAACCCAAATTTCGACGTCGATCTGTCCGTCGCTCCTCAGACCGTCGTCTGTCATCTGTCTTGCGCGACAACGCTGTCGTTAATTACAGAAACTCCCGTATCCATATTCACGTGATTACCGGAAGACGCCGGATTCGTTCTGGATAAGACTCCGCGGCGTGTGTCTGCCGCGAGATTGAGTTCGACTCATCTCGAAATGCTTGTAGCGACTATCCTATTCGTACATAGTTGAGTGGCGCGGCGGCGGGTACATAGATAGGCGAGACGCGCGGCGGGGAGGGGGGAGACAGAAGAGAGAAGTGAAGAGAAAAGGGAGGTAGGGGGTGGACCCATGTACGCCGTGTATCTATTTGCAGACACAGATAAACACGGATAGAACCAACACCCCGATACACCCCGGGACAGAGCGAGAGTGTTCTTATAGTGGAACTTATTGATCCAACAAAACTCATTTCAAGATACAGTGCGAAGTCTCCAAGATACTGCTCTCCTACTTCTCTCTTTCTCTCTCTCTCCCTATCTCTCTCTCTCTCTCTTTCTCTCTCCCTCCCACGTCCTACCACGTCCCGCACCTTTCCACTCCACCCGATTTCCCTCCCGCCGCGACCCTCCCTTCGTCCACGATCTTCTCACCGTTCGACGCCCCATCCGCACGACGGCTCTGCTCTGACTCCTGTATCGTACATCCAAGACGTTCCCTATACGCGTAAGTACGTATATACACACGCGAAGCGATTAATGCACACGCCAAGACAAATAGGATTTCGGGAAACGAAATGGCACTCTTTCAAGTCGCTTCGATTTGACCGACGAGAAATCTGACGCGTGGAAATGAAAATAGCGTCATGACGTGGACAGTATACCAGAGAAATTATATTATTACTATTGCTGTAGTCAGATTTATCATTGTTATCGATATAATTGTATTTCATTAAAATTTTTCAACGGACACACGTCCGTTTCAATGTGCCCTTACAAGAAATGATTCGTCTTTGCGAGATGCATAGATTCGTTTAGGATCTCCTAGGGGGGAAAAGTTAATAATCTGACTCAACGCGTGACCTTGTACTCCGGCGCCTTCTCTCTCGGCTTTCACCTTTCCTCACCCGCCTCTCGCCCAAAATCCAAAGTTTCCTCGAGCAACTCGACACTGGAAGCAATTTTGGCGTCGACTAACCCCCACCACTTTGCCCGCTCATTCACCTAGCCCTCCGCCGAGTAGTAAAGGAAAGTGCATAAAGTTGTAGAATGTCGCTGCTCGCCTGCATTGCTCGCTCCTCGCTTGCATCAAGAGAAAACAATTCCAGCTCTCGCCTTTCGTCTACCAGCTCCATATTTCTGACACATTTCTTTCACCTTTTTTTCGTACATTTTGATATAGGAAGATTTTTCTTATATTAACGTTTTTTTGTTTTGATACGTAAAAGCACAAGTCAAGTAGAAATGGGTGAAAATAAATACGCGGCTTTCATACGCCTAGATACGTTTTCTTCAAGTTTTATAAAGTATTCGCGTGTTCTATCTCTTCGTGTGCATTTTCTTTTTCTTTATTATCTATTATTTATCGTACGAGGTGATATTTTCGTGCTAATGGATCTTCGCCGCCACGCGTGTGCAACAATATTTGAATCAACGTGGAAACGAGCAAACAAATGAAGAAACTTACGATTGCGTAAAACTGCGAAGTGTCTGCGGTTTGTTTGTCGGCGGGAGCATTTCGAGGTAAAGGCCTAGAGAAAGAGGGAGCGAAAGTGAGACGGCGCGAGACGGAGGTAGCGAGAAAGAGGGCGGAAGGGTGTCGGGGTTGAGAAAAGGATGATGGTGAGAAGAGGCTGAGGAAAGGGGGGGTTTAGGTAGGTGAGTCGCGAAGGATGGGCGAGAGGTTGCGCGGGAGGCAGGTGGGGGAGGGAGGGTGGCAAAGCCGTAGGAGGAGGTGGAGGAGGAGAAGGTGGAAGAGACAGAGAAGGTTGGAAAAGGGGCGGAAGGGGTGGAAGGCCACGAATGTCGGAGGGAAAAGAGGGAAAGAGGATGGAGCGGGCGGGCGAGAGGAACGCCGGGAGAGGGAAGGAGGAGAGTGAGTCGGAGGAGATAGATGTATGTAGGAGGGCCGCTCGATACAGCCCCAGCAACCCCCTCCTCCACCTCCTCCTGAAGCCAAGCATCGCATCGCGAGGTTAAAGTGAGAAAAGTCAACTCCAGTCACTCGGCGAGTCCTTCCGCGCTGGAACATCGGGACTTAAGTGACCAAGTAGCATTGCTAAGCCGACAAACAGCTTAAGTATCACCTGCCTAAAAGGCCGCTTTTGTTTGTCGGCACCCAAGGAGACTCTCTCTTGCGTCTCTTTCCGCGTCTTATTATTCCGTGAACTTCCAAAGACGGTATCATCACGTCGAAACGGATGATGATGGTCGGCGTGTGGTGAGTTTGATAATAGCCGCGGAGCGCGTTACGGAAAAGCGAAATTGTTACTCGGAGTTCCGCAACGGAGAATCTCATGGCGTAGAATCGGCGCGTTCAAAATTGACGGAATGGCGCGTACTAATAGATGTCGTCGCCGCCCCCGAATTCAACGAGAATACGAATAGTAGCTGGTAGCTATGAGCGACGCAGCCTTCCCCGTCGACGCAGTCCGCCGCCACTTATCGAGAGACTTTTAAACCCACTTTCCCGAGTTGGCTGGCTTTCAAAATTCGAGTCGAGAGGCATGCTTGCGCTGGCAGGGACCTGCCATCCGGAGACCTGCTGGCTTGTCACTTGGCTGGTTATCCAGGCACTTCCATGCCCGGCCACGCGGATACGAGTGCATAAACATACGAGCGAGCGCCATCCTAGCTAAAGAGTACCTTTATCTCTAGCGAGCCGCTTCCACCCACCGCCTCTTTCCTCCCCCTAGCTGTACCTTTCACCCACCCGTTCTCTTTCTCTCTATCCTTCTATTTTTCTCTTTCTCTTCCCTTCCTTACGCCCACCACTCTCCCTCTTTCATCCTGTTTTCCTCTCGTTTTCTTTCTCTCTCGCGCCTCTCTTTCTCTCTCTCCCTGTATGGAACCACCATTCTCCTCGTGTGACGCTGCCGGCGTTCAGGGCAGGAGGAGGATGAGGAGGAAGCTCACGTAGGTTACTCCTTTCTGCCGGCAGAGGATATTGTGATTTTAGCGTCTGTGTAATTATGGAAATTAGCGACATGGAAAGCCTAGGATAAAAGGGTTGATTATAATCCGGGCGCGGGAGTGAGGACCGACCCGAGCGTCTCGCTTCTCCGCGTGACCGTAGATTAAAACGCTCCTTCTACACTCGCGCCTTTACTTCCACCAACTACCCCTATCCCTCCGCCCGCTGCACATCCACCTAACCCCTCGCGCTGCGTCCCCCATATAACCCCTATGGACTCTGAGAACCGTCCGCTCCTTCCCCCTCGCGCTTTCGTCGCGAATTCTGCGCTATCATCCTCCCTGTATCCAGAATCACTGGCGATATTAGGATCGAGTTTCCTCTGCTTTGTATACGCGCTTACCAACTGGAGGCGTTTAGAATTTCGTCTGCTGGGAGATGAATTATAAATGACACTTCTCATTTCAAGGCGCGAAGCGCGTCTCTTAGAAGTCGCGTGCATTAATGGCGAAGTACGTTTCGCTGCGACGGCACACGTCACGTCATCAGTAATTCCTTAGTAATTCTACGTTATTAACATCGGGTTGATAAACTCGAGATTGTCAAAGAAATTTCGATACACCCGAGATACGCGTAATCACTTTTCATCGGGGAGATTAATCTCCAGTCTTGCAAAACAATAAGTCAGTTGACCGTCTGCGTCGGTGCCCTTGTTCCCTCTCCCTCGCCCGCGCGTTTTCGGGGTTATACTAGAGAACAGTGGAGGAAAAGAAGAAGGAAAGAAGAAAAAATGGCGAATCCAACGAATTGCCTGCCACGAGGTTGGTCGGGTTGGGGTGCAATCGCAATCCAACCCTACGGTAGCACCGGAGCGCTTTTCACCCCCGCGCGCATCGCCGCGACATTGGCGTAGATGCGCGCACCCTCTTTCTCGCTCTCTTCTTTTCTCTCCCTCTCGCGATCCCGTTCGCTCCCACTTTGATCCTCCCGCCGTCACTCCCTACCTCCTCCAATTCCTCCTCGCTCTCTCTCTCGTTCTCTCCTCGACGCTTTTTCCCATCTGGCTATTGGACTACCGCGGTGTTTCGAGCGGCGGGCAGGAACCTATGATGTGATCGGGTATCGAATATCGGCTGGCTCTCCCATTGGTCGTTCACCGCGCACGGTCGCAGCACCGGCGCGGCAGTTACGACTGATTTGTTACGTAAAAACGTCGATAGCTTCTATACCTTCTCTTGTCCCACCCTTCGGTGCGCGCCCTCTCGCACAACCGCCTTCCATCCCGCCGTGCCCTGCTCGCTCACCACCCACCTTGCCTGGCCACCCCTTCGACGGTCCTCGACATACCGCCACCGCCCCCAACGGGTTCCGCTTGTGATAGAGAAAGGAACGAAATAGGGAAGAAGGGACAGAGAGGGGAAAGCTCTCTTCTTTTTTATCGGCGCCGTGCGTCGCTGCTTGCTCGTTCGGCTGGGTGCGAACGCATTGTCGAAGAAATGGCTGGTAGACGGGACGACGTTTTTCATCATTTCGGATGAAGATTTCGTTCTCTACCATTTTCTCGCATAAATCGTCATCTTGATGATTATTGAACAAACTGAATGATAAATTGGTAATAACGAATAAGGATGTAACGCGTAATCATTATGCGTGTATGTTTAACATTGTATGTAATACATTTTTCTAAATTTGTATTTTTAATAAATCTATAACTTTTTTATAAATTATATATATATATATATATATATTAAATTATCGTAGCAAAAGATATCGCAGAGACGTGATTTGATTCATATATCTGATTGTGCTGTTAGATATAAATTTAAAAATCGTATTATCGAAGTTAAAACAAGATTTAATTGCCGACATAAAATTTGTTTTATGATCAATATGTGAACAATAGGACAGCTTGCTACTTCAAATGTAATATCGTCCAGTAACGCTGACGTATAAATAATATATGGCCGAGAACGGAAAGAGATAAAACATTTTATAATATCAAAGAATACATTAATACGTTGCAACTGTAAAATGATATAAGCCATATACTTAGTGACTATATCCACTCAAGGGCGTGCAACATTATCTTTGCAATTTGCCTGGTTTTCAAGCTCAATTCTATTCTCCTTGTCTTGCACGCTTCTAGACTACTTTCTCTTATAGTTCCTTGGTAAAACTTCTCGACACAGAATCTTGTAGAAAAAAAAGGATGCGGTAAATTATACTTAAGTACTCCTTCTAATGGACTATAAACCGAAGCATTTGTGTGTATCTATATTTGCAGTTTTGCGCTAACGACGTAAAGTAAAATCCACTTGTCGACTTTGTAATTTAATAATCACGAAAGAGCGCAAGGAGGATAGAATCCGAGATCCAAGCTACTGAGCGCGGCGGGACGAAATTATTTATTCTCTTATATCAAACCGTGTAATAATGATTACACAATTTCAGTATCCCGTGCAGTGAACCCATTTCTCACGTGTCATGTGTCATATGTCATTTGCACCGCGATCGTTTCAAACTTATCAGGTACACCTAGGACAAGAGTTTTTAACGTCTTCCGTGTTTCTGCCGCATGCCGTGAACGTCGAACGAGATCCAGGCTTTACAACGCGCACTCGAGAACGCGAGAAATGGAAGTTCTCGCGTCGGGTGAATTTTAGTGTGGCATCAAGAATATCGCGCGTACCTTCCTCTATCGTGGACGCCGGCCGAAGGTAGAAACGCGTTACGATACTGCGTAGTGACCGTATTGTAGAAGCGTATTCAATGGCGCTCCGCCATTTAACACCCCGACAAGCCGCGAAGTTTCCTGCAATGAAAGCACCGGCGCGGAACCTATTGTGAAAATATCTGACCACTGTCCGGTGCAATGAGGTATGGCCGTTCCCGGGAGTGTTGGCTCGTCGAATATGGTGCGCGCGGCGTGTGTACGTGCACGGGGCCCCGGTTACGTGTGCACGTGCAACGACATCGACCGAAAATATTTCACGCAAGCGCTACTAAAGAGACATAAACGCACTTAACGACAGGTCCATGTCGTGATATACAAACCCGCGTTACAGTCCATTTTAACGGCACCGACGCCGGGATAATTCACGTTGCGCCGGTGTTAAAATAATTTTTCTCCACCAATTCTCGAAATTATGAACCGTCGCGTGATTTAAAGAAGCAACGCGAGTCGACGATCGAACAATTATCGCTCAATGAGACGGTATCGGTACCACGTAGACCGAGATAAATGTGCTGATTGATTGCCGACTGGTGTTTCGAAGATTATTTTAAACTAAATGTATAAAGATACGTTGCAAAATTAAATATATAAATAAGATAAAACATTTATCGATAAAAGTTAACTACAACAACAAAATTAAACTGCGAAAGTTGGCTACAGCAGAATTATATACATAGAGAATTATATACATAGTCTTATCATTCTACAAAGTATCGCTGCTATAATGCAACGTACTTTATCTTCTCATTAGATAACTTTATATAGCCTTCTTATTATTTTTTATTACAGACATCGTTGCACACATGATCTATGAAGATATTCATTAAATCATTGCGTCATTACAACAACGAAACCGTTTTTATCTCGCTCCTCTTACTACTCGCTGAAAGGACCACACAGAAAGAAGAAAAACGAATGATTGGGCCTAGGGAATGGCAACAAAGGTAAAAGAGAGAAAGAAAAGAGAAAAAGAAAAGAGAGGGAGGGCGAGAGAACGGTAATGCGGCGCGTAACCATGGGACGAACAAAGTACGGCGATGAGAGAAGAGAGCGCAGACTCAATATCTCCGAACCGAACCCTCCGATAGGTCGAGGTTCGACTTCGAGGGTGGGAATAGATTTCCAATCGCGCGGGGGGTGGTCCTACAACGGCTCGGATGCTCGCTCACCACGCAGCACCCCCGGTAAACTCCTGCCCGCCTGGCGTCGGCAGAGGGGTCCACCCTTTCCTGTATCGATGGACCAACGCACCTACACGCAACCCCGTTCCCTCCCCCGCACATGCCGCGGAAGTGCTACACCCCCTTTCGGACTCTCTACGTCGTCAGGACAGACTGCCCGCGGCGAAACGGAGAGGGCGCCGGAGAGGAGTGGCGGACCGGAGCACGAAGAGGAGACACAACTCTATTGACCAGGGTTCGATGCGCGCATCTGGGCGTAACCCATTCGTTCGTTCCGTCGGACCAGAGAGGGCGAAGAAGAGGGAGAGAGAGAACGCGAAATAGAGAAGGAGTAGTGAAGCATCGGTAGGAGAGAGAGGGGAAGAAAGAATGTGGGAGGTAGAACGGCAAGAGGGTGAGAGACGGAGAGGAGAAAGAGATAGAGAGAGAGAGAGAGAAGAGGACTGTGCCGCGCCTGCGAATTGTCGTCAGGGCGACGGCGACACTGGAAAAATCGAACTGAAATAAACCGAAGCGTTTTCTTCGCGGAGCTCGAGCACGAGCTTTCCCTCTCGCTTGTTCTTTCACAATTTTCTCGACTCTCGTCCCTGTCCCCCTCGTTCCGTCGACCGACTCGCCTCGCCTCCTATCACCCTACCTCGATCTCCCTCCCTCCCGCCCTGTCCTCCTTCTCGTTTTCCAGCACTTCTCTTTTCTTCCGCCTCTGCTTCTCCTACCTAGGCTGGCTCCGTTCCTCTCCCAGGCTCCCGGAGTTTACTCTGTTATTGCCAGACCGTCCAGGACGACTGCGTTGGACTTTCGACGTCGATCGCTAGACTTCCTCCTTATTCCGCCTTTTCCGCGGTCAATATCCTTTCACACTACATCTTTATTATGTCTGCCTTCGTCCTACGGTGCGCTTGTGTGGCATACCGCCACATTATTTCGAATCAATTATATGATTTCAACATTTCACCATACAAATTATATGTTTTATTAACATTTATTACCACATAAATGTTCTCATTATCAACGTTAATTTTAATATACAATAATTTTCTTCGTAGAATTTTCAACAACGCTTTGTAATACATTTTAATCATACGCTCTGTAACGGTATAGAAATCGAAATTAAGTAAATTCAAAATTAATTCAAAATGGATCGATGAGATTTTTACGCTTAAAAAGCTGACGTATGAAACGGGAGCGAGAATGTTCACATAGCTGAAACAACTCCGCGGATAGAAAAGTGGAGAATCGTTCCTGTAGGAAAGGAGGTGAAGCCCTCATCTCTCGTCGTAGATCTTCAAAGCTCGTCGCAACTTTCAGCGGATGAGTTGTTGGAGCGATTTAGGCGTTACCGCAGGAATGGTCTTTTCGCCTCTTCGCACTACGCTCCTTCCGCTTTCTCCCGGTTCCTCTCTCATATCTACCCCGTCTCTCTCTCTTTCTTTTCCCTCTCTTTCCCCTTTCTTTCTCCCTCTCACTTCTTCCCGTTAGGTCTGGCAGACTCTCTACAAGCCGGAGAGAGCCACGCCGGTATTTACACGTCTCCGTGGCGCGCGAAACAAAGAATTATTATTTGTATGCCCTCGTGGGTGGCGGAGGATTTTGCAGTTCACAAACTAAGTTAGCAGCTACAACTCCGTGGCTTGGTTTGGAGGTGCCGGTAGTGGATAGGAGTCGTGGGTGAAGAGAGGGGTGGGTGCCGGTGTGTCCGGAGGTGTCGGAGGAGGAGAAGAACGGTGGGTGCCTACCCACCCTACCGCGCCCGCCTGCCTCTCTACGGTTTCTGAGATTATGTGTTGCGGATATACGGGAGTTACAGCCCCTCCGTCCTGATGTCGGAGGAGGTCTACGTACGTATGTGCGCGCGGGAGCTCTCCTCTTCGCTCTCTCACCTCGGCGCTCTATATTTCTCTCCCTTGTCTCTCCTTTCGGGCAGCACGGTAGCGCCCATTGTATTTTCGCACGAGTGTACACTTTTATAAATCGTCTGACGTACCGGGCCACCACCACCACTACATCGCCACGCGAGCCGGCACCGGATTAGATTAGCAGTGAGTTATAACGCCTCGGAGGAGCGAGCGAGAAAAAGAGCGCGGGGGCGAGGGAAAGAGAGGCGCCTTTCTTTCAGAACCCTAATACGCGAGTCCGGGGGACCTTTGATCCATTTTGGAGTAGACGGCCCGCGACGAAAATAGATCTAACTGTTATGCACGCGGAAATTTGAAGTAAATTTCTTCGTACAAAGTAGCAGACATATTTATCGCGAGCGATATTCGCTCGCTAAATTACGATACGTTTTTTTTATTCCACTACTGCATTTGCCCGAAGAAAAACTCGCAAATTTTATGCTTTCTTCAAAGCGTAACGAGGCAATGTGAAGTCGAATAGGAGAAAGAATTTGTGGTCGCTAAAACTTGAAGGAAACGATGTATAGGCGGATTGCCAAAGTTTAATAAACCGCAATAACTAACAATATATGAAATTTGCTAGATAGGAAATTAGTATTCCGAGTCATTACCGTCGAGTACATGATTTTATTAACTCAAACTCACTGCGTCACTTCCCGAAGCACGCTGCCCTACTTGGTTGCTGTACTAATAAGCTTCCATAACGAACAATTTTGTAACCGAAGTATTTCCAAGCAAGATGCAAAATCTCTACAATCGGGTCGTACAACCACAAAATAACTTCGTCCCGGCGAACTTCGAAAAACTTGCCGCTTCGCGAAGATTGGGAATAAGAATGTCGAGGTTTCGTGGACGCGAGTTTCTTAGTTCGGTATCTGGCGAAAGGAAACGTAAACTGAGAGAAATTCACCGACGCTTGAGGTCCCCGAGAGGTCCTTGTCTGGGGACTACTACCTTTTCCTACGGCGAACAGGCAGTCGCGATGGGAAGGTCGGTCGGAGGTATTGATCTCAACTCTTGCTTTTCTCAACTTTTTATCCGGCACAGCCAACCGCCGCGTCGGGGAACGACGGCGACGCCGGCGATGGACCTAGGAGCCGGCAAAGCCACAACTTACTTCAATTCCTCATTCCCGTGCGAATTCTTGGCTTGAAGTTATGACCAACTCCTAACCCCGCGCAGCTACGGACTTCGCGAGCGCCGTGAGTCCCTTGGATTCTTATGAAGTCTCATCGAAGCGACTATCTTAAAGAAACCTTGACTTTCGTCAATATTTTGATTTACCCTGAGCGAGATCAATGTCACGTCTTAAACTTCTATGGAGTATCTTTAGACGCTGTGCATAATTTTTTTTACATCATAAATATTTTCTATTTATATGAAACAAAAAAGAAAAAGCCTGTCGAGACGGTTCGAGTTTCAAAGTTCTCAGAAGTATTATAACATGGAAATGTTCTTTCTTGTTTTTATGTTTTCATAACAGTTGGAAATATGTTTTATGTGTGTGTTTGTGTGTTTTATATTTATATAAAGTTAATTTCATGAGCACATATATATCATGCCTATATTTATGCAAAATATGTATAATACGTCTACCCTCGTCTTACGTAACTTATATTTTAGAAAGGTGTTCTTGTTCGTTCATCGACATGCACGCGAATAAAAAAGCACGCCAACGAGTTAAAAACACCTATGATGGTAGAAGGAAAAGCGGAACAAGTAATCGTGGCCGCAAGGTATATACTCTTTAAACTTAAAATTCAGTTTTTGTAATATAATCTGTAATCAAGCATCCATGTAATCTCTCTCACTTTTGCTCCGTGCGATAAGATATGATGTGTGTGTGGTGTGTGTGGTGTGGTGTATTGATTTATTTAGAAAATAATTTATTTTAATGTAACGACTGACTTCCACCTCATTGCAGATACATCTATCTTTCTTGTATAAAACTCGCCTGAATTTTATTGCATATCCACATATTACCTATTTTATTATTTTTTTGCTAAATAATTTAAGATTATTGTTTTTATAAATAAATATCACAAATTGATTCGATGAACTATATAATTCTGATCTTGTATTTTTCATTTGCTTTATTTCCTATTTTCGTTCTTTTATCTTTTCTTACCCGTAAAAAATAGAAAACTATTTTTTAATTTAATTTGATTCCCAGTCACGGAAATCACAAAAGATCTCAGAAGATTAACGCGTCGATAAAAGAAGATATCACCAGTAAAATGCGAGAAACATGTCGCTCGAATGTAGCGGAACGTGGTGAATAATCGCACTCCGAGGCTGGCTGCTTCTTCAGAATTAAAATTCAGTTTCGCGGTCTAGCTTGTAAGCAAGGTACGAAGCAAACTTTCATTTCCCATCCGGTGAAATATCGTGTATTTATTTGTCTGTGAAATCCTCGGTTCCTCGTCTCGCCCACCACCTACCCTCCGACACCCCCAGGCTTCGGCGGTGTAGCGCCTCTTTTGGGCACGGGAGCCCGCAGAAACCGTGCTGCTACGCCGAGGCGGCAGCTATCTACGTTTCTACCGTTTTCACGAAATTAATATATCCCTCATATACTTTGCATATTATTGCAATATTCCGTAGCTATTACTCGTCCGCCTTTTCCTACCTCCCCGCCCGTCCTCACCTCGCCCCGTCGGCGCCCATGATACGCGGAGTCGAAAGATGTACTGATTCCGCATCCCCAACCAAAAGTAGATCTCCGCTCTACATTCCTAATTCTCGTCGTCTCGTATCGTCCACTTCTGTTTGAAATACTGTTGACTCTGTTTCGTGATCGCGCTGATTATTTAACGTCAAACGTTGAAACAAGATATTATTTGTCTAGTACGAGTGCAAGTCGAGCGGACACCGTTACTGAAAATAATCTCATGATTAAGAATATTTAGAGTGTTATAAAATAATATCCCTGCTATCAGCTCGTTTTGTGTGAAAACGATCAGTATTACATAAAATGGGAAATATTTTAAGAATCTTAAAACATTTTTCAGACTAATAGACTTCTTAATAATTTGTGAAACTCACGATCTACACGCGTATAATATTCACTCAATTGTCATTTGCCTATAAGTACGATTCTGTAATCTTTAGTCAGTTAATTCCGTAAAATATGATTTGTATCCAATTACAGATTGTGTTACATTTTCGATTGAAATAGGAGGATATCTAAAGCCAATTACTGGCGTACAATAGCTTCGGTTTAAATATAGCGTCGTTTTATCAGAATCTCTGTCAGTAAGGAGAAGATTAATTCTCAGTCGGTTCAGTGACATCCGTAGTTAGTCTAGAAGTAGCTACGTCTGACCTCCTTCTATTTAAAGTACCATCGCCCAATGAGGAGTTCCAATTAAAAATCACGAATTTATTCGGTATCGAAATTATCAGGACTTGAAATCAGTTTGTAACCGATGTCTCGTTCGTGAAAAATTCAAGGGTGTATCAACATACTCGGCGAACTATCTCGCAAGTTAGAAATCTGACATGAAAGATACGTGCTTGTAATGCGCAGCAATAATACTACGACAAATAATTTAATGTGCGCGATTTATCACCCTACAATTTGATAATTTTAACGTTTCCTTGAAAAATAATTGCGACATGTTACAAATACGAATCGTTCGCGTTCGGTAAGCATCGCCAGGTTTACATCATCACCTTGTTAGATAAAATAATATAAAGTAAGCATACGCGGCGGCAGCCTCATGATCACCTGTACAGCGAATTAGTAGAAAACACATAGCGTAACCTAAAATAGTTACTCTTCTTCTACGGTTAATTTAATCTAGACACAAAGTTAGCTCGTGCGCGTTAACCCGTTGCTGCCAAAATAGCAACTTAGTTCCTAAGCTAATATGTAACTGTCTTGCATTGAGATAATTAATGTTTACATTCACATACGCACATATTGGATTCTAAATCTTCTTGCTGCGAACACGCTGGGCGTTCATGCGTGCGACATGCTCTTTCTTTCGATGAATCTGCCAGGTCCGTTCGGCTAGCAGAAATTTTCGTAGGGATATAATTATCGTTCCAGTGTAAACAGCACACTACTTTCCAAGAATCCGAATGACTGTTGACAAATGCGATTGCAAGGAGCGTGGAAATTAACATTAAAATCGTTTTTAGACTCTACGAGCATCGAAAAGAGAGAATATATATGTGCACTATATATATGCACTAAATATACATTCGTACTAAATTTAAATTGGTATTAGGCGTATATTCCCCGATATAAATCAATTACTCTACAGCCTGCATAATCTATCCGTATTTCATAACCACTCGCAATCATAATTGCAAATCGATACGCATTGCTTGACAAGTGGGCTTCTGCTTAATTTAAACTCGGATGGCCCCCCTCTCTGTCCCTCTTCCTTCATCCTCTAGCCATCCTTCTTTCTCTCTCACATTTGCATCTGC
Source organism: Temnothorax nylanderi (assembly GCF_030848795.1). Lineage (NCBI taxonomy): Eukaryota > Metazoa > Arthropoda > Insecta > Hymenoptera > Formicidae > Temnothorax > Temnothorax nylanderi. The sequence goes on along the minus strand of NW_027249069.1, from coordinate 686,993 downwards.
TAAGTGATAAGTAAACCCCCGTAAACATATCCGGACAGACGATAAGCGTGAAATAAATCGCGAAACTTTAAGTAGTTATAAATCTATACTTACACTGATGTCGAGAGAGAGAGAGAGAGAGAGGGGGGGAAGAGGGAGAAGGGAAAGACGAGTTTTGGGCTCGAAGGAATGAAAATCAAGGGCGGAAGGTTGGAACGAGGAGGGAAATGAGAGGGGCTAGAAAGGGGAGCAAACATAGCGAGAGGCATAAAATATAATTGCATCGTGTGGCGTCACTGTCTTGAATACCCTCCGCGCTGATAGAACACCACCGCTACTCGCTTCTCGCATTTTAATGCCTAAATTATGTTCGGCATTAGAGATAGACGGCTGCCTCAAGAAAGCCCCCATTGATTGCGACCCTAGAGTCGGTTTGCATCTTTGTCCCAACAAGTTTGTTATTTGCGAACGCGGCGCGTGTGAAATGCGAGACACCTCGCAATTGCTTCGAGTTTCGCGATAGCTAATATGTAAAACTACGATGGAAACGGATGACTATGATGTGTATCCATGAAAACTTAAAGAAAATGAAATATATCGATCTTTTTTTTTTAGGAAAAAAGAGAAAATTCCTTTGAAACATAAATCGCATTAAAAATCGTCGTAAATACCACTGTACGCCGACCGCGTCGTGTGTTATCAAGCGTAATTATTCACCGCAAAGAATCACCGCGAAGCAGCGTCGTTTTTCGTAACGCTTACATCCGGAGAGCGCGCTTACAGGCGTAAATCCTCCCGCGGTATTAAGTTCAAAGGACGAGGTCCGCGATTCGCGGGGCTGATCTGTTGGAGAACATTTGTTTAATTAGCTCACGCCGGCCGCTGACCGCGAGGACGTCCGCGCTCGCCGTCTGTCCGTGGTGCGTTAATAGGCTCGCACTTCCAAATGGATTTCGAGATTTATGCTAACGCGACGCATTTATTCGCGCATCGTGGCCCTCAAGTCCGCGTTTCGCAATGTTACCATACGCAGACACTATGTGGCCGTTACTTGACACGCTCGCACGAAGCGATCGTTAACAGGATGTATACTTGTACAGATTTGCGCGAAATATTCCGAGTATCATAATACGAAATAAGAAATCAGAGGGACAAATTACAAACCGAATTTCCTCAGAAAACAATCGCTTTAATACACCTAAGAACAAGGTTGACGATAATATCCGTAAGATTTACTATATCGTTTGAAAAGAGAATTGAAATGAAAGCGTTGTATACGCGGCCAACCAAAAACAGCGCGAGAAACGTGGAAATATTATATACACAAATGTAAAGCGGGCCTTAATAGTATCGACGCAGAAAACTGCGCGGCGGGAAAATGTTTTAGGAATATTAGTAAGCAGAAAACAGTGGAGAGAAAGTAGCAGCGGGTCGAGAGCTCGTCTCCCGGAGGGTGAAACGCGGGAGATTAATTTACGGTGAAAGATAAGGAAGAACAGAGCGAGGTCCTCCTCTCATCCGACAGGATTCGATTGTGTCTCGCGGGGCAATAAATGTATTTCAAGCCGCTCGTGCCGACCACCCCGTCCGTTGTAAAATATATCCATTGTTGTTGTTGCAATTAGTCATGCGGCGACGACCGCGTCTCTCGCAAAGAACCGAATAATATATGCTCCCGATATAAGCAGAGGACGTTTATTTTCAGTCATTTCCAGCGAGAAGATGCAATGGCGTAGAGAAACGGCAGCGAAGTGGAGCGCGAATAAGAGATAAAGAATTTCATTCAACGTTCTGCGAGAGGATCGGGCGCGGACGCCAAAGATTAAACGATGCAAAAATATCTGATTCGTGAATCTCGAATTTTCATCAAATAGAACATCTTGTCCGCGTATCGCGTCAGTTTTTGCCAATATAAATAATTAATGCAACCACACGCGTTTCAGTCATCTTGTAGTCTGTACTGTCTGTAGTCTATCAGTCGCGTCGAATAACCGAAGGTAGAGTTTAAAATAGTACGGCTCTCGATCGAACATCAATAAAAATTAGCACGTGACTCCGGTATGTGTTAACTTTGGATCGAGGACAATCTTTGAAAGAGGCGAGATCGGTTATACCAGTTGGCGGACGACACCCGGAAGATACGACTATGCGAAGATAGGAGTGCGATCTGCTCCAATTTATCACTAATGCACTGTAACGCCCACCGCGAGGTGGTAGGGATACAGTCGCATCTCGTGCACGCCGGTACAAGCTTGTCTCTCCTGCGTCCCAAAAATCGAAAATAGCGTCTGTGCCGAGGCTGTTTCTGCTAAGCTGACCGACACACAGTTCTTAGCTTGTCAATCGTTTAATTAAGAACCCGATGACGCGAGCGTCGCTATCTGTCGCACTGTGGTAAACGTTTCGTACGAATATTCAAATATCTAGTGATAGCTGCGAACGTCGATTGAATCGAAAATCCGACGTCTCATTTGTCTGCCTGATTCGACCTTACAATTAGATCGAATACGGAAAACTTAGCTTATCCCAGTTACGTTCGTATTGAGATAAGTTTGTGGTCAAAGCAATAGCATTGTTTTATCATATAAGCATTATCGTCGCAGAAGCACCTATAAAAGAATGAATCCATAACGTGATGCAATTCGTTACATTATATGTATTGCCGTTGTGTCGTACTTATGTCACAGATGAAATACGGAAATCTCGTCACGAGTTATTTAACATACGATGCGGCCAGGCGTAATAAGTGGCGCATTAATTGCTTCCGCGATACATTCAATGCGCGTCGCGATATCGAGGATAACATTTAATTGTAAATCGCGTTCGCGACGGGTTCGCATCTCTCGCTATCAATAGAGGCTGAGCATTCCAGGAATAGGCTGTCACGAACAGTGCCAATGCAGCTACTAACCTATAACTTATTTCACGTGTCGTTTGACGTGATGCATTCGATCCAATAATATCTAGCAACATCAAGAACGCGTCGCCGGCGTGACTGCGCGCCGCGGCGACGGAATTCATAATCGCCGCCACATCAGACCAATGCGTTTAATGCCGCGATTTTCCCCGAAGCAACGATGCCGTTAAGATTAATCGATCTTTCGGATCTTGCACCCTCTCGGCTTCCTCCGCGCGGCAAATGCGCCGCCAAATTTATAGCGGGTCCATTGCGCTTAACCAGGGCGGTACCTGGAGTTTGCGATGCCAATAACGAAGGAAACGGTACGTTTGCAGCTGGCAGTTGTGAATCGTATCTGGATTCTATGTAAGACATCCTGAATTATACGCAAAAATCAAAAAATGCGAACGCTACGATTTATTTCATAAGCGCCGTACAAATATTATATTTTAGACGTCAGGATGACGCGTGATCATTGCTTTATGCGTTCACGAAGGAAGCACAGCGACGTAACGCTCGATAAAGACGCCAAAGAGATCTGTCCCGGGGATCGCCTTTGTCGCGAGAAAAAGTTAACGCTTATGCGAATATCATTACTACAGGCTCTTACCGCGAGTTCGTGTTTATACAGTTCTCTTGCGACAATGCGAATGTAATTGGGCTACTTCCATCTTCTGTCGGATATGTTTGCTACGCTCTCTGAAGCCGACTGCTGAAACAACAAACTGAAGAACAGTGGCCACACTAGCTCGGCAGCCTCGATTTCTGTCACTGTCTTGCAGTACGGGGCACGGATACACACGTTACTCCGTATCTATTTAAAAGATAATAAATGGCGCAGCGTATGCAAACATGAAAATATTTAATACGACTAATACGCTACATCTATCTTCGTGATACGATTCTTCTGTTTCTTTCAGATAACGCTGACCTAGCGCGTTACCTCGTTCCAGCCGTATATTTTCTTATCTCTGAAATACTTCCCATTATCGCGATAAAACATTAACGTTTTCTCTGGATGTTCATAATTCATTTTAAATCGACGTTAAGCGAGTTAAAATTATCTTTCTACATTTAAAAATAATGAAATTCTACGAAGGATAATATTCAGATCGATTGCTTTTTCTACAAGATTGCTTGTACATTTCTTGACCTTTATGTTAACGAAGTAATGACTTTAGTTTATAAAGTCTGTCATGAAAAGATAATTCACATTGTATCTGAGGCAAAGCCAACCCCGCTCGTAACGAAATCCTCGCTTTATTCGCTCAGGGTATCCGAATGTCGCGTCTAATTCTTTTTATGATATCCTTACTCTTTGTCTCGCGTTTCCCCACGACTAGCTTCGCCCTTCGCATCTTTCTCGTATCGTCGTCGATACGGTTCAATTGCTGGCACGACAAAAATCCAGCCGGTATTTCGATCTCGGATGTGGGAATTGACATACCGAAGACACAACGCTTTAAGTTAAGCTTTAAGTTAAGCTTTAAGTTAAGCTTTCACGGACGATGCTTACGTGTATCGGCCATACGTTTTGCGGCGCGCTTTATTTGCCCGTCCCCGTTGTTACCAGTCGTATTATTATGTCTACGGCGAAACACGTTTACCGTGTGTCGCTAAACGGGGGTAGACGATGCATAGAGGTAAAGAAAGCCAAGAGAAACAAGGGAGATCGACGAGGAGGAGATGAAGGTTTCTACATGTCGTACCGCTACCCGCCGCCGCGCTGCTCGGAACGGTCTTAACGTCATGTCTTCCGTAACGACACGTCCGTCATCCGGCGAATGTTGCCACCCAGAAGGTGGTGGGACCGCAACGGGGGTGATCTTTTGATTCCGCAAGTTGTTGAAATATATTACCAGCTGCGCAGTTGGCGTGTACATTTTTCCGCTAACGTATTATGGTGAGAGTAGACATTCTGTATTTCCATCAACTTGAGCTTTAGGGGATATTTTGATTGAATTAAATATCGGAGAATTCCGGAAAGCGCGATTATCGTTTGAAAATAAACGGGATACAGCTATGGGAAGAAAATCGAGAATATAACGATGCGTTAATGATTAAATTATTAATTTATTCTCGGTAAAAAATCAAAACATTCTAGTTGCAAAGAGTGTATTAAATTCTCTTGCACATACATACGTATTTGTGTTTCTCCATATATAAAAATTACTATGTGCTTATGTAACAGAACGAACGTTATATTGCATAATCAAGCAGTATGACAGTTTGAGACAAATTCTCCATATGCAAGCAAAAAGACTTACATATTGCATCTACAAAACCGATTAATCCAACGCATCAAGCTGAACCTGGCAAAGCAGCTTTTATCATCACGTTGAATGTATGCCAGCGACAGAACCAGCGAGAAGCTGAAGTCGCGGGATCGGTTCGCTATATTTAAGCTATCTGTTGCGGTGTCCAAATTGGTTTCGATCGGTGGACGCGAGCATCGCTTCGTTGTGGCACAGGTGCCCACGGCCAGAGACGGTCGATCAATACCCAATTGCGAGAGGAGGCGGATCTTAGGTCGCCGATACATTTGTCGTGGGTGTAGAGAACAATAGAGCCGCCCCTGACTCGTGAATCGACAGCGTCGCGTCGATGCGAAGCGTAGCGAGATGCAATGTGCAACGACGCGAACTGCTTTATTCGCGGTACTAAGTGTGTCGTCGTAACTGTTCTTACCCTACGCGGGACGCCCCGTTTATGCGAAAGCATCTTATTTATCGCTGAAGACGCTCGGTTACGGTTGAGACGGCGACGATGCCGTCGACTTGCAACGAATGCGACAAGTCCGACGACGAGCATCGAGAATCACGCGAAATGATATTCTTAGACAGAGTAAACCCGGGATCTACAAAGGAGGATGCAATCGATTCATCTGTCAAGACGTCGGATTGATGTAAAGCGTATCTCGCGCGGCTCTAGGCGATGATTTACAATCCTAAAGTCATAATGTAAATATATCTGAAAAATATTATAATATATATACAGTTATACTACACCTGGATACCTCATTTCGAATAAGTGAGCGATGCCTAAGTCTATTTAAATCAATGACGCCAGGTGAGCTTCGAGATTACGTCGTCCTAATTATCTAATTTCCACTCCATCACCATTTATACTCGCGATAAAAATACCTCTCGCACGAGTTTGCCTTCAGGATAAAATACTCAGCCTGTCTAATTGAATGCACGACGATTATATCTCATCGCGCTTAATTTTATTGGCATTCTTTTAAGCGCGCGCTGTTACGTCTATCATAATCGTTGCGTTAACAGTTTACTTCCTACGGGAGTTTCGCGAGTAACGCTCGCTCGAGAAGACCAGTTAACGCACACACCGGGTACCTAGGAAGGTCTGATCTATTCGGACGTTTACGACCACTGCGAAACCCACCGGGCAATTACTCCGCAGATTCTCCGGTGGCAATCCCGTATAGTAGCAAATTCGAAAGTGACGATTTCTATCTGGTGGGAACGGCAATGCTCCGTTGTCTCGTTTCGTCTTTAACGACCTACCCGGCCGAACGGTATAAAATATATCGAATGTTATTTCGCAAGTGCACGAGAACGAACTGACTGTCGCGAATCGAAATTAAGACGCCTTCGTATATATTGTAGTCGCGTATATAAATTATTATTTATTGCTGTAGCAATAAATATATATGACGTATTGATACATTTGTTGTGACAATCATCGAGAATTTATTCATAGCAATGTCATAATACTAAGTGTATCACTATTGCGTTTGTTCTAACTCTTATCTCTATTCTCTCTTTCCGTTTGTTCTGCATTTTGACTGTATAACAATTATAATTAAACGAACAAGCGGGCCAACAGATCCACGCATAGCAATTTTCGGCGTCACCCGCGTCGCCGGTGGCGGCTTCGACATTACTTTGTAAACACCGCGAATTCCGACATTCGCGAGCGTGACGGAATGAACGATGATCGCGCGTGGAAATGCACAAAAAGAAAATAGACCGCGCGCGCGTCCGAGTTTTCGGCGACCAATTAACCGAAGTGCGCCACTTTCCGAGACCCCGGGCTAACCCGAAATGTTCACACAAAGAGATTCACTGAACGCCTGCCGAAAAGAATTGTGATTCCGACCTTGACGCGTACAAATGCGCCAATGAATAACCGAGTCATTTTATTTAGAGAACCGATCCGTCTTTTCGCGGTGCAGAAAGCAAGAGTAGCGCGACAAAGAAGGAGACACAGAAGGACAGAGATAAAGGCAGACGGAGAAGCGAATCGCGAGACACAAGAGAAGAGAAAAGAACGAAGAAGTAAAGGAGCTGCATCGCGCGGGCTGCACCCCGTTTCTCCAGGAATAGCCGCGTAAGTCACCGCGCGCTTGGTTTTTCGCTTCTTCAGGATCTCCGCCAAGACGGCGATAATCTCGAGGCGTGTCTCGCTCGGTCGATGCTGGAATATGCGACCAATTAATGCCTACCTCCCTTTGATTCTCAACGCCAGGATTGATGCGGTCGCGCGCTCGGCAGCAGCCGGATAGATTTCACAGTACGATTTTTCGGCCGAAATCGGAGAAGTCTCTCTGCGGCCGCGTCGAGGAGTTCGTACTTATCCAGGAACGAGATTTGTACGTCCCTTTTCGCAAAAGGAAAATTCCCACGGTTGCCTCCTCCGCTCCGCAAACCGGCGATGTTGAACAACATCACCTTTGCCAAGTTTTTCGTTTACGTTATTTTTTGCTCGACGAGGGTACAATAAGAGAGGATACGCGACGTGAGGAAGCGACGCCGATTATTTCGCGCAACATCCTCAATTCGTCGAAGAGATTCACGGCCGCCGATCTTTCGCGAGACGATCTTTGAGACGTAGGTGACGGGCACGTTCGCGTTTTCGAGAATTATAGACGCGCCCGACGTGATTTAAAGCGCATTTATGAGAGAACGAATGCGCCTCGCGTGGGCGGAAAACTCGTATTTATTGTTTCGATGAAGTAACCCGGCACTGTCTTTTTGTTTCTTGCGCGAGTCGGCGAGACTTTGGCCTCGTTGCCGCACGCGCGCTTTATTCCCGGTATTTATTCCTCGCGGTGATGGGCTAACGCGGAACGAGGTGAATACGGTCGTTCATGAAGAGATAAGAGACAATGATTTCCTCATCAAAGTGATTTGTTAACGCTTTCAGTGAACAATTACATTTTTTTCCACACTTTTCTCGTCGCCGAGCAAATATATACGATACGCACGTCTCGAACATTGCAGCTTCTTATTGCTTCTCGCATGATTTTCAGATACTTAGTCATATTTTAGTAATATAGTTTATTAGTCAATTTTATTGATCATTTTGTTAGCGCTTTCGCGCGTTATTTGTGCAATACGCAAACTTCTTTTCAGATAGATAATAAATTTTTGAACTTTTAGTAAACTGATAATACTAGATTTATAAGATTTACAAACGTTAGCTGTATACATGATACGTAATGTATATCTATAAATCATGCATAGAGGAAACGGTAACTTATGACTATTGTCATTTACGGTAGACGTCCAATGCTGACTCTAAGCTCTAACGCTTTCCAGTCTTTGAGTGTCAGTGCCCAGCGGGATACTTCATAGACACAGGAGGCAGCTGGTGTATGTTTCTGCGGTGCAATTTCGAGCGACGCGCGTCACTCACGGTATGATCGGTTCATCAGTCGGGCGGGCCACCTGTCCGGCGAAAGATGCGGCGTTAACAGTTAACGGCGGCGTAATTACTCGGGAGGATCCCGCGGTTACAAATAAACAAGCCTAATTGACTCGGAAATAAACTGCTGTCGCGGCACTAGCCGGTGCCACGAACTCGCTGTCGCGTTACGCGTTCAAGTGAGACAGCGCGAGATGCGAACAGAGGGGCGGGAGGGAGAGAGCAGTTAGGGAACACAGAGGACAGTGCGAGTCTGTTCGCGCCATATGCACGCATACCAAAGGTTTTGACTTATGCCAAAACGAACTGTCTTTGTGTCTGGGACCCGGGTCCCGTCCCCGCGCTTCCACCCTTCTCGCCACCAATCCGCCTCCTGCGCTTGTCGAGTCGCGGGACTAACCAGGATTATTTTCACGGCATACCACCGTCTTAATATAGACTTGCGAATGGTATCGAGTTCGGTCTGAACGTCCACCCGTCCTGTTTTCCTCTCTTTCTCTGTCTCCTCTCTCGCTCTCCCGCCGCCTCGCCCTGGCACCCCCCGCTTTCGCGTTCGACTGATTTTCTGGCATCGCGAGTTCGATGATACCGACTCGCAGAGGTAAACGGCCCGTAAAAGCAGTTTTGGCGGTCGTTGATGCTTCCACGCTTCGAGGCAAATTCTTTTCCGTGTGGATTTATGGCCCGGTTATTTACAGTCATCCGATTACGAGGAATCGATTGTCGCAAGCTATTTCGGTATCGTAATCGCTCTCTAATTATCTCAACGTAAAAATTGCTTTTATATATATATATAATATTAAAATTTATAAATTTATAATATTTTGTAAAATATATCTTTTAATTATTCAACTCATTAATTATTTTGAACATCACGTGCGTAACGTGTTAGTCGTTACTTATACTTCTTCAGTGTTTAACTGTGCTTGCGGAACGCAATTGGGACCACGGCCTTTATGTGTCGAAGGTCGATTCTGCGTGAAAAAAAGCGTTGATGGCGACAGCCGTGGAAACAGAACGAATACGTCTACACGTACTTCAGATCGGCACGATGATTCACTGCGCCATTAATCTATTTCCACGTACCGCGGCACCGATGTCGATTTCCGCGAAGTGCCTTTTGATCTGCGAAGATGAATCGGCAGCGCGGTCTCGGTTGTGCGCGGCGTGACCACGAGGCTTCAGCAAGCAGGGAAAACCTCTGAAGGGGTCGACGTCGTTTACATCGGAATCGTAAACGTCATTTCGATCGCTCGCTTTTCGCTTACAATACGAGTCAAAGGGGCCACAGCAGCGAATGCCTTGGCGAATCAAATTTCTCGACTTACTGCGTCAACATGTTATTGGAAAAGCTCAGGATTCAGCTAAGCGATAGGTAATAAATGTTTTCATAAATTATTTTTTTATAAACATTTCAATGCGTCCTAATGCTTCATTTTTTCTTTTTAGTAAGATTTAGAGCAAATAAAAATCTAAAGTACTTCCCTAACTAAAACTCCATCCTATTGATCGCAAGTGTGAAATTCTCACACACCTGTAAAAAAGAATACGTACAAACTCGCGTCGGTTATTGCACACGGTGTACGCAGGAGGGTCTGCAGCTTGTTACGGAAAATTCTCTGAGTGATTCGAATACTAAATAGATTACTGCGATACATAAATAGATTCGCTGGAGGTTCGTTACATTGTTTCATCGCTCTAGTAAGCTACATGCTTCTTTTACCATGCTCAGTTACGTAGCAGTAGTTATGGCGCACAGTTTTTTCAAGCGCACGAAAAAGCCCATAATTATATAAAAGATCTATAATTAAGTAAATTGTCGGGGGTTAGCATTGAAACGGAGTCATTTATGGAAAGAGTCTGCGATGATCGCGTGACTGCGCAACGAATACAGGAATTTATGTATGTTACGTTATGATCGATACAGCTACAGTAACGGACGCGGTGTTGAGAAAATCACTTGCACCGCTAGTTCATCTTACATTGCGAGATATAATTTCGCAACTGCGCGAACATTACTTTAAGCATTTAAGAACATGATAAAATATTATAGTCAAGAGTACTGTAATTTATCGCTGTTTTAATGATACCACATATTGCTAACATTTAACAATGTTAAATAAAAAAACTCCATATATATATATTAAATTAATTAAATGAGATTAGGTTTAGATATTTAAATTAATCGAAGAACTTTTTTATATTCCTTTTGCAGAATTTAAAGGCAAATCTGTCACTTCACCCCAGTTGATGTTAATAACACAGGTTTACCGCGAAAAAAGATAGGTGTCTTAATATATCGTGTCCCTATAAAGATGCATGTGCTTTACGCGCAGTGCATCGCTGTAAATTGGCATAAGAGCCTAACCGTATAAACAGCGCACAAATCCTCCATGAAATATGAGAGTGATTAGCCGAGTCCATCGTCGCCATAGATCCTTGGAGTCTCTTTTTCTCGGAGTTGATCCCCAAAATTAGAGCCCACATCCTGCAGTCGCCGCGACGTTGCACAGGCATGCAGAATTTACGGGCGTTTATGTGTTACTAACCGATGCAGGCGATGCAAAATCGTCTTGAGTGTCCCGATAACTCTTTGGAGACGAACGAGCCGTTTCGTCGTTTCTCTTACGGCCCTCTCGCGGGCCGTGCACCAGTATAACCGTTGAAAAAAATCGGATCTTGAAATGCTGAAAATAAACATTTCCATCGAGAATTTGTTGCGGGCGCCGCGTAAAATCGGAAATTCAAGGAAAATGGTTTCGCGCGCGTAAGCTGTCTTGCGCAAGAACGGATAATCCACCGATATAACGTCCAGCGATATGTAGGATAACAGTTGGACCGGCAGTTTCATTTTCAAGTACTTCGCGAGTACATTACGAATAATTATTCGCAAAATTATAGCACATTCGAGTTTTGTGTTCACTTCGATGTTACGCAAGTCTGAAAACGTTCTTTCAATAATTCTATTTTTAAAGCTGACACACGTAGCCAATTTTGAATTAACTTTTGCAAAGTTTTATAGTATCATACATATTGATATGCTTAAATACGCATCCAAATGCACTTCTTCCTCTTAAAGCTCGAGGACCGACTCATTATTACTCGCGTCACGCAAAAGCACAGAGCGGCGACGCAAGCGGGATTCGCTCTGTCGCGCATCCAACCATCGGTCCTCTCTCCATGAGCCAGAAATAAACGTTTCCTCGCGCCCGTGCATACGCGTGTACAATTGAAAATTTCGCCGTTTGTCGCCGGTCGGCGTTGCATTAATCCGGGAAGAAGCCAGCCATCGCGCAGCGTTGAATAGCCGGTGAGAGATGCCAAGAGAGAACGAGAGAGAAGGAGAGATCGGGGGAGGAAAGGAGGAGGGTACGGTTTGCCACGCTACCAGCGCCACTAAATTAGCTTAATGCGATGCATTTGATTAGATCGCTGGTGAGGTTGTAGCGAGGAGGTAGTGGGAGTGGGTGAGCGGGGGCGGAAAGAGCTTTGCTCTTTCGAGTTGCGCGGGGTGGCCAGCCTCGTTTCATGGAATTGATTAGATTCAGTTATTAATATTCCTCTATCCCTCACTTCATTTCCGGCCCCGATTAACTCGGCGCTAACAGCGTGACGACGAGCAGAGACCACAGTACAGAAGCGAACACTACTCCCGCCTCTTCTTCCCCTACTCTCCCACGCCACCTTCGTCCGAGTTCATCGTCTCTCATTCGCGACCGAACGTTCCACCGAAAGTAAATCAGAGAACATTGCACAATCGCTTGATTAATATTGTTAATTTAGAGTCGGTTCTCCTTGTGCAGAGTATCGATCGAAGCCATTGTCGAATAATTCGACAATGTTCGTTTAAAAACTTTTATTCTATTAAACGGACAAGGAGATATAGTTAACGTATCCGTCAAAGTATTCGAGAGCAACTAATTTCATGCGAACAGGATTTACATTTTTTTAGAACATTGTAAGCTCGACGTGTATTTTCTATCGGTTATCTTCTGAAGCGAATCGATGATACTCAAAGTAGTTCACCACACACGACGAGCCGTATGTATAATACACGCGCGAGCAAAGCGCGAAGCCTGTTCGCGCGTTCATCGAAGCAAGAAGCAATCCCACAAGATCAGCTAGGCGGCCAAGGAAAACATCGGAAACCACGGTCGACTAGAAGACCTGGCGATCGCGTAACGATAAGATCATCGTTTCGCTTCTCCATTTCAGCGTGATAGTCAATAAACACTGGAAGAACTTCGCGGCACGTGCGAGCGCACTGTGACGTGCCAAAAGTCAAGACGCACGGCATCGCGTGGAAACAATTTTCCGCCATTACGTTTGTACCATGCTGTTCGCACGTCATACAGAGCTAAGCGAGTGTGGAAATTGCATTTCTTGATGACGCATATAGTCAATTAGGTCGAGAGCATGCGGTAGAAGAATCTCTATTTCAGATACAAAGTTATTTTCATTGCTCTAAATAACAATCTTGATTAAAACAATATATTTTTTGTAGATATATTTATAGTAATTTTATTTCCTGATGTTACCTTTTATTTCTACCGTATAAATAAATAAATATGATTTATCTTCCTACTGAAAAATATATTTTTTATATCCAGATAATAGTCATTATTTGTATCGAGAATTTCGGATGTATCCGTTGACGCGGAATTTACAAAACGTAAAAATTGACGTCCACTCGATTTATCTGCAATCGCGGGACTTGTCTAGACACGGTCAAAGCAATTGCGTGTTTACACGCGTGTGCGCGCAAAGTAAACGGCGCCTATTCCACACCGTGCGTTACGCCGTGGAATATGAGAAGCTGCCAGCAGATCGTGGAGATGTAGCCAAAGCAAACAAAGTACTGGCTAAACAGCGCGACCGTACGGACGAGGCTCGACACTTAACGATGTTTTACAGTAATTGTTTCATTACCGGAATACGCCGATGCGTTGACGAGAGCCTATTATCGCCAGTACCATTATCACATGCTTGAATTCCTAATTGACTACGCGAGGTCCTTGGGTTTTAATAATTTAACATCACGGTGGGAAACAACGCCATTTTTACGAGCTAGATACTCTCCAACGGCAATAATGCAATCTAAACTCTCCTCACGATTCAAATTACACGCATTCCTCCATCATAACTTGTCTCTTTGTCGCCGTCGTCGCGCCAGCGACAGAATTTATTAGCTTTTATCGGTCGCCTCTCGATCGATTATTATTATTAACCACTTGGAGAACACTTCGCGCGGTTTAAGAGCCCCAATTTCCGCTAACCACTTGTCCCTCGCGCGGTTTCGCGCACCCGTAAGGACGCCGCCAAAGCGACACGCACACTTGCGACCGTTATGGATGCAGACGTTGCAGCCAGCATGTTTGTGCGCGTGGTAAACGGGCCTCTTCACGCGCGGAGTGAGACGAGCGAGGAGACATCGCTCGAAGATCGCGGGTAAGTAGCCAAAGCAAACGTACGTAGAGCCCGGCCGGTTCGTCGGCAAAGGCCGCAGAAAGAGATCTCACAGACTGACAAAAAAGCTCTCGTATAACCGGCGAAAGAGCGGCCTCGTCATGTAATAGTAAAACGCGTGTATCGCACATGCCGTTGGCCATTGCCACCGAGAGTTCGCATCCTTCTCTCTTTCTGTCCCTCTCTCTCTTTCTCTCTCTTCCTATCCCCATAATCTCTTTCCGTCAGTCTGCACTCATATGTGTTTGTCCGCCTCTCTTTTTAGCGTCTCTTCGACGCTTTATCTTTTCCTCTTCGGCCTCTTTCCTCATTTCCTTCCTCTCGACCTCCCTGCGAACCGACCGAACGACGATTCAATCCGTCGCCGATTGTAAAAATAAACGGATTCACGCGCTCCTTTCTTTATGCCGCGTCTCCGCTTCGATCTCAGAAGAGGGCCGAGTCAATGCGCCGCTGCTGCAACACGCAGCGGCTCCCTTCTATTTCCGTACTCACGAAAACCGGCGTCTGTGTTTTTTACCCTTGCTGGGTGATGTGACGCTCGTCGATACGCGTTTCGTCGATTTGTTGCCGCGTGCGTACACGATCTATATGATCTTATCTAATCCAGATCTTTCTCAATTCAAAATATCAAACAATTATCTCGGGAATTTTTCGTTGACAGTTTTAGCTGAATTCATACTTCTTTGCAAATTAATTTTGTTAATCTCATCTTATTAAAAGTCCACATTCAAAATTTTATATTACGAAGAGTTTGCAACTCGCCTTTTAGAGAAATGTTTTGCAGATTAAAGTCAATATTTTTACATTGTATTTAAATTAGCACAGTATAGACACTTAATAACAAGTATTCATAATACTGTAATAAATGTATATAATTAATTATTTAATATCTCAGTCATGTCTCTGTTATAATCAATATCGTGAAATCGCGAGTTCTTATAGTTCGTTCGTTCGGTCCGTGCACAGTCTATTTATAGTTTAATTTGTGGCTTAGGGTCTCTCGTTAAGGGTCGCGAGTATATTTATTTGGTCGCATCGGGTTCAGAACTCTCGAAATCCGTTCGGTCTCAGTCTTTGGCGTGGTGGTCGAACGGAAAGAATTTTTATGAGGGCGTTAAACAAGCGGCGAATGTATCTCTAGAGTTTTGCCTCCCAAGCACGATCGGTTTATCGTTCAACGAACGATCGAGAAGCCCATCATTGTCTATATTTTCTTTCCTCGTCTTGAGAGGTATAAGAAGTCATTGAACTATCCGTTGCGTGCTACGGTTTTTCTCCGAATATATAATTAAAGTATTGTTTGGTAATTTAAGAATGTTGTGTGTGAAACTAAAGCGTTTTTACGTAATATTGGTTTTTTAAATCTTGATGCATAGAACTATGAATATAGAAATTCTACTTATGTAAATTTTGCTTGAGAATTAATCATGTCCGTTAGCTTATCGTCATTAAAAAAAAAAAACAATATTTTTACGCAATGTAAAGGTCAGAAACTTTATACAACACTATTGGTTATTAACTTCGATTACTTATCATATCTAAAATTAACTAAAAAAACTGCTGTAACATTTACGTTTTATAAGATTTCTGACTCCAATCAATTTCCATGATATGCTGTTAAATGATGTACGATGATTGTGGAACACCTTGTGCAAAGAAGGTATAATAAACGACTGGTTTCGTCATAGTTGACGTAATTTATTGGTAAGTGAAACCACACCGGTCATCGCATATTGCATAGCCAATAGATGGATTAAGGCGCGGCTAATAATTGCCTCCGTTTACCGTGAAATTGGGAGTCTAATTGATTACCTCGCGATAATTGCCCGATGAAAAAAATAAGATAGCTCATCAATAGTGTAGAACTAAATACCTTCGCGCACACTTGATATCCATGATGAGACACGTTGTGTGCATTAACGATATTGAAATTGTTAGTAAACGGGATAAAATTTGCATATAACAGCCATAAACGCAGTCGTTTATTAACGATGCGTCAGAACGAGTGGTTCTTCAGTAGATCAAGTTATCATTGCGCTGCCATTACATATATACATATGTGTGCGTGCTTACAGTCTATTCCAATATACTGGCAACGTTAAAAATAAGGCGTTGGCTTTGACAAAATTAAACTTTAGACATATAAAGTTTAATTTCTACGAAGATTGTTCACATGCGCGATCTAAATTGAATTTCTAATAAACGTAAATTTCTTTCAGTTATCATCATATCCGGCTACTCTTCTTCTTCTGTGATTAAGCTCGACATAATATACCAACCAAATGTGAATTAAACTGGCATTAATTACCTTAGACAACTCTAGCGATTACAAGGTCGCGTTTACTCATTGCACTTGGCAAATATTAATATCAGAACTGCATGCACAGTATATTTCACGTTAGACAAAACGTTAATAGTAGTAATGCGCAACGAATGACGAAAGAGTTCATTAAGTTAATTACTCTTAATTAATCAATTCTTAATTTAAGTGGATTGTGAAGTTTTACCTAACGAGAAAGCGCCCAACGATTATAATAACTCAAAAAAGGTCGTATTGAATTATATCCCTCTTTCATTCGCTTATCAATTTTGAAAATAACATACAAATTTATTATTTAGTATTAAAGAGAATTCTATAAAGGCAGGCTATTTATATTTGCTATGATAGAAAATATTCACCAAGACAACGCTGTTATTTATACGAGGTTAAATAAAAAGATCAATTCAATAAAATGTGAATAAAGAGCCTGCGTTATGAGCATTGCTAAAGATCTGTAAAAATAAAAGACTCTTGAACGTTACCATAAGTGTACTTATTAAAATAATTTTCACTGGTATCTTTGACATACCGCGAAGCAGCTGTAAAGACGAGGTAAGATGTGACGCGACTAAGCTCGAGATCCGGGCTTCTCGATGGTTTCTTTGGCATCCGGTATTTGCCTATTTGCATCGCCGGGATATCGCCACAAAGTAAAAGAGTTCGACGCACACGGCGGTGTGGCCGCTAATCCGATTTTCGCGACAGGTCGATCTCACGCATGGTTTGATGGCGTTTGAACGGTAACGCGCCGGCTGCGCGCGTATTCGACTCGAAGTGGCATAAATCAAGAGTTTATGGTTACGAGAGAGAAGTCAAAGGAGGCTTTGGCCGTCGCTTCGACCGTCACACATTTTACCGAAATCGTCGCGGCGCATAGTGGCGGACGATATATGTATAACGGGCCTGCCATCCGTGGGACTCGTTTCCACGTACACGCGGGAAATGCGCTCTGTATCGGTGAATCATCGTGAGCATGTATATACAAACATATACATGTAATGTTTAATCCAAAATTACTAAATCTAAAATTTTCTATTCTTACTCTGCTGATATAAATAGCCACTTAACTCTGTTTTGGACTGTTTGGACACGCAAAATTATCTTCTTTCTTCGTAACGTAATAAAATAACAATAAAAATATACTAACAAAGGAAAATGTATATTAATAAAATATAAATAGTTATAATAACCATTTGAGATTGTAAAGTACCGAAAATACACACTCTTCATCTATCAAATAATTTTTCGAGATTCTAGAAATAAATAAGCTTTGAAACGAAAAATATTAAAATATTATTCCGTGATATTCTTGTACAAGTTGTCTCGAGTTAGGTAAGATGTAATAGTAACCGTAAAATATGCGGGTTAAACGCTGCGTTCTACATGTCGTCGTGTACATGACACGCTGTTACGATCGGACAGCGCAAGAGACTCGGCAGATTCTACGCGCGCCGCGCACTTTCTCGGCTCGTTGTCGCGTTCAAAATACCAGTTAATATCGCTAGATTGTCGACGAATAAAGCGCGGACCTGGTGGAATTTCGAATTCTCGGTCGTAATACGATCAATCTTCGGCCGCTCGTTATCCGTCGAGTTCTCCACGCCGCTCGAATTACTCGGCTTTAAGTGCCACTACTCGCGGTTCGCTCGTTATGATGCCAAAAACGTTTGCGCGCAATACGACAGTTATTGACAGAATATATAGACGGTACAGTAAAGAGTAATATGTTACTTAGATTACAGAAATAGTAAGTTATTGACGTGACAGTATATATGAGTAGATACATGTATAAAATAACTTTTGATACTTTAAGTCCGAAAATTTTAAGATAAACATAAAAAGTTTAAAATAAGCGATAAGAATAATTTTTTTAGGAAAGCTGAACTCATTTTTTCTGAAATTACATTTTGTAGAATAATCTATGCTGAAATAGCAAAGCGCGCGCGCGCCAATTTATTATAAACAAATTATTTATTTGTTGACCTTTTATATACTCTCAGAACCTGCATATAAGCGACTCTAACATTAAATCAGAATTACTACGAGTCAGGTATATTTTTCAACGAGCAAAGTCGCATCGAATAAACCTCTCGCCGTCGCAAACTGCAGCGATCGTCGCAGTTCAGCCACGTCGCAGAATTTAGAATCCGTGACCGCCGATTAATCTCTGAGCGGTCGTTATCCGTCAGGTTCTCCACGCTGGTCGCGCTTGGAGTTTAAGTGCTCGGCTTGGTGGATGGTCAGTGATGGTTTCCGGAAGTGTTTTCCGTGCTATTACGACGCGCGATATGAATCGATCGGTTACAGCGAGATGGAACTCTGCACGCACGCCAATTCGCATATAGACAATGAAAAGACATTATGATTATGAAGCTGGGTAAAATTAGAGCGCATCAAGGAGACGCGGAATGAAATTTGATATAACGCCTCTGTGCCTTGCGTCTGTTTCGCGAAGGCGATGCTAAATTTGCGTGCGAAAATGAAGCCTCTCAATTTAACACATTATGCAGTTGTTAACACCGAATATTAATTAATGGATTGAAAAAAAATTAAATATTTTTAGGTAGTTATCCCGCGTTACCTCTAAAGAGCATTAAAAAATTATAATGTGAAATTTTTCATTTCAATGCGACGATTCTCTGTGAAATATCACGATGGCAGGACTCTTTTTTAATATTTAAGCGCGCAATTTGTTTGACGATGTAACGCAGATTAATGCGATCAGCCACGGAATTTGCAACGTTGAATTTCGCAGCAACTCGCATAGTTCATTTCTTCGACGTTGTGACAATGGGTTGGGCAAGGGGGTAAAGTCGAAGGACTAACTACTTGCTAAGTCCTCGAGGTTCTCCCCCGAAGAGGTCGGCGCGGAGGAAGGGTTACGATCTCGTTGATTGCTGTAGTTCGACTATGGCTACCATATCGAGAATTGTAATCGCCCGGGGAACAATAATAGACGTAGGAAAAAATCTGCCGGCAATCAAACACCGACTCTATAAACGACTTGTGCAACTCTTAAGTTAATACGCGCCGTTTCATCGTTTTATCGTGATTTTTTTTACGTTAAATTATGAAACTTGTACAAACATATCTTAAAGTGATTTTTTAACGCAAGTAAATTTGGAATTAATGATTACAGAACAGTTGCTTTTTTTTACAAAGCATCTCTGATTCGGCAATTTAAAATTGATCAAAATATATGAACATTGATATAATCCGTCGTTTTAAAGGGAATTCACGTGTACCTGTCACCATTCCCGCGCACTTTGAAACGAATGTATCGCATATAACAGTTGATTTATTTGTATGTATCTGGAGTTTTCAAGTCATTTATTTCTATTTTTCCGACATTCCTCTTTGGGAGGAAGTGAAGCTATTTAACAGTCCCTGCGATTCGGATAAATGCTATAACATTTTATAAAATTTCCATCGAGTATTCAACGCGGTTTTACGTTTAAGAGATTTAACACCTCTCCCCGGTCGTAATTTATTTCGCTCAATGAATAATCAATTCAATTCGCTCTTGATTCGAGTATCGGGATTCCTGAAGCGCTTTCGCGGTGGCGCTCGTCATCCTTATTGCGATATTTAATCTCCGTGGGACGTGTTTCCATTACAAAATATTTCTGTATTTGTCTGCGAAGTTTCCTAAGAGTTTATGAGGAAACTCCGCCGTTAACCGGCCAAGGTGGGTACATCTCGAAGAACCTCTCCGGTGTTTGCCTCGCGCTACTACGGTGCTCTCTTTGCCATCCCCTTAGTTTCACCACCGGTACTCTGAGCAGCTCCCTTTACCTTTTTCAGCGTCTCTCCTCTCTCCCGCAGCTACAGTGGCACCGCAAAACTCGCTCTCTCCCCCGCGCGCGCACGCGGAACGCGCGTGGCCACAATCGAGTCTCTGGAAGTCCCGGAGAAGCTGTCGACGAGACCGACTAACTTGCATAATACATTTTAATTTATAGTGATATTATGTAAAACAACTTTACCGACGTGCGCGTGTTTGACTGCGCCGAGACGCGATAGTAAATGCCCTGGATTATTAATGCCTAAGATGATACACTTGGGCATAATGATACACAACGATCTATACGTTTATAAAAAAAAAGATTTCCTATTGATAGAGTTATGACTGATTATTCGTTTGCCACTTCGGTATTATATTGCAAACATGCTATCTTTGCAAATAGTGAAATAAATATACTTATCTTGAGATAAAATGTTAATTTTTATACAGTCAGACATTCGAGAATAAGAAGTATTTTTATTTATAGAACTTAATGTACATTTTCAAGTTCGAGGCCTGATATTTTCCTTATTTTACTCCGAAAGGCACGGAATCGGGGAAAGAAAAATTAAACGGGGGAGTCATGCTGGAAACCGTCTGTGTAAATACAGCTGCGACATGTCGCGTTGTAGAGGCAACCCTATAACATCTTATTCTGCATCGACGTGCTTCTACTTTCTCACTATTTATAGTTTCCTCGAAGAGGTAAACGATGACTCGCCGCGAAGGGATTAAATTTGTAGATATATAGATCACATGTGCAGACAGATTGGTACATTTGCGTCAGTAATTTTTATCAAAATGCCTCGGATAGGGTAAACAGCTGGAAAACTGCTTCGACCTAACGAGTTCGAGTACTGCAGTTCATCGGGTGAGGTCGGTTGGTCCGGCCAATGGCGGACGATTCGTGCGCCATAGCGATAATGACAAACATAACCATTACTGGCCAGAGGTTACTAAGCAATAACGCGGAAGAGCAGCTTTTCGGTCACGGTAGCTTGGTGGTAACCCGAGATAAAAACTGCTCGTCTAGAAAATTAAATAATAAATTACTTTTGCCCCTCCCCCCTCTCTTCCCACGCACACACACGCAAGTCCGAATCTACCCAGAGACCCTCACACAAAGATGGCAATTAAATATTTTTCTTTTTACGTTCTTCTCGTAGAACGATGGCGCAAGTTTGATTAATTCACCGTGCAATTAAAGTCGACCGATCTTATTCTTGTTCCCGCGATATCGCAAACGTTTGTCCATTCTAACGAGTGAATCACTTAGCCAGGTGTTAATGATCTGTCGGCAATCAAGATAAATTAATAAAAGCTCGCACTGATCCTGCGCTCAATAAAATCAGCCGTACAAATCGAGTGCTTATAACGTGACTAGAAATTAAGACATTTCTTTTAAGTCGTTTCGCGACACGAATCGAGGATCAACGGACTTTCGAATGAAAAAGACGTTTAACCATTCATAGCTTTCCGATTGGTCTTGTTCATAAAAAATATTTCAAACAATATCTTAAAAGTTAGAAGTTAATATTTAGATTAAAAAATTATAAATCAGATTTTCCGCTAATAACTTTTTTCAAAATACTATTTCATCGAGAGTGGTAAAATAAATAAGAAACATTTTTGCAGTATAAGCTTGACACACGACCAATGTATAGCGAATGTTACACTCAACAAGAGTCAATTATTTCCGACACACATGAAAAACACCTCCGCGATGCACGCTTTTTCATTTCCCATGGCGCCAAGCCGTGGCGCAGCGCTAAAAGACCTAAACACCGCAAACCCAAACGCTCACTAATTTTCTGTTTAGTCGTAAAATAAATTTTCCGCGAGCCAGGAGGGTGTGCACTAGGTTCGAAACGAGGAAAATGGTTCTCGGGTGTATTTTCACCCTTCTCACAGAAGGGCGGCGGCGGCGGCGGCGGCGCCCCGGCGGTTCTAGCATCGATGGTAGTGGCGGTGATACCGCCATTTACTGAACAGCAAAATTTCAAACCAGGAGTAATCGAATTTGTTGGCGTCGTTTAATGAGAGCCGCACAATAGTTGTCTGTGTAATTGGTACATACCCCTCCGTTCATGCCGTCGCAATCCAAACGATCCTTCCTGTGCGTCTCTCCTCGCGACTCTTCTTCCTGCTCATCAGCGTCACCACCAATGAGAACGAAGGAACGGCTGAAAGAGAAAGGAGTGTGTTCACTACAGTGTAACTATTTGGCTCGGATGGCTTCTTATGAGAGCGCATTCAGTGACAGTCTTAATTGCGCTCAAGCGTTCAGTAAACTCATTTTATCTTTCCTCAAAAAAAGAAAGTTGTTCTCTCTACACAGAATAATCCGTACTTTTTGACACATCTATTTCTTAATTAAGGATGGAGGAAGCTTTAATCGTTAAACTATCAATAAAGAAGCATATTTTTGAGAAATGTTAGTGTTTTATTGACTTTACCAACTAGGCAATTGACGAATAAGAGAAAAGTCGGTTTCTAAATTCTGTCTGATTGTGTTGCAGCTATTTACCAATACAGTGATTAAATGTTCCATGAAATCACGGGTTCCATGTATGTAGGCGAATTCGCGTGTGTACCCATATGTACATCAGACATCAGGACGTTCTTCGAATAGGCTCGAAATTTGAAGCGTTTTATCGTCTACACTGTTTAACTATAATTAAACCATACAATCATTCTTAATCCCTTCCCTTACTCTAGCCGTTACATTCCTTGTTTACTCAAACATCCTCTTTTTCTGCCTGCTTATCGCCGCGCCCGACAAAATTTTCGCCGTCCATTCGTAATCCCGAATGCTGAAGTTAACGAAGGCCAGGTATCACAAGTTGAATGTAAGTGTCGCGTCCGCTTGGAAAAAAAATATACATTGGGAGTATAAACGGGGTACATCGATCCTTGGAAACAGTATGGACCCGCTCTTTCGTTCCGGTCGTCGTGGAAAGTTTAATGACTTTTTGTTAATTAACGTCGCGCAGACTGCGAGCTTGAAGTAGCGATGGTCACTTCGGTCAGTCCCTCTCCTCCATATCCCCTTCCTTCTCGCCGCCTCTCTCTCTCTCTCTCTTCTCTCTCTCTCATTCTCTCGTACTTTTCGCGTGCCCGCCCTTGTTCGATGGCAAGCGCGTTCATACCCATGGATCGTATCGCTCTCGCAGGGCGGAACACAAACACGCGCGCCGGTCATCCCGTTGTCCACACGTGGAATTGCAGCCACGCACCGGACCGCCGAGCGCGAAACAATTTGCCAGTCGATAAATTTTTATAGAAGGTCGCGTCGGCGGGGGAGAAGGGAGCGCGCGAGAGGTGGGACGGTGGATACCCGCCACTGAAACGGAATTGAATCGATATATTTATGTGCCGGTTACCGAGGGAAAGGGTTGGCGTTAGCGCTCGTGTAATTGCCGCCAGGGTAAACTTAATTTCGGGAGACGACCGACTGCCATGATCTAATCCGTGGAATTCGTGCGTCACTCCGTTTACGGTTAAAGGTGGACCGGGCGCAACCTGGATTTTCTATTCAACCCTTATATCTGCTCACTCCACCGCTTCTTTCTGCCGAGTAAATTAAACAGGCATTTGTTAACGCAATTCGATGCCGTTCTTCATCATCAATTCTCATCGTTACGAATATTTCTCTATTAATGCATTACAAAATAATTTCCTTTAATCTTACAAAATTACATATTTACATAATTACCCTCATATTACACATGGAATTGTGAATATTTTGTAGGTTGTTTATTTCTCGAATAATAATAATTGAATAGGAATACAAAAGAAAAAAAAGAGGATCTGCGTTTTGTCACATATTCTATAGGAACATCCCGACACTTTTCGTCCGATTGAATGAGAATGCATAACGGGTCTTTGGACCCCCCTCTGACTTTGAAATGTCAGGAAGCGATAACGCACGAGACCGCAATGAACACTTCGCATCGACTGGATTACGAAGTGATATTTTCGTGGCTGTCATCGGCGATTGAACTTTAGGCAGTTGTACCTCGGGGACCGATAAAAGACCGATTCGTTTCATTATCACCGTATCCGCTGACAATCCTCGCGGATTAATGCCCTTTCGTGTTCCGCCGCGGTAAACGGCGTCCTCGGAATTTATTGTAATTGGTCTTTTGATATAACGTCGCGGCGCGCGCTCACGTGCCGCGCATTTTCACCTCTCTTCCTCTTCTCTCTCTCCTTTCCACTCTCCGTCATTTCCCCCTTTCCTCTGTCATTTCGTTCCAGCCCTCCGCCGCCGCTTCTGACCACTATTCTCCGAAATAACGATAATATTTTAGGAGACATGAACGATGAGTAGCGTGGCTGTTTTTGTTAACCTTCTGCAAGGATAGATATAGTGCGAGCGATACTCGTGCTCGTAAATCGGACGTTTATTTTCTTCCTAGCGCCATATCTTGATCCTCGATCCTGTTTTCTTTGACGGAACTTTTTCTCAGAACTTCTGTATATGGATCCTAACATGAAAATTGGTGATTTATTATACTCGCGTCTCTTTGATCTATTTTGTAAAATCTTACAAATGACAGCTTTATTGCTTCCTTCTGTAGATATACTTGCATTCTTCGATTCTGTGCGAAACACTTCTGATTCGTCAACTTATATATTTTTCGTGCTTATCAAACGTTTCATATGTCACGACGTTCCTTTCCAGGTCGTGTCAGCCGGTGAACGAAGAAATTCCATTGCCTCGAGAGCGATGGAGCATCGCGCGTAGCGACGGAAGACGAGCGGCTGGGAGAGGCAAGGTCGGGATGTATCTCAGCAAACGACTCGAACTCAGAAACCGAGGTCGTTCGGGGAACGTACGAGAGACGAAACGCTCGAAACTCGAAGGAAGAGCGCAATGCACGGGGGCCAGGCGGCGGAGGAAAACGAAGAGAAGGGAGGGAAAGGATGGTGCCGTTGCCTGTTGCGGAGGGCAAAAGACGGGGGGGTAGCTGGCTGAAGAGGCAATATAGGAGAAAGCTTATTATTGGACTTCGCTGCACCCGAGAAGAGAACAAAATACAGGCGAGCAGTGATTGCTGTTTCCAATTGAACCCCCTCGCCACGCCACGCTCTCTACCTGAATGAACGTGCTAGCGGAAAATAATCAGGCCCCGCCCGGAGCTACTATCTAGCATTCGTACATCCACCCCCGTTCTTACTCTTCTTCCATCTCCGCGTATCGGAGTTGTTGCTTGGCGTCTCCGCTTGTTTCAGATATCGAGTAACGGTTAAGTAAACGAGTGAGAATTCTCATCTTATTCCCTCATCGCGAAAAAAACTAAAATTGCTTAAAAAATTATTTGTTGTCCGAGTTGTGTACCTTGTATAAGAAGAGACAATCAAAATATAAACCGAAATCTATCAACAACAATGCGATACAAAAGAGGATCCGAAATATCAAAAATCAGATTATTTCAAAATAGTGATATATTAGAATAATAATTAAATTCTTTTGTATCAAAGTGCATCGAAGATATACCAATAATTGCAAATACAACTTGATGCATCTTTTTCGATCCGAGTCGATATCGCTGATCGTATGCATCCGTCTAACCCCCCCGGTCTCATCTGTCACTTCAAGTGATGGTGTAAAGTAAAGTAAGTGGCCGCGGGTAAGAAGGCGTTTGTCGAGTGATGGGGTGGAAACGGGTCTTCCAGATGGGTTGCGGGAGGAGGAGTAAAGAGGAAAAGGTGGTATAGGGCGGGTGGGGTGATTCGGGCGTAGTTGGGTGGCAGTAGGATGTACTCATCCGTTGCAGTGCTGCAACTAATGAGACATCGCTAAAGGGCACAAGAGTAGGTGGGTAGACACGGCGGGACATATACGCGCGGGGTAGTAGGCGATACACTTCACCTGAGACTCGGCTGTAGACTGCAAGAGATAGACGACGACGACGACGACGACGACGACGACGTCAACGATGAGGACGAGAGTGCAGGCACAATTAAAACTGACGCTCCTAATGGCAAGTCAAACGCCGACGGGCTCAAGAGATTCTTGACTTTCCAATGAAGCGATTGTTTCATATACCTCCGCGCGCCTCACCCGCCCTCACATCCATCGACCTCACTCATTTCTATCCTCTCTCGCTCCGTCTCTTTCATTTATTCTCTTGTTCGTGCAGACCCGACACATGAATCCTGAAAGCTCGATGGAGCGGAGAGACGAGGCCGCGGAACACAGGGGATGAGACTGGGAAACTTTAAGAGGGAGGAATCAGCTTAGATCTGTACACGTTTGCGCTGGCTTGGAGAAGGTGCCTGTCTGTCGTTAACAAACATGGCGCATCCTTATCCAATCTCGATGTCTCGCGAATCTCTCCCCTATCGCGTGATATACCCAACGTGTCTGTCACCTACGTCTTTCAATAAGATAAATTTGCGTACATACAGATTATCCTTCTTACATATATAATCCTTCTTACATAAATAATTATATAATATACCTCTTTCTCAAGTAGGAATATTTTTAAGATAAAAGTGACAGTGTTATGTACGAAATGCATCGCAAGAATTCATAAATAAACGTTCGTAGAAACAATTTCAAAGCGTGTCTTAATTTTCGAAAGACTCGAGAATGTATATCCGAATAAAGCTGTACAACGCAACGACCAGACAGTGATTATCCATTCCTTCAGAATTAGCGGAACAATTTGACATGCATGAACCGACAACACAGGTAAGGCAGATAAAATTACAACTATCACCTTTCGGCATAATAATAGGCTTTTTACTCGCATGTAATTATCTCACCAGGTGGAATCGTTGCCCTCTATTAAACGCGCAGGGCCTCGTGATTCACTCGTTCCTCTTCAGCCTTCTTTGTCCCTTACGGCGTTTGCATTGCTAAGGACAGCTGCGAATTGTTTTTCTCGGCGGAAAAAGAGGGAGGGACAACAAATTCTTCGTTTACAGACTGGCGTTTGGTTCTGTTAGCCAGTATGAAGCTTCGCATCTCTACCGGTCGCCAGCTAATGAGCAGCAAATCTCAAGATAACTGCGGGAGCACGCGCTGCTGCCGCGTGCTGAACGCTGATGGCAAAGACGGAAGGGGGGAATAGGAAAAGAGTGCATAATTGTCTGCTCCGGCTAAGGCCGAGGCAAACAACCAGCCGTACCTTCGCCATCTTCGATGCAAATGCCATGGAATTTTCGATTGTCGCGCGATTTTGCGAAATCAAGTTCCGATTTATGTCGTTGCGTATTCTTTGCCGATCTAGTATGTTCAAAGATTTTTACTAAGATGAAAAAACGCGTAATTGCACAAAAACAGGGCTAACGAAAGCGATAAATTTTCTGAAATAAAAAAAATTCCATAGGAAAATTATTTTTTATACTAGATTTTTGCGGAAAGAATGCCTATCACTTTGTTCCATTTTTAACGGAACCCAAGGACGCACAATAGGACATGTAGTCGAATATGCCGGAAATATCGCGGCCTTTTCGGCGTCGCGTCCAATGAGCATGGAGCGTATCCTTGTATATCCAAGTGTACTTGTATTTAACAAGCTTTCGCATTATTGTGAAGAACATGCTTAAAAGGAAACCAAAAATGGGGGCAAGTAGCTCAAGCTCCGGGCAGAGAGAGAGGAGGGAAGGGGATTAGCACGACTCCCAACGGCGGTAAAGGAGGTGTGAGAATCAGCGGGATCACTGTGACACCTCGGGCACTCTCTCGTATCACACTCTTTTTCACAGTGAGTAGCGCACAAACAATAACAAACAGCACTAATGAGACTCTTCAATATCGTGGAAACCGCAATCGTCGCCGACAAATGAGTGCGGCACTCCGATGTTCGCGACAAAGCCAAAATTACGCGACGTGGTCCGATATTTGAATACCGTATCTCGAAAGCTCTTCTTAGACAGTGATTTAATGTAGTTGCGTTAACACTCAAGACTTGTGCAATATAACGATAACTTTTTGTGTACCGAATAAAACCGAATTAAAATTATGTTCGTATTATCATAATAAGACATATTGCTCGATAAAATTGGCATTTTCTATCGAAAGGAGATTCGAATAATTGAAAAAAAATTAAATAAGTCCTTGTTCTTCGGAGATGAGTTTAGACAACTCGAGATATAGATTACACAATACGATGATTCTCCCGCGATTTGCACCTAACTGCGATATCTTTTCTTTAATTTCCGTCATTATCTTCCATTCTGCAATGCAACCTCTTTGTCCGTTAGCAACAGTTACAAAGTCTACCGTTGCAACAGCTGCGCGAGTATGCAATTAAACTAATTGGACTAAGAAATAATACCAACTGAGAAGATTGCACGCCACTGAACAGTCTTTGCGGAAACCGAGGTTTGCGATGATTATTTGTTCTTTATCGAAGGCGGGAGACACGGTTCGCGACGTTGCATCGTAGTTCCGATGTCCGCAACGCTAACATTATCCGTAGCTGCAGTGAATCGCAATTTGAATATTTCGCGTCGAATCGAATCTACGAGAATCTAACATGCACCAAATACTAATAACATGTACTAAATCAATACGAATTCGAAATGGACGATTTACGTGCGATTGTAAGCGAGTATGAATGCATACCGATATTTCGTAACTTCATCAGCCTTTCCTCTATTAACTCTTGTAATTGAAAGATTAAATATTTATCGAAGCGTATCTGGTCGTCCGAGTGCATTCGCGCTGAATAATTTTACTGAAATTTCGGTTGTTGAGGAGCTGTAACAGAGAGCTAACAGAACTCTAACATTTCCAATCTCTGTGCCGATTAATAATTCGCAGAGACCTGGAGCGTCCACATGGGTTCCAGACATCATCCGTGCGCGTACTCGCGTTTGTCTGGAGCCCACAATCACGGCTAATGGATTTATGTGGCTTCATTCTTTGCGCAACAATTAGATTTATTATCGTTAACGAGTCCGCCGACTTTCGATCGGCGCGGACAAAGCCGGTGCTGTGCGCGAAAGCAATTTTCTCCGTGAGCGTTCTCGCAGGTGTAACGGTGACGACGGGCGGACAGGGCTGATTCGCAAAGCAGTTTACACCGTTTATACAATGAAGGATCTTTGAGAGGAGAGCTAAAGCTTAATCATCTCGCGCAGAATGCGAGGATATACGAGAAGGCGCACGGTAGTTCCCCCGTCGTCGTTTTTGCCATCGTCGTCGCCGCCGATGAATTCATCGAAGTCAAGGCGGTGAAAACCTATTAGCTGCCAGTCAATAAACAAAGGAACGTTTTGGGCGATTTAATATTGATTAATGGGGAGGTTAAGGAAGCGTGGAGGCGTTTAGTCAAAGTTCTCTCTAAGGCAGTGACGGGGAGAAACCGTGGAACGGGAGAGAGAAAGTAAATGCTTGATAAGGAGAAAGAGCAAGGCAAGGAAGAGAGAGGGAGAAAGGAATAGAGTAGAGTAGAGAAAGAGAAAGAGAGAGAGAGAGAGGGGGGAGGAGAAAGGTGCACCGGTTAGTGTGCGTGCGCGTGTATGCCGAGCGATTATCGAATTTCCTCCCTGTAACAATGAGGTCCTATTAACTCCCACCCTCGGCGAGGTTCACCCGATATAACCCCCGCTTTTGTGTATTGTTAAGTCTATCCGCATTAAGCGATCCATAATGCGAAGTTACTCTTCACGATAAATCGTTTCAAATTGCTGCGTCCGTTACGGATACCTGCATAAAGCTCGGCGTTTGATACAAAGCGGCGAGATCGGATTTTAGCTTTCGATGGAGTGCAGTATATGTTCCGAGATACAATACGTGAAAGTAATGTAGTATGCACAAAAGATGAAAAAAATTTATAATGTACCATAATAAATATATATTAATTAATAAATCAATGTGTGTTGCAGTTCAACCATGTTAGACTTTTCTGAAAGTGTGGAAATAACGATTTTTACATAATTGCGGAGTATAATAAGGATCTCATCCTTTTTTAAACTCGGCGAGCAATTCGGAAGTGTGATTTCGACCAGAAGGTCTATTAGAAGGCACAGCGCTTAAATATCTCGTTTGCGTTTCATTATAAAAAAAATAATGATTTCCTTTTATCTTTGAAGTACGCCAACTATCTTTCGCTAGCATGGTACACACTCTCGACTCGTATACTTTAGAATTCCAGATACTGCTAGAAGAGTCCCGGTTTTGCGCGTTTTTCCTTTTTTGTTTCATTGTTTTTCTCTCGCTCATACGTCTTCGTCCAGTCGCCCTATCGTAGCACGTGTCTTGTTTGCTACAAAGTCCACGACTTTCAAGAGGATACCACCCTCTCCTCCTCCAATTAGTTCCATTTTCTTTTAAGAATGATATACGTTTCATTCTTCAGATGATACCGAAAAGAAATTGAAAATAAAAGATGTGTAATCGGGTGTCTTTGTTGCCTTTGTAAAATTATCATTGCTGTAATCAGTGATATAATTATATATAACAATTATCGGGAAATATAATTATTAATAAAAGTATTTTGAGATCTACCGTTTTAAGTATATTTCTCCTACATATAGCTACATTTAACTTCATTTAACTTTGCGATCCAATTACGAAAACTATCATAAACTCCTATTAGAGCACTGCAACGTAACTGACACTATTAAATACAGCAGCGGTGCACAAATACATTCTTTGCGTTTCTGCTTGTCAACAATTAAACGATCACGTGCGCCTATCATCGCGCGTTCCGCAAGTTCATTAAGCGCGAAATAAAGCGCGCGCGCACGCGCGCGCTTCCTAATTGCAACCGGCTCGAATTTAGCAACATTTGCACTCGGCGAAACATCTGTCTTAGGTGTTTCGCCTTTCGACAGACTTTCGGAGCCGCGCGAAACACGTCACGCGGTGGCGGAATTCTGCAAGCCGACGTGATTGCGTTTTAATTTCTGGCCGCGCGATAATGGAAACCCACGATTCTCGGGGCGCGCGATCGCACAACACTCGCGCATAATTGGAGATCAAGAACGTGACGTTCCTCGCGACGTCGCCGGCCTGCGCGAGGCTGGCGAATCTTTTGGAAAAGATTCGTACCACCGTCGGGGATACTGTGTTACGTAATGCAGAAAATAGCTCGCGAGGAAATAGAAATGCTGCGCCGCAGCTTAGCGGTTGATCCTTATAAGACTGCTGATGTTTCGTAAACTAAAATGCTCAAGATTATTAATAATAAGATTTCAAAGAATTAAGTTACGGCATGTGTAATTGGCATTTATAAAACAAAGATATGAAATAAATTTAAGTTTATCGAAAGTTCTTTATCTGCATCCGTATATATAATTCTTACTAGCGACAACAACTATCTGACTGCAATGAATCAATATAATGGATATATATGCACGCAATGATCTGTGAGTGTAACCAGCAAAGGTCTGTCCTTGTTTTCTTCCGTTCTTTCTGTGGGACGACGGAGACAGGAAGGAGAAACGTTTTACTCGCGAGAACAGGTCTGATCTAAGTATCATGAAAATCTACCAAATTATTACCCTATGTCATCGCGTGGCGTTCGTGCCAGGAGGTATGCGTTCAGACTGCGTTGAGGCAGTTCCCGCGGCAATAAATAATAAATAATTCTTAAAACAGTCGCCTATACATCATCGTGTCATTTTCGCGGTGCTATATCCATGCCGGCGTCGTTGTCGCCGCCGCCACCGCCGTCACCATTGCCGCCGCCGCCACCGCCGCCGCCATCGTCGTCGTCGTAGTCGACAACGCGGAACGACGCGCCGGAAAATTTATCGATGCTAATTTCCCGGCCGCGGTCCTCCGCCGTCGTGGAAAAGAATTGTTATCCTGCCGGGGCTCGCCCCCGCGCCGTCACCCCTCGTCTTATCCTATCCTCGGGTGCTTGTTACCTGCGTGGTTTGTTTTTCCTACCGAGCGATGCGACATGCTAAAGCTCCTTTTTAAAATCGCGCCTTGCTTCTCCGCTTAAATGCCGAGTGAGCAGTACCGACGTGAATCAGCAATAAAGATCTAATAGTCTTATTTCGTCTCGTCCCTTA
The DNA here is from genome assembly GCF_030848795.1 of Temnothorax nylanderi. NCBI lineage: Eukaryota > Metazoa > Arthropoda > Insecta > Hymenoptera > Formicidae > Temnothorax > Temnothorax nylanderi. Next base: position 654,887 of record NW_027249069.1, on the reverse strand, counting down.
TTTCGTGTCCTAACTCCCAAAAATTATTGCTTTCCTGATAATCGGAAAGGAATACAAGATTGCAAACTAAATGCAAACTGACGGCCAACGACACCACAAAACAAATTTACAGCACAGTTTTGATTGGATGTCACTTTTTATTATTTTCGAATGCATTTAAATTTGTATATTTTAATAATAAATTTTAAATTAAAGTTCTATTAAAAAAATATAAAGTACAGATTAAAATTAGTAAATGTGTTGAAATTAATTGAAAAGCATGATTCAAAGATCAGTATGCGCAAGAATTCCTTTCATCACTGAAGATATAAAAATTATGTTTTACCAATAAGGAATTTAAGATTCACGAATACATTTCACGAAGACGACGCGCTGTATAAATCACGAAACCTGATGATCCACTTGGCACATCGCTATTTCATTTCTTCCAAGTACGGGTTATACGGGTAATTTCTATTACAAAAGAGCACCAACTCTACAAACGCGTGCATTATACCCACTTCTCGGCACGCTCGTAATTCCGACAACACTTTTTCGCGGCTGTAATCTTCATAACGATGTCGCGAGTGCCGTAACACGGTAAATTACTGGATCAATGCGCTTTAGGAGCGCGACTCGTCTCTACGTCGAGAGGGTGTTCCCGAAGAATGCGACGTAGACAATGCGCGAGCGGGGAGAAAAAAACAATGCCAGGAGGAGGAGGGGTCGGACGGTAAAGACACTCCGAGGGGTCCGCGGAAAAATAATCTTGGAAAAATTTCAATCAGCAAAATGCGTTACATATTCATATTTGCCCCGCGTAATCTTGCCCATAAATAAGATAAATTATTATTGCGCGAGACGCCCGGCGTGACAACGGATTCCATCGTTATGCGTACGCGAACGACTCGTAATCGCTATTCTTATGAGTTGTTACGAAGAGATTTGGACGCGATACGTCGACAGAACGATATGACTTGCAAACAATGCAAAACTCTTACGCGAATCTGAAACGTCAAGTATAAAAAACGGCGCAGTCGATATATGAACGTTTCGCGTTGCGTTTCCTTTCCTCCGGATTCCAGGAGTGCGCGGAATTCAGCCGGCGAAGCCCCTCCGCGCTCTGGCTGGTAGTTAAAAGTTACAAGATGATTCGTTGAGTAATCCCAGACCGTTCCCAGACGGTGGCAAATTGCAATCGTGAACGCCGCGATAATTGTCGCGCCAGTTCGCGTAATGACAATTTTCATCGTGTCGTCACACAGCGCGACTGGCAGAGAGAGGGAAGGGAGGGAGGGTGGGATGGTAATTGCCCTATTGCATCTTTCGGAGCATCGTCATTATCGCGAATAGCCCATTCGGATTTCGAATGTCTCGCGAATACGTTGATACATTAGACGTATATACGCGCTAATTTGCTATTTAAAAACTGTATTAAAGAGTAAAAGCTGAATTTCGTAACACGTTAGAGGCATGGAATGTTACATGCTGTAATATCTGTAAGACCGTCAGTGGTTTTTTTCCTAACAAAACGATTAAATATCGATTTGCAGAGAACAGCGATAACGATGAAGATCCGTTTTAATTAAAATTGTGAAATAGTAAGAACTGGCGCATTCTAAAGACTTTAGAAACGATTCACGATCGGCCACAATTTTAATCCAAACCGTTGCATCGCCAATGTAGCGAGTGTCACCGAGGGTTTTTTGCCCAGTCATCAATCTGTCGTGACTCAAGAGGGTACCTTCAAAGATCACGCTATCTATAACGCGCGCGCTGCGCGCGTGTGGCCGTACTTCCGAAGGAATTTCAACCCCGGCGCCGTTGGAATTGCACGGAAGAGTCGCCCGGGGAGTTAAGCTGAGCAACAGCGTTGCACCGCCCGGTCCGTTAGTCTATCCGCACAATAAACTACAATCACAAATTACAGAGTCAAATAGTTTCGGCGTTTCGCGCGGAATGTCGCAATTTCAGCTTCGCGAGAAGGGGTTTTCGGACCGACGGCGGCGGCGGCGGCGGCGGCGGGCGCTACGGCGGAGAGGGGTGGCGTAGGATCGCGGTGACTTCTTCCGAGCATGGCGGGAGGCGGGCGAGGATGGAAGATGGAGAACGTCGGATAGAAGCACCCGGGGACTTGGGGAACCAGACATAGAGGAGGGAGGAGAGAATGGAAACGTGCTGCTCTAATGAACTTACAATAATTGCCAACCATTGATCTATGGGCCAAAGAGTTGTGTTCCCTGCTGTATATCCATTACCGAGGACCTCCTTCTTCCTCTCCTACGTGTTCCTCTTCCTATTGGAAGCCTCTTTTCTTCCTTCCCTCTCGGGGCATTGCCGGCGTCGCCCGTTCTCCCTCATCGGGATAATGTTCCTAGCCGGGGTGGCATACATTGTGCCTGGCATTAAAGTAATTCTAGGCAGCTAACTGCGACGACGAGGAAGGTTCTCGTCTGCGATTGTTTATCCTCGTCGAAACGCGAGAGTGAATTTGCCGAGCGGGAAATGTCAGAAGCGACTGCGCGAGGAGATATGGCAAACATTTTTTTATAATCATATGAAGCGCGGATTAATTAACGTAGGGTTGACTTAAATGTATATAATAATCTAAATTAATAATACACCAATACGCAATACATGTACAAATCCGATATGAATTTCAATGACCGTTTCTTAAGCGTGAAATAATCAATTATGCAATTTTTTTATCGCAACGATAGAGGTATCTGAGAAAAGACGTTTCGCCAATGTACTATCAAAGAAGAAAACATTTTAAACCGCTACGAAAGATAGCAGGCGAATGTGCGTCTCGACAGGAATGAAAGGACCATTTACATGCCGCTCGACAGGCAATATCGGACGCCGTTTGCTTTAACTGTCCCACCAGGCAATTTTCACTATCGCAAAAACAATTAATGCTCGTTAAAAGAAATCCTTGATTTACTGTTGAATGGGGTTCGAGGCGAGATAACCACTGCCGGCATGCCTTACGCGCAATCCCCTTCCTTAGCTGCGAGTTAACAAGGGAGCCGCAATGCTCCCAGTCTTTGACCGTCAACACAAAGAGCTCCGTTTTTCCTGAGATTTTTCATAACCGCGAGTGAATTTTTTTCACTCGTGATTGTGAAAAATCAGATATTTCTTCTCGGAATGCTAGTCATTTTTTACGTTGCTAATATTAATTGAACTTTGCGACAGATAAAATTTTATCAATAATTAAAAGATCGGAAATCAGTATATTATCGAATATTGCGATAAAAATAAAAATAAATTTTGTAAATTAAATTTCGGATTTCAAAACACACAAGTAGATCTAAAGAATAATGATCGTAAGGCCAAAATTTCTGTAATATTTTTATGATACGTCATGTGAGTGTCTTTAAGTGGCTGCCTCTTACCGTCGCGAACGTATTAGTCGGCAAGAGTACAATAGGTGGGTAGAGCTTATGGTAACGGATGCTTTACTGCCGGCGCTATAGCCATTAACGGGTAATTAGAAACAGATGCCGAGCGAATCTTTTAACATAAAGCATAACCTTAATTCATAAAGTGCGATTATTCAGCGGCTGGGACACCCGGGAAGAGGCCATACATCACCGCTACCTTCGAAACAAAAGTTTTAATTATTTATTAGCCGGGGCACGCGCTGAATGCAACATTGCAGGTCCGCGGTACCTCCGCGGTGCTTTATCTTTTATGTACTTACCCCTTGCCTTCGAGAGGCGGATGGGAAAGTCGAGAACTTTATCAAAATGAAAAGAATACAATCTTTCACCTGCGAGTCATGAATCGCAACAGACTTTGGAATTAATATTCCTTTGTTTCGCGATATTGGACATTTATTATGGTAAATTATGCATACATCGATACTCATTATCTCGCAGTTTTATTTTTTATGATAATTAATAATGATCAACGATCGTCATAGCACTCGTCTCAGCATTAAAATATAAATCCTAGATATGACGCCAGAAAATCATATCTCGTCCTACCTTCGCGAAGCTAACTATTATATAGCAACCCGATAATTCGTATATCGATACGATTGTACGACTACGCTCGCATAATGTGCCTGCAGAAGATAAAGCCGGTTTTTCATCGATTACCGTTAAAATCTGCGAGGAAGACGGTACACGATCATCGAGCGTGACACGAAACCGTATAATGATTGAGTCGATGCATTTGCCATATTCGGCTCGTGCTAGTTAATTTCGCCGCTCGCCAAAGAGGTACCGCGGTGAACTCGACTGCGCGATACAGCGAGCCAACGCCGGGAGAATTTGAAAATGAGACGGATTCGGTGAGCGTAGGACGAGGGACAGGAGAGAGACGTGGCGCGGCAGAGTGACGTGGCGCAGGGCTGCCCAGCGGGGATGGACGAAGAAAGAAGAGCACGCGGCGACCTGCAGAGGGACGGGGGGGGGGACGAACCACCGGGGCCGCACCCTGCTCGCGTGGGTCGCCGGATGTGACAGTCGCTCTCTTTAATTACTCACACGCATACGCGCGCCGATGCTACGTGCAAAGACCCGGAGGACCCGAGGATGCCCCGACACACGCGTCCGCCACCCATATCGGTGCGGGTTCTTCGACTTACGCGCGCCGCATTATGTTTTGTGCGTCTGCCCTCCCACAGGACGCAGGGCAATCACGTGCGGCGCAGGAGACGAGGAGGAATCCCGCGAACCGATAAAAGGACGACCAAGAGTCGCCACGCGCGTCCGCTCCCGATTGGAGCTTATTTGAATGGCGCAGTCTCCAGAGGAGCTTCGCGATCGTCGACTGGTCTTGTACACAATACGTACAATACGATATTTTTCTCGAGATCATCGGTGATATTATAATAATACGAATAATAAATGGATAATTATAGCGACACCCAAGTGCTCATTGTTTATTATATTACGGCATGTATACCGGTTAGCGAATCCTTCCATATTTCTTCTTTCTCGATGTGCGACGTCATGTATATATTATCGCAGCTAATGGAGTCATTAGGACAGTTAAATCGTTATTCTTTATAACGCCCATTATCTTCTCGATCATAACTCATACACACCGCGCGAGAACCCGCACGCGGAGCAGAAGTCTTAATTCAGCAATTAACCTAATGGAATGTATATAACAATTAGGCGGTCCACGCAATTTTGTTTCGTCCGCTTAAGGATGAAAGGGAGCTGTTGCATCCCTCCCCGGGCTTGAGACTTTTCCCACCATCCAAGGCGGTGTTCCTCGCCGAAGAAAAGGAAAGCAAGGACGGCAACGACAACGACGCGGCAGTACCATGGTGCCGCTGATGGTGCCGTTAGATGATGGTAGGAGGAAGGGGTTAGCTATATCTCGTAATTACCAGCTGATAATTTATGTTTATGCGGCCGTAGGAGCACCGGGCTTACTTACCCCTTTCGCCGTCCGTGGATGGGGTTCAGCGCGCGCGGAGTATATTACTACACATTCTTATGCGCGTGCGAGGGTGTCGGAGCCGCGAGTAGGGCCCGAAGGTTGGATGGGAGGAGGAGGGAGAGGGGAGTGAAGGAGTGCCCCTTGTTCATATTATACATCCTTAAAGTCCTACCACCCATTACGCCGCGCCGTCGAAATTTATAGCCGTTTTCACACGTTACTGGCGGGGGGGGGGGTTAATAGTCCCTGTGGAAAACCGGGAGAACGAATTGTACGGGCCCCGGAGATACAAACCGTTTCCGAGAGGCAGGACCGAAGAACTCAAGCTCGTGGACCTGACCACCAGCTCCGCCATCCCTTGACCGCAAAGAGGGGTTGCGCGTGCCGGACGTATCAACATACTGCACACACGCGGATCGGCAAATTGATTGGATAACGGGGTGGTTTCATTTTTAATATTTTAAAGAATTGCCTTAAAAAATTAACATTATGTTGAATTAGAAATTCCTAATCAGTGATAATCTTTTCAGGAATAAACTTTCAGTTGTAATATCCGATTTGTAATCCGATAAATGTTTTGTGATTAATCCTTGCTTTATGTAAATTTATATGCATAAATTTAACGTTAATATCTATGTTTTGCAAACACTATTTCTATTATGATTCTATAATCTGGACACTTGAGAGGCATGAAAGTCAGGAAGATCGAGCACATGCTAATCCATCGGCTTGTTCTACGGAAGTGTGAACTCGTTGAATTGTTTGGGCCCACTCCACGCCCGTCGAGCCGATTGGAGCTGTTATATAGTCCGGAACTAATTGCAATCGTCAATTAGAACGCACCGGCCGAAACGAGCTGAAGATATTAATTATCGATGGTTCGGCTCGTGCGATTCATGCGCCGAGACGACGAGCGGCAGCAACGGCAGCAGGTAGATATAGGTAGGTGGATACTCACAACTATTATCGGTTAAATATCTGAGAACAGAGAACGAGAGAAAGTGAGAAGGAAAGGTGCCACGGTGAACGAAATGTGCGAGGACGGGTTGCAGAAAATTAACTTTCAATTTGAACTCTTTATCGCGCCTGCAGCTTTCCCTTAACCGGGGGCCACCTTGTAGATGGTACCGCCGGCAGGTAGCCTACACCTGTACTCCGAATACCGGCCACCGCCGAGGGAACACGTCCCCTCTCCACGCTCCCTCTCTCGCGCTATCACCAAGAAAAACTTCCGGTTTCCTACATACTCGAAAGGCGGCGAACGGTTTTCACGGTGCACGCAAGCCTGTCGATCGTGTGTGCTTCCCACCGAGGAAGTTTATTTCAAAAATTACAGTAGGTCTGTTCTGCCGTCGTATCTTCGTCGTTTACATGCCGCGTGTACGTTGCCCGATAATATCGCGATGAGAAAGAATCACGATGCGAAGAAATATTGCGGGTAAAGTATTATGCCGGACTTTAATAAGACATGAACGTCGGTGTTCTACAAGCAACTTTGTATTTGCTTCGTGATTGAATTAACAATTGTACGACATAGCTTCTATCTATAAAGACAAATAGAACTTGCACAATTATTACCTTTCCACACATATCTATCAAATATTAAGACAAAGCAAAAATGTCGGTCGGCAAAATCTAGAGCTATTTCTCTATGTTTATCGCCAGTTCTCCAAACCCTGATCGTGCCATTATTCGCGAAAGCTCTACATCAGCATATCCTGTCTTATTTACAAACGCGTCATCAACGTAACGATAAAAGGCCGACGGATGTCGGTTACTGAATCGTTCGACAGCAAGAAGGTGCAGCGTGATCACGTATCAGTATATGTGTGCTAGCCTGTGTCTCCGTATGTCGTGCTCATTCACCCCTGACGCAGCACCTTTACGTTTCGAGTCGTCGCGAGTTCGACGTTCCGCAAAACATATTCTCGCAGTACGTGCGTGCATGCGTGCGTGCAGGTCGACACGCGTGTAAAGCGGGGCGATCAGGAGTGAGGAAACCGAAGGGAAGCCACGGAGGACACGCAGATGTCGGTGAAATTCCGTTCGAGAAGTCACTCGAGCGGCGCCGCTCGCATAAGTGAACAAGGCAACCCACTCCGGCGCGTCTTCCTTTATTTCCGCGCCACGGGTACTTCTTATTGCCTACGCACGAATTCGTAATGCCGACTACGCACTAACGCGCGCGCGCGCGCGCTCGTTTCGTAAGTAAGCCGCAGATCGACCGGTAAGATTCGACGAAATGTTTCGTGCGGGGAGGAGATGTTATCGCGATTATTCGCAAAAATTCGCTATACGTTACCACGCTGTATGCTTCTCTCGCGTACTTTCACGACTTTTTTACATAATCGAAAGTGGCCGCGTGCAAATGAAAAATAGCGTTAACTGTGAACAGATGTTTCTTTCCTGTATATCCGAAAAATATCTCATTCTTGTCTCCTACAATTACAAATATATTTATATCCAATTCTAGAAGGATTAGTTAAATTTCTTATATTTATGTTTCAAAACTTTACATATATCAAAAAATTGCAAAATTAAATAATTGCTTTATAAATTGTACTAGAAAATGATTGCGATTAAAAAAAAAGAACTAAACAATAATCTTAATCACTGTTAAATGAACATATTTCCAAAGATATGTCTCTATAATGTTGTGTGTATGTTGTGTGTATGTCTATGTATTTCATGATAAGCATGTGATGCTTGTATGCTTGTAATTCTTCTGTAACACTGTTTTATTCATTATCACATTGCCGAAATACCTTAAGCCTATAAGAGATGATATCAGGTTCGAAGACAGATTAGAGCACGCCGTGAAGATATAGAAACGATATCGCGAGAGTAATTAGAGGAATGTCCGATCATCAAGCAACGAGGTCCGTCTCGCTAATTTCTTAACGACAGGGGCCAGAGTGCAACCAGTCATTAATTCCTAATTAAGAGGCAGTAAAATTTCAATAACGATCATTAAGAAGCGGACGTTATGGGGCCCAACGTCTATCGGCTGATACACGTTGTGTCGAAGGGTTGTGAAGAAAGGGGCAACCGAGAGCAAGACAGAGACAGGCGAGAAGGAACAAGGCATCGTCCGACTGACCGTCAGGTGCGCCAGATGCGCGCTCGTCCCTCCTTCTTCGATACTAATCGTTCGCCGATCGTTTCTAAACGACCTTCGTATACCGGCACGAAGAACGACTTCCTCAGCCAGCACTGTTCGCTACACGACATTGCTATTACAATGAAATTATAGCGAAGGCGCTATGCGGTTAGAGTCGTTACGTAGCTACGTTTACATCAGCGACATTATTCTAATCCTCTACAACCGCGTTATCGCGTGTGATTAAGATCATGGTTAGAGAATCGGCAAAGTATTTCTGGTTATTAAAACGAGTGAATATCGGCATAATTAATTAAATCGATTATATACTAACGCATTCGCAGAAATGTATTTTTCATATTTAGCATCAATTGGCTAAAAATACTTCACTCGGTGCAGTATCGTTCGAGAAGTGGGATTATATTAATCTTGTCGTATGAAAATCCCCCGCGTAAGACAATACGAAACGCGGCGCGAGTTAGCACAATGGCCAAAAAGGATGCACACTCGTCCGGATATAATCACCAGCGTACAATGATCAAATAAGCTCGCTCCAGGCTGCGAGCATTCGTAACGACGGGCGGTAGCACTCGCCCGCGTACTCGACGGTATTCTCCCGGTACTTGGTGTACACGTAGGTGCGTGAAAGTTACACCGGTGGTATCGGGTAGCCCATTATATTCCGCGGCAAGGTTAATACTGGATGAATTGGAATTGAATATTATGGCCCGGCCTGTGCAAACAGGGCCTCCGCGCGCGATGCGTGCTGTCCGATGGTGGTAGCGCGGCGGCGGTGATGGTGGTGGAGGTGCCCACCGGGACGCGGAAGCGGGTATTATACGGTATGGGAACAGGTACGGACCTTGGTGCACCATGCCACCGGTCACTTGTACGGAATTGTAATTATAACGTCGGTAAGTAAATTATAATACAATGCCGCGCCAGCGCGTGTTTGGTATTCACAAGATAAATAATACTGGCGTACGCCTCCGGAGTCAGCCGCGAGACGAACCGGCGAAGCGGAGGAGACGGGCGAACGAACGAACGGACGGACGGACGGACGGGCGCGGACCGTGCTGGGAAACGGGAGCGAGTGGTGGGAAGGGCGAAGAGGCGGAAAACGGAGAAGTTGAGACTCACGGAGCAAAATACCCGAGTTCTCCGCGCTTCTGCGGTCAAAGAAGCTTGACCTCGGACCACCTCGAAATCACCTACGCGGAGTTTTCTGACCTTTGTCGGGAAACGCCGCCGGGAAAAAAATCTCGCGGTGGCTCGCTGGCGAGCGGAGTAGTGTTCGGCATATGAAGGAAGTTTTGCGGTCGCGGAGCCATAGTATCCCGCGGTAGAAGCCGTATTCAGATGGAACCGCGTTTGTGATGGTCATTCGCGCATTAGAGCATTATCGTTGATCACGATGATGGCTATCTCGAATTTGAGAAATTATAATAACGGTAGTTTGTCTCAGGCGTGAGAAGAAGTCCGGCACGGACTTTGCTATATATGTTGTGAAGCCCGCAGGATCTTAAATTCGACCCCGGCGAGACACATTATCAATGGCATCGTACGAGCAATCAATTTCGGTACCACTGCGGAACTTTTCCCGCTCCTCCTTCTCACTTCTCTCTCTCTCTCTCTCTCCCTCTCCTCATCTCTGTAACTTATTCCTGTCCATTCCCCCATAGCTTCGTTCTTTCTTCTTCTCGCGTGTTTCTAATGCCGAGACACATAAAGTCCAATATACGAACGAGTCGGCCGCACGATGACCATGACTCAAAAGTTCCCTCATCGCGCCGGGTAAATAACACCCACGTGACGGTGTCGCTTTCTTCCAGTCGGTGGCTAGATTACCCGGATGAGTTATGATAATTCCTGCCGGACGGCGATCAACGACGTCGAGCAATCAAACATGGCGCCCGGCCGAGCGTACCGAAGCCCGCCGACGCCGCGCCGGAGTAATATCTTGCGCCGCGAAATAACACGATGCTAGGCGCAAGTCTCTCCCGAGGGACGGACACACCTGTCCTTTCGCACCTTCCTCCCGAACGATTAATCTTTTTGCAGTCGAGACGACCCCTAGTCATCTTGAGATCGTTAGGGGTGATTGATACGTATCGGCAGAATTGATTGTTGTAGACGCGCGGCTTATATCAATCTGTTCAATCTGTATCACACTTTTCGAAATTGCTAACGTTCGACGTGACATCGCAAATAATTTTAAGGCGATGATGATGGCAATCGCTACAGCGAAGAATGATTACTGCATCACATTCATATTACGAGAAGAAATGACGATAACGTCTGAGAATAATTCTTGACGAATCCGTCTATAATTTAAACGAGAAGACACTCGTATGTCTTCTTATACGCGGAAATAATTTTATCAAATTAAGCTTGTTTTTGAAGCTGACGCTTTACGTCATCATTTAAAAGGCTGACGCGGTATCCAGCACGTGAACGATTGTACTTGAAACTGAAATGGTAATTATCGAACGCAAAATCGCGACGAGTTCAAGGAAGGAGAACGACGGATGTGCCGCGGCGACAATAACAATTATTGCTCCATCTCGACAACCGGAAATACAATGACCGGTCCGAGAAATCGCGCCAATTGCCGGTCCTCACGTCGTCCCGCATATACGCGCTCGTTAATCGCGCGCGCACACGTCGCGTTCGTGGAAACGGAAAAATAGCCTGGGAACAGCTTCGGGATCGTTGCCGCGAACAATTCGCCGTGCTACCATAAAATCAAAGCTAGTCCGGCCGTATGGCGGAAAGGGGTGGCAAAAGAGGAGAGATCGATCGAGTCGCGTCGGTGCAAGAAGGAGTCGGTCAGCCCGATAGAAACGTCGCCGGTGCGCGAGAGAAAGCGACAAGCCCCGATAGCCAATGGAACCGATGGAACCAATGCGCGTGTTGCCAGTTTATTCCTACCGGCCAATCGTGTTAAATCGCTTCGACCTCCTCCACCGTCTCCTCCAGCTCCTCCCGCGCTCCCGTGCACGCCGGCTCTTTCCCTCCTTCTCGTCTTTCTCCTCCTGTGTTCCGCTGGGCCCTTCAGCTATGCCACGCATTACGCGAAAAACACGAGAAGAAAATAAGAGAAGGACGAAGATGTGAGGGAAGAAGAAGAGGAGGAGGTAGAAGAGGGCATCGAACAAGACCGAGGAGGCAATTTTATCGCGCGAGCAAACCAGACGAGAGAGGGGTGAACAGAGTAAAGAAGGAGGACGCGGAGGTACCGTTTATAGGGAGGGAAAGAGCGGCGGGTACCGCCGGCAGAGAGAGAGAGAGAGAGAGAGTAGTGGTGGATATCATGAGAGAAGAGTAGTCGAGAGAGAACGTTTACCTACTCCTCTTCTCGGAGCAGCGTCGCGGTATTGCGCCGTCTCCGTCTTATCGATAATTGGAAAAAGGAGAAAAAAAGGGAGAAGCCTGCCTGCCTGCCTGCCAGGGGTAGAGAAGCGACGACGACAAGAAGAAAGAGGAGGAGAAGGAGGAGAAGGAGGAGGAGGGGGAGGACGACGACGACGACAACGTGGAAGAAAACGACGACGACCACGCCGGTGCCTGCAGCCAACCCCCTCGAACTCCTCTTCTCTTCGGCATGTCTCCTTCGTCCCCCTCCGCCCCTCTTCCTGCCGTGTGCCGACCGTCCCGATGTCCCGCGCGACCATCCTTCTTTCTCGCCGATTCCCGATGCACGATCCATCCTCCTTTCTCGGATACTTTCGGTGCGCTGCCCGTCTTCCTTTCTCGCCGAGCCTCCTTCTCCGCGGGGCTATTCCACCTCTCCATCCTCTCCTCCTGCCCGCCGGATGGAGGTCCACGGAGGTCGGAGGTAGAGAGGAAGCGAAACTCGGTGGAGGTGGACGGCACTTCATGGAGGTAAAGAGAACGAGGAGGAGATGGTGGCGGCGGCGGTCGCACGGCGACGTTGGGAGGGGAAGCCTATCTAGAACTGGAGGGGAGAGGGAAACTACAAGGCACGGTTGGAGCGGAGTAATGGAAGCTGGAGTAGATATTGTATGGCATTACCGGACGAACTTTCCGCGGCGAACATTGCGATATTGGTTTCGAAGAGCGCAGCCGAAGCAGCCCGGATGAAATTGGCCTACGGTGCTCTCTTTCGTATCCACCGCTTTTGTAATAGTATAGTAGTGGGGGCCCCTGACATTAAGTATCCGGAAATGCAACGTTATAAAACAGCAGAAACCGTAGAAGTCGTGGAAGAGATTCAAAAAACCATATTAATTAAACTCGTATATAAAACTAATTTGATTTAAATTAAATTATTTTCTGTTTGGTATTTTTGTGCCTTAGAGTATAATTTTTTTTAATTAAATAAATTTATAATACAATGAACGCGAATAAATTGATCCTTTTACTGCTGGTTTTAAAGGTAAAAAATGTATTTTAATGATTCTAACTTCTAACTGCAATGGTCTGCATATAAGAGTGTATGCTTCGCATGGTTTAATTAGGATTTCGTATTATATGTATATAATTAATATAATTAGTAACGCTATCCACCATAAACAGGTATTGGTTTTTGTGTATCAAGCATATCTAATCATATATTGTTCACACTGACGCTCTCTATTAAAAGAATCTGTTGTCATGCATTTGCACTTGCAATTCTTCAATAAGCAATTGTTTAACAATCAGACCTGGAGCATAAAAATTGTAAACACCGGAAAGAGTTCTTTTTGTTGGCAGTGCTCACAATAAAAGTCACGTATATTAGCAGAGTCGAACACGCAACAATCGGTACACAATGGCCGAAGAAAAGAGGCAGAATTATAAAAACATATTGAATGAACTCTATACATTATACAATTTTCGAAAATATTGTTTTTTATATAAAGACATCAGTTGAAAACCAATTTCTAATCCTGGAGAATCTTACATTTTCCAATAAATATTGTAAATGAGGTCTATCGAAAAGTGTAACATTATCACATTTACTACTTATTTAATTATTATTTTTATATTGAAAATGTATATTATTTTTATAAATTTTTTTATATAAACTACATAAGAAAAAGTCTCGTTAAAAAAATAAAACTTATGCTCCGAGTACCTATTACAATTATTGCTTTAGAGGTAACTAATATTAATGGGAAGCTAATGTGATTTAATATTTTGTATCGTATATTGATTCACAAGACTGAAAGACGAGTCATAGAGATATGTTCCATAGTGATATCGTTGATATCGAAGCTTAATGTTTATAGCGACATGGTTATACTTTTAATGAAATCAAATTGCTCGTGAAGATGTAACAATGTCCGGACAAAAAATTTTATTGCGCGCTATTAAAGGGTAAGCACCAGTTGCAAATGTAATAAATAATTCATCGAACAAGTGCGACGTGAAGTTTTAATTGATGGTGATGATAATAGGGCAAGTTACACGTGTTTCTAAGTAATAAAGTATCAACTAATGGTATCCTTGATACAGGGTAACGATGAAATCAAGTGATCGAGCACAATTTGAAGGTCTGCGCTATAACAGAAAATTGACCGTTTTACAGGTTGCCCGTTCCGCATTAAAAACTACATTATGTACTATCTCGACGAATAGGTATAATTATATGCAAATTACCCAATTAGTTTTGCTTGACATATTTGCAGTACTTGTTAATTTCGCCGTTGTTCAGTAGGTAACAAACTACAAAGATTATAACTTTGGACATCCGTGTACGCTCATTTATTTAGGCGATTTATCGATTGTGTTACCATTACGAGAATCAACACTGTAAGCGATAATTTCGAGATGCCTGAATATTTGCACGTGGGTGTGTTACGTCATTGTTTGCGATACATATGATAACGCTCAAGTTAATACCGTTTCTGAAATTGCCGTTGTACCTGCTCGCCTTAGCGAGCGGAAGAAGAAGTGAGAAAGAGAAGGAAGAAAAATGAAGCCGGTGACAATCGAGTCAACAACCTGCGGGCGTTCCGGCCATTGTTTCCTTAGTCGTTGCGTAGAACAAATGATATTTCGAGAGAAAACAATGGCACCTCGTGTTCGAAGTATCGCTCTGGTTCGTGGAAAGCATCAAACCAACTGTTACTGATATCCGATAGAAATTTCCGTTTTCTAAACGTGATTGTACGAGGTCAGAGAGACACTCGTATGAAGGGAGATACTACATGATTTAAAACTCAAACAATTCTTAAATTGTTATATAACCGTTTTGTCATTAGCTCATTATAAAATGTTTATATTATTATAGAATATTTTGCAACAAAAAATAAATCGATAAAAAATAGGTACGTTAACTAAAATCTTAAAAATTTTTTTTATTTTTTGTAGTGGACATTTGATTCAGTCTATTATTTGTTAATAAAATATTTGGTGGATATTTATCGAGCACATTTTTTGACTGTCAATATGATAATTGTTGATACGTCATGTACAGAGAACAATGCGTGAGTAGCTTAGGCGCGCACACACATTTCTTCGTTTATGCAAAGTAGCTTCTGAAGGAAGACGATTGCTATCTTCACGCTTCATATGCCTTAATTGGGCGTTGTCGGATGATGGAATTAATTTGCGATCGGCGAGCTGAGTGGCTAATGAGAGAATAGACTGTCTTCCTTTTATACACCGATGAGAACCTACCAGGTTAATATATTGAATGGTTAATATATTGAATGGTTCATTTGGAATTACTTTATGTGACTAAATTATGATAATGGGCGGGTTCGTTAGAAGATCCGTCCTTGTTGTTAACTGCACATGCTGCCCGCTCCCGATTGATTACTTAATAACGTTATTAAATATTTATTATCATGCGCTCTCATCACATATTTTACGGTGGAACAGCTCCGATATGCCGAACTGATATTGTAATCACTCTCAACGTATATTATCTTATTATGAGTCTCAGTTCATGTTTCCAAGGTTCGTGGTATCTCTGGAGTTATAATATAAATGAAAAATTGCATCACGAAGATTATTTTAGCGCTATAATTCTATTTACACCTACCAAAGCAACTATTGAAATTTTTTATAACACAATTTCGGGCGGTTATGCGCGTTAAACGTCTGTCTCAAGTATCTTTTTCGTAATGAAATATATAACGGGTGCAGAGGAAAGTGCCGCCGCATTATTCATCGCAACTGTGAAGTCTGACAGTTGCCGCGAACTTTCCAGCTCAAAATCGATGTCACGGCCGTAGCACCTCGATCTACCGCAACTTTGTCGAAGAAGGGGATAAATAGGAAGTAAAAGAAGAGGAGCATTGTGTATCTATTCTCAGGATCGGACTGAGCAGACATTGGCCGTATGGTGCACAAACGCAAGATACAGAGACCACAATAATGACAGGAAAGCAACACCGTTGAACAAACATATATGTTCATATCCGCGGTTGGATAGGCCTCAAGACTAGTATGGATTCTCTCCATTCGGGAATCTTTTCGCTTTGTACTCGCCTCGGAGTTTTAAGCACTCAAAGCGTTTCATGTGACATATCTATATACAGACGTCTACGCGTGATCGTTGAATTAAAACAGTGCGAATGCAACGTCGCAATCAATGCTTTCAAAAACGGTAACTAAAATTCATCAGTTAGTACGAGAATATATACTAAAATTACATGCATCAAAATAATAGCGAATAGCAATATTTTTGCGCTAGGAAATTTTTTTATCGACCGTTGTTCAACAAATAAAAGTTTATCCCAGATAAACGTTCGCTCACACAATTTGAATCTTCGAATATAATCACACACAATTCATCGACGGTCTGTTAAGCTTTCGCAGCCTTGCGTTAATAGAAATAGAGAAAGTCTCGCGTAAATTCAGCGGCTTCGCGAAGTGTTCACCGCCAAGACGCGGAGTGCGTAAGAATTGCCAGGAACAGTGATTAGAATCACTCACCGTTTCGGACCAGCGACCAAGATCGTCCACGCGTGGAGGACTCAGCTGCTTGCTAGGCCGCAATTACAATACGTCGGAACCCCCTCGTGGTCTCTCCCCGTTCACTACTATACCACCAGCTCACTAACTAAACCGCCGCCAAGCACCGACACACCTTTCCTAGCGCGAGAGAGAGAGAGAGAGAGAGAGAGAGAGAGAGAGAGAGAGAGAGAGAGAGAGAGAGAGAGATTCACCAACACCTACACATATGCCTCGCTCCTCGTGCACATCTCATTAACTCCACTGTTTCAACCTGACGAGGTATCGCCGACTATCAACCAGGCATCGACTTCGACGTAGGAAGTGATTCACGGTTCACCGTGCATCATTTCACGCGGATTCGACTGCTGCTTGCTGCATGCATACGTTATATACGTACGCAGGTCTGTGCGTTTCGTAATTTTCCAGTATTGAGCTCTCCTGCAGGCGAAGACCTTTGTATTGCACCGACTTTAAGAGTAATTGCGATAATTCTTTAGTATAATTAATTCTATATTTATTTCGTAAAACATGGTGCGATGTGTGTATGCGAAAATTATTTAAATTTAAATTAATTATATAATTACATTCATAATAATTTATAAATGTTAACTAATATTTTAATAGTATAAACAGCAAAATTTTATTACGATTTTTTAAATCAAATTATATTCATAAATATATTCATCGTTATATGGGATCAATTAGTTGCATGCTATAACTTATTATCATTAACTTATGTGAAAGTTCCGAGAAATAATTACTTTGAGCCTATTTCATTGATATCTTATCATTACACATGGTACAGCTCCTCACAATTATGATTTTATAAAGTATAAATCTACAGCAATAATTACTTAATTCTCAAGGCCGTTATAGAGCATATTGTACAAGCACCGTGGAACCAATTAAGATGAAAATTTCGATGAATTATAATTCGCACTTAACGTACCATAGCAGTTAATCGCATAGATTAAATTCACCATCGAGTCATTATATCGCGGCGAAGTCCCGAGTTTGATGTTTAGATGAAAATACAACGTGTTCACGTGAGCCGTCGCGCTCTGCCAGAGAAGAGCCACCTTGCAGCCCGATCCTAATTGTCTGCGGAGCCAGGTGGGCCTTCCAGTCCCTTCCTGTCCGTTCATCAAACTGTCATTCGACGATGTCAGCCTCAAGAGAGCGAAAGGGCCCAACACAACACACACACACACACACACACACACACACACACACCTCACAAGTCCCTTCTTGAAAATCGAATTATCGTCAAACGCGGTCATTAGACACGCGTGAGTGGCTACGAACAAAATACCAATAATTCTTGTATTTTGTTCCAGCACCGGAAGCTAATGGATCATTTACATTGGTATGTATTTCAATTCATTTCAATTGTGGGAAAAATGTTGATATTTCCTCCTTCTCTCTCTCTTCCTCTCTACCTTCTTCCTCTTGTATCTATATCATGTGTCATTTTTTAATGTATTCAAGATAAAAGAAAATATTTGTTTATATTTTTAAAAAGATATATGTAGATAATATAAATCAACATTTAATCTCGAAATTAATTAAAATTAAAAAATGTTTGTAGTTTATATAGATATTTCTTGTGTATAAAAAGTACAGTCAGATAGCTTTCAATAGCTAGATGTATGACCTATAAAGCGTTAATTATAACTACAAATTGCCACGTCTGCGTCAGTCAAATCAAGATATGAAACATCATTTCCGAAGATCACGTGTACACGTAAATAAAAATTTATACAGTGGTATATGGAGATTCAGTTATGTGTGCTAGAATCTGAGCGCGTACATTCATCAAAGCATAATATACGATATTAAAGACGATTTAAACCACTTTCATATTCATTTTTAGCGATAACTCACCAGCATCGCTCTTTAATTATTTTCATATCGTGGGTAACGTAAATCGCGAATAGGCGTAATTTCCTGCGAGTACAGTGGCCATGAAAGAGTCGTGTCGGTTTTGATGGCATCACCGGGACGCGCGTTACCTGCCACCTTAGCTTCTTTTCCATTCGTTACTTCCTTTCGATTATCTCGCACCGTCCTCTATTAATCAGACCCGACAGTCGGTGCTCGCTCTTAATTACTTAGCGAGAGCTCGAAGCTCGCGTACGTAGATTGACCATAAAGATGACTCGGGTACGCTCGATTCTTCGATGGTACCGGCAATATAAAAGCGCCGACTAAGCCGCGGATACACAAGGAAAGGACAGCGGGACGAGCGGTTTTAACTGGCCGTTAAAACTCAATGTATCGCGCGCGACGCCATTAAGGGCATTTAATCGAAACGCGAACATGGAGCAGAAATTATTCTTGACCTGCTTTTTTCACCTGTCATCGACCGTAATGATGCTAATGGCCTCTGAAGGATCGATTACATTGACTATATTTTTTTCTAATATTTATTCGATCAAGTACAGAGCTTATTTTGCTTATCACGCCTACACAAAACCAACTTACATCTCTGTCAATCGTTAATTAATCGTTACCTGATCTATCATAAATTGTCATTGCTGTTAATGTCATGCTCTTATAAAATGGTTCACATTTTAAAATTTCATCCGATGTGCAACTAACAATTATTAAATAATGAAAGAGATGTGTTACCGCAACGTAAATATTTTTTTTAAGACAGACACTTTCTCATTCGTTTGCACAAAGATCGACGCTCTCACACGGACGGATATTCGCACACACATGCGTCCGTACGTTGAAAAGACTGCGTCTGATTTAAGACCCAAGCCTACCAACGGAATACCACAGATATTAGGAACGTTCGCTCGGCGAACGAAGCTATAGACAGTCATATCCGGCGGGCACCGGCAATTAATAACTCGCCAGGGCCTATTAATGCCATTGTTCAGAGACGCGTGACGAAAGTGCGTCCGTGTGAGTGCGTCAGCGTGGCCGCGTGCGCCTGCTATCGGCACTCGAGCGACGGCGTGTGTATATGTACCTGCGAGAGCCGTGCGCCGTGCAACGTAAGTTTAAGGTACAGGGCATTTCAAAGTGAGGGCGAGACACTCGCGAACAGGTGCTCCCACCTCGTGTCCGCCCGTAATCGGCGAGCCCGATCTGCCGATCGATCGGATCGCGCCACCCGGTGAGGGGGAAGTCCCGCGCTCTTGGAAGGATAAAATGAGATTTTAATCGACTTTTCGTATGCTCACGCACAGCTGGAACGCCTTTTAGGACAGCTCCCGTTCGTAACGTACATTTCGTAGGAGACGTAGGAGTTGAGCGCCGAAGGTGCGATTCGCGTTAGCATCGCGATCGGTGGAAGTCCTCATTGATAAGGAAAGCCTTGGCCGGAAACAATATATTTATTTCGAAACTATCTCGTACTCAAATCGATGCGATTTCAAAAAAGCTGTTATCTAATTATTATATTAATTATTTGTAAAACAATATAATAGAATTTAGATGTTTTATTTTTAGAGAGAGCGAGAGAGAGATAGCTTAACGTTTATTAAATATTACGTATTATTGGAAATTTGATAGTAAAGCATTATCTACATGTTTTGTGAAGAATTTATATATCTTAGTCGTCCCAAATTTTTATCATACATTTGCCTTCTGCGTCAATGAAAACTTCCTCGTCGAAGACCACGGCTGAGAATTGGAGCACGAATAAGCGTATAGCGTACCGATCGCGTTGGAGCGCATCACAGAATCTCTGATATATCGGCGCGAAGAATCGAAGCCGTGAAATTTATTTGCCGCGTGGCGGTACGTCGGGTACGACCAGTGTGCCGTGAAGGTAATAATAACGATACGCTATATGTATATATACGTAGAAAACGGTAGCCGTCAGCAGGCACACAATGCCCAACGACGCACACAAGCGTCCTTCCTCCCGTCTTGTCCAGGTCTCATTACTCCGTTTGCGTTACGCTATCCAGTATACCGGTCGATGCTATCTGTCGTCAGTATATCGGCTACGAGGGTCGCTTCGAATTTTTACCACGACTTGATAGATCGCTTCAGTATGAGCGGCGCGCTATTTTTTGCCTTCCTCTTCGATAGCCGCGGCGGAACAGTCGTGACCGAAAGAAGAGGGCGAGCAAGGGGGGCGAGTTCTCTCCCCTTCTTTTCCGTCAGCGGGCATATATACGTGTATGCTAATTTGTAGTTAGCTTACGTGCGCAATCGTATCTCTCTGCCACTGATGCGTGCACGGTACGTGCCAACGATAGGGCGACTCGTGGAAACCGGTTTCCGCCTACCGAAATCACACGAAACGCGATTTATTTTCTCTTTGTCGGCTATTTGCAAACAGTCGGCGATTTGGCGCCCGATTTCGGGCCTTCAAACGGTTTGAAGAACGCGTGACAATCGCGCGGAACGTTACCGGACTTAGAAATTGTCACTGGCATTTCAGAATTTTCCGGTGGTTCGAGTTTCAGTTGCCGAGTATGAAGTATCTAGATTCAACAATGTAAAATTATTATACATGTGTGTATAATTAAAAGCGCTGCATTGTGATCGTGTCATCATTTCCTTATAATTTTTAATATTAATTATCAACCGGGTTGCTTCTTTATCTAAAAACCAATCTCCTCTTTTATTGGCTACTTATAAATAAACGACAACGACGAGCTCCAAGAATTTCGTTATTTTCGGTAGCTGAAGATAGCGCACGTGAATCGTTTCTCGTAACTTCGAGATTTCCTTTTCAGATGGAAATTGCCGATTACCCTCTCAATGACGGCGGTTTCCATGATTTTATTCCGCACGATTTTCCCTTTGTATCTTCGAATGTCATCGCCAGTTTAATATATACGACGAGTTTTGTCAACTTGCAGATATGCAAATTTAAATGCAAACTGACTCTTTCAGAAGTTACCGCATTAGTACATTCCTCTGACGAAGAACAAGAGGCGTTTCAAGATTTTCGTCTTCCGATGTAGCGACCATCGCGAATTGGACAATCGGTAAAGAATCGGCGCGAAGGGAATCAATCTGTCTGTACGGGCTTTGAAATTGCTGAAAGGAGACGCAAGTGTCCGCAACTGCGTCGTTTTTTTTTTCTTCGTCTCTATACTGCTATACGCGCATTTACGGATCGCAGGCAGATTAATAGCCCGTGGCAGGACGAAACCGAGGCGCACGTTGCTTCTGAATCAAGATCGTAAAATCCCTGGCTTCCGTTCACACCAAACGGCCCTCCGAACTCGATTTCTCTCACTATCTCTCTCTCTCTTTTTCCCCCCTCCTCCCTATCTCGCTCGTATAAGCGAGGAACCAATAAATCTGGATCCGGTCGCTCGGATCATGTGTGTGGCTACTAAGGCGCTTACACATTATCTCTTGCCCCCTCTCTGTGTTTCTTTCCGTTTCTTGATCGCGCGTTCCCTCCTCGTCCCTTCCTTCTTTCGGTACAGTTCCCATCGAACTTCCTCGTCCGTCCCTCCGGCCCGCAACAGAACTCAAATCTAACTTATTTACATATCTCTGGCGATGGTGGTGAATTACCATATTTACGCGTGTACACATATATACAATATATACATATATAGTAGAGAGACACATACACACACATATATACGTACTCGGGTGGCACATACGTGCCAATGCATATGGGAGCTAAAGACGGACATGAAGACAGGCGCGTAGGTAGGGGAGTTGGAAGGGACAGAGGGGGAGACTTCTGGTGCCCGATAAAAACCCTCGTATAGAGGTACACCTCCTGTGTGCAAAGGCGGATCGTATGACACATACGGCATACGTGGCGAGAAAAAAAAAGACAAGAGAACCATGCTTGCGTGTGTGCGTACGTGCGCGTGACCTCAGTAGTGTGCGTGCCATCGTGTGTGCACGGGTATATCCCTCCTTTATTGGGCCAGGTGGAGGGGCCGCGCCAAGGTCGAGCCTGGTTCTCTGTCTTTCGATCGTTAGAAAGGGTTGTGGATCGATGAGCATGGATTAGCATTGCACCACGGTAATGTCCGCGTATATGTTCACATTCGTGGCTCTCGCGATGTGAACTCGATGTCACTTTTACGACGTGGCTATACGATGTTTCGTAACGCAAATTTCGCCAAATACGCGAAAAAAGAATAACTCGCTTAGCATCTAATAATAACTGATAATATCATTAGTGCTATAAATATATTAGATTTGTTATATGTTGTTAAATTGATATGTAAAGATTTAATAAGACATTTATAAGCTCATGATCAATGGCTTAGATGGCGATTAGAAATGTTTGCACGCGAAGCATGAGCCTGAGTGATGGTACATTGTCCTAGAAAATATCGGAGAAAGAGACCATAAAAGTCGATTAAGATCGTCTTCGCGGCATACGTCGAAGTCGAGCCGGAGGTTTTCAACGGAAAACTTACAGCATTTCAGGTAGTTTTGTAGCCGACACCTTTGCTCGTTGACCTGGATCAATTCTGGAAATCAAGATCCAGGAAAATTGTGTGCAGGTAGCATACAGACAGTGATTCATTGGGCGGAAAAGCATTACTATCTAACTAGAAAAATTAATACAGTGCTTTCGTAAACCTTGTTATAATAATGCCTAATTTCTCATTACACCATTCAATGACTATCGATTTAAATGTATTTCAGTCAAACTCTTAAATAAGTAAAACGGCGATTTTATAAGACATGAAAAACACAAAAGCGCTAATTGTTGTATAAAAATTCGCCGTGTTTGCGAAAGTAAAAAAAAGCGTGATTATTCGAGGTGATCGTTTAGAGGTAGATAGAAGTTGGCGTGAGTCAATATTCGGAGTCAATGTCCAAACGCAAAAGCCGAAATGTTTTCTTCACTTTCGAAACCGACACTTTTGCTCGTTGACCCGGATCAACTCTGGAAATCAAGATCGAGAAAAGTCGGGTGCAGGTAGTATAGAAGATGGTCGATTGTCCATTGTGCGAGTGGAAAAACACGTATATCGGTGGAAAAGAAGTTACGTGTGTCGTGTACGGAAAACGATACGCATTCAGCGCCCGCCGGCGCTCTTCCTCGTCCACGGGGTGTCCTAGAATTGGAAACGTGAGACGACGGGCTCGTGGATGCGACAAACGTGACAGGTAGAAACACTCCGGCAACTGAGAAAAACCTCTTTCTTCCCCGGAGACGGCTAGACAGTGCATTCAATGCGATTGATCCGTTCCATTTTTCACACCGATTGAAGAGCGCGTCAACAAATAAAGATATATACAGTATGCAATTCTACTTTTGCAATCCTTAGATATTCTCGGTAAATACACAAGTTGTCATTGTATGTAATTTATGTAAGCTAGATTTTTTAAAAGAAATTTTTCTGCGTATAAAATAAAATATAATACGGATTTAAAATCTTAATAAAAAAAAAGAAACAATTTTATCATACAGATAATACTCAACTTGTTATTCTACAATCGCAGTGTCGCATGTCGTAACGATAAAGTTCTCGGACGCCTGACGTGTCAAGTTTCCACTCGAAAATCTCAAACTCAGGAGCGATCGGGAACACACAACGAGAATGAAAATACATTAGGATTTCCACAAAGGGAAAAAAGCGGGATTATTCGCCGTAGATCGGGCACAAAGGTATTAGCACTATTTGGCTCCCTTAATATATTATTTCTACGTCGAGGACCTTCTCAGGCCCCCTCGTCCATAGCCTTTCAATAGACAGTCATATGCATACCTATGAGAAGACGAGACGAGAGGGTGAGGAGGACGTACCGATACCCGAATTTCTTTCGATCGACCGGTTGGGAGACGCTCGTCTCCGCCGCGAGTGTGTACGCGGGATGCAAATTTCTCCGTATGCAAATCGTGCATCGGGAGGTATGCAAATGCTCGGAACATGTGCGCCCCGTTCTTTTTCGAACCCTTTTCCGCCCAGCACGCCGAAGATGATCGGGAACGCGCCTGATATTTGCATATCTTGGATATTTCCTCTCATTGTGTATCGGGACCATTGTACCGTGGGTTTCTCCGTTCCGGGATGGGACGCGCGGATTCTTACGTGCACGATGGATCCAAGCCATTAATCCGAATATCTCATTGAATCGAACCGGTGCTAGGATTGACAGATTGCCTCGAGTGTTCCCAGGATCGCAGTTTCCGGCTTCTTAATGTTTTCCCGACCGAGCGTGTGCTCGCAGATGTTTTCGCGCATCAATTACTTAAATATGAAGCGTCCTTATATTTTTTCGTGTCGGAAAATTCGCGAGCAAAGTCATAAGGAAATATCATTTTTTAAGCTTTCATATATATATTTAATATAAGTATTTCTATTAATTACGGATGTGTGTGCAATCAATAGATATGTTAATATCACTTTACTGAATTAATGCACTTGCGAAGTCTACCACAAACATGTCGAATAAGTATACATTGCTCAAAGTGTTAATGTGGATACGGTTGACAGTTGACTAATTGAAGATGCACCGAGCGAACGTAAAATAAGATAAAAGGAAATTTGGCGAACGTGAGAAAGGGGCGCGGTCGCCTTAGCATATCGAAATTACAACGTAATCGAGAGCATATCGAAATCAAGGGCCAGAGCACAGGGTATATTATACTCATAATACGATCGTACCGGCGATGTTATTGTCTGAAACCAGTCTGGAACGATCTCTTACTCTTTTGCATACCCGCTCCGCGATTCGTAATTATTGGTCCACGCGCATTGATTATTAAACAGCTTATTATACGCGTCTCGCTCTCTCGGTGTTTTCGACTCGGTGTCCTGTCTGAATATATGTCACTGCAATTGAGGGGACAGCCTAGAAAAACCGCCAGGTGCTTGCGAGTATGAAATCGATTTGAGTATAAGAAACATTGCGAGAAGGAGCAAGTTTCGCTCGCGAACCCCGAAACCCAACGGACGCGCATCTGGAATTTTTTCGCGATAGCATTTGCATATCGATCATCCGTACAATAAATCTGCACTGCTTGTTTGCCGTTTTGGATTTTACGCCTTACCGATTCGGAGATTGGGGTGCGATAACGTATCCAATGCTGCGAGTTGCATAACATGTAAAAACGCTATACTCGCTAAGTTACGTTCTTATCATCGCTTGCGTAATAAACAATACGTAAATGCGTGTACCGATAATAATGTATAACAGCGCTTGTTTACAACGTTTACGGCAACAGATTTCCGATGATGCATCATTCGTTGCCGCGCTCGGACACGCAATGTGCAACGATGCAGCGACACGGCAGTGACGGCGGCGCGGCGGCGGCGCCGCGGCGGTGGCGACCGCGGTGGAGGCGCAGCGCGATCGTTTTGCAATGTTGCTGAAATAATTGCTCGAAAACGGTAGCGCGGCTAGTGCGGAGTTACGCGGGGGTTACGGCCGCCCGGGAGAGATAGATGCTAAATTCCTCTTTGCTCCGAATTAATCTCGGCCGGAATGTAACTCCCACACCCGACTACCCCATTGCCCCCGTGGACGTCGCGCCATGGTGTGGACTTTCATCACGAATGGCTTCTAGAAGGGATGCAATTGTCCGCGTCGTCGAGCCGATGTGCATACGATGCACATTTTCGCATCGCCAACGAAAAAAAGAGAGAGAGGGGGAGAGAAAGAGAGAGAGAGAGAAAGGGAAAGAGAGACGAGTACAGACATAGTGTCGCGCTCCGATCGAATCATTCATTTGTGTTCTCCGTGCATAGCATTGTATAACGATTGTATAACGCGTATCAAGTCGGGCCAAACGTGTTGTTTGCGCTGTAATTATTTTACGTTGCGCAATGCGATCGTTTATTGCCGGCACTCGTTGTTTGGGGAATACATTGCGACGCGGCGTGAACACGTGTACTACTCGGCGGTTTGATAAATACTCGATCGGAAAGACGTCTCGCCAATGGCGCAACGTTCACCGAGTCGTCCTTATACGTTGCATGTCATACTAGTCGCCTATGCGATAGTTGCGTAACCACGCTGATAGCGATCGTTTTAAGATATTAGTCGCGTTTTACGTTTGAATGTCTTGTGGCGGAACCGTTGAGATTGTAACTTGAGATAAGACACATTCGCAAAAGTAATGCGTTACGCTAACAGTTTTAATGTATTATTAGATGTATTATTAGAATTTTAAGATATAAACCGCTGATTATTCTTCTAAACATGACTGCGTTAGTAAATTTTATGAAATATTTTTCACAATAGAAATATTTCTCTTGGAAAATCTAATATCATTTTATATATATTTATAACGCCAGACATTATATATACGTATATTTGCTACATAATCTGTCTTTGCACGCGGTATAATTTTCTTCAACGGATTATCTCAGGCGCTAACTCATACGTGCGCGTATGCAAAGTAATCTTTTTAATTATGCAGGGAGATGGAACTCAGCATTACGTCCATGACGAGAAATCTTAATGACAATCGTCGAATAAGTCGCCGATTGGGCGCGGTGTTCCTGCTATTTTCTGGGGCAATGAAGGGCCAGAGCCTGATTCGCCGTATGCAAATATAAAATCGTCGAATAACAATCCTGCCTATGTTTATTAATAGTATAACTGCTTTTTCCCATCGTGTAGACTGTTGGTGGCTCGAACGAACCGGCTAGACGACTCTATGAACCCCTTTGCGAATTATTTCAAGACAGTCCTGATCGATTTTTAGCATTTGGTCAGAATATCTTCGAATAAGTTGCAACCGAACAGAATTATAATGCAAATTATTCAGAAACATTAATTAAATAACCATTGTTTAACTGATCTATTGTGTTAATAACTCTAAAATAATTACTATTATTGCTTTCAATAATTTGAGGCTTTTGTTAGAAATTTGCAATAAATTTTGAGGTAAATTAAAATTTCCGGTTGATTAATACAATCGCCGAACGGTAATATTCGATCACACATACACACAATTGCAGATAGCATATAATAGCGCGTTACATTCGCGAATATGTTCAGCTAATGAATTATATTTCCGTCATACAATAACACGTATAGAACTTAAACACGATCTTTTAAGAAATGTCTTAATTAATCCTCAGAAGCGTTTATAGCAAATTACTTCTTGCTGCGGTAATTAGGCAAAATTACAACGTTCACGTTGCACAATAAAGTAGAACAGACGGCATGAGAACTACGTTGATGCAAGAACGACCGCTTTAGTTTTGCTTATCATTTGCTGCGTGGAAACAAAATCTTATGCTCAAAGCATGCACGCCTTAATCGAAATAACGCATTCTTTAAGACTTTTCACAATGATTGAAATAAGCATGTAAATTGATTCATAGATTACTATACCTATTCGTGCCCATTCATAATTGTGTTGTTGCTTAGCTATTAAAATGATAAATATATATTCTAAAAATAAGCAATTGATATTCTTGATTCAGTAGAGGATAATTAAAATCCAATAAATCTTAACGTAATATTAAGTATCTGTGCGTTTTTTTTTCCTAATTTAACATCAATCAACGTTGATAAAGAGGTTGCGTTTTGTACACAGGAAACAATAATGTACTTTTGTATCGACAAATTATATCGCCGATGTATATTCCAAAATTTCTTCGCATTGTTGAAGGAAATTGACACGCAATTGCGTGCCTGTTGCGTGCGTTCGTTTGTTTATCACGCGTATGCATGGCAAGTTCTATAAATACGCACTGTAAGCACT
Source organism: Temnothorax nylanderi (assembly GCF_030848795.1). NCBI lineage: Eukaryota > Metazoa > Arthropoda > Insecta > Hymenoptera > Formicidae > Temnothorax > Temnothorax nylanderi. The sequence continues at coordinate 626,871 of NW_027249069.1, read as the reverse complement.
TTGAGAAATTTTGACGTCTTTGTTAGTCTCGATTATCGTATAACAATAAGTAAAATGAATTAAAATGTTTCAGGAGATAGCTGTCACAAAAGAAGATGTAACGCCTTTAAACGTTTAAATTCGCCACGATATAAATAAATATTAGAATACTTTATCGTTATTTACTTTTACTTAATTATAATAAACAATAATTATATTATTCGCGCACCGCAAAGTTTCCGAAAGTCATTCGGCGTTAAACATTTTTCAATACGTCAACATATTTATTATCGCAGATTCGATACTCCCGTTTATTATTATGTATTATACAGCGATTACGCGAAATTCCGAGAATTATGGTGCGCTATCATATGTAATCGACTATTCCTTGTATGACTCGACCCGAGTGTTGAGTATCGCCACGTACGGCGAAATACGACCCTCTGGACGTTCCTGGCCTACATTGCCACTCATTATGTGATCGAAAGTGAACGCTTAACCCTCGCCTCAAGAGGACAATATTGAACAATAGATTGTAGAACCGACGTATGTTACGTCACACAGTGTCGGGTGTAAATCACCAATGGTATATATAGCGATCTCAATTTGCAAATTATATAAAAATCGCGAATTTTCACGTTTCAACAGAAAAAAAAAGAATTCTACTTAATATTTGCAATTACTACTTTATAACATTATGCATAACCGTTGCAGAGAGGTAATTTATTAGCACGGTTGTTAGAGTTATATATTGCAAGCATAATTCAACGATCAAGATGACACGTTTGATCTATTCGCTTGGCGCTATAGACAGAACATTCTTCTTCGTGAAATTACGATGAGCGTAAGAACTGGGAAGAGTAATGCCGTTCCAGTCGTTTGAGGGTTTGAGGGTTTGTCTTACACGCGGCAACGTTTCTGTGTGTACTTACAAAGCGAAGTAATGTACAGCAGATGGTCATGGCCATCGCGAGGAACCGAGATCTCGTTTCGTCAGATCCTCGGAATTATGTTTGATTAGTATCAAGCGCGGAAATAATTTAGAAGCGGTTTTAATTCTTCTCGGGGAATCACACATCCGTCTTTTTATGATAAAATCAGAAACGACGTTAATTCTTAATGTTTGATAACGTTAATGTTTAATAACAATAATTGTATTATTTTTTAAGATTTCGTACATTTGCTACGAATATAAATTTTTTACGATATATAACTTAATAAGTTTTATATTTGTTACATAGCAAAGATTAATTAAAAATAATTTATTATATTAATTAGAAAATAAACGTTTCATATGAAAAATTTCTTTCATAATGAGAAGGCTGCATAATTTCAAAGACTCTAAAAAATTTCAAGATTTTTACTTCATATTGTCGGTTACAACTCATAGAACACGATGAATTAACGAGGAAACGGAATTAATGAGAATAATTCCGAGGTAATTAATGAGAATCGATTGTAGAAACAATTCCCGGAGAAGAGATTGCGACAATGCTGGCAGGAATTTTTAAAGAGTGTGCTGCACATTGTCGGCCGCGACTCTCAGGATGAAAGCCCCCATTCAGTTGCTAACATTCGTTCAAGTGCACCTTTCTGAAAGCTGTTTCCAAGAGTGCGTATATTTTAAGTATACATGTTACGTTATATGTATCCTGCGATCACTATGCAACGTCTGAATCAGACTGGTAGTAAATAGTAATAAAATAAAAGACGCATCAAAAATAGTTAAGTAATTAGCCATAATAATAATTGTTTCCTAAGAACAATGACAATTAAAGACGTAAGATAAAATGAGCGAAAATGTGTGAATAAATGTTACTACAGAATTATAGAAAAATTCTATTTGTCGCACATTCAATTCCGTTGATTCACTATTATTGAATCATAAACAATTTTTGTGAGAAAAAATATTGCTAAGGTAACACGGTGAGAGAGATGCCAATCTCGAATTGACACTATCTCGAATGGAACGTCGCTGCGGTACGAGTTGCGAAAGTGCATATACAAGCTTTCGGGTGAGGATGAGAAGCGAAGTAAAGATAAGGGTAGAAAAACGTCGAGCTGTGCGATCGTCCAGAAGCGACGGCGGTGGGGGAACGAGGGGGTTAGAACCTGCGCCTAAGATCACCCCTTCCGAGCGCATGCTCATGCACCTTTTCCCACCCTGTCGCCGTGCTTTGACTCCCGATCGGAAAGAAGACCTGAGAGCCAAACTATCAGTTTTCCTTATTTTCTCGACTTCTTCCCGCTTGGATTTCAAGCACATCACTCCAAAATACGTTTCTCGATGTAAACTTGGAATTAACATCGCAAGATACATATCAACGTTTCCGTTTTAAAATATATGTATTAAGACCGTTTACTTTAATGATTCGAGCTGTTTCACGATAAATTGTTTTATCTTGGAACGTTGTTTTCAAGTCTATTTAACCTTGTTATTAATCGTATATAGATATTATCTTTTATTAAATTAAAATTGCAGAAATGAGTCTATATATAGATTTAGACTTTTACAAGCCCGCGTATTGTATAATTCCCGAGTAAGAAACTCTTTTTAAGAACAGTATAATATAATATAAATTCCAGCAGAGAAGAGCACTATAAATCTAATTTCCATAGAAAGAGAAAAGCGAAAGTAATTCGGCGATTATAATTATAATCGATTCTCAATTAGAAGTCTCCGTAATCGCACGTTCTTCCATCGCAGCTGATCAGAAACCTCGTTTCAACTGGAACATCTTCAGCGTAGCGCAACCCTTCTTTCCGATCAGCCCGTTGAAGTCACCGATACTTCCGATACCTGATATAGTGAACCGTCCCTCGGCGTTGCGGTCCGTGTCCTCGTGGCTGTGGATGGAAGGGATGCTCGGCACATGGGTGGGGGTAGCCACCCTCACGTTCCAGCAGCCTGGTTTCCATCGGTTCGCGTTACGCGGCGCCACCGTACGGCCCGCGCCGGAGCAGTCTCCCGTCCCCGAGCTGATTAAGTCTTGTCCAACCTCGATGCGTTCGCGTACCCCCTATCGCTCACCCTGGATTCATCCTCGGGGGCACATCGGTGACGGTCGAACAGGCACGTCGACCGTTCGCGGGACACCCGCGACGATTCGCGACGGAGAGCATCGGCTGGTTGATGACGATCCGCCGACGCGCCTCGAGACCGAGGCGGACAATTCTTTCGCCGGGGTGGAAAAGTGCGTGGCCGGAGGGATGACTGCGAGGGCTGCAGGCACCGAGCGCTCGAGTTAGTCTCGGCCAGAACACAGGCCCAGCAGGATCATCGCACACGCACACTAGGCGCGTGGAGTGCGTGGATCGAATAGGCCGACACGACGCTTCACGCGCCGGATCATCGGGCGAGTGCAGGCAGTGGTGCTTCGGTGTAAGGTGTGCTCTCCCCGCCGACCCCATTTACGCTCGAGGACACTCGCGCGAGCAAGGAGGCGCTCCCCCCGAACACTGCTGACTCCGGAGAGTTTATTTCATTTTCTTTCACCTGCTTCGCGCGCGGATTTCCTTTCTCTCTTCGCGCTCCGACACCGCGGACGACCGCGAAGATCAGGGGAACGTTTCCGAGGGAAGACGACGTCGAAGAGTGACCTACGGAGAACGACGGAAAGACTGTGTTGCAGCAGGTGATTGTCAACGGCGATTTGTGATTGTGTATTTGTGATAATCTTCAGCTGTGATAAAGTTTTCCCCCTTCCTACCCCCCCCCCCCCCGAGAGATTTCGCGATGATCCAAGTTGACGCGGGTGATTGGCACGTAGGGGCTATACGCGAATAATCTTAAGCAATTTTCTCTAGAGATGGTTATTGTATCAATGGACATGATAGGTGCATTTGAAATAATTTCGATTCAAGGAGTATGAAATAATAATATTGCAAATAAATAACCGCGTTTTATTCTTAAAGTTTTAATTCGAACTTGCAATTTCTTACGTCAAGTTATCTTCAAATATAAAAAGATTTTTCTTTTTAGACTTCCAATATTAAAATAACAGATTGGAAGTATTGAAATAGTAGATTGGAGCAAAGCGATATCCATTTGAGATTTTTATAATAAATGCATTTAGAACCCAAAAAGCATATTTGCTTTATCAAAATTGTGTAAAATACGTACAATCAGTATTGTATTTCACCTATATTTCTGCATTTAATTTTGATTAAATATTTCTTTCTCATAAAATTATCTTTAAAGGAAATAATTTATAATCTACAAAAAGTCGCGTTACAATAGTGATGTGTCAGAAAGACTAAATTCGCACGATTATAGTATTTTCGCATCGACTGAAAGGTGGTGCGCTGATACGATAAATGCATTCTCGATCAGCACTATTTTTGTGGGATTTTCTTTCTCGCTAGAAGTCTCCCCCCGCGAATACGTCACACACGTGCAGGCATTCTTTCGGATTATCTGAAAGTCGAAACGGTACCAGCGTGAACGTGACCATCAGACGGATTCCAGATCGTCTCGGGCGCATTACGTACCTTTATCTCGAGCGGTCAACCAACTTGCTTCACGGCTCGGGAAGGAGAGTGAGAAACGCGATTCGAGTGGCTCTCTGTCGGAGAACTCGAGACCCGGTTGATAGCACTTAGCTGACTATTATAATTCGCGCGAGTTTCAGATCGGCAAACACGTAAACCTTAACGTCTCGAGTACGAGATCGTAAACTTCATTTGCGTTTCAACGCGCGAAACTGGCGTCAAGTGTGTTCACGAAACTCGTGATCGTTGACGCGAGATCATCATTAGTGAAGAGAGAGAGAGAGAGAGAGAGAGAGAGAGAGAGAGAAAATTTCTCCGTGCCGTATCGCTGGTGAACTCCTCTACTTTAAGCGAATGCATCTCAAAGAGATTAGTGGGAACCTAGGTGCGACGTCATGGTACGCATGTCGTGGAAAAAGGGAGACTCACGAAGGACTTTAATCGCGATCGATCCCGTGCCACACTTCTTCGACATCTTACGCGATCGTCGCGAGCCGCCACGAAACACTTCTTTCTTTTCTGTTTTCTGAAAATACGTATTTTTTCATGTCGAGAGTACACGCGCTCGAGTGTTGTCTCGAAAAATAATCACCGCGTTCATCCGCGGATCGAGTTCATTCCCTGGATCTCGTATATATCCCCCCATCTGTACCCCCCTCCAGCTTCCCTGCTCTTATCCGGTGTAAAAAAGATTTCGCTTACTGTCGGACAGACAGACGGTTGAGTCTCATGTCGTTCCTACCGCGAGCGTGTCGCGCGACGACGTCCCTGAGCGCGGCTCTTGAACTTACGGTTCTCTCGTTCGTCGCGCATCCTTCGTGTGCCTCCGCGCAAAAGATATTGTTACAATCGCCGGGGAGTCTTCGAAGAGAATCGCGTTGCCCCACGAAGACCAATGGCGGGGACAGGGCGGCGGAAGGGACTTTATCGTCGACCGGTATATTGAGTAGCGTGTGACCGTTGGAAGAAAGTGAGTCTCTCTGCTGCGAGCAGCGAAATTCCAAGACGACCGTGACGCACGACGTCTCTCGCGGTTCCGTTTTCGACAGGCCGGCACCCGGGGACTTTTTGTTCAAACCGTTCCGTTCGTGCGCGATGTCGCAGACGTTCCCGCGACAAGGTAAAGAAATTCCGCCGATTAAACGAGGGCGCGTTTCGAATTCCTAGAGGTTTCATTTGAGTGACCTCAATGAGTAGTTCCGACTCGACGCGGCGTTCGTCTCGACTCTCTTTGCCCTGCGATCAGTTCTTTCTTCCTCTAATAGAAAAAAAAGATCAAACTCCGAACAACAGTAAAAGGTTTTATGCACGATTCTTTTGTTATATGCAGAAATAATCGGAAGGATTAGCGTAACGATCGACTTCTCGCATATTCAGCGTTACGTTATCTTCGAAGAAGAATGACTGCGAATTAAAAACACACGCACCCTTGACAGTCGCTTTTTTCGCGCGACACGCGTAAAAATCTGTGACGGACGGCAACGGTAATTTGCATAAAGCGAAACGCGATCGAGAAACCGCGGCGCGTAAGCGATGCAGCGGCGACGCGGAAAATGGCCGAGAAATTCGGTTTTTGTTCTCATCGATGGACGATGTAAATGCGAAATAAATCCGCGCTGGCTACGGGCGTACGTCTGGGAAATATGTAATTTAAACTCGAAATGATTTGTCGCAAGTGAGTTATTCCACGGTACATCGAAATCCGGGCGGCACGTCGCATATCAGGCGACGCATTAACTTGTCGTACTATTACGAGAACCGACCGGCCATACCCGCGTATATACGAGCAGTAAAATCGTCTCAACGGCATTGCAAAACGCGAGGGTGTATTCGTGCTTTTGGCCAATCGCCGAGCATCCACGCGCGGTCAAATACTTTCGGCCGGTAATTTTATCTTAATCGTAAATGTAAACGATCATCACGTGTCTGATTTCGTGCCAGTGTCCAACAAGTTTAAAACAATTTTTTCAAAACGCGCAGGAATACCACGCGAATCAGCAGAAAAATAATAAACATCCATTATGCGTCACCACGGTTTTTCGTCAAAACCGTTTTGCAATCCCGCTATTTTAAATTACCGCTGATTTTCCGGATCAGTAATTCTAGTATAAACATAGAAAGTCGACATAATCTACAAAAAATATTTCTATTCAAAAATTAATATTTTCTGACAAATTTGTGGAATATTCCATTTTAATATTAATTGTTGCAACGAGATATAATATAATTTTGCGATACAAAGGCTATTTTAAAGAACTTATCGAATAACAGACTAAAAGCGATAGACTGTTCGGAATATGTCACTGGAAGTTCACGTTACTTCATTAAGTGCTGAGCAACGAACTGTCAGTCAAATTTATCTGCTCGTTTTCGATCAAGAATAACCATTTCGATTGTAATTCTAATTATCTGACAAACTTAATGCATACCTCTTCTCGGTATTATAATCAAATAAAAAGTCATTTTATTAAATCATCTTCCACGTCTCCTATATCTCTTTAGAGAATTCACTGTTACATTATGAATACAAAATTCTCAGATTTTTACGAAAATACCTACATTATGTTAAATACGTACGCAACTATTGATTTAGAGATACTTCTGTCAAGATTAATAATTGAACTATTTATATCGATGAAAAAAATTCATAAATATCAGAAAGTTTAATTTGTTAGATTATTTTCTTCTTAAAGATTTAATAGAGTGAATCGGAGTTGCAAGCAGTGCTTCTATCGAAGTTATAGAAGCATATAACACGCAGATATGTAATTATAATCCCTATGCTAAATGCAGCTTGGAAATTCTCAATTTTGCTCCAAGGTACATTTCTACAAGAACATTTTATTTCTATTCAGGATGTCTTCGTTCTATTTAAAACTCGAGTCCACGCTCGTCGTTGGCGGTGCGAGTGTGCGCAAGTAGCGCATTATGCGACCGCGTATAACGTAGCCGTTTGTCCGGGCTGCTGGCTCTGCCAACAATGTATCCAAGTGTGGACAACGCATTATATTTCCAACCGTCGAAGACGCAAGACGCGAGGATTACTAATCTTGCCCATCGCGACACGCGTGTACGCGGATGCACACGCACGTCGCGCACGCCGGCCGGCGTTGACAAACTAATCCCTGCGCTATACCGGGTGATCGTAAAGTACGCGCTGACAAGTCGGCAGTCGTGTAGTATTTTCGTGGCTTAGTCGCGCCTGATAAATCTCGCGCGTTAGCCTCCGGCGAGCGCACAAACTGTCGTAACACCGCGTCACATCGGTCCCGAAAATTACAAGTTTATGAAATTTCTGCGGACTTCATGGAGCAATCAATACCTCTCGCGAATTCTCGTCGCCGTTGTGGCGAAACGCGTCTGAGCACTGAAAGTGATTTCGAAATAACACTTCGCGCGGAAATCGCACCAACGTGAGGATACATTGAGGTCTTGTCTTATTGACGATCATTTTGCTTAGGGATAATGATTTCATAATATTACGTCTCTTAGTATGATCAAACGCAATAGATTTCCTCCGTTAATAATTATAAATGACATCCTCCTCTCCGTGTCGCAACGATTTTCGATTATCACTTATCTTCTTGCATCGTTCGCGAATACGAATGAACGAGACGAATGATATCCGTTGTAGAATATGAAAACAGACATATTGTCACATTAATAACAACCGGCTGAAATTCCTTGAGCTAAACAGCCGCGTTAGCCGTAGAAACCAATCCCAAACTGTTGATGGTATTGCCAATTTTAGCGCAGAATACTTAATCGTACGAAATCGATCATCACGCTGCAACTTTGTTGCGTTAATCGAGCAACAAGTATCCAGTCAGTATTCTAATGACGATGCGCCCGGTATTACACAAACTATAGATACTCATTGTCAGTATTACATCTAATCAAATATTCTGCAAATTTCTGCATTAACTTCTGCAATAATCTATCATTTGCTAGAAATGTCTCATAAAAATTAGTGAGTTTCGAGAAATTAGTGACTTTTTCTTTCTTTATTAATATCATTCTTGCTCAACGATCGACAAAAAAGTTAACATGCGTTAGTTGACATACTGTATCTCGCATTGCAAAATTATTGCAATAAAAATTAAAAATGATTTCCTCGCATAGATATATAGAACGTACTGTGCTCTAAACTGACAATTGTATGTCCAAACAAACAGTTGTAACATTATCTTCTTAAAACACACGTTTTTCAAATATTATAACTCGAACAAATTATGTTAGCTTTTCGATACTTTTCTTAACTTCAATTTTTGAAATGTCACAGATAATTTTTTCACAATGATAATCAACATGATATTATAACTCTTCTCGTTTAATGTCCAATTTTAATTCATTATGCCGGAAATAAAATTGTTTAGAGTTATATAAATGCAACAATCAATCTCGCGGAGTCGAAAGTCAATACCGCAGACAATCAGTATGAAAATGAACGTTACGTGTGCTCGTATGTGCGCCGGGTTCGATACCAGTTAAGTTAACTGGTGCGAAGTGGGTTTACCGCGGTAAAAGGCGGGTTGTACCGGCTAACCCCTTCAGTGGGCTATTATCTGCACGCGTGTGCCCTTAGCCTATTTTTTTATTTACGACGCGTAAGTCAACCCCATAACATCGCGACAAGAACAATTCTGATATAAACTGCTCAGTACTGCTTTTTTTCTCTTCTCTTTTTGTGGGATGATTAAGATCGTGAAAGTACGACATATCAAATTTTTTATTTAATATTAACGAAATATCTTGTCCCTTGATACGAAGAACTTTAGTTACAATCATGTGATTTGCTCGAATAGATAGAGAAATAAAAAAATTTTACTAAGAAATCTCTCGCCTATGTCGTGAACTGAACTATTTGACTGTTCAAGCAGCGAGATTTAATAAATTCAATTTTTAACCGCGTGTTTAGTAAATGAATGACATTATTGATTTTGAAGTACGGTGTTCCTGCAATGTTGATTAAGCTGTTAGTTTTAAACTTCAGGTATTATAGATGCAGTTCACGATTTAGGAAGGAAACCCTTGTCCTGCTTTTTGAAGTAATTTTCAAGTAATTAAGTGAAAAGGAGAGGCACCGCGTGTAATGGTGGATATGCCGCGCGAAGAAGACTTTGGATAGCCTGTAATTTTTATTCTTGCGTAAATGACAGTTTGAACTACTTTGCTTGCCAAATCATGATTTTTTCGTAATTTTTATTTTCTAAAGAGTTCCGTCACATCTAACAAAAAGATTTTTAAATAGCTAATCAAATTCTGAATTTTACTTAAAAATGTTTTACATTATTACACTATTTTGAAGTTCTAATGCACAATTGTCATTTACTTGTATTTATTATACTTCTCAACTGTCTTTCTTTCTTCTTTGTATCTTTCGTCTAGTATTTTTCTTCAATCACAATTCAATACTGGATAGTGGACTAAGAAAAAGTTCTAAGAGAAAAAAATATATCGAATAATATTTAATTAAATTTAATCGATCTCATTAAGTGTTCGATTGGTGTTCAAAGTGTACTCCGATTATTGTCAAATGATTTCCAACTTTGCTCAGAGTCATTAATAGTTTACTGAGTCAATAATAAAGACGTTGTCATCTTTCGGGAGATTGTGACAAATTTTACTTAATTTTAAACCTAACTTGAATGTTTTTTCAACAAAGGATATTTACTTAAGCTGTTAAGATGAGGGGTTTTGGCGGGACCAAGAAGACAGAAAGAGAGGTAGAACAGAGAAAGACAGTATGAGAGAGGCGGAAGCGGGAGGGGGGGATATAGAAAGTCGAAAAAATGAAACAGGCTGATAGACGGAGCGAAAGGGGGATAGATCGGATGGAAAGGATGGGAAATCAGAAGAAAAAGAGTAAGGAACGAAGAAGGGAACTAGCGATCGGCAGGGGTTGGAAAAGGGCGGTCGGGGAGTTGAAAATATGAGATCCGCTTTGGTAGGGACCACCTAGCCAGCCTCCGCTTCTTTCCGCGGCCTCCCGCTTCTACCCGCGGCTTATCCCCACTCACGCGGTGTCCTTTCCGAGATCAGACGGCGCGCGACCGTAGTGGGGATACTCCCAGAATCCAAGATTGGTCGTGTGGGGGGTTGGACTACCCCACTACGAGTCGTAGTTCCCGCCTATCTCCCACCATTGGCTCTGCGCCTCCTCCAGGCATTGCATCGGTCGTCCGGTAGCTCTTAGTTTCAGGTTAGGAGCCTGCTAGGACGGGTCTCGTTCTCTCTTCTTGAGGTCATCCGGACGAGAGCGGACGAAAGGGTTCGCGACCCGGGTGCTTCAGTGGAACCACGAAACGAGGAAGGAGGAGAGGATATCAAGAAAAAAAAAAACACGATCGTCTCTTTACCTCTCTGCCCTTCGACGGAAGAAGGTACTGGACGTGAGACATCGGACCTGCCGTCAAACTGATATCAATGAGACTCAAGAGACTCTGCTGAAGAACGGATTACGAGAGGAGAGCAGATTTCGAAATCGCGCGGCGTATCGATCAAGTGTTACCTTCAAGTGTCACCAAAGTGTTCCGAATCTCGAAGTGATCTTCCTCGTGTGACTGGAGGAGACTCCGTGCTCACATCGTCGTGATTGTTTTTTTTTTTTTGTGTAAGTCGATTGTGCACCCGAAGTGCGCGAGTGTAGCGGACTGAGTCCCGATTTTGACGCGAGTGAGAAACACTGATCCGTTCCGTGATGCGCGCCGTGTGATGCAGCAGCGGGTAGAGATCTGCTCGCATCATCGCTACATAGACGACGAGGACGACGAAGAGGAGCACAACGTCGATATTGGCGGACTGTCTGTGAGAGACTGCGCGATCTTGACAAGTCCGCGGAGTTGGTCCGGTCCAGGAGTTCTATGACCCTCTAATAGTAGTGGCTAATGATACGGTGACGAATGATACGGATCAACACGATCCGTCGATCGAGGAAGATCGAGACACTTAGCACAGTGCTGATAATGCCGTGGTACCGAGCGCGTTTTCGACAAACGTGAGACTATTATCTAGCCCGTCAGAATTGTGTCGTGCAACTTGATTCGACGACTGCTTGTGGACGAATCGCGACGTGCTATACCTAAGCTCAGACGATCGGCTCGGATCGCAGAACGACGAGAGAGAAACCGATCGAAGTACTTCGCTTAGACTAGAAATCGATAAATAGAGTACGCGCCGTACGAGTGATAACGATCAAACACTTGCAACGCACGGCATTGTAACGGTTGAAAAATTCTCGAAAAGGTAACGTCTGAAGGTCGAATGCGCGCTGCCGCGGGAGAGTGTCAGCCCGGCGATGCTCATCGCGTGGCAATAACACGAAAGCGCGAGCCGCCGAGTGGACGCGTGACACGCTACGCGCGCTGCATCGTGGACTGCCGGTGAGAGACGGTACCGACGGAACCGCCGCCTAAAACGTGTTCCCCGAGTGCGACCGGCAACGGAGGCGGAGGCGGCGGCGGCGGAGGCGGCAAACGAGGAAGAGCAGTTTTGCGTCCGCCGGAGAAGCTCGAAGCCGTCAAAGTGGCTTCGTCACTGGGGCTCCAGGGGCCGTCAGCGCCGATCGGGGCCCAACTGCTGGCTACTGGTGGTTCGGAGGATGCGCCGACCGCGACCGTGTACCACGCCAATCTGGTAGCCGGTAGCAACACCTCCGTCGTGACAGCGGCGCTCCAGCAGCCCATACTAGCGGGTCTGAACTCAGCGGCATTGGCCAGCATGCAGGCCTCCGCGGAGGCCAACTCGCGGAATATAACGACCATGGAATGGCTCTACAAGAAGGAGCCCTTATTCACGCTCGCCCACTTCTGGCAACAGGTAAGTGCACGACACGATGTTCCACGCTCGATAACTCCCACGGGGTAGTAGTTCGGTGCTGTTGATTAGTGTGATTCCTCCCCGCGTTGCCCGTCGTGCGAGACTGAAGTGATTACGCGACCTTCGGCCGATCGGCCGTGAACGTTTGGCCGGAAAAGAATCCGCGTTACCGATCAGTGCGAACGTAGAGAAATCGGAAAGTATCCCTTCGTTACGTGACAGGAAAGTGATCGCGATCGTTGCGACTACGTGCACGTAGCTTCGGTGACGAGGATTAGTGCGGATAGGCTGAGGAGCGAGTATTTTGGGTCACGCGAGAGCGAAGTGATCAGGATTGTGCCGATCGAGTGTATTTTGTGTTACAAGAGGGAGAGAGAACTTTGTAGGTGTACGTTCGTTCTACGTATATCCGGAAATGGGCCGCTCCGCGTTGGCATGGGGTGAGATAATCCCGGAGGGTTGCCGGAGGGTTCGACCGTGTCACGCGTTCGCTGCTAGTAGGAGCGTTTAAATCAGAAAATCTACTACGATGCGGGTAACACAGTCATTCGATACGTTGCCGGTATTTACGCGATGGGACAGGCCGCTCCACGTAATTCGAAAGAAAAATACACACACTTCGAAAAGCCTCTTGCGTTTTCTGTTTAAACACGCGTTAGTATCGCGCTATAAATGTCGCCGCGATATTCTGGAGCCGTTGGTTATCGATATAGCGTTGCGGTCTTGACGAATTGTGTAAATTAAATCGCAGATAACGTATGAAGAAAATTATGAATATGTACAGCTATCAAAATGTTAAATATAGACCCGACAAAAAACCGATAAGAATGTTCAACATGGTTATATTTGTTACTGGTAACGATGACTCGTGCATATTCGCGCGCGCACAGTGTATTTATTAGAAACCGCTAGTTAAGATTAGCTTCATCTACGTGACATGTCGTTACAATTGTACTGCAATTAAATATAATCTGCTGTAAAACAGGCAAATTTCACATTTGTTTTGACGTCTATACTATAAAGTCCTCGCAAAAGTATACGGGGAATATGGAGCGTCAAAGAAAGTGAGAGAGATTAATATAAGATTATAAATAACATTTCGGAGCGTATAAGTGAGAAATATATTGCCGCTCCAAAATCGAGAATCATTATATCTGAAAGCTAAATTTTAATACATGTTAGATGCTGCTGTATGACATATCAATATTTTACTTACTAAAATAAGTTCAGAGAGAAATGAATTATTAATATTTATATGATCTCTTTCGTATCGTGAACAAAATCGTGTACATTCGGTATAAGTATACTATATATCGGATTTTTCCAATAACTGTCGGACAACTTTACGTTAAATTTCCGTGAAATTTACTTGCCGATAAATAAAAACATTTCATCTGTCACATCACTGACACTGCGATTCTTAGAGCAAGCATACGAATTCTAATTGACAGGCGGAATATCAAAGCAGGTTAATTACAGCGTGCTGTTTAAGAGTGTATTTCACGAGTATTCATACGAAATCGTCTGTTTCGATAACCGTTGACGAATCGGTACGTACATCAGGGACAGTTAATGAGGAAAAATTAAATTACCGAGTTTCTCTGACAATATTGACGAATAACGCAAGCTAGTGATATCCATTAAGACCGATGGTCATTTGCCGTAAGTCCCATCACTAGAACTATTTGTATCGTTGACTATTAGTAAGAAAAAAAAAGCGATCTGTCATTTCGCGCAGGTAAAATGAGAAAAAATTAAAAAAGATTTAACATGCCCGTGGTTGACGAATGTATAGCTGTCAGTGCGCCGCGTGATTTATAAGTCGCTCGCTCATTAAGATAATTTGTACGTTTGAAACGTTTTGTCAAACATCACTATCAAGTGGCGAGTCTTGGGCACATCTCGAAAATAGAATTGCTCGCCAGTCAGCTCCGTAAATAATGTCGGTTAGTGGTAAATCTCCCACCACAAAATCTTTCGGCACCTCGTCCGTAATTGCTCGTTGGTCAGATTCTCGGCCACTTGGCCGATTCTAGGGTCAAACGGCGAAGGTGTGAGGGTGGCTAACGTCGAAGTTTCCCTAGTGCGGTACTTGGTGTTTGGAGGATAGTTTAGCGATTTGGGGATGGCGCGGCCGACTTGCGGCAAAGTGGCCGACATAGAAGGGTGTTGTCGCTAGCTGATAAACGATAAAGCCCCACTGAAACGTGCCGATGTTAATGACTGGCCACAGGAAATGCAAACGATTGTCGCATCCTTTGATTAGCGGAAAGTCAACCACGGGACGAAAAAAGGAAGAAATCGGACAGACGTCAATGAACGACGACTCTCCGTAAAAAGTACAATATTTTACCGGATGTTTCAATAATTTATAATTTATCATGTTTTATAAAAGTTATAAATCAGTTCAGAAAAGGAACTCGATATGTTTCCTGTATTATTTATTTTAAAATGAAGTAATTTTCAGACATTTTTTATTTTGAAAAACAAAGTACGATACGTGTTTATTTTAAATATTATCTTGCTTTTCCAATTCTTGTTTAGATTATAATTATTTGCTATTATTTGAGAATGACATTATATAACGCAAATTAATGAATTGATATTGTGTTAATTATTAATAGAAACAGGTATAAGGATTAAATGTGAATGTTAAGATTTTCTAACGTCATAATTGAATATTGCTTGGAAGGCACAATGCGGTGCATTTTATTAGTTATTCTCTTTTAGCATGTAATAATGTTAAGGAACCATAATCGAACGTTGGCAACCCTCGCTCGTTATTACCCAACTACCGGTTTCCTATAAAATACACCCGCTTAATAACGCGCGAACTAGTACCGTACCGTCCTTCACCACGAGATTATGACCCGCGCGGCTCGGGACTATTAATGGCGCATAGTTTCATAATTATGTCTATTGATTAGGCTACGAGCTAATGACGTAGGCACGTCGTTCGTCTAACCTGGGAAAACCGAAGTTTCTTCAGATCAAATCTTCGCTAGGCCTTAAATATCAGTTATATCGACAAAATTGTGCAATTTTATATTTTTATATTTTACTGTGATTGAAGAAAACATAAATAAAATATATGACTTAGAGAAAGAGAAAAAATGAATTAAGTGAAATTAATGTTTAATATAAGAGTCAGATTTTGTTGGCAGTAAGATGTCATAATAACTGTTATTGGTTAAGGATATACTTTTTTCAGTTATTTTAATAAACTTATTCTAAAATTATTCATATTGTAAAGTAACGTCTGAATAAGTATAACGCACCAAAACGTTCCCGACCAAAGTGTAAATCATGAAAGCGAATTAACTTCTCTCTCTCTGCGACGCGGTAGTTGAGCAGTGTGAATTCGTACTTTTAATTCGATGCGGTTTCTAAATCAAGCAAAGTTGCAAATGGCTTGCCATTTTAGAGGCATCATTAGATCAGAGCCATAACTAGTAACAAAAGGCGAAAGACTATGTTTACAATAGAAATTATACGCTAGGTTCTTTTTGACGAGTCTCGAAGAGCAGTTTCTTTCATAGTAATTCCATAAACCAACGATGTGACAAAACGCGCAATGGAATAAAGTACATTGCTCCGTCTGGCAACGCGCAGAAGATTGCAGCGCAATTTTCTGACTCGCGGTACTATCGACGACAATCGAGTGAGTCTCCCAGCTCGTTAGCATGGTACATTTCTCGACATCATCATATTGACTTTCATATTGACGCTGATTCGTCATTATTGCACAACATAAAAAAACTCGCATTGCAAAAACGCTATTTCCGTGAATTATTTCCCTCTGTCAATCGAATTATTACTACTTCAAAATATTTTTTTATCACAAAGAAGATTTTGTCAAAAAGCCATTTGTTTTATTTGCACATGAGCACAGTCCTCAGCAAACTTTTTTCGAATGTGAATTGCAATGAAAGTTGAATCATCAAAATTCGAACGTTTCTCAAATGCGAACACTTACAAAATAGCGATAATAATTTGTAGCATATCGTTTTATAAACGTAGAATTAATATCAGATAACGATTTTTATGCCACAGTCGAATCCATCTAGTCGTGCAGTATTTTTTTAAATTAGGTCGTGTCGCGAATCCATCCTATTTCTATAAAACAAATCTGTAAAAAAATCGTTGCAACAATGTCTGCAATTTCGACACAAAATAACAACTCTCAAGACCATGATTGAAAAAAACACTACATTCAATTCTAGTGATCAAACTTTCTGTTCACCGAACGGAAATTGCATTGACGTATGTGAATGTGTATGTAGCGAATATAACTTCCTTTAGATAAGCATGCATGAATGCTGACAAATACACATTGACGTGCGGAGTATAAAGGACGCTTTTGCGTAAAAACATGTTTTCGCATGTCTGAATATGCATTTTGACGCTTATAATAAATTTAATTCTTATTAACCTTTATATGCCTCTTTTACCAAATTTACTTTTAAACGCGTACATGACTTACAATGGCATATCTATTTGAGATAATTTTCCGGCGAAAAAAATAATTTCGATCGGCGATTGACATTGTTGCTGTTGTAGATTTGATAAATAAAAGATCCCTCCTACGCTCGGGCGTGAGTGTCAATCGCGAGCGCGAGAGGAAAAAGAAATACGATTCCTAAGTATCAGTTCCGGTCCGGTCCAGCAGCATCCGTGCGCGTGGAACGAGACCTCGGAGCGTACTCCCAATTAGGAGCGTGTCGGCCGTGAATGGACAAAAGTTTTGCCGTAGCTTGGCCCTCTCCTCCCTTCGTCTGCGGCCCCCACCGCAACGACGGAGCATCCCCTCCGCCGGAGATGTTTCGCGGCTACGCGCAACGCGGCAGTAGGGGGGAGGGGGAATCCCCGACGAGGTTCCCGAAATCCCCAAGAGACGGCGACACTTATCGAGGCGCGTCGCACGCCGCGACATGAGTCACGCGGACGTGAGCGGGAACGGAAGACCACGCGAGCGAGCAAGAACAAGATAGAAAGAGATAGACGTGCGGCGCGAGTGAATGAGAGAGGGAGAGAGAGAAAAGGAAGTTGCACGAGCCAGATGTCAAAGAACGAAAGAGTGTCTCTGACGCGCTTTTTTCCATTTCTAAAGACATATCGATCGCATCGCGCTTCGTTGCAAGACTTGATGAATAAGGAAATCCGATGATAGGAATAAATAGATTATAAGCACATTGAGATGCACTTAAAATGTGAAATGTCGAATGCACAGAATTGGACAACGTACAATACACTTATGATACACAAAAATGAGAAAGTCAATTTATTTTTCATCATTTCTTTTTATGTAATGGATCAAGTCTGTAGTAACAGTTTTAGGATATTTGAATATCATTAAAACAACAATGCAACGTCGGAGATACTCCGTCGAAATTGTTAAATTGTTAAAAATACGATATATTGCGTGTGCACATTGAGATCACGAACTGTAAATCACGAATGAATGTTTCATGTTGCTCGTAGGCTTGACTGCAATGCAATATATTTTGGATTTACGACGTGCAATATCATTAGCGCGGATTATCGTCACTCATTAAAAATTAATTATAGTAATTAGATATCACTATTAATTAAAAAGAAATTAAAGCAGCCAGGTTTAACAGAGCGGCTCGGTTATAAACCTGCTCGGATATTAATTATGCTTAGTGAACACTCGATTTATTTATTTATCTACATTACTCAGCGTTAATCATGATTTATAGATAGCGCAAAATATCACATCCAAATCATTTTATAAAGTGAAATATTCAGTTTACTTTTTTTTTATTAACGATAATAAATATTAGTAATTAGCGATGTAACATGAAATCTAGCGACATTTTCAATATCAAAATGCTGGTATCCCCACATAAATATCTAAATTTATATCCCAGAGATATGCGTGTCATTTAATACAATATTGTTATAAAGAAATCTTTTAATTTCTCGTAATGCAGTTTGTTGAAAATGTTGATTGCTAAAAAATTATCGATTTGGCACATGTATCTAGTATATAGGGGCAGGCAAGAAATCGGTGAGCCATATTACGATAATTTTTTTTTAAATACGCCTTATTGATTGAACGTGAACCGTATACGACTCAGGCGCGACTTTAAACACTGATGCATTCAAACAGGGCGCAATGACAGTGGTATGTATACAAAAGGAGGACGAGAGCAAGAGAGGTCGATGAAGGAATCATTAGCGTGTTATACCGATACTGAGGTACTGTATGGCGTGTCGGCCTCGAAATAGAATACAGGGGCTTATTTCGGATTCGCCGTCTCGTTGGTTTAGTCCAGGCCTGGTCTAGACCTACGTACTAGACCGAGGTTCGCTCGTTTTACGAGCTGCTAGTAAGCAACGTGGTCGGTTAGGCGCTGACTATAAGCGAACGCAGGTGTACGCAGTACACGTATATATTTGCCATTCGCCTCCTTGCCTTATTAAAATACATAATGAACGAGCAGACGGGGTGAGCGCCCCTTCAGCCGTTACCTTACCGCGTTCATTTTTTCGACAACCCTTGATCGGTCTTCGCGAAACTAAAATGTCACGTTGGTAACTAAGTGCATTTGGGACAATGCGTGTAATTTAAAAATACTTGCTGCTATCGAAAAATTTTTAATTTCTGAGATAAGAATCATATTCATTGTATTAAGAACAATGGGGATAGCACAGCAGAGGAGAAAAAGAGCGAATGATTGATCGCAAAAGCAAAAAAAAAATTTGGTTTCTTATCGCAGCTTCTTCTGCCTACGCTGTAATCGTATCGAAGACACAACGATGGCTAGAAAGATAAAACGATAACGATCTGCTGTTGCGAATAGGAATGCGAGTCATAATGCGACCGGGCGAGACTACTCGCGTGTAGACATGGACGAGGAATTCCGAACGATGAACATGGAGAGCTTAGCGAATATCTCATGGGAAGAAATAAGACGCGCCGTCGCGGCAGTTTTGATCAGTAATATAAAATAACATTCACAATCGCGTGAGATAAGACCTGATAATATAATAACAAAGGTACGCGACGTAATCGTCGCCGAACAACTGGTCCACTTGGTCACGAAGAAGGGGAACGAGGTTTCTGTGGGGCACCCAGGGGGATTATTAATTTCCGCGGTCGTTATTTCTGAAATCGCGGTGATTTAGCTGTCGGTGCCGGAGCCGGCGAGCGCGGCTGCCTCGGCCAAACAGTGATTCACCCACACTCTAAAAATATCCAAATACACGCGTCGCGGGAGATACTCGCGCGCTGAGCACCCACTAACTACCGGGTGAAATGCCACGCGAGGGAGTACCGCCGCGCTCGCGGCGATAACGACTCACGTAGGCAGTATTGGCGTTAAATTATTTTCCCGTCGATAGTTTATTCGATTGCCGAGATGATGGACGAGACAACGAAATGATCGTATATGCATGCCGTGCGCATGGGAATGCACGAAGATTTTATACGTGCCAATAAGTGTGTGCATGTTTTATTACCGTATAATATATTTTCCGTGATGGTCGCGCTGTAAAGTGAAACTTTCGACTTCTTTTTTTCTCATTGTACAAGATATCGATTACAAGATTAAGGCAGATGTTACAGAACGATTTTATAAATAAATGACAGAATTTATATTGATCGTCTCACGATTCTTTGGCATTAATAAATTTTACGAGTATGTTTTAATTGCATTTGTGCATTTGCGTTCTACTTCGTATAAACGGCGAAGGCAGAAGCGATCACGGAACCGGAGTATGCTCTCCCCCTCGGAGGCCTGGAAACGTCATTCTCTGTCGATCGACTGTAGTAAGCCGCTGGTGAAAGTGAGCACAAGCGTTCACTTCGCGGGTCATCGAATCTTAAATATTCTGTCGATGTATTAATTGTACGTTACAATTTAACAAAAAGAATATTTTTATTATTTTCGTATTATTATAACAAAATAGCTCCGTTATTATACAAATTGATTATTCATAAAAGGTAATTTAAATTCATTTTTCACAAGTTTCACACAATTCGTCTTACAAAGCTTGAAATAAAAACTTTGTGAAAGGTTTTAAAGTTTGCCGGAGTATAGCACCTTCTCACGAATACTTTCGGTGTTCGCGCAAAGTATGCGTGTGTATACCATTACACGAATCATCTAGTACAACGTCGTCGCGAGATTCGAGCAAATATTTGTCGAGCTGTCTTACGGACGTCAATAAGCCATTGACCGTTCCGGCGCATCCCCGTAAACAAGATCTACAGAATACACCAAGAGAGAGAGAGGCTGCTCCTTGTGAAATCTAAGAGCATATTTACAATCCGCGCGTTTCACGTTACACGCGCAGATAACACGTTGCCCCGCTTCATTCCGTATATTATATCTGCGTTTCGACTAGCAAAGCGCGATACCTCTTAATTATCGCGACACGACCCACGTGACCTACGACCCAAAGTCCCGAACCCACGGCTCGCCCGATTGCACCCACACGCGTACTTCCACAATCGACTCCGAAGAGGTTCTCGGGATGATCTCCGCGTATGATCTCTGACCTGGACACGCCGAAACCATAAACTTGAGGCTTAGTCGCGGTTCGATGCGAGGACTCGTAGGTATGTGTGTGGTCGAATAATACCTGGGTAGTTTAATTGCAAATTGGCACTGTAGACACTTTCGTGTCTGTCGGCTGCTCGTTTAGCAAACTATACCGAGTGTGTGTCGCGCGTTGAAGTAAATTATTCTGTGTATGTAACGTAAGAAAATCAATTTTTATTTAAAATTTGGATTTCGAACGGATCATCGTGTAACATCGAACGTTCTAACGTGTTGGTAGTGTCGCAAGTTGTCTGCGTCGCGTGTGCAACAGATGCGCCAGGCACGCGAGGCGCATACCTCCACGGGACATATGCGGGTCGCGAACTACGAACCTTCGTGAGACTCGCGAGACTCGCGAGACCTGTACACGATAGCAGAAATATTTGGCAAACCCACTGGATTCCGAAATTCGAACCTTATGCTCTTTTAGTTCGTAAGTAATGTCACACATACTAATTACTATTATACATATACGTACACGTTACATTACGAATCAACTATAATGCGAAAGGAAATTCACATTATCTCTAATGTCTGCAGAATAAGATGCAATTCTGATAATGGATTTTTCTGGCATCTTTAGTCCCCTATAAAAAATATTCTTTTTGTTAAATGAAACAAGTGCAAATTTTTTTTCTTATGGATTTGGAAAGCGTATAAATAGCGAATTGTTATATAATTTATTCGTCAAATTTTGATCAAGTGGGGGAGCTAGCTAGACAAATGTAGAATAAGCTCTTCCTCGTGAAGATGTTTCGAATAAGAGTGCAGAGAGTTTCGAATGCCAGTCGCTATTGTGCTTCGCATTCGGGACCTCCGGCGTTGAAAGAATCGCTATAAGAGCAGGGACGGAGCATCCAGAATAGAGAAACGAGAATAAGCAACATCAGACAATATAAGATAAACAAAATTCAATGCATGTAGAAACGCAATGACAATGTCTGGTCATAATAATTTATTTTATTAATAGCATGCAGTGTAAAATAGATTGCAGTAAAATATTTGTTGTTTATGACAAATTAAGAGATTGGCAATTTCAATATTTTAATTCTTGATTGCTATAGTGTTTCGCAGTTTTTGTAATTTTTTTCTGAATCGTTCATTTGAATAACCATTGCCATATATATACATTTTTTATAGTAGAAGAGTTTCCGATTGACGATCATATTCTTTCTTTGTATGTCCCTTCCTCCCTCCCTCCATCTTTCACTCTCTCTGTTCCTTTTTTATTCCTCTTTGTCTCTTTCCCCTCTGCTCCTTCCCGCTTCCGAAAACTATTCAAAGGTCGCTTGGAGCGGTTCCAAAATTCCGAATCGCATGGGACGACATCGTGGCGATTCCTGCAGCGATTCGGGCTTAAGTGAATTCGGAGTGAGCCGTAAAGCGAGGCTAAATAAACTTTGGCCGCAAACGTATCTCGTATTCGGCCGCGTCTGATTTAAGGGAGCAATAACTGCGCGATCATTGCGCCTGGGCTAATTTACTCGGCGGATTCGATTTCGCGCCTCGCAAAAGTTTTCGCACCGCATGTTCTGTTCAATATCCTAATAACATTCCGCATACAGGATAGGAATTACCTCAAATCGATTTATTAAGCGCGCGAATAATTGATTTTATACTTGATAGTGTATATCTCTGCTAATTTTAGACTGCGTTCCGATATTTACTATCAGCAACTGTCAGTACTGAAAATCTATAGTATACGTAAAATATAGATTTTTAGTACTGACAGTGAATATCGGAATGCAGCCTTTCTTTGTTACAACTATCTTATCCATCATAAACATTTTTATAAACATTTAAAAGTTGAAAAAATTTGGATTTTTTTCACGCATCTTCGTAAGTTCTCTCATGTTCCTCTATTATATATTTTTTATAATATAATTTTGCCAAGTGTTTAAAAATTTTGTAAATATTTTAGTGAATTTTTAAAAATATCTACAGACCTACGTAAATCGTCAAACGATCAAATAATCACGAAATAAAAAAAGGTCAAAGAACTAATTCAGAATTTAATGGTTCAGCCGATCGAAATGAACGACAGAGGTCCACACAGAGAGGAACGGTGACTAATATCGGCGGTTTATTTACGCGCGCGGAATTTACGATCACCGCGAAAAAATCCGACGTCTTATTCCTTCTTCCCGACGTCGACGTCACGATGGCAACGACGACGGAGGGCGTCGCAGGAGGGAGGCACCACGTCTGCGTTCTTGCACGCCTTCACATTGTCCGTTTACCGACGCAGGCGCGCGATGCACGCATGAATTTACGTTCGACAATGTGCAATTATTGCAGACAGATAACCGGAGCTGCTTTACATGATTATTAGACGTGCGAAGTGGACGCGGACGAGCGGGTAAACGCGAGGGAGAAAGATGGTGGGTAAAACGGCCAGGAGAAGAAGAGAGAGACAGGGAGAGAGAGAGGGGGGGGGAGGGGGATGCTCGTCGCTGACTCGAGGAGTTCAGCGAGCGAGCAATTACCTGGGAAACATAATTTACGGGAGATTGCCATAACAGACGAATACAAGCGCTCGCGGAACAAGCGAACCTGTTACATGCCATATTTCCACCTCATTTCACTCGTACACCCTTAACCCTTAATTCATTTTTCTAAGTGGTGTATAATTAGCAAGGAACATGGTATTACTCTATATTTTATTTTTCCCGCGATTACGTTTAATTAGCATACACGACGCCATATGTTCATTGAACGCTATTTTTCTACCCCACTCTATTATTAATTAATTAATTAATCATGTACGACCATAATATGCGATGCACCTGTGACTCCGTTTGGCAAATTTATCAGCAAAATGATATGAGACTCCTTTATTTAATTATTGATTAAATGGATATTGAAAGTCTTTAAATAGTTCTTGATAGATGTTACTAGGTTGAAGCTAAATGAATATTTCATTGATCATCATCCGAATATTAACGATTCTGTTTTGGCCTTAAACACTCTAAAGCAACGAAAAAAACTCTAAGCAACGACGATAAATGTGTTTTGTATTTTTTTGATTTTTTAACCAACCGTCATGTTTTCAAGTGCTGCGACATAATGCTTGAACTAGTTAGATTCCGACAATCCGCAGAAGATCACTTCCGTAACGCCGGGCACGTTATGTATTTACCGGCGCGCAGTAAATCGTGTAAAACAACTGGACCTCGCGCGGAATACGCAATTGCGGGTCCACAATTGAATACCCGAAACGAACGGTCGAACGGAAGAGCATTTGATAAGCAGCCGGAAGTTGGTCGCGGGCAAACACCCAGCTTTCCTCTCGCCTCTGATAGCACGCCGGCGACAGCTGGCCGACATGGGCTATATGGTCCATTCGTTCTCTCCACAAAATTGCCGCGGCAATTCGCAAGTAAATATTCGCGATCGACTTTCCATAATTAAGCTATATTCGGAACTATGCGATCGAAACGAATAAAATATGCGCATTATTATTGACGTTGACCAAGAAACAAAATTGGTTTTCAGATGAAATCTTTAATTTATGTACGGTCTAGTTTCAAACGATTTATAGAAATATAATTACATATTTAATATTAAAGTAAAACGTTTCGGTGAAAAAGGGTCGTATTGTGCTTGCAGCGTTCGAATAATCGTGAGCATTTGCAAAAAATATTACATATGTAATATGGTTTATTGTACTACGAACATAAAGTATTGTAGTATAATATATGGTTCTAATGTGCTCTGGAAAGATACAATTCAATTGTTTGGTCGGAGCAATTGATATAATAAATTTATGACCAAGCATTGACATCAAATGAATAGGGCAATCATATATCGAATCACTTCGCGAAATGGTATAGAAGGAGAGGGAGAGCGATATAAAATAAGGTCGATGACTATCTATTATTTGTCGCAACATACGAAGGAGAGACGTATCGAATATCGCGTTATCCAAACGTGGACTTTCACATTTATGGATAATACATGAAAGCGGTTTTTATTCGCGACGGTCTTCGGCGCTGCGAACGTCTCGAAATATTCGCCTCGGTCTCCTTCTGTCGAACGTTTGCTACAACGCGCCGCACGCACACGTCAATGCGCGCAATGGTGGGGTCATTGTGGGCTGTGCTAATCATCGAGGTCGATTTGATCCTCTACTACAGGATCACGAGCCGGATCCGGTCATCGGTGGAAAAGGAAACCCGCTATCGACAATCGCCGAGCCCCAGCCGTCTCGTTTTATGCATGTAAATTCATCCGGACGTGACGTGGTGAGCGGCAGGTTTCGCGGTCGTGTGACAAGCTAAGGCCAGAGCCCCCGCTGATCGGCGTCCATTAAGTCGACACGACGCGGGCCACGAGACGGCCTTTCGATCTTTCGCGTTTCCAGATTTTCCTCGCTCGCCGCGATAACAAAGCCGCGAAGCTCGAGCAAACGATACGGATAAGACTCACACTTCGCGCGAGTGAGTGCGCGGGCAAATGTGCTCATGCCTAACATATAATTGAGATCCATCGGACGAGCCTCTACACGCTAGCGAGATATTAACGACGGTGCATTGTCATTGCGACAATAGTCGCTTCTTTCGGTCCGATATAACTCACAGCGACGATTTTTACTCAACGCTTTTTGCCTGAAGGTATTCCGAGATGTTCTTCATTAAAAATAGCTTCGACACTTTTATCGTTCGAACTTGGATAACGTCATCAAAATTATTGATAATCAATATTTAATGTTTTATCTGGCAAAGCGCCATATAATGCATGACATAAGCGTCGACGCGCTGTTAATGCGATGCGCGGTAACTGATGCAGATAACTTTTTTTTCATCTGTTCTAGCCACGGTTTGATGAAGGAATTGTATTATGCAATTGCGTTACTATGCACTTGTTTACGCAAACATCATGTTCCGTTCGTATTGATGTAACTTATTATCTCTCGAATTCCTGACTTTTCTACAAAAACCAGAACTCGCAGTTATATCTTTAATTAATTCTTGCAGCTGTTATTATTACGCAAAGTAAACATAATTAATTGATAAAATAGATTTTCTTTCTGCCTCTGTCCCGTATATCCAATTAATCATTTTAAATGATTATTATGGACATGCAACAGAAATTAGTGCACGGAGAGATCGTACAGTATAGGCAAAATGCGCTGCTGTAGAGTTAACAATGACCGTCTACTGGATTAAAGTTAAATCATTTAACTGGAAGTCGTATAATGTACTTTCGTGAGCGATAGGAGAGAATGTTAATTAATGGCCGCAAGTTGGCGCGACATCGGACTTGCGCTACTGCAGGTGTAATACGCAAGTGCCTAATGTAGAGAACTTCGGTGAGACTGGGTATCGCAAGCAGACGGAGTCAGTTAGAATTGAAGGAACTTTTCGCCGAACGATAAACCGATTTGGCGAGCTGACGCTAGTTAGCCGGACACGAGACAGCCATATACGCGCCCGGCCCATTATCCTGTTTCGGACGCGACTGTAATTAAGCCTGTTTCCAAGGATTAGCGCGCGCGCGCACGTAGTGAAATGTCCTCTCGGGTGAGTTACCTACCTTTCTTTTTGACCGCGGCTCCATTACAGTTCGAAATGACCGACCGTAACTCCGCAAACGCGTTCAAGTTAGCGCAAGTTAATTGTAAAAATTGATACAGACGTGATGCAGGTTGAAGATGGACCAATGTTTGATTAATTTATTTGGAAAAACTGTCAATTTACAATGTTGTCAAATTTTCTATAATTCTCACAAACTATCAGTAAGTAAAAAAAATCATAATCGTTGATTTAAAAAATAAATTTTACATTTGCAAGTGATTAGCTTGAACCTAGTCGGACTTTTACTCCGTTTTTGTGATACTGTACTCTCAGTATGGCGAACAAGTGCATAGTGGTAAGCCGCGCTCGCACTCGGGGATCCCTTTTTTTCTAAATTGTATCTATTGGCTCGAAGCGATTGAAAGTAATTGAATGAAGCGGCCGGTTATTTACGAACGTTTAAGCGGAGCCAACTATCTGTCCATTCATTCGGTCTTGTCCCTTCATTCATTCATCATTCACTCTCGCCGGTGTACGGTCGTTGCATGTATAGCAGTAGTAAAGGCCCATTCAATTGATCGGTGATTGTCTAAATTATAAGATTGCTATACAATGGCTCTCATCTCGACCTATTGGGGTCCCGTTCGCCCGTTGCGTCACCACTTTATAGGACCGGATCGTAAGCGCGATCGTATTAAAAGTGTATCTACGAAATCGGTCGATGCTCTCGCTCTCGATCGTCGGAAAAGATCCGCGCTCGATCGCGCCGAAAGTTACACTCGGTGATCGCGAAGAACGCTTTACGCTCGAGTGTGCGGGGAAAGTCACGTTGCGGATACTCATTCATGGAAACCACTGGTCACCGTGCACGGAGACAGGATTAACCGTCTGCTGTTGACAACACGATGACACGTGGGAAATCTATTAGGCAACGTTTGTGCGTCTGGTCTTTTCTCTCCCGGCATTTCAAAACCATTTAAATATCATAAAATAGCAATTATATTTTTAGAATTAATTATGAGGCTGTGTCTGCGAGAAGTAATCTTTTTTAGTTTCCTATCTTGTATGAAATATGCTAACAATTAAATTATTGATAACGACAGTCTCGCTACAAATCGTACTGTATAGTGTATTTTACTATTGATTTTTTGATCGATTTTCTTAATGCTGTTTTTTGCATATAAAAGAAAGAGAGTTAAAATAAAATTTATTTAAAGATTGAAAATAATTATTAATCTTTAAGTAATAAATTATTTTTCGGTGTCTATAATATCCGAGTGTATAGAGACTGAAATAATTCTGTAAATTCTAATAATAACGTGACAAACGGCGAAATAGACTTTACCGTGACAATTGTTTTTCCTCGAGGTCGATGAACATTTCACCGAGACGAACGTCTTGGCGAGTCGACCGAGTGCCGTCTCGCAATTTTACGAGTTTACTCGAGTTAGATCTTGCACTGCGATTTGTGAAAGCTTAATGCCGCCACTTCCCTTGCACACTGCGCTGTTTATGTCCCGGTAAGCGCTTTCCCTGATCGCGGTCTTCGAGGGGAACGATTCGAGGAACGTTTACCGAAACTACCCTGGTTCGCTACAAATTTCTACCGCATACCTGTCCCTTATCATTGTGCCTATGATGGATGAACACCTTTCATTAGTAAGTAACATCTCCGCTGGCTGCACTAAATACTTTTACTTAAATACTTTTACTACGGATAAAGCAAAAAACGGCCCGTGTTTTGAAAAACAACTGCCTCAGCTGCACATCAGTGCATTTACCTTCGATTCTTTATATTCGCATACGTGATGCCATTGCGCATGTACATTAAATATTAACATAAATTATATTTGGAATAATGTTACGAAATTGTCAAATCTTTAATAAATCTTTCGAAATTTGATGGACGTACACACCACTATCGACTTCGAAATTTCCTCCTATCTTTAGCATGAACTTTTCGAATGAATATTTAACTTGATCGAAAATACTGAAGAAAACGTGATAGTGATGATCGCGCTTCGGTATACGCGGTCGCATGCATACACGTATACATAGATACATGAATTTGCGCGCCGTAATCGCTTTATCGGAATATTTCTGTTGCGGCAATCCATCGAGAATCGTAATAATTAATACATCGACCTCGACTGTATGCAATATTTATTGAGACACTAGTGGCCGATCTCGCAATCGCGTTACAGCGCATTGAGCCTCATTTTTCCTATGTTAAATCCACCTGCGTCATCCGATCCGGTAGATATGCGCGATGCGTGATGCGAGATAAAGCATAGTTCGGCGTATCTTCGGGCGAATCGTCGGAGCATCGCGATGCAGACGCGGCGCGGCGGTGTAAAATTTATCGCGGTATCGCGCAATCGCGCTTATAGCGCCCGTAGTTTCTTCTTTTTCACAAAGCAAACGCCGCATGCGATCACGTGATTCGCAGACATACTTACGTGCCCGCGAAAATTTATCGCGGCACGATGGGCGTTACTTGCAAAATGCACCGGCAATCGATAACGACCGGCGGCATGCACGACGATCGTGTTATATCGAATTTCTGTCTTGCTCCGCGCGTATCGCAGGGGTCTATCTGGTTTCCAAATGAACGAATTCGTGCAAACTTTCTTTGCGCCCGGTGCGACCGATCCCGTGCATGCCAATTGAGTAAACAAATTTAATTTAGCTCCATTTACGGATGCCTACTTTAAATTGTATCGCGGCAACTCCGAGCTCACGTCATAAACATTTAAAATTTAACGATGCATCACAATTTTTGACATTGCTCGTTTCTTTAAGATTTTAACGATTTCTTCTATTCGGCTCATTCACTCTCGAATTCCGATTATCGGAAGCAATCTCTCCGAGAAGATGCGCGCGTAAATACCTACGCGAAATCTCTCTTATTCTCTCCTTCTCTACGCGGCGACGCGACTGCTCGTGTAAACGCTCGTAAAGCAAAGCGATTTTCGAACACTTCGGTGTTCACCGAGCCTCTCCACCTCCCTTCACCGAAGTTATCTGTGCATCGGCGTGAGTATACACTAAGTACGCATAAGTACACCACTGAGTACATATACAGGGGCGCGTACGAGAAAGAGACGGCCCGGCCGGGTGCGTACGTACATACGCGTACCGCATGTGCTCACTCGTGTGTTTATGTATGCGTCTGTGCGCGCCTGTGCATGTGTATGTTATACCTAGCAGAATCGAGTATTAAGCGGATACTTGCGTACGGCCGTAAGTAGCTCTCTCGTTCCGACTCCCTCTGTGTATCCGCCCGCTCGCTGCACCGGCCCGCTCGCGCGCCTCCGATTCTCCGCGGAAGTGTTGCATTGAGACCAATCGAATAGAAACTAATCCAATACGAACGACCGCGCCACGCAAAACGTGTCGCGTTTGCTGCGCGCGCGTTCTCGAGAGTTTCCGGATTCGCGTCAGGATGGAATTTTTTGTAGCTCGAATTACATGGCGCATTTCGCGCGAGACCCCTATCAAGTTTCAAGCAGGAGTCTCCCGAATGAAAGCAATGCGGAAAGTCGTCATTAATCACAACCGATTTCTAATATCAAACACTTTATTTTAATGATCACATTTAGAATTAAACTCTTTACGAAAGTACATTTGAAATTAATCCTGAGGCAATATTATGAAATCTATTTGCATTGTCAATTGCCCAAACTGTACCGAGCGTTGTGATGTTCAACGACTTTAGTTCAGGGGAGGTACGCGACTTCTGCTATAATTGCAATTAGAGGTTTAAAGATTATACCGTACGATAACCATTAGACTTTCCTTGCGAAAGCGTTTCCCCGACTTTGATTTCGATTCGCGGCCAGAATCGCCGCATCAAGCCGGAAAATCACACGGCGCACAAAGATGCGCGAAACTTTACGCCATCGCCTTTTACGAAATGCTTTCAATTAGAGCGCTTTCTAGTTGTAACTCATTGCAATTAGAATCAACGAAAATTACGTACGCGTTGCACGCTCGAGTCGCTTGTAATACACGCAGCCGAGTAGAGAATCGGTGTGCCGATTGCAACGATACGGTTTCTATCCATAAACGTATCTACAATGTGCGTGTGTTTACCACACGGTTGTTTCGATATCGCTCAATGCGATTTTAATAACTGATTTTCTTTGCCTCGAGATATCAAGTTTTTTCAAATTAATCCTTTTCACATTGCTAACTTTCATCGAAATCTTTATTCGAACATTCTATCTTCGAATTTACGCTTTTTTTCAAAATTAGTATTACATTACTCATATATTTTTGTAAATATATTATGATATAAATTTTGTAATATAAAATTTTGCGAATATACGGTAACGTTGTTACGCAAAATTACACACTTCATATTTTACGAGGTCTTTTTATTCTTATAAAGTTTCACCATCGAAGGATTTTCCGCGCACGCATTCGCGGCGTGCGCGAATTGACGAGTATGGGTTATTAAGCAACGCTGCTCGCACGTTTGTTACTCCGCTTCTTTTTCCTTCGTTCTCTTCGCCGATTATCTCCAGCTTTCGTCGTGTTTCGCCGTAACGTGTTCTCGTCTTATATAGTCGGCGATGCAAATGCGCTCGTAAAAGAGGCACGAACCGCTTGAAGAGGACTCCTCTCGAAGGAGCTAAAGGGAGAGAGAGAGAAATGGTGGGGTGCCGTAGTGTGTAAGGGGGGAGGAGGAGGTGACCGGGTGTTGGTTACGCGCGAATTGCCGATACACACGTGCGATATGGCCGGTTGATATTTATACGACCTTGTACCGTCCGTTTCGGACGTGGACAATGGGCCACGCGGCGTCTCGTCGGGTCCCAACGTCCGTCAGATGGTGATAAGGGATATAAGTAACACCTGAACCGTGCTTCCGTTGCGCGCCGCGGCACCGACCGGCGCATTTCTATGCTAAATTCTCGATGTCGACGCACCGCGCGATCGCGCCGTACGAATTAATTCGGGGAAATCCAGAAGGTAACTTTGCAAATAATCCCTTGAAAAATGGAGTCGAAGACGTATCTCCTCCTTCTAATACACTAACGCATTTGCATACATGCTTGCCTTAAAAAAATCACAGTAAAATACTAATTATAGTATATTATTAATGATCATAGCGGATACTCTTAAGTATAATCCGAATCTATTAGAATCCAACTAGACTTTGAAATCTTCACATAGTTATTATAGAACTCCTTCTTTCCTATTTCTAAGCAAAGATTAATTTACGATCACCTCGTCGTCTCACCTCGTTATCATAATGTGCTCCGTTA
This sequence comes from Temnothorax nylanderi, assembly GCF_030848795.1. Classification (NCBI taxonomy): domain Eukaryota; kingdom Metazoa; phylum Arthropoda; class Insecta; order Hymenoptera; family Formicidae; genus Temnothorax; species Temnothorax nylanderi. The sequence goes on along the minus strand of NW_027249069.1, from coordinate 595,224 downwards.
CGGCACATTCGCGCATGCTGTAGCGTGATCCCCTCGAGTCGATACAATTAAGGCGTCACCGTTAGGCTCAGTCAGGCGGGTTAAAAACAATCCGCGCTGTAAGAAAGCAACCCTCATTTTTCCTGCGGCGCATAATAAATCCCGTTAAGCGGCCGGATGCCGCTCGTTTTCGCGGCGTTTTCGCCGCGCGGCGGTGATCGGCGGCGCCACTCGACGCGCACCGAAAGAGCACAAAAGCGTGGCTGCGCGAAAATAGCGGTAACTCCCCGGCATAATGTGATCCATGGTAGCGGATACGCCATTACGGTAATGCGCTCGCATCACGCGCCGCGTTTAGGTATATGCGTGACACGTATGCACGGTGTGCCATGGCCCACTGTCGCTCATCATAATGACCTGAAACAATGGTCTCTAACGGCTCCCCCGAGCGGACTCATCAGCGGCGTCGAGGTGTCCGGTAAACGGGAATCGGAAAGGATGTGTTAACTTGGAGGAGACGCTAATGGTTTTCTGGGGCACGAATATAATTCCGCAGACGAATCTCGCTATTCTAGCTTCCTTTTGAAGAAAGCAACGGTCATTATCTAACGATTTTCGGTTAATATTGATATTTGAAAATAATTCAAGTAATTATTACGATAACGCAATTTGTTAATTTGTTAAAATAAACTCTGAACTTTGAAATTTGTTAAATAAACTCACCCATACACACACATACATATATACATATAAATTATTATTACAAACTGTTAATATAGTTGGCCCATTTAGTTATATTTCTTCTCTCTGTTTCCATCATTGTGATTTATTCGTTAATCAAATCCAATACTCGATAACGATTCAATTGTCTGATTGACAGCATTTGGTGGTCACTGGCACGCCGTTTTGATTTATTTATATAAATATACGTATGTGTAACGAGCAGTTATATAAATTTGCCTGTGTGCATAACATGGATTACACCGATTTTTATTGCTGTTACATGACAGCCATAAGACTGAAAATTGATAGCACAGATTCTTACTAGAGGATCATGTAAATTTCAAATAAGGCGTAAAACGAAAATGACGTTGCATAGAGATGAGGGATACATTTGTTTGGTTAATTTTCACTGGCATGCGGCCTTTCCGCACGCATACGATCATTAGACGGACCTCTCGCGCGTGTAACCGTGTCGACGTCTCGTAATTACGCTCGAGACGGATGCGCGTCTTTTATTAAAAAGCCACGAAGCCTCTTGCACGCGTTAACCGAATACCCGTGCAAATTGTGCTCTTCGATAAACCGTCTACTAAAACCAGACGATACCTCCTTTGTACCTCCTTAAAACTGATGAAATCGAAACCGAACTGATTCTCCGATTACAATTTTAATTCATCCTGCGTACACAATGATACGAGCAATTTCGATATATCATACGATAGATTTATTTATTGACCGTGATATGCAGATCTTATAAGATTTTTAGATTTTGAGCAATCTTTAGAATTTTCTAAAAGTTCTTAAAAACGTGTTGTAAATCTTATAAATTAATTATTAGTGCATGACAGTAATGACAGAAATTGTCGCATATTTTATTTCTGTCGAGGAGGCGTTAGATAAGTGAAGATAAGAAAAGGGAAGGAGGTTGCGTATTGACCGTGTATACTATCGTGTATAACGTCATCCGAGCTTAGTCCTAATGACTTTCGGGTCCACGATCTTGCTGCTCCTCTCTCTCTCTCTCTCTCCCCTCTCCTTCTCTCGCGCGCGCACGCGCGAGAGAGTGTTTCCGGCGGTATACGGGCGTCGCGGCGCGTCTTATCTTAACGACGCCCGATCGGGGATCCGCTCTTCTTGTTTCTTCAGCTTCCGAAACGCATAAAACCGGTACGATGCAGAGAGGCGGAACGGGGTGCGGGGTTTTGTCGCCCCTCGATCGGAGGAGGACACGAGAACGAGACGATGGGAAAGGAATAGAGAGAGGAGAGAGAGAGAAAGAGAGGGCTGCCGACCTAGTCCGAACCATCAAGGAAGCTCGAAATAACACGCGATGAGGCGAATAGCACGTGTAGCCATTCATTTCAATCGTAGTACTTCTAGATACAATGTCTCTCGGGCGGCAGATATTATACGAGCGAGCAGCGGCCCGCTTCCGGTTGTAAACGAGTGACTCGAGGAAGGCGGACAAAGGAGGCGGGTCCTCATTCAAAAGGGATTAAATAAATTCGCAATTGGACGTACTGGAAATACTCTGGGTAAATGGCGTCTACATATCTGGATTACAATGTTGGACGACAGTAATTGATACTGCTGCCTGTCTCAGCTTGTTCGTAGAGAGTATCCCCGTCGACGACTTAGATCTTTGCGCGAAGCACGTGCGGGACTTTCCAAGGAAACGCAAACACGTGTGTACGCACACGGCCCTCTTGTTATTAATCGTCGTCGCGTACTTGATATGTATGTATATAGAAGAAATATTTTGACACTTCGCTCGGGAATCCTGACTTAACCATCAACTATTATGGTGAGAGTAGAAACTCTCGACTATATTACATAGTTGGATCTTTGTCAATACGATATTCTTATCGTATTAATAACGTCGTATTAAATCAATACATTTTCTATATACGTAATCATCTGATGTACAAGGATGAGAAGTTTGAAGGGCCCCCGATTCCTTTTATGTGATTTACTTCGATCAAATGATACTTGAGCTTGCAACGTATTTTCGAAGAAACCGGTACGATCTATCAAGCGTAGATCATGTGTTAAATTTCACCCTTACAGCACTAGGTAGGCAGAGCTTGAGAACCGTGGTGCTTTCCATTTGCCTGTGTCCCCCCCCCTCTCTCTCTCTCTCTCTCTCTCTCTCTGTCGCAGAAATCACAATTTAACAGCTATCGCGGGCCACATGAATTCGGCAATCCGTCCAATCGCTGTGTTTGCGATTGAAGGGCTGGTCTTTTTCCCGTAGGATTCGAGGAGGGGAAGACCATGGGGGGAATACCAGGGGTGCCCCACGGTGCCCCACGCCTAATTTTAACGACACCCGATATGCAGATCGGCGCGACTGGGTCTATGCAAATCGCGCGAACGTACGCGAGGATACTGGGCGCGTAACGACGATGAGGAAGAGCGGTATTGAAAAAAAGAATTGGTCCCCCGAAACTGGTTCCACCCGAGACCGAACCGAACTTTACTTCTCTCTTTCTCTCTCTCTCTCTTCCTTCGCACACGAGCATATACACACACGTACAATACGCGCGTACAAATGTGGCTACCCGATAATATATCGGTTCCTTCGCCTCTCGCGTTTTATGTTTTATGGATCGGCCTTTGTATTACTCGCGAACGGGGGTAAAAGGTTCGCGCGCTAATACGAATGCATACCTAATGCCCGCTTTCACGGCGCGATCGTCGTGTATGCGTGCAGCCACCGATGCCGATGGCCCCGAGGAGACGACGAAGCCTGTGCGCGCGCGCGTGTGAAAGCCCAGAACGGAATGCGAGGAGGGTTCTTACCGGTGCGCGCTTTAAGCGACGAATCAATTCGATTCTCATGTTTCGCGCTATTCCACAAACGGAAGCGCGCGTCGGCGACTCTTTTTAATTGGAGCGCCTAATGAGCGGACTTTTCTAATTACCGCCGGTAAGCAGGCGACGCCGTGATTAATCTCTTTGCTAGTTTTAGATCATTTAATTGCCGCTTCGGCTCTCTCGCTTCAATTAGCGTCGAATGTGACGCGTACGCGCTAACGATCGAATCGTCAGAGCGAGCCGGACTCTTGAAATAAATCGGAGCTGATTATATCCTCCGCTGGGTCTTCGGACTTTTGTTGATCCCTATCGGACGGAACGATCCGAGAAAACGTATCTACATTTCTTATACTTGTAAAGTCAAGGTTATATCTTCGTTTTCGATTACACGTTATCTTTGAATTAAATTGAATATTCCCTATTAAATATGAGTGCGCGAACGCAGATACGAATCTCTTGTGCCATTTTCGAGAAAACATAAAACGCTGACACTCATTTGCAAAATATAATTATTAACAACGTCGTTTCCCGTCGTTTCCAGCTCATAATAATGAATCTCTATTTCGTAATATCAAATACGGCGTGAAACTTCAATGAATTTCAGAAACGAAAAAACGACTCGACAAAAGTGCAGTTGCGAAAAAGAGTGAAAACGAGAGAAAAGTCATCACCGTGGTTCATTTGGCCGGCGACTTATCAGGCATCTCCTCCTCTCTCTCCACAGAGAAAAAAAAATACATCTACACGTACGCACGTATATACATACGCTGGCAGAAATTTCTCGCCGGCCCTCTGCAGCTACTCGAAACTTCGTCCACGAACGTCCCAAGGACTGACTCGTTGTAAATCCAATTAGCGCCTGCGGCTTTGAAGTGGTTTTCCCCACTCGAAGTTCCAGTTCCTATCATCGCTGCTCGCGATGTCAAGGGCTCCTTGGGAGCAGTTTTTTCACTTTAAATAATTTTCCTTTCGGTTGGACCATCCGCGTTCATCCGACAACTGTCTTGCCGTTACGGTGTAACTTTTCTCAAGCCGAGTGTTCATCCGGATTCAACTTCAGTTATCTTACGACGATCGCGAACAAGGAATCGGATGAAAAAGAAACTTTGACGGGAAAAATGGGACTTTGCTTCGGATTGAAATTAGAAATTATAAATTGATGTAGAATGAACATTTGTACTGGCAAAACATTCGCGCTCGCACGAGATTCCATTGCACGGTAGATTGGAGATCGAGGGATAAATGAAGTTATTTACAAGAAGAGACAATTTGTGTAATCGGCTGTGATTTCTTGCACGCTTTCAGCCATCTGAAACGATGTCCGTTTAGTATCCTCCGGGCGTTTATATACGGCGGGCTAATGCGCTTCGTTTTTTGGCGTCACGTCGCGAGTGTCCGTTTCTTCATCTCGGCAATGCGCAGAACGGGGAACGGCTTTCCGAGACAGAGCGCACGAGACACGCGTATGCACGCATATATCAGCGGCAACGAGGGGAGGCCTCAGACCCGTTCTTCACCGGTGATCCTCCGGCCGTGTGTTAACGAGCAATATGCGTCCGGTTCAACGTTTATATAGATCGCCGGCCGCGTCGACATCATCCGTACGCGTTTCCCTCGCGCGAGTGTGTTTACACCCGTCGCGTCATCCGCGTTGCCGCGATCCATTTTCGGCGTCACCGTGTCCTCGCCGTCCACCCGCTGCAATGCATTGAGAATACACGGGGGGGGGACACTTTTAAGGGACATGCTAATCCCGGCTCACGGGCAGATGTGAAATGCACGTCGCGTGCGCGGGCAGCGTTATCCCAAACTTATCTTTAGCTTTAAATTTGACAGAACTGACGAGGTTGATTTTAAAATGGCAACGTAATATAGAAGCACGAGAGATCATCGATTTCTTGCCGACTGTTGTTTAACAATATATAATAGAATTAATAAGTTGCGGTAAACCGCGACATTAGAATCTATGTAATGCTCCGTACATGACCGTTTATCTTAATTGTCAATACTAAGAATCAATTATCTTTAATTCAACAATAACCACGCTATCAAGTGACGCGTATTTTTCTCCGATATAGTATCGCTATTTATAATCGTCGACCTAACAATGACTGTTTCAGCTACAATAAGTCAATCGTATGTAATTACTGATTGAAGTTGACGGCAAAACTTTTACAAATAAGTATACTGAGAATTTAAACAGCGTTAAAAATGCTCGATATAATTATGAGTAGTAAAAGCGAAAGCGATGTTTTTTCAAAAACTTTAGCGATGCTCATCCGTTTTTCTTTCCACGCTAACGATCGTACCCGCGGTATATCCAAGTTACGTCCTTTCTCTCAAATCGTATTATTACTTACCTACCTCTACAACCAATCTCATACATAGCAATAAAAAGACTTCACAGTATGATTACCGAAGGCCCGCGAATAAACTTGACGTTACTCGACGCGTCCGTGAAAGAAGGCGATTCCCACGTTGCGGAGTCGTGCAGTATGCGACAGACAAATCGTCGAGAGAATTATGTCCATGCGAGGGGAGACCCGACGGAAGGGAGTACGCGGGGCGGCAGGGGTAGGAGGACGGGTAACGTCTTCAAGTTCATGGCTGCGTTTAAAACACCATCTGCGAACGGACGTGGCCTGCAGTCCCTGCAGAGAGCCACCGCGGGAGAAGCGGGAGGGGAGCTGCAAAGGAGGGAACGGGGAAGCTTGGGGGGAAATATAGGGAGGTCGAGGAGCGGGAGGGGGATTCTGCCTGATGCATTCTGACGCGTGATTATGGCACGGAGGTCAGAAAGGATCTATGCCTCACTGCACCTCCGCCATTACCGGGGCATGATCGCGTATCTTCGGGCCTGATTGCGAAAACTGGAAATTCGAGAGTGTCTTCCTTCGCTCGAACGATCCCGCGGATGTTTGCGCGCGCGCGCGTGTACCTGTATGATGTGTGTATGCGTGTTTAAGTATGTGCGTTTTTTTTCTTTTCGTCAACTTTCTCGTTCTCCTTGGTCTTCCTGTCGCAATCGTATTTGGAAGGTTGTGCCATAAAACGGAAGCGTCCTGTTAAATTCGCAATTAGCTCTTCTTCGACAGCACGTCTTGCTGAAGAGATTTTTTTATCTCACACGCGTGTGATAATAAAATTCGGAAATTATATTACGATATTAATTTCTATAATCTATATTTATTACGTGTTATAGATTCATATAAATGCACGCTTCCACATTTGCAGTTACCTGCAAGCACTCAGTACGAAGAATTGACAGTTAATTAATGTTCGTTATAAGCATATCGTGTAAGCAACGTAGCATCGTATGTAAACCATTTACCAAAACAAAATCGACTGTCCCCTATCAAAGTACTAACGATTAATTATAATCACTATGATAAATTACTTGTAGCTGAAATATTTGATACGCAATTGTTACTATTGCGATCGGAAATTGACTCATCATTTGCCAGGGGGATGGATAAACTCGAGCGGGCGCGAATGACCGAGTATAATTCGCGATAATTACGTTGATGCGGCACTTTTGAGAGTCGGCACGATACGCTTCCGCCCGGCGGAATTCCGTATTTCATTTGCCTCTAGCAAACAGGATCCGCACTACCGTTGCGGTGCCGCGCCGCGGTGGGACGGTGACCGTTCGATTCCGTTTCTCTTTTTCTCCGCGCTTCACGTTCGGCTTTCTTTTTTTTTCTTCCTTTTTACACTCGTCACGTGAAAGAGAGCGAGGCGAGAGCCGGGGAGAGCTGTGGGGTGCGCGAAAGGGGTGAACCGCACCACGTGGTTGCCACGCGCGATGCACTGCGTGCACACGGAGGGTGATAGTGGCCGCGCAATTTGCACGCCACTCGATATTCTCAGAAGCGAAATTTTACGGAAATCATTTTCGTCGGAATTACGGAATCCCGTGGAAATGCGTATTGCATAACACGTTGTCGAATGAATATTTTATTCTCGCGCTGTTTCGTATCTTCCCTTCGCCCCTCCTTCGGAGAAACATTGACACACGTGCGAGAGTAAATAATATTATTTGAGAGATTACCAGCGTTAAGTTTATATATCGGCATGTGCAGCATTTACACTTGATTTATACTAAAATAATACATTACGGTGCACGTTGCTAATGAATATGTGATACGATCTCATTGTGCGTATACACACTGTATGTACGTGTGCACGTTAAATGTTTACATACATATGTCACAGCTCTGCCAGTCTCTATCCTCACTGATCCTCCGCGCTATCGTGCACACACACACACACACACACACACACATGCTAGCGGTTAGAGGGAGTGAGAGTTAGCCACTTACGTTTAGCATGTAAACACGTTGTCTGCAAACATCACTTTTAGTTACCCCTTTAACTCGACGCATAGATACGGCACAGGTGCATGCATGTTTTAGGGGCACGTTGCGCGCTATTGTCGGTACACGTTCGCCCGAATAATTTCTTAAATAAAAACATTACGGTGCAGATAAGAATAGGACTGTTATTAGATGATTATTTTTAATACTCGAGAGCGCTGGTATCGTGTGACCTAAATGTTCTTACAGAATGACAGAATTATTATAATGTACGAATTTTATTATTGTCCGTTCGAGTTAGAGAGAGGGAGAGCAAAAGTCAAGAGATCATAGAAGGATAATTTAATTATCCGAGGCGTCTTAGTCATCCGTACGATAGGGAGTAAACTGCGCTGGCATCGATCAATCGATGATGTAACGACGCGATAACGGCTGGCGAGCAGACACGCCGAATCACTTAGCACACGCGCGAATGCTAATCACGGCAAATCACTCATTCCGCGTATCGGTCGATTGGCGAACCAGGCGGAATACTAATAGACGTCCTGGAGATTTACTGCCATTCTTATCTAATGTAGGCGCGCGTTAAAAATGACACATGTTCTCCGGAACGATCGCGAGAAAAGGAAGAAATAAAAAAAAAAGAGAAAAGAAGAAAAACGGGACGTCCGCCGCGTCGAGATCGCAAAGTCGTCTGGTTACGTAAAACGCTGCCACGGACAGATGACACCGCGGTAAGAACGTCGAATTACGCGTTTCCTGCCTGGCCGCCGGATTAATACGTACGTGCCCGATCGTTCGACGAGTAAGTGAGTGAGCGCTTCCGAAAGCGCGTATCGATTGCAGTCGTGCGCTTTGCGAGTCTTTTTGAGGGACGACACTTCCCTTCACGCCCGGATGTTTCTCGAGAATGTGTCATTCTGCGACGTAATCGTGAACACCTGCACAGGAACGAATGTTGCTCGCGATCGAATGTTGAATTAAAATCTTTCTCTCTTTTTTCAGGCTACTATTTTTTTCGAGTATATTCATTTATAACTATATAAGAGAGATAAGTGGCTGATCATTTAAAGGATCGCGAGTATGAATTGTAAATCGGTAGTTGTCAAACAGGCATGATTTTAGTAAGTGCAGTACGTCGTCCCGTTCAAGGCTAAACGTGCTTTAGCTGCGCCTTAATTGGGTTTAACCATTCTAAGCTATCCGCGTTTAAGACTTACACAGGCGTCTGTAATGCCTCAATTATTCTTGCCACACAGAGGCGACGTGTCACCTACGATTAACCGTTCAAATACTGGTAGCGCGCACACACACACACATACACACACATGACATAAATCTTACATATGTGCACATGTTTTAGATACAAATTATCTGATACGAAAAATTTGTTATTCTACGGTTAATTAGTTGCTCGCTATATATTTGTAGGACATATGCAAATTATGCCACACATCCGTTAGGGAAGACAGGAAAGATGCATCAAAGACGTTTATTAGATATCGAATAAGCGTTCACCTTGACTGTGTTTGAAAAGCGCGTTGTTAAATGCCGCATATGATCTTACTGTCAGAGAAAAGATGCTCCGCGATTAGAGGCCGCGAATTGAGAGGGGTCATCTAACGAGAGGTATTAGCTGCTAGCTAGAGCACGAGTCGGTGTTAGAGCAGGGGGTTAGCAGAGGAGAGAAAGAGAGAGAAAAAAAGAGAGGAGAGGAAGGGGGATCGGCGCGCGAGCTATCGTGACAAATACGCGCATTGTATCGTGTGTGTGCTCTCTGTGTGCGTCTTACATAAACGTGTTCCGCGGTGCGCGTGTACAGTCGACGGCGGTGAGAAAGAGACGACGGCACACACAGGAGGTGGTAGAGGTGGATATAATATTATATCGAGAGTAGGCGTGGTTTAAAAAAGGGGGCGGTACCCACGATACTCATTCTCTCGCTCTTTCCCGCTCGTTCGCTACGTTCCCACCTCTCTGTTTCGCTCTATCTCCGTCATCTTGCTATAATGTTCTTCCCTCTCCTCCCCCCTCCGCTCTCTCTCGCTCTCTTTCTCTCGGTATATGCCGTGGCATCGAACTCAAGACCGCGGATCGAGTCCTTTACCAACACATTCGGAGCACTTTAACTCCGAGCGGCGTGCGGCGCATCTAACGAAGAAACGAGAGCGGGGCATGTTTATAGATAGATGCGGCGGGAGGTGAGAGAGAAGATGCAGCAGCAACGAGGCGAGGAGCGGTATCCGCTTACTATATCATTGAGATTGTCTCTATCTCATCCTAATATATTTCTTATGTGTGCGTACGTGTGTGGCCTTCCTCTCATCTTCCATGTGCATTGCGCTGAATGAAATGCCCGACGCGCGCGATTCTTTAATTATTAAGATGTATGAAACTGCGTAGAACTTTCGGTTCTCGCCCTGTTGCCCGCGCGCGAAGATTTCATCAATTTCTTGACGATGGACGATCGCGTATGTTCCACCTTTCTCTCCGTCCGCTTGCGCATCTGCATCGTATCTGCATCGTATTTGCAAGAATGCGCGCCTCGTACATACGTATTGCGTATCGCGATGGGTACTTACGTGCGGCAGCGACGGATACCGATACGTAAGTGTGCGGCTGCAGCGCGCGGATAGGAAGGTGCCGGCGAGGTGGAAGGGCCGCGGGAGACCTCCGACCAATGATATTGTGCGGTTTTATCTCGATATGCTTATCTCTCGGTGCACGAGCGTTTTATATCCGCGCTCGGGCGCGCGCTCCAACAGCCGCCGGGGATGTATTGACCGTGCGTGCGCGCACACGCGAGCCCCCCTACGTAGGCGTGTACCACGCGTTGCTATATTATATAGTCTTTGCAATATTATTACATCTACATTATACAGTCTACGCAATACTGCTATATTAAATTGCAATTATTTTAAAGATGCAGATAGAATGCCGTTGAATTGTAAAAATTGACTGCCAACGAAATTTGGAAAATGAGGAAGAATACAATTAAAAATGGTTATTAATACCGCGTCAAAAATATCAAAGCGACACTTTTGCAGTGGCATAGCTACTGGTACATCGATAGGTGCGGTGGTAGGGAGTGATCGTGTTCTTTGGCATGACGGTTACGTTGTGTGACGGTGCATAGATCACGGCACCGGATAAAGCCTGACGAGGTTCGACGAAATTGTAATTGATCCGACGATATCGGCGAACATAAAGAATTGCGACACTATCCTTCGCTCGAAGTTAATGTTTTAACGACCGATGGATTTTATTGACGCCACTGATCGCCAAGATACATATGCCCGGCCTTTCCGAAATGTTCCGCGCGCGATCTAATCGCGATCTGTTCAATTTCTCGTGCACGAGCAATTTTTGTGAGCATTAAATATTTTGAAATCCAGTTGGTGCATAAATCGTAAAGGCTAGAAAAATTCTGGCGTTTTTAAAATACACAAAGTATCTCATTATTATGCACGGAATATATTGTAACAATCATTAACGAATTAAAAAATAAGCAATATTAATACGGAATAGCTCAATTTGTAATTTATACCACGAGTTCCTCATTATTGCGAGAAATATATTCGTCCAGCGAAAATACGAGGCGAAATTAGAGATATTAAAATATCGATAGAAATTTTTATCACACTATTATGTTGCTTATATAGTTATATAGTTATTTTAAAATGCCATAAAAATCGATATTGTTTCATTTTGTCAGTAGCTGTCGGACAGAGTCGATCGCGTTAGCATGAAACGCGACAATGGTAGGTATCGTTTAATGAACGATGGTACTAACGCATCGTGCTCGCTCTGGGTCGCCGGAAATATTATACACATATTTTGTCACTAATAGCCGGGAACTTCCGTCCGGTTTACAATCGCAGTCCCATTCGGGGGTGAGCCGATGCAGCGCGTCGAGGTCATCAAAACAGAAGCTAGGCGCAGCCGCGACACTCGCCTGGGATCGCAGCGGGGGCTCCATAAAAATATTTTTAGACACGGGGGATTCTCTCTGAGTTTTCTCCTTCTCTCTCTCTCTCTCTCTCTCTCTCTCTCTCTCTCTCTCTTTCTCTCTCTCTCTCTCTCTCTTTCTTTTTCTTTTTCCCGTTGACGCGAGAAGAAGCACCGCGTATAAAAAGGAAAAAGAAAAGAACAAGCAAAGTCCCCACTGGGGTGGACGGAGAGGAAATGGCTTAGACGATCGGAATCGAGAGGAACACGTGCAGTCGATACGTCTCAGCTGCAGCTCGCGTCGAGACGGTGCAATCCGAAGAATACGAGAAACCAATTTTCGGAGATGTCTGTCACCCCCTTTGATTTTTCTCTCGGAGTACCTTCACCGAGATTAGGACCATGTGCGACGCCGCGAGTCTACTTGTTGTCAGTCCTTGTTTTGCTCGTTTCACGATTTCGAAATACTCCTCGCTCGCGTCGCGACAGATGCCTATCGGATTATTTATGCAGCAGGTCCCGAAAGTTGTAATGGAGTTTACTTTAACTTGGTGCGTCATTATCGGGTTTCTCCATCAATTTTAATTACATAATATCTATATTTATTTGATAATTGCGAGAGAGAGAAGAAAGAAATTAATAAATTTTAAGAGTTATTATATTATATAAATTTTAAATTAAAATTTAGTATATCGATTAATACTTCATTGATGAGATTACAGAAAGGAGAGAAAATGGTAAATAATTTGAAATATTGAAGTACTAATTTTAAAATTAAACTATTTTTTTTTCTTGAAGATATGGCGTAACTCTTCAGTGATTTACACTGTTTACAGAGTGAAGAAAGTCGCTCGATAGCTTTAAATGATAACTCATGACTCTACATAGGATTAACGTATAATACATCCCAGCAACAAGTGATCCACGTGCGCCACGACGGAAGTTCGACCTCGTCGTTGTCGTAATACAAAGGCAAGCACGCTGGTATCGTGTCACAATAGTTAGGCTAGATGCCCTACAAGCCAAGTTCACCTTTTAACCCTCCTATTACCTTCAATTCCGCGGCATTCCCTTTTCACACGCCGTTTATCTACGCGCCATCGGGACGTGATAACAAAATCTATTAAGTTGCTTTGGAATTTTATCAGGAAAGTAGAGTTATACTTTGACGCAAACACTCGAGACTTTTTCTTCTTGACATAGTTTTGGACAAGTGAGTTTAATCGAAAAGTACCTATCTTCGCGTTACAAAATTAAACCTTAAAGTTTACTTCGCATTTATCGAACATTGTTTGATAAATTAATACACTGTTTTATTTTTCGATTATTTTTAATTACAGATATAAGTTTTTATTCTATTGAACCTAAATGTTTTAAAGAGATTATGTATACTTACAACGCGTGTGATATAGAGTCTACACGGAATCATCGAATCTTAACGATTCACTTCGTGAATTGTTACCTTTACGTTAGGCCTTTTTTGCCATCTGCTCACAGGCACGCTTTTCCACCCCTCGAAACTCGACCCGATAACTTTTGTTTACAATTTTCACGCGCAATTGCAAGCGAATGGTTGGAGTTCATAGATCGATCGTATGTAGCGTCGTCGACTACCGAGAAAACGAAAGGATCGCTCGTCAAACGTGGTAGATCGCTTTTGTATGAGAGCGCCGCAAGTGCCGAGTCACGCCTTGACAAACAGGGATGTCAAACAGATGTTTCGTGCCGACCTTTCTTTGGACCTGCGAGAGAGCCTGACAGATACTTCTCTCTCTCTCTCTCTCTCTCTCTCTCTCTCTCTCTCTCTCTCTCTCTCTCTCTCTCTCTCTCTCTCTCTCTCTCTCTCTCTCTCTCTCTCTCTCTCTTTCTCTCTCCTTTTGCTCGTAAACCAAGCAGATCGTTCGCCTTTCGGTACTCGAAGTTTCAACGCCGATCATGCGGTTGAAGAAAGCGCGGTAGTGATTCGGAAATTGAATTGTATTTTTTCTGGGGAAGCTTTACATCTGCACGAAGTCACGCGAGAGTAAAGATCTTGAAAGGAACTGCATGACAAAAGTGATACGACAAATTTAGGTCAGTCCCTTGATTCGTGAAGTTTTAGATAAAAATGTTTTTTTTTATGGTAATCAATTTACAATTAAATATAAAAATAAAATAAAATTATATGCTACCGAAAAAAGCTTATGGTTTAATTGCTAAATAAACTTTGTGGATCTGCAAATATTAATTTTAGTGAAAATATTAGCGTTAGTGAATGATTCAAGAAAAAAGAAATTGCGGGATACAACGTGTACCGTCACTCTTCCATATACACTGCCGTTTTCCCATTTTTGATTTACCCGTTTTCAAAAACTCGGTAATAACAACACAGTTAATAGTCAAGCACGGTCGGCGAGCCGTTGAATAAAAAATTCCTAATATTTTCCGCGACGCGAATCTCCGTGTTTCCCCGCATAATTCGTCGCCCCGATTTAACGGCTGCGCGAAATTCGTCGCGTTGCGGGCCGGCACGCTTCCGAGGGCGGGATTTGCCTCGATTTGCGATTCCACGGTGAAAATGTTCCACCGAATTCCAGTGAATAAAACCGGGAGCGAAAAACGTCGAAGTCCCGACGGCGTATGATTGGCTGTCGGCCATCGGAATCGGACTGTTCGTTTGAGTTTGGTCATTTTGGTCGCTCGGTAAATAGAGATTTGACAGGCGACGTGTCGGGGTCAGCGTTGCACCTGACGCCGTCAGCGGTTTTCGCCCTCTTTCTCTTCCGCGCTTTTTCTCCGCTTTTTCTGTTTTTCATTCTCTCTCTCTTGCTTTGGTTCCCCCCCCCCTCACCCTAGGCGGTGCTCTCGCATCCCGATAACTTTCGCTCTTCGCGCGAATATTCACCCGGGGATCAACGGTATTTCTTGTGGCTCGAGATAATCGCGAAAAATTAAACCGACCCTAAGATTGTACGACGAAAAGTTTTCGATGCTATCATTTATTAGAATTAAACGAGAGAGAATAATCATGCGGTTAAAATGTGACTTACCCACGCGAGTACCTCTTCATCCAATTCAGCAGAATTTTTAACATGATATACACCTGAAACAAAGAAAATAATTTGATGATTCCTTCGTCAAGAAATTTCAATTATTGGAGATCTTAGTGTACTTGGTTCTATTTTTACGGAGAAACGGTATTGATTTTATCAATATTTATCATATTATAAGAGAATCTTTAAAATAAAAAGTGCACTTTGAAACGGATACATTTATCATACATTAAAAGATACATGAGAGTATTACATAAATCTTCTGCATTCCGTGGATGGTCTTTTTCGGGTTTTGCTTCGCTGTCAATGTAATAACCGAAATTATAGCTATCCGTTTCTGCGCATCCAATATTATGTCAAATAGAACGATATTAATTATCTCGCTAAATTATTTATATATGTGTGTACGTGTGAGCTTGGACGTGCGCGTGTGTGCGCATGTGTATGTGTATATATGTGTGTGTGTGTGTGTGTGTGTGTGTGTGTGTGTGTGTGTGTGTGTGTGTGTGTGTGTGTGTGTGTGTGTGTGTGTGTGTGTCAACGCGGCAAGAGCTATCATTACACATTGCACGGCGTTACTCTGTCGTCAGTGGTGCATTAGGCAACCGGCACGAAATTCGTTTTATTAAGGAAACGTTGCACTTCTTTCTCGAGTGCAGCTGCAGCACCGCTAATTGCAAAACGCTTATCTCGCAATATCTTCAGTTGCCACGTTTGTGGCTGCGCGAATTCGGGACGATTTGTAATCTTGCGAAGAAGCGTGCGTATATTAGCTGGCGTGTAACGTAATCTATAACATTACCCACGACGTCGTTACACTTATTTCTTTCGTCGTATATTTTTATACGAATATACATAATCGAATTTCAATTTTAAGAAAGCTAATCTCGCAAGAGGTATAAATACGATAAAAGCTAAAGCATGTTTAAAGTAATATATATTTTCTAATATTAAATGTCCTAAATTAACAACTCATAAATTATTATAGAACGAACGAGTATTTTTTTATATTTTTATATTTTTATTTTTAATGATGGGATTATATAATAAGGACCAAAGTTATCCTGAGTCAACCGAAAGATAATCATCACGTGATAAAATGAAACGGATTGATGTTTGTTTGAAATCGAAGTCGACCAAATGACTTTATGAGCTTTCTCCTCTCTCTCACAAGGATCGTTTTTCACGAGCCACCTTTAGACAATCATCACTGCTGTCCCCCTACCCTTACTAATGCCGTCCTTGTCGCAGGTACATGCTCTATGCTGGCAGTAGTGGCAGTGCATGCGAATACAATACTTGAGTGTGTTTACAGAGACAAGATCGACTGGCATGTTGTTTGATGTTGATTCCGTGGTGTTTAGGTGTCACCGTGCTCGTTAGATAAAGCTCTTAGGGTGCCACCACCCACGCCGGAACACCGGAGAGTATGTTCCGCGAATTGAAGAAGCAATCGTCGTGGGATCGATCGATACAAAATTAATTTCATAAATTCGTGTTTTTTGGCACTTTAATTCAATGATATTTGTATAATTTTGTTAATCTGACATTTCTCGTAGCCAACGACAGAACTGATATCGCTTAATTGTCTTGTTAACATTAATATACTAATATAAAATTATGTTAAAGTCATCAGTGAAGAAATATTTATAAATAATTTTAGTCTTTTTAATTAATGTATTTTTGATGGACGTTTGTCATGTCAGATTAACTAAATTAATTTATCATTTTATAATTCACACCGACAAAGGAATGTTCAGCGTGATCTGATATTGTGTCAATAGCGAAAGATTATTAGAGATTGATTTCGCAGCGGCTTCGAGACTGTGAAGTCGAGATCGAAGGTGTCGAATGCGCTTTACCGAGGAATAAAAACAGTTTTAATCATAATACGCGCCGCGCCTTCGCAGCGTTATGTGTTTTGTCTTTCTCATGGACCATATCGTATCGGGTTGGCTTATCAGCTTCGATACCACTATCGACTCGAATTGTTCTCAGTGGTCACTACCGCTGCCGGAAGTGCGGTATCGACGGTATTTGTACGGCCCCTATTCTCTCTCTCTCTGTATATTACGCGTTGCTTCTCTATTACTACTCAATTCTACTCATCAAAACCATAAAAAATACAATCCACATTTCAATCTTTGTGTATTTTACCTTTCATCATACAATTCATCAATTAAGTTACGTATGCACTAGACGAAAGAAAAAATTATTATCTGTGGAATAAGGTCTCTTTATTTCGATGATAAATTTCTGGATCGAAATCAAAACCCAATTAAAGTAATCGAAAATTCTGAATTTAAAATTAAAGTTGAATTTTGAAATCATCTTTACTAATTTGGCATAATATCATAATTACATTAGATATTATAATTGAATTATTATTTTTTGATGAAAAAAATCTTTTTATCTCTATTTTCACACATAGACAAAAATTGATTTTGAAATATGTTCCATGATATATCTTTATCTTTATTTTCTATATAAAAAAATTTCTTTTATGGGTCTTGTAATAGTTCAGAGGCACATTATACGTTAAATTATAAAACATTCAAGCAATTGTACCAACCTCCACACATTGTTCAAGCAGAGCATCGACATCCCGTTAATCTTGCGCTGCGCGATGCGAAACTTAAGAACTTCGCTGCTAATTGAAATCAGACAAACAGGATTCCAAACGCAATCTACCCCTAACGATCGTATTCCTCGACTTTGTATTTATGTCGGGAACGAGGACAACTCCCTCCGTCCCGTCCTCGTTCCCGGTAAACTTTTCACGACCATTTTCGATTCTCGTTCGAGTACGAGAGAAGGAACGCCGCGCGCTCATTATCCCCTCTCCCCCTGTCCATGTACGGTTCACACATCCGCTTCCGGCCGGGGATAATATAATAATCGGTCGACCGGCACAATACGTACGCGCATTATTTGCGACGATAGATCAGCGCGTGCACGCGCGCGCGCAAAAGTAAGAGGAAAAGGAAAAAAATTAAAACGACAAAAAAGCACGAAGGAGAGATGGATTCGCGACTAAAGGCCAAGCAAGGAGGATGGAGGCCAGAAACCATGGATTATAGCGTGAGACACGAAACGGGGGCTCGTGAAAGCGACGGAGACAGGGGCACGCGGAGAAAGACAGACAGAGAAAACGTGACACGGAGCTCGTTTACGTGGTATGTGGAAGATCGAACGCGAGCGAACACAACACGCAGGACGTCCGGATGTGTACATGTGAGCACGCTGGTGCGGTAGCGGGGGCGATGATGAAAAAAGCCCGTGTATTTGTTTAATTATCAACGGTACCGCATTAACTCGTTAATTGAGCGTCAGATGGCGAGCATTGTATCCGGCTGACACGCTTTGTATCCGCGCAATGCACGCTCGTTGTATACGCACACGCGCTCCACCACACGAGACTTACCGCTCACGTATGTGCGCGCGCGCGCGTGTTTTGTGTGTGTACATGTAGGAGCATAGTCATAGTCGTTTCTTCTTTTCTCTCGTACGTACGTCCGACGTCCGACTAGCGCCGTTCCTTGACGCGGTGTGTTTTTTTTCCTTTCTATCATTCATTTCTTCGCTCGTACGTATGCACGCACACGAGTGCGTCGGTGTGGGTGGGCGAACGGGCATATTTGTCACACATGTCCCACGTCCGGCGGGTTCGGCAGACAGCGGCGTTAATCGTATGCACAAATAATTAGAACAATGAGTGCGTGTCATTATTCGTGAACAAGGCACGCTTTGAGAGAAGCGTTCTTTCTCTCTCTTGCCGCTCTCCGTATCATTTTTCTTTTTTCTTTTTTTTTTTTTTGTTTCACCGTGTACCCCAAGGTACGTCTCTGCGGAGTACACCGGGAGATCCCCTTTTGTCGATGCGATCCGCGGTATAAACGCGGAGAAGAGAGGCGGCTCTTTGGGGCAAAATGATCGAATAACTGCTCGAACTGTCTCGCACGCTCCGATTCTTTTTGCATTCCTCGGTCTTGCGATTGAAAAAAAAATGTATCCCGCACCGATACTGCGGCTGTGAATAGGGCTTTTAGATTGCCGTTCAGCCGGCTCTAATAACCGTTCGCACACTGTATAGGTACATATATGATTAGAATTAGTTGAAAATTTGTATATACGCTGTAATATAAAGCTATAGTCTTTATAATAATTAATTATTAATTAATATTTGTGAAATTTTCTATTATCTCTTATTGCATATATTATCTAATAATTAGCAATTTTGTCGTAGTCATTATAATGAAATAGCCGTCATACATTATGTATATAATTAATATATTAACATTTATTTTAATTTGTAATATGGATAACGGGAGTTGACATATATATTAGATCTGTTTAAGTGTACGAATTAACGTTATGTTATCGCTCTCGTTATCAGGTTGTAACAATCGATTGCTATTATTCTAATAATCATAAGTAATTATCTTTAAAAATAATGTGATTAAAATGCAGAATAGATTACTGTAGCCATAGCGCGATTTCCCAGTCGGAACAATTATTTAAAACGTTAAACGGTATTTAATTATAATAATAATAAAATAATGTTTTTCACCATGTAATTATTCTAAAATTATAATGTCTACATAAAATTACCATCATTATACACGTTGTTTTGTTACAGCGTTCGACAATTAAATAACTATTTACCATATCGCGTACAGGACAGTTGTTTGCTATTTTTCAGTTTTGCAACGTTCTATCACGCATCAATAATAATGTAAAATAACAATTACTCTCAGTAATATACATTGTTTACTCTGATTATAAATCAACTTATTCTCGCTTGATTCTGAACGTTGAATGGCGCCGCCGTATCAGACCTGTTTGTCGCTTTAAGCTTTAAGGATACTTAGAAAGAGGGGCTGCGGCACGGCAAAATCAGGAAAGGAAGCAAGCACAAGGGAATAAGAGTGGGGTGGGTGGAGAGGCGATAAGCATATTGGTATTGAGTACCGCCAGCTGACGATACTGAATTCAATTTAATGGAACGCCGTGACGCGAAATGGGACCTGCACTCGATA
This sequence comes from Temnothorax nylanderi, assembly GCF_030848795.1. Classification (NCBI taxonomy): domain Eukaryota; kingdom Metazoa; phylum Arthropoda; class Insecta; order Hymenoptera; family Formicidae; genus Temnothorax; species Temnothorax nylanderi. Next base: position 575,370 of record NW_027249069.1, on the reverse strand, counting down.
TTTATTATATGGCGGTGCATTAATTACCGCGGCCCCATATTCTTCGGGTACTTCTACCGCCGGTACGGCGTTGGCTTTCCTTTATCTTCCGTTAATAATAGTAATGATAACGAGTCTAATAATTGGATCCCGCAGATCATTAGCGGACTTCCATCGTCGTCGACTTAATAAATTAGGTATTCATCGCGTATCCGTCGCGCGACCGGATGCGAAAGAAAAAAGTTTAATTAATTTCGATGCAAAATGTATTTTCGATGAGATGGAGGACACGTTTTGGCGATTCCACCATTCATTCTATAAACGAGATTTTTACTTAATCGGCATCTTATAACTCTCAATCTGATTCGTCAAGAGTCTTATGAATGATGCATAACGATCGTTCAAAATATGGTATTTATTGTATACAAGGGGATATCAATTGAACGAGGAAATAATGATAATAAAATAAATATATTAATTAATAATTTAATCCCGTTATGCGCAAACGCAAAATATAAGAGTGACAAGAATTTCGTTGGTAATACATCCTCGAGTCGATCGTACAGTATTAGTTCGAATTTTTGGTTGTTTGTCACGTGTCGTGAACATGTGATGTTTTCAACAATATATATATATACATCGAGGCAAGTCTTCTCACTTCGTCACAAATTCGTCACAAATTAGACGCTCGCGGGTCCGAGTTTAAAATAATTAAAACGTTCTGGTAAAAGACAAAAGCGGGTTACCTACCCATCAAGCTCCGCGATGATATAAGGGCAGAGAGAAGGAAGGAGGCGAAAGGGTGAGTCGGGGTGAGGCCGTGGAGAGGTGTGGGACTGGCTCGAGAAGAGGTTTGATAGGCGAGCGAAGAAAAACACAGACTTGATCAAAGTGAAATACGCATTGCCAGCCATGTGGGTAATTATCCTGGACCTTTGCATTAACCCCTTCTTCTTTCCCGCTCTCGTCGGGCAAGCCACCCCTGGCGTCCATCGCGTACCTCCCTCACACCCTACGGATTTTCCTACCCTCGTACATCGCCGCGCCGGGGATCCACCTCGGGATTCTGCCATCCCGCGCCTGCATTCCTCTTATTCTCCGTGCTAACTTGGATTCGTTTTCAGTGTACTTTCAGCGGCGTATCACGCTCGTTTCAGCCGCACGCATACGAGCTCAGGTGATTACGATTAATTCTATCTACCGCTGGAATTATAATGAAACCTTAAAACGAAGTCCCGGTGATACAGGCGCAGCTGGAATATTTCTCTGGGGTAATTCTCACATAATCAGGATGGAGAATATTCTTCTGAAGATTCGAACGTTCGCGAATCATTTCGCGTATCTTTGCCGATAAGTTATGGAATAGCTCAAAGACGGTATATACAATTAATTAAATACAAATGTAATAATACAAATTATATACATAAGCAATAGAATATCGAATTAATTAAATTATTAATTGTATTCAATTCACTTTTGTGATAATTTCATTGGAACGTCTTTGCGTTATAAATTGTTACAAAATCCGATCAGTATTGTAACTGCTGCTGTCAAATCTTATACATATATTACAGCAATCAGATTATTGCTTCCTTTCTAAGCATTTTCCAGGTGATATGTTTTTAAACAATATTATCCTTATTTGCGTAATGTCTGGAAAATCGTTCTTTTCTTTTTTAGCGTCGTAATCAATTGCCATAAAATAATGCGCGCACGTTCACGTAACCGCATACATACACATACGTGCACGCATAGCAGTGCATTCAACACGACGAGAAGACAGCGTGAGCGCGAGCGCCGAGATAGGCACTGCGGATGAGAAAAATAATTTAATTAATCTGATTGAGAATGTTAATGCCTGCCTCGCAAAATAATATCTAAATGAATTAATACCCGCCGTCGGGCACGGTGAAAGAGGGGGTTGCCCAAAGGAAGGATGGCAGGAGCGGCGTGGAACGGAGGAAAAACGGGCTGCTAAGGGTAGAAGGGAGAGCTGAGGCAGCAGGAGAGAAGGGAAAGAGTGAAGGATCGACTCCAGCTGGATGCAGGATGAACAGACACAGAACTCACTTGGCACGGCAAAGCGGAGTACGCGAGAGCGTTGGAGAGAGAGGGAGAGAGAGGGGGGAGAGAGAGGCGCTAATTAGCTAAGTAAAGCCGGCGCATTATCGCTTATTTTCAACCCTCTCTGGCTACCCCACTCCCCCCACAACGAAAATGGCAAGTTTCTCTTCGCCCCGTACGTAACTTTGCCCGTATAGAATATCGCGTTGCAATTCGAATTTCCAACCCCTTCTTCCCCTTCTACCTTGCCATCAGATCATCCGCCGTTCTCTCTGTCCCGCTCTAGGGTGGTGCACCATCCCCCCGACCTCCCTTTACTTCCAGCTAAATCTCTCCCTTTTGACTTTCCTCTTCCGCGCCGGGTTTTTTTCCCGATTCAAAACTGCGATCAGCAGTAGAGATCGACAGATAGTTTTATGACGCCTCCGTTGAATGCAGGGTGCCTACGCAGTGTATGCACTCGATGGACTGAGGTATTGCGCGGGCAAAGATCTGCATTCCTCTTCCACGATGATCCGGAATATATCGCGTTTGCCTTTGGATGATGCGTATCATGTCGTATGAAGATTGAACGGGCAAAATTCGGCAATAATTAAAATTCAGAGATGAATACTCTTGTAGGAACTATTATATGAAAAAACAGAAGCTAACTGTGATGAAAATCAGGCGGTTTGAAAACTGTACAAAAATTGGAAATTAAATATTATAAAATTATAAAGTAACAAAATTAACACTCTTTAAAGAATAGTTAATAAAAAAATTCATTTTCGTTTGTTAGCACTTGTTAGAAATATTTCGAAGTTGTTGAAATATTCCGGTGGAAATATCGGATTAAGCGTATTTCCATATCTAATAGGATATGAGCAGTACGGGAGGTAAAACAAATCGTACACGCAAAAAAATAGTAAATGCCCAGAATGACAAGTATCTACCGTTCGTCCTTTCGGATATTCGCCCTTTTTACCACTTGTCAATCGGAAAAATGAAACGCAGCTGTGAATGCAATAATTCCATTCCGCGTACCGATCGCGCGAGAACGCCCGGTGTAATTAACTCTCACTCAAATAACATTTAACAATTTTATTCGCCTATATCCGGCAGCATTCTTACTTTTACATATGTTACGATTACACGACATCGCAGTATAAATGGTAAAATTATAACTGCGATATGAATGTGAGAGAGTGAAAGAGAGGGGCGAGGGGAAGGAAATGATTTTTCAAGAAATAGGTTTTTAATGATTGATAAAGATAATTAATCGAGTTCCCTGCCATTGCTTTCCTTCTCCCATCTCCTTCCTTCTTTTGCTTGGCCGTACAGCTTGGCAATCCTTTGATTCGAACCCCAGAGTTTCGCTCTTCAGCCCTATTACCACCCTCGTCGTCAGCGGCGTCCACAGCTTTGAAATCCCGATGGTAGAAACGATTTTCAGCTCCGTACTTCCTTTTCTGTCCGTCCTCTCTCCTTATAGCTTTATAGACGTATCTATATCTACGTGCTTTTATCACCCAGCCGCGCGTTTCTTTCGTGATGTGAAAATCCAAGTCGCGCCGTGTCTCAGGAGTCGCTCGATAAACAGCCTTCGAAGCCTGTTATGACTTGATCGTTGCTTGGAAATTACGATAGCGTACCATTTCATCGATCCTTTCTATTTGTTTTTGTTTTTATTCTCCTCTTTTTTATTAGATTGCGATCGTTTTAAATTTCGTAACGTCGCAGCGATCGAGCTGTAGACCAGGGCAACGAATGTGAGTAGCGAGTTCCGTGAAAGTTCGCCAGCAATTATCTTCGTGATTGTCGCGAACGAGCGCGATTAAATGGAAAGCCGCGGCGCGCGCCGCGCCATTTCGAGACTTTACGTATTCGATGCTCTTTCTCCGATCGCGAGACCTTATTTTCATCGCAAACATTTCTTCAAGTATTACATGTATTATTTCCGGTTACCGAGACAGATTAACAGAAAAATGAAATCAAAGATATTTCACGCTACAGCGAGTTCTAATGGAGGGCAAAGCTCTTCGTCGAGAGTATTTTTATCTCGACGCAGTCACGCATTCGATACGTCGCGACGCGTAACTGTGGTGGAAAAGTCTGTCTGGAAAAAAACTGTCTCTCTCAAGAGACAGGCTGATTACCGAGAACAAGATCGTTTCCCGGTAACCCTTTGCCGTTTGTTGCTACCTACGACCCTTTTCTCTCTCGTGTTCCTTCCCTTCTCCTCGCCCATCTAGATATCCACAAGCGTTGAAACAAAAAACCGCGGCGAACTGTGTTCGCTACCCTCTTAACCCTTTTCATTCACCGATACGCTGTCCCTTCGCCCATACATGGCGTCCACAATGAACGGGTAATAATTTAAAACATGGATAAAATCGATAGAAGACCTCCGCACGTCCTTCTACACCAACGCACCCTCGCTTCTCTCGACAGACCACCCCCTGTCCCTAATACCGCATCGATTGCGTGTCGTATGCGAGTTCAATGCTTTCGATTACACGCTTGCAGGTGTACGTGCGATATTTGTTTGACACGTGTGCGATGTCGATCTCTCTTCACACTTATTTCCTGGGAATTCCCAGGATATCGCTCTTGTGTTTAAAGACGGTATACATAATATTCTCACTATAGATTAAAAAATATATTTTTTTAGCTCAGCGTATATGTGTAAGTACCTATATAAAATCATGTGTCGAGCACGTGAACAATATTAAATACTAAGCAGCCCGATTATCTGATTAATTGATTCGGGTGGATATATAGTTCATGCAAAATTAATGGTTCTTTGTTCGCGATAGTTTCACGATGTTAACGTACTTGAATAGTTCAGTAGAGCAGACATGTAAAAGTTATTTATGAACTTTTGTTATAAGTGAATAAGAACGACGGTGACGGCTTCATTCGTCGATTGCAAGAAATTTCGTTCTAATTGGTACATCTTTTAGAAGTGATATACTATAGCTTATTTATATATTCGGATATCGCTCGTCTCTTCGTTGTCGTCCATTATACACATGTCGACGATCGATACATTAGTTCAGCTTAATATTTCGTTTAGGTAATAAGAAATCTGACAAATTTCTTCTCGGTGTTTTGATAATCCCAGCGAAATGAAATACACTTTGAGACGTGATGTAACTCGGTACTGATTTAAGGCGCAAAAGCGTCACACCGATATTAGCTATGTAAGACGAAATCAGCAAAATGTACATGATCGAGAATAGATATTGTATTTTGCGTATCTCAGCAATGACGACGTTCCGTTATCGAAACGGTCATAAATCGTGCACTGTCATCTTTAGTTCGCGTTTGCGTCTAATGAAAATAAAAAAAAAGAGAACTTGTCTTACGTCAATATCATTCGGCGACAGCTTTATCTTGGCCGGTAATAAATCAATTCCACGAACGAGTCATCGAACATAGTTAACAGTGAATCAAAGGAAAATTATTCTTGTACAAATGAGTGAAAAATATCAAATTGCTGACGGGGCAAAAATAGTTTACGAGGAAGATTAGCTTCTGATGAATGTGGCCAAATGTCCAAATTCGCATAATCTTATTCATTGGTGTGTCTGCTCGTATAATTTTACCGCGTAATTTTATCGCAAACACAATACATAATGGGAGAAATGATTCGCTACGCAATGTAGCTGTAGCTGGGGCTCGGTAACGTAAGATTGAATTGGGAAATTACATGCCGCTATAACTAGCGATTTCGCGACATCGCGGCCCGGGCAATCGCCTTGTAATTTATCCGGCGCGCGTAATGACGAGCGAATGAACGAAATTTCCTTTAGCAAGGCGCCCGGCGGGCCGAGTGATTTCAATCGTAACATTTCCAATCGTAATCTTCGCCGCGGCGCTGCTCTAAGCTCTTCGGGAGAATTCAATGCGGAGAAATTAAGGGAATTGAATTAACCACGACGGGAGTTTTCATTATCGGGAAAATTGGCAATTTTCCACTGTTAGGCGCGTAACGCCCGTTCTTACGCGGCCGGGTAGGTAATCGTCGCGGAAACTCCTACGGGGAGTTCCCGATCTCTCCGGTTAATTAGTATTATCCGTACGAATGAATTTTAATGTGATCTGTTATGGTGAGCCGGCGTTATAGATGCCGGCCGCGGCGTGGCGATCGAATTAATTCGCTTTCGAGCCGTTGTCTCTTTCGCGAGATAAAACAGCCCGATCGGGACAGTGCAATGTTTAATGAAGTCGCTGACGATCTTATTAAAATATTTCCATCGACTTCTGTCCACGTTGCATTTGCACGGAACTTGATCCGTTTCGTTACATATGTTATCTATGCGCGGAAATCCGATCGTTTAAACCGCGGTAATGCGGTTAAATTATTTATGCACTTTCAAGGCGCGATACACCGGTTCTTGTCCCATCAATTCATGCGCACGTAATTGCCTCTACTAATAAATCAATATAATTAATTCGCCGATAATAAAAAGCTTGCAGCGCAATTAATCCGACTCTATCGAAGCAGCGCGAACTGTTTTACGAGCTTCAAAGACGGCGAGTCAGCAATTACTTTTTATTATCGGCTACCGGAATTCTAGCTAATTGCGAGACAATTCGAATCGCCGCGGCCGAATCCTCCCGCCGATCAGCACATAAGTCTCGACTCGCTTGTCAGCGTTAGTCATCGCTATAATTAGGCCTATTTGCGACGTTATATATGATTCGTTCCGAGAATCGGTCTCCCGATAGATTTCACGATGCTGCGAAATTACGCGGCGCGCCATCGAGAAGAAATCGAGCACTGACTAAGTAACGCCGCGGTGCTCGGAGTTCTCGAATCAAGAATCGTCGACGGTCGATGAGTCACGAGGCAGCTCGTCTTTCATTTCTGGCCGAATCCACGAATTCGACGTAGCTTTGATCTTCGGCACAAACGCCTCCTAAAGAATACAAATCGAACGCTCAACATTTTAGAGAGTATTTTCGTAACGTCCGTGCGAAACGAATCATATTATTCAGGAACAAAAAGCAATTATCTGATAAAAAAAAACAGAAAAATTCTTGGGATATCATTATATTACAGTAAGTTGTGTTCTTATACAATCGCTACGATTGCTACTGTAACGTGATTTATCTTTCACGAATACGAAAAGGGATTCCTCGTCCGAGGAAGACCGGGAATGAATTTCCAATCAGGTATTTCTGTACGACGTTTCAGTCACGCTCGTCGGATTGACAAACACCTGGCCAGATAGACGCCGCTCTGCTCCGGGAATTGAATTTCGGTTATGGGTCAACGACGCTTCTAAATTTGCGATATATCTCGTCATCAAAATGTGTAACATCAAAATAGATTAAAATAAATAATACAAGGAAGCGCTGTGCCTTATCACGGCCATTTCACGTGACGATTCATCGAATGTGGAAGCAAAATTTCTGTTTACACATTTGATTCGGTAACTCTGAGATAGCTATATTTTGTGTCGCCTCATATCTCGAATCACACATTCGACGCAATATTGACGCATTCGTCGACGTCGCCAAGACGTACGTATCAGCGCGACTTCTCGATTCGCTCGTCGACTCTCCTGAATCGGGGATGGAGGCGCGCACCATCGCCTTCCTATTTATGAATCACCTGTACTCGTCGGCACAAAATCTGTCAGCGTATATCGGCGTGCACTCGTGCGCTCGGAGTTTGACGTACCAGTCAAGAGCAAGCGCGGCTTCCATCCGCCAGTATCGCAGGCACTCTCAGCCGTCGTCCTTCCCTCAATGTATATACATTTATATGTGTATATATATATATATATATATATGTATAACACACAGACACGCGTATGTATATCTGGCGCAAGTTCTGATTAGACGTAGAATTAATGATTCGAAAATCAATACAGGGCCGTCCTCCCGAGAGTATTAAGACACCGTGGGGGATGCCATCCAAAGACAGAGCACGATAGAGAGAAGGGGGTGAAAGGATGCTTGCGAGCGGTGCGGAAGGGGTGTGGAGGTGTTGGATGGGTGCTAGTGGAAGCGCGGGGTAGCAGGGGAGAGGGTTTGATAGAGCGAAGGTTGGGGTTATGGTGGTGGTGACGGTGGTAGTATATCCGCTAGACGAGCGGGGGGGTAGAGAGGGACGTGGGCGGGTTAGGTGGTGGAAGAAGGGTGCACGGGCTCCTCGTTTCAGGATCTACTATTTTGTCACCAAACCCTTCCTCGCCCTTTGATAACTAATTAGTGTTTTACCTCCCTCCCTCTTTACCCTTTCCACGCTTAGCTGGGGGCCTCTTTTATCGTCCCAATCAGGGGACGTCCTGGGAGGAACCCCTTTTCATGCAGGAGGCGCATCGACGTTTCCAAGCCTTCCGAAAAGATGAGAATCAAAGGATTTCCAGGGCGAAGCGTCAAAAGTGCGGAGACGGAAAGGGTTAGAGGGGAGAGGAACGAAGTTCAGATAGGTAACGAGCGGACGAGATGAGAGGGAGGTTGGGTGCAGGGAGAGAAGACGTTTATTAACCTGTTAAGACTCGATTTATTTTTCTTTATTTCTCCTGGGGTATTATAAAGTTTGATTACGCAGTGACGGCGTGATTACTCTTTGCGTTTTAATTCCGAGATTGAGCGAGGAGCTCAATTATAGGCATCGATATATGACGTTGTTAGACTCTAAACACGCTTAATTGGGGAACTCAGCTATAGGCAGACAAGAGCATAATACTATCTTAATAATCGATAATGCTACGTTTATACTACAGTTCATCACATAATAATTACAGATATTAATACTAGAGGTATTATGATTTATGTAGCAACGCCATTTTATCGTGAAAGAGAATGTCAGAGCAGTTTTCGAAAACATTAATAATACTTCGGAGAAATTAAAATACCTGCTGCCACTTAATCATCTCCGACATCATTTCTCGCGCGTTAACTCTGATTCGAGCTTCGCTCGCGATTGTGCGCGGTGCTTTTTTTGCGAAAGAAGAGAAGTTAGCGGGTTAGCCGATCGACCGCACGTGTAGTCAGGAAAACACTCGAGGCTCGTGCCGTACAGAAACGAATTTCGCTCCGAACAATGGAGGACTCGATATACGGCGCGGCGAAATCAGTAAAGGGATGGTGAATACAGGACCGCGGGGGCAAGGGTGGATGGAAAAGGGAAAGGGAAAGAGAGACAGAGAGAAAGCGCGGAGAGGAGGGGGGACGATTGTTGAAATTTGCATGAATCGATCACGATTGTTTGGCCGCGGAATGAGCACGCCACCACAGGAGAAATAATTCGCAATCCGTGTGCAGGCCGAGCAATCGAGTTACCGTTTGCCATTTCGATTCTGCTCGGTCCAACGGACGACAATGGCCCTCCGCCAAAAGCGAATCATCTTTGTGATCTGTCCTGAGCCGACTGATCACGGTTGCCGGTTGTTCAGATGCTCATGCTGCTTTTTGTACTCTTGCTTTTGCACTCTTTTTTTTCTTGTTTTTGTTCGATCGCGAGAGGAACTATATGTTGCTCTTTGAGATTCCGCGTTATCACGATTCTCTCGAGTCGCGGAATCTATTTCTCGTTCGATAAATTACCAAACAACTCCATGTATATATAAATCGTAAATTTACGAGAATTTGTTTTGCAAAAAAAATTTATAGAGTATTTAATTTTATTTTCTCTATATTCAAAACGTCTTACCCTTTTGATCGCGCGTTGTTTAAATCGCACGAATGACTACCAAAATGATATTCGAATATTATCATCGGGCATGCACTCGTTATCATTGCAAATGGGCATATTTATAGATTCCACGGGTTATTACAACGTATACAATTGCCAATGCTGGTAATTTTGCACGTGTATTGTCGGCATCGTTCTACTTACGCGCAAGCGATACTGCCTAAGCTCTTGATGAATAAAAAATACGTATAAAATATTATTGCAAATATGGCAACGTAGTTGGTCGCGTGTTCGACAGACCGATTACGCGTAATTAAAAAGCTGACTAAAGCAAAGTCGCAGTTCACGTCTCCGATCTGTATCGAAGTCGTCGATGCCTATAGTAACATGACGCACGAGTAAATGTGTGCGAATAGCATGCATGTATGTATGTTTGTTTGTTTGTGTGCGTATGTGTGCGTATGTGTGTGTGTGCAGATATACATTTCGCGAGCGGGAGACAGTAGGTTACTTTTAGTGCACGAGGATTGGTACCTGAGCGAGCACAATACGGGCTATATTTTTATGGGGCCGCCGTGGAGGTCTAATGGCACCCTGCGGGTGGAGAGACAGGGAGGTGAAATAAAAAAAAGCGCGAGTCTGCGCGCGCGAGAGGGAGAGCGGGAAAGCGGGAGTGAGAGAGAAGGTCATGGGAGGTGAGGAGGTGCGGGTGGAAAAAAAGAAGAACAGGGATTTGGTATAGACGTCATTGTTTCCGTTCGGCACCCTTCTCACTCCTCTTTTCTCCGCGTTCGCTCCCGTGCCCAAAGTCCCCCGCCTGCCACGGCGGCGTGCCGCCCCGGCCGAAAACTACCCCTTACAACGGGGTGCCTGCCATTCAAGCTACTTTTTCATCTCTCCTCTGTTTCTCTTCCCGCGTTCTTCCACACATAGATTACAATATTACCACCTACCCCTCTTTCAGGCTTGCTCACCCACCCCCTTCTTCTGCCGTATCTCTCCCTCTTTTTCGCAGCGACCGACGCCGCCGCGGCGGTACGCGTCCTCTGATATATACGTGCACTTCTGATCATAACATAAATTTTAATGATGGCTGTGATGAAAATATAAGAACGCCCCGATATTTATGGCGTCTGTCCCGGCTACCGTCTGCATTCTCCTCGCATATATGTGGACGCATCAACCCCCTTCCCTTGCGGACGATTTTCTGACGGTGGATCTTCGTCGGATAATACAAGTTGGCGAAAATGATACATAGAGAACTAAAACAATCTTCGCAAATCATATATGCAACATTTGTTATTATTATATCGTGCTCATGTCTCATAATCGCGTTTTTCTAAAAAATATAAATTAAAAAATTTTTTTGGTTGGTGAAATTATCTGAAAATCTCATTAGAAATCGTTAATATATAATTATCGTGCCATTCTAACTTATTTGTACTGCCTGAACAATTAGTAATATTAACGAGAGCGAGACGAAATTTTTTGCTTTTTGAAACTAAGTCTGGTTCGGCAACCGATAAAAGGGAAACGTCACCCGGACCGCGCTTTTTGTTCTTCTTGCGTTGACAGAGGAAATCAACGCCGACGCGACGCGACTCGAGAACGTCGCTGAAAAGAAAGATCCCCCTCGTGGATCGCTTCATGTTTTCTGCCGCGCCTTTCCTTGGCAGATGATCACCAATCTTTTTTCCGCTGCCATCATGATTTATTAGTGCAGTGCGCGTGAGAAGATATCCGGTCCTGTTTCGTCGCCGTTGCCGTACTTATGCATTCCGAAGACACCGATATAACTCCGCTGTAACGTTGCAGACGGAGACACACGGGAAGCGTGTTCGGATACTATATTACACCCGGACGTTTACATTGCTCGTTAAATTGAATCTAGTGCAGGAAATTCCGTCGTTCCATTGCCGAGGGTAAAGAAGTTTTTCTAAGCGTTAATCGAGAAGGGAAACACGCGAGGCAAATTTCGTTGAGGACTAATAATTGTAACGATTGAATTGTTATTTTTGATATCCCATCGCTTTTTCGTATGAAGCATTTATTTCGGAAGAATTAGAATTTAAAATATTATTGCAATAATTCTCTCTGCCTCTCGTTCTACAAAAAATTATTAGACCGATTTATGTCTGCGTCTTATTTGAACAAAAGTTTGAGTAGATATAGAATCTGTTTCGGAACATGACTTATGTTACTTCAGAGATACATGACTCATATCTCTGCAATGCATAATGCTACATAATGGTACTATGCAGATACATTGAATTAGAATTCAATAGCAACTGTAAATGCATTAGCAATGTGGATGTAGATTGTAGCGGATATAATGACGTTATCGATCTCGGCTCGAGGCATAGAGATTATTATGTGGATATTGGTATATTTTCGGAAGTCGCCGAGCTCCCTACTGATTCGAGGCATCGGCGACGTCAACGCAGATTCAAAACAAGCGGCCGTGATTGGACGCTCCGGGCACATCGTGAAGTGGAAGGGAAGAAAGACCGAGGGTAAGGGGAAGGGCTAGGAAACTTGAAAGAGTGCTCGTGTCTAATGATGTTTAAGAAAGGGCTTTAATTTTTCATTAGGACAACGGGGAACATCAAAGGCGTTTCTTTATTTTTTAACCAATGCCTTGAGGCTAGTTTCCGCCCGCGCACATTGCAGCCGCCGGTATATTATCCGTTCCCGACTTCCGTTCGAAATACTCTTTCAGCCGACACCCCCGGCTGAACGACGTATTGACATTTCTTAAATATTGCCGTCCTGATGCGTCCATATCGAAAGACAGTCTATTTGCCCCCGGGAGAAGTTCGTTCTGCCTCTTCTCCCTCCCTCCCTCGCTCGCCTCCGCGTAACGGATTGCATCGTTTCGTTGCCAGAAGTCGTCGGTGCACGTGGGAACCTGCTCCCTATGCCACATGGAGGATCGTCCTTAGCTATTAAGGGCCCGCGCATATGCGTGTGCTCAGAGTAAAGAACACGACAAACGGTCGACGACCCTTTAGAGAAATGTCTCTCTTAGGACATACGCGGCCGCGTTTATTGTCCTACGATTTAACGAGCCCCATGTAGACGAATGCTGCCTATCTTTCCTCGTTTGCGAATGAAATCTATGTATGTATAGATATGTATATGTCGACATATTGTCAGATAATGTTTAATGTAATTTTTGTCTAGATTTATGGTCGCGTCATTTAATACCTCGTTATCGCGTGTTTTGATCCTCGAGAGATACTTGTTCACGTTATTACATATTGCGATGTGTACGCAAATGTCAGATTTATTCCATTAACTCGAATCATGTGGGAATATTAATCGTGAAACGTGAAATATCGTCACCTTACGTGTTATCTTTCATTTAAAGCCAAATGCAACGGGTAAGCGTAGCGACGCGATCAATGATAGCGATCACACATTCGCTCTTCGTTTCTGAAGCTCGAACACGAAGATGCACGATAATCAATGAGAATGATGTCTGACAGAAAGAGAGGAAGAGGCATTCGCAAGGAGCTCCTTGGCTTTCTCTTTGGCGACTTCTCGTGTATGTCTCCCGCGTCCCCAACCGCATATTGCAGCATGTACCGGGGCTTAGAGCCGATCGATATCTTAATAATAAATACAAGAGGGGTTCACTCTGATGGCTGGTTGGTGTGAGATTGAAGAGGGGGACTGTGGGGAGGTGATTGGGGGTGGAATGACGCCACGTTGTATCGGTGGCGCGGAGGATTTGCGTTAGATAGAACAAACGGGAGGAAGGATGAAGCGAGAGAGATGAAACGGGACGAAAGGGGGAGAGACGGAGAGAAAGCGGGAGAGATCAAGAGAGGGTGAGAGGGGTGAGCGAGAGGGAGATCATTCGCACCTCGAGGTGTAATGAGAAAATTTGAAATATCGCGGGCGTCTCCCGTTCTTCTCTTCCGCCATTCCTCTCCGCCACTCTCCCCTCTCTATCTCTTTCTCTTTCTCTCAACTCCCTTCTTCTAAAAAAAAAATATATATATAACAACGCCGGTAGTCATAAACGGCTGATCCGCGTACACTCGTCCCCTCGTCCCCTTGCTCCCTCCTTTCCACTCTTTTTCTCTGCCACCCTGTGGGAGATTATAAAGGCGCCTGGTATAAGGCACTCTCTTCTCTTACTCTCTTTCTTTGTTTGTTTGCCCGTTTCATCTCTGTCGCCTCCCGTAATGCCGCCGACCGGGCGAGGAGTTTTCGTGGACAACCGCGATTACACACCCGTCGCCGCGACGCCGAGCCGCGCCGCTGCCGCCGCTGCGACGCGCGATCGACCGGCGACCTATCGATCGACCGTAACTTTAACTCACCCGAACATCGCATCTGTCATAAAAATATCGGTGTAGTTTTAATGAACATTTAGATACGGTCAGTGGACGCGCTCGAAATATGGGTCACGACGCTTGATCGGTAGCTCTCAGACGCGATATGAACCTCAATGAACGGGCGCGATCTTGCTCGGCGCTACAACCGGCAATTGCAAGTCAAAAGTGCGACATTACGATTCTTTATGCCCGCATAAATTTACTCTCTCTCTCTCTTCCGCCTATCGCGCGGTATTACTTCGGGCTTTCCGCGGTTACTCATTTGTCATTGTTTGTCACGAAAAGGCGGTATCGGGGAATTGATGGAATGCACTATTAGTTATTACGTACACGTTTTTAACTACAGTTGGAAGAGAGTTGCGACTTGAAGGTGGTGGGGAGGAAGATGTATCTTTATGCATGATGAACACTGGAGGCATCACGCGAGGCAGATTGTGCGAGAAACGTAAATGCGCCAGTGTTCACGGAATATCGCACGGAATGGCCTTTCCTTACAGCAGGAGCAATGATGATACGTATATTGATTTGACAATGGCATAATGTCGTGTTTTTGTTCGCCGGCTTTTATCCCCCGCGAATCCGACGTTCGACAGCGTCTTATAGCGCGATCCCACCGTCTACCACTGACGTTTTATCGTGCTCATTATCCCGCTCATTATTCGTCGATCGAGATTTACATTTCGCGTGAGCGATCGATCGGACGTCTTCGCGATTCTGTTCGCTTCGGAATTTCCCATGCCTCTTATATTAGTCAACCGGCGAGAAATAAACAGAGAAAAAAAGAAGAGTGGTGTCGATGATGTCGGGCGCGGTCAAGATAAAAATAGACGCGAGAACGCGTGAGGGCGAAGGCGCGTGATCTATTCGGGATTCCGCGTTCGGCGCACAAAGAATGCTCGGCGTTCGACGGGGCAAATATCAGACATGCCCGCGTCGACTTTACACACGAATATGTTCCTCATCGTAAGAGGATGTTACATAGTTTCAGTCTTCTCTTGAATTGTACACACAATGATTTACATAAAAGTCATCTATAAAGAACTATAAAGAGATGAAACCATAAGGTTTGCTTTCAAATCTACCGTAGCTTTTGTTGTTAAACCTTGGGACCTTATAACGACCTGAGAGATAAACTCAACTCGCCATGACGGTCGAATCGACTGAAAGAGCCGCTTTTTGCCATTCTCAATCTTCTTTGCTCGACGGCTGAGAGAGGAAGGTAAAAAAGGAAGAAGACGACGAGAGTCGAAAAATCTTATTCTGGAGTTACCTGAAATTGACTGCGCGGAGATTAATATCCCGCCGGTCAATCTCCGAGATATATAAATGTCTGCTGTCTATTCGTCTGCTGACGATATTTTAAATGATAATTCAGATCTGGTCGAGAATATAGTACCGTTATCTTATTAACGTATTGTTATTATTCATTCCAAAAATTTATTTTTATGGATTTTAATATGTTCATGAAAATAAACTTAAAAAGTGTAGAAAATTAGAAGAAAGCAACGATATACATTTATAAATAATAAATTATAAATACTCGTACACTTTTTCGAGTATATAACAGTCACTCCAATAATAGACAGCTCGAATGATCGCAGCAGTATAACAAGTAAAAGACGTCTACCCAGACGCATTTACAGTCGGCCATTATGCAACGATATAGCGATAGCGCGTAGGAAATCGATTCTTTCGACTCTCGTCGCCGGCGGTAGAAGCGGCGATCGCACAAAGTGCGTGACCATACAATATATATAGATGCAGGAGGTAATCCCGCAGTTAAGGTTCTTGCGTCCGCGCGCGTGTTGCAAGGAACTGAGATTCCCTTACGTCCCTATGTCGAATCAGTGAGTACCGATCGATCGACGCAGCCGGGCACCGTGGATAACCGTCGGATAACCGTCAATTTGCAAAAGGGGTGTAAGACGGGCGTCGAGACCGAGACGAAACGACTCGACTCGACGGTACGGCGATCGACCCGATCCAAGTGCCGGCACACATCGCGCGATTGCTCACCTTCTTCCCTCTTCAGGGTTGAAAGGCGGCTGGTGTAATCGATGCTGTCGGACGATCGAATCGAGACTGCGGCGGCTGCTGCCAGTAGCATCTTGTAATGATAGGCGAGGACGACGGGCGCCCAATCGCCGATCTGACGTTCGTCCGTAACGAAGTAATTCGATCGTGTCACGAAATCCGCTCCGTGTATTTTGCTACGCTCGCCATTCCTTCCGCGAGTTCTCGGGTCAGCGCAGCTGCTGCAATTTCGATTCGTTTTCTCGCTGACGCAAACAATGCACGACGAGTAAAGCAAGTTTGTCATTTTATTCCGAGATTATCAAATTCTTAACCGGCAGCGATAATGTTAGACCTACACGATTCCCAGCTAAAGGTTAATGTGTTTGTCAAATTGGCACGATCAATGAAATCGGGTCAGCGCAGCTGCTGCAATTTCGATTCGTTTTTTTGCTGACGTAAACAATGTACGACGACGAGTAAAGCAAGTTTGTCATTTTATTCCGAGATTATCAAATTCTTAACCGGCAGCGGTAATGTTAGACCTACACGATTCTCAGCTAAAGGTTAATGTGTTTGTCAAATTGACACGATCAATGAAATCGATCAATGAAATCAATATTACATTTTTTTTTATGCCGTACTTGGAAATACACTAGAGATCATCGGGCGATTAACGAGCGCTTGTATTCTTCTAACGGGACAACGGTATTAATACAAACCGATGCGCGGGTACTTTAATCGGCGATCGGCGCTTTCTGGATCTGATACACGGTGAGTGTAGAGCGCGAGAAGCGCGGCAAGGGTAGAGGATGTTATTCAGAAGCGATAAAATCGTCGTAGTGCATGTAATGACAAACACATGCGTTCTCACCCCGGACCCTGACTCCGCGGTGTATAGGTCGCCCTATCGGACCGGATCTATATAACATGGCATATGTTTAGGTCATTAATTAGCATCTGGAGCCAATTAAAGTAATTACGAATTCGACGGTAAAATATCGCTGCAAGCTACGGGCGGTCTAAGAGCGCTCTATCGGCGGCGGCGTACTATACGAGCGATTCCGAAGCCGCATGGCATACACGCAACAAAACCGAACCACGTCAGTTTTTATCAGACATCCGTCATGTTGTGAAGGCGATCGATTGTTCTACGAAACTATAACGGGGATACTTATATTGCCGCCATGAGGCAATGTAAAGTTTCCCCCGCTAGCATTACGCGGCCGGTCTATTATTCTCGGTATCGCGATCTCGTTACTAATGGCATCATTACTATCCGTTTCGACAAGTTCGGAAACTTTAGCAACGGCCACTTGCAGAGCTTATCGAAGTTAAATATTGACTCGTGCCTATATGATATATATTATGACCTAAAAGAAATGTAGTACGGTATTGTATGTCCGAGCGATGTTAAGCATAATCTGCTCTGTGCACAATTTAATTTATTCATACCGTTTCCCATTAAAGCGAAAACATTAGATCGATGATGTCGATCCTTATATCACAACGCTTTTTATAAAAACGCGCTGTGCTTCCTATTTCCGGCGGTGCATAAATGTAGTGGGAAATATAAATTAGTCATACATCGCAATGCAGTTTAATTACAAAATAGGAACGCGCACTTATCGCCATTCGCTTATTTGCGATGGTGAATATTTAGCGCAACAATAACGAGATGCATCGGCGTGATACGCATTTGGCGCTATAAATCATCGTCGGCAGAATCTTTTACGTTTAAATCGCGCGTTATGACCGTCGACCGCTCGATCGTTCGGGACGCTCAAAGAAAATCATTATCCGCCAACGACTTCCGCTGTTAATGTAACGATCACGGTAGCTCCGCGCGGGAGGACGATCGTTATCGGCGAACCTCTCTCGATCCTCCGTCTATCAGGCCGCGAGTCCTCGGAATTTTCCCCACCGCCAACATCAGTTTCCTGACGTGTGTCCACGTGACAAATACGCAGGATGCTACCAGACGGCAGCTATCGATACGCATCCGCCATTCGAACAGCCGTATATTACGGCTCGCTCTCAGATATGTATTTATGCTTCCCGTATCATTTCGCAATTATCGATAACATCGTCAAGGCTTTTTGCAGGAAACAATGGGTCATTACTTGCCTGCTGTAGCCTGGTGCCTCTATTTCTCCTTCTCTCTCTCTCCCTCCTTCTCTCTCTCTCTCGCTCCTTGCCTCTGACTTTGTCCACGCTACATGCTCGATGCTCGTCCTCACCTCTCCCGACTGTTCGCCGATCGCGACGCCATATGTGTGTCTCACGAGACGTCATACACATTGACGAATCGATATACACACGTCGATGCCGCGTATCGCATAAACTGAACGAAACTTTCGACGTTGTTAATTTTATTTTCAGTAGTTGCACTTTTGCTCGAAATCAATATTATCTTACATTAAGACAAGTAGCGTCTACGGCATTGGTTAACACCTATGATTAAATCAATTCATTTTTTCCGTCTACACTCTTTTCCTGTAGGTCGATTGTAGGGCTGTGCACTCGGAAAGATAGCGAATTGTCGATCGTGATTGTCAGCGTTAACTCGAACTTGTTAATGAATGAACGGATCGGTGGGTTACGTCATCGACGCTCAATTGTTGATCGTAGAAGCGACAGGTCCGGTTTCCCTTCCGACGCGGTGAGCCGGTACAGAAGCGGTATAACCTGTTTGATTCGACCGATCGATCCCGAATCCCTTCCCGGATGCCTTCTATCGAATTGCCGCGAACGAGGATAAAGCGGACAGCGGGAAAAGAGAGGAGACGAAAGAGAGTCGCGGAGAGAGGACAAGAATTGCAGGCAGGGGTAACTATCCGGCGTGTACACGCCGCGAATGAAGCCGGGTGGTATAGGCCGGTTCGAGGGCCGAGCTACTTTGAATATAAAAGCTTGCTATAATTAATATCCAAGCTGGAACAACGGGGGCGGCGAACAATATTTATTAGATACTTTATGGGGAAAGTTTAAAAAGGTAATCCCCTTTCTGTACTTAACGGTGCCTTCGTTATTTTCGTATCAACTCTCCCATTTTCCCTATCGATGAAAAAGTTTTGATTTGAAAGAGCCGGACCGGTTCTTTCGTTTCATCGTGTCTCCGTACTTACGACACTCGTTTGTGCTTTACGTTGATAAAGGGGTAACGTCGCGGCAGACGTCGCACATCGGCACGCTAATTAACGAGCTCTTTGCCAGAGATCTGGCAAAAGCAGATATAGTCGCCAAAAGTATTTCGTCGTTAATGGTCTCCTTGCGAGAGTTACGCCTTCGTCGCTTTTGACGAAACAGTGCTCTTTTATGTATCGATATGCATGAGCGATTTCAGCAGAAATGCAGAAACGCTATGATATGTGTAGGGTGTAATTATTGTAACTGACATGTTATAGCGGCAACGATGTTTACACTACGTATATTAAGTAACAGTTAAACTCGCAAAAATATTGATGGCAATATATAGTATTTCTAGTTGCTACTGCAATTTGCCGCATGACGTGCGATATGCGATACATAGAATGAAAAGAAAGGTAATTCTTAATCACGTATAGGAGCCAACTTCGCGAATAAATATATAGTTCTAACGCGGACGATATTGCACAGGTGGTTTGATGTAAACTCTCCCGGGGGGACAGCCTTCGAATTCCGATAACATTAAAGAATTACATTATAGAACGACGAAGTGCGTTACAATGTCCAGGATCAAAGAAACTGCGACGCCAGCCTACTATTTCCTGCGCTGAGAATATCAAAGCAGCCTCGCGCGGCTCGACGGGCCGTCGTTTCTATTTTTGCCGGCTTTTCGTAGCCGCGAAATTAGGTGCAGCCGGCGAGAATTGATTGATTTCGCGTCGCACGGCTCCGCGACGGTAATTTAACGATCCGGACCACCGTGAAAAATTTGCACAGAGTGTACACCTTAAGCGCAATCGTCTGCGCCGTTAAAACTCTGGCTGCGTTGCAAAATTAAACCTCTTTAAAGTGAAATGGAATACAACTTCCACGCGAATTACAAAGTGTCTATGCCTCGGTGAACAGGACTATCGCTTATTATTAACTCGTGAGCGGTGATATTTTTCCGTTCTTCTATTAATTAGTCTTGAAAATTAGTTCGTAAAATGTCTGCGGTATAAAGAACTTATATCGGTAGAGTTGATAAAAAATGCCAATACTGCTCGTCTATATCGCGTGATATTGTTAAGGTGACTCGAATCAGTTTTGCAATTTAACGTAATGCGATCTTCGTCTCGCATGTTTCATTAAGTCACCGAGAAAATTAAATTTTCAATTCTCTCGGCGATTTTCAATTCTCACCGAATTGATATACTGGTATATTACGTACGTTAACACTCATTATCGTCTTTTCTTCTTGTTACAGAGAGCGACTTCGGCGGAGAAAGAAATAGCCGCGCTAAAAGAACAGCTCGCCGCAACGAATGACAACAATTCCAAGACTGAGGGACACCAATTGTCTCAGCCTCCGCAGGGAAGCGATCAACAACAGGTACACGATGCCAGCAATCCCAGAAGGACGCCGAACAGCAACCTCGAGGAGTTGCAGGCCAAAGACAAAGAGGTGCGTTAGATCAAACTTGAACCCTTCCGCTAAAATGTTGCTCTCTCGTGTATTGCCATGTGGGACGGTGATTGTAATCTTGAACTTCTCTCTCCTCCTCTTCCCTCGTTCCCACTTTCTTCGTAATATTTAATTAAAAATAAAAGAATAACAAGTTAATACTCTTTCTTCTAAAATAGTCAGTAGCGCAATAAATCGTCTCTGATAAGAAAAAAATTAATTATTAGTATTTCAATGTTTCCTACAAAAATTTTTTCTTCCTACATATATACAATTTTTTCTTCATTAATAACAACGTAAATAATGAGATAATGAGATAGTATCACTGTAATTAAGAAAAGCAGATCTCTCATGATTTGCGAAAGGATTGACAAATCGAACGTTCCTTCACGAGCGATCGCACGGCTTAACCAACCCGGGGGTTGCTGCGTGCAAAACCACCGCGTGTATGCTAGTACGATTTCTGTGTGCAGACACGCGTGAGTCGCGGCATGTTGAGGTGAATGACTAACGTTGCTCGTGTTCGATATCCGCATTCGGTGGATTATTGTTCCTCTCCTTCTTTATCCGCCTACGCAATTCTGTTCCACGCAATCACGTTCGTATACCGCACGCATGCCTGACACTCACCCCTTTCTAACCGACTGTTGTGTCGTCGCTCAGACGCTTCAAATAGTATACTTTTCAACTAAATTTTTGTTAAACTAAATTAAAAAAATTAATAGCCACGTAGACGGAAAATCTTTGCAATTTTCTCGAAAGTTAGCTGAATACAATACATTTCGATACAAAATAATATACGGGAAAGAACGTCAGCTCTTGCGACAAATTGCAATCAATTATTAGGAATTTTATGTCAGTATTATATTGAAATACTATATTAAGTATAATCAAATTTTAATCTTAATGTCAATAAGAATCTTATTAAAAGCGTAATCTTAATAAGAATCTTAGTAAAAGTGTAATAAATATTATATTACATTTAACATTATTGAAGAATATTATATAAAGGGGAACGTTATTTATTAATTCAAAGATTATGGAAATAGTATTAACCGATAAAAGTATAATACCTAAGATCTTAGAGCTCTTTGTACGTCATTCACCATACGAAACTTCCTACTTGTGTTTTACAAATTATATTTATTTATAAGTAGATTGGTATATAAATTATGGAGACAGAAGTGGTTGTGGGTTTTACATGGCGAATCGCATTTAGGCAACATGATTGGCATACAAACGGCAGGTAATGAATTCGGGTGAGCCGTTTCGCAACTCTCTCGCGTGGCATTTTTCTCTCGAGAAAGATACACGATCGGGACCTAGATTCGCGATAAACGTTTCAAATTACCTCGCCGCGCGTTTCCCGCGAAACTACACGAACTCCTGCCTGCAGCTATAAGTAGCGAACGTAACTAATGATACCCGATCAGCTCTATCGAAATAGATAACGAAGTCAATTTAGAAAAGCCGTAACGCGCCGGGGATCTCGCGCCGTATCGCTTTTCAGCGTTGTCCATTAACGTCGCGTCCGATTGAATAGGTGCATCTCGGCATATATTTAGTAACGACGAACGCGGCACGTCGTATGGGTCCGATCGGCTTGCTCGGGTCGTTAAAGCGCCGGAATGTGGCAAATGGCAAGGCGCAAACTTTCTATTACGATTCGCTCGCCCGCGGATTTGGAACCCCGCGCTATACGATAACATTATCGTATATTTATCGGGAGGGTAAATAACCCTGGGGAGAGGAGGGCGAGCGTGCGCGCGCGCGCGCGCGCGCGGTTTCGCTCTCGGCAAAAATAGCCGCGACGACCGTGCAAACTCCGTGCGTCTCCGAGAAGCTGCGCGAGTAACATTGCTCTCGTCTAACTGCCCGCTGCAATCTCGATCTGCAATGTGCAGCTGCCGCGCGACACGGATGAATGGAGATAATGACGGTCATCTCTCACTTTTACCGCCAAATATTCGACCTAATAAACTACGGTCGTCTCGTACGGGCGGCTCTATTTTCTTGGGTTTCATTTTATCTAGGGATAGAGGGCATCGCGAGGTATGCCGAGCTGTTACGCTTCTGGCTGATGTGCAATTAAAGTTAATTAATTGTAAGTAGGTAATTATGTATAAATTTATGTAGCGTAATGAAATATTATATCTGCGTCTGACGTATATATTGTCATTGCATAAGTTACGTATTTGGGATTTAAATATTTTTTTAAATTTTATTACATTGATAAAATTAGTAATTATATACAAAATATGAATGCGTAAATTTTTATTAATGATAACAAATCTATAGATAAAAAGAATAATAGTTTATTAATGCTACAAAAGAATCTGTTTTTCTTTTCGCTCATTCCAAGCTATAGAAGAAGGATACTTGCTATATAGATCAAACTGCCACAGTTGAATAAGGCATATAGAAGCTATCCAAGTCGATAAATCTTCGAGAGGTAATATAGAATACGAGTTACCCGCCGCTACTCGAAGCCTTTTTTCCCCGGAAGTGGTCAGGAAGAGCCTAAGTGGTAGTTGCACCCTTTAGTGCCGTGCACTTTGCGTGGTTTACGAAGCGGCGTGCAAGGAGGTCGAGCCCGTAAAAATCTTGCGGTAAAGGAAAAGGAGTGTGGCGGGAATGGTGGGAGGAAGCGTAACCTGTTAAGGGTGTATAATGCGAGAGGGGCGAAAACACAGCGGCGCGACGGGCGGGGGGTGGCGGAGGCTGTACACGAGTTCTTAAACAAAGCCAAAAACACTTAAAGCGGCGCGCGCGTGAGAAAGGAGTGATAAAAACGCCGCTAAGAGTTCAATAAGTATCCTCCTTAGAGCCAATAACAACCACTCCTTCTTTTCTGTCGCCTTCAACCACCGTCCGCCCTTCCTCTGTTCCCTTTGCGCCCTCCCCCTCCCCCTCCCCGTCTCTGTTGTCGCCGCGCGAGGAAAATCGTTTGCTTCGAAGCCTTCGAGCCTGTTGTAATCCCGGAGCCGATAATCTCCGATCCCGTCCCTCCTCTTGTCAACGTCGTATCCTTGGTCCTTGTTCGTCCGTCCCCTTGTCTCGAGGATAGGAAGGGGATGGCGCGCGTTCTGTTCTCGCCGACGATGCCTTTTAACGGATAAGAATTTGCTCCGCGGACAATGTCTTTATTGAGAAGCCATCGCGCGCCGTGGAGCACCGGAATGATTTTTATTATTCGTCGATTAAAGAGAGGTAATGGCAGTTTCAAGTCCCTCCCGAGCGACGGGATGATTTAAGGACGATAATGAGGAGTAAATAATGCGATAGTGTCTCCGAAAGAGGGGGACGAGGACGCGGGTATCTCAGAGAGGGGTGGTTGCGCGATACTCGGGAGTACGCCCATGAATTATGGAGACTTCGGAAGTACGTTAGTTTATGACGGGTCGATAATTATCAGACACGTGCGTCAATGTATATATTGCTGTAGCTGATACTGTCTTTACTTCGCTAACAATTTTGGATACCTGATACGTGCTTACTGATTCTGAACATAAAAATTGCACGAATATAGCTTTCTCAATTTCTTTAAGTGTTTTATAATATTATACGTACGAGTAACATATACACTATCTGATTATACATGACGTTACCCAGAACTCGAACAAGACGCATTCGTGGACGCTTTGCTTCCGCGTATACGCCATACTTTAGTTGGCGGTACACGCGCGCGACTCAGAAGTTTCTCTTATTTTTTCGGAAAGCGTCACAAAGCGAGACAGATTCCATCAGCTATCTTTTTCCGAGAGCGTCTTGTTAACTGATAAGAATTATCAATTTACATTTATCAATCGACTCCGCAATTTCGATCAACAAGTTTTGACATCAGTAAAGATTAAATTGTCTCTCGACAGCCTTGAATAATTAATCTTGAGCTAGCGATATCTGCTTCTATTTTTTAAACTCATAATTAGAAGAGTTCTGCTCTCCATTGCGACTAATTTCACTGCTAGAAACTCTGATTCCTCCACGTGCACGTATACGAAAACTTGTAATAGATATTTCTTTTATTTTTTATGTTGCAAATGTGTTACCTACGACACGCGGAACGAACTGGCGATGATTTGCGATTGCAAACGTTTTTCCGTGACTCATTATCTCAATGTTTTAGAGCTACCAATCTTATGTATGCGAATCGTAACTTTGACCACCAACGGTCGACTCCGTTACGGCACGTCTGTAATTTCAACAAGACATTGTGAGCGATCCACGCTGTCCCCGCGGCACCCTGTCCGTCACCCTCGAAGACAGGCTCGCGCATCGCGCATTTAAATCATGCGTTCCGGAAAGCGTCCCGCTCGCCCCGCCGAAAATAAATCACTCCAGTCGCGCGTCTGAATCACGAACCCGCGCGAGCAATACGAAGACGAAGAACGTCGTCAGAAAACGCGGGGATTTCTTCATTTTCGATGCTGGTTTCGTTAAGTCTATGTGTCACTCGCATGTGATATCTATTGGAACGTTCATCGTCCGATTTAAATACGATACAAACGAAGTTATATCTGTAGTATATTATTAGACAGAAGTATCATAGAAAGAGAGAGAGAAAGAGAGAGAGAGAAACTTTTTTCCCGGATAGGATGTGGCCAGATATTAGAATCGTTGCGACCGCGTAACATCCTATAAACATGGCAATAATAAAAATTAGCGCGATGGATAAAGCAGCGCGATAAGCGCGCTCGTCCGCGATTCATTCCGTTTCCGTTTCCTGTCGCGTAACCACGCCGGACGATATTGAAACGATGAGTATCGATGTAGGACGAGCGTGCTCGATTTGACGGCACGGTAGCAGACGTTCACGAATCCTCGATTAGGTCCCTCAACGAAACGAGGATCTAGCAATGTTTGCGCTGCTTAAACTGTCGCGATAACGATGGCGTTGACATTTCTGTATATTTTTAAATCATAAGACAAGAGATTCTATTGAGCATTCGTAGAATTTTCAACGCGCATATAATTGCTACGAGCGCATACGAAGTAACTTCAAATGCTTTATCTAGATTTATCTCTCGATACGAACAATAAATTACAATGGCGGAAATGTTCCCAATGTTTAGTCTTTGAGTTCCATCAACATTGCTGTCTCCTTGTCTCTGTTGCTGCAGAAATTGGATATAGTGAGAATGATAACATACGCGCTACCGAGGTGGCAGAGAGCTTTCGGGCCTTTGTGTAGCTTGTGTCGCGGCGACAAATTGAATTCGTCACGGCTACGGTTCTAAATTCTCGCTATTTTGTTGATGTACTTATCTTCAACATTTTGTCGCGTCACCGGCCGTCTTACTTTCCACAGCTGCTTGATCTTAATTAAACGCCAGAAATCTCTGGCAGCTTTAAAACTTGTAATAGATATTCATTTGCCCTTAACTATTCACGTGCCGTGAATCTCCAGTCGTAATTACGCCAAGTTATCATGGGCATGCTTGATCAATGAATAAAGAGAATCACTGTTTTAACGTTATTTGTTAAATCGCGATGACAAATTAGGGTTGCTTCCATATAAGCCGTTCGAAGATGTTTCGGCATTGTTGAAATTTTACATTTGGAATATATATATGTGACAAAAAATATCTTCCAAACGATAATTTTAAATTGCAGAGAATACGATTATTATATAATTGCGTGACACGAGCTTAATTTGCATTCATTGCAATTGGAAATTATTAATTATTCAATCTGCCTGTCACATCGATTCTCGAATATTTCACCGATTATCTCGGGGTAACGCAAACGCGATGCACGCTGATGATTGACAGTGATTGCTGCCAAAAGGCATAGTGGGAAGTTCGAGTCATTTGGTCGAGTCGTTGTAGCGTGACGAATGATTCATTCTCCGCGCAATTATAACAGAAAATATAATGGTCCTTCAGATATCTATCAATTCGTTAACAATAGTAATAATAACGACAACGTGCGATTTGAATCGTTTTATATTTCTGAGAATTGTATCATAAATGAATCCTTAACGACTTCGGCGAAGTTTAGAATTATTTTATTTTATTATTTCGGATCGTTTTCTTTCGACTCTCACGAGACGCTTAAGGGGTGACAAAGAGAAGGAAGGAGAGAGAGAGAGAGAGAGAGAGAGAGAGAGAGAGAGAGAGAGAGAGAGAGAGAGAGAGAGAGAGAGAGAGAGAGAGAGAGAGAGAGAGAGAGAGAGAGAGAGAGAGAGAGAGAGAGAGAGAGAGAGAGAGAGAGAGAGAGAGAGAGAGAGAGAGAGAGAGAGAGAGAGAGAGAGAGAGAGAAGAAGAGTAGAACTTCTGGTGGCGTGGCGAGATGAAAGAGACACCGTGATACTCGTGCCAAGGCAAATACGTTCGGCGAGTGTTTCAAAACACGTTGGCTAATGTACCGAGATCGAAAAATAACCGAGAGCGTTATCCGCGCTTCTTCTTCTCATGTCCTATTCCCGCGTATCGTCCTACGAAGTGAGATTACCACCAGAACAACCGCGCGGTCGTTCTGTGCAAAAGGCACAACAGAACACCTCTTTCTTGTCGTATCTTCGTTCGTTCGTTCGTTCGTTCGTAATGTTGCTACGCCGAAGTGGCTACGCCACCCGAAGTGGATACAATAGTACAAGTGTTCAACGTTTAAACGTAATTCTTGGATGCATTAAAAGTTTATATTTTATTTTCTTGCGCTCTCGACGTTGTGTATATCTATTTTATTTGGGATAAAATGTGTAAATCGTAAATTAAGACCGACTTTCGCTCAAAAATTTCGCCGGTTACTTTATAGAGCGGAATATTGTTTATGAATGAAGGTATAAGTCGACAATCTAAGATATCGCCGAATAACTTTGTCGTTTTGTACTTCCGTCGTGACTGCAGCGTCGACGACAGATGCACACCAGCTATGGTGGAATTTTTATTCTGTGTGTGTGTGTGTGTGTGTGTGTGTGTGTGTGTATTAGGGACGACTGTAAAATTACTCTTAGGAATTTCACATGAGTATTTATTAAAAACAGACAATTAAAACTACCAAAAGAACGTCAAAAAACTGTAAATAAGTGACTCAGATATCAAAAAATTTGTAGCATATGATATAATTTTAATATACCATATTTTTATTGTTTAAATATTTCGTTGTGTGACAGTTTACACAATTTCCTTTTACTTCTTACATGATCTTCAAGCCTGACTGTTCGAATCTTATCTCATCATCGCAGACTTCTTCGTGTGAGCCAATCGGAACCGTGTCCGTTTGTCGCAATTAACAACGAGATATCGGTAACGGACGCCATATTAGTAACGCCGATGATAGGCCCGCATGAGTATATCCATAACGATATTACCATATTTGTCCTGATAGGAAGATTTGCTGATAATTAGCGCGATAAGGAACAATCGACTGCGCAATTCACGACGATACGGCGCGACAAACAATCGGGTTGCGGCTCGAACGAAACGACAAATTTTATCATGCCTCCGGCACGACGATTACGTGTCTGTATCTACACGCTATATATATATAACGGATATATAGCGTACTTATCCACGAAGTATCCGCGGCGCCATGCGCCATAAAACAGATTAGACTTACGGATTTGAACTGACGGATCTATCAATGGGTGGAGAAACCAGAGTTTTTTCCAATTATGTAAGCATTCTTCTATGTATAATATACGTTTTTTTAATTGTATATTATAAATTTATCATACGTGGAATGAAACGTATTTTTTCTGAGAAAATAATGAACTAAATTTTCTCGATGCATATTTAAACGTCATCGACATGACATATATTTCTTAATGATTCATATTTATTTAATTTGAAAATTTTCACAATACATTTTTAATTAAAATTTATAAATCTCTGTACTTATTGGCGAGAGAGAAAAATGAATTATCAAAGTTTTCATGATGTGCACGAGCTCAAGAAAGATTTTGTATTTTATGGATACCGCAGTTTTGCAGTATAAAATGCGATATGAAATGCAATAATTTTTGTGGATATTATATCTGTACACGTCTCATCAGGAATCCATCTTGCGGTATCCGCGGAAAGGATTCGCGGTTGCGTTGAGGCTTTCGAGAGGGTTTCGACTCGAGGGTACTGACCGGTGACCGGGGCCGAAGGGACCGACAGGGAGAGAGGATGGTGGTCTGGCAAAAACCTGGGAATATTTGCACTCGAGCGAAAATGACGTGGGTTAGAAGTGCAACGAGTGCTTCTTCCAGCGATAGCTGCCCGGCTTATGCCGGACGTCAGGAGAAACCAATATCGTTTATAGAGATATTCATTTCGTAAGTTTCGAGTAGAACAAAATATACAAACTCGCGATATAACTCGTTCGTTTCCACCCATCCCCTCCCCTGTTAAAAAAATCGTGGATTTCCTTTCTGCTGTCGTTTGGCTCTTTTCCTTCGCCCTTCTTCCTTCAAATTCCCATATCTGACCGATCTGAATGTCAATTTCATTATCGCTGTTGCGGGCATCGAAGTTTCGAATAGGATTTTTGTATTTTGATTGTTAACATCAACTCAGGAATTTTTTTTTCACAATCTCTCGAGTTGTTCTCGACATCATTTAATCCATAATAACCGGTTGATAACAGTATATTAATCTGATTAAGCACGAGCAAACATTCTGTTGCATTAACGTTGCGGTGTAGCTCGAAAGCGAATTATCCGTAAGCAACGTTCTCGATCTATATCACCTAACTCGTGAGCGCAATCAGGAATAGCCGCGCTCACTCTCGAGTTGTGCGTATGTATGCGGTAAAGGAAAAAAGAGGGAGAGGAAAGACGACCCGCATGCTCCATCATCGTCGGCTGAAACATTAATTAGAAAATCTGAATAATTAGGAACTAACTTTTGCGCGACGTGTAAAACTCGTTCCGCCCCGATCCGCGCACGAACATGTACACGTGTGTGCGGTGCGTAGTTGCGTCTGTTTCGCACTCCACTGCAGTCGGAGGGAGTCCGCCTTCCTCATCGCCGACCTCGGCGATGGGGGAGGGAAAGGTAGAAAGCGAACGGCAGGGTCTCACCCTTCTGCACCTTCGCTCTTAGCTTTTTAAAAAAGGTTCTCCAGTTCGAACCGATCGATCGACCTCATACTCTCCTCCGCATCGAGATGTGTATCTGGTCACGGGGCTCGCTGATTGTATCGTAATTACGGTTTTAAATATACTTCATAGAGCACGCGAGCTTACGAACTCGGCGATGGGGGCGGGGGGGGGGAGGGGGTGGCGGCCGGCACTGAAATAAGGTAGAGGTGAAAGGAGACAGTTAATGCCCGTGCCCTTCGATTTAACGTCGACACGAGCGCGCTTGAGGTGTATTGCACGTAGCACGCTCACACAGGGGATGGCTGGCGGTCGGTTGGGTGGTCGACAGGGTGGCGGGCCGCTCGGCCACCTCATCGGTAGGCAATCTTTTCTTATCGGGTCACAGGAGATTTATAGAAACGAGCCGCGATGGCGTATTGTCATGACTTGGCCCCGTGCACGTGAAGTCGATCTGGAACGCGATATATGCGAGTGTATGGGTGTGTATGTGTACTATATACCAGCGGCTCGGATTTACGTGTATCGGTGTACGACGGAAAGTAGCTAGCAGATGGAATTATTACTCACAACCGTGACTAAGCCGGGTTTGAAAATTACGTGCTCGATTCGCAAAGACGATACACCGCGAAATATGCCGGTCTCCATTGCGCCGATCAAAGGATTGTGAAGTTTGCGATCGTTTGTGCCGTTAAATTATTTCTGCACGCGGCGTACATAGTTCCAGCCAGTCGAACTTGATATATGAGACTTTCTTGCACTATGCGCTGCTTTCTATGTAGCAATTTCAGAGCGTCCATGCTTATTATCGAGTGGCGTAGAAACGGTCATTATAGATACTATTGAAAGAAGTTCTGATTCTGGTGCTATGTTTAAGGATAATCGTGGAGAAATGTGACTTTCTTTATTTTCAGTTTTAATTACTCTGTCTTTTCATTATTTAATTTAAAATTATAATGGCTAGATATGATTAATCCATTTTGCTAAAATTGTATATTTCAAAGACGATCGAAAAATATATAAAAATAAATTATTTGAAATAAAATGACACATCTATATTTCTAAAAGCACAAATCTAAAGATTGATTTTCATTGAAATTTTTATTATATGAAAGAAAACGAAAAAGAAACAAGATAATTATAAAACTGATATGCGACTTGAAGGCTACAATGAGCAATAAAAGACGAAATTATAGTATTTTAAATTTGTGTGATAATTTACGAAACATTCAACAATTTTCAGGAGAGAATATTATCCATATCTTGGTCATTTCCGCGGAAAATAATGTGGATACAGTTAAATTCGCTTTTTTACCGTCTTCTTTCGATCGACTTTTCTCTATTGGTCAGCCAAATATCATTCGCCTTCCAATCTCACCGAAGAAGATAATACCGAAAGGATGAAGCTCTCCTGTCGACGTCCCGAACGCGCGTTCGTGCACATGAAACGGAAGAGAGTACCGGCAGAAAAACGGCGGCGTCTCTCGAAATTAATTCTTTTTTTCTCCGGGAGATAAAAACCTAACGAAGCCGCGCGCGCGAGCTTTATTACGCGAAAGCGAACGACGGAAGAGAGGTATATACGGACGGACGTAGGTGGAGGCTCCGAATGAGAGAGCGAGAGAGAGAGAGAGAGAAAGCAGAGCGAAAGAGAGTGGGAAAGAGATAGGGACACGTGCGGGGAGAGGGATTGATATAGATGTTCCTGGTGGCGATGGCGATGGGACGAAGGGTGGACGCGGGAGCCAGAGGAGTAGCGGAGGGGGCGGTCGGGGGCAGCGGAGGGGGCGGCCGAGACACAAATACGCTGAAAATTAGATTCATAACTTTTCTGCTGCGCTTTCGCGGCGGAACGACTAAAGGCTGCCCGGGCTAGTTAAAAATTCCGTGTGCCCGCGAATATCAGTCCCTATCTCCTCCTCCTCATCCTTCTCATCCTCATTCTCATCCTCATCCTCTTACCCGCTTTCTCTCCACGTGCATGTACATGCGTATGCACGTGCGTGTTATATGTGTATGTATGTATATATATCTATATAAAAAAATCCCACCTCCGCCGTACATGCGAGAGGTGGTGGACTACCCTCCTGCACCGACACCCTCCTTCTCACTCTCCTTCTTCTCCACCCTCTCGCTCTTCTCCTACGGTTCGCACGCACGGTTATATCCTACCTATACCTTTCTCCACCTACAACCTACACGCCTCCATCGTCCAGACGGACGACGGGAATTATCTCCGTTTTTCCGCAAACGCGATTAACCAGAAACGTCGTTCAGCAAGCCCTCCGGGCCCTCTCAACCGGCAGGGATATCCTCCCCCTCCTCGCCGTTCTGTCTCTCGCTCGCTCCTCCTTTGGCTTTCGACTCGACTCGACTCTGCCGATTGATAATTCACGATTAATCCTTCGCGAGAGCGGACTTTTCCCATGCCGCCCCGAGGCTGCCTCGAGTTCACGGCGAATTTCGTGGCAGCCGATAATTTCATTGTACTTGAAATCCGAGACGCGGGAGAAGGAAAAAAAAGGGATGCGCGCTTCTTGCTGCGAATTCAGATTCTAACCGACGAGAATCGCGATCGAACGGGGCTGAAGCGGGCTTCCTATGATAACGAGCGGCGGTTTCTGCGGTTTGCGATTATCGATACCGCTAACTTCCGCGTAATTGATAGCTGAGCTCCAGTTTCTTTGCTCAAAACAAGTATTACCCGTGATAAAATATGATTAATATGTAACAAGCGCGCACTTATTACGCCATGTCGATATATACGTGTAATATACCCTTGTGCACTTGTAATTATATCTTTTTCTATAATTTACTCATATTTTTGATGACGCTCAGAAACGACATTTCTAATCCTCTGAAGCATATCGTTACTTCTCATTTTATTTTATCTATATTTCGTCCCAAGTAGATTTTTACATATCTTAAAAATACTTGGAAAAATGGAAATATACTCATATTTTTAACGGTATCTGCTTTCAAGACATTTATATACATACGTATGTCCGGCACGTAACTCTCATGGCCAGTGTAGCGGCGACGCGTTTTTCGATGAATTTATTTCGAGCGACAACTCGTCACGGGTCGATGGTTATAATAATAAATGTCGACGAAGAACAGCGCATTGTCAGTAGCGTTTCTTTCGCGATGAAAAGCATTATTATTTGCTGTGTACATACGTTCAAACGTCGAATGCCACGTATACGTATCCTGTCGATTGGCAGAATGTCAAAGCCTCGTTAAGTCGACTCGCGAGGTGTTTGCGCGAAACTTAGAAATATAGAATTGAAAGTATAATAATAACGAGACATTCCTTGGCACAAACCGCACGAATGGTATGCAAAATATTAAATAAATCGAACAAACTGGCCGTAAGGTGAGAAACGGGCGGGAAGCACTCGTAAATAATACTCATTGACTATCCAATGTAGCTAGTGCATTTAATTCCGAAGGTCTCCTGAAATCGTTTCGTAATCGCTTGAATTATACTCAGCGAAATATTTCGGCAGTTATTTTGGCCGATATAAAATGCTTCCTGTTTATTCGCACGCATCTCTTTATTTACCGAAAAAAGGCAACGTGTAAATTATTCATTCGTGCACGTAGATAAATTCAGAGCGCTGAGTAAATCAAGCTGTAATGTGACATCAATAAAAATTACTTACTATAAAATTATATGTTTCATCGAAAGCAGTTAACACGCACACGAAAGGACACCGGTATAAAAGCGGAGGTATCAGAATTGCAGATGTTGCCGGAAATTCCGAACGATTCTTTTATTTTTCTACAGTTCAGATTGCTTGATCCTTCCACGTCTTTCTTCATTCGAAAGAGATACATATACGTGGCTTTTCTCCGTAAAGCCAGATTGTATTGAGCCCCGATGAGGACATAACTTATCAGTCGTTCAGGGTTTTCCGCGATGGAACCCTCTCGGCTCCACCTTCGCTTTTACGTCGGCACAAGTATATGATATTTAAAATTAATCCTTCCTTTGTGCTGCTTCACTGCCTGCCCGTTCGCTCGCTCGGCTGTCTGTCTGTCTGTCTTTTTATCGTACCGATATGGAGTCGTATAAATTTTACTCCATTATTCGTTCCGTTCGCGGTTGGGGTCGGGGGTAAGAGGCGAGGAGTTAAGAGAGATCGGCAGAGGGAAGGGAGAGAGGGAGTTAGTAGGAGAGATGGTGGACCGAAAGAGGGGAGAGTGGTTTGATTCCGGAAGAAGGGGAGCGACGGTTCGTCTTTTTGTCTTTGCCGATGTACCGTGAGGCTTTCATTTCGAATCCTCAATCACCGCCGGTGATCAATCACAATTGAACTCGAGCGGTGAGGGATGAAAAAAGGCGAGGAAACAGCCCGAGCAAAAAAGCGGGACGGAAGACGCGATGAGGCGTCAACGCGAATGAGGCGCGGATCGCGCGATCTCGGGATCTCGGATCTCGGGTACCAGATATCACATACATATATGATGGCATGCATAATACAAGGCAGATCAGATCAGGCAAGATTACATTTTGCCAATTGTTTAACATAATTTTATACTTTAGAGTGGAAGAAAGAACTGGGAATTAAATTTGTAGCTCTTCTCCAAACTTGATGCACAGACATATACCGAGCTTTGCCACTGTGTGCTACAAACCAGATAGAATCGCTCGTCGTGCGGATCGTATAATATGTATCGCGGATAAGAATACACGTAAAATCGCTACGTGGATACGCCAAACAGTTATGCCGGCATTAAGTAGTGATGCCCGCCACAAGTCAGACGGCGGACCGGAGGGGTGAGGGTTCGTCGGGTTCGTAGGACTCGAGCCAGGAGGTGGAGAAGGTGGAGGCGGCTCAGGTCGGTCCGTGAATGCCTTTTGATGCTACCCCACCCGCGATCCAAAGGATAATGCACAAACCAAAGGATAATTCCCGATACGGGGACGAAATCTCTCTCCTCTCTCTCCGAGCGGAAGGCAGGGGGTGGGGCGCGGAGGGCGCGGGGTGGTCGGGGCAAAAAACTCTTATTTAAAAATGTATTTACCGTCTGGCTCGCAAGAATCGCCATCCGCCTGGAAAGTTCGCTTTTTACCCTTCTGCTTCTGCCTCCGTGTGTATGTGCGTGTGCATACGCGCGCGTGTGTATGTGCGCGAGTCCGCTTACCGCTTTATCCGCGGAGATGTAGAAACCGTGGGGGGACGCAGATACGGTAGCGGGGAGGAGGCCCGAGCATCTACCCATTCTGATCTACACGTGTGCCTGGACGCTGTGTATGTGTGCGTGTCCGTGTAGACGTTTGCCAGCGACTCCTTCGTCCGTCTGTCGCTTTTCCGTGCTTGAAACGCCAGACGCTTGAACGCGAAAGCTTTTCAGATCGACGTGGAGGCACGTAGATTCGAGACCGAAGCGATGGACAAAGGGAAGACTGATAACCCTCGATGTAACTCGTGATAATCGTGATGGATATGAATACGAGCGAAGATCAAATCGTTTAAATGTAATAGTTATAATATATAATGTTTCAAAATTTCTCTCATACATTTATAATATTGTAAAATTTTAGGAGAATCATTGATCTTATATTTAAAATTTTATATATACATATAATTTGAAATCTCTGTTAACTCTACGCCTACATTTCACTCATTCAGCACAGCGAGAGGCTAATCTTTCGTGATGCAAATGTCGATTCAGCTATCTGTTCCTAATCCTAATACGAATTTTCGATGGCCCAGGGGGCATCAAAGAGTTCAGTTTCATCGTGCGAAAATAGATTGCGGCGTGTCGGACATTAAATGGATAAATTGCATCAGAGCCCGGTGCCGCGGGATATAGCGCGGCGCGCGATAACACGTGCAGATTACAGATGCGGTAGCGCCATTGTCTTGAGTGTCGGTAGCTTAACTTTTATCGGGTGAACGCATATTCACACATGCACGTGTACATATATACGTAGACATGGACCTGGAAGTATGGTGCAACCTCGGCAATCGTTTCGCCGGCGGTGCCGTTAGCCGATTTCGAACTTTGCCACGCGGCAGTCCGCGGGAAATGTATCTGGGATAGATGGATGAAATGTAACTATCAAAGTTGGCGATCGCAGCACGACGGCATTCCCCCGTCTGCACCCGCGCTGCAACTCTTGCCACCCTCCCGATACTCACCCCCTTCGCGTTCATCCTCGACGCTTGCTCACAATTTATATTACGGGCGAGGTGCGCATATAATTAATTTAATTAAACGCTCCGCGCTGAAAATCGTCCTATTAGTTCGGCAACTTTTGACGGCTGTTACCTTTCTGTCTCCCTCTTTCCCTCCGGCGTTCGTCCTTTCTCTTTCGTCCTCTTACTCTCTCTCCCGTTTCTCTTTCTCACCAGTTTCTACCATTTATTCTCCCTACTGCTATTCGCTCTCTTGGTCGTGTGCTTGTTATTCTCACGCTTTCCGTTCGTTACTTTGCGACACGAACGTGGAGATTTTTTAATGCCGTAAGTGTAAATACAACGCTGCGCTTCCATCTATTTGTTTCACTTTGCGAGAGTAGGTACAATTTGCAGTCGCTTTTCTGCATTGTAATTTGTATTACTTGCGTTATTGTTAATTAAATTCCCTCTCCTCGGCATCGTGACAGAGTGCTGTATTCAAGAATGTGATTACGATATGACACGTTGAATTATACTGCAAGACTGCCTCGTTTAACTGTTCGTCTTATTTAAATATTGTTGCATTCTGTTATTGCCGTCTTTCTCCCGGCACAATTGTCAGCGCTGCAATTGCATGTGTCACTTTACTTTTGCAACGCGTTTTGATCTTCTAGCACAGAGCACAGAGTGAAATAAATTTATTCTTTATATCTTTTTCGAGACTTTATTTCTCGTTGAAGTGTATATCACGAGGACAAATTTTACTGTGTATATTGTATATAAACAGTTGGAAAAGCTCAATAAAATTTGCGATAAAGGAATTAAACAGATGCGGGGGAGCAAAAGAATACCGCAAAGATAAATTTTGACGTAGTAGCGTACTAATTATAACGTGATATATTCGCTTTCGTATCGCGTACTCCGCTCGTCCTGTGCCACGCGCGAGATTTCTTTTACGTCATTTCGCGTCGATTATTCGTCGACTCGCCGTTTCAAACGACCGCTTTGCGTCGCTCATATTTCGCGAAAATGTACGCGACGTGTCGCAATATTTCTCTGTCCTTTCCAAAGGTACTTGTTGAAGCAAAACTTTCAGCTTGTTTGACAAATGTTGGGTACCGCGCAGCCATCCAAATATCTATGGCGGAGTCAATTACTCTTGGCAGTCC
Organism: Temnothorax nylanderi; assembly: GCF_030848795.1. Classification (NCBI taxonomy): domain Eukaryota; kingdom Metazoa; phylum Arthropoda; class Insecta; order Hymenoptera; family Formicidae; genus Temnothorax; species Temnothorax nylanderi. The sequence goes on along the minus strand of NW_027249069.1, from coordinate 538,416 downwards.
GAAGCCGACGGTGGGCGTTAATGGGTTAATTTTGATGACAAGAAGTGGCAATGCCAACGCATACGGAAACACAATCCTCAAGAAATCTATTAGCTGTGTCGAGAAACATTGAAGTAACGTTTAAGCAGTGACAGTGATGTCTTTTTAATTCGTTCGCTCGGCTTGTGATCAATTGCAATCGCAACAGGATGTGAGTACAATGAAAATTATATTGTTATCGACTATGATCGGTTATGCTAAAAATTTATCATTGCCTCTGATATTACAACAGTAAAATGCGCTAATAATCTTAATGAATGTTATCGATAATGATACGTAATTTATTTTAAAATATGTCATAGTAATCCTTACTACAAACGTATACAAATTATTTATTATTACTTTGCTTAAGCAAAAATAATTATTATTTATCTCAAATTAATTAAAATAAATTTCGTATATATTTATAAAATAATTTAAATATATGATTTTCTGTTCTTATCATTGGTCACACATAATATAGAATATAACGAGTTAAAATTAACGATTATGATTAGATTGCCACTGCTGCTCGCATTGAGCATCACTGTCGGTCAGCGATCGAATAAGTAGGGATCGAAATTGATTTCCGATAGTGCCGATTTCCCTTTGTCGACAATGTAAGGGATCGTTGTTGTATTGCGTATTGGCCTAAACTCCAAAGGATAGCTGCTAGGATTCTTGGGAGCTGCCTGGACAAATATACAGATTGTGGTTAGTCGAGAAAGCCACCCTCTGATCTCTCCCCGTTTTACCCTCTCTTTCCCTTAGGATGCTGTTCCTTCTAAAATATCCTCCTCTCCTCCCTCTCCTCCTCTTTTCACCCACGCATTGCCTTTGCTGACCCTGTCTCGGAGATTCATCCTCTCTCTCCCTCTCCCCCCCCTCTCTCTCTCTCTCTCTCTCTCTCTTATTTTCTCATACGTCCTAACCGGATTTCCTGGTTCTCTTTCTCTGCACCCTGTCGTGCATCCGCGCTTTGTCATTTGCTTAGGGTCAATCTGTGTCGTTGGTCCTCTGAAAATCCCTTCGTTGCTGCCACCGCAGTATCTCCTATCCTAGAGATCACTGATCGCAATTCGATCTGACTGCAGAGTGGCACAAAGGTGGCCAATGATCGCCCATCCTGCGATCCTAATGCTTATCGCCTGCCGCCTCCGGGCTGCGTCCAATTGACGAGGCTCGTACGACGCTCTCCAGTGCCTCTCATTAAGTATTCGCGCCCACGACTGCTCGAAGGATTTCCTTTGTAATAGGGATTGACGCAGGTTCGGTATAAATGATAAAGCTCGAACAAATCGTGAATTTAAATTTGCTTGCAATATGATTTTTTTATTTTTAAAGCTGTCACTATGTGCAATTTCGAAAATAAACGTGTCTGAAATGTGACGTTATCCGAGACCCGTCTAGATATATATCTTGATTGAATCTCAATAAGCTTACATTTGATGCTTACATAAATATCTCGGATACGAAGTCAAATGCATTTCAAGTGTCTTATATTCAAACAGTAACTTGCAGGAGTTATATAATCCAATAATTGCCATCATATATATATGAACACTATAATGCTATATTGCGAGATACATTATATTTACAATATTAAAAGAAAACTACTATAATTTAACTTTAAGAATTGCCACACAAACATATAAAATACTTTGGGCGCGTGTTTCGTATAGCATGTAAAGCCGGATCCAGATCAAGTAGGTAAATGAGCACGACACGAAAGAACAACTTGCTTTAAAACGTGTACAATTCAACAAGCGGTTATTCTCTCGCTAGATTTAGAAGCTCGGACAATTATTCATATACTTTGTCTTAAAAAGAATTTTATTTACAAATGTTAATATATTTAAATGCTAATATACAATATTTATAATGTTATTTATATTTTAAACGATTAATTTGCATTGTATTTCATAGTAACGGGAAAATATTTTAGTATCACTAGAAATAAATTAATTAATATTGAATCGTCAACCAATTTGGATAGGTCGATAACTTGCCACTTAGATATCAAGTCGTATCAACTTGTGCGCATTGATAGACCCCGGAGAAATCTGTATCAGGCCGGACTGAAAGAGATATGATAAAATCGTGTACGACGGATGGCACGTAATAGTGTGAGTATCTTTTCGAACGAGGGCAATAAATGACCCAAGACCTTTCTGGAGTACAGTGGTGACTGTTTCGACAATTATTTATTTCCTCTACGATTAATTATTATAATTCCGAATATCGTGTGTTCGACTAATGATAATATGATGCGCACGAACTAATCATTTAGTTATTGTACTTTATTTTTTTTACTTTTATATATAATTACATAATTACATTTTTTTCAGCAAAAAGTAATAAAATTGCATTTTAATATCAAATAACGAATTTAATTGTTAAGAGAAGACCTATATAAGATATCTATTAAAAATAGTAGTGTCTCGCATTATATCATTATAAATATTTAAGAATGTATTAAATTCATTAGTGTCTCATTGAATAACGTTACGTAAGTACTAATATAGCACGAAAGTTACTTCTGATATTAAGTAATTTATCACTTTATAAATTTCTGATCGATATAAAAATAAATTCGGCGCCACTGTCAAGCTTGTTGCGGGAAGCTGGGGTTATCGATAGAGGAATAAATAAGTTTATACATTTCGGCTAATCATGCGTCAACGTTTGATCCAATAAAATAAGTTACTGTGTTCTTTGATGCCCGTATTAAGGATGGAAAGGTCCAGTAACGATAGTCTCTAAACCGACAGTCTCTGACCCTTGGCTCGATCGTATTCATCTGAAATTCGACTGCGTATACGCAACGTTCTCATAACGTATTTTCGAGTGATCAAGGAATCATTTCTCATTTACGAAAATAAATAAGAAAACAAGTATAAAGTGTAAAAGAGTTGCGCATTTGTATGCCTCACTTGTGATATTGTATAAAAAATATCCACGATCGCGCGCGCGTGCGATTTGTATTATGAAGATATCGGTAAATATTTTGATTCTGGGTGTAAGACAATAAACGTGAAAGATGTGATAAAACAATTGTTCACGCTTTTACTTCGTGTAGTTAAAATGTAAAAGCCGTATAGGTAAAAAGGCAATTTCCCGCGAAATCGAGAAATACTAACTGAGATCAGGAGCTCAGCTTCTCAGCTAAATGTGTGATTTTTTTCGAAAAAACAATCGCACGACGACAGAGCTCCCCAAAGTGCCTGGAAATAATCCGCTTGGGCGCGTGGCAATACTGGGAGTAAGCCCAGGAACGATTTGAAATCCGGAGTAAGATCTTGGTCGGTGGAGGATCGGGTAAGTTCTCGAATTTAATTACGGCAATTAGAGCCGAAAGGCTTTCTCCTTCCATCGCCGCCCTGTTCGCACAATCCGCTGTCCCACCCGCTCTTCTGCTTACCACCCTTTCTCTCGATAGCCCCGGATCAATCGCATCGACCCTTCCAGCCATTCGCAGCAGACACCCCGGCTGCCGTTGATTGACAGAGAAACTTTTAAATCATACCCCTTACTCGTGTCCCCCCGCGTTCGATCACTTCGGGTCTATCGTTCGTGCGAGATTAATTTGGTTTCCTTCGCGGTCATAAAAAAAAGACCCTACATTCGTACGCGTTAAACTTTCGGGCACCCACTAATTGTTTTACCGCGGCTTTGCGCCAGTAGAAGTGAGTCCATACGAGGAAGTAATTAATCGACTGTTGCGAACGAGGAAGATATCTTGTATCTCATTAGGGATTGTACTTATACATATCACGTTCGATGTGAGTTAACGGCTAGGTTAAAATTAAGATCGCATAAATATAACCCGATGAATAATACATTCCTTATCCAATTATTAAGATTGTTCGTTTCCCCATCCAACATGGACGATAATCAAGTGCCGATATCGTCGGTACCGGAATATAACGATTATAATCATTTTATCACACGCTACAGGAAGAGATCTCGACTATCGATAATTAGACAGAAATTCCAACTGCCTTCGATTATCGCGAAGAAGAACGCGCGGCTGTCGGGCTCTTAACCAAGCGAGCGTAATGAACTTTGTGAAAATTGACATTAGCAGCGGATTAAACGATGGTTTGGGAATAAATCGGAGTCGTCATACGTCAGATAGATGTCCAACGTAAGGGCGATGTACGCGTCGCGCTCGCACACGTCACGTAAACGTCTCGGGTGCACGTGCACCGGAACTTATGGGCTGTTGCACGCGTAAAAGCGCACGCTTAAACGTGAGGTGAGCGCGCGTGCGTGCACGTGCCACGTATAAGAAGAATGTCCCTATTGATAATCGCAAATGGACGATTCGGATTAATTTTCGCTCATTTCCCCGCGGTAATATTACGTACCATTTACCACTGCTCGCCGATTATATCCCACGACGCGATCTCGCCCCGTTATTTTTAATATTGTATAATTGTGCATTACTTTATTAAGGAATTGTCTCCACGAGAGAGAGGAGACGGACGCGTGTTTCATCGGTTATTTTACAATTTAAGCTCAAGTACGCGCGTGGGTTTTCTTCATAATGACTATATTTCCAGTGCGCTGTAAATACCGCACGCAAGACAATGACGAATGAACCGGTGACATTCCTGCATCTGACTTTTTCGTGACAAGCTCGTGTAATGTATTTCCTCATACGATCTGGCAATTTCCGTGGCGCATTTGCATTACGATTGGCCGTCGCTTAATTGAAGGCTGTCAATTCGAAAGTACGATACGCGCAAAACAACGTGGATAACAGGTGACAATCGAAAATTTTATACGTAAATGGATTTTGTAAAGATCGACATTCGCCATAAATGAGCAAGAATGTGCGGCATATCGGGATATAAATGATTATACAGCATCATTGTCCGCTGATTTTAAATTTGATTTTTCGTGACATAGAGCTCCAATTTCTTTATTAACATAAATATTTCTAACTTATGATATCTGTGTGCCGATTTGAAAGCTCTTATTACACGCACATAGAGCGCGACCAAGTAATGTGATACAACTATCGATTAGCAGGGGTATCAAAGTTTGCCCTGATAGGCAGCCTATAAGCAAGCAGCCATTTGAAATAAACATAAGCGCTCATACGATCGCCACGTCACATATGCATCGCGAAAAATCTATAAAGCATCGTTACGACAACGTACTGACATGCTGGCGCCCGTGGTGATCGTTACATGTATAAACACGATAGATCTAGAACGTCTTATATATATTTAGACTCGTAATTCCACTGATCAATAATCTTATTATAAACGAAGTAATAATTAGCGGTAAATACACAAACCAACACATGCGTGTTGGCCCCGTCACATTACATTTAAATAAAATTAAATAAAACCAATTGCGATTAAGCAAAATATATTATCGTAATATTTTCCCTCGTGTTATGTACGTAATGGTTAACATCGCGCGATAAAAAGAAATACTGCTTTCATCGAAATATTTTATTTGCAATACGAGAGGTGTAAAAGAACCGCTTAGTCGATTAGCCGTGTTGATAAGAGAATCCCTGCTTGATATCAGTAAAGTCCTATTCACGTCGAAATTATCGATTCGATTGCAGAATGTTCCGGTAAATCGTCTAGAATCATCTCAGTACCGTGCGAACTATCAATCACCAATACAATCGACAATTCGTGTGTCGCCGAAGAAATTCTCTGCGATGCTCGACGAAGCGGATGAGGCAATTAGACGAAGGCACGCATGCCCGCAAGTAGTCGATTATTAACGATTGAACGATCCGTGCGATTTTCTGCTTCAGGAACGCGCGTTCTGGCATCGCGTCGATAGCTTTCAGCGTCTCTTATTCATGTAATTATTGGATTTACACGTGACTAGACTCGACTATCGTACAGATATTATTAATGCATTAATTATTGTATATATAAATACGATTGAATTGATTGCTAACGGATTATTTTTATGGCACAACACTAAAAACAATTCTAGTGATTTAGGATAATACGTGGAAAGAACAGAAAAATAAATATGTGTTATTAAAGCTATGCGAGAAAAAGAAATGTTTATAAAATATATAAAAATACAGTTATTCAATGATTGTTAAGATTCTATTATAGTATTGGCACTTTAAGATCTTTTTGCAGCTTACGGCCCAGCGTACGCCAGTAGTCCCCCTTTCAATGGAATCTCCAATCTCACTATCAACGAAATTAATTTGTCTTCCTAATGTATCCGCGCACATCGCTAGGCGAATTTTGGTTAGAGCAGGGTTTCAAAACTAGTTAAGCGAATAGACATTATTTGAAAAGAGAAGGAGAAAAAGAATCAGAATAAGAAACAGGGTGGAATACATTTCCCGCGCGGAAGTCGCGCGGATTACGTTTTTAGATCGGCTCCTTAACCTCGTGAGGGATGAATTTGGCAGAGGGTGTGCCGGAGATTCGATCGAAATTAAAATTAAAATTATTGTAGGGACGCCGCGCCGGGTGCGCTGTCTCCCGCTCGACTCCGCCTCTTCTAATCGAGATTTTCACGGTCTCCGGCGTGCAGTTAGTTTTAAGTGGATGAATGCGACCCGAGATGTATATCTCGTGTACTTCTGATTGGTCCTATCCAATTAAGTGTCTCAGTTTGAGTTGTCATGAGTTCACAGATCGAGCGCAATGTTCGGATATCTCGATGTGTTCCGTCATTTCATTTCTGGGATCCACTATTCAACCACCGAACATCAAAATCCCTAATTAACCATTGTCAAATATAGGGTATAATTGAGATTTGTCGCAAAATATATATCCATGATCATAGTTTTAAAATTGTCGCTAATTTCTATTCGCGAATTTTACTCGTCACATACGAATACGTGGGTCATTTGTAATCATTGTAAATCAGGAAACTGTTATATCTTAATAATGCAGTCCACGCAAATTAAGGTGGCAGAAGTACCAAAAAGGGAGGCAATTCGCAAATTGAGGTATCTCGAAATGCGTCGTAGAGCCTGTAAGCGGAAGTGGCGTAACGTCCCAGAAAATTAATCGTGTCCGATATTACGTCGAAGCCCGTTCGGCCCTCCAGCGAAGGGCGGCCAGGGAAGGAAAGAGAGGCGCCGTAGAGAGTGAGACGGAGAATACTCGGCGCTACATCGCGCGGTGTCGCTCCCTGTAATTTTCGCACGATTTTATGGGAATTTAAGAATAATTCAATTAGGGCCGGGGGATCACTTTCCGAGATATGCTAATTCCACGGTGAGACCCGCTATCCGTAGAACTGTACTAACTATGGTTGTTGCCGGTGGAAGGCGGAAAGGAGAGGGAGGACAGGGCATGGCGCAGGGTAACTCAGTGTATAAAAGCAAGATGGAGAGAGAGAAAGTGAGAGATAGAAAGGAGAAACGAACGATCGTACCTATATCGTCCCCAATTTAAAAATCTAATCTCCAATGATCGTTCAGAGTGAGATAAAGAATACGATCCAACGTCGGGGAGAGGCCTGGCAGTCGTCTCGAGCTATCGCATTTTCAATCCGGCCTGATTAAATTCATTAGTTTAATAGCGGGGTAGGTATCAATATCCAAGCAATCCCCCGCTCGTCCTCTCCTTCCGCTTTCTATCTGACTCATTCTTTTCCACTTCTCCTTCCGCGGCTACTTCTGATTCTTGGTCGGTCTTTCCTTCCACGGTCCTTAACCACCGACTACCCCTTGGGGTTTGGCACGGTCGAGGGAGTTCCGGCGTCCCGGTCGAAGGCAAAAGAACCGCCTAATAAAATTGGCAAGAATCACTTATTTAACCCTCGGTCGATCGGGAAGACGACGATTGAAAGGCCTGTTCCGCGACTGTTTTCACTTCGATGAGGACTCTCTCCGGCCTCTTCGCGCTTGGTGCTCAGCAGCTCTCCCGTTGGAGAGTTCTGACTCAAAGAGACTGGCTGACGGGGGGGGGGGGGGTAAGACGCTCGACAGGGAGAGAGAAGTGGTTGATAGAACCTAGGTAAACATTCGACGGCCGAGATTAAGCTGAGATATTCTAATGGCCCAGCCAGTTGGCCCCGTGGGTATCGTCGCGGCATATCGGCCTCCGTAGATCTCCTCTGCCAAGTAATGTTTTGCCCAGAAAAAGCGAAAGAAGCTAAAAAAAGCTATTCCCGATTGGCCAATAGCACACGAGCCTTAATCTATTCAAATTGGAACTGATTGCCTTGTCTCGTGAGTCGAGGTGGATAAATATCGATGGAACTGCAGCGGTGTGCAAGATTTTTATTATTGCATAGAGAGATTATTTATTATTATTGCAGTTTATTTCAATTGTGATTTAATTGATTGTAGCAATAATAAGTAATAAAAATTTTAATAACAAATGAGAAAGTCTAAAAAAAATGAGAACGAAAATTCCGTGGTACTTCGAGCGAACAAAGAGTTACCAAAGTAAGTTTAAAATAATTATTGAATTACCGGATGAATGAATGCGACTTGCCCAACGAAATCCATATCTTTTTGTATCGTCGCTAAACCGTGGGAAGATAAAAAAAGACTATTAATATCATTTGAAGAATGCGAGAATTTTTTGCACCGCTCGCCGTATGGCTTCTCCGAAGGCGTTATAGCACATGATACAAAAAACAAATGTGGTGCGAGCATAAGTAGAAATGGCACAAAATGGAGCAAAATACATTTCGAATTTTTAGGAACTAAACCAAACATGTAATACAAAAGACGACTCTAATTTGATACAGATTTTTATAACGCTATAAATCGCACATAATTAAAATTGATCGATAAAAATTAATTTTGCTAAACAGTGGATATAGTTTTAAAAATTAATATATATTGTAGAAGAAATACTAATACGTCTGTAAACAATTCAATTTTCTCGCAAACGTGACGTACAATTATTCTTGTCGTACCGAATCTTATTTTGGCAACCTATAATCGTCTTCAAATCGTGATTTCTTCTCGCTCAATCTACGCTACACATTTACGATCAAACGTCATTAGATTGGACAAATTGTGGAGGACAAAGTCAGTCGCAATTATGCGAAAGTTTTCTCATTGACTGGCGACCCTCGTAAACAGAGAAAGGCGGAACCCTTTTTTCTTTTCTCCAACCTATTCCCATTTACGTACCTAACGAAACGGAATTCAAGGCTTTGGGGTTTTATGAGTCTTTCGAGCGATCGCGTTGAATCCACTTCTCACAGCCCGAATCTACGGCTGGTCTCGTTGCATCGGCCCAGTTTTTCACGATTTCGTTGTCTGAGTCCGTGCCCTCGCCCTCGCACCGCAAAAGGAGAAGCGAAGAGAAAAGAAGCCGACGACTTTCCTTCATCCTGCTGCGCCTCGACTTCTCGCGGCACGCGATCCAACTATCGTTTGTACATACCTTCTTTTTTTCCGCCTATTTTCTCCCGTCTCTTTTGTTACAATCATTGCGAGAGGGGCGGAAAGGTGGTTTATTTTTCTGCACGATCCACGAAAGTCGGCGAGGGTGATGAGGATGACGAAGATTGCCGTTCGCGGGCCAGTTTGCAATTTTAAATCATCGTTAAAGTGGCTGGTACCCATTATCTTCTTATAGTATGTACGCGTTATGTTGCACGATGTCTTCTTTATGTTCATTTCATGCTTGTTGTTCTCCATAAATCTACCACGTGACAAGCGAGTATTTACAAACGCGAAAATAGATACGACAACATACCGTCGAGAGAAGGGATAATAAAAAATTACACAGTTCTATTATTGTCGCGTTTGTACATGACTTCGGAAGAATATTTCCGGACACGCGAATATAACGGACGCTATTGTCTCAATTGAACGCAAATGTGTGTATGTTCTTTCGATTATTCAGTATTTGTCATATTACGCTGTAATAGTTAATCACTATAGCATAAATAATGATGATCGCGATACTTATGCATTGACGAACAAAATCTAAGATCGACGATCTTTTATATTGCGAAAAGTTGGTAGTTAAAAATGTTTTTACAACATTTAACTTTTTTTAACAATTGTAAAATATATTTTCGGGTAAAAATTATCTGTTATATGAGAACATATGCGCAATGTGCATAATGAAAATCACGAGTTAGGAAACAATGACAGGCCGGCGAGTCTGCAAGTGCTTATAATGGTCGCGCAGATTTTCCATGGAAATTCGTCACATGAAGAGGGGTGGAAAGAGCAGAAAGAACGGAGTGGAAAAAAGAGCCGTGAGCGTCGAGCAGAGCGAAATGAATAGCGCCGTGCTATCTCGTCGTGGTCCACGTGAGGGTTCTTTTAATACGCAAGTCGAATGGCCGGTCGGGCCGCAGGATATAGGTAATTCCATTTCGCCGATAGCTACGAGGCGGCGCGCGACCAAGGAAAAACGGGGATAGAGCATGCTGGAGGAAGCGAGGGAGAAGTAAGCTTGCTATTGTAACCGATCCTCGAAGCCACCCGCATGACGGTAGTGTAGCTGTAGCCAGCCAGTGGCGAACGCACACGAAGCCTTAATAACTTATGGATTCGATATGCGCGTTATTGAGCGCCCCGTTAGAATCCGGGCGTTATCGATAGTACGCGCACGTGGAATACGCGCGATGTGTACAGGGTGTTTCACGGCCCGAGCGCGTCCATCGCCAAGGGACGGCACATCAGAAACTATAAGACCAGAATGCATAATCGCATTAGCGACAGGTGTTTTGTTTTCTCGGACTGGTTGCACGGAGCGTATAATCCGATGTTTCTTCTCTTAACTTGCGGAACAAGTTTGAACCAAGTGAGGAATAGCCTACATACGTACGTGTCACTAGAATTGAAGTTCACCTTTTGCCACGCGAGAATCGAAAATGCAAAATATTTTCTATGAATCGTTTTAGAAAGTATATATATATATATATTTCTCAATTCTCAATCAAGCTGTTTGATTCAGACGTTAATACGTGTCATTTGCAATATTAAGATGGTTTCCCGCTTGATACTTTCTTCCTGTCATAAATATTTTATGCTAGTGATTAACGATACGTAAATAGTGATTCATATCATTTATTCCTAAGATTGGAATATCTTAATCGTTATGCTATGTTTCTATCTCATCGATCTTTTTCTTCATAATCTATTCAATACTCATTCGAATCAATAGTGAGTAGTTTTGATCGTCTACCTGTCTGAACCTCACGCTGATTCCTTCATTAAGAGATTCCTTCATAAATTGATCCGCGATTCACGAAGCTGTATCGTTGCTCATCTATATTGCTCGCCACGGCGAAGTCTGATCCTTACTTTCGTCTAATATAAACGAGAGCATTAGGTAGGGAAAACCGACTAACGCATGTCGATAATATCTTCCTCCTATCTCTCTTGAACGCTAGTATTTCCTTTCTCTAGGTCTATCGCGCTCGCTATGCTGCGATCAATCACTTGTGGCTCGTGTTAACGCGCTTTAAGCGCTTTGCCCGGGTACCAAGACGCGCGTTAAGTGTTCATTATTGAGGTATACTCGATAGCTGTCCGCTTGCCGATAGGCTGGCAAGCTTTTGCCGGTCTCGCAATCTTCATTTACTTATCTTCATTTGTCTATCGCTAAAATCAATTTAATTTACTTCCTTCTGACTTCGGGAAACAATTTAGCATTTATTAACGCGAAATTGTATTAATACAAGAATTCTCTTTCTCTCTTCGGTGATGCGATTCTTTATAATCTTGTCGATCGTTTGTAGATATAACAAGCTTAAATTCTACGATTTCTTCGTGCACATCGCGGCATCGCCACGAATGTAATTTAAACGCTTCGCTTAGCCGCTCGAAGGGTTTATCACCGAGGGAAACGTCGCGATAGACGTTGCTCGTTATCGATTAACGGCGGTTCGACCAGCTCTAATCCTTCCAAGATACTTCCAGAATCCGTTAATGTCGATATCGGAAATCTCATTCGACCGTTTGCTTCCCCGAGGAATACTTGCTAGGAAATTCGTACTCTCTTCGCAACGTATTTGGCGCTATCTGCTCTTCGCTACTTTATCTAGCGCGATCAGCGTTATGCAATTACGAGCGGCACTTGTTCCGCATCCAACAAAATATAGACAAGGCAAAGAGCTTCATTATGCGAAACGCCGTCATATTTACGTGACGGCACGTCTATACGCAGTGTAGTGTAATAGAGTTTAACGAACTATTTATTTACTTTTGCCACGCGTGAGAGGAGAGCACGCACCTTTCATCCTCCTATGAAGTCAGCTCGCGATCATAAAACCGTATTCCTGGCCACGTGATGTGATTTTGTTTAGTTTTCTCGTCAAATATATGCCACCTACGTTGCCACGATATCGTATACTTCCCTTTCTCTCTCTCTCTCTCTCTCTCTCTCTCTATCTAACTTCCTCTCTCTAGCTCTCTATCTCTCTTCCTAATGCTTCTCGCTTCAGACACGCACAGACACATGTGTACACGCAATGTGGAGCCAGCCAGGCGCTGTTTCTTCCTTCCTTTTTTTTATAACCCTGAGCATTATAAATTCAAGCAACGCACAACTACAGACGCACACATGCGCCCACCCGTGAACGTAATTTCTCCAGTTCGCGCGTAGCAGGCTGATAAAAACACGCGCGCGCGGCGCGGCGCGCGGGCGACGCTAGGGTCTATTTATTATCAAATTTCTTTATGGGTTTACAAGCCTGTCAACGACGTGTTGGTGTAACAGGAGGCTCACTCACACGAGCCGAAGCCCATTAACCGATGCTCGCCTAAGGTACATTCCCCTACCGTTGTTCGCCAGGCGACTATCATTCACGGAGTAATAACCGAGCATGTCTGTGCATGTGCGTGCGTGCGAGCGTGTAGTTACGTTGCCTATGTATATGTCGTGTACACGCACACACAGGCTTAGTCGGTAACGTTTACTGCTTCGCCCTGGCGCGTTCACCTGCCCAGGGGGCATCTGAGATTTTTACGACGAACCGCGTGTCACTCGGGGGTTGCGGCCGATAAAATCCTCCTGTTGGCGAGATTAACGTCTCTGTGTAGATCGCGAGATTTTATCTGCGGGATACGCTCGATTTCCAGTATATATGATCGATCATTTGTTGACATTGCGCGATTAGGAAAAAACAATGATTACTGTTATTTCGTATACCTAATTGCGGAAGCATGAAAAGGGTTGCCGTATTAGTGAAATTTTTGGAAAATAGCCGGTGAATTGCATAAGCCAAATGGTATTCTATTCTCAGAATCCAGACTTGTGACTTTTTTAATCGTGGTTTTGAGAACTATTACATCCCATCGTATCTCATACTATATATTATATCTTTCTTATGCGAAACATGACAGCAAAACCGTGAATTATATCTATTTGGCCGAAAGCTCTTACGTAATGCCGCAAATATTTTCCGAACTATTGAAATAGCTTTGCATCACGAAGCTCACATTGCCGACATTTACACGCTCGCGTTTTTGTTATCGCACAATCTTCGGATGTTCTCCCTTCTCGTTTGAACGCGCGAACCGACTAGAGCATCTATCTTTTCCTTGCTCCTTTTATTTTTGCAAACAGACGAGCGACGTACAGTTCGACGGCCCCGAAAAATCAACAGCATCGACTTCGACGACTGACAGTGACTGGACACACCAGGACACACTCGTTTATAGGGCGGACGGATGTCAATTATATTCTATAATGCGTGCATGATCGGATTGGTTGTGGGCGTCGCAGGGGGTGGCGAGTGATACATATATATTGTATACAGGGTGTTCAGTTTTTATCACATAAACTAGTAATATAATGGATTTCTGGATGAATATGAGACTAATTTTCCTTGGCGAAAATATGATGGATGGGCCAATTATGCAGATATACTATATTGAAAATAAATGTTTCGGTTAAAAAGATTCGGAAGCATGTGTATATGTGTACTTGTATGTGTATTGGTAAAATGTTCTATTTTATTTAATTTTAAGTAGATTTTATATGTTAACAAATATCTATTTGAAAATTCAATTTCCCAGATTTAATGTTAAAAATTAACGATTTAAAGTTAAAAATTGGTGATTTACGAAAACAAATAATTTTTTCTGAAAAATTACTTTTAAAACATTTTTAACCAAGAAAAAGTATGCGACTTCTGATACAACCTGTATCGTATCTGATTCATACGAATCATGGGTGATTGATAGACCGATACAACTCATTCGGGTCGACGCATCGATATTTCGATCATATGAAAATTTCATTAGTGACATTATATAATGATATAAAGGTGATGTCCACGTGATAGGGGAGGCGTCATATAATGATATGAAGGTGATGTCTCTATGACGGTAGGAGGCATAGGGTGATTTTGTAGGCTGAAACTCGTCGACACTCGTCGAGCTGTCGATTAACTTCGTTAATTATTCGACAATTAATAGAATGCCTATATGCGGGCAAGCGTCGATACCCGCTTTCGAGCGGATAATAATCGACAGTGGCTAGTTGTTCTTTAGTGCTTGTTTCTCATATTCTCATATTCTTTTTAACGTCATCTGTGCGATAAGGAAATACGTTAACACTCTGAAGAGTCATAGTTAATTTTAATGCAAGGCATGATATTATAACAATACATTTCTTTATATGAAGAATATTCATCAATTTCTGCATTTTAAATTTTAAGAAAATTTATAGTTGAGAAAAATTGGGGATAGAAATTATTATATAAAAAACGAACAGTTATTTATTTAGCAATTTCTAAAAATTGTTAAATTTTACTTATTGTTAGTAAACGAACTTTGATTTGATTTTATAATCAAGTATTTGAAAAAGATTGAATATATTTAACAAAATAACCCTCCCTTATCACACATCACAATATATTTATAAAATAAAATATTATATTAAATGAATCATAATTGTCAATCTAAAATTACAGTCAACGTATCTCCAATTTTATATCTCATTACTAATTAAGTGTGAAATAATATATAACTTAGACTTGGATACATAAAAATAATGCGTTATCTCCATCACGATTATTAATCACGTGTCTCTTGCTTTTTGTTACAGGTGAGTCCACGTGCGAACGCCGATATCGAATATGTTGTGAATCCGAAGATTCGACGCGTGTATAAATCGCGTGGAATTATTTATCGCTTACATGTATTCTGTCCGGAAACCATATACGGGCAAGTATTCATAATTTATAATTAATCCTAAAATTGCCGATTACGACGCCGGTAACCGAGCCCGCAGGGACGTCGGCAACTCCAGGGAATATCTCGAGGTTTGAAGGCGAAGAACGATTGAGAAAGAAGAGCCTCGCGAATTCAATGCGAACCAGTATAGTATCGGCCGCATCGAAATGCGGGGTTCTCTTGTCAGTCGGGATGGGGTGGCGGTGCTTCCGAAGGGGCGGCAGCAGAACGAGTTCGAGTGGTAATGCACTAATCAACCCCTTGGAAGGCGGATGTATTGGCGCTATACGGACGTAGAGCGCGGGGGCTTTGGTTATAATCGAAGGCTGCTTCGAAGGGGGATTCAAAGGCGGAGGGGTGGTGGACACGGACGAGTGCGAGAGAAGGGTGGCGGGAGGTGGGTGGCGGGTTGAGAAGCGGGAGAGGGTGGCTGCTGTAGGACGGCATCGCGATCGACGTCGTTGTAGCATACACGATGTAAATTTTGCCCGGGTGTGCGGGTGCGGGTGCGGGTGCACCCTACACGATAGGGTGGAATCAAATCGATAGCAGACTAAGATATACCTATCAGTCTAATTGTCAGTACAGAAAGACCGAGAGAGACAGCAGTCTCGTGGTATCGGAAGAACGGATGGCGGGCAAGAAGGGGTGAGTGAAAGGCGAACGTAGCAGGAGGACGCGCGGAGGGGCGCGGGGGGAGGGGGAGGAAAGGGTGATACCAAGGGGTGGGATATGCCAGGCATATAGCTTAATCACCCTCCTACCGTTCTTCAACCTCCAGCCAACCCTCTCGAACGTTGGTACCTACACCAACCCTACCTCCTCTACGTCCTAGAGTAGCCGGCCTTCCGTCGTCCAATAATCAATAATTATACTCAAATAAAGAGAGAAGGGGATGGATGAATCGCCCGGCAAAGGGTTAGAACGGAGCGAGAGCTAGGTATCGGCGTAAGATACCGAGCGAGATGAGACTACAGGCGCCTAGTACCTCCTATACCGCATCCTCTCTCGTTTCCTTTCTCTCACACTCGGCCTTGTCTCTCGCCCCATCTCGTTCTCATTCTCTCACCCACCCCACCTTCTTCCTTCCACCACCACCGTAGCGCGACCGCCACCACCACTTCTGCCTCCCTGCCACCCACATCCTCATCCTCATCCACCAACCTCCTCCTCCTCCTTCTCCTCCTCCCCCCGCCGCGTGTAGCCTAGGTACAGGCGAAAGCTCCGATGCGGGCTTCTGACTTGCTTGGCTCTCATTCACTGAGTGATCAGGAACGTCGCCACCGCGATCGGTTCCGATGGAGAAGGGCTTTCGCGCGACGGCCGATTTAATCGCCCTCGATTGACTTCCTAGGTCCTAGCCACGATATTCTTGCGGTGACGAGAACGAGAATATCTCCAATCTATCTATGCATATCCCTTTGTAACAGATACATTATCACGTAACGATATAGAAATGACTCTGTGTAGAAGAAAATATGCGGCGTTACTTTTTTTTATAGTATACCCGACAAGTGAAAAAAAAATGGACCTGAAATAATATTTTACAAACTTACGTGAAGAACATACATGATATCGTATCAATTAAACAATTTACACAGCATTTCACGTGTACTAGACATTGTGAGTAAATCGAGAGTTCCGTCTGGGGATAATAGAAAATCGTGAAGGTATTAAGTAAGATACGAAGAAGACAAAGACGATAGCTCGTCGATAGGGGGCTGGGTAGTTGATCGATGCAAAACCGGCTAAAAGTCGCGTGTCCCGCGTCTACCGTCTCTAATTAATCATCGCTCAACACGGCCAATACGCTTCAGTCCGAAGCGCGGCGTTACCTTCTTCGGTGCGCAAGCCTGGTAGAAATTAATTGCGATAATAATCTGAGATCGAGGCAGTGATCGACGATGCTGCGTGCGGATGTGCTTCGTTCGCGACTCTTTTGTTGTCAAATGGCTCCAGACCTTTTTTCTTTGTTCGGGAAGCGATAGGTCTTAAGATACCAACAAATCGATACGGCATTTGTAGACAATGAATACACAAGGTGAGGTGAGGCTAGACGATTATGTTGTACGATCTATATCGAGGCATTGCGAGTCTGAAGAATAAACTCAATATACATGAAATAAAGTAATGTGATATGAAATATAAGAAAATTATTATATAAAATATATAATATATTATATATTCTGGTAGGATATAATCGAATCGGAATTCTTTCGTGTTAATAGGTATGTCTGATGAAATATCGCGCGCGCTAAATATTTCAAATTCTCGAATGCTTATGCGATCTTGTGATTCTTGAAAAATATGAAATATCTCAATATTCCAAAATGTGACAGCATCACGTCACGGATTTCGATATGTCTCGTCTTCAAAGACGTAAATTACTCTGTAATTCGGGCACGCACACATATACTCATACAGTATATGCACGTATGCATACGCATTGAAGTTATAGTTCGTCGTCCCAGTTAAACGACGTGGCAGCTCTCCACGGGACGTGGCTCCGTTCACTTTCACCGTCAAACGAAAGTAAAGCCCGCGCCCCCGCGAAAGGGGTAAACAACGTGCAACACCCCAACGTGCAACAGCAGCAGTAGCAGCAGCAGCAGCGGTGGCAACGTGAATGTGGTAGAGAGCGGGGATGCAACGGCGCTTGAAAGGAGGATAGGAGGTTGGACAAGAGGGCGAAATAGGGAGGAGTGGGTGAGAGAGAGGGTAGGTGGTGTCTGCTTTGCCACTTCGGAAACTCTTGTGAAGTAGCAGGGAACTCCTGGGTTCGCATATACCGTAAGCAGGTCAGAAACTTCTTTCGACCCTTCGCCGCGTTCCTTCTCACTATATAGTCTCGTCCTGCCGCACTTCCACCTTCCCCGTTTCCCGCATCCCTTTCGCTCCTTCTGCAACTACATCCTTTTCTCTCTCGCGTTCCCTGCATCGCTTTCCCTCGTTTTCTCTGCAGCTCGGCGTTGTCCGAGGTTAGGGATTACGCGTCTCTACGCTTTCCATCTCCCGTCCTTCTTCTTGTTATTTTTCGCTTTTCTCTCTCGCCACAGTATCCTCCCCTCGGAGCCCGGCCGCACTCTTATCAGAGAGCATCGTGACCCACTAGATTCTTCCAAGGTTTTAAGGACTTAATGAATTTCAAGACTGAGATTCTCGGCACGCTAACCTTGACCTAAAGCGAGCTCCGGAAACAAGACATAGAAAATTGACATATGGCTAAGATAGAAAAAAGATCTCGCATATAAAAAGTTTACAGTTCTAATTTATCAACGATATTATTTATCAACGATTTACATTATATATACTTATTACAAAATATTTGGAAAGAAACAGTTTATTTAACATAGAACGCGGTCACATTGGTTATTAGCGATTATCCAAACGCTGATTTATGTGATAGAATTAATGTCGGCAAATTAACGGTAACATAAAAAATCCATCCACGTATAGATGTATGACGGGTTACTGGTCGTGCACGCATCCGTCTACATTTCGAAATGTACGATATGCAATTATGGGAAGCTCGGGGGAGAAGACTCGGAGCGGCGATTTGCTGATACACGATCCTCGTTACTGAAAGAGCATTGAATATCGCTCCTCGTGGTATCAGTTTGTTGTTAAAACGTGTCTACGCAGGCGGATGAAAGGTTACGCGGCGTCAGGTATTCAAAGTTAATTTAGCGATTATCGGCACTCTCCGAACCACGAATAGGTAACATCGGCCTGAAAGAACTTTCCGTTTTAAAGCTGCAAACTCCCGCAATGTGGATAAAGAGGATATCGCGTTGGGATGGATTTATTGAGCCAAAATAACAAGAACAAAAAATACACAGATTGTTAATTACGAAGAGTATTAATTTCTATTATATGATTGATATCAATAATTTAGTTTCTAGATTTTTTTCAATTGGGATTTTAAATAAAATTCGTAGCAATCCAGTATTAATTTGACATTTATTAAAATAATGTCACAAGCGTTAATGATCTTAAATATTTTGAACTATTAATAGACTTTCAACTTTCACAGTAATCCTCATAATAACATAGCGATTAAAAAACATGTTAATACAATTAATTAATTTTAATTGGTTAGAAATTTATTATTCTATTTGTGGCTAAATGGACATTCGGGACTTAACTATTTGACCAGGGAAAATTCTACGCGAATGCGCTCGTGCTAGACTGTAATGGCTATAAGCGGACCTTTCCTGACACGTGATTCCCGAGGTTAAGCCGCGTCCGCAAAACGTGCGACCGAGCCTGGCTTGACGTCCCGCCGGGATAAAAAATCCGCGCGTGTGGGCGGCCGACGGTACGGTCGATCCTCCTTGTGTGTGTCCAGCTTAACGAGGGCACTTCAAAGCGAACTGGAGCGATATTAAAATTAGAGATTCGTCATTGCCATCGAAGCCGGCTCTTTTTCTCCTCTCCTTCCCTCCGCCTTTCTCTTTCGCTGTCACCCTTTCCTCTCTCCGTCTTTCTCCACCCTTCATCGAACATGGGAGGGGGCGGGGAACACACTCGGACGACGGTAATATTTCGAGTGAACGCAGGGGTGGATACGGAGTATAAGGGCAAGGGAATGGATACGGCAGAACAGAAAAAGAGACGACAACACCGGGCCGGGAGTAACGGAGAGAAGTTTCGGCGGTGGTGAGCTCAGAGGGGATTCTGTTGCTCGGTCAGAAGGGTGTTACGATAAGGGGTTGCGCTACCTCAGCGCGGAGGCGACCGGCAGATCAATGAAAAGGGTTCGCATCACGAGCGGGAGGATTGATCGCCGATAGGGAAATTTCGTTAGTTTCCACCAGTCATAAAAGGTGATGGTGGTGGTGGGCGCTGTTCCTGCTGCTATACCGCCGCGGAGAGGCCTAACTAACGTGGAACCACCCTTCGAAATTCACCCTTCTGAGAGTGAGACGAGGGTGATCGGCCGGGGCCGTGAAGGTGCGGGTAGAAATAGGAAGAGGTGAATTTCCACCAGGAGGAGGAATGGGTTGCAGAGAACTGCTGCCAGGCTGTGTCGGGGTGGTCTGCGCGTTGGTGTTTGTGTTGATGGAGGAACCGGCGCGAGACATGGAAGCACACATCAGAGTATTAACGAAATTTTAACCAATCAATGAGAAGTTCATTAGCCTGTGCCGCTCGCGTTGCACCCCTCCCCCTTTCCTCCACGACTCGAGAATGGCCTTCCATCTCCGGACTCGGTCGAAACCAACCTATCCGCAACAACACCCCCTCGCGTCTCTTCTCGGGGGCAGCCACAGTCTTGGGGGAGATCGCGCGTCAGTGATAAAATTCAACATTCGACGTGCGAGGTATCCCTTACAGCACCCACTGCCACCCTCCGCGGAGAAACTCGCTCTTTGCCTTTCCTCACCATCTCTATTGCCGTTTCATGCTCTTTCTGTTCGGACTGGATTAGTGTACGGAAACGTCTAATTGTAAACGCGAAAACATTAAGCGATCTCCCACAAAGATATATAATGCTAAAACGACTGATATAGCCATTTCCATTTTTATTAAATACATAAATTTTTATTTTATTCAGACGTTTTGTTATTAATAATCATATTAATATAATCAATTAAATAAAATCAAGAACAGAACTTCTTTCAGTTGAGAAACAGTGTTTATAAATTGAAAGAAATTTTTCACGTATGTACGGTATATACCAATGTTTTTGATCTAAATTGGGTAACGTGAGTAATGCGACATATCATTAACGATGCGCATGCAACCGTAACTTTAACACAGTATACAATTAGGTGCGTCCGATTTCTTAAAACAGATACATTAGTCAAAAGCAATAACCAACCGGGAAGGTTTCCGTGTCGGTAGGGTCGTCTCTCGCCCACGCATTTGTTGCAGTGTCATTTGTCTCCAATATCTCTCGGCGCCCCTGGGACAGCCGCGCCTTCGTACGAACCGCCACGGACAATGCATGGAATAAGCCACAATAATAAAAAGAGTCAGTGCGCGGTGTCGCGGTGTCGCGAAGGAAGGGTGATGCCGGCGGTAATAATATTGTCACGATGATTGATACGGCCGGTCTAAAGTTTTGTCGATATCCCGACGTACGCGACTATCTTGCGAGACGGCTTATTTAATGACCAGATCGATCCATCCGACAGTTGATCCTTAGACTTTATCGGATACAAAAGATTGAAGTATATAAAAATCGCTTGTAATAGAAAAATATTGAATATTTCGATGAGTGTGAGAAAATGAAATTCCTATAACGATTGATACGTAATAAGCATTTATCGACGATTGAAGTTCTTATAACTACCTATTTGCATACGGCATTATGGATTGTCGCAAAATACAAATATGTCAACCGTATGATGAATTTTGAGCGATTCCTATTTCCGCGAACGCTTATAATAAACAGGAGGCGATAGTATTGACCATAATAATACGCGCCAGTGATCTAGAATTGTCTTCGGAGGATTTCGAGATCTTAAAAACTTTTTTTCTAAAACTTGATAGATTAGAGCAGCGAAAGCAAAATTATCGGATGATCATTAATACTATTAAATGATTAAACGATTTATATTGCGACGGTCCCTCGTATTTCATGACACCGCAGGCATCTCGTTCGAATCTGATTGACGATGTAGTCGTACGTCGTATGTCACCGGGATTCAAATGTCCAACCCCCGGAACGAACGTTAAAAACGCCTAGATGCCCGCGCAAGGATCGGTTCCCACGTACGCGATTTTTTTCTTTCGCCGTCATTTGTCTCTAATATCTCCCGACGCCCCCGGGACAGCCGCGCCTCCGTGCGAGCCGCCGTAGACAATATATCGAATAAGCCACAATGACAAAAAGAGAGCCGGTACGCGGCGACCGACGCCGTGAAGGAAGGGTGGCGTGGCGGCGATTGTATTGGCCACGACGGTGGCGGTGTCGGCGGTGTTGCCGAGTGGAAAACGGCGGGGGCGGGGGTGTGCACAGTGGAAATGAGAAAGACGAAGAGGGTGGGCGACCGTGAGAGACGGTGGCGGAAAAGAGAGAGCGAAATACAGAAAGGAATGATAGAGAGAGAGAGAGAGATAGAGAGAGAGAGAGAAAGCGCGTGAAAGAGAAGGAGAGAGACCACGTACGAAAGGATGGTAGCGGCGAAGGAACGATAGGGCGCGGGGGAGGAGAGGGAGGAGGGGGAGGAAGGAACGATAGGCGGAAAGAGTGGTCGACCGCATAAGGGAGGAAGAGTTCGGAACGAGAGAGGAGAGACGCACCATATAAAACCGAGGCGCGCGGAGAAAAAGAGATTTGCATTGCCGGGCCTCGCGATGGGGTAAACTGGGGGCAGGGGAGAGATGGGACGGTTCTCGCAATATATCGGAGGAAGGGGATTTCTGTTGGAGAAGACCGAAGGGGTTGAGTAACGACACGTATCATACGTGGAACCATACACCGGCGGACACGTACGTTCGATATCGCGCGGTGTTTTTACGTCCAAGTTTCTCCCTTCGCTTCCACCAATTAGACCGCGCGAAGGAGCATCTTCCCCTCTGCCCATGCTAGCTGAGCACCTTCGAGCTGACGCGGCCGAATAAATCATTATTTCCAATTGCGATCTCGCGCTTGGTATATCGCGTGCAGATCCGTTCTCTAGCTATTAATCGCGTCGCTTTTCTTCATCCACGATATCGCAAATCCGCGCTAACAAACGGTGGTAATACAGTTTTATAAAATTTTCGTTCCAATCTAGATCGTCATACGTGAATTATAACCCGGCGTAACACGCGTGAAACACGCCGACGTTCCCATCGAGTCATGCCGCAAAATTGTCGAACGAATAATCGCGTCCCCGATCCCTATCTTTTCGCGAAACCGCCGCTGCGCGACGAACCTCGAGTCGCTTCTTCGATCGGAACGTGGGTTTCGGTATTTCCCGACAGTGCACCGCCTCGCCCCGGAATGGCGAAACTCACAACTTTCTCATTAGCCAGCGCGACAATGCAGTCAGGGTTAGAGACGTGTGTGCGCGCACCCAACACACACTCGCGCCCTCCAATATATGTCACTGCCGGATGGATAATAATGTGTGCTTCAGCCCGATCGGCAGTTGTTGCTCACCCTCCGCGATTCGACCTATCGTGCGTGGCATGTGGTGTTAAGCGCTCGTACCTTCGTATACACGTATACGCGTATCCAAACGCACACACGCGAGATCGCGCCCATCCACCTTCTCCCACCGAGGAGGAAGAGCTACCGCATAAATGTCAGAGACCAGCGGCTGAGCATTTCCTATCGAGCATTTCTGTCAATAAGCGCTGCCGCGTTCAATGACGGCGATTCGAAAGCTGCTGATTATGAAATAAATGCCCGACTCGCGACCCTCTCGCAACATTCGCGCGCGTTTATGATCTCTCTGTCTTTCCCGGGAGGGAAATGATTGTTTGCAATCTGCAAGCTTCCTCCGTTCGCGCCTAGACGCCGAGTAAGCCGGCGACGTTGACACGTTCGATACCCGTCGATAGACCGCAGTGATTTCAGACGGAATACGTCAGCCATACAGAAGTTTTCATTTAATTTTACACTTAATATGACATCGTTGGAATAATACTTTGTTAAAAAAAGTTCGTTTTGTTAAAAAATTGAACCACATTTCTGAATCATGATTTGATTATTTTTCATAAATTTTTTATAAAAATATTATTTGTGATACTATACTTTTCTTATAAAATTGAAAGTATTTTGGAAAAGTGGTTTACGCAAATAATTGCATGCCCATTTCTTGGAATCTCGAATCGTTTCTTTCGGCGAGTAAACGAGCAAGCAGAGAAGGGTGCGATTATTGCAAATTTTACTGGACATTGATACGAATACGCTCGGACGTCTTCCTCTTCAGTGCCCCTCTTCTTGCCATCCGTAGCCCGGCAATCCGTGCCCGTTTCTCTCGTTTCAATATTTCTCTCCGGCGAATGCCCCGACTAATATATGGCTTCTGTCGAGCCACCGCGAGTTGAGTGTGGGTGGGCGTACGTATTCATAAACGCGTAGTCCTCGTAATGCAAATCAGAGAAAGAGTCGGGGAGAGAAAGAGGAATAGGGCGAAGGAGTGATGAGAAGGGAGAGGAGTACAAGGGAAAAGGAAAGAGAGAGAGAAATGACGAACGCGGTTAATATTAATTCTTCGTGGCCGCTGTCCGGTCGATTGCGGATCGTAGCAGCGCAGGTGCCGAAGATGGCTAAATCCTTTGTAAACATCGAGGAATTATTAGGTCAGCTGTGGAAATAATTTATGCCCGTAACGATTTAAACGTTCTGCTCGCCGCGCGAGAACATGCGAGCGTGCTAGATCTATATATTTAATTCTCATTAGTCTTTTATGCTACACTGGCACATATTACGGTATATTAATGAATATCGATACTTTCGATAAGTGAAAATGACATGATTTATTTTATTAATTTTTATTCGCTTCAACGAATATTTATACACGATTAGTGGAGCTTTACAAATAATGAATGGTAATAATTTTCAATATTTTTTCAATAGTATTGGATATAAACGCGAAACGGACTTTGTGCATCACCGATCCTCGGTAGAAGTCTCGATTATTGTAGTCGGATAAAAAGAAAAGAAAAAAAAAGAGTTTGGTGCAGCCGCGCTTTAAGCAAGACTGTTTACATACATTTCTAATAATGCAAGTTTTTAAAACAATACTGTAGCTCAGGGGTGACTATACCAAGCGCGAGATGTCGTTCCATTATAAAGGCAATATCGCATGGTCGAGTCTCTACCTGGTATTACTAGCTTTCATAATCTGATGTATATTACGCATAACCGCGTGTATCAGGGGTACGAGAGTGAGAGACGAGGGAAGGTGTGGGAGTGGCGAGGGTGGCAACCAGGAGGATCGCGTACTACCGTATGTATAGGACCGGTTTCGGCAAAGAGTGCCCTCGCCGGTGCTCGCTCGTAATAAGCATAAATCCTCGGAGGCTTATCTAGCGGCGCCCAGAAGAACGCTAAAATAAAATATCATACATTTTGCCTTCTACCCTTCGTACCGAGGTACGTTACGACCGGCGACACCCCTCTTATCCGCCTCCCTTTGCTACCCCAGCAGTCGCTTTCTCATCCCTCTGCAACTCTCCACGTCGCCGTGCATAGCTTCTGTAAGGTAAACATTGCCCTCGGCTGCTTAACGGGCAAGCTACTTCGAGAAATCTTGATTCTCGCGGGCGATTTCAAGAGTTATTGTTGCCCCAATTTACGAGTAATTGCGCGCTTAAAAATTCGCGCTTAAAAAATTTTCAAACTATATCTACTGCTAAAGACTGCTACGAGAGACCGCTAAAAATTTAATAAATATTATTTTTATTACTTAATCGTTTGCTATACTTTTTTTAATTTGAGATGAAAGCTCAAGACAGTATTAGATATTTTAACATTTTCCTATTCGATATTTCACTAGCGTTCTTATTAAGATGTCTTCGTGCGAATAATGACGAATCGCAGTTGACCACATCTCGCTACTTTTTTCCACCTACGGCAAAAAATTCAGACACGTCGCGATAGGGATGGCGAGCGCCCTTTCTGTCGGATTTTTGCGAGGGTTTGCGCGTCGATGCAACGCGAGATGTTGGCCAAAGGCACGTAGTCAGTGTAATGAGGCGAGATACATTCGGCCTCAACTCTCTCTCCCGCGCCCTCTTCCTTCTGCCGCTGCTGCCTTTCTCTTTCTCTCTCTCCTTCCCCTTTCTCATTCTCCAGTTCCCGTGAGGTAGTATCGTACCAACGGAGGATGGCTGGCGGAGAAGCTCGGTCAGAAACGCGAAGGGGTTCGAGGGAGGACGCTCGAGAGAGGGAAAGGGTTGAGCTCGAAGCCCGATCAGTCATTAGACAAGTGGGTATTCACATATATCGAGTTGTAAAATCGATAGGGGTGTCCGTTAGCCGTGTATCCTGTAAGGAGGGTGTGGTGGGGATGAGATGCGAGCTGATAGAATGAGAGAGACGTGGGCGAAGACGGAGAGAGAACGAATGACCGACCCAGCTATCTCGACGTCGGCCTGACGGAGACAGAAAACGGAAAGCCCCTTTCTCTCCATCTATACTTCCCCTTCGACCCCTTTTGTTGCTTCGCCACCCTCCTGCAGCCCCTAGCCGCCCATCCTCCTTCTACTCCGTCTCCTCCACCTCCTGCCACCGCACGTATCCAGTCCTTGCATATTAATCCTGCCCATAATTCCCACTTCCCAGTTTGGGCAACCCTTCGCTTCGGTTGCTTCAGCTACCCACGTCGGCAGAGTGAAAGGGAAGGAGAATAAGCAGGAGAATGAAAATCGGCGAGATAGAGCGAGAAAGAGGAAGGCAAGCCGCCTCCTATCGATTGGGCTTTCTTTCCGACCTCGGCTTTTAATTGGCATTCTCCTGTGGCGAGAAGAGGAGCGAACCTCCATGGGAGAAAGCTCCACGGCCCAAAGGGGTGCTTTGCCACTAAAGGGGTTGATACCGGCGATCTTTCCTCCCGAGATGCAAAAATGGAATCTCCCTATCGTGACGCGCTGATATCGATCCCCAGGATACGAGATTTTACAAAAGCATGATCTACCGAGATTCAAATTCTCGCGATGGATCGAGCGATATAACAAAGCGCTCGTTCGCACGCATGAAAGATTCATCGAATTTTATGAATCGTTGCTTCTTAGTAAGATGTGTTAACCAGAGCTTCTGCAAATGTGTATAGATTTAACTTTTTTACTTTACTGTTGTCGTCCTGAAATATAAAACGTTGAGTATATTTGTCTTTCATATTACAAAAGAAATTTGCGATTGTATTGAACTCAAGTAATCGCCATAAGAAAAAAATAAAGAATTTACACGTGTAAGAATCTCGATTTTTAGTCACCAAATTAGATGTGGCCATATTATTTTCTGTTTGTTTACTAAGGTATTTTTAGATCAAATTATAATCTTCTGTCTAATCTTAGAAATTATTTCTGACGAATTCGCCCTAACTAGCAAAAAATCGACCACAAATCAAGAACAAGTTGAATAAACAAATGAGTTGTTAAAGTCTAATTTTTACGACGATTAACCCAATCAGAGATACATCAAGGTAATGGGTATAGATCAAAGGGATATCAAAGTATCCGAACGTAAACGACAATTTATATTTGCGTTCCCGTCGTCCACGTGGAAACGATAATGCGACGACGTGGTAGGGAAAGGGGAACCGTGAAACCACTGAAAGCGAGAACGTGAGTTTCGACGGCCATGACGATCTCGTACCGACGCATCATTGGCGGACAGACTACGAAATTAATACGAAGCAAACGGCCATCTTGTCCCTGTACCGAATTTACGTACGTATACGAAAAGGGGTTCTAATGTGCCGCGGCGTGTGGATATCGGAGAGCCGCGTTACTCGAGTCACCGCGTCCGTGCATACATTCGCGTACGTGTACGTTACGCGCCCACATACACATGTGCGTGTACACATGTAAGGATGAGAAAGGCCGTGGACGTATGCGTGAAGATTGATTATACCGCAGGAGAAAATGTGATCAATAGCTCAACAAACAAAGGCCTCCGACGCCTATATAATGCAAATAGCAAAAATCGCGTAGGATTAAGGGAGTTGCGAAGGGAAGAGGACGTGTGGGATCGCGGAAAGGGGAGTGGGAGACGATAGGGTGGCGCGACGGTCAAGAAACAATACGGACGCGTGCGGCTACTTCAAGTTTGCTTGACACCACCGCGTACAGGCAGCCCTTGCGCTATGCGCATACCCTCCGCGTACCCTTCGACTTCGCACCCTCCGGGTTCTTCCCTACGAGCCAGCTCGGAGCCCACCGTCCTCGCTTTAATTTGCATACGACCGATCATGTCTTCCGACTCGCCTTCACATCCTCGTCGCCATACCTCACGACCATCGATCAAGCCCCGATTGTTTTTGCTTCAACTCACCCCCACTTCGCCACCCAGATTGGACGCCTTCGTGCTGGGGGCTGCTCGTTGGTCACTACCCCCTACACGTACGTCTCTTATGCGCGCACACTGACTTTGTGTGGCTCTGCAGCAGTCGAGAATCTCGCTAACGAGCGGTCCTCCTTCTACCGATGACATTGTTCCAACGTAGAAAACCTGCCAACATCCGCTACTCTCTACTGCCGTCCCTAGCGATAATTCTTCACTCTTACTTTTCTTTCATGATCTCTACCCTTCTTCACATTTTTTCCGCAAAATAAACTAATGATTGTTAAATTACTTTTTTTTAAACATTTTTATTTTTAAAACGTGCTACATGCAATTAATTTTTTTAATTTTTTATCCATAGAGTATTGTTTTTAATAATGTGCAACATTAATGTTATCATTTTTATAATTAAAGTTAATTATTCAATTAATTTGTTATATACATATAAAAGATGTAATGATAATACTAATTTATGTAATAATAAAACTAATTTTAATCAAATTTAGTAACAAGATGCAGAATTTCTTTCTCTTTCCCTCTTGATAGAAATAAATTATTTACGAGATAGATTGGAAGTGAAATTCAGTACAAGGTTGAAATTCAATATAACGAACGATATGTAACTGCAACAATCGAGAATCGACGGTTTTTGTGAACTTCCCGGAAACGTTAAATTTAACCGAAACCCATTGATCCACGCGCGGTCATCTCTACGTCATCTCTAAATAGTACGATTATTAATACTATTGATATTCGAGCGAATGAATTAAAGAGACGGTGATCTTTCTTATCGTTACTATCATATACATGTCAGATTGCATTTCAGCTTATGAAAAGTCGATATGTGATATTACGAAAAAAAAATAATCCAGTACTAAATTTTACTTGCGAAGGTATCATAAAATTAATATATATATGTGTATCTACATTCCAACTAAATTAAGATTTATTAAATAATCTTTGTTTTATCTAAGATTTATGTAAAACTAGATTAATACCGTTTATATAAATAAAATCAACTGTTATATATGTTAATATATTACGAATATTATGGAAATATATTATGATTTATGTATATTGTTATAATGCATAAAATGTTTTGAACATCGCGACTGGACACTTTAAAATTTAAATTAAAAATTTCACACGTATGTGTTCAATAATATGGATAGCATTATGTCATGATCATTTCTCTTTCGTATAAAACATGTGTCAGAAGAAAGTTTAAAGTAGGTTCTGCATTCCGTTAGTTCTGCTTTACTCGCTCTATAGTTCGCTAATTGAAGAAACATATGGTCACATTTTGCACTGTGTACGTTGATTTCATCGTTTTATTCGCATCGTTAAACAGTAGTCACGAAAGAGACGGAGAGCAGAGTCGATAGACCGCTCTCCCACAACGCCGAACGCAAGGGGTGAGTGTCCGTCACGTGAAAAAAAAAAAACACACGCATCGCCTCGCCGGGTCGCCGCCGTATTTATCGTAAGTTCGTCGATCGACGTGGTGTTAATTCCACCTGTCCTTCGTTTCAGGTTTCCCTCATGGCGATAACCTACCTCATCGCCACTAATGGCGGACATTATTGCGAGCGATCGCGGCAACTTCGGAAACTTATCCCTACATAAGCCACCTCCGCCAGCAGCAACCACCCCTTTCTACCTGATGGTATATCGAACGTCAATGCGTACTTATCTACACCCGCGTCGGTTCTTACCTGTGTACCGCTATGTGTGTGTATATGTGTATGTGTTCGTGTGTATGAGTGCGTGTGTGTGTATGACATCGCTACAATACGCACTCATATTTGTTCGCTACATACATATACACACATACATATTTATACAAGTATAGAAACGAAGCTTCTGGACGTAAGCGCGTATCGATTATGGGTGAAACGGAGGACAATCGACAGGTAGCCGCCCCCGATAAATAAACTAACGAGTAAAAACGTGCAAGTTTACCCGCGTGCGTCAAGGCTGTTCGATTTTACGCTACCGCGATGAGTCATGGCGTTACAAGGCGCCAGAGGAATGTGGTTAATTTCATTAAATTATAAAGACTCAATCGATACGTACCGGTTATATCCATTATTATCAGTGAATACACCGCGTGACAAATCGAGAAAGGAATTCTCCCGTTTGTAGATTTTAAATAAATTGAACTAGGGGAACGGTCAAAGCCCGCGCAAGATGCAAAACACGCGTATCCAACATCTGTGGTGTAGAGGTGCGAATTTTGCAAAATTGAACTCGTTGCTTCTCGATTAACCCGCGGAGCACGGAAAGAGAGACGATGCCTCGGTGAGAAAAAACAATTGATACGATCTCATTCACGTAGCTCGTTGCATCGCGAACGCGCCAACGTACTCGGCTTTAAAATCGTCCCGTCCTACCCCTCTTTGATCGGTTTTCTCTCTTCCTCTTCCTGCGCCTGCAGCCTGCCCTTCCCACCATTCCGTATCCTCGCGCACACGCATTCATGTGAACCCTCGCGGAACACGTGGATAGGTTTCGAGTGCTCGCAATTCATCGCGATTGATTGCGGCACAGTGGCAACACAACGATTGCCGTACGCTCTATTCGTCGCAATAATTTTTTGCC
Source organism: Temnothorax nylanderi (assembly GCF_030848795.1). Taxonomy (NCBI): domain Eukaryota; kingdom Metazoa; phylum Arthropoda; class Insecta; order Hymenoptera; family Formicidae; genus Temnothorax; species Temnothorax nylanderi. Next base: position 507,730 of record NW_027249069.1, on the reverse strand, counting down.
GGCGTTGCTGCCACTCGATTCTTTCAACATCCCGGATTCGTCCTCGTTATAGAAATGGAAAAACAAGACGGCGCGGTCGCACTGTAATTATTATGTGCGGATCGATGACGCATTAATGAGGGACGGATGTACTTCGTATACGTCGCTACGGGCGACACCATGAGTATAAATGTCATTGATTCTTTTATCCTCTAGGTTATACTTAATTCTTTACGCTAATTAGTATTTTTTTAGCATTTTTAGTTCTTATATGATATCAGGAATTATCTTTGAGAATCGTTCATTAAATATTTTCTTCAAAACTGTCACGCACTAATTTTATTAATTTTAAGTTATAGGAAATTAAATAAAAACATAGAATCGCTAAGTAAAACCACTTTTTGCAAAATCATATAGCTTTTGCTAACAACAAGATAGCTGCGAAATCATATTTATTATCATATCCAATTGAACTTCAAGAACTTCAAGTGTCGAAGCGACGAGAGATAGTCGGTGACATATGTCATAAATTATTACCGATACGATAATAGGATGACAATTCAACGATTCGATCGATTCGATTGAAACTTTATACGTAATTTAATCCACGGTAATTACATTCAGACTCGCCAAGATTTAAAGTTATCCTCGCTTAAGCGTTCGCTATTGATTTCCGTATATATTGCCGATAAAATTAATAAAGAGCTTCTGGTAAGCTCCTTACTAGGTTCGGTCCCAGATAAACGATGCTCGAGGCGAATCGCGAAGGAGGGAGAGGAACTCGTAAATGTGATTCTATATTTGCGTCGATGATAATGTAGTTACGTTCCATCTTCATTTAATCGCTTCGAGTCGATTTCCTGATGAGCGATGCGAAAGTACTCGGCGATATTTCCGGAAGTAGCAATTTCTGTGATTTATAGCGTGCGATGTCTTCCTTAATGCGGGGAATTTTATCGTCGGTATCGTTCAATAAATATAACGAGCGCAAGACACTGCGTTGGGGGATATTAACATTTAAGATTTTCCAATTGATTTATATGCGTTACTTTATCGATTTGCAATTTACACGAATATGATTTTTATCAGACATTTAATGAGGTCGATGTTGTTATTTCTAGATCAACCAGTTGGTTGAGGAGGTGTCCAGGCTACAGCAGAGCCTGCAACGCCTTCAGGAGACAAGTGCGCAAGCAACGGCGCGGCTCGAAGAGGAACTTGAAGTGCGCAGGCAGCACATTAACAGACTGGAGAGCAAATTGGAACGGCAGAGGGACTATGATGACCTGAAGCGCGAAATCAGTGTACTGAGATCAGTCGACCTCTCGCAGATACCAACTGGCGAGCCTGGAAAAAGCTTGGAACATCTTCTTATGGAGCGCTTCAAGGCGCTCCAACAAGCTGAGAACCTGAAACCCTCCAATACACCCGACGCACTCGGTAAGTGGACTAACGATATATTTCTTTTAAAGTCGTTACATATGAAAGATACTTAATTTTAATTGTAAAATATTGAAGTAACTCGAAGAAGAATAAAACGCGAAATTGCAGAGTCGGGTTAGCTGATTTCCAGCATTGTAATATAATTTGTATTAAACTTAATTGTTTTGAAAAAAATGGAACATTCAAAAATCTTGTCTCTAAATATGGATCATAGCGTTAATTAATCGGAAGCATACATGTAATAAATAAATTTAAAAAATCATGTAATATTTAAATAGAGAAATATATGATCGTGTAGGGATCTCTATTTTAAAATTAAAAGAAGTAATAGTTAGATAAGATAAAAAAGTAACGAGGTGTCGGTAGGTCGGTCACACCTCGGCCATCTCGCTACTAATTCTTGCGCTACCGCTCTGATCTTCGGTCCCCGACTCTCTCTCTTCGAGGCTCCGTCGACGGGCTTTATCATCGAGTAACAATGAAAAGGACACGAGTCACGCAACGCGGACGCAAGAACGCTTCCATAGAATAAACGAGGGATGACTGAAGGAGCTTATCGGAAAAGAGAACAACAAAAATAACCCTGCTTGCCATTGTGTTCGCACTTTTCTCTGACTCTTTCTCTCTCTTTCTCTATCTCTCTATCTCTCTCTGTCTTTCTCTACCTTTCATACTGTCTTCCCTTTTACTTTTCTTTGTCTCTTTCTCTTCTCCTCTGTCCAGTCTATCTCTGTTTTATCATTCCTATCGTCTCTACTTCTCTCTCATATACATATTTCATTTCTCCAGACTTGGCTGCTTAGGCTGCACTTTTTCGAGCCATTCTCTCGCTAATAATAACGTACATTCGTGGAAGGTACTAACGCAATCGAACACACATTAGCCCTTTATCTTTCTCTCTTATAGGCCTACCTTGTCTTTTACCGAATGTTCCAAATGTTCCTCTCTTGCCCGCGTAAAGGGTCCTCTAAACCGCTCTTCCCTCCTATTTCCATCCGTACACTGGGAAACGCAAACTTCGTGCACGCAAATTTGTGGACGATATTCGCAATATTTGCCCGGGCCGAGCCATTGTTTCGGGGACAGAGTTTATTATGAATCGATCCAAGCTGACAGAGAGAGCGCGCGATGAGAAGGAACGAGAAAGAGACACTCTGTACATGCAGAGAGCCAGAGGGATACTGCAACGTGTCGCCCCTTCTAAATCAAACCGACCGAATCCATCCTTCTACGTCGTCGTCGCTCGTGTTCCTATCTTTCCGATCCCGCTATTACTTCCTTCAACCGTAACGGAGTAAGAGCACCGTCTTTACGTAAAGATTTCAAACATCTCGTACGCCGAGATCACGTAGTAACATAAAATCTTTTTCGAGGCCAGTCTTGATGGTACTTTAAAAGACCACATAATACTTCCCAGGCAGCCACGTAGAAAGTTTTTGTTCCCAACCCTGCGATATTCCGTACTCTGACATTTGCGACAAACACGTCATAGGACAAAGAACTGCATCTTATTTGACGTGATTTCTCGAATCCGCGCGCGTCATCGCGATCAACGTTCAACGCGAGATGGACGGTATCCTTACGGCCACAATTTCTTTCCGGGCGATCGGCAACGTCTCCACAGTCTTCCTCTCGTTGGCGTCCACGTCGTTCCTTGTTTGTACACTCAAGCGTGGATTATAATTCGACGAAGCGTCGAAAAAGAGAGTCTCGGTCATCCGTCGTCCCGGAAGATGATCAACAGAGCCGAAGTCACCGGTCGATTTCGTACTTCGAAAGAGACAGCGCGGACGGACTGGCGATCAGAACGGGAACAACATCGCGAGCCGAAGTTAGGTTGAGTGTCATGTACGCGTGAGATCGTGCTGACGGGCTCCCTTGTGTTTTTGGTGGTTGCAGGTGGATTATCGTCACCCCTGCAGCGCGCCTCGACCGCCTCGCCCCACGGGGTCGGAGGTGTGCCACCTACGTCCCATGTGTCCTCCCAGCAACCACCGCCACCGCCTCCGACAGCAGCCTCCCTCCCTCCACGTTCCACCCCGACGCCTTCTTCGGCCACTTCGACGACTTCGAGCCTCCTCTTTCCGCCACCCCTCCAGAACGTCGAGACCTTCGGCTCGTTTCTCGGTGAAGAGATCGTCGCCAATTGGAGGCGGACATTGGAAAGGTCTATCATGAGCCAACAGCAGCAACAGCAGCAGCAACAGCAGCAGCAACAGCAGCAGCAGCAGCAGCAGCAGCAGCAACCGCCACAGCAGCAATCACAGCCATCTCAATTAAGCCAGTTAACTCAACAGCAACAACAATTGCAACAAGCCCAACCGCACATGGGTTTACACCCGCCAACAACGCCAAGTAGTTTAAATCATCTTCCATCACCGGGCGCGGATCCATCGTCCACCTCGAATACTCCGGTGAAATCGAATACACCGATCGGTACAACACCCCTGGGCAGTCTAGATGTCATTGAGAAAGCACCAACGCCGGTATCGGGACACGAGACGCCGGCACCTCCGACACCATCCTCCACAACCGCCTTGACATCGCCGCCGAGCTTCCAGCCACCGACGTCGATGGTGGAAACTAGTACTCCTTCGGCTTCCATCAATGGCAGCGGTCTCACGCCCGGCGTACCGAGCGCACCACCCCCGAAGAGTCCGCCCGATCAAGAATCATGTCACAATAATAACAATAGCCATCATCTGGCGAATAACAATATCGGCGGGCTGAGCGTCCTCGATACCCTGAAGAGTCCGTTTCGGTTTGACGATCGAACGTATCCCTTCCGATTCGGCGACGAGTTCGGTGCCGCCGGTATGGCCGGTCGGCTGGGCGAGTCCCTCATTCCAAAGGGCGATCCCATGGAGGCGAGACTGCAGGAGATGTTGCGTCATAATATGGACAAGTACGCCTCGCAGAATCTTGACACTCTTCACATAGCCAGGCGGGTGCGCGAACTGTTGTCGATACACAATATCGGTCAGAGACTATTCGCCAAATACGTTCTTGGGCTAAGTCAAGGCACGGTCAGCGAGTTGCTTAGCAAGCCCAAACCTTGGGACAAGTTAACTGAAAAGGGCCGCGACAGTTATCGGAAGATGCACGGTTGGGCTTGCGACGAGAACGCCGTGCTGCTGCTCAAGTCCCTGATCCCCAAGAAAGGTGAGTACCGATCATCAGTTCCAGCTCTCTCTCTTTCTCTCTCCGTTTCTCACTAATAGTTTTTTTTTATTTCGTTTCGTACAATTTCTCGACGCGTAACGTCTGACACGACGAAGGCTGAAGCGTCTGACGTTTCGATGTCCATGAAGACGGACGAGACATCGTAATTACACATACCGCCACATTGTAGCGGATACCTGTGGCAATCATGATTAATTTCACTTCCTTCCACGCCCCATAAGCGTGATAAATCGCGCGTTTACGGTAAAGTTCAGCGTGACCATTCGAAGATGCGCAATCGAATGGTTCGCTATCTTAAGTGTGTAATTACGTTGAATCACATTCCGTCTTCGATCCTTAAGACTTAAACGAGTTGTTCGTCACAATGCACTTCTGCCTTCGTCGTCGACGATGGACTTGTCGATTGACTTGACTCTTGAAAATCTTCCGCCTCGCACTGCCAATAATCCATCTCGCCGAATCACTAACCACGAGCTGTCAGCTAACCTTTCGGCTGCCTAACGCGGGGCCCGATGGTACTTCCGTTCCCTCTAACTGCACCGCGGGAAAGGAACGCTCAAGAGATCGCATCCCTCTTCGTGCACACGCGAAGTATCATTAGGGAGTTAAGTATGCGTTGGTGACATCGTGAGCTTTTACTATGGTTAGAAGAATGAGACCGATAAATTCTGCAAGTCATCGATAAAAGTCGATTGTAGCAAATATTCTATGATTTTGCAGAAAGCTGTAATAATTATAAAATATTATACACGAATAGAATTAGCTAGCTGTAATAGGTTTATTTATGTGTAATTGTGAGATAAAAAGTACTTCGTTACATCGCCATATCGTGTTGTTATTGAAGTCACATTGTACTCAATATCTGATGCAAAAAACGCCGTATCTAGACTTGAACAACTATAGTCTTAATTAAATTACGCAACTCGTTGGCATACCTTGCCCGCTATCGATTGTATGCTGCGTTTGGCAGCCATATTGTTTAGACTAATAGCTCCTGGGAATAGGAAGTCCCGGATGAGCACTGGGTAGGAGTGAGATGTATAAAGGGTGTGTAGAAAGGGAAGAGACGGGAGAAGAAAGGAAGATCCAGTGGAGAACATAGAAATCCTAAACGCGTCGGTCTATACTTATCGCGGAGGGCAATTTACACTTTTCGGTTTGCTGCAGACTTGCTAGATTATTGCGAATAAATGATATTTTATCTTAGCATCGCTATGAACATTCTCCAATATACTCATAGCAATTAGAAAAATACATTCTATCCTGGGTGATAATAGAGTTATGTTTGGCAAGTATAAGAGTGTAATATCACTAATATCTAATATCGTAATAAATTTTTTCTTTACGGACTTAATTCACAATATTCTCTCGCGATAGCGACGTGCGTTACAAACTCGCGATACGCGACCGTGCGGTCCCTTCCGCTTTTTTGTAAATATTAATATCAATCGCGCAGGATGTTGACTCAATGCCATCATTTTCCCTTCACGTCCGGTGACGAAATAAAACGTGTATAAAATTCAGCCGGAGCACGACATGCGTCCCGCATCAATGGATTGTCGGTTTCCGTCGGATCTCTGGTAACAACAATCACGGGACATTACAGCGGATAGGACGGAGTGCACGCGAGAGAAGGAGGGACGGAACGGCAACTGGAATGAAGGGTTAGGGCGGCCGTAGGGTGGCGGGAGGAAAACCCGTGACAAAAACTTAGGGGATCGTAACATTTCTCGATGCGTCAGCCGTAAAATTACAGGGACGTGTGCGTGTATTATCCCGTGGCGTGAGCACGGCAGTAAATCAGAATTGCAAGAACCACCGCTAATACGATCGTCGAAATTGGTCAAGTAAGCCGTCGTAGGGAAGAGATCGTAACAAGAAACGTCGGTGGTAATTGTTAATCGTATTTTAAATGCAATTTCTTTTTCACATCGTACCACTTCAGGATTTTATTTCAGTTCTAAATTAAGCGCATTTATATATATATATAGTCCGTTAGTGTATTAAACAACTAAAGCATATCATGTTACTGCATAAAATAATTCATAGATGCTATATGAATCAAGTTCCTTTAGATTTAAAAATAGTTATGGTCAATTGAATATTTAAAATCTGTATTAAAAATGTAGCACACCATCAGCAATACGTTTCTTTAGTCGTCAAATTAATCATTCACCGCGGCCGTTTGTTCGTATGAATCATGGTCATAAGCCCTTTGTGATCGTAACGAGAATCCGCCGCGGTTCAATAGCATAAATATACTTGGAGTAATATCCGAAACTTCTATAATCAGGCGTGATTTATGGGCAAAAATCAGTGGCTTTATAAAGCCTGAAAGGCGCCGCCTAGCTTTGGTGGAGGTGTCGGTTAAGATAAGTTTACGTCGAGCTAAATACCTGATCTAACGACTCATCACGGGCTACATAGACAAGCACAGGCGGCGGAACACCAACCTGTCGCTGAAAGCTTTATTGTGATTTGTGAATCGACTTTGCGGTCACCTTATTTATCATTCGTACGTTTGAAAACCATTACCATTATATGTATAATGTGCTATTGATTTCGAGTCGAAATAATTTTGTATTAGTTCACGATTTTCGTTGGAAACATCATACACACATTCACATACACAAAGTCTATTCTTCGATATCACGTAAATCGTGCACATATCGCGTATAAAATAAAAAGCTCTATAGTCTCTATAGTCTGCTTCACGCGATATTCGTTAATCTTTACACTCATACTTATTTATGAATGCTGCAATTTTAACGAAAATTTACTCGCATCGAGGCTACTATAGCGCTGACAATGAATTTATTCGCGTGTAGTTCAGGGTGAGGTGATTTAATCTAGTTAATGTTGCCTCGAGTCCTCGGGATTTCGATGGCCTAAATCACGACTAACATAAACACAGATATCTTTTAGTCAGTTGCTTAAGGTAAGCCACAAAAATCGCGCGTTCGTGGAAACTACTAATCCCACGACAAACGTATCTGGATCTTGGCCCACTATTCAGCACGGCACGTCTGAGCAATATATTATTGCTCGCGCGGAGCGCTACAACACAATTGATCTAAACGCGCAACCAAGAACAACGCATAGCGAGATTACCGTAATAAACATAGTTGGTCTAGCTCCAAGTCAGTTTATTGCAAGATTTTGTTTCCTGCAGTGGTGTGTGCGCACGTTGCGCACGCGCGATCTCACCGGAGACTTTTCGCGGCGTGAAGACTGTTATAGGCGAAAATCATGGTTGCGATGATTTGTAATCGCAGTAAAAAACGTTATGAGCCATCTTCACAGTCGTATAACTATGATTTCCATGAGCGACAAGATGTCCGTGCTTTTATAACTGATGTAATTATCGCGCTTTATGGAGAAGCAGATTTTTCGTTGTTTCCATTTTATAATTAGCGATGTTTAAAAAGAAGCTCGACTAACTCAAAATATACATAGAGAATAATACCGAACCCAGAAAAGCGTTCACCCAACGATCGCGATTATAAAAGTATCTCATCTGCGTACGTTGACCCGATCCAAAAGAGAGATAACATTATCGAAGTGCGACAGCGATTTCAAAACTCATGTAATATTTACGCGTGGCAATATCAGAACTACATATATACTCACATACATACTAAATAAAAATTACGCGACTCACAGAGGTCATCTGACTCTCTGCTGTTCGTTAGATCTTTATATTATAGTCTTTATAAAAAAATTACTTATATTATTTGCGAAAATATATGAAGCTTTTTTAGGCAATTTTTTTAATCATATAATTATAAATTATATTTTTATATGTATCTAAACATGTACAGACTGAATTAGTCGAATCGGTACTTGCTAGTGAAAAAAGTCTGTGTATTATATATGAATTACACACGTACTCGAAATTATAGTGTCGCAGGATTTTCTTTTGTGATTTTTCTTATTTTTTATAAGTCAGGTACCACAGACATTCGAGTGTCTATACTAAATAAAAATAAATATAAAAATTAATTTGTTTTGAATCACTGGCGATTTCCGAGTTCGGAACTGATACGATTTAAAGTCGGAACGGTTCTTTGGCTACAAACGCGCGCGCCCGATTATTCTTTAACTGTTCGGAGAAGGAACCGACGTGATGATGCCTCGCGGACATCGTATATCTCACCGTCAGTTAAACAAACTGTTGTACGCAACAGCATGCTTCCACCCACCAAAGTAACGAGGAAAATACTTCTTGTATACAGGTGCGCGCACAGGTGCACGCGAACGGCTGCAGAACGCAACGCTTCCAACTGTATCCCGCGCGAACAAGTTTCGTTCATTAGCTCCACCTTGCGCGCCGATTTTATCGGATCTTATGCACCGCTCGTATCCTTCCACATCTTGACGCCTCGCCGCGGCAAGATACGTTATGCGCACACGATCCCCCATCAGGATTTTCGGATGCAAACGCGCCTTCGTTCTTAACAATGATGCAAACGAGGATTCCGTGTGAATGTGATCGTAAGTTCGCCGATAGTATCTAGATTCCCCTCGAGATAGATTCTTTGAACTTGGTACTTGAAGGCGCTGCCTACGCAGCATCGCATTTTGTTACTTATTTTATGTCTTCAGAATTTCGCTGCGTTGCTAGTTAAATTACTCAATAGTTGCTCAATCGACATTCTGCCAGGTATTTAAGAACATTTAGATGCAGTGCACAAGATGATTGGGACGCGCACGGGAAGATGCGAACAAATTATGTATATACTTGTCCTGTTTATCTCTGAAATGATATCACGGTGAACACGTTCATTGTGAAGTACTGACCGCTCGGCAAATTAGCATATCGCGGACGACTCACGAAATATTCATTCCTTTTTAATGAGCATCGAGCTAATTGAATTTATTGAAATTATTGAATGTATTTACCTCGACGATGTTACTTAAATATCATATAACAGTATATATATGCAACGTTCTCAATTTCCACCGTGTAAACGTGCCAATTTTACGAAGAAGTCTAGCTGACGCGAGGATCGTCGTGTGTCTCGATTTCCATACGCGGCGCATGCACGCGCGTTCTCCACAAATCCCCGCGTGCGATCGCGTATCGCGACGCGTAGCGTTCGGAAGCATCGTAACCCGTAACTCGCATTCGCTCCCGCAACAATCGGGTGAGTTTCTTAAGTCACTGTTACCGGCGAGCTCCCACGAAATCGTTCCAGATTTTGTAATCAGAATCCATTGTCGACGTTTCTCCCTTATTTCGCGCCGCGTGCGCGCTTGTGTGTGCGCGGGTCGCGTCGCGTGCACGTGCATGCGTCGAGACAATTTTACGGCGCGAATATAATTGCCGGCGGTACGGTTTCCTTTCCGGCGAAACACGCACGAGCACGCGTACGCGTACGCGAACATTTCCTTCGCGCGTCATCGTCGCGCCCATTGTGTACTGCGAACGGACGCGATTGTTCTCTCTTTCGTCGATTCTCCGTAACCGGTCTTTGATGCCGCGACGCGATCGGGACGCACGTCGACCGTGACGTTTCGCCATCCGCAGGTGAGACGAAGGTGCCAGCGGCGGGTGTGCAATCGCTGAGAAAAGTATGGATTTAGTGCGCAAAGCTTGTAACAATGCGGGACATGCCGCGACATTGCGTAAGCAACCGGGCCATTTTCCAAGCGACTTTATCCCGCCATCGAGATTTTTCAAACCGTGAGAAATTAACGCATGTGTGAGCGATCGAAGTAGCGATGAGATGAAAATCTTTTATCATCCAACTGTTGAGAATTATACAATGTACTCACGCGATATTTTTCGGAGTAACGTCTGATTTTAACGCCTTTCCCGTCATAATGTAACATCTTTCATAATTTGATGAAATACTTTTACTAAATTTAATTTCATCAAAATTTACCGACACCTACAATACACATGCTACACGCGCATACTTGCTGCGGAACGCGCAAATCAACGCTGCGAGCGCCTAAAAAGTAGCACAAGTTGATTCGCGATTAAGCAAACCTGTGAAAAAATACCTTTTAATTGAGAGAAACATTGAAAAATTGCGGCGATACCGTTCATTGTATCCGGACTGATGAGAGTGTCTGCGGATACATGCGCGACAAGTAAAGAATTGCGCTCGTTGTCGTTGTATGTTTGCACGCGCCGTAAGGTATCGTCCACGATCGCGTTCGTCCGATAATATTTGTTGCTCGACTACTTATATTCTAGATTTTCTATGAGAAAGTTGCGCGGGAGAATGTTGGTTCTCGAATGTAATAATCAACTAGCGCACACGATTCCTTACACGATGCGCGTAAGGTTTCCCATGTGATGCCGAAGTACCCGCAGAAAGGAAGATGTTATAGTGACGCAAGTAACTCATCTCTCACCGTCAGTTTCTAACAAGACTGAACTACGTTGTCGTGCGGCAGCATTTGGTTTGCACGATAATGGTGCAGAGCGGAGAATTCAAAGTGCTATATATCAAAATTAATTATCTTTAATAAATAAGATTGTTATTAGGCACGTTAGATACAGCAACTATCGTGAACTACCGGCGATAAAATTTGTCTATTTCAACCTTTAGGATCAATCAAGGCCACGTAACGTGATTCCTTGAATGGAGCTTATAAAATATTGCCATTACGCAATTCAAAGGATATATACCGTTCGATAATGATGACGTTGATTTCGGGATCACAGATGGTCTACCCACAGAAAAGATGTATATAATAGTGACCTCATTTCTTTTATCTCGGTATATACCCGCAAACATCATTACATATATGTAACGTAATCGTTACATATATGCTTCTCCGAATTCAGCGATAAAATTGCCAGTGATATAACAATGCATATTTATAATATGATAAAAATTTATAACATTTGTCCATGAGCAATCCTTCTGACACATTTCCAATTACGTTTGCCAAGATTATTTTATGTCGGTCATCGCGGTATCTACTAATTTCTCACTTTATAAATACTTCATTAATAGCATCTGATCCTAACAGATCCAGAATCTGTTGTACAGATCTATGAAGGAACTTTTGTTAGTTCTATATGTATATCTATAGGCGCATGAAGAGAGCAGAAGCATAATCACGCAAGCACGAGTTTGTTGGCAGGAATTCAAACGTTGCGACAATGCGCGATCGCGCGGATATGCATATACGTCATCGTTCTCTCTTTTCCCGATTTCACTTGAATGTTTCGAACCACCCACCTGGTTATCAATTGCACGGACATTTCGCTATCGTTATCTTAATCGGCAAGTCTGTCGATTTCTTCTGACACAGGTGTACTTATCTATCAGCGTTAGAGCGTATAATAAGATGGAATGCAACTTACACGGATTATCGCAAGGGAAGTTAAATTTCCCGTGGAGGATGTATGCTATACGATACTCTAATACAGAGAAGCGATGAAAAAGAGACTTTATTCTTCTTCTTAATGCGGCACTCGCCGCGGACGTTGCGATTGCTCATGGCATTAGAAGTAATCATATCTACATAACACAAATGATACAAGATAATGATACAAAACGTAGCTCTCGAATCGCGTCTGGTAAGAATCGTTCACTGCATTCGCAATCCTGGAAATACAGTAGATTCCACGAATGCACGTTTAAGTAAGGAACATCATATCTTGATGGACAAATCACCCGAAGATTATTTCTTCTATACCCGTCAAAATACGTACGGCCTTCTTACGCCGTGTGTCAAGCCACTTTCTCTCGCCGATTCGCGTGCGATGCTCGTGAGAGCAATCAAAGACACGATCGGTGGTTCGTTCATCTGAATCTTGCAGCTGATTGGTCAATTAGACGGGAAACACGTAGGAGGGACTACACTCCTACCGACGTGCAGGGGGAAGACCACAAGGGAGAGAGTTCAGAAGAGGATATTTTAATTATCGTCGTTGAGTATACTTCGCCTTCGGGTTCAGCACGCAGTTATCGATTGCGCGCGTTATTAATTACTTAGGAACATAAAATCATCCTCCAAATATGACTCATTATTATATAGATTACTATATTTTTGAATAAACATTCTTTGTTAAAAAAATGAATGTGGTTTGTAAAATCAATTTGAGATTTTACAACAATATATAAATCATGTTATATAGTATTAAATAAATAACATAATTTCTTGAGACATAGAATGATCTCAACAGAAGAAAATGTGCGAAAATAGCAAATAGCACTGCTATCACTCAAAAGTCAGTCAAACAACGCGTCGCGAATTATTTGTGTTTTTCACTTTAAGTTTATTTTTATGTGTATCTAATTATATATTTCTTAAGATCAACCAAACTGAGTAAGAATACACCACAAGTTGTGCCTCACCCGTAGAGTATGTTTCAGGCAAGGAGCAAGGAATGCCAGCATTCGCACGTGGACCACAGGATGGTGGTCCACAGGAAATGAATGACGAAAGATTGGCACATATTCTCTCGGAACCGGGCCATATGCAAATGCGAGGTGAGCACGAGATATCGAACGACGCTGACAGCAAGAGTCCGAGTAGACTCGGTTGCCCGAGTCCGTTCAACAAAGACAGCCAAAATAGGAGACTGAAGAAGTACGAAAACGACGACATTCCCCAGGAGAAGGTGGTAAGGATTTACCAAGAAGAATTGGCCAAGCTGATGGGCACGAGAGTGGAAAATCTTCGTCCGCGAGAGTTCCCTAGGTAAGATCACGATTAATGACATGGATTTGCTTGCCGACGTTTATATCGCAATTCACCCGACTGACACACAATCTCTTCCGATGCACGATGATGACTAAACGGATGACACACACGACCGAATTAATGTCTTATACTTACTCGGACATTGTGGCACGAAATGTCAAGAGCAAATCGTTATTTCGTGATAAGAAAACCTTATTTAAGTGGTGCAAATTTCTATGTCTCTACCTAACTTGAATAAAAATACTCTATGTAATAGAATATGACCTATATGTATCTCGATGGTAATTGAAAAAAAAAAAAAGATTTTTCTGTGCGACATGTAATTTAAAGTTGATGGATGTATCGTACAACATTTATGTACGATTGCGTTTACCGCGATTGATCGTTATTGAGGACAGCACATGACCTCGATTGACCGTAGCGCGATCTTTCCGCATTTTTTCAGTGGTACCCAGGGCGGTCTTCATGGCATCGAGCGCACCCAGGAAGACATTCGACTAGCATTGGATGCTTATCACCGTGAGCTCCAAAAATTGAATGCCGCACCAGGTCAGAATCCCTCGATGGCCGGATTGCCGGGATTGCCTGGACTACCAGGTTTGCTGGCACTTCAACAGCAAGCTCTTCAACAACACCACTTAGCCGCGAATGGCGGCGGCGGTGTTCAGGACTTGAGTTTAGGCAAAGTGGATCCGCGCAATAAAATGATAAACGGTGTGTCGGAAGAAGAAAAAGAGAAGATGGAAGAGGCGATGAGACACGCCGGAAGTGCATTCTCTTTAGTGAGGCCGAAGCAGGAATCGACGGGTCCTCAATCAACGCCCGGCGGTTCCAGCGCGAGTTCACCCCTTGGCAATTCCATACTTCCCCCCGCGATGACACCCAACGAGGAATTCTCTAGTGCAGCGGCAGCCAGCCCTCTTCAGAGAATGGCCTCTATCACGAACAGTCTGATAAGTCAACCGTCCACCCCAACTCACCATTCGGCCAATCAAAGACCGCTGAAAGCCGTGCTTCCTCCGATTACCCAGCAGCAGTTCGACCTGTACAATAATCTTAACACTGAAGATATTGTAAAGAGGGTAAGCGTGATTGTAAGCGTGATTCAAGTAATCATACCAAGCGTCAATTTATTGTTTGTGTTACATATATCTAATTTTGAATATTTCTAATCCACAGGTGAAGGAACAGCTGTCTCAGTATTCGATTTCACAGCGGCTATTCGGCGAATCAGTATTGGGTCTATCTCAGGGATCAGTGTCAGACCTCCTCGCGCGTCCAAAACCATGGCACATGCTGACCCAAAAGGGTCGTGAGCCCTTTATCCGGATGAAGATGTTCCTCGAAGATGACAACGCGGTGCACAAGCTCGTCGCCAGCCAGTACAAGATCGCACCGGAGAAGCTAATGAGGACCGGCGGCTACGGCGGCCTGCCTCGTAAGTTTAACTCAGGTCAATATAGATGTTTTGTTACTTTATTATCAATGTAGTTCGGGAGCTCTGATATGTCTGACGAACACGACGTCACGATAACGTGTATTTTGTTACGACAAAAAAACAACTTTAAACAAGCATGACATCTTTGCAACATATTGTAAGATTCCTTCGTCGATTGAAAACGGAGCAAATGTTTATTGTATTCCGTTTACTCCAGTAAGCAGTAATGCACCCCACTACCGTTTGTCTCTGATTTTTCGGCGAGTTTATTTTTTACGGTAACGTGTTCCGGAGTCACTCGTAACGGAGCCTTTGTCAGATGCTCATTAGATAGTGAGACACGGTAGCTGTTAGTTTGGTTGAGACTGCGGTATTCAGTGTTAAGGCTTAAAAGAGAAATCTTTCACGAATCGTGAATTTCTGTGTTAGTGTAACCGGTACGAAGGGACATAAATGAATTTTGTAACGAATGTGCAAGCCAAGTTGAACTATAACTTATTTTCTCATCCTTTTCAATTAAATATTATAAACTAAACTTCGACATTCATTTAAATAATCGGCTCTTCCTTACATATCACTCTAATACTTTATCAAAGACCTTACAATATATGCAACTTCTTTATTTTATTGCAGAATGAGTTGAAAATTGTATTGATATGATCTTTGATAGAAATAAATGGACAAAGACTTGCATTGTTTGACGTCCGTAGGAGATGAGCTTTCGGACTATCAAATTTCGTTTAAAACTCCTGAATTTTCTTGATCGAATTTCTTATTGTTACAGCTTGTGGAACACCTATGAAACCTATGCCGCCAACGAAACTCGTCCAAGAACAGCTTCAGAACGCAGCGAAGGCGCAGGCCGCCGCTCAAGCAGCTGCGCAAGCAGCGGCGCAACAGCATCAGCAGGAGAATCAGATGCAGCTCGGCCCACCACAACAAAGTCCTCAACATCCGCAGCATCCGCAGCATCCGCAGCATCCGCAGCCGCCACCACCGATGATGTTGACCCCGCCCGGACCTCATCATCCTCATACTCAGCTCAGCATGCAAGAACTCCAAAAGAAACAACAGCAGCAGCAGCAACAAATGTCACTACACTCGCCGCATCATCAAATGGCACCGTCGCCACTTCGAAGTCTTCATCCGCACATTTCACCAAGCGTATACGAGATGGCCGCCCTTACGCAGGATCTCGACACACAGACAATCACAACGAAGATCAAGGAAGCGTTACTGGCTAACAACATCGGCCAAAAGATCTTCGGTGAAGCAGTTCTCGGTCTGTCGCAGGGCTCCGTCAGTGAGCTACTGAGCAAACCGAAACCATGGCATATGCTCAGTATAAAAGGCCGGGAGCCTTTCATTAGGATGCAACTTTGGCTGTCAGACGCACACAACGTCGATCGACTGCAGGCGTTGAAGAACGAACGACGAGAGGCGAACAAGAGACGACGTAGCAGCGGTCCCGGTCACGACAACAGCTCCGACACTTCGAGTAACGACACGGCCGAGTTCTACCACGCGGCATCACCTGGTCCGGGACCCACTACCGGGAAGAAGCAGCGCGTTCTTTTCTCGGAAGAACAGAAGGAAGCTCTCAGACTCGCCTTCGCCTTGGATCCGTATCCCAATGTGGCCACCATCGAATTCCTTGCCAGTGAACTTGCCCTGTCCTCGAGGACGATAACGAACTGGTTTCACAATCATCGAATGAGACTGAAGCAACAGACGCCGCACGGCCAACCGGAGCCGCAATCGCCACGAGAACCCGGCCAACCGTTCGACCCTGTTCAATTCAGATTGTTATTGAACCAAAGACTGTTGGAGATTCAAAAGGAGAGACTGGGTTTAGGAAATGTACCTTTACCTTACTCTCCGTACTTTAATCCTAACCTGGCGGCCCTGGTAGGTAATGCATTAAAGGAACAATGCTCCGGTCTTGACCTCTCCATGAATGCCCTGAAGCGAGAGCCCAATCAAGAATTCGAGGACGAGGACGTCGAGGACGCGATGAGTAATCTAGGTAGCGAGGATTCGGAAGGTTCGGCCGGCAGTATAAAGAGGGAACCCACAGAAACACCGACGGCACCCACGACGGCCAGGTCCAATAGAAGAAAACCCGCGGCACCACAATGGGTGAATCCAGAGTGGCAAGAACCAACGAGAACGGGCGACGAAGTTATCATCAATGGCGTTTGCGTGATGCAGACGGACGATTACGGAGTAAAGAGAGAGGCCGAAGAAACTATAAGAGTCGAGCCGACACCAGTGCAGGATCGATACGAAGAGGATGCTCAGAGCGATGTCTCTTCCGTGTCGGGCAACAATGGGGCCGATCGAGATAGCCCGCTTCCTAGTCCAAAGTCTGGTCAGAACAGTCCAACGACGTCGCTCAGACCGCCGTCGGCGCAACAGACGCAACAGTCCACGGAAGAAAGTCCGAAGGACGTGGTGAAACACGAACCAGAGGAAACGTGGGATTACTAGGACAATTCGAGGCACAAAATTCCATGGGATTACGCGCGAGCTCGATGTTTTTTCTTCGGACAAAGTCGAAACTCGAGCGGAATGTCCAACGTGTTTCCAGGGTCGTATTGTTGAGATATGCCAAAACGCTTTGTAAGAAAAGACGTTCCGCAAGGATCACCGATCTAGTTAAGTTTTAAATGAGAAAACCAGCTATAGGACTCGATCGTGCGAGTCCTGCCTACCACGAGGGCATTATCATAGTGAGGCGAACGCAAAGAATCTAGGAAGGTGTCATCGGAGAGGAAACAAGAGGATATCTTGGTCGACGGACCAGCGCCAGGAGAACAAAACGATCAAAACTGAACGGAGCTCAATCAAAAGGACTCACATTGACATTTTCTATGCGGCAAGTGTTACGAGATCAGTGTCGGTGCGCGCGGGCCAATGGCGAGATCGTATCATTTAGAGGAACTGTGAAGTACAACGAGCCCGGCTGTGGAAGGACGACGGGCTCTCGTTGCAATTCGCTCGAAATTCGAGAGAACCCCGGCCGCTTTCGTTTTTGGATGACATCCCCCCCTCCCGATGATGGATGATCGATGGGGTATCATTCCAGAGGAGGGGAGAGACTAGGAGCGGACTAGATAATTCACGGAAAACGGAGGTGGTCCGGGTTCGCCACAGTGCAATCTCCCAGTAACTAATTGTTAGATCGAATTATTATTAATTTTTAAACGAAAATTACGCGCGACGGAACGGCCGATTAATAATTATTGCATAATTGTGATTCATGTTATTGTTTATACTCGCCTCCCTATATCCCCCATAGCGATTAAGCTGTTAATGTTGTATACTCCTCTCTCTATCTCCAGTTACGTACCTTTTTATCTCTTTCGGTTAAGACTCGACGTTTTCCTCTCTTTTTTCCTACCTTTTGCTTACCCGTCTATTTATAAAACTGCGAGGAGAATGATCACTTAAGACCGTTACCAATGTTATTATTATCACTGCTATTATATATAATTACAAATTATTAATATTATTATTAAATAATTATAATTATCATTATTGAATAATCTCAGTTGACAAGAGCACTGTCATCGATTACTATTTTTACGTTGATATGTTGAACGGCGTTGCAGAATGTAAAATACCAAAAAAGAAGTAAATTTATTCGTTCCACGAGATGATTATTTAAACTTCCTTTTTCTATTTGTTGGAAACTATTAGCTGCGCTAAAATAATTGGTGATGAATATCTTTGACGATTATTATTTAATATTCTTTTGATTATTATTGTATTATATTTATATTATTGTATTATTAGGCTTATGTTATCATTACTATTATTATTCTCATTATTTTATCAATAATCATTATTATTTTATTATTATTAGAATCATTGTCGTGACAACAATGTGGCTTGTAAAGCCAATGTGATAGAGCTTATATTGCGATGATGCATAAAGAGAAAGAGCGCGTGCGAGCAAAAGACGAACAGACACGCCGATTTCACAGAACGAGGCGAGAGATTGCGCGAATTTAACGTGCGATTTTTAGCATATGTAAATATTTCTGTACAAAGGAAAAGAATGGAAGAAACTTCGGAATACGAAAACAAAGAACTACATACATGCATACATACACACACATATACATATACACATACAGGTACACGAACGTATATATACACAATACGATCTTGTATATTTACTTACTTACCACACTTAACTATCTAATAGCGTACGAATATATCCACACGCAGACTAACAGCGGTACACATTGAGCGACTGCACGCTGAATTTTCACTTGTCGCGGACGGTATTGCACACCGTAAGAATGAAGTTGCGTAATCAGTGACGAACGATGAGATAAGAGAAGAAAGAGAATTGAGCCATGTGTTTCAATGACCACTCGTCGCGATCCGTGAAAATGCAGCGTTCGGTTTATTATAAGCGGCGCAAAAGGAGAACACGTAATTATGAGAATTTGCCGTAAATTAATCGATGCCTAGAGGGAGGGAAAAATGCGCAGAAGAATAGAAGATACTTCGAGGCGATTCAGCGAGACATTAAGAGCGAAAGGACGAGTGAACGAATGAGTGAACATGTGCGTGCGTGATAAACTTCGTAAGAGAGAGAAAGAGAGACAGTCCTCGAATTATTACGAATCAAACTATAGTATTTACCAGAATAAATTTTAATCTTCAATTAAATTCTAGTCCGCAATTAAAAATATAAAAAAAAATGGAAACAAACGTGAATGATATTGCATGGCACGAGGCAGAGACGCAAGGAATTCGTGCGAGACGATCGCTTTAGAAGGGCATTGCTAAACGAGAGACCAGTGATCGATTGATTCTGTTTTTCCCCATTCCCCAACCTTGATTCTCGATTCTTTTTAAAGTTTTTCATGAATCGTCACAACGGAAGTCGATCGGACCGGATTATCGAATGTACATATTGCTATACTCATGCGATTACATCTCGTAACTTAATGACGCTGATTCCGCCTGTCGACGAGTGATGATCCTGAGTCTTACCGAGTAGCCTGACGATCAACGAGAATATGAACGATCGTGGCAGACGAGATCACGACAAAGACATCCGTATTTCATCGATCGTCTATAAGTCTATTATCGAATAATACATCGATTGGGCTACGATAGTAAAAGCTCCGGATGCGAGCAGGTTACGATGAAGCAGGGAGAAAAAGAACAAACGTGCGATCTCACATCTTCGAATACCAAACTAAATTATTTCGCTCGAGCATTAGTCTAATATTCATCCTTATACGATTTGTCAACTTCGGTTAACTGTACGACTGACGCGGCATCCGCCAATCGCGAATCCGTAGATAATCGTCGATTCTCACGACGGAGGAGTCGAACGCGAGCTCGTTTTCTTAGGATTTATTACAGGTACAACAATAATGCGACTCGTGTCGATGAGACGATCGGATTTTAGGCCGCAATCGCGGCCGAAGCTCGACGGATAGGCGCCTTACGATTTATTATATATGTTATACATTATGATTGTTTCCCTGTTCTTCGTTCGCGGCGGACAAGTGTAACGCATAGATTCTTTGTAGATACAGGATAGCCGGTAGATAGCCGATAGCTTTAATTATTTAAACAGTACAGCTTTTATGTCGAGAGCAAAGATCGACGACCGTCTATGGTGTACGGCGGACATGTAATATAACGTAACGAATACACAAGTGCATAATTGCGTGCGGATGCGTTAGCGTTATCGACAACGGCGGGAAGGAGGGAAATCATATCGTAAAACCTAATAATATTTTACAACAAAAGGTAACTTGTAGATAGACATTTAAAAGCTGTTGAGGCCCCCCCCCAGGACGCGCGAGGGAGAGACGCGCGCGTGTACCGAAACCGCACGCGCGCGGGCATACGATCAAAAAAAGAAAAAAAAAGAAGAGTAAACGAACCACGAAGGACACTGTCATCCAGTAGTGAAAATAATGTATTAAAAAAAAAACAAGAAGGTTTACCTAAAGTAATAGTCTATTGATTTGTATTTCATTTCGAACTGTATTATAGCTTTAAAGAGTATCCTGTACATTGCATAAACACACGAGCACTATTGTTTTAAATTGTACGTTTACGATTATTATACGAAGATAAAAAAGAAATAAATAAGGTATACAAAATATTGAAGATATATGAGAGATTTATTGACGATCTTAACTTATAAGGATCTTTAATATCTCCTTTATGCGACTTTACGAAAAATTATATTAAATTATATTATCCATCTCTTCCGTGAGAATTTGAACATTAAGGCGGCTAATTGTTGCTAAATATCAATAACAATAACAATCATCACCGCCTCGGAGACATTGACAGAATAAATTATTGCTACAACTTATTTGCTTTGTTTCTAACTTTGAAATGCTTCTCTTCGAATTTCAAAACTTTAGCTCTTTATCTTCTTGATTAATTTGATATGTGCATGTTTAATAATCACCACTTTTAAGGGCAAAAAGAGATTTTTTAGTAATTCATTTTCAGAAAGACAGAATTTCATAATATTTTACTTTTATGTAGCATATAAAACGTGAAGAAGCAACATATGATGGCTTATCTTTGTTTCCTTTCAAATAATATATTTATTACACAATATATCTATTACATGTTTTTCTCTGTTATTTAATACTGGAAAAATATGTAACAAGCGTATAATTGTAAAAATATACATAATAACATGAAGAGACTTGATGTTTCAAACTGTCTTAAGTATTATTACGCTAATTATTCTTGTTATTCTGATTCTCTAGATGAATCTTACATTCTTACCGTTTAAAATTCTCGAAGTAGTTGTTAAACATGCAATAACATACAATTCAACCACGAGATAAATGGAAGATTATCTTCATTGTATATACGCATAAAATTATATTATTCGTATCAATGTTTCCTTTAAAAAGTTTCTAAATTAAAAGCCTGTATATTAAATATTACGCTGCAAATTATTAATCACCCATCTTTTCCCTTTTTTACCGTATTGATCTTGCTTTAATATAGCCTTAATAAATTTTAAACTTTTGACACGAATAAAATTGCTAGAATAACAAAAAAATTTTTTAACTAATTAAACTGGATATTATTTTTATGGATCTCGCATATTATATGCACATTAAAAAATAGAAAACGAAAAATGGATTTAATGTTTTTATACTAATTTATTGCACTAATTTATTATAGATACTCATTATCGTGCAAATAAAGAAAATAATTAAACACGATGTTCTATTTTTTAACAAAACTGTAGAGAAATTAAAAAATAAATTTGTATAATTATATTATCTCGGAATTATTTTGAAATGTTAAACAAACTTTTACTTTTTTTTATTAACGTTTGCTGCAGCGGCATCTTACAGATGAGGAAAGAAGCATGTGATTTCCCAGCACAATCACTTACCTTCGATTGCAAATATAAATTTTATGTACGCTTATAATATAAGAAAATATTTTAATCTTCCTATTCTATATTTTATATATGTATAAATATTTATTACATATATTCACACAAAAAAAACATTCACAAGAGAATGTACTTTATTAAACTTTCGTTAAGCGCGGTAGGTACGCGTCTAAGAGATCTCGGT
Organism: Temnothorax nylanderi; assembly: GCF_030848795.1. Lineage (NCBI taxonomy): Eukaryota > Metazoa > Arthropoda > Insecta > Hymenoptera > Formicidae > Temnothorax > Temnothorax nylanderi. The sequence continues at coordinate 485,413 of NW_027249069.1, read as the reverse complement.
ATTGTAGAGCCCTTTAAATAAAATTGCAATTTGTATTGTCGAAATGGGGTAAATAATTTTATTATTTATTTGCAAAAATGTAAATTGTAAATGAGAATACAATCATCAAAGCGCGGCTCTTAATAGTTATACATATATAAAAGAATAACAGTGAAAGTGGCGGATGATATTGTTATTGTTATTGATTAATATAAAGATGTAATAAATGAATTCACTCACCAGTCGTTGTACCCTCGCTAAGTACACCTTTAGCTGTACCTGCACAGAAATTAATGTATTATAATTAATTTTAATTAATTATATTTTTTGTATGTACTGATTCTCACATATCATTTAATTATTTCCATTTTTATTAAAACGCAGCTGTACGCAATAAATTGTATAAATAATTACTTAAATACTTTGTCATTTATAATTGATTTTAATTATTTAAATATTTCTCAGTTATTCCCCCTTATGATTCAATAAATAATCGCAATCATGTATATGCGTTATCACGATAGCATGCACACATATATGTACATACTTAAATAACGAATAGATAATTTTACTCACCAGTTAGGGCATTGCTGTTTACTACATCCGTTGTAAAATCCATCCTGGAAATGTCCTTTGTCAGATCCGTCGAGGAAGCGATGAATGCCGGAAACGAGTACTTAATCACGCACTGAACGAACTCCGCAAGTTAACTCGCGCTTTACACTTCGTTTTCGGAATAGCAGAAAAATCGCGAATTCACGCCGCAAGTTCGCCATGGTGCGACACGCAAAACATGACACGAAGATAAAATGCACTTTGTTCCACGATGCGTTTCGACATAATTGCAATCAACTATTGACGATAGCGGATTTTTCATTAGACGTAGCAAGTACCTCTCTCGATATTGTATAAGCTAGGTTTCCGAATTAAATTGTATCGAAAAATTTTAAAAATATCAACGTTAGATACGTTTACTAATTACGTTTATGTATAAAATGCGTAATATTTTATTGTAATATTGGCACTACCAATATTATACGTTCAATTCTTGCGAGCTATTTATTTTCAATTTAAAGTTTAATATGAATTTAATATAAATACAATAAAAAAAGAAATTTTTATAACCGTAGCTACCATCGCATTAACTATAATTTAACTACTCAATTATTACTGCGTATTTTAATCTGTCTAAAAGGAAAGGAAAAGAAAGATATTCGATTAATCTTACAAATATAATGATCATAACGTAAACTATAATTATTTATTCATCTGTAACTAACAGCGTCCAGTACGGAAAATTTATCATCACGGTCGCTGCCAATTATTATGTCAATACGTATATAAGTATTGTTTCAATTAATTCTCATGCATATAATTTTATAAACATAATGAATACATGTACCGCTGAAGAAAATCATAATGAACTATAACTACAACGAACTGCTTAAAGAATACCGTAAGCAGTAATCGCGACTAACAGGGAAAATTATCGCGATCGCTGCCAATAAGTACCGCAAATTTTAATTATCTCATACATATAATTTATATATCACAACTATTATTACAGCAAACTACAGAGTTTCTAGCCTGCAAGTCAACCATAAGCAGTGATCACGGCTAAAGTAAAAAATAATCGCAATCACTGTCAATGAATGTCGCAAATTTTAATTATCTTATGCATATAGTTTTACAAACTTAGCAATCACAGCTATTATTAAAGCAAACAGCAGATTCGAGTTTCTAGCCTACAAAACAACTATAAGCAGTGATTGCGGCCAAAGTAAAAAATAATCGCTATCACTGTCAATTACTACATATATAAATACTGCATATTTTAATTAATTTATGCATAAATAATCGATCCGTAGAAAATTATGGTTATGCTACGGTAGTATGAAATTTATTTTACGGAATTGCAAAATGTACATTCACTGTACTACGTTATTAACGCGAGATATCTATTATTACTACAGTCGCACCGAGCACCGAGTTCGCTTGAGACGGAATTTTTGTTCGTATTACCGACGCGACACACTTTACCCAGTGATCCTACAATCGCACGGAGTTTACTTGGCGAAATTCTCGTTTTCATGTTATCGTCGCGACCAAGTTACCGACGCGACCAGACGCCACATAGCAAGTGACGCTACGATTGTATGGAGTTTATTTGACGGATCTGTGGCACATTCGCCGTCTCTATCGTCTACTGATCGTCTACCGACGCGATATACTATACTCAGCGGCGGATTTCCCGCTTTACCCGTTAGATACAGTTTATACGCATGATATAATTATCAATGAGCATTAAATTTTGGACATGCTACGTCTAATGAAAAGTACGTTAAACACGTACTGATTTATCTTAGGGAGACATAAGGGTCATATTCGCGTGCCTACGTCATCGGAATTCGTACTCACTGGAGTATACTACGCCGAGAGGCTGCATTCCCTTTGGACACTTTCGTGCTGAAAGCGTATTCTACCTCTATTGCACAGTATGTTAAAGAAAGATCGAATACGCTTTCAGCACGAAAACGTCCAAAGAGAATAACGCAGCCCGAATTCAAACCTCACAGTCCAGCGTCGATCACGATCGATGAAACGGCAACGATCACGATGATCCGAGGAAACCGACACATTCCGGCGATCGCCCGTCACTTTAATCGGCACTCCCGATAGAAAGACGGCTATTTAGGCACACTTAACGAGTAAAATTCGCGGATTAATTGCGGAGCGCGGACACTTCGTCCGCCCGCTCCGAAAGCACCGCCGAAAGTGTCATGGCGGCCGATCAAGCGCGCCACATCGAATGTTTGAATTAGTGTGACTACTTGAGACAGCGAATCAGAGATCGCGGAGAGAATTAGATGTTTTCTAGGCGCTTTTCAGCAAACTACAATTATCAATAATCTTCCATTTAATTTAATAAAAAAAATATAAAAAATAAAAATGATAATGTATATGAGTTACTGTTATTATTCATGTTATTTGTATGTAAATCTATACTTGATGTTGTCGAAAATGGCAGTTTATTTCATAAAATCTGTTTTAATAAAAGTTGTTCTAAATAAATATAAATAAGAATGACAGAAATAAAAGATACTATATGTCTTGCTTGTGTCATTATATGTTCTGATAAAAAAGTATGTGACAAATAATTAATAAAATGGATGAGAAAAGAGCAGGTGTAATGTAACATAGACGTTGTTTCAATGTCTGAAGATTTAATTGACAATATGAAATAATGTATAACCCCAGATCAAAGAATTTATACGAATTTTAACTAAGTTGAACGAATTTCCTAAGAGGAAAGAATTATTTCCATGTCAATGTAATGATGATAAAGAACCGCAAGTTTAATTCGTAAGGAAAGCGCCGTTACTCTGCACACGAGTTTTAAGAGTGAATACCATACCATATACATATATGTATGTTGCGTTACGAGCACTAACTGTAATTATTGATACATTAACAATAATATTATCATTATTATCACTTGAATTAGAATTAATTATTTTGGCAACTTACGGTTCGATGGAAATTTAATATATATTTTACATTACCGCGTACGTACGGTTTCAATTATTCTCACCGCAATGTCATATGCAAGTCGTATGCAGTCCATTCTCAATTCTCAGTAGCTGAGACATTTTACAAGATTGTTTGCATGTGTCCCGTCTTTTTTGACTTTATAAAAAAATTTATTTATACATATATATATTTATGAAAGTAAGAAAATACGAAACGACACACTAAGGAATTATTATTGAGAGATAAACGTAAACATATTATTTTAAATTACAAGGTTCTGTCCAACGGGGCTCAGGATCGTTCTTGAGCATGGGAGGAACAGGGGAGAGTTAAGTTTTTATAAGAACTATTAATATTAAGGTAATAATCATACAGAGATGATACTTTTCTTTATGTATACGTGTAAATTAATTTTCTTTAGCTGTTTATTATGTAAAAGGTGAATTGCGTGTGTATCTCCTTTATGTTCTCCGTCTCGATGGATTTGGATCGTACGTTGGTGGCGGTGATTTAATAAACATGATAGAGCAGCGTGAGCTTTTCTCTCGCGTTCACACACGCTCTGTCTTGCTTTCTCTCTCTGCATAAGGATGGGTCAGGCTTATTCCGCTTTTAGTGGCACTGTTATCCGTTAGCTTTATGCTGAGCGTCGGTATCTTTCTTACAGTGCTTACGGCTTCCCTACATTAATATTACATATGTATATATTGTCAAAACAACCTCGCTAATATTAGGCCTGTTCGTTTTCGCTGCACTTATGAACTAGTGCAATAAGTTAGAATGAAAGAAAATATATTTGTTTCATTCTAACTTATTGCACTAGTTCAGAAGTGCAGCGAAAACGAACAGGCCTATAATTCATATGATCATAAATAATATAAGATAAATTTATTGAATGTGTTATTATTACTAGACATCGGATTTTTTATATGCAAATTGTTGGGAAATACATTATTACTTATTTTTGCAAAACTTACCAGAATTAAATAAGTCTTTCCATTTGAATATTTGTTCATCCCCTACAAACACTCCTCTTGGCTTTTTCTCACGCACCTCGCCACCTTTCGCTTAAATTCCGTATAACTTTCCCTCCACTCTTTCTACAATAAGAGAAAAAAAATTAGATAAGTTATTTATACAAAGAGGAAAAAACACAAAGCACATAATATTTTCTAATATATACAGATACTTACGGCGGCATCCACATTAGCAGGGCTTTCATCGTTAGGATCTGCGAGCATGCTTATAACACTTATCAAGATAGTTTCGACTGTGTGAACTGGTAACCACCGCTCCGACGCTTTCTCATATCCCCATTTGTCATCACCGGGTTCATGCAATATCGATATACACACATCTCCATTTTTGTCGATATTTGGATGCCATATTTCGGTTATAAATTTCATTCTTGGTGGCCTAAGTGGATACTCTTTTGGAAACTGTAAATGTGCTTTGAAGAAACCACCTTCGTATAATGTATCCGGAGGTCCAATAATGAGTACTTCCCACCGATATATGTCATTGTCGTCTATGAGGCCTGCAGAAAACCCTTCTACTGGGTTTTTATTTAATTCTGTAAGAAAGGAAGAAAATGAGTAAAGATGAAGAAAGAAAGACCGACTAGAGATTATTTCATAGGTTCTATATTCAAATCATATCTGACGTATTTAACAATGAAAATACATCCAAAAATGTAAACAATAAACTATTGCAATAAATATGAAATATATTCATATCAGATAACGAGTATCGATTAACAAGTACTAATTGTATTCCATTATTTCAAGATATTTTTTGTCCCAAAAAATGAAAGAATTTAAGTATTTAAAGACTGAAACTTTAAATTCTAACAGAGAGCTTAACAAATGATATAATAATAAGTAAAATATAAAATAACAACAATAAGTCAAGATGATACCTATGACAAGAAACCTATGTATAGGTTTTAACAAAAACTATAACAAAAACTATGATAAAACAAGCGCGACATTATCACCAAGTTATAATTAGCTCCGGAGTAATGATTCATATATAATTATCTTCTAAAACAATTTTCACACAACATATACTCCCGAAACACAATAGATTCAGTTTGAATGTCGCAGGTCAATCTTCCTCGGGAGAGGACCATCCCCTAGACTCATCATTTAACATACCCGAGAGAGAGCGAAAGAAAATGCAAAAAAGCAGTGAGCTTCTAGATCTCGACCAAACATGAATAATCAAGATCGTGACAAAACTTCTAGCTAATTGTGACGGCAAGTGCAGCTTGCCATCAGATTACAGAGGACATCGTCCAAGTGTCTAGGTTATGTTCCCCGCCAGGTAACGGTAACGCGAAAAAAAGGGGGAAAGAGCAGCATATTGTCCATGGGTAAGCTCATTAGCGCGATGACAGTCGCGCGTGCACGTGCACGCGCACGTGTGCGCGTCAACTACGACACGTCAATCGCCGCCAGGCAGCGTGTCCCCGGGACGGGACGCCGCGCGCGCGGCGTACAGGTTAAGTTCGCCCATGCGAGATCGCCGCTGCACGGGAGGCCGCGCGGTGCGGTGAGTCAGCGCGACGTGCCCCGCGCGAAGGAGACGCTGGAGACGAGGCACGAGGTTACTGACGCGACGACGTTCTTTCTCTATCTCTCTTTCTCTCTCTTTCCTTCTCTCCTCGTCTCGCTCTCGCGCGCGCACGCAGCGCGACTCCGTCCTACGTCGCGGTCGCACAAAGAGAGGCGAAACTCCGAGAGGCATTTTTCGTGGCGTCGATCTCGTCTGGAACAGGGGAGCATGGCCCGAAGGCGGCTGACCTTCGATGGTCGTTGCACGGCGCGCTTTTGCTCGCTCTTTCCTTCCCTTCCCTCTTTCTCCTTCATTCTTTCTTTCTTTCTTTCCCTCGCATTCTCTCTCTCTCTCTCTCCGGCGACTCCGGCTCTCACGCTCGCTCGCTCTCTCGCGCTCTCTCTCTCTCTCTCTCTCGTCCCTATCCGTACGCTGTCTCCCGTTTTCTTTTTTTTCCTCTCAATTTTTACTTTATTTTCTTTCTCTCTCGCTTCGCCGCTCGATGTTTTTTCCCGTCACGCTCACGAGGAGAGTAACGTGCACACGACGGCGGTGACGCGCGTACGCTATAAATAACGAGGCCTGCAATTATTTTCGGGCACGAGGCGAGAGAGAGGCGGCCTTCGTTCGGCGACATCGACGTCGTCCTCGTCGCCTCGGCGGCGCGCGACGACGAACCGGCTCTCGTCCGCGACGAGACGGGAGCGGGGACGGAGGTTGGGGAGGAGGGGGGGATAGCGGGGAAGGGGAGACAGGGAAACAAGTCAAACTTGGAGATCGCGGCGTGCCGCGGAGGACAACGAGGGTGACGGTGACGTTTACGCCGCCGCCGCCGCCGTTGCCGCCGCTTAGGTTAACGTTTATTCACGGCGCAGCGTACACAGACTCACTCTCTCTCTCTCTCTCTCTCTCCGCGGGAGAGAGAAAGAGAGAGCGTATTGATTTTCACGCCCCGTATCTGTGCGGCGCGGTCACAGCCGAGCCGGCGAGGACGACGTGCGGAGCGCGCCGAGCGTGGCCGCGGTTACCCGCGAGCGCGACGACTCCACGACGTGGACGAGCGCGGCGAGGGGGCCCGTCGCGGGGCGACGTCGGTCGCCCCCCGAGACACGACGGGACGGGCGGCGGAGTCCTTCGTGCGAGAGAGCGCGAGTCACACGACTCCGCGGGATTACCACGCACGGCCCGCGCTTCGCGTTACCGTCAGACGCACTTAACACTCGCACCGCGCTCACATTGTACCTGCTAATTGTTTCCGTAATAGCAGCGCGGACTGTGGCTCTGACATTAATAAAAGTTCAGTTAAATAAGACTAAGACTGAAAACAATCACTTTTGCTTGACTGGAAAGATGGCTAGGTACGTCGCGGAAGCGGTGACCACGCATGCGCCACTGGCTAAACATATGTTCTTCCGTCCCGAGCACTGCGCCGGTCTGATGCACCGGCGCCGTCGGTGCCACGCTGCGTGACAATCGATTGAAACTCTGGACAAAGCGACGAACTGTGAATAAAGCAGAGCACCGATGTTAGCGGGAAACAATCGTGAAGCGAACGGAGTTAAAACTGCGCCGACAAATGGTAAAAGCAGGTATTCAAACTATATAATTCAAACTTCAAAGTAAATATCCGATACACGATAACGAGAATAAAATTCAAGTTCTGGAGGCGTGAAGGAAAACACAATTTAATTAGTTGTGATTATATTAATTAGAATAATTAATTAGGTTAATGGGAGTAATATCAGACTTAAGTAATCAATTATATTGCAATCTCTTTTATTAAAATAGAATTATAATTGTAAATTATTATTTTGTTTAAATAGAACTTGCAGTGACCGAAAGTTAATTATATTGTAATTAAATTTAATCATATATAAAATATAATTTTATGAAAATGCGTACAACGTAAAATTTATAAGAGAAAATTGTTTTTATTATATTTTTTTTAACTTAATATGCATTTTCTCTATTTCAAAATTTTAACAATTACGAAATAATTTCTCAACAAAAAAACGTATAGTATAAAAAATAAATAAAGTATATATTATAATATATTATTCCCCATATTTTTAAACTTATATAACTATATAAAAATTATAAATGTCTCTTTTTAAGTAAAGGATGTGTGAAATACGATTTTAATACTTTATATATTGTTTAAATAATGCAAAATGTTATTTTAATTTGCAAAATTGGTAATGAATAATCGGGTATCATAATTTTTAATTACATTTAATTACTAAAAAGCTAATTAAAATATGTGTTTTTGAAATCTGTATTATAATATAACACAATTGCAGTAATTTTTAAAATAATAAATCCTACAGAATACAGAATACTTCACATAATAAATGTAAAATATCTTCTTTCGGAAATCGTGACGAATAAAAAAGTATTTATGCACTCTTAGTTTCTAAAAGAAAGAAAGAGAAAAACTCATACCGCTTATGCGCAAAAGAATCTACCTGGTATACGGGAAGAAAGGTAAAAATAGAAATGGAGGAGGATCGACGGTTATGTATCTTTGCCTTCTCAGCAATTTCGCACGGTTACATTCGAGATTTATGGTCCGATTTCGATTCCATTTCGCGCCGCGGTTTGTTTACTTATTGGCATCTAGAATATGTGCGCGGGCTGATGTTACGTCCAGGTTTGTATTGCTTCGATGCTATCATCCAGATTTATCTATTGTGCTATTGAGACGAGAAAGCGCTGAATGGAGATGATCACGCGATGCAAAATTCAGACGTCTTTCCATAAATTAACAACATCGAACTCAAATATTCATGAATACTACGATATTTTATGTACTTTGTGTCTTTTATACGGATATTAATGTACGCCTTTTGTATTTCGAACGAATATTTTATAATTGCAAAAACATTCCAAACATATAAGTTATTATTTTATATATTAATAAGTACTTTTAATACATATTCCTTGATAATTAATTATTATCGACAATATAATAAATTAATATTTTAAACAAACTTATTGGCACACTTAAATCACTAAAATTAAACGAAATATTATATCTGTTTTGTTACCCTTTTTGTTGTTAATTAATCAAGTATCTTTGATTCTTGCTAATACTCTTGTAGAACTTCCTTTTTTATTTCTACAGGTCACGGTATAGCAAGATTTGATGGTTTAATTTGAGAGTGTTCTATTGCACTAATTACGAAATCGCTTCTGCTTGTTGAATGGTAATTTAATTTACCGTATCGACCATATCTTACCAATCAATCACGATATATGAATTATTGTTGCACGGTATCTTTCACCGACAGGAACATTTCTATTACCATTATCGTTGCTTCTTAATTACTCCGAACGGCATTCGTATTTATCGCGTGATTAGGCCTTACATCGAATTATACAGAATTACGGCGATAAAAGATGGAAATCATTTTCAATCCCGTTGTATCACTGGATCGATAGGATATTGGCATCTGAAGCATATTGGCTTTAGTACCGTCTGCACTGCAAGTTGTAATCGCGAGCGAAATGTATTGCCCGGAGAAATCACCATTGCGTTAAGATGAATAATATTTTCGTGTATTTTAACAAATATAACGCACGTAATTATAAATATATATAATAAAATTCAACGATTTTTATGTTTAAAGCGGTTGATGTGTTCAATGTATATATATAAATCCATATCTTCAAATTCTTTACTTTTCAAATAATACTATTTTTTTTTAAATCGAAGAAGAATTAAAAATATTTTATTTCTTAATCTTCTTGGCAATATATTTGCGACAAGAGTTAGTGGTGTCGTATTGGTGGTAAGATAAGGTATGTGCGAGTGAATGAGTGGAACGAATAAAGATTAACGATTAGACACAGATCGTTACACCGACGCATAATATTGTTGAAGATCAAAAGGTTGATTAGTTTATTCTAACGTACAACATAAAAATCAATCAGGCAAATTTTCATCATGGTCTGCAATATATATGTATACCAACAGAAATTAAGAGCTATTGAAAGTTAGCATTTCAAAGAAAGTTTACGTATAACTGACGTTTGCGCGTATATAATGTAAGAGGATACTAAAATATATATACCGTACATAAAAAGACACTAAGGTAGTATGTGCAGACTACAGAATAAGAGGACTGACTGAGATTTTTGATGTCTTCTTTATTATCTCCTATCGTAGGATACATTGCTTGACAAATGATTATACAGACGTACAATACCCAGCAAATCGTTCGCTTTGTATTTTACAATTTCGTCGGCCAATACTCCGCACCTCGTTCGCCCTCATAGCTATTTACAGAATATAATATAAGACTTTAGTTTCGGTATATAACGTGGAATCTGAGAGACGATAGTATGTCCACCGTGTGTGTGTGTGTGTGTGTGTACGCCTATATATGTGCCCTTCTGACATCAGTTCTCCCTGCATATATTTCGGATATTTCTTAAATAATCGATTCCTTTAAAAAACATTTTGAACACGGTAAAAATTATGCGTTATTTTTAGCATCGTCAGACTTTATCAAGACGGAAATCTTAAACTTCGTTACAGATGCTTGTGTATCTTCCAGGAATGTATGATCGTCGGAAAAAAATGAGTTCATAAGCGAACCTCGGAAAACTTTAACTATGATTAATTCGCGGACACAGCAGGTCGCTTATAAGCGTATAGAAAACTTTGTTTTGATCGACGATGCGCCCGAAGTTTAGAGAATCAGACATTTATTAAGATTTCCTCTGCTCGCGCAAAGAATTATTGAGATGATTTATGAGCAGAACATGGAAAGGATTACTGTCGCATTGTACGTTACTTAGCAAACATCTTATATTTTTCTTTTCCAGAATTTCTGACAACAGTTTACAAATTTCGAAATTATTTATTCACTTAAAGCTTCTTGTAAATGAGATACCACCGTTAATTTTCCAAGAAAACGATTATTTATTGCAATATCTTTAGACGAACTCGATTATTTTGCTTTCTGATGTGTGTATGCTCTATTTAGAAAATAAAAGTGTATCTTATATAAAGTCTTGTTACGTACATCTTTAACGTAAAACAACAAGAAGAATGAATATTCCTTAAATTCTATTGACGATAAAATCTCAAACACATGAATAAAATCAACCCAAATCCAACACGGACATTTCTTGCATATTTGCAACATTTAATTTCCTCTCACATTGACAAATTAAATAAGTTGATATCAATCGATATTACGATAATGGAAAATTTCCCAAGTTATTTGTTGTTGTCCAATAACAAGATCTAACAAGATTTTTTCCACATTCAATCTATTACATTTCTAGGACAATATCGTATTTACAACCGTGAGCTTCAATGAAAGCGATCGACAAGCGAGTCATGACGAATACGACTCGAAATAACTGGACTTGACATTCTAACAATAAATACTAATATAATGTTATCTGTTATCGTACAATCACATATTGATGCTATGTACAAGTAATATTTCATTAACGTCATCGGGATGTATCGATATACTCACTTTATGAAACAAAGGCTTGCAGGTTATTCGATTAAGTTATGCGTTATCTTATTAAAAATGGCATAATTAAATGCATAAATAAAAAAATGCACTTTTTATTTTACTTTAACATGACAGTAACTTAATAAACAGTCATAAATTTGTTATAATGAGATGGGACGAAAATACATCAGAAATATAGATTAGTAATACGCTTGATTACATTTAATATCAATTTGTGCTAAAATATTACATTATTACTGAGACACGGCACATTTTTGTAAGACTTGCAATGTAGGACGGCAGAAGCAAATCTCGTTAATTCATTAATTACGAAAATTGAAATATCGTCAGGATATTGTTGCAACTCAGATACTTATAAATGAGATTTTACTTCTGGGATATCTCTCTTCCGAGATTTCCTCTCCTGCAATTTCTCCTCGATGGTTCGCTTCAGTGGTAACGATAATGATTCCTCTGGATAGCAAACCCTTATTTATTTAATGTTTGCCTTAAACTGAAATAAATACATAAATAATTATTTTATTTTTATGAAGAAATGTTATTAAATATTCTTTCACTGAGGATGTTCGAGCTATGAGGATAGGAACGAAATAAAACGAGATAAAAATGAATAAGTTAGAAGTAAGCACATTGATCAAATATTGCTAACTTTGTGCAAAGTGAGTTTGCTTTAATTTAGTAGTACTTTACTCAGGTCCTATGAAATGATAGTAGCCAGAAGTAGCAAGATCACTAATTGCCCTCGGTAGAAGCGCAATTGAGTATCAAGAGACATAGATTCGACTTTCTGAAGTTTTCGAAAACTCGACGGCTCACACAGGCTGATTCACTCACAGAATGAATATGTAAGGCGACAGCAGAAAACCATTAATTCCATTAAGTCGGCTGTTGGAAGGTCGGGCAGGATTTGCTTTTCTTCCTCTTTTTTTTCCCCCAAGGTTGAAACGCACCGATGAGGCTGAATCCCGTGGCGTTTGACTTTCATTGGATATTTCTCGTGCAAAATTGTCGCGCTAAAGTTTCGTGTCGACCATCGAGAGCTTTGAACTCGGTTATATTTCCCTGGAGTACGACAGAGGAAACCGGAACGTAAGGGCGAAAGATGAGGAGCTACATAGGAAAGAAAATCCTGTGAAAGGAGAGAAGCCGACCTGGACTTTTGCCGCGTTGGGACCTCATCCTAGACTCATAGACGACGTTATATATGGACATAAAAAATTGCCAGCCACAATCTGCTATATATTGTAACGGTAATTATACTAATCTGGAAAAATAAGGTCGTTTTCTTTTGCTTCAATGCTTGTAAAATTTTTATCTCATAATCTGTTATGCATGAAACTACAAATAAAATATACGAATAATACGAGAATAGAAATAGAATAGAAAAGTCTCTCTCATATTTTCAACCTTCTTCTTATGGAGAATGATATATTAAAAGTTCTCAGAAATACATATAATAATATATGCATAAAATTATCTAATATAAAATCGCACTGAAGAGATATAATCAACCAATATTAATTAAAAATTTTTTAAGTGAAGTATGCAAGATTGCATAAAGTTTTTTCTTTATTTTTTAACCTTCTTCTTCATCATTCATGAGTAGCAAAGTGATGATGCGACAGGATATATATGTTTCCTTGATGTAGCCAAATTCACTTACATTTAACGAATTCAATATCCGCGTGAAAAGTTACGTCGAACTTTAATTCGCTTCACAAGTTCACCTTGTAAATGAGTCTATTATCTCGAGAGGAAACTTCGTGAAAGAATTAAAAGTGATCTAAAATAGCACGACTAAAAGAAAACTGTAAGTCCTAAGTACCATGCAAGAATATCGATTAATAAAACTTTAATCAGGGCGTTATGCAAAATATCGATCGCGCGAGATATCATTTTCTCTTTTTTTTTTTCGTGGTACCCTATCTTTAACCAAGGAATGCGGCGGCCAACTTTTAAACATTTCCTCCGGCATTCGCAATCGTGACACGCCGGCGGTTATTGCACGATTCCTCGCGTACACGGGGACGTATATGGAAAGTTGTAAATAGATTCTCGCAACAAATCGCCGTAGCGCCAGCTTGGAGCAAGCGCCCCGCTTCGACTCGAACTCGAGTGTGAGGAAGTTTGTACGGGCGGGTAGGTTGGATCGATGGCTGGATGGCTTGGTACGAGCACCAAAGTAAAGTTTGTCTTGGCTGCCGGCCACGACCCTCCATCGAATCACCGACGGAGTGATAACGATAACTCTAGCAACTGCTCAAGCCAGTATCGATTGTCATTAGACACCGTACGAAATTCTCTCGCAAGTTGCACGACGGGGTCCTACAGCCTTCTCAGCGATTCGCTCGGCGCTTTTAATATCGAGGTAACGTACGTACGATCGCTCGTTTAAGTGAAGAGACGGCCGACAAAATCCCTTATATCGTATGATATGTTACAGGAAACAGAAGAAGGGACACTTTTTAAATCGCTCCGGGACCATTTCGCTCCTCCGCGTCGTGCGTGACATGGTTTCGCGTCGGTTAGGCGCACTTTTTATTTTTACATCATACTCTCGCAAAGAAAATTTATCTAGTATAAAAAAAGTACAAGTTTCGAATTTAACATATATTTTATTCTAACATTATATTAGATTTTAAATTATATAATCTATATCCGCGTAAAGATATGTAAAGAATATTTAATATGGCAACATAGGTGTGGCATGCTTATTAATATTAATCGCCACGCACAGAGTTTGCCCCATACGCAACGAAAATAATCATTTACAGCTAATTCACAGTTATGCTTTGTTTACGCACTTCTCGTACACTATTCGAGTATCAATATGAAAGAACGGAGATTAGTCGTCCTAAACGCAATATCCTTAGGGATTAATGCTTATCCGTAAGTACCTTAGTTATTGTTCTTGAGCACAGAATTTGATTTCATTCATTCATATGATTCCAGCGTCCAGCCGATGGCAGTATATATAACAAACAACACGTTGCTAATTATTATTACAATATTACAAGACTCGCTGACAATTATCGTTGAACAAACGATCGTTTCTCAACTCGCTGAGTTGATATTACGATTAAAATATTCTGTAGTTTTTTTTTTTTTTTGCGTATTCGAACAGTCAATATCTTTAAACGATTTCTCCACTTTAAATGTCGCTCATATCATTCTCGGAGAACGTGATCTTTGTTCAACGATAATCGGGTCGCTATCTTCGCAGCTTTCCACGTACGGCAGTGTGATTGAAATTACAGTTTAGTAGAATCGCGAGGACGTAGGAAAAGTGACAGATCGATCGATAAACGGGTACGCGTGCGAGTAACCGCGTACGTGTGTACCTTCAATCTGTCCGGAGCTAGACGCAAGGATCGATAGCTTAATTATGTTACAGACAAGAACGCGTTTTACCTTGTGAACGCTTAAGTACGGAAATATAAAAAATCCTTACATGTCCCTATCTAAGTAGGCGTGTAGAAATGTTAAGTCGGTCCCCGTTCGCAAGACAGGACGTCCTCGAAATCTCATTGAATATTAAACGGATGAAATCCGCGGGAATATCGAATTCGCTCAAACGATTTCGCTCGTGTTATGATCGTTAAGGAATCGATGTCGAGCATAAACCCGACATTATTGGAAATTAATTTCACGAAAAAAATTCCGTGAAAAAAAAATTCCCTCATGATTTAGGTACTGTAAAATTAATGATATTTTTATTCGAGAGATATGTTAATTCGCCGAAAACTCAGCCAGATCTACTGTTTTATTATGAATCAGACTTTCTGGAAAATGGGTCGTAAAGCGAAGTGGTGAAAGTACTTTCGATAACAACAACTATATCGATTCTCGAGGGATGATTTGACAAATCTTCAAAGTTTATGTTTGAAGATCCATTTTTGATGTGTACACGTTCTTTACTTATATTTATACAGAACTATTTTTAGAATTTTATCTTAGTATTTTGTTTTTTTTGCATGTAGTATCTTCAAGACACTGTGTTTTTAAGGCGTTATTTATATTGAAGAAATATCAATTTTTCAGTCGATTCCACGGCTTTCTTAGGAAACACAGCAGCGGTACGTGACGCGAATAAAGACGATAGGGAAATAAAAGAAGAGTTTCAACATTTCCGCGCACGAACAGCATACCGGCCGCGAATGAAATGCACTATTGCCTCTTGGGAAATTATTTTATGCCGGTCATTTGCTTTATTCATTTTATCGACGACGTAAACGTAATTTCCTGTCGTTAATGTCGGTACGCGAACGTCTGAGTCGTAATGGATAATTACTCACGGCTTCAGTTCCTGGAATTTTATACTCTTTGTGATTTCTTCAATTAATCTGTATTACTTTAAGCTACACGACGCAAAGCGTCGCAAAACTGCACTTACGAGCAGCGACTTTAAATGGCACATCTGTACCTTGGAATGCTATATTTCTTTAATAATAATTTGTGCCCTTAATCAGCATAAAGTAAACTTTGGCAACGCTATTTGCATTTAGCCTTTCGGTACGTAACATCCTGTTTTTATGAAAGCGGTAACTTCATATTCCAGCAATATGCAGCAAACATTTATTAAAGACACTTCAAAATTAACCTGGCAACGTCTGGTGGAAGTTGAAAAAATTTCTACGATATTTGAGAGAGACTTTGCCTGTCTTGATGCCTTTTACTTAGAACTTATATAATATACTGTATTTATAAAAAAAATACATAACGTGTCGTTATAAATAAATTACCTTTAAATCTTACAAACAGCCACTTTTACACAAGTAGAAAGTATCAATATTATATCACATTATCATGATTTTATTTTAATTATGATCGTGATATAAGTTTCAAGATGAAAGGAACAATGGAACTTATGAAATTGCAGAATTTTCATTTTTATGTCAATACATTTATTGTTCTTGTCATATACGAGCGAAAATGAGAGCTATCTTGTATCGATTTCAAGGAGGATGTCCTACTTGCGCCAACGGTTTAAGCACTTATTTTTGAATTTTTTGAACGTGTCCCAGATAGCGCTCTGTATACGTTCATTTATGCTCATTAGTATTATCACTGATGGATACGTATTAATGATTCCATCATTAATCGTTGAATCTAGACACGTAAAACAGTATATTAAGATAGTGTAAAAAACGTTACAACATAAAAAACATCGTACACAATCGTTTATCACATCACGACGATATTAGTAGATAACTATGTGAAGTTGCTAATTGGAATTTTCTAAATTTACATTGGAAAATTACACAACACTATATCTATGTTCCTAATAAAAAGAAACGAAGATATAAAGTTTACGGGCAATTTTAACAGGCACGTTATTTTCGTGATTTTATTAAAGTTGTTAGCGTGTCTTAACTGTAAATTCAACGTTAATAATAGATTCAACAAAAACGTCTTTTCATCGCGATCTGACGATTTAGCATATATAACGTGTTATATATACCTATCCATCTGGGTTACGATCCATAAAAACGCTGCTGGGTAATCTCCAATTGATTGAACCCGGCCGCCGGACTGTCAATCTCCGGAAATCCGCGTCCAAGTTTCACATTTCCGTATTTTCCTCGGCCTCCTCGTCGACCTTGGGCAACATATAGACGGCAGAGATCGGCGGGACGTGATCCTCGAGTTTCAGGATCGGCTTGCAATCTCTGGTAACGTCCACCTGATTGAAAGTGTCCTTCAGGATGTTGATCTCGTTTTCGTGCGCGAATATATTGGTGGGTGGTTCCGTGCCACATATATTGTTCTCGTCGGTGCCGTTCCTGTGGCACAGATTGCCCGACGGAAATTGTCACGAGGTCAGCGCGAACGGGTCCGTTGATAGCTCGTCTACGGACGAGCTCGGCTTCACCGGCTCCTGCTTGTCCGTTTGGTGACTCAGCCGATGGACGATCTCGTCGTGGAGGATGTTGAAGCACATCGCCGTCAGGGCCATCCCTGACATTATGTAGCAGGAGCAGAACCAGACCGTCACGTTTCTCGAGTCGGCGAGGGTGTGGCGAGGATAAGAACCGGGCACCATGTCGCCGAAGCCGATAGTGCTCAGGCTCATGAAGCAGAAATAGCTCGCGTCTAGATGTGGAAGAAGCGCTAGCCGTTAACTTTCAGAGAAGGTACAAGCTTTATATCTATACATATATCGTGTTTACGTATATTGCACTGCGTATATTACGTCGCAGAATTTATGCATGCCAATCTGATATGAGAAAATACGGCCGCGTTAATTTCGAAGCGCTTTGAGGCTCACCGAGATATGTTTATATCGCGGAAACTATCGGAATTCATGTCGAGAAGTGACGCAACACTGAACACAAAGTTTATGAGGTTTTTTTCCCGACATGGACGGGACTTACCTACGAATGACCAACCGTCCAATTTGTGCAGGGTGAATGCTCCGGCAATGATGTAACACAGCATCGCGCCGAGACAGATACTGATTGGCGCGAGTATGGTGACATTCGGCCTGTCGCCCGAACCGAGACTCGACACCTCGTCCTTCGGGCTGGCCTTAATTTCCACGGTGCTGGTGAACGTCGATGCATTCGCGCGAACGTAAAAGGGCTCTTGCAGCTGTAGCTGTTGCTGCTGCTGCTGCGCCAGTTCCTCCTGCTGCCGCTTCTTTCTCATTCGCCGCTCTTTCTCCTGTGTATACGAGAAAATACCCGAAAATGGAAAATCCGTTCATATCTGCGCGTCAACACACGTGAATGACCATTCTACACGTGTGCCAATTACATTCATGTTGCATCGCAACATTTTCGAGTGAACGCCAACATCGTTTACACTCTTGTGTTTCGAGTGCCGGGTTTCGAAGGCTGATCCAATTTTATTTGAATAGCGCTCTAACAATAACCAATCAATACTACGGTGGCGATTAATCCTTATCGATCGTACAGGACATGCGTATCCTGCCCGACATAGGCGATGCATATGTCGAGCTGATGCGACACATACATTTCCCATCACGTACACCCGGCTTGTTCAACAATTGAGAAAGACCGTATCACTGGCAATCTGTGATTGAATTTTTTATCGGCTAACGATGCGAAACTTTCGGCAAGGCATGCCATCGCTAACCTGCATCCGCCTCTCGTCGTAGCAACAGTAGCCGCAATTCGAGCAAAGGCAACAGCAAAGAGCACGTGTGAAGACGCCTCTGGCGCATCTCGACAGGAGACCTCCCGCGCTAGACAGGTAGACCAGGGTCAGGGGTATACCAAGACTGGCGTAGCCCATCGTAGCAACTTTGCCCCAAGTGGATTTCGGTGCGATACTTCCGCAACCTGTGAACACGGAATGGAAAAGAAATTTAAGTTTATCAAGAATCTCGAAATCAATAAAAGATAATCGGAACATAAAGTATATACTGCGATGATATTTATAAAGATATTTCTTTCAATACTCTCTGAGGAGAGTGGTTCTATTGTACAATACAATGGCGATATTACAGCGGAAAAAGAACGGCGATAGAACCGCGACAGTTAATTTCTCGCACAATGTTAGCTTTCCGGATACTTAAAGGATAATATCCGCGGTGGTTTGCTCACGCTAATTAACCACCGCGGTAATAAGAACTTTGTGTAATATGGGATCACGAGTATATTGATCACGAGTAAATGTGTGTACGCGCGCGGACACATGTGTGTACATATGTATTGCGCGTATGTACACGTATAAGCATCTTGAGTTTGTACAGGATATGATGCGGAAAATATTCCCTTCTAGTCCCGAGATCATTTTTGTCAGTAGGTCTAAAATCCTGAATAAAAATCAAATTTATTATCGTTTATTCCAACGATTTTGCTCGGAATAATTCTTGCGCAAGTTTTCATATTACGATTCATATCCCGCGAGGAATATATTAAGCCGAAATTGATTAAGTTTCGCAAAATCAATATCTAGGTCAACGGTAAAACCTCGCGCGAGAAGTTGAAACATAAAGCGTAAAATTCGTAGAATTTCTTCGGTATCGTAAAAGCTTAAGTTTCGGCAAACGTCGATCAATCGTAATCTCCAAAAGCGATTCTCGCGATCGAGCGGCGGAATTTACAGTGCAGCAGCAGCGTCCAATCGGGGGTTGCTATCGGGGGATGAATAAAAATATCTACGGAGAAAAACTTAACTAGAGTTTTTTTTTCAATTTCGCAAAACAATCAAAAGCGCTGTTTGATCAAGATACGAAGCTTTAATAAATTTCGACCCGTATCGCTGCAATGCAGGAAGGGAGACGAGCTGCATTAAAAGACTATTTTTCCTGTTGTTGATTTATAACATAAAATTTATCTGGTGACAGCTAATCGTTATCTCGAGTTTGTAGGAATAAACAGCGATATTTATATACAATATATTGCCAGAGAGAAATGTCAATACTGTTGACATCTAGCATTACTTCAGTTATTTTGTCATAAAAATTTTTTATGATATTGATCATTGCAAATTTCTCACGAAACAAATTATTAAAACGGATGATGCACTTTCTGTCATAAAAAATACAGACACTTTTGACAGTATATATCGTGGATTAGTACGTTTAGTATACCGCGTGCTATGCACGATAATAAATATCCATTTATATTTTTTAGCAAGAGATGTGTAGGTACCAGTTAAGAATCATAAAGACCTCGTATATTTCTCTTATAAAATATTTTTTATCATATACGAGTAACAAGTTTCACATTTGTATGTGTGCATATGTGCGCATGTATCGCTAAAGCTTTTGATAAAATATTAACGTTCATATGTTCTAAGTTGTTTACATCAATTAATTTTACTACCATGACGCGAAAGTTTCGCAGGCAGCGAAAGCAGAGCAGGGCAGCGGCAACAGCAGCAGCAAGAGTAACAGCAGCTTTAAAGCTCTCTATTTTACGTACAATCCTGATTATACACGATCCCCATTTTTCCAAACAGAATAATACGTTAAGTATCGTGGGGCTATTTTATCGCCGACAAACAGCGTCATTAATCTCCGCGAGATAAATAGAGGCTCATTCTTTCGCGGAAATGCGAGAAAAACGATATCTTTCCCAAAAACGCGCGAGCTTTTAGCTCTCGGCGCGGAGCTGCCGTATTTGCGCATCGTTCAATCCCAATCCCGACAGGTCGACCTTATACGGACGAGAGCGATGGAAGAGCAACATAGAAGCACAATATGTAGTTGCGCGCGCGCGCGCGCGCGTTTCGTGAGTCAATCCAAAAAATTACGTAGGCGTAAAATAAAAGGGACGGCGATGGAAAGAGAGTGGAAGAGAAACCGTTGTGCGGAGCGCGAAAGTCCTGGCGGGACCTGAAAAAGCGCTCTCGGCCGAGATGCGGCGCGAATCGATTGCTCGATGCCGCTTAAGATAATGGATCGCCTATCGGAATTGCCCCCCGGTACGTATATGATAGTGGCAGCCGGCTGCATTGCCGATGGAATTGCAGCCGCGGAAGCTCCGCGGAACGATCGCGAAGGCCTATTCGTCACTGTCCCGCCACCTTATCGTTTCACGACGGCGCGACCCTTTCGGTCGCCCGTTATCTGTCGTCATTTGTTAGGGGACACAGTAGATTGTCAGCTTCGGTTTTATTGGCCGGCCGAGTAAAAATATACTGCGCTCAATCAGAAGAGCGGCGGTGCGCTTTGTCGCGAGTAACGGCTACATGTTGAGTATCTTATTTCAAGCGGTTACGTCTATATCTACAGAAAAGACATAAAATTACTTAGAACATATAAATATAAGACTGTAAATTAGACGTTGAACTTATATGAGCGTCGTTAGTATTATTGCTGTTGTATTATTGCGTTTTCTAATTACAATAAGCTCCTACGACGGTGATTATTATATTGCAATGGGCATATATATATACCATTGCAACTAATCAACTACTGCGATAATAACTTTATGTAACGTATCATATAAATAAATTGATCCGTGCGAACACACATGCGCGTGTATGCGTGAATATAAATGTTTTTGAGATAAATTTGCCTAGAGAATAGTGTGGAAAATAGTTCTCTCCAGCCTTGAGATCACTTTTATTAATAGAAAAGTGTTAGTACGGTCGCTTTCACATGGAATCGTGGCATGGGGAAGCAATCACTTCCAAAAGATATATTGAAAACAATCCGTGAGATAACGAAGAAACTAACGAAAATTTGATGCACCAGTGGCAATTCCGCGAAGTGCGAATATTTTGATGAGCGAATTTTTCAAACAAGATGACCAATTTTTGTGTTTTTCCAGCATTCGTATTTATTCTGTGTATATTTCCCGCATGAGATATTTATATTGTCTCTCACGCAATCATACACAGTGA
Source organism: Temnothorax nylanderi (assembly GCF_030848795.1). Lineage (NCBI taxonomy): Eukaryota > Metazoa > Arthropoda > Insecta > Hymenoptera > Formicidae > Temnothorax > Temnothorax nylanderi. Next base: position 463,529 of record NW_027249069.1, on the reverse strand, counting down.
TTAATTTTTTTCAGTGATTAATCCATCGAACCGAGATAGATGGATATATTTTTTTATGTAACGTCGTAGTCGTGTGGTTTGCTGTAACAAATGTGCGACTCCTAATCATACCTAATTATTTAATAATTAAATGCCGTCATTACGATGTGTCGCGTTTCAAAATTTTGGCAAAATCTATATTTTGTACAACCAAATCAAATGACAATCCGAGAATTAAATTCTGCGATAGAAATTCGATGGCGGAACAATCTCTTTGTAACATAAAAGTAATACAGCATCTGGTCGTTTAAAGATGGTATCAAGAATAATAAATCAAACAAGCGTATCTCATCTCGCTCGATGCTCAAACCAACCAAGTCGAAGGAACTGGTGGGAGGGAAATATCGAACGTACGGAACAGTAAAATTTAATTATCAGTTAGCAATAACATGCGCTTGCTGAGTTACTCATTCTCAGCCGGCGGTCGCGTACACGTACCTACATAATTCTAACCCATGGCAATTCGATTGTTGTTCCATATAAAGGCACCGCCCTCGTTAAAGCTTACCTCAGTCGTCGTGGTGTGCTGCGAGACGCAGCGATTTTTAAATCCAACAGAATATTGTGTAATGTGAAACGTTTTACACGTATAAACAACGATCGAATATTTTATACGATTCCATTTGGCTTGATTCGGCCACATAACTTTCTGCAAAATGATAGTGAAAAATGTAATAACTATTATTTTCGTCGTCATAACTGGAACAGCATTCGTGCGATGTGCAGTTGCGGCAGTAAGTTTATTATGTTGACACGAACTGTTAACATTTCGACAAATATATAGTGATGCTGGATACAATATAGTGATTATTGCTAATTAGATACGTATATTATAATTTTGATAATCTGTATAAATGACTGTATAAAGCGAGGAAAATTGTTAGCTTTTTAAAAATAAGTTACGTATTATATTTTGTTAGGTAAAATAATTTTTAGTGATATTTGATTTCTTTTATTTTCAGGGCAAACACCGTCCAAAATTAAAAAAAGAAGTAAGTGAGAATATATAACTTTTTTTCAAAATAATATAGTTTAAAAATGGAATAAGATAACAAAGTTATATACATGATTTTTGTTTGTTATTATTTAATTATCTATTTCTATTATATATCGTAATTTATTGTGACGATAAGAGATATTTCTGGTTGAAGGGAATTGGGCACAAATCAAATAACGAAGATGTTCTACTACGTGCTCTTTCGGACTTCGGCGTCGTACGAAGATCTTTGAATCCGGTGCTGTTTGAACAGTATTCAAGTAGCAGTATTCAATACCTGAAAGATGAACAAAATATTCCAAATGGCGATAACAGGAAGAACGTAGTAATAGAGAAATTAAAATCGTCAGTGACATTCCGTGATAACATACTCCATATCTTCTCGTACTTGCTCCACGGTCTTGAAAGCGGAATGACGGAAGAACAATATACATCATTGCAGACGCTTTACGAGTTCTTCAAGAAAAAGATGGTTTATATGTATAATTTATTACCGATTTTATCTAAATTAGATACCACAGACAAGAATCAACAGACAAGTGTCATATTGTCGTCGCTGACAAAAAATCTACCATCTTATATTCAATGCACAGCTAAATACTTGACCAATGAGATCGAATTGAATAGAATCGATTTAAATACGTTACTAAAACCAACAGAATTTGAGACGTTTGATTATCTTGCCGACATCGATTTAGACACAGTCTCGAAAGGTAAAATTAAAAACGAAGAAACGATAGGATATGACAAACACTCGAATATCACACAGAAAGCTCTTGGTCCGGTGTTCGTCAAACTTCTTAACAATCTACAAACAAAGAAGCAGCCTTTGTCGCAAGAATTATTCGGTTTGATACTGATAAACTTACCAAACCCTAGCGATGATCCCGTATTGGAAGAAAACGTCAGATTTCTGTACGATTTAACTAAAAATAATATCATCGACTATAACGATTGGGATTCGATTGGAAAGGAACCCGTTGGCAATGACGCTTATACACTTGTCTTTTCTGTCCTAACTAAGATTCTCAATTCAAACGTACCAATGATCATAAAGGACGCCGCGGGTTACGTGTACCATCACTTGAAGGTTGTAACAGTTCCATCTTACTATAATTCGAACTTCAAATATATGAATCATTTGACTGAAAAAGACATAGATGTAGGAATGCTGCTCTCAGCAATTATTCCTCAAGATTTTGATTCGGATGCGGTTCTCATGAAAAATAGTTTACTAACGTACTTCATGCACAATTATAAGAACGAGGACATGAATAAAATTCTCAAGGGATTCAACAAATTTGCCTACAGCGATCCCTTAGATCTTCTCTTGGCATTCATAACGAGGCTTACGAATCGCGTTCCAAGCTTTCCAAATTCACACATGCTACAACAGCCGGCCACAACTTTGCTACCAGCGTTAATTATGAAAAGATATTCCAGAATTTTCACACCGTTTGTGTCACCTGAAGTTGATGTACTGATACTTTTGGAATCTGTGAAGACCCCTGATGCGGATCAAGTACTTCAGTCGACCGTAGATTCCATAAAGCTTGAGTTAATTGCACAGCCGGAAACATCCGTGCTTTTGAGTACCTTGATACCAACGGAGAAAAGCAAATGCCTGACACCTAAACAGTGTTTGATGAATACGTTTTCCCAGGTACACAAATTACAAAATAATATACCTTTCACATTAATAACGAAAATTCAAAATGTAGCGTATATTCTGAAGACAACTTCACCGCCTCAGCATCAATCGCAAGGCCCCATAAAACCAGTAGATGTAAATCTCTATCTAGACCGGGAAAAACCGGTAAACCTGGCAATCGAGACAGATAGTACGTATACGAACAATGTGCCAAGTGGCTTCAACGGAGTTCCGTATATATGGAACATAGATAAATATGTTGGTAAAGTTCCCAGTCCCGCTGTACAAGAATTCGAGCAAGTTGGAACTCCAGAATGGAAAGTTCCTACACATATGGACTCTGCAGAAGTAAAGGTGGAATCATCAATCCACGGTGCACGTTCTGCTACGACAGGCCAAGCACAAGTCACCAAGACAAGAGTCACCGAAGGAAAAATCACCGGAGCAAAAGTCACCGGCGAAAGAGTCACAGGAGCAAGAGTCACAGGAGCAAGAGTCACAGGAGCAAGAGTCACTGGAGCAAGAGTTACCGAATCACATGCCACTGAATATGTATCTGCTCGAGAAGATACATCACACCGGCCCTTAACTATGAAACCTTCGTTAACGTCAATATCTCACGTTCCTTCTCTGGTTACTTATATTCCAACGCAGAAACCACATCTCTCAAAAAAGAAGCCCCAATATACAGGATCTGCAAGAGAGAGTATTGTTGAAGAATATAATTCCGAAATAGAATATACTCCGGAACATTTAGAACATAGTTCAGAATTCACTATTTATGAAAATATACCACCAGTGTTTACAACTGCAAGTGAGGAGCTTGAGGCTCGCGGTTCTTCACAGAAAGAAGTGAGTACTAAAAAAGTCACAACGAAAAAATCTACCAAAGCAACAAGGAAAACATATACCAAACCACAACTTTCACGGAGGGTGGAAGAGAAAGTGAGTAACGAGAACGTATCAAGTGCGATAGTATTGCCTCCTACTATAGACACTGATCTGCCTCTTAAAGTGCAAATATCCAATAGTGGCGTCCCAGTTGTAACGACGGTGGAAATAGAAAGTTACACCTCGGAAGAACGTGAAATTATTTTACCAGATATCAAGGAACTTCTGAAATCGCCGGAAACAAGTGGTTTCATGCAACATAGCGGTACACCAATAGATATTCAAGTATTACAACCATTGTCTACCATATTTGGCAAAAATTACGTTAAGAAGATCTTGAAGGATGTGGATACGACAGTTTATCCCACGAATATTGCATTATTGTCAGCAGTACTTAAGAAAGCCGCGACTTATCCGGAAGTAACGAAGAATACGGATTTGATAAACTATATTCATAAATATATCGCCAGTATAGAATATGTCAGCTCAACGATATTATTACCCATCGTAGCTTCGTCGGAGAAATTGGTATCAAATGTCGTGTATTCCACGTTTAATCCGAACGACTTGACCCACGGTAGTATTGGCGAACATCCACCCGATGAACAGCTATCTGACAGTGTCACTGTACCTATCGTCAATCCTAAGATATTGTTGCAGTCTATAAATCCATCTAATCCTTACGCTGATCTGCTGCCTACTTTAGAAGAAGAGGACACGCTTGCGATAACAATACAACCTCTCAAAATGATTTTCACGTCTTCGAAAATTCGGGAAATACTTGGGCCAGATTTTGAACCATTGGTGTATCCAAATAAAGGGGCACTTTTGATAACGCTCTTGCACAAACTACAAAAAAGTAAAATAATTCAATCAAACCCGAAGCTGAAATCCTTAATTGATATTTATGTACAGGCTATCGAGGTACCATCGATAAGCACTCAAGTGTCTGAAGATAAACTCGTGAAGATGATGTCCGAAACTACAGGTCAGTGGCAGCCTGAACTAACAAGTTTGACTGTTGCTCTTCCGAGAGCCAGTAATGATGACGAATCTGCCATGATAGAAGAGCTAGAGAAATTCCTCGCGGATCCAACTCTTTTGGAAAAATTGCATATAGAAAAACCACCATTAACTATGTCTCGTGGAGACCTTTTGCACAAAATTATTCAGAGTGCATTGTCCGGTAAGATACATCTCGAGAAACGACTTCTGAAGACACTTAGATACTACAAAGACAAGGTGGAATTCACCGACATGGGTGCCTTGCCCATCATGTGGATGTGGGTCGAAACGTACGTAGTTAAAGCTGAAGTGCAACTAGGCAACATGATCCAGGAGACGGTGAACTTCGATCAATTGACGTACAAGGAGAAACTAGCGTATAACGACCTAATTACATACCTGGCTCAAAATCCCAATCTTCTTCAAGACAACGAAGACTTCGATTTCGAGAAGTATAGGACACAAGGGCAATTTATTACAGGTTTATTCAAGCACTTGCTGAAGAAGCCGGAGGTTAATATTAAGATTAAAAAGGACATTCAAGTAATACTTCCGCGCGTAACGCAAACTGGAGCAGGCGCAATCGCGATGCCAAGTTTTTCTTTTTAAAAAGAATTATATTTTAAAAGATTTATTAATTAAAATATAATTCACTAATTGAAGTGCTCTAATTAGACAAGATTTTCAAGAGATGGGAAATGAGTACAGATACCTCTGAAGACAAGTATATGTTTTACAATAAAGAATTAACCCGAGATATTCTTTATTTGTAGTACTAAACAATTTGCCATATTAAATATGATCTTATTTAATATTATCTTATCTTAGAATTTTTAATATTGCATATTGTGCACATAAAATCGATTATATAATTTGAGACTTCGAAAAATAACATGTAAGCCTGTTTAGTGCAATTTGTAAAAAAAAAGAAGAAAATAGAAATAGAGAGAAATATTGACAATTTTATGTATATTTGTTAAGTTATATAAAACAGACTTATAGTAATTTTGTACTAAATAATTTCAGTTAAATTCTCTTTTATTAACAAAATTGACTCCTTCATTAACAAGCAGTTCTCAGCGAAGTTTGAGATTGACAGTTTTTCGGTAAATGACGAGTATTCGTAAATTCTACATAGCAAGTAGAACATTCGAAAATTCATGCACTTTAAACTTTAAAAAGACATTTAAGGCGTTCCAAATTGAACCTTTATTTCTCTTTCAATCCTTGAAACTGCAGATATAAATGTATATATATGGGAAAGTAATTTCTCTCATTTACAGTTTTAATTTTTCTTGAACACAGCGCTTTATACTACTACCTAACTGTAATTATATTTTTACGAGTATCAATTTCATAATAGATTCAGTTATTTTTTATTCCCTAAAAATATCAATAACAGATTAATTAATTTATGTTGAAGTGTACAAATATAGATGAATATGCATGAATATGGCATTCCAATCAATAGCATTCTAAGAATTTAAATCGATATTGTGTCTACTGAAATTATTTGTGGCGAACACTGTAATATAGCGCAGATACTTGCAACAAGTAAAGTTCACCGCAGCTGTATGCGGCATCACTATGTCTTCATAATGCATTCTAAGTAACCATAACAGTTCGGCAAGTAAAATGAGTTGCACAAGAGAAAGCGATGAGCAAAACTTTGAAGTCCATTCGCGTTTGTTCGTTAATTGCTCCATCCGAGAACTTCGAACTGTCGTTTTGATTCACCCTGTAATAAGCGTCTCAAAGCATTGCGGTATATTAAAAAAGGTGAATCTTTCATTTATAAATAATCATAGAAGTAGAACTAATTGACAGACATGGTAAACAGCGCGCGTATTATAGGATATCTGATTTCCTTTTCTATTGTCCCCAAGTCTTAATTCGCAGTTTCGAAATATTGCAAATATTATTATTTTTACAGTCTAATGAAATCTCTGCACACCGCATTATGCATTCAAAAATGCCATGGAATAGAGGTGCGCACGATTAAAAAAAAAAAAAAAAAAAGAAGATAGGTACGCGAGTCGATGTAACGAGGTGGCTTCGTTGTAATAAAAATGGAACAGACACGTGACACGCGAAGCGGAACGAAACGAGAAACGGAAACGACAGTAGGGATTATTTATTTTGCACGGCGACCGCAATCCGCGGGGATATTTTCCGCGAGACGCCCGGCCAAACTGTCTGGAAAACGAGGAAAAATTACATCGGTGAAAAATAATAGAGTGCGATCTAGCTCCGGTCGATGGCTGTAAAGCGGTATGTACCTGTTCCAAGAAACGGTGACGGCGACAGAAATGACGATTGAAAATAGCGCTCCGATGGCACGAACATGACAAGCAGATACAGGCACAATTATGATAGCATTCATAAATGATGAATCATTTAACGCTCAAATAACCGTACATTCATGTATCTCCATTTTTAATATTTCTGCACGTACATATACGATCTCAAATTATTACGGGAAATACGAACGTTATCCGCGTAACGAGTATCATTGAAACTTATTACTTTCCGTCACGTAGTACTTCGGCCATGTCAAAACTTTCGTCGGCGATGACAACTTAAATTGAATATCTCGGATATTGTTGTTCTTATCGCGCGCAAAAAGCATAATAATTCCAAGCTCGCAATTGAAGCGGCGCCCTCGCCCTCGTCTACATCAACGTCACGAATCCAAACATCCCGGCTGTCGTAAACATCCTAAAACGGAGATATTTCGTGGGGGGGGGGGGGGGGGGGCAATCCTGTTCGCGCCAACTTATCGCGCAACACCGTTTCACCTGTTTAATTTAGCGCCCGAAATAATTTACATACGGCAGGACGAGAGAGATGGGGGTACGCTCCGCGCAATAACATTTCGAAGATGAGCCGTGTGCTGCGCTGGGCGGATGCATCGTACGTGCAGACATGTATCCCGGGGAGGGTTGCACACCCACCCACTGACGGCACGTCTCCGTTCTCGGCGACGTTCCTGCTGGAGGGTTCGCAGGATCCGACATAACCCCCGAGGTCGTAACGGTAAGTCTCTCGGCGTGAGGACCCGAAATTAATAACGCGACCCGGCGCAAATACGGCGCACATAATTAAAGCGATATTACGATCTAGAGCAGCCGCAGTATCGTCTACCCGGAGCTGCCTGCGTCGAAGATGTTATTTAGCCGCGCTCTCCGAATTTGGGTGCCAAAAGCACAGGTATTACGTTCTGATTCGCAACTTGCCCGCGGCTCATCAGGAACATGATTAGGCGGCGCGTACAAGACAACAGATTACGTCACTTGGACGTAAACAATAAACCAGTGGACATTTTATGCAAAAAATTAAGTCGAAAGATTAACAAATAATTATTTAAGTCATGTTAATATCGTGTAAATAATGGAATTTATTTTAAATAGATAATCGAGAGTTTTACAGACATCACAGCAATAAATAAGCAGCTTCGATGCTTACATGAATGAAATAAATCAAAATATTATTAAGATATATAATTTAAAAAAATTATTGAGCTATCGATAAAATAATTCACAAACTCGTTAAGGAAAATGAGGCATAATGATTTTAATCGAATGTCCCTGATGACAAAATGCAGTCATTTTCATAAGGGGAAACTACAGGAAGTAGTCTTCAGACATGTAGGACGTGCGTGACAGTAATCGCGAAGACGACAGACTTGGTAAGAGCCCGCTAGAGTAAAGTAGGTCAGGATACGAAAGGTACGTTTAGGGTAAATGAAACAAAACAAGAATAAAAAAGTAACTAAACGAAAGAAAGAAGAAAAACGACAAAAGATGGAAGCATTAGGTTAGAGAGAAAGAGAAAGGGAGCGATGGCTCTCAAGTTTTATCTTTCGGAGCCCTTTTTTTACTACTAGCAGGAAGATTTCCAAGTTTTACGGAACGCAGATGAAGGTTTATATATCTTTTTTTATGTGAATCGTATTAAAGTCAACGAAATACATATTTAAGTTGATATTACGGAAGAATTCTAAATGTTAGGTAATCTTCTCTTTTATATTAATATTTTATTTTTAATAAAACGCAAGAACGCATCGTGAAAGGTGTCTATAAATAATTTAAGATAATCGATCGTACCGTATTATCTTCTTCGCGGATTACATGTATTTCTTATTCAGAGACGCTGCCGCTCCCATTGAGAGTCGCTGCGTTAAGAGACAGGGTGCAACCCTGATGTATGGGATACTCCTCCGCGGGTGTTTCTACACGGCGGCACCGTCAGGGAAATGTTACCCCATAAAATATATCTCGAGCGTTGGCTTATGCCGCGCGAAACCCAGCAAGATGTTTCTATTTCATAGAAACGCTCGTCTTCCGGCTTAGCAGGGTATGTGAAGGGTAGCATGACGAAAGGCCAGGACGTTGATAGGGCTAGACTGTAAATCACACGGGAGCTATTCGATGTCTAGCTACGTCCCGCAATTCCGTCCAACGAGTTTGCTAGCACCGCTCAACGTTATCGCACAGATTTTGTCGAAGGTAAAACAGGCCGCAATATGAAATTTAAGCGAGTAGCTCTTTACTATGCGCAACGTATACCTCTACTTCTTTTTCTTCCTTTTTTATAATATGTTTGAGGTAGCCTTAAAAACGACAGATATGTGTAATACGTTTTATTTTTGAAATATTTTGGAATTATTGCATAAAGAAGATATTTAAGTAAAACATAATATAAAAGAGAGATAAATACATAAAACACGTGTAAATATAAAAATATGAAATACTTTTAAACGAATCTAATTCCGTTTGACGATGTGTATGATAATGCTACATCAATAGCTTCGAGAAATCACTGCAAGGAAGAAGCAAGTTATATCCATGTCATAGAAGCATAAGCCGACTGGTTGCACAGGGACAACGAGGTAAGGGAATAAGGGCGCGATAGAGACGGATCATAAATCACGCACCAACCATTCAATGTGGCGTGCCTATATAGTACGCTACCTCCGGGAGTTATCGTTATCATAGTGATTCTCATAGCGGGAGAGAACAGTGCCTTAAGAATAGATGCACGGAAATAAATTATCAACTTTTACAGAAATATTTGTCATGCCAAGAAAATGGCAACACGTATAATTTCATTAATTTATTCTTTTCATTTTCACGTGCAAAGATACGCGACTGCGTAATAAGTTGTGAGTAAATATGACGCGAATAATAAATGCCGTTCGATACGAGAGCAGTAAACATCGATATATTGAATTCGGTCGTGTGTCTCTTTAAAATCCTGAATATTATTGTTATCTGTCCCTTCCCTTTTTCATAAGAAGCTTATTTCTCCGCTGACCCATCATCCCTTCACAATAACATTTCCCCGTATCCTTAACGCCTCGCAGTATGAAGCGACGTGGAACGTCGGCGAGGATCCCCGTAAAGTGCACGAAAATTCCACGGAATCCTGGAAAAATTTATGGTCCGGATGTTTACCAACATGGAATTCTCTCAGGCACTCCCGGACAATATGGGATAGTATAGAACCACCTCCTTTCGCCCTCGCTACTCAGGGGGCGGCTATTAGTAGTAATTACTGAAGCAATAAGTCTCTGCCTAATACTTCTCTCCTTCAGCCTTTCATCTTTGCTCCTAGAGGAGATATTCTCCGCTTTTGTCGCCTTCCCGGAGTATGAACTATCCTTCTTTATCTCCGCATAAACTTCCTCTCATCCTCATTTTAAATTGTTTAACATCAAATGTGAATAAAATAAAGATACTTTTTACATATTTTATATAACAATTCTCGAAGAATTGCGCAAATCTAATATAAATTCTTAATTCTTAAAGCACAACGTGGTTGAATGAGAAAAAGTTTCAATGTAAAATATGTCAATTTTTTGCTTATAAACCACTGTGTGCGTATAAAGCAGTGATATATCTAATGCAAAAATTTGTAGAATTTACCATGTATTAAATCTTATTGTTAGATATATAAAGCATATTTAAAGTAACGAAAACATTCTTCAATCTTAAAAAAATCTATTATAGATAGGTATAAGTATATATAAAAATAAATGCAACTGAAAAGTTGAACGCGTGGTAATCTTTTTAATGACACATATTTAACATATGTCGACAGGTTAACTAGAATAAGTGACGAAAAATCATCTTTTGTGAAAAAGACATTAGAACTAGGAGAGTTAATTGCTTTGTGGAGGAAAATCGCCCATGCTGCTGCACAATGTACTTCATTAACGTTTATAACTGGTAAAGAACATTGCACTCTAGTCGGGCGCGTGCTACGCGCAAAACTGCTTAAAAAGTCGTCAGAAGGAGAACGGGATGTTATGGGTTTTCCCGCGCAAAACTATAGTTTTTAATTACGTTCTTTCTAACGAAATTTTATTTTTTTCTCGCATTTTTTTCCTAACACAGCAAAGACGAAACTTGAGTTTCATGCTATGCACCGTCGTTCTTTTGGAACAGAAATAATGCGCGGCCCTCCTCCGGCTCTTGTTTCAGCTATACTATATTCGCTACCTTGAAAACCAGCATGGATGAGAGATTTACATATTTGATCTCTCTGCGGTCCGCTTTATTAATGTTTCATATTTTCATTTGTGACCTTACGTAAAATTTATGACGTCGGTGGTATATGCGAACAATGGATTACTAATGTCACCACGTGTGAACATTTTTGCCGTCTCATACATAAATGACGGGACGCTGGTAACGATTTATTTTGCAAAACATAATTTAACGATTTGTTGTTTGAAAAAAAAAGACATAACTATGAAATTCCATTACGTTATAAATAGCATTCTTGTATCGCGCAATATCGTTTATCATAGAAAATAATATATATTTAGCTATATCTTTATCATTATAAAAACTCAAACTTAACAGAAATTTAATAGCCCCGTCTTTCATTAGAAATAGTAATTAAAACCGTTACAATAATATTCTTCTCATCGAGTCCCATCAGCGCCTTCATCATTATCTCTTTTCGACACCTAAAGCTTACGTCAACCCTTTTCTTCTTTATCTTCCTTTAGTACCCTTTCACTTCGCGCTTCTTTCCTATAATTCATTAGTCTTCATCAAGAATTATCCGCAGCTGAGCTAGGTGTCGATATTATTAACCTTTTATGTTTGAAAATACGCTGGGTAAAAACTGCTTCTGTATAAAATACGTGATCAACAAATCATGAAAATTGGGTATGTGCTATGTGGCATTAACAATTATTAATGCAACACAAAATTTTCAGACTTAGAACTTCTTTTAGAAATATGTTCAGTAAATTTCGTCGTAGATATAAAATATATTCAAAACAAGCTAAGTAATAAATATTGCAATTTTTTCCTTCTAATACTATGTGTGTGTGTGTGTGTGTGTGTGTGTGTGTGTGTTTCTATGTAACGAAATGTATAATTGGCAATTATAGCCAAGCGTATCGCTAATTAGTAGCGAGCGCCATACGTTTGATACTGCTTTAGTGCAGTAAAATCAATACTTCTCTCTACAGAGCTAGCTGATGGAACACACGCGACAGAACCAGTATATTATATATTTGTATTTCTCGACGTATCAAAAATCTAGAACCCTTCCACGAAATAAAAATGTTATTATATATACCCGAGAGAATTTTGAAGCATCTGTGGATAATTCAAGATTGTGCAGTACAGTTTATGACACGTACGTACGTACGCGCACGTACACATGCGTAGATGAGAGTAGTATCCAGTACATTAGTCGTCGAACAAGGACGCAATATACACGATCGATAAGCGCTTGTTATAGTAGTTCACGTACATCTCTCTCCCGCGTCTTGAGCTTTATCTTGGATAACGATTTTCTTCAGCAGATCACGTTAGGTCAGGTCGATAAAGGCTCAATATTTGCTTTGTGTTCAGCGCTGTATATGCGCGAGCTCCTCGTTATCGGGACTGTGTACACAATCGGTTAGAAACTCCTCGGACGTAGTAAGAGCCCGGCGAGACCATAGGGAGGATGGGGGATGAGAGAGCGGCGCGGCGCGCGGCGTGAGGAGTCGATAACATTACCGTACGCACACACGAGGAAAGTAACATTCTCGTTCGATATATTATCTTCTGGGAGAACTGATGTCGGTCGACGACGGATCGTTCTAAGGAATGGCAAGGATCAACCGTCACTCGAGAATACGGCGCTTGCGAAGGTAACGTCGGTGCATTGGCACCTCTCATGACCTTCCGCGCCGCTAGCCGGTTTGTGCAGAGAGAATACAAACATTCTTTAAACGCAAATAGACCAAGAAAATATTCGTTTTATTTGTTTCAGTCATTAAGCATGACTCTTTATTGGATGCAGCATTTTGAATTCAAATGTGACTGATTTTTTCAAATACTTTGGATACAATTATATCCTATCTTTAGATAAACACTGTTCCCGATAATTAAGACAGGCAACAATAATATAATTAATTTGCATAAATTATATCCATACTAATATGCAAAAGATTTTAGATTTATATGTTTAAACTAATGTCAAGTAACCTTTGATAATCGCAATCTACTTCAAATGATCGTTTTACATCAACTAGCAATTTGTGAACCACAATGGCAGTAAATACACTCTGAGAGGTAGTAACGATCGTTTGTCGGCCTACTGCGATTTCTAAGCCCATAAATATCCTCCCCGAACATCCCAACGTGGGTAATCGTCGATTCAAATCGTTCTAACCCTCGAATCCCTTCTCTAACGGTCGTCATTCGGGAATTATCGAAGGAAGTTATTTAGTGTTGCTCGTATATTACGCATATTTTATTGGCACGTCTATATGAAAAGTTGCTGCAATTCGCTTTCCTAGCGTAGTCAACCCGCGTGACCGAAAATTTATAGCGGTCCATATGATTTGATATATATAAAATGCATTATAATGCAACGCTTCACAGATTTTGCATGCAGCAATAGAATTGTTTCAACTAAATCAGTTTTTATGTCTCTTTTATTGTCCTGCAATGTTTTTCACTGTTATATCATGAAATAATTCCTCTCAGAGGAATCTTCATTATCTATTTTTTTTCTATCTTTGAATGAACGTACATATTCTGGATTGAAATATTCTAATATCAGAAGCGAGATAAAACTCCGCATAAGAGTATTCCGGTTTGTACATGAGCGTACGTAACATCTGTGTACAAATGTGCGGCCATAATAAAACAGCGGAACGCGAAATCACGGCGATAGGAGAAGCGTTCGCGCAGAAAATGTGGAAATCGCCTTGCGCCGGTGGTTGCCGTGTATTTGATACCGCGTTGGATTACTCGAGTACGCGGTCATAAGTGCGCTTCGTAAAAGTGCCCTTCGTTTACAGTGGGCGTGCAAAACTATCGCGATTGTGCGCCGGGCGTACGCTCGCAAATCAAACGCACTTTTTCTGAGTGACCGACTGTGTCGTATCGAAGTGTCGCCTTTTCTCTCTCTTGCTTTCGATCGTCGCTGTTTCTGTCACTCTCCATCGTAGCTAAATCAGCCCAATATATATGCATTTATGTTTGCGCGATATACTCGATACATATTGCTATGACTGAGAACGCCAGATTGAAGTAATTAGTGAGAAACAATGGAGTTTTCGTGAACAAATATGTACATCGAGTTATCAATAGTCTCGAGTCCGTTTTAATTCATAGTGTATACGGTTTGAGCTAATAATACAGCCATAATGATAAATTTTACGTTAGCACAGTGAACTAATTGCGATGCTGCGCAGCCTCTCTATAAAAAATTAACGATGATCATGAGAGAGAATTTATACCTCGCGTAAATTCGCACTCGTTCGCTATATGGATCGAGTTTAATCACGCCTGCGATAAGCGATGTATCTTTAATATTCGGGCAGGCATGATTAGCCGAATCATTTTTATTGTTATTCAATTATTTAATTATTATTCGCCGTTTGAAATTCAGTTTTAAATCAATTAAATATGCATACGAATCAGGGTAATTTATAATTTTGTGTAGCCATGTTCGTTCCGCGCATAATTCGACGCGCGGGAAATTTGCATCGCGGATCGCTTCGGAATCTCCATATTTACAAATTTGCATGCTGTGTCGCTTTTTGCATAGATTCCCGCCCGTTCGATATCTAACGCCCCCACAGGTCCCTATCCTCGCCGGGTGTTTCACGCGAAAGAACAGGTACACGAAAACAATTTGCCTGGCGGTCGCGCGTAGGGTGAGCCGTTCACCCTCACCGCGCTTTCAGCATCTTTTTTCTGTCCGTGGCGTGCTGCGCTGTCGGTGCATTTAATGCAAGTACCATCTGCATAATATCCAGTCGTAAATCTAGGAAAACCCGGCACTGCACTGGCGCGACTGCCCCTGTTCACGCACGATGTCCTTGCCGGGATGATCCTCTGGATTTTATTTTTGGACATCCCCTGGGAATATGATAGCGCCGTGGATCGAGGGGTGGTAACTCAATACAATATCAATGTTAACTGGTATAACGCATACCAGTTTAATGCCTAGTTTATATTGCGGTCAATTGTTTCGCGATTTCCTGTGTATCCCAATATATATTTACTAGGTTTATGAGTTATTATGAGTTATCACACTTACGCATCTTTAAATTTCTAAAAAAATCCGAATTTCTTATACGTTTGTTATCATAATGACGCCATTTGCGTCAACTTTTGCTGGTGATTAATAATTATTTACGATAAATTTATTATTGACTTTGACACAATCGCTGCTTAGCGTGGAAATTAAATTAGTTCCGGGAGGGATTCTTAAGGTTTTTGCGAGAACAGGAACGACGGAATACGGACACTGTAAGTAAACTATGTGGTGCGGATCGATACTTGAAAGTTGGTCGAAGTGTCGGCAGCTAAGGGATAATACGGATACATGGATAGATTCTCCTCCGGCTTTCCTGGAACTAACTCGCCTTTATTCAACCCCTTGTCGAATCACGTGGCGGCAGCCACCTTTCTTCTTCTCCCAAAGTTTGCTGGCTTTCCGCTCTCCTGGGATAAATCGAAACGTGTTCCAAGAGGAAAGTATTGAGCTGCTAGTAGAACAAGTTTGGATTTGAGGGATTTAAATTCTCGCTGGCGACAAATCAAGTTGTATGAATGACTCAGCGTAAAAATTACGCTCTCACAGTTTTACAGTATATACTATCCGACTTCGTAAACATCTCGTAATTCATTAATTGTTTAATATTACATATAATTCTATATATTGTGATATGATATCGTAACATAATATGAGAACAATATAATGTAATTAATATATCTAAACTCCATCGATATGATAAGATTACTGTATCGCGTATATTAATGTAAGCAAACTTTACTTTTTCATCAATATGATTTCTATTAATTAAATCTGAGTTATTCTCATAAAAGTCGTAAGGCTTGTAAAAATACGCAATAGACTTCGCATTGTGTAATTAACTTAAAAATTCAACATAATTGTAAACAGTTTGTTATGAACAAGAATTTTTTTATTCTCGCTTTTTTGAAGAATGTCATTCTTTTATTAATAAACATATGGTTTGTAATTAAAGCTGTAATTAAGGCTGTAATTAAATAAAGGTATTTTTCGTTTAATTATTATTCATTATCAGCTACGATTGTCAGAGAAATCTTTATCATTTATATAGGGTTGAATTACATATTGGATAATTATATATTTAAATATCTAGTAATTGTCTCAATTTTATCTTCACGACAAAAATGAATTCTTGACCTCAATGCTTTGCTCGCAGATGCAAGACAAGCGGCAGCTTCTTTTATGAAAAAGGCTCTTTGTTGAGAATTATACTGGACATTGTACCATATGAAACTGCCGCTATAAAAGTATTACCCATTACGAGTTTCTCTCACGGAAAAAATTACTGAGGCGAGACATATTAAAAGAACCCTTTGTACTCATGTAAGTATATTCATTCTTTGTAAGCTCGCCAAAAGCTAGCACGACTAATGCGTCCGAAGTTTCTTCTCTTGGTTTCCGTGTAGATCAAGTTACGTATTCTGATTTATTAAGATATAATTTCATTTAAGAAGTCATGCGCGAATAAGATCAGTCAGCGTTACTATTATACCTTTGAGTGTTCTCGATGAGAAAGAGTATTAAGAGATATGTCTTTATGCTGCACATTATTTCGGTCGATTGCATTGTAAAAGAATTATGAGTAGGTACATACTTTCGACATTTACTTCCAATTAGACCAATTAGGGTGCTATTACATTTGTCGTAATAGCACCCTTACTCTTGATTGGCTAGTACCAAGTGCCGCGCGTTTACAAACGGTAGATATCTATACATATTTTGCAATTTAAACAGACGACAGCGTGAAAAAATATACTTCTTGACTAAAATACCATTAAAAAAACAAGCATTTTTACGGGTTATATGGATAGAGAAAAAGAGAGTTGTTTTTAGATCGTATCACTTTTTGTTTATCCTCTGTCTTATCAATATTCCATACCTAAACGACAACAATAACCAAACACGAGTACCAGAGTACTCAAACGCGTACTCGCATGGTGCATACCTGCATATGGTATATACCTGCACTACGTTATCATTAAAAGAAGGATAAAGTAAAAAATGTTTGCTTGTATCGTTTAAGTGAAAAACTGCACTTTTCATAAATAACAATCAATTCCATTTTGTAAAAATAAACGAGGTTATTCTCATGAATTTTTACAAAATCATATTTATGCCATATCGCCCGGATACGAATAGTGTAATGCACCTTCAACAAATAAGCGGAATTTAATTAAGGATGCCATCTAATTTATGACGCGAGCTGTGCAATTGACGAATGATATCGATATACGCCAGCGTGAATTCGCGAACACGCTGGAAAACGGCTGATGAGAAGCACAAACGTGCCGATCTAATTACTCTCATCTGCAAATTATCTGGTAAACGCTGCAACCAAATTATTCGCATATTATCCGATAATTGAGAGAAAGATATTGTTTGTAATAATTATTGTATAATTTATATCTGATAAAAGCAAATTATTTTCAACGGTGATTACGGTGAAACTGGATTCGCTTTTCTAAATGTCGAATAAGATGCATTATCTATATGCATTTTTTGCGTATATTATCGATGACGTTATCGTGCACTTTCCATACACTTTCCGCGAGGCGCTCAGGTGTTTTCAAAGTTCTATGCAATTTTCTCACCTAGATCGCATAGTTCGCGCATATTTACGCAGAACGGGTAAATAAATTATAGCTACGGGAGAAAGAAGTTGACACACAGAAGTACGCGCGATTATGTGAAAGCAACATCGTGCACGCGAATCATTTTCGGTAGATACAGAAATTCGATTTAGCCAATGTTTTTTTTTATCGGCTATCTCTCACGCGTACACCATGTATGCTGATGGTATTTCACATTGGTTGAAAAACGTGCGGCGAGCGTTCCGAATTTTCCAATCTGCATCGGCACATTCGTACTGCCATTTAATTCGTTACATCGAGTGCATCGAGGCACCGACGCATTTTTTTTTCGTCGGTCAGGATTACCGTCAACCACCAAGTTTATAAACGAGCGTACGCGATGTCGCGATGATATATCTTTTTTTTTAGACTGGTGGTGCTTGGTAATAACGTGGTACAGAACATTCCTATAATTCATTTAACAAATTTATAACGAGTTGAAAATATATATGTATGTATATTTTGTTGTGTGACATCATGCAACGTTTTAATATTGTACTCGCTCTACTCGTTTACTATTTTTTCCATCACATTAAAAAATAATTTTTTAAATTCTAATAGTAACTGGCTACGTTAAGCCTTCGGAAGATTTCGCGAAAAATATGCATAAATCAATCATGCATTCAGGTACAACTAATTTAATTACGAACGTGGTTGTTCGCACAATTCTCGCACAACTCATGTATCATTCGATAAGAAAATATTTTTGTAAGGGTCTCTTCACGTAGAACGATATATATCCCGCAGATTCTTTCCGCGCGAATCAATTTTTCATGTAGGCGGAACATTTGGAAAAATCGCGAGAAGGAGTGAGCGCGAGATGGACGTCGGCACCTCGAACGCTATCCCCAAAGCAATTCCGGATCTGACAGTGCCGACTATCGTTTCGCCGATCGACGCGACGGGGAGAGCCACGGGGCGCGCGGGCGTATGTCGCGTCACGTCTTGTCGCGGCCACGTTGTAGGTAGGTAGGTAGGTAGGTAAAGCTCAGAATCTCGACGTCAAGCTCGAGGAAAGGCGGATAGGAGGCCCGGTACGTTACAGGACAATCCAATATCCCGGATCCCAGAAACGCCTCGCGGACTGACGGCTCTAGCTGGTTTAGGGGCGGTAGCTTCGCATCCCTTTTGCCGACTAGCGCGACATTGTCCTCTAGATCTTTATCCCTTGCCTGACTTGGCATCGATAACACGTGCGTAACACGGGGTATTGATTTTTTTTCCGTCGGCGGATGTTTGACTTCGCGGCTTTCGGGAGTTGTCGCTGTTGCAGCTTTACTTCGGCGACTCACTGCGATAATTATGCGGAATAACGTCGAATAATTATAAAATTCGACGGATAATGAAACGGGTCAGTCATAAATTCCGACAAACGGTATTTATTTATTTTTTTATATTGGCTTTCTCAATTCGTTAAGCATATCGAGATGGAAATTACAGACCAATCGGCAGAGCGAGGACCGAAACGGCCAAACATAAAATTCAAATCACTGCAAGCGCTGTCTGCATTTTTGCGGTTGTAAGTGCATTCGCGTATAACCAACACTTTGCACATTTTTCTGTATTACACACCGTAACGCCCGGGCATTTTCATGAAAATTAATGTCAATTCACGAGGCTCGTTTCGGCTATCCCCCCGACGAGGTGTTCGCTTTAATTCTCGACGGTGCAAGACTGCGCAATCACACGAAACGAGAACGAGTCCTTTGAACTTACATAGGTACCACCGCCATTTTCTCCGCATCTCATGAATTAATTTTGGTTCAAGCTAGGGATGTCCCAAACCCGTTCCGAATATTAAATGCACAGTGTATGCAGAACGCTTGAAAAATTTGGCTTCAAAAGTCAATATTCGTACTTCACGTTTCGGCGAAATATACGTTCGGCATACATTTGATATATACGTTTGATATATACGGATGCGTTAATTCTCCGTCCAAATGGCTGTTATCGCAATCGATCGAACGTGGCTTTCCGTATCGGAACAGAGGACTATTCCGAGTACTACATACTGCGAGCTCCAAAACCATAATTCTTATCTCGCTCGTATACAAAGCGCCCAGGATTTTTTGTAGTATAAAACAAAAAATTCCCGCGCGCGCGCTCCGAATTATTTTCCCCTCATCAGCGGTTCATTATGCCGACGCACCTTTTTGATGCGGTTTATTTGAATATCGCCTCGCGACCGAAATATGTGAACGCGCGTGCTCAAAGGCATAATGTTTGCAGCGGTGACGTGCACCACCGTCGCGTCTCTTTTGTAACGCGTCACGTCGCCGCTCGTGTAAGTGCTCGTGTGACACGTTAACGTGCGAGAGAAGAGCACGGCGGCAGAAAGGGTTGATCCAAGTCAATAGCTCTCGCGTGTGCAAAGTTCGCCGTAAGTGATTTGTAACGGTCGTTAAAGACTGTTTCATACTAGTCGAAGTGTTCTTCCCCATTCGCGAGAAGTCCGAAAAACAGACATGTTCGTGTTAAATTGTGCGATACGGACAATGGAACCTTGACGAGTAGCATTTGGATGGAAATGCAGGGACAACTACAGACTCTCTCGCGATATTAAATATTTTCCTTACCAATATATGTATACATGTATAAATGTAATAGTTGCAATGAAAGTTGTTTTCAAGATAGAATGGTGCACTAAATTGTTTATAATCTAATTATCAATAATTATTCATTATTACTGACATCTTGTATAAATAGTTAATATGCCCGGAGAGTACTTGATCAAAGAAACCTAGCAGTCTCTAAATCAGTGCAGCTTTTTTATAAATGCTGCTTATTTACGAATATCTCGTTTCGAAACTTGACGATGAGGCTCAGCGTTACGAAATATGAAAGTGCTCCACTTGAACGCTATATAATACCCATGGCACATTACGATACAATATCGCAGGTTATCAATCCGTCTTGTTATTCGCCACGTGGGAACATAAGACGCGCTCGTTTAAATCTCCCAGTGGAGGATAATCCTTCACATGGTAACTGCGTGTTTAATCAAGTATGTACATATATGTAACTTGATAATAAAGAGTAATGGCTTGTTAACACATCTAGTTAAGTTTTATTCGTACATCTGAATTAAAAAAAAAAGAAGTATCGCTTCTGACTTCATATCGCGAAACTTTTGTGTTACTAGACGCTGAAAAATCATGTCACAAGCAAATAATATAAAGAATAGATGTATTCATAAATTAGAAGCACTCAGAGCATGCAATTTATTTTGGCAATAAACTTTTACTACAGCGTTTTCAAATGTTCTGTGCTATTACGATAAAGTGTCATTTATATTATATAAGACGTTAAACAATGTTCGAGAATCTTATCTTGGAAATTACCTTCCGGCGACGCGGTGTTATCTCCGACGAAAGTACAAGACTAAGTATGCCGCGTAAAGAAGGGAAGGGCATCGTAATAAAAAATGGGCGATAAAAGACGACAAAATGGTCCCCGCAACAGGAGAAAAACAAGACTCAATTATTTCCCTTCGCTAAAGCCGTCGCGAAATAACGAGATTTCTATTGTTCTCGGGAATAAAGAAAACTTTTTTGCGCTCGTATTCGCTTTTAATATGTCTTAATGAGAAAACTCTATTAATTTATACAATGCACTCACAATCGTCCAATTTCAAGTAGATAATCATCCGCGATTATTTATATAATACAATTTAAGTAGGCATTATTTTTAAATGCATCCAAACAAAAGTTTTACCTCTATTTATACATTTTATGCAGTCGCAAATATTTTTATTGATTTTTTCTCGCTGTTTTTCCCGTTTTCAACTAAACTTAGATTTTTTTTAACTTTTCACAACCGTACGCTAGAGAGTATTTTATTGAAGAACGATACACGGTTTGGTATAGTGTGGCTTCAGGTACAGACGGAGTAAATGACGCTGTCTCTATACCCACGCTCCAACAATTCGAAAATCCTACGTCCATTCCCGCGAACTCTTTTATTCCAGGGATTGACATAAAGCTCTCCAAACACCAAACTATCCACGTGAAAAATTGTCTTCGACTGTCTTTCGCTCGCATTGAGCTGTTGTTTCTCTTTTGTTGTTTGTTCAGACATTTTTTCCACAATTTTTTTTTACCACTATTTGTGCCGTCATGTCAGATATTCGTCGTTTGATATTGATTTCCATAAAAATTTCTGCAGTCTCGTACGCTAATCATGCAATAACTGAAATCTATATAGATATATAAAGCATTCCAATGCATATCATATCTCGCATCTCCGACTATATATGGAATGTATCTTCAATTGTCAATCGCAAAATACTTAACGCCGCTCCACTAGGGAATGCTGATGAAATCGCGATGGAGTGCCTTCTTCGTCTTACCGAACGTAGCCTTTTTGCACAGTGCTCTCAATGGTCGAGGAGCGTTGCACCAGAAGCGCACGATACTAAAACTGTCTGACTATATATGCGCCTTAATCCCTTACGGGCTGCTTAATTCCAGGACGATTACCTTTACGCTTGGGCCCACCAGATTTTCCACTCACGTACGCCTATGATCCCCAACGTCACAGTCCACTTTGCTCGCTTCTCGTACTTACACATGTGCGCACACAATCCTCGTACAGAGACAGAGATTCGAGACGCACACAGATAAACGTATCTATCTCGCGCGTTCGATACACGCAGCCACACGCGCAACTTGCGCGCACATACGTGCATATTTCTAAAGGATCGCGACAATGCGCCGCACTTCGATACACGCAGATATATCGAACGCATGCACACTTACGATCGCGCGTGCAAACAGCAGTCAACTCATACACGAATGCATACGAACACACGATACGCTTTTCGTATACAGGCACAAGTGGAATATGCTACCGTTGGTGCTAACGGGGGATTGTAATCTGCTTTGGGGCGTTTTTGTCGCTTCCTGGCACACTGGCCTGTAATCTTTTGACAGACCGTGACGTCATTGGTTCTCTATTTTTTTTTTGGCATACTAACGATGTCCCCGCAATGGGGCTTGAAAAACAACGCATTGGCAAACGACGAGTTATTATACAAACGAATACCGATTCTCCGCACTTCGTACGTACTAACAATAAAATTCAACGAGATTAACCGATTAATTTTTCTTTCTCATGACATGAACATTCGTTTCGTCAAGCACTCGCACATATATTTGCAGAAAATGCATTTATTCGTAGATTTACGTGGGTGTACAGAATGTTCCACTAATCTTTTACAGATACGTGAAAATTAATTTCCATAAATAGCTAGGTAACGCAAATTTGTATTTGAGAATTTATTTTTCTGTCATTTATACTGCGTTAGTGATTGAAGAAATGATTTATAAAATAAAATGTATATTGCGCGTGCACACACCGTGTGACGGGATAAAATGTACTTTGTGTGATCGATGATTAACGCGTAACGTATTCGGCATGTGATTTGTGACGCAATCGGCACTCGACGCATTTGTAAAAGATGTGATCGTGTAGTATGGAAATCGGTCTGTGATCTACTGCCCTCAGATGGAAATTTTAATCGTCACGCACTATGTCATTGCGATAGTGTGTTAAGCATATGCTGTTTCGAATCGGACGATTTATATTTTGACGACACACACGATTCTACATGGCGCACGGTTATCCTCTTATCGCTGCTCCGTGTCATAAATCCACGTTAAAACTTTTTACATTTTTTTCGCATATATCCATAACGGCACACAAGTGCCATATATATTTGATGAATACTCCCCATCTATGTAACTTCCATCGCGCGCGTAAAGAATTACTTTCCCAGGGACGACTTTCAATTTTTCGTAGAGAAGCAAAGGAATCGACGACGGGAGGAATTCTCGGGGCGTGCATTCGCAAACATCTTTTCATCGTGCACGCATGGCCTTTTCGTATTTTTCCCCGAATATCTAGAATTCTCGTAGGTACTCTGTCTGATTTCTCGTGGAAATGGTGAATCGTCGGCGACGTTGATCATTTCCATTTCTTAATAGATTCCGCACAGGATGATTGGACCGACAAACCTGATCGGAAACAATTTGACGCAGTTGGCGAATGCAATCGTCGTACGTCGTACATATACATAAGTTTCTACGGGGATGTAGTAGAATTTAAATATGATATACCTATACCGCGCCATCAGTGACTTTTAGTAAAAAAAATTACATAATTGAAGAACAAGATGGATTCTATGCGTTATTACCACAAAACATATATTTTTCAAAAAAAGAAAAAAGAAAAATGACAAGTTGGGAATAAATTCAATTTTCATTAATAAAGTATGTTGACTTAGAATGAGATCGTATCACTATATACATCCTATAACATAAAATGTTAACATTACCAAATTACATGGTATTATTGAGAGAAATGGTATACAAATGCGGCGGAGGTAAATGATTGGATTAGTCTATTTAGATACCGGGCATACCGCAGCAAGCGTAATGATTCACGGTGGCTTCGACAAATACTATTCAGCATATATTAATTATTGCTCATCTCCTAGCTTGTCTCACTGCGCGCACGCGGTTTGATTGTATACGTACATACATTTTAGTCTCTCGTGATGACCGCACACTCTATGGATTCAGCAATGTGAGTGACTTATCGCAATGCTCATTCGATGGTGGGTATTCGCAGAATTCATCGATCACTTGGATCTGCCAATACGCAGATGCACTGAGAAGAATTATATGCCTAATGATAAGTGATAACGATAAAAGTAATTGCCAGTGCTAGCGATATTGAACTGTATAATTGTTTGTGTACTGAAATTGCAGCATGACTATTTCCGAGAGAATGCAGTACAGTCAAGCTCATTTTAGATGACCTATTATTTGTGTCAGAATTCAGGGTAGGATTCTGTTCATAGTTATATTCTGTGTAATACATTTTAAAAACAGAAATATAACGTATATGTAGAATATATTATTAAAATATGCACGTATTAAATGTATGCATATAAAATTGTAAATACAATTATATTTTGAAATTCGATGCGAATTATAAATCGTCTAAAATGAGCTTCATATTGTAGATTATCACGTAATTATAGAATATTTTATAAACGTCATAATTTTTGTAGAGTTCGTATCTTTTTCAAATAACGTAAATGTTTGGAATACGCGTTTTTCATGTAATTATTCTCTGCAAACGTGTTAATCATGCATAATACAACGTGAAATGCTTATACATTTATGAATATTTTATAGGTACTTTTAAATTTACGCTACACTAATATCGTCAAATGGTAAAAAAAAACCATTACACGAATGTGAAAGAGTTACAATCATTTCGTTCAAACGTTCAACAACAAGTTGACGAATGTACTCACTCGGTAATCAAACTAATTAAAATAAACAGCCTAAGCAAACTTGTTTACGCGAAAATTTGTTTAAATGAACGCCGCGCGCTATTTCCCGTTGGCTAGTAATCTGTCAAAGTATTCCTATCAGTTTTTCAATTTCGCCGATATCGCTTATCGTGCAATATATTAGCGCCATAAATAATCATGAAATGGCGACGTGGCCGCGTAAAAAAAGCTCGGTTTTTGTCATGAACATTTAATCCCTATTCAATCGCGTTATACTCTCATCGCACAGAACAAACACGTGCACTAAACACATGCAAACCGGCCCGCCGTTTTAATCGCTGCTGCATTGTTTCCTACAGCAATAAAGGGGAGAATTCGGGAAGCGGCGTCGAAGAAAGGGTCCGCGAATTAGCCCGTATGAAGGTCTCTCTCTCTCTCTCTCTCTCTCTCTCTCTCTCTCTCTCTCTCTCTCTCTCTCTCTCTCTCTCTCTCTCTCTCTCTCTCTCTCTCTCCCTCTCTCTCTCTCTTTTTTTGTTTTTGCGGTCGCTCGTTTTTCTATCTGTCGCGTGGGTAGCCCCGTAAATAAAAGTCGGAAACGGAAGCGGTCGGGCCACGGAACGCGTGCAACTTTGCCGTTGAGATAATGGACCGAGGATAATTAACGGTCCTTTACTCGCGTGTGCACCGACACGAGTGATTTTAATTTCTGAATCTATCTCGACTGTCACGCGAGTGATTTGCTCGTTAACGCTCATTTCGCATTCTGCTGTGATCAGCAGAACGCCAAATGAGAGATGTAAATATAGCGTTGTTAAAATTAAAGGCGCCGTGTTTATCACAAAGTGAAATAAAAACTTATTCGTACTATTATGACATGATTATGTACACGAACTGTGCAAAAATAATGACAATTTTTATTATTTTTGCTGATACAAACGAAGTAACTTCGCAATTATTAATTCTTTCCCTTTAATGAAATTAAATATTGAATTTTTATACACAATATTTGCAGATATATCTCCTGTGTAAGATATTTTGTTACATATTGGGGACAATCTGACATCACGTCTTTCTACTTGGACTGTTTTTACATTTCTCGCTGAAATTGCTGCAGAAGAATACCTACGGTTATTTCACATAATTTCACATGCACGATGTGTCTCTTGGAAAAATTCTCTATAAATATTTCGCATTTTTGTACATTGTACGTACGACAATATTCGGCTTTCAAGTGTCACGAAATAAAGATAGGAGCACTCTGCCTGGCTTTACCCCTCTTTTACGCCATATCCCAACAGAATCCTTCGACATAACGACACGCCAAGGACTTCCACGATATTTGCTCGCGGCAAACATGCCATTGCAACTGCAACTACGGTGATTTTCGGCACTCTGTCTCCTAGCTGAGGCTTTATGGCAATGGCGAGGCTCAGCAAGCGCTATTAAACCTTAAAGGACGATGCAAGGAATTTTCGCTGTTCATGGTAGTCTTTGGCAGACTTATGCAATGTCTTAGAAGATTTTATTGTAGTAAGAAAGAAATAAGATCATTATATCCTTAATCTTGATTAAGAAGTTATGTTGACATTTTTCATTAATTATTTATTATTATAAAAAAATTATCATAAAAGATGGAGTTACGTACGAATGCATGCATGAAATGGCTACACATCTCGTACGAACTTATCAGAGAATTATCACGCACAGGATAAAATATCGAATATCAATCAAATCTCCGGTTCTCGTTTGCCGAGATATTTGATTTCAAAATGCATTTCTATATTTATATATGTTAATATAAAGTAAATTGTAATAATATTCCCTGAAAATTACTCAAAACGAATTACAATTTACTAATTATCTGACTGTCCCTTTGATCATCAAACTCTACTATCATCCTCACTATAAATATAATTTTTATATAAAATAATATGTGTGCTAAAATGTTAAATTATATTTATTCACAAAAAAACATCGGGATAAATTACAAAAATGTTTACTGGTCTGATTGATATAGGTACCATATGTATTAATAATGTTTATTTTATAATTATTAACATTTTAATATTATTTAGTTTATATCCACTTTTTATTAACTTATTGTTTAACAGTACATAATTAAAGTAAAAAATAATAATTTTTCTTAGTAATGTTACGCTTTTTAAAAATATTTTTACAAATTAAAATATAGTAAAAATAATAAAGCATATAGTACACATACACGCTATTATTGTGTATATCCTATATATATATATATATATATATACAATAAATTTTATATCATATACCGGTCATTAAATTGAAAGCTGAAGAGTCAATTAAATTACAATTTCACAAAATTTAGTCAAATATTGTATTTTATTTTGCAAATAAAAGTAAAAATAAGAAGAAAGAAATTGGAGAGAAAAGTAATCTTTAATGAGAAGTCGAACAGATCAACGTTATCTGCAATATCAAGACTTTGGATAGAGCCAATTATGTGAAATGTTTTTCTATACGAACTTTTTTACACGAAGTAGGAAAGAACAGAGAAAATTAGAAGTTTGAAAAAAAGAGTGCAAAAATAAAGAAAAGTTTTTTCTTCGTGTAGCACATAATTAAAGTTATATGAAATTAATCAAACGATGAATTTGTCGGACGATTTTATATTTAACGGTGTCAATTATATATTTTAAAACTAGTTTTAAAAAAATTTCATCAATCTATAATTTAAAATTAATTATTTTTACATATTAAACTATCAAGAGATCTTCGTATAATTTTGGCTTTAAAAACGAGACTATCGATCACGTACAACCCTCGATGTTAGATAGAACCCTATCAGTAGAAGGTTAAATTGATTGTGAAATGCGTTTTAAAACTTCGGAAAAAGTTTTCCCTCCGAACGTGTACTTTTTCCAGGATCATTGCTTCAGGGAATGTACATTTGAAATTGTACATCCCCATCGTTATACGATTGCTCGTATATTTTCAATTTATTTCATTTGTTGCGTTACGATATTGTTTTTTAATCACATTTTCATTATTTTATTTTCAGGTGAGATCAGAGTCTGCAAATTCATGAAAAAAAGCAAAAACTTGCAATTATATTTATTCGTTCCTATTTAATAAAATAGCAATTAATTTATTGGAACATTACCTCGGATCACAACCAACATGATCAAGGAGGCAAAGATAACATGAGTAGGTTTTATCGAATAATTAACCGCCGACGAAACACACGATTATTGGCGTAGCGCGCGCATCGAAAGTATTACGTTGGTTCCTCTCTGTTTTCGCCAAACAATACTTAGCGCTATCAATCTTTCGAATCCTAACACTTCGGTAATCTTCACGGCAAGAAATATGGTGGATCGTAAAAGCAGCGTGCGCGAGTGTCGGAATAATAAATCGCAGCTCCATCGCCTCCATCCCCTGTTTTCCCTACACGCCCCGGCCCAGTCGCGTTTTCGATCACGTTTCCTCTCTTGCCAGTCTTTCTTTGACATCGATTTTGTATCGGACAGGTAATTACGGGATCCGACTTATCCATGCGAATCCATCGGTGGTACGTGCCTCGAATTATTCTCACATCTATGAAGTCCATATTTACCCCGTCGATGCAACGCTTTCTCCCTTACACCGTTGCTATGTCATTTGTACTTTCTTCTTTACCCTTTCACACTAGCTTCCGCCTCACGTATCGAAGGATATAACTGCGTCGCAAGATCACGCAGCACCGTCGCCATTTCTATTTGTGGCAGACCATTCCGTGGAATTTGGTGGATATAAGAACGGCCACATAAGTGGCGTGGCTATGGCGCGAGGGGTGGAAATGACGGCCACCAGGGGGTTAAAAAGGGTATCCAGAGGGTTACTGCTACTACAACTTGTGAAAAAGGGGTTGAGTTTATTTCCAACTGAGCTCTCCGATATAGCTTCCAACAGGCGCTATACCTCCGCATTAAGGAAGCGTTTCGCGGAACTTTATCGGGTCCACTGGCCGCATTCGATTTTCCCTCTATTGACGGCGTCGCCCTGACACTTCTGTCGATTGTTGCGGCCCGGGAAATGAATTGGGAGTAAACACAGCGTGGCGAAAGCCGCGAGCCGCATCTGTCCGTTCAACCGCGAGGGATCAATGAAAACGTTTAAAGTTGTCTTGTGTGTATATTCTGTGCTTGTATTTAAGAGAATTTTTTTAACAAAAAAAAATGTTTTTAAGCTAATCATTGGGAGGATCAGTGCTAGAAAATAATATGTTGGCGCTTCAATATCATATCAAAGAAATTCATTCATCTATGAATCGATTTTGAATTTGTATTTCGAATAATGAGCTCTATATTCTAATTTTATATTATAAGTAGTTCTATAGAATTGCAAAATTAATTTTTAATAATTTTAATTAAAATAATAACAAATTTCGATTATATCAAAATATTATATTTTCTAGAATTATATAATTGACGTGCAACGTTTCGACGGAACGTAAATGATGCACTTCGATAAATCCGCATTAAAAGTAGCCCAATCTAAGCTCGATGAACCAGATGTCGTCGCTTCGATATGCCGATCGTGAAACACGGCAAGAAGAATAAATTTTTATCAATGTTGCGAGCACCGTCGAAAACGCGAAATTATTTCAGATCCTGACATCCCCCGTTCTCGCGGGCGGTAATGCACTTCCCGTCAGGTGCGTTCCACGAGCGCGCGTAAACCGGCGATAGGACGCCAATAAAAGTGAGCTTTTTAATCGTCGGAACGATCTACGGCAGGGGAATACAAGAACGGCTTCTCGTTCCGAGAGCTCGTTAATTCTTTTTTTAATGTTCGTTGTGCATCAACAGCGTCGCGTCATTGGTGGATTGGCTCATTTGGAGCGTGGCTACGCGGTTACGCGAACACGCGCGATCAATTTTCACGCGAATTGCTGGAAAGGAAGCTCTATGCCATATACACACGCACACACACATATATAATGTATAGTATACACATTGCAAAGTCAACGGATGGGTATACTAGATGTATATTTTTAAACAACATTCGATTTTTATCGCCGCAACTTTCAATGGCTTTGCCTCCAACGCGTGTTTTCATGGGCCGTCGGTAAATTGCAGATTGAATGGATGATAATAATTTCTCGATGCAAAATATGCGTGCCGGCGGACGAGTTTCATCGGCGCAAAAATGTCCAGGTCTCCATCCCTCTATAGCTCCGATCATCCGTTTTCGTTTTTTTTTTCCGTTTTGTTTTATAGTGACACACACAGGATGAGATCGGACACGGAAAAACTTCACTCGCTCAACGGGCTACTATCGCCACGTGCATGGTAGCGATAGTACGTTGTTGTCTTATATCCGACATCGATTATAATCGGTTCGAAATGGGACAATGAACTTTGCAATCTCATTATCGCGCTCTAACAGAGATACCGATGTACAGGGTGAGTCACTTAATTGGATTAGCCTAAATTGCTCGTAAACTGTTTCATGAAAAAATATTTCAAACAAGAGTTGCATGCTATTAAAGGAAGCATATAATATAGTAAACTGTTTTTTGCTATCTCGCTTTTTCATCAAGATATGAAGGTAACTGCTATTTTTTTAATGACGTTTTCGGATTTTTTTTTACATAATAGATTCTCTAATCATTTCGCATATTAAAGTATTAAGGTCAAGTTATAAAAAACCAATAGTTTGTGAAATATTTTACACTTTATTCTGGCATATTTTGACGTATAAAATATCTCATAAACTATTATTTTATTATTGTACTTTAATACTTATGCATAAAATAATGAGATAAATCAATTACTGTAAAGAAAACGCAAAGAGTGAAGATGATCCGTAATAAGATCATCTTCAACGTATTGAGACGAACAAATGGTAATTGCCATGTCAAATTTTGTTACAGACAAAAACTGGAAAAGGTCGGAAAAAATCCAAATTACGTTGAAATTCTAGACAAATGTTTGAGTCAAAAGCAAATAAGACTTTGAATTTAGAGTCATATAGATTAATATTTATTATGGCTAAATTTAACGCGTTACGAATGAAAGGAAAAAATGACAATCGTACTTGAAAATCAGACAGACAATTCCCACAGGAGAAAGAAATATGCGTGTGTATCCTGTGGATGTTACTTCGTAAATGAGACTGTTGGGGAAGAATAATGAGAAAGAAATGTATGCCGTATCTCATTGTTTAGATTCATTTAGATTATAATACAAAATAAGTACACTAAGAACTAGCTCAGTTCATTAGCCCATTTTATTTCTTTCCCAAAAAATAAATATATTTTTCAAGATATTTTATATTTTATGTCAAAATATATACCAAAATAGTATTAAAAATATCTCTCAAACAATTAATTTTTTTTACAAATTTACCTTAATAGGTTTATATGTGGAATTACTAAAGAGATCATATTATTTAAAAGAAATAATATAATTCCAGTTAAAAAATAGACTTTCATATCTCGATAAAAAAGCGAGGTAGCAAAAAAAAAATAGATTACTATATTATATGCCCCCTTTAATAGCACGCAACTTATGTTCGAAATAAATTTTTTTAATGAAATAAACAGTTTACGAGTAATTTAGAATAGGTTAAATGTGAATCAAGTTAAATGACTCACCCTGTATTATTGTGAGCAATAACTGTATTTTACGCTTCTATCGTTTTATCGCATAGCTGGCAAATTGCGACGCGACGCGCTTTATATATCGAGAATTTTATGATTATTTAAGCTGATTGCATGTACACGACCATACTCTTTCGGTTTACTCTGAGCCTGCCTATAATCGATACGAGGATTTGCGCGTATATCGCGCGAAAATTTACCCCGACGCAGTAAGATAAAATTAATTTCACCGTGTACGAGCGTACCGTTATTAATGTATCATGCGTATTTCCTCTCTTGTATAATTATTAACGTTCTTTTTATCCCATTAATAAGTTATTTGCGGAAGGGATTAATGTCATTTCCAATGTATGAATGTTTTAATGTCGATTGTGCGCTATCTCTATACCAACCTTGACGCAACAACGTGGTTAATATTGTTGCCTGACATAATCATAATGCACGTGTACAATCGATGTACACGGAAAGGCTCGCTTGTATCTCGCTTATAAACTAGGAAGTAGTCAACCCTGTCGCTCTTACCGCGGCGCACGAGGTGATTTTCCGGGACGGAGGGAGAGATTACGCTTAATGTATTCTCCTGGGTATACAACTTCTTCGTTCTCGGCGGCCGTAGGTACTCGTCGTCAGGGACAAAGTTGTCGTTCGACCGTGCAGCCGGGACCACCATAACAACCGCCATTGCCATGTTAATGGCCCACAGTCCAACGTTACACAGCCGCAGCCTCTTTGGCTTCTTCGGCTTAGATTAAGACGCGTATAATTTTACCACCTTATCCATACCTCTTCTAGGTCCGCGGAGCCGAGACAAGGGGAGATAAACGGAATGCAAATACAACGGGATACGTGCTAATTCGGTGGTCTCAAACTATCCGAGTCTGTTATCACAAGAAGTTAACTTCTTGAAGAGGCACGCTCTACCATGATATACGTAAAATGGGACATAATACTGACAGAAAGTTGAGCGAGCAAACGTGATCAATAGCGATATCGTGTTACTGGTAACTTACATCTTTTCACAAAAGTTTAAAGTGTTCTTGATGTAGATGAGAGCACTTTAT
Organism: Temnothorax nylanderi; assembly: GCF_030848795.1. NCBI lineage: Eukaryota > Metazoa > Arthropoda > Insecta > Hymenoptera > Formicidae > Temnothorax > Temnothorax nylanderi. The sequence goes on along the minus strand of NW_027249069.1, from coordinate 430,767 downwards.
GACAAGACTAACGAAAAAATGGAGTTCTCTGTACATTCTTCAACCTCGATAAATATAATCCGATATATATCGCAACTCGAGGCAACTGGTTGCAACAAAAAGACAATACAGACACACGGTAACATTTCCACAGCATTACCGTCGCGTCGTCGGTGTGCACACCGTTCTACCATTTTTCGTAGCGATTCGGAGCAGCGGACGGCGAGCTTTAACTCGCCTCACCATCCCGTTCCGAAATCCCAACAACAAATGAATGGAAACTCGGGCTCGCACGCAATGCGGATCGTTAACGACTTCGCTCTTAGTCCTCGAGCCCGTCCATCGAGATTGAATGCGAGCGTGTTGTTAACAAACTCTCCGGAGAGATGTTCCCCGCCGATATTCCTCGATATCTTACTCGCTCGGTGGTACGGTCGCTCGGAAGTAAATGGAGATACGACCGCGACGTCGGCCTCGAAGGGGCGCCGCGTGGAGCGCGAAGGTGGATCTCGTTTTAATTCCGAGCGTCTCGTGCATATTCAGAAGTTTTGCGCCGAATGTCAGGACGTTGTTATGCTAAGACCGCGAGCGCTCCCGGTTAGCTCTTAGCATATTTCGCCTATATTTCCAGCGGTGCCGCAGCCGCGCGCGCGAAGAGCGTGCGCTAGCGCTCACGGAGAGAGGCAATGACGACGCCTTGCCCGGAGAACGGCATCCTCTATCTCCGCTCTCTTCGTTCGCCGTTCCATTCCCCCCTTCCGTTTCGCCGTCGCCCGCGATCCATTTGCATTAGCGGGTTTAATTACTCCTAGGTACGTTCTATTTTCAACTGCTTGACGACGACCGTCGTCACCCGAATGCTTGTCTCGTGTTTCAACTTCGGACTCGTGAGAGTTTCGAGGGGCGACACTCGCCACGACTCGCCGCGAGTTGGTAGAGCTAACACGCGAATGGCCACTGTTCGTACACACTTTACGTTTGAAATCGCTTCCAAAGTGGTTTCGGGTCAAGTAAGCAGAGCAAACCGTTGTGTTTCTTGGAGTTTCCTCGCGCGGTGTAATCGGACGTACCGGCCAAGAAGGTGAGTGATTGCAACGACAGCCTGGATAAGGGTCTTGATTGACTGCGGTGATGATACAACGTCGAGTAAACGTATTTATTCACAGCGGCGAGGTTTAATTTATCCTCATCGCCGAGTTGTCGCTGCTGCAACCCGAGGTGACGAGGCTAGATAATTAAAGGCAACAATCATGCAATTAAAATTGTTTGACACGCCCGTGCTGCGGGCGACAAGCGGCGAAATTAGCATTGTCCAGACGCGTTAACGCGTGTTATAAGGTGGAATGGCCATGCTTATATATTAACGGATACCTTGTTGTGCAGCATACCTTGTTGTGAAAGCAAATTTAAAAAATACCCAGGAGACGCGCGTTACATCGTAAAAGCTGCCCGAGAAAATATTTATGCTGAAAGCAATTACTAATCGAACGCTGAATAAACAAAGACCGCTGAGTCAAATGGACATGATTCTATATTCCGTTATCGCGCACGCTTTAATCCGAGTCGTTTTAATCCGCGACCATATAACAGCTGTGATTAAATCACTAATATAATAGTGCGATTCAAAGTTAAATAATTTACCACGCTTATATCCCTTTATATTGTCCGCCACAGTGGATCTTATACGACCGATAAATGCAATCCGCGCATAAATTTCGACTAAATTTGAAACTCGACCGGGAAACACCGGGCAGGAAACCCTTAATATTTTTATCCACGTTGCCGCATGTGTGTGTGAAGCAGGTAGAACATGAAAAATCCATTTTTGTCCGCTACTTAATGTCCGAAATTTTCGTCCGCGTTGCACGTTATCTCTCTCAAGCGTCGGCTTTAGATTTATAGATGCCAGGTAGCCGTGTCTTTGTAAGCAGCAACGTGTGCAGCGGGAAACGTATGCAGGCGCGTGCTGGGGTCCACGCTTCTGCTTTCTGTCGTTCCGCTTCGTTCCTATCTCGCTCAGCGTATTTCCTCATTATTTATGAATTTATGCGGCCGCATCGTCGTAAATGGATTTAAAAAGGATTAACACGAGCCGTCGTAGGCTGCAAGATACGTTCACGCGAGGTGGATACACGTAGGATTAAGCGGTGAAGTTTTTATTGAGAAGATTATTCCGAAATTTTTCTGTGTACGTGTGTGGAACAAGTAAAAGAATACGTAATACGCTCGCGGCTGCATATGCATGATCGTTTTAAACGCGATTAGAATTTTTAGGGCAAGATATACGCTTTACGCATGAATTTTCCTAATTTTATATTAAGAACATAGCAAAATATATGTATATGCTTAACGTTTCACTGATAAAAGGCTACTAAAAGGGCTATTACCGCAAAAGTAATTATGTCACTTTTAAAATTAGAATGATTAAATTAAAGTAACTAATCTAAAATTAAAAAGTGAATTTATCACTTGTTAAAGGTACGGATTTCAGGCTAAATTTGTGTGCTGAGTGGTGATAAAAGGGCGACTGTATTGTAGAGTGTTAATCGTAATTTATTGCACGATATTCATAAGTTCTTCATTCATAAGCGGCTGCATTATTCGATGCGTTACGGGGGAAAAAAAAGGACGTTGCGAGAAACGAGCGTATAATCTTGAAGACAAATGCTGTCTTACGGGGCCCGTGCGATAGCTCGAAAGTCGTTCTCGCCCGTGCAACTCAGACATTAATAATAACAGCGTAACTAGGTCGTTACTTTTCGAGGGGAAAAATAATTTCCAAGTGTAATTAGATATTCGCTGCGCCGGAGGAAGCTACGGACGAGGATACTGCGTCTGCGCGGGTTCTCTGTTTTCCCGTTAAAGGCGTGACGCATTAATCAGCCGCGAGTTTTCTCGCTTTCCGCTTTCTTTCTATCGTTCTTGCGAATTTCTGCTCGCTTCTTTACACGAACATAGTGTATATATTAAAGTCGGAATGGATAATTGGATAATTGCGTCTCTCGGGCTTTTTTACAAAATCCATCTTCAAGGAATAAACTTTTATAAAATAAAGTGAGCGAACAAAAAATCGATTATTAGACTGTCTATATTTTATGAAAGTTAAATAAATAAGACACGTGAATTGTATAACATATCTTCTTTGATATATTATATCATAATGTATATAAAGACCATTTACAAAGTTATCTTTCGCCATGCACGCCGTAAGTACTTGGAAGAAAACGGGGCGCGAGAAAGAAAGATTAAAATATCTTCAACTGGTAGCGCAGTTCCGCTGATATCCACGAAAGTAGCACGAAGCAATACGAAAATAAATGATGTCAAGAAATAAATGATTACGCAAAACTTGGGATTTACTACGGATTTCCTCCGACAGTCGAAATCCGTCGTCCGACAGTCGAGATCCGCTTTTATTCGCAGAATTATCTCTCCGTTTGTAATTTCCTCATATATAATCCCGCGCTTCAGGGGTAGCTTCCTAATTTATGAATCGTCAAGAAAAGATGTAAATACAATCGAAATGTTATCTACGGCCGTGGCGGAGAGAAAAAGGGAAACGTACCGCAACGAGATTAAAAAATATATCCCAAAGGCGTGCCCGATTCCACTCCAGCGACGATCGATCATTCGTATATATTACCATTTCCGCGGTGGAGTTCGGTGCGCGGAGAGAAAAAGAGGATATCCATCTTCCCGTGGCATTCGACGTCGACGTCTGGGGGTATACACTATCGTTGCCATTGCTGTGTAAGGGAACCGCGCCGCTATTTCTCTCGGGGAAAATGCGATGGAAAATAAAAGTGACAACATCTCCCGCGCGCCGGCTAGACTGTTTCTCTCATTATTTCCCTTTTCACTTCGCCAATGACGGGCTATCGGATTCGCGGTAATGAGCTGCAGTTTTGTATAAGTCGATCTCCGCGGCGCGGCGCGGCGCGAGGCATCCGCATTCCCTCGCGAGGAAAGTTTCTCGTTAACTTTACAGTATCGAAAAGGAACTCTGCAAAGTCATCGAATAGGGTTTCTTCGATTAGGAGAATAAGCCGATCGCACTTTATTTCTCATCGCGGGAATGCCAATTAACACCAAGTTTCGAAAAAGGTAAGTTAGACGTTTGATGTAGAAATTAAAATTAAAAATTATATACACAAGACGTATTCGAGTTGTTTGAATCTCCGTGTATTGTACGCTAACTGTATCAGAAAACGTAGGATGGAATGGAATGCAGAGTCAGTGAAATCTGCAAAGCCAATTCAACTCAAATTTCGCTTCATTCGTATGTGTACTTCACGGACAAATCCAAGCTGGATATATCCATTGTGGAGGAATCGATTAATATGACCGTTTCCTATTAATAATCGCAAGCCTAACTTTCAATCGGAACTTTACAAAAGCGTCACTAGTAAACTAAGTTACGACAATGATTATTGACTTTCGAAAATCGACGATCGAAATTCTGACGGTGATTACCATTTCCTGTTCAAGTGGCATTTCATACTTCATATGTGTTCTGATCGTCACGATAGATACGATCATAGTATTACAATGCTATTGACTATTGAACATGAAACTTTCCTGTTCGTTTTGTTTTCATGATAATTAACGTTACATAATATCTTGAATATATTTTTCAAAAAACATTCCTTCTCTTTATTCAAGATATTTCCACTCTTTTAGTTTGTTGTTGGATTTAATTAGATCAATGTATTATACATTATATATATATCAGAAATGTATCAGAAATTATACGTTTGTTTTGTTTGTACTATGTATTCATTAATGCAATTACTTAACGAAATAAAACATACAAGTTAAAGCAAGCCGGATTCGGAATAGAACGGGTGGTCAACAGTGTGCGGTCGTGATTCGATCGGTTCGTTTGCGAAAGCCGGTGAAAATAGAAAATGAAAATAGCAATTTCACGGCGTAGTGGCGAAAGAGGTAAAGAAGACGATGGAGGATGTCTGAAAGAAGGTTGACGTGCCCGAAAGACGAAAGGCGAAACGAGTAGCGCGCTAAGAAGGAGAAAAATACGAGAGAAAACGAGGGAGGAGACAAGCGTGATTCGAATCTCGTACGATGCGAGGACGTGGTGGTAGGTGCGCCCTTTGCCACTCCGGGACTTCCTTACTACTTTTTCGAACTCCGCGCGCACGTTCCGCCTCTTCACTCCGCCTGTTCTTATCCCCGGTTTCGATTAATCCTTACACTTACAAGTTCGAAGCTTGTAATAATGGCAGCGAGCTTGAACAAGCGCCGTTATTAGTTGAAGCTAAAATTATTTTAAAACATTCCTGCATTTGTTTTCACATTCAATACTTAGTACAAAATTCTTTTAAGCAAATTTATAAAAGTTTGTGAATTTTTTACATTTTGATGAAACGCGGCGAAATAATAATATAAGAAATAAATAATTTCGACATATATATAAAACAGAACGGTACATTCATTTTTAATGTTTATAAAAATACATAATAATATTTATATAGCTAGAATAGGGGAACATTGTTTCCATATATTTATACCTTTACGCAGTTCTGGTAATCGATCGAATTAACGAAGATAAAATAACGACGATAAATTAGATAAACCGATGTAAAATTAATTCGAGTTTAGACTATAAACAGAGCAAGCTATGCCAATTGGGTGGGCACCACTACTGAAACGAGCGACAAATTGTGATTAGTCGGCGTCCCTTCGCGCCTGGCAATCCATTAGGGCGACGGGGATCCTCTGATTAAAATTCACCACCTCCTTCATTCCACCGTCATTAAGACGGTCGCAAAATCGTGTCTGCTCTTCCCGGTCCACCTAAAGTTGCGACTACTGCGCAACGGGAAGATAAAGAGGATACATGAGAAAAAGATAGTGGCATGAAACTGGCAACACAGAGAGCATCGTGTCGTTATGAAATGAAACTTACTGTCTCGTATACCGCAACGAGTACATAGATTCTCGTGGTGTGCGCGTGAAAACATCAGTGAACGCTGCGAGAGTAATCATTCGAGATGATTAATGGAACTCTCCACACACACACACACACACACACACACACACACACACACACACACACACACACACACACACACACACACACACACACATCTGTATTGCTTCAGCTGAGCCAGTGTAAATCTCGAAAAAAAAAATAGAAAAATGTTTTAGCATACCTCTTTGCGTGTGGTATCCGTTTATGTATAAGATACGTACAATCTCAAAATTCATCTTCCCTTAAAATTTCATTTCGTACGGCTGATCCGAATAACATATCAATGGAAATACCTCTCACAGAGATTTGAATTGAAGTAGACAAACACATTTTCCTACATCGTAGTCCTGCTTTCACAATAGGAATCGATTCGCCATAAATGACAGGCATCGTTGCAAGTCAAGCGGAAGCGACGCGCTAGAGAGACGGCTATATGTAAATTCGTATTGAGGATATCGCGGATTAGGATACGTAAGTAGATGAAGCGAGTAGTCTCTTTAGAGGATATAGTCCAGTTTCCTGGAGAGTCGTGTTACTTCTTGGTCCCCGTCCAGCCGCGATGGTGCTCGAACTATTTTCTGAATACGTAACTCTTGCCTGCGGAGAGGCAGACGGCCAAATATTCATGCGACCTCATATCGTGAAATGCAAACGGATGATTCGTCTCTTGCGATACGTAAACTGGATTATGCGCAACTGAGGCAGGAATAGAGTCGTACAGCGAGAGGTGTACAGCGGATAAAATAGAAAAGCGGAGGAGTCCTACGGGCCGTCTAACGCAGACTCGAAGAATATAAAATCAAAGGGAGTTAAGGTTCTCTAAAACATTGAATGTCTGCGCAAAGTTTGTTACTTCCGCAAAGCAGTTTTGCCCTTCGAGAGCATCTCACTAAAGTGAATTTAAAATAAGTAATTCTTTTTGCTCTTTGTATAATTTCGTCGTTTCTTTTCATAACGATACGTACATATTGTGAATTTGTATAAACAACATTCATTTTGTAAACTCACTTATACAATAAGAAAGTCTTGAAAGCGATAATAATAGCGATCTAATTTGCGTCTACATAAGAAAGCTTTTATAAAATTATTCTTTGTAATTAAAGCACAATTACAGAATAAATAAAATTAATACATATCTACTAATAATTTGGCAAAAATTTCTTTTAAAAAATCAGTTTTCCACGCATTGCTAAATTTTGGAAACGTGATACAATTTTAATGCAAGATCGAAGTTTAATAAATTTTTACTGTAATATGTTTGCGTAATTTTCGAAATATTAAAACGTAACGGCGTATTGTTTTAATTAATAATGATCACAACAATTTTCTGTTTTCACAGTAATTGGCATAAAAAACTGACGAAACGTGAAATACGTACGTATAATTGCTTTCTCGTTTGCAATTTTCTGGAAATTTTGTGCGCTTTATTTTAACTTCTATTAAATTATTTTAATGTAATTTTCAAGAGGCAATAGCCAAAGATATTATTTCTGCCTATCCTTTTAAATCTTTATCCAATTCTTTAAGAATGATAAAGGTTGGGAAAAATTTCGTATCAAAATTCAATCGTAATTTAAATGATAAACCGACAAAACGCAATGAATAGATGGGAGAAAGTGTTGTTCTAAAAGAAGACAGTTCCGTTCACCGGAGCCGGGAGTTGTTTACTCATCTCCATGATGTGTTTGCGCATTCTCAATAGAACATCGTTGTTTTGCTAAAATTTCCACTCCTCTCGTCCAAGAGGAAGCAAACGCGCCCAAAAATTCTGTTTTTTTTTACAAGCAAAATCTATTTTTGTCAATAAGTATAAATGAAATTTAGAAATTGCACTGGCATAATTTTTTCCATCAAATTAATCTCAAAAGCAGTTTATTTAATAGAGGATAGGTAATTAAAGCGTAAATAGATTAGACATAGCGATAAAATTAGCTTTGTGCGGAACGTACAAAAAAGTTAATTAATCCACTAAAGCTTTATTTTAATGCTTACGTACTCCAATTAAAACTTCATTCGAGTTGATTTTACGGCTCGTGGTCGAATACGTAGAAACATATACATAGCGACAAAAAAGTTTCCCTCTCATTTCTCCGGTTGATATGTTTGCTTATTTTTTGCTCGCAGAAAGTTACGAACGATAGCATCCGCTTAGTATTATGCCGGTACGAAGTTTTTTGACTACCGGCACGTAGTTGACTCGCTGAACAATATTTTCGTACTCGGACAAGCCGATAAAAAGTACCGGAATACTTCCCGTAATTAACCGCTATACGATGTGGAAAAAATCAAGAAAAAAGGAAACCATATACCAACGACAGGCAATCGTACGTCCGTGTCTGTGAGCAAAAAAAAAGAACGATAGTAGGACAAATGTTTTATTTAGAATGACGCAACGCGGATGAAGTAGAAATGGTCAGTTTAGGGCAAGATGGCAGCGAACTTCGCCAGATCAGATTAATTTTCTATGCCGTTTTCCTGTTGGGAACAGTACCATTATCGATCCTGTTGCTGACGATGGTGGCATAGGAAGTCGTCGGTAGGTATAGTGTTGCGCGAGGTCACAGTTGTGCAACAAATTACGATAGGAAACACCTCGACAGTCGACACTCGAGCAAGATTGAATGAATCGTCGCTTCTAATGTCAGAAATAATATCATTTTCGAATTACCTACGTATAGTAATAACTATAAAACCGATCTTCTCTCCTCGGTAATGACGAGGGCGGTCCCGGCGGCCGGCGCCCTATTTGCCGTAGACGATAGACGAAAAACATGCGCGCTAAAATTTATATTAAAATTCATGGGACACGCGCGTGTTCCTCGCCGCGATTAAATCTCCGTGTGCGGATGCGTATTACACCCGCTCTATATAACATTGTCGGCGAAAATTGCTAATGCTACATCACACGACCCACGGGATTTTACGTATTTCGTGGCCGACGATCAATCGCCTAGCCTTCCGCCTATAAACACGGGAGCCGATGTGAGTTACGAAATATTAATTTCCGAGAATCCGGCTGTGGCGTAGCATATGATTAAACCATCCTGGTGAAAGAGGGGTATCTGTGGAGTTCCGTAGTCATTGAATGTTTTCTGTACCTGTGCACGCAAAGCGTGAAATTAAAGGGAGTTTGAAATGGATGGTGCATTCAGTAGACCAAGCACAGAGGAACTACATAGAATAAAAATAAATGCTATATTCAATGATAATTTTTATACTTGAAAAATGTAATGTTTCCCACGCAATATTTTTGTTTTAAAAATATGCTGTTAAAATTGTAATTAATGATATATAATATTCTAATTTATTTTATAATTATATCCTGTATTATAAAAGATGTTTATAAAATTACGGTAACAATATATAGAGATATATTTTATTTAATATCTATCTATAATATGTTTATTAAACTATTTTCAAATTATTTATTCTCACGGACCACTTGTGTGAAGTAAGAAAAATAAATCATGATCAGAAATAAACTCGAACATGACAAATGGTATACGTGTCAGTGATATCAAAGGCAATTTCGAGAAATCTACCGAAGTAGTTAAAAGCATTAAAAATGGTATAAATATGTATCGTATCGATAATTCGATAAGCCGCTTGACATCCCCAACCATTACTTTCTTCCTTTTTTAAATATCCACCGACTCATGAAGTACCAATCTATTTCAGTAATAACTAGAGTAAACGACTGGACGTGACGTCATTCGCTTCCAGTGCCGCTAAGTCGAAAGCAATGAAATTGTTGAAGAATGAAGGAAACCTATAGTCCTGAGATGGACAATATATTTACATTCGCACAGCCATTACACATTAACGACGGACTTCTGTTTATCTTAAAAATTGATGCTCGCTATATTATCTTTGTCTTTTTATTTTCGTTTCGTAAACGATGATTTCAAATCGCGGAATATAATAGTCGATCATAGCCACTTTGCTTTAGCGAAGAGAGCTCATTTAATTACGGAATATTTCTTTTGGTTTACGTGAATTGTAATGTAACTAAGTTTTTACGAAATTTCAATAAAACTTCTTGAACGTATTTTTCTCCACAAATAACGAAAAAGCGATCGAATGAGAAGAAACTAAATTTGCTAATGGTTTATCTAAAAATATTGAATCCTAATGTTTAAAGTAAGAAAGTTAGTTTACAAACTACTGAAATAAATTGTAAGAACTGGTCAATGTAAGCTACTGCAAGCTACATTATCAATGCTATTAACGTCAGCTTTGTTTCTCTTATTAACGTTGCGAGCTAATTGATGTAGTATTTGATTCAACTAATTATCTGTCTGTGTGCCAATGTCTTTCCGGTGCTCGTCTCTGTTTCCCCCTGTCTACTAATTACGTACAAATATTCTGCTACGCCGGCACTCCTTTCCTGTAAACTTATGCCTTCGTACACATGTATATACAGTGCTTGCGCCAGACGGGAAATCGCACAAGTTCAAGTAGAGAAGCAAACATCATCTGTGCACTTTGTAGTTTCGACGCGTATGCTTGCTGATACTGATTGTATACTATTGTTTATCATGTCATTACTGCGATTGCCATAGATATACTGCGATTTACGAATTAACATTTCCAGTATTATTATTATGTTAGCGAGATTAGTTTTTAGATTATAGTTTATCGAACCCCGGAGGTTTTCATTACCGAATTCTAAATTTGATAGATATTACATTTCTTTTGCAAAAAGTTAAAAATATATTATTGTGTTAAAGAATTCAACGTACAAGCACGCAATTTATAATTCCTGTAGTTGATACATACCGCATTTTGTCATAGTCCTGGTTCGCTGGAATCTCTCATTACGTTTACAAGAATGCGGCAGGAGGTGCCGCACTGAAGCGCGGACGAAATGGGTGCACGCGACGTTATAATTAATTAATTACGTCTAAAACTTACCGATTGTGGTGAGCACTGTCAGAGAATAGAGGAACGCCTTCGCGAAGTTCCATTCGTACTCCGGCACACGGCGTTCCGTTACAGTCTCGCTGGTGGAACTCCCGGTATACGTCCCGGCAGTCTGGGTCGCCATCATGTCCTCCGTGATCCTTTTCACTAGTTGCTCCTGAAATTTCGCGATCTCCTGGTCTGCCAATTTCGTCCAGTTCTCACGGTAGAGAACGTTCAAATGCTCCGTGATTATCCATATGTTCTCCACGGTCTTCGTCCGGGCCTGCGTCACACACGGAAAGTTATTAATTAGACGACGTTTGAAATATCGTCAGGTACTGCGGACTACGTCTACGTTCGTCTTAGGATTATAACTGACATACTGTCGATTAAATTAAATTCGCGTACGCTCGTTAATTAACGCACGTCAGACGGGTATGAATGCACGTTTCGCGGATTACATCTTATGACAAATGGTGAATTCTGTGTGACTGCTTCATCATTGGACCGTATACCGTAAAATTCAGGAGCTTCGCACAGAGAGAGAAGGCAAGTTAATAAAACGCAATAGAAAACCGTTTTTTTTGCAGCATAAAATCAGACGATATAAAATCAGACGAATTATTTATAAAAAGAATACGAATATTCAATCGTTTGCCGATGAGCGATTGCTATCGAGAGAACAATCCGTTGTCGCTATTATTGGCCGGAAGCAACAGACAGCAGCCTTTGTGCCGATGTCCTCGGGGAATACGCTTTTCCTGTAAAGCGTAAGGATAGCGGAAAGGAAGCACGATCGATAAAACTTCGTTGAAACGAGCGCTCGCGCCAGAACGCACCGATAATTCGATTGACTTCGGGTTCACTGAGGTCACCTCAGGTAGAAAAGCGGAATGAAACCGGAGACGTGACGATAAATCGAGAAACTGGTGCCGCCGGAACTGTTTGCTCCTCCTCAAGGGAAAGAAAAGCAAAAACAAGTTGGTGGCTTACGTCCGCGACCGGCAACGACAACCGTGATGCACTCATAGTATCAACAAATCTGTTTACTCTCCTTCTGTTATTCTTGCTCTTATTGCACTTGCTTGTACGTAGCGTACACATGCTACATAGTTATTACGAAATATATCTACGACTTTTTGAGCCTCGAGAACAATTTCGTCATGCATCTTCGTTAGGTGGCTATGTAACTTCTTATTATAGTCTATGATCTACAGCTACATTTGAGCATAATGAGGATACTTCTTGGAAAAGAAATTGTGCATGATTTAAAAATATGTTCCAATATCTTTCCGCTCATACTAAACGATATTTTTTAAAAAAAAGATAACAGAATTATTAAATTACTATTAATAAAATTACTACTGAAAATTACTACAAAAAATCTAGATACAGTAAAAATGTATAGAGCAATTTTTTCTTACCTGTTGTATCAAAGCGCTGGTGTTTCTCTTGGTATGCTGATTTCCGGCTATCGTCGTAGCGAGGGTCCTTTGTTGAAGGCCGACGCCATCGATGGTCCCGCTCTCGATGGCCAGGAAGATGAAACTGCCCAACAAAGTATAGGCCACGAGAAGGGCGCATATCCCGAGGTTTATGATAAACCCCTTCAGGAATGAGTGCTGGCTGGCTTTATCAGGCACCCCGCCGAAGCACAAACATCTCACTTGGCGAGACGGATGTGTCTTCGAGCGTTCCGACGTTGATCTTTTCAGGGACGAAGTGTTGCCGTTGTTCGCCGGCTTGAAGCCCTCGTAAGCTCTATAATGTCTAACGTTGTCCTTCTCCATCCTCTTTCTTTTTGTCCTATCTACAGAATCACCGAGCCCTATCGCCGGATATGTCGCCGTACGCACGCATTTGCTACTCACCGCTTATATTTCGAGTGACGATGGAATTAACGGCCGAAGATGAAAGATTCATCGGCTTTCGGTGATAATTTCGCGCTTCGTGACGCGCGTGACATGTCAAAGGTTTCACACTCTGTTATCTGTTTCGAGGCGCGATCGCTAATTCGTTCACTGTTTGTTTACGTTCATTCGTTCGTCACAATTGTGCGTAGAATTATCTCGGATTATCATACTTCGCGATAACACAGAGCAATACTCTCGGCAGGAATGGAGTTTTATAATAGGGTTTTCTTCGTACGCGCGTCCTCGAATCTCGTAGACTCAATCGCCACAGCCGCATGACTGGAGTTTCCCGCGAGCTATAATCTAGGGGACGGATCTCTCTTCGCGTTTCCTCGACCACCACTCAAATTCGCCGGCGTCATTCGGCCAGATGTCACTTTGATTTTCGTCACTGTCGATTTCTTATTACGACGCCCGGTCGAAATCGCTCGATTGAATGATGTCCTGGAAGGATCTTCTGACAGCAAAGGGACGTTCGATCGTACATAGTGCGGACACTTCCGTCATTTTTCCATAGCGGGATCGTCCTGGCTGGAATGTGGATTGGAATTCTATAGAGAAAAATCGATGTCCGAAATATGTTCTACGATATTAGTTACCTCTCAGAACTCTTTTGTTGCGGACACTGATGGCTAATATTATAAAAATATTTTCTTGCAAAGAAGATCTTTTAAAGACCGGTTTATAAATTTAGCTTTTTCTAGCTTCAATATTTCATCATTATTACAATTAGCTTTAAAGAGTGGAGTTAGTAAGAGTAGTAGTAGTTAGTAAAGTAGTAGCAGTTAGTAAAGTCACGAAAGATGGGAAATAATACGCAGTGATTTATAAAACTTTGCTTAATTAATAATTTTTTGCTTAATTTTTATGAGAAAAGAGAAGTAAACGTCAGGATATGACATTACAATTACTCATTGTTCATCGCGCGTTCGTTCGTGAGGTCGATATCAATTTACCCGGTATTAATGGTTCGAGTTATGTGACTTAATTTAAGTTCGTAAACGAATCGCGATATACAAGTGTTACTTCGTGCCGACTAATGCATTACCGCGCAGCACGTGGAAAATGGATGAAAAATAACGCCTTCGAGAAACCGTGGCTACTAATCTGTTCTCCCTTCTTTCCTCTCTTTCTCTCTACTCTGTATTTCTCACTCTTTCACCGAGAAAACAGAAACTTAGAGAAACGGCACGGAGGAAATTTTCGAAAGAGTCTCTATGAGTCACTTAAACTTTCTCCTTACCGTCTGAATGCGAAGCCGCTCAGTTTTCCGCTCTCCCATCTTTCCTTCGGCTCCGAGTGCAAAAAACGAATGGCAGCGGAAGAAGGTGGAGCACGGTTCGTCGGCAAGCGATAGAAACTTCAAAGCCTCATTCCAACAAACTGGATTTCCGTAATAAGCAAGTCCGATGCACGTCCGTGGGCGCCGCGCGGCGCGCCGGTTTGCGCTCGCTGAATGTTTTAGCGAAGCTTTTTCTTTATTTTATCTCTTCGTCCTCGACGAATTTCCGCGCCATTTTAATGCACCGTCGGGCAGTTGCGAGCGGTCTCTATAGAGAGTTGGACTTTCCGCACGTTGGAAAGCCGATTAGTGCGCCCGAAGTCGAACTAGTAATTTACTTGTGTCTTTCATGTGCCACGAGAGCGGGGAGAGCGCTTGCGTTCGTCGCATGTAAATAAATCGCGCGTTGTCTTCCGGGGTCTGTCTTGAAGCTCAAGAACGTCGCCACTTTCCTGCTTCGCTGGATTCTGAAAGGAGAAAAAGAGATTCGATTACTCACCCTACTTTCCTCGAAAGAACGTTAAGTGATTAACGTTAAGATACTTGATCATTAACTCCCGTGTCTCAATCAATAACTGTTTAGTGCTTGCCGTGCAGAAACGATTCAACGAATCATCTATACGCCACTCATACTTTCTTACCGGAGACATTCATGCTTTCGTAATATCGAAGAATTCAATGCACTCGAACGAATTTTATTTCCAGCCGGAATTTGTGAGAATCCCGACATCGGCATTGCTCGTCCGTGACTGTTTCGACGTCTTAAGAAAGACGGTTGAATTCCAGAAGGACTTTCGACGTAGAATTATTTGAGGGCCCTGGGGGAAATCGCGGAAAACTTTCGAGCTACGTGTTTTCCTGTGTACTTGCACTCGGTCACCTGGAGCTTTCCAACGGAGGGGACAATAATCGACGGTCATGGTAGAATCTACCATTATGGGAAGTACAGAAAAAGAAGAGGCGGACGAATCGAGAGACGGGCGATAGACGGGCTGCCGGGATAGAAGTCCGCGGATCGAGAGGAACGACGATGGATTCCGCGCGAAAAATATTGCTTTCTTCGTACGTTCGACATCCATAAATGCATAGCAAGATCAACCGATCCCGCGACACCGTCTTCTTTATTCTTCACCGTGATTTAAGACTCGATCTCAGCTCGGAGATACGGCCGGCTTTGAAACTTTCATGAAAAATGATTTGCATAATGCGTAAGCCGGTAGATGTTCCGCGGTACAGAAATGTAGCGCGACATTTTTAATATTGAAATAGTAAAAAGTAAAATAACATTGGATCTTATTGTGTTGTTTCAACTGACGCAAACAATATCTTTCCCCCGTAATTAGACAAGATTCTCTAATTATATATCCTGGGATTAATTTCAACCCGAGCGGTCATAACAATAGCGCCGTCATGGAGCTTAGTAATAGCGGAGGGAAAGTCAGATTCGGTGTGCTCGCTCGCATAATAGTGGAATATCTCTCCAAAATTTACCCTCTACTGGTCATTCGCATTCATAGCCGTCTAAATATGCACAATATACATTGTCTTCTATAACGAGACCACTTCTCGACAATCACATTCGCACGAACACGGTCGAAGTAAGCACGTCGGATACTAACTCGACGCTAATTTATCGTTTGGCGTGATCGATCGTTGCGCTCGATCGGCTCCCGGTTCTCTGCGGCGAAGAAACGATCTCGCCGCGGAACAAACTGCCAAGCCAGGCCGCCGCGCCGATCGTAAATCGGATCTGATCTCTCCTTCTTTCGTCTCGATTTGCAGCCCTTCCTTCCTTTTTTACGACTTATTTACGAGCTTGCGTTTCTGACGTCGCGAGCGTTCTCGTAAAACCATTAATATTCTATCGTAATTGTCTACTTTTATTTACCACTTACTGTTAATAATTATCGGTATTCCCTTTAAGCTTGTACATCGTGCGAACGACGTTGTAAGATTGCATGATCGCTGGCGCGTAACAAACGCCGGCCGCCTTTATTCTAAAGATGATAAAGGCGCGCCTCGAGAGAATTAACCTCGATTTTTTTTTTCATAAAGTTAACATTTATTGATCAGATATTTAAATAGAGTGTTTTATTAAATCCTCAGTAATATGCAAAATTTAAATTTAAATTGAATGCTTCCATATATAATAAAATTTAATAATATAAAGAATAATGCGGAGAAAAAATTAGACCAAAAATAATTTCGAATATACACGTTCCGTAGCATTGTTTCTGCTACATTTGCTCGATATACCGAATATGCTATCACTTCATGGAATTTCCTGGAATTTCATGGAATTTCGTTAGAATTTCGTCAAATTTAAAACTACGCGTCTCGTGTTGAAACGTTATTTCACAGAGATTGCGTCGCAGCTGGCTCGTACATTAGCATTTATAACCAATTCACAGCGAGAATCGAAGGATAACCGGCACAAAAGTCGATTACATCACCGACGGCTTCGTCGTCCACGAAGGGTAGAGCTTTATGGGGGTGGTTTTCGCGGCGCGGAAAGGAGGGATGGCCAGGGGAAGAGATGAGAAGAGGAAAGGAGAGAGAGGAGTGACGGGGCGAAAAATGTGCAAGGGAGAAACGAAATGCGAAGAGAAGAGGGGTAAGAGGGGGGGGGAGAGGGTGAAATGCAATTTTTCCGTTCAGCGCTTTTTCCAGCGACAGGGGAACCACCTGTGCTCGTCTCAGCGACTTTTAAATTCGTACCATTGTCGGCTCTATTTGCTGAAAAATGTTTATTCAATTTCGTTTACCGGCACTGCAAGATATTTACCCGGTCGCTTTTGCTCGAACAGTTCTCGCATCACCGCGAACGATGGGAATTGGACGACGCAGGGTTACGACGAGGACCGAAAGGAAGCGGGGACGATCGGGTGAGTAAGTTCGCGATATGTATAAGACTGCATTTTCCTAGTGTTTTTAGGGGAGCTACCTCTCATAAGGATATCGAAAATAGATTTCAACTCGTGAAAAAATGTGCATATTTTCGAGTCAATGACGTTCGTGCAGGTTGCACTGATGTTTAAAGTAATGTTTGAGATTTGTCGCGCGATAGAAATTTGAGGACAAATTGTAGGAATTGTACGAAGAATTGTATAGAAATCGCGAGTCACGTAGAACATTCAAAAGCTTCCCCCCGAGCGACGTACGATTGCATTTCGCGCGGATATAAATCCATAGAATAAATCGGGCGATCTTAATCATTGCGACGAAAATAGGGTCGTACATGCGGGCTGAATTACGATGAGTCGAGAATGAAGTTACGGGTATTCTCTCTCGACTCTGCGTCGACTTTGTCCGGTTTTGTGTATCAGCGAACGAGATCGCTGTCGGCGATAGAAATTTATGGCAGAGCCGGAACCCTCGAAAATTTCATTAAGCCGTCCGTACAGCGATATTGAGAATCGACGGCGAACCGATCGAAAATGGAAGTTATACTATCACGATACAATGTATTTGACGTGACCGCCTAGGCTACGCGCAAAAAGTGAGTTTTTTGCGGTTTACGTGCACATATACGCCAATTAATCACTAACAGCGATAAACATTTCATAAATGTATTAATGACGATGCGCGATAAAAATCTGAAAACTACTACATTTAATTCAATAGTTAAAAATTGATGTATTAAGGATATCATTAAAAATGTTAAAAAGTGAAGATGCATAATATCAATTTGAATCATTTAGTTACACGTAAGATACGTCAGAATTCGATTCTTTTGACAGCGCTCAACAATTTCTTTTTTTTTTCAAGTGGGAAAGATTAGTATCTTTAACTTTCCCATCGATGATCACATTCGATATAAAACATTTAAGTTCTCTCGGATCGGTTTGACCAACAAAGTTGGTCGAGAAAGAAAACCTTCTGCTTAGTAACTTCTCTTAGCGTCCCAGGACGCGGATTACAGCCTTATATGTTTCTAACTTTTTCTTTAAGGTCGGGTTAGCCACACCGGTCTTATCTGCGCAAATTGAGCACACCGAGTGCAACTGAGGCGACTGCAACCTAACCGCGGGTAGGAACTACCAAGGAACAAATAACGACGATACATTTTCGCACAGCTGTTCGGTAAACTTCACCGCTGCCGCGCCGCGCCGTACTTGTCTGACCATGAGCGCCGCCGACTACTTACGCGCCTCGATGTGCTTAATGTTGGTGATGTCGTCGGCGCCGTGGAACAAGGTTTACCCGGAACTTCTTGGGATCCCTTCTTGGGATGAGATTCTTGTCTATACTGTATGTGTAAGTATTTGTGTGCATTTGCGTGTATGCATGACGTGAATCCACGTAGCGGAAGCTATTTGAAGTGAGTCTTTTTTTTGCGATTCGGCCTGTTAGGGGATCGCAGCACGGGACGTTTTAGCTGCCTCCAGTGATACGCGCCTCGATTTTCCGGATTTTGCTTTTGAGCGTATCAGGACTGCCGCTACACTTGAATTTCCCGTCGCGGAAACTTGTCGCGCGCGTTCCCCCCTTGCGAAGTTTCTCGTTAAAGACAGGTCGGTTTCGAGACGCGAATGAGCAACTTGTCGATAACCGCGACATACTCACGATTGCGATCCGACTCCCGCATAAACTCCACGTCGTCATGTTGCGTCAATATTTCCGACCTTGCCGCACGAGCGAGCGCTTCACTTTGAAAGCGCCTTAACCTTTTGCCACCGGGCAATCCGGGAGATTGGACAAGTTTTTGCCGAGTTTCCGCTACGCAGCAGTTATGCTTGATATAGTGTCTCTAATCATATTTATATGGATGATGGAAATTGACACTCTTGAATTCAAGATTTATACTTACGTTGCATATAACTTTGTGGATTAACGACTAATTTTGTCAAACTAAATAGTTTGAATACAAGGATGAAGTTTACGTTACTTTAATATTTGATTTACGTATTAGTGGACTTACAAAGTATGAAACTCCCAAGTACGTGCCATTGTATACTTTGCATAAGTTATCTCGTTGAAGCTTTTGAGACGTGCCAATGGGTTGCGAATAAGCAAGTCAAACGGATTAGAAATCGGAATTCCAGAGTTTGCCATATAATTTTTTAGACTTGGCGTACCATAGCGTACACATTCGCTTTGCCGAATGCTAAAGAAGAACAATTCGCAGGAGCGACGTTTGATATAAGGCACACCATTTTGCATCTCGCGTTATATTAACGTATCGCAAAGTTCAGAATGCGCGCGAGTTCGATCCCCATTCCCGGGCTACGCTATCGGTTAAGTGACGTAACGTCGAAGCAACGAAGTTCCTCCAATAAAGCTTTAAACACGTCTCGCTGATCCATAAATTAACTTCGGCAATAGCACTTCGTCGCGAGAGCGCGAGGGAACCCGCGTTATTATCGAATGAACTTTCCCGGGCTTAGCCGTGGCCCGATGCGATTACTTCCTGTCCGCGCGCAGACTCGCGGCTACGACTCAATTCGAGTTGAGCATTAATTTCTGGCGTAAATGTTGTACCAGTTACTGCAAACTGGCTGATGTGCCCTTTCCGCCGTGCACCGCCGGGGCGTTGCCCAGCGGTAGTCGCCGCTGTAATTGCCTCGACCCGAAGCTACCCGCGAAGAGTCGGCGATCCGAACGCGGTTTATTAGGTGGTTGTGCTCAATTATCGCTGGTACGACAATAATTTGCTCTCCCCCGTTTGTGCGAAACCCCGTGGTCGAATCACCGCCGCGCGAAATTGACTGAATGAATTCAAGTCGCGCTACACCTCGCACACTCGATCGATCCGCCAAAGGACGCCACGTTACGTTACTGATGTTATTAGAGGGCCGATATTGGTATCGACGGGTATATGTATTTACACGTGTACAGGGGGTTCTTTCATTAGCGGAAGTAAACCGGAATTATGCGTGCCGGCGCAAATAGAGTGCAACGATTGCCGTGCGCCCGCGTCCTCCGATCGCCGATAATGGAATTAATTTAACGTAACGCAAAATCGTCGAAAGTAACGGACGCATTAAGCGACATCGATTAAACCGATAGCACGTGGAGATTGCACGTGAGCGCACCGCTGCGTGCTTTAGCATTCCCATGTAGATTTTATCCGCATTATCCGCGCGGATGATTGTAGCATGACTGATGTAATATCATAAATTCATAAATAATCATGGACCGAACACCTGCAGGTGTTTATTATATTAATTCAACTAGATGTATCGCCGAATTAACAGCATTAAAATAAATAACGGTTGCGTGACTATCGAGTTAAGTTGAAGCATTATCTTTAACATAGCAAATTAGGATACTGCAGAAAGAGAGAGAAAGAGAGAGAAATTTATTTTTGCTGATTATTTTTAAGTATAAGTTTACTAAAGTTCTTCTTCTTAAAGTTAAACAACTTTACGAATCGATACTTTTATAAAAATTGGTTCTCCTTTCATAGAAACTTTTCTCGGAAGCACGAATGATTTGAACTGTAACGTCTGGTGGCATACCAGGATGAAGGCAATAATCAAGTTAGAAAGTGCACATCCTGTTACAACTCCAAGCTATTTCGCTAATCCCTGTCTCACTATATCATAATTTATGGCGCCGAGTCCCGGACTTTACGCGCAGCGGACATTTCATGGCATAGCTTAAATTCAATGGACGCGCAAAATTGTTTCAACGCAAAAGGAGATATCAATGTTGCCCCTATTAATCACATCGTGCGCATTTATCCTTCAAGATTAATATAATATTTCATTCGCATAGCCATATGCAAACGAAAGGTTATCGTAATTGATAACTCATTAATAAGTAAATTATTTATGCAAACAAGCATAATATATTGATACTGCTGATTATTCAAATTAATATACGTGCATATAAATTAATTACACCTAGAAAATAATATTACAATTAATAAAACTGAACAATTCCTGTGCACCATAAAATTATATATCATTTTGTTTAAAACAATTCAAAAAAGAGTTGAATCAAACCCGATGTCTTCTTTCTTATGTAAAAGAAACATGGATTATAAAAGAATTTTAATTCAGTTAAAATATTTTAACATGTATGAGAGTGTACTGCGCGAATATTCCGACAAAATAAACATAAAACAAATTGTTTGTTTATGCACGCAAACAGCTCTGGCAAATGGAAATTAACTTGACAATTTATCCACCTTACGCAAAACTTTTTAAATAGTACATAGTACTGAAAATTTTCGACTCTCTCAACTTTTAGCCAGATTCTCTAACATACTAAAAAAAAAAAAAAAATATGATTCAAGTACTTTGTATTTTTCTCTTGGATAAAGAAAAAGTTTTCCAGCTGGTCGCAACAAAATATCAAAATATACTAATCTCTTAAAAACAAAAATCGCGAATAATTCCATTCTTAATCAAAGCATCGAAAAATTGGACTCATAGTAAACTGCTAGTTGAATGTAATCGAGCGTTGCTTTAACAATTTCGCAGAAAGCCGGTAATATATTCTGTGATTGTAAGGAAACACGGTAAAAATGTGCGCCACAGTGCAAACCAACACTCGCAACGCGGAAAAATACATTTCCATAAATTCTCAAACTCAAACTCTGAAATCTCCCTCTCTCTCCCTTCGTCCCCTCCCTTTCCCTCTGACATTCTGCTATTCGTACGGTATACCGCGCTGATCGTTTTCTGCATTTTACATCGAATGCATTCGCAGTCAACAGTGGAAACGGCGGGAATCGATCTTGCGCGTACGCCATGGGACGACAGTCGAATACTCCGGAATAAGAAGAAATTCACTTCTACAGTTCGCTAAACCGAGCCCGCCGATTCATCGGGAAGTTCCAGGGACACCATCGACATGCGCGTACTTTCCGTATCACCCCCTTTTTTTGTCACCGGACTTAAGAAATTCTCATAGGTTTTATTGAAAATTTCACGCTTTTAATGCAAAGAGGATAAGGAATGCGGGAGAATATGGAAATGCGTTATACGCTTTCCGCGTATGATGCACAGTCAGATAAGTACGACGGAATATGAAAACATGTTGTGAGAAGATGAAAGAGGCATTTCACTCAAACTTACAGACGTGTATTCAGAAAACTCCGACTTATCCGTCTTTGAATTCTTGAAGCGGATAAGCCTTCACGTAAATTTATGTATATGTATTGTATAAACAATTCCTTTAAATATTTTAATCAGATTTCCATAAAAACATTTAAGATAAAATAGGGAAGTTAATTGGAAATATTACTGTTTTTTCTGTGTATGTGTGTGTATAGTATATGTGAAAGAGAAAGAGAGAAGGAAAAACAAATCAATAATTTATATGTATGGGGCGGTAAACTATATAAATCATAAAAAATATCACTTAAAATTTGTGCATTTTCGCACGAAGAAACATTTTATCGTTTCCGAGTTTGCCTATAGAGATACTCGCCATTGAAAGTGACGAATCTCTGCACGTACCTACTTTTTTCTCTTCACCGCACATTTTTTTGTGTCGATTTTCCTGTAGTCTATGTCGGCGGAACGGCGAAATAAAAGTTTCCGAGCGAGGGAAACCGTTCATGTGCCGCGGATAGCGCTTTTCGCGCTTCGAACTAACGGAAAGAGTGCCGATAAAGTTTCGAGGTATTCCGAAATTTTCTTCACCATCGACGCGGATGGCGACAGCGATGTGTAGCGTGAAAAGAGAGTCTCTCCTTTGAACTAAAAAGTACCGAAGCTTTTCCAAAGACGAATGATGAGGATGGAACTCAATATACAAGAGTAGAACTTTTCATTATATTTCTCTGTCAATCTTGCAATTCAAGTTCGCGTAGCAATAATATTGTTAACCGGATATAACAAAAATTAAATAAACAAAACAATATACAGTTTCAATAAATTACAAATTTGATAAATCGCACAAAATTTTATATCTATGTCTCAAAGAGACAGATATATGAAAGAATGCGAAGCTTCAAACATCCGTAAATTTATAGGAAAGCTAGAAAATATACAGAAGATATAACTTTCATAAAGCGAACGTATTATGAAAGGAATTTCGCTGTAATTTTTACGTGGGAAGAATACGCTGCGAATGTAACCGGAATTCCTCTTTACATGCACGGGAATATTAAGAGCTCCCCGTAAATACGAGGGTGCTTAAACAGAAACTAGCCGGTGGTTGTTGCTGCACGCGTGGCGCAACAGCAAATTCGATGACCGGTGGACAGTCGCATGCAAATTGTCGCGGCACGAAATGACAAATTAACGGCAGCGGGCCATTCATACGGACACTGATTAATTGCCATTTACTTGCAAATTTCCAGGGTGCGCGCGTTTACACATCGCGCGCGGCTAACTCACGTCCCTGTCCTGCCCCTCGGCGACGTTCAATGCCAAAACGTAACTATACGTCGTGCTATGTCACCACTCACGTATCTTGTTGTTTGTATTTTCATTGCGAGCAACGTTATAATTGTGCTGTGACTGCATTATATTCCAAGATCGATGACACTAGACGCATGATATTCACTATAACATAACGAAATATTTACCAGACTCAAAAAGACAAAGAGAGAGACAGAGACAGAGAGAGGAGGAGGGAAAAGCTTTGTGTTAAAATCTGCAGTTAAATTATGAATTATCCGATGAATTGAGTATAATAAAACATTGTTTATCCATGCAACGCACTCACAATACTGGAAATTGCATTGTCCCAGTTACTCTGGTATATTCTTAAGATCCGCATTTGAGTTCTGCACACGCTTATTAGATACGGTACACAGTAAAGCACTATCGACATCAGCGCTTCGCTACCCTCTGCTATTCTATGTTTACGCCATCTACAGGTATCACGTTTATGACGTGACGACGTAGAAAGTGTCTATCGTGGAGGAACTACCTAGGCATCAACCCCGACGAGACGCCCCAGGTGGAACTACTCCCGCTCTCTGATTCGCTCGCGCGCGCGCGTATAGATGTAAGTCTATTAGATGGTTCGACGATCTAGGAACACGATCCAACAGTGGCACGGAAAGTTCGGCGAAAGTTCTCTGACATCGGCAAAACTTTCGCCGCAACAAAGCCGTGCCCCCGCAAGTCTTGGGGCGTGCATTCATGTAGCAGCGCCGACAGTGGTAGAGCCGAAGCAGCGCCGGAGCTTGTTTGCCGAAGTGGTAATAAAATATCGCGGCGCACTCGCTCGCGGTAAAATCGGAGTCGCGGTACCGTTAAAAATTATTGCCCCGCCGTGCTGCAGCGATCGACTTCATAGCGGGTTTAATCTCGTCCGAACCGTTGTTACGTTCTACCTACGCGGACGGGCGTATCTATCGAAAAGCATTGCGCATCGAGACATGAATAAAGACGAAACTCCGAGTTTCGAACGGGATAAAGCTTATTTGGGCCGCGCGCGTGGTTTGATTACGTTTTTTCCAATACAGATTGCTCCTGTAACCGAGATATTATCGGATGTTCTCGTTAGCTTCTAGCTTATTGCGTTCGTAAAAATATCACATTTGTAAATTGATGTTGCGAGAGAACATCAATTATTCTTTATAATATATGAATGACTTTCAGATAATATTTTGTAGTCATCATTAAACGAAGGAAAAAGGCATTTAATTGTTAAAGCATTAAAACAAGTTGTTAAAATATACGTTCCAATAAGATCGTACTAAAACGAGTGTTTTTCAAAACTATATCTTGTTTAAAAATGTCTTGCACTTTGGCATGAAAGATAGTAACGAACTTCTATACAGGATGAAAGATAGCAGGGTTTTTCCTTTATCCTTTCCTCCTCATTAGTATTCTTAACATGAACTTTTTAGCTGATCCTTTCGTTCTGCGTCTTCTTTTCAACCTCTGTTTTTAATAACACGTCTCATCCACAAACAAATTAAAAAACCAATATTATATCCTCTTAGGCTCGCATGTTTCGTTTTCTTTACAAGAATGTATTAAACCGTGTAATGATGAAGAAAATTAGACAAAATAAATAAGTACAAGGTTTACAAATTTAATTAGTAATCCTTCCTAAGAAATAATAAATATGTATATACAACCCTGGCAGGCAAATATTTCAGACAAAAGTGGTCTGAAAGGAAACAAATAATAGTAAAATTAATTTCCAGAAAAATCAATTTTTTAAGGTTATTATTATTTGATATTTTTTAAAATAGAATTATATGATTTTTTTACATACGTAATACGACTCTTCTAGTTATTCTGCAACAAATTCAATTTAAATAAATTTGTATATAATAAAATATATTTATTTTATGTATTTGAAAAGGTTAGTAGCTTAACTATGAAAGATAATAACTATAAACTTTAACATATGATTGCTATTTCGTGAAAAATAATATTAACGTTATTCGCTAAAGAGAAACGTGGTTTTCAGTCGAGTCGATTTTTCAGTTTAATCGCATCTTTCTCTCTCTCTCTCGCATATAAACGCGCTCCTCAGGTCTCGAACACGACGGACGATTCGGTGAAATCCCATTCTGGGCCGAATGCCTCGATTAAACGAGAGGTAATCAAATAAACGGGATTTGAACGTCGTCGTCGATCCTCTTGCGTACAGCAAGGGGCGATCAATGGCGAAAAACTATTCCCGATCTGTTTAAATTGCAAAGAATCCAAATTTCTGTGCAAATAAATTCGTTGGAAATTCGTGCAAATGCCGAATTAACTGGAATTATAAGTCGAGATCGTGACCTGTCTGACTTATCTGAAAGAAATTTAAAGCTTGAAGAAAAATTCTTCAATTAGATATTAATTAAGGTAAGACGGTTATCTGTATATTCCGCTTTGTGGCGTCATTCAGCGAAATGGTGAATAACACGATAATTTGATTATCCGGTTATCCGACGAACAATAGGGTAACTGCTGGTAGTTGCTGCTGTTACTAACACAAAGGATCAAATGATAGAAGGCAAGTGCGTGCTATTGCTTCTACGAACGTATAACTCGTTCTGAGGATTCGTAACGGCGAATACCAATTTCCACTCAAAGGATACTAATTCGTGCACGTTATGGCGAAGTAGAGTTCGCCTTAATCACGAATCTACATTCGTGATTAATGATGCATAAAATAATATTTTCGCATTATTAATGACGTCAAATGTTCGCGATATATAAACATATACATAGAATATTGCTACACGTTCTGAGATAATCGATAGCATGTACCTGTATCACAATGTTTTATACAGCTTCCAGAGGTATCGTTGCACCGCGAAAAAGGAACAACGTGGATCACGGAAAAAGGTAGCGTAGAGAAAGTTAACTAGATTTGGCAGCTGCCGCGCTCAAACGTAATATCATAAACTGTTTATTGCTCCGGTGACAGTCGCCGTTCAGCTCCGGTGGCTCTAGTGCTCTTTAAATTCTTGTCAGGGCCAAAACTTGTCAGGGAAGCGTTACGGAATCATTAATTCATGAAGCTTGATAATAGAGATTAATTATGGAAGAGTAGTGAACGAATACATATACAAACATATACCCATACATAAAAACATATGCCTACCCACGAACACATATACATATATAAATTTCATAATTTCTTTACGAGACATATTTTTGAATGTATTCATGTATTCGCGTAATACACACATATGTATATATGATTTAATCATTTATTCTAACGTATTTATACTAAAAATTTTAAACATAAAGTTAATACAAAAATTCAAAAATATTAAATTTCTGCGTGATTCATTAATGCTTTATTTTATACCTTTTAGAAGCAACGTAAATTAAAAATTAATATAAAATTTTCTGTAGCTCTCTTAATTTTATTATTATATTTATATTTGAAATATAAATATAAGTACCTTTTAACCATTTGCGAATTAATGTGATTTAAAATTCTCGAGGTATCCTTTCATGTAGATTAATCGAAACTTTTTATATTCATGTACGTACATCGATTACTCTTAACCGGGAGAATAAGAGAGATAAGGCTAAAAAAGAATATTTGAACTGGAAGAATAATTACACTCTTACCAAGTGGAGATAATTACTAACTGTCCTAGAGAGTGTCTCCTGGAGGTTTCTACGCGACAAAGAATTCGTACCGCTACTTTTTCCCTCACAGACATTTGCTCTGTTCATTCCTCGTCATGCGTCAACCAGTTAATAACATAGCAATTCTTGCGAACAATTACGTTATGTAGGGGAAGTCATTCGAGCGTTAATGCGGAATCACCCAGAAAATCAATTATCGCTCGATGGATTATTTCGGTAGAAGAATTCTTATTAAGCAAAAATAATGATGAGGATTCTTATCACTATATGCAGCTCATTAAGAGAGAAGCAATATGATCTTTTTGCCGTTGTATCTGCGTAAAAGGTGTTTATTTAAATATCTTGTATAGTTTATATTTTTGCAATTTATTTTTATCGATTTGCTCATTTACCAGATTTTTATTTTTATTAATATTAAAGTATTCAATTGTGTGTGTGTCCTAACTTATGAAAAATTGATATTGCAAAAGTGGTAATAATTAGTTAATATGCGAAAGCAATACAGAAAATTATTGAGAATTTCAATTGTATGTACATCTATTATCAAGTTATAATGCGACATAATGCAGATTATGTTCACGGTTTAACTGCTATAGTACAAAACGAATCTCGTAATTAATGTCACATTAATGTGTGACATTCATTGAACATAATATCGGAACGCAGGATTAATCAAACTTGATACTATATGTATATATAAATTTATACTGGTATCTCGCGGCAATTAGCCCAATAAATTTCTATTGATGCTACATTATAATGTATCCCGGACATATATTTTAACATTAACATTTTAAGTTAGAAAATTTTCCTATTAAATGTACGTATTTAATATTTTGTGATATTCTAGCTCACGGCTAAATGAAATATATTCAAGTCTGAGGGAGAATTTTGTTCCTAACTTTATAATTACTTCTTAAACCGTTTCAATCGCCGTACTTTGTGTTCCCTCTTAAGTAGCGTCTCGGTAGCTTACTCAAGATTATATTTTATTTCCAGTACGTGACTTCTTACGCATGGCACCATGCTTCCATGTACCAAGGCTTTACATATATCCATCTCCGGGCATAATGCTGCTTCCATTTTACGTGTGTACATAAGGTAAAATTATATTAAAGTTAAAAAATAGCACAGCACGTTATTACATATAATAATATCCAAAAAAACCAAACAAATTCAATTGTGTTAAAATTCAGTGTATAAATGCCTCCGGATATTTACTGCTCAAAAAAATATAAATTTAATCAAAAATATAGCGTGTACAGTAGACAAATAAACGCAGTGCCTATTACGAATGTATGCACTGTGATAAAATTTACGCTACCTTTTAATAGAATTTCGTATTACATCACCATTCCATATTTAACATCGTTCTGGGAAAAAAGTGTAAATATCAGTTTTATAAATATTATATTATATAAAAAATATATTTGTATCATATATTGTCCGTAGAAAAAATTATATAATTTTATTCTTTTTTTAATTCAAATAGCGCACTATGTATTATGGACAAGTTAATATTTCTGTTCTTTATCTCTGCACACAAAATGTAACTTGTTTGAAGAAAGCCGAATTGTCGCTCAATCTTATTCATTTCATCTTTTTCAAGTCTTTAAAATAAAATTTTTAAACTTGTAAATGGGAAAATTAATAAGTATATGATAATTACACTTGCAAGATTTTAACGAAATTTCACGAAACACACTTCAGACATCTATAACTTTTTACTTTTGTTAAATTTTTCTATCGTCCCGCTGGAATTAATTTTTTTCTGAGTATAGTATCATTACGTGATGAGACCTATAATATTTACCCTAATGAGAAATTGCGCGAGCCTTGGTAGAAAGGTATATCGTAGATGAAGTTCGCGCTCGCAAAAACGTTAATAGGACTGGGCGTATCCTCTTGATCCTCAGGATCAACGGTTTCCATTCTTTAACGCCAGAGTGTACTTTCGTGCGTCCTAATCCTGACTTTAAGCTTGATGATGCAAGGGGTTGAAAGACAACGCAGAGAAATAGAGAGAGAGAAAGAGAGAGTCAGAGAAATATAAAAAGATAAAAAACGCGGGGAGGGCAGGAAAGGACGGTGGATTTAGAGAAATAAAGGAAGTTATGCCACGTCACGTACAAAGATGCAATTTTAAAGATTATGATTGCCAGGAAAAAAAGGAAAGAATAATGGAAAAAGAAAGAAAGAAATTGTAATTATGTTCAAAACTATTAATAATATTATTTTGTACACCTTATTAACGGTATGCTAACATTACGCGTGTGATTTAAATGTATTTATTAACTGAATAAATTTAATTGGATGACAGAACTCACGAAATGCACAATATAAATTAAATATGTAGCTAATATTACTACAACTTTTAACATTTCTTTTAATTTTACTATCACAAATACCTTTGTCTTCTACAATCAGCGTAGAGATGCTCATGTTGGAATTCGATATTGTACAATTTCGAAAGAAGATGGAACTGCAGGATGACAAGAATGAAAAAGGACATTTGTGAAGTGTCAGGATATGCATCACGAAAATGTAGACCTCTAAAGTCACTGACTCAGCAAGAATGAAGGAGAGTAGAGAGTCTCATACATATCTTTTTCATTATAAATTTTTTTTTACCTACTGAAAGACAAACCGTTTTAAAAATTAACTATCTAATTACATCAAAACTTTCGATTTTATCAAATGATCATCAACAAATCAAATTGTTTGGAAGTTTTTGACATTTTCATCTCACAGTGTCTGTACCACTCTACAGACTAATGATCTCAGAATTTAGCGAATAATAATGTGCAAGAGAATAAAAAGGGGAAACAAGAGAAAGCGAGGAAAGAGATAAATAGGGAATGAGATGGCTGGAAAAGAGAACCCAAATCGTCGGATTGTAACCCGTTACCGCCGCTCGGTCATACAAAAGAGTGTAATATAATGTCGACTAGAATACGTGGCGGGTAATAAAAATAGCACGACTCCACCCGTTACTTCTAATATCGTGCTCAACCGTTCTTGTCATTCCTTTATCTTTTTCCTCACTTTCATATTCCCCGGGTATTTCTACGGGAGGGAGAAAGAAGTGGTCATTTGAGCAGAAACAATTTCGAATTTAAAAATAAGAAAGGATATTGAATCAATTTACGGAGAATTAATCAATAATGGAATAAAGGAGAGGAAAGAGAGACGAAGTTCGTTGCTTCTCGACGATTTCATCGTAATTCGAACATCTCACGCCTCCTTTAATATGCTAAATCCTTAATTATGCTTAGTCAGAATGTCAGGTCGATAGAGGATGGAAAAGGGGGAGAAAGATTTAGATTGCGCGTGGGCCAACCGGCTCTCTTTGAAAAATTCAAGCGATAACAAGCCGGGGCATCGTTGACATTTTAACCGGATTTCAATTTCAAATTTCCTTCGCCCCGGGTGTCTTCGGCGCGGTTCCGCTGGTCGAATCAATCTACGTAATATCTGCTTTAATCGAACTAGCGCGTACCCCGCCCCGTAAAACCGGCGCGCACACGTCGACGTTACTTCGGATTTTATTTTCCCGTTTCGACGTGCTTTGTTAAAATTCTGATTAAACCATGTCCGCGGTCTGTCAGTAGGATTTTACTATTTAATTTTCTTCCTTGCAGCAGCAGATAATATTACTTCCGAGTGTAACATTTTACGATCGAAACCGTAATCGACGAAACGATGAGACCAATGCATTCATGAAATGATAAATCTTTATTACATACACATACTCGGAGAGAGAAAGAGAGAGAGAGAGAGAGAGAGAGAGAGAGAGAGAGAGAGAGAGAGAGAGAGAGAGAGAGAGAGAGAGAGAGAGAGAGAGAGAGAGAGAGAGAGAGAGAGAGAGAGAGAGAGAGAGAGAGAGAGAGAGAGAGAGAGAGAGAGAGAGAGAGAGAGAATAAGAGAGAATAAGAGAAAGAGACTGAATTTTAATTATAAGCAATATATTTATCTCTTTGTAATTATTATGTTAAATTAAAAACGTCAGGTGTGTCACAATGTTAGTGATAATGAGTACATTGTACATTAAACTGTAAATAAACCTTGATGTGTGCAATAAAAAAATCTTGTAATAAAATATTTTATGACCTGTGGTTTCCAAGCGCATCAAGTTAATGTTTATGATGCCACTTTTTGAAGAGTTACGGTCGCTATATGAGCTTTGCCTAGATACAGCTTTCGGGCACTTAAAAGTTTCGCGGCTTCTCTATTTTGATTTATCCATGGCTGCGGGCGGGTTTTCTTGCTTTCGGATAAGTTTTCGCGAAAATAGATAAACAGAATCCACCCATTTTCCCCGCTGATATATAGTGACCTTTCGATCTGCACATTATGTTGGTTGCCTCGCGCTATCGACATATGTCCACAAGCAGAAGCGTTCCGGCCGCCTTTGTTTACCTCGAAGTTCCGTTCTCGTAGCGATCTCTCGTGATAATCGTGTTAGAACACTTAGGTAAACACTTTACTTTAAGTATTTAAATATTTTAGTACTTAAATATTTCATCATTCTGTCTTTTTTTTTTACGGAAAAATAATATGTATGAGAATAAATCGAAATAGATTCTCGAGTCGCGAACAAATTTGTATTCAAAAACTGTGCCCAATGTGTCGCTGACAAATATGGTCTTACATCTTTACGAGACTTATCTCAAACATATACTCGATGGTATGAATCACTCGAGTGTTACAAACTTAAACAGGAAATACGCAGAGCAAGCAGTTCTCTTTATAGCAAGTCGCGAAAACTTCGTTTTGGGCCAATAAGAATGGATGCCCAAGTATGGGGTATGCTTTGCAAAGGTTGCGTATGAAAGACCGGGAAAACGAAAACGGGGGCGGAATACACGCGGAGAAAGGGATTTCTGGAAGCGGTCTGAAAGAAGAAAATGCAGATAGAAGCAGGAAAATTAGCATGAAAGTGGAGAAGTACCGTGTGTAACCGACTTTATGCTCGTGCCTGAATAGACAACGAAAGAAAGCCTAAAATTGTGCAAAATTCTTTGGAAAAAGACAAGCGTAAGACCGGAGATATGAGTTGACTTAGAAAATGTATGAAAAGAAACAATATAGAAATGAATATAAAAAGAAACGATTCAAATCATCAGATAGATGCTAATAAACTAGTTCTAGTTCTACAATAAATATTCATCATATTTTGCCATTGAATTTGATTCATTATCAATATTGTACATATGTTCAATGTTCGTACATCATGTTGCACACATATGCTTATTAAAATAAAGAATTTGCATTATCTTTCGACATTGTCCTGATTATATAAATAATAAATTGATTGCTAACTATCATCACTTAATTCTATCTATCACCTATCTCAAAGTTACAGGCATTTCAATCTGAGGATGCAGAATATATTGCAGATCTTACGAGTCAACTTACTTAAAAACTGTAGTCAGTCCAATAACTTGTTGCCAGTTAGCGTAGCGTAAGAAGTCATTGGATAAAAATTGAGAAAGAAGCGGAAGAAGGGACGGGAACACGGAATGGGCGGATTAAGTAAAGATCCCGTCGGAAAAGGAGAGGGAATTTTATTAAAATATTTAAGTGCCGAATTGCATTAGGGAAATGACGACGCTATTGTTCACCCGAAATCTCATTATGACCGAGCTCTCCGCGCGTCAGAACCTGCGCGTGCAAACTTTTCCGTGAACCTCGAAAAGAATGTAAGTCGCATGTAAGTGACGATAGAGGAAGAAAATAAAATCAGGGTTGGTACGTCAAGATTTTTCGAAGAACCGCGCACTCTCTTCATAATTTTACTATAGGTCCTTAATGTGCTTTTCGTGTTTTTCGTCAACAGAAATTTCCAATTTCTACGACGCGCGCGACGAAAAACTTCAGTCAATGCATTACGAAGTCAAGATTATAAACGACATATATATTATTTTTATTTAGATACCCTGCACGCTCAAGCAAATAAAATAGTTCAGATTATCGCAGTTTATGCTACTGACATAACGTATATAACATAATCTTATCTATTTCTATATAATTTTACCGACAATTCGGAGAACAGTAGCTGCTAGCTGCCGTGTAAGTACGTTTGTAATTCTAGAACGGAGTGGATGTCAGCTATCATTTAACCTTTCCATCTCTGACAGGAGCACTACTGCTCGCATTACGATACGCCACACGGTATTTCGATACACGAGACTACAGGTCGATGGGGGGATAAACGGCCACGACAAAGGGCGCCAGCGTTATCGTGGCAAGGCACGCTTCAAATCGCCAAAACTTGATAGTGGCGATCACATGACGGATCTTGGTTCGCCAGGCACATACTCGCCCATCTCTCTGAATAATTCTGAATCCAATCGGACGAGTTTAGCTCTCGCGGTGCGAGGCGCACTTCGCCAACGCGCTAGATTGCGCGCTGGACCACGCACCTAGTGGCCATGCTACACACAAACGCGTACACATATGCACATCATGCGTCTATTGCCGGCGGACAGACAGTGTCCGCATATTTCATGGTCCGCGTGTCATATAACGAATGTTCGTCGCATTGTGATTTATGCTTTGTTGCGAGGACTCCGCCGGTACGCGTCATGAGCCGCGCCCGGAGGATTACGTATTTCGGTTTTTGATTATCGGCGCGTTACCAGTCTCTCGGACCTGTGAACACAGTAGATTTTCAATTGCGCAGACCTGATCGTACGCTTTTTGCGGAGAACAGATGTAAGCAGATAGCGAGAGAGATAACGACCCGCTGCGAACTGTCTCGAAATACAAACGACAACGTGAATGAGGCTGTGTAACAAAGCCTGCTGTAGCCAAACAGCAACAAAAGAGACAAAACAGAAATTACAAACCGTTCTATAATAGAACATAATAATGAAAGTGACTACGTCGAGTATGTACCTAATATATTTAATACCTCGAAACATATAACAAAAGATATATTGAAAGCAATTATTTTATGACAACGTAAAAATAACTAATTATAAGAAGGAAGCAAAAAGAGAGAAAGGAAAAGTTGAAAATCAAAATATATTAACCGCTGATGCAAAAAATATAATAATTCTATCAAATATTTGAGTATAATTTTGTTAGTGATAAATAAGAGTGATGCTTTAAACGCCAAAACTCGTGTTTTTCAAATCTATGTAAATCGGTTGACTTGGCAAACTAGATTAGAATAGAGACTTTCTTTTGTTGCTTAGAGAAAAATGAAATCCTCGCAGTTGGAATAACAAAGGAATATCTTTTGATATACGACGCACTACTTCGACGGATCTTGTTACTGCCTGCGGCTTATGATCTTGTTATCCCAAAATATCCAGCATTTGCACGTATGAGAGACACACACGGGGTAGGGCATTTGCAAGCTGAGCTACGGACCGAGAAAGTCGAGATAAGAAGTGGACGATTTATTAAATCATTTCCCCGCTCTCGAGATCGATTGCACTTCGTTATCTGTAACAATATAACGTGAATCCTATATGTAGTATATGTATTCGATAAATACCATATATTCCATATAATAACATCCACACACGGAACGGCTTCTATTCTTCACTATATAACTATATTCAATGTTTATGAGGGATTGTTTGTTGAAAGGTTATTAAATTTAACAATATGTGCGTATGAAATTAGTTTCATAAGATCACGTATCGATAATTAAAATTTTAATAACTAAAAAATATATACATGAAATGTATAAAAAGTTACATCCATATCATAATGATCTCTTTTAATAAAAATTTAATAAAAAATATTTATTAATTTCGTATACATTGAATTTTCGTCCATATTTTATGCATATAGAACAAAATATAAAATTTAAAAATTTAAAAATGTCCGAAGTTTAAGTAAAAAGAAATATAAATTTAATAATAATAAGTAGTTTATTATATTTAGTAAAAACGTAGTGACAGGTATAAAATACTGAATATAAAAATACCGATATGGAAATAATTAGATAAATGTAAATTTTTAATTAAAAAATTCTTATGCAGTCGTTATCAACAAAATGTTAAAGATGTTAAACGTATGTATCAATGGGCAAAGAAGTTCGATACACTCAAGATTGGCTCCAGAGATCCCATTTCGATCACGCTTAGGAAAAGTTCAGCAGGTCTACACACTATATCGCCACGAAACGTACACGGAAATCTTGGTAAATTCCGAGAGGTAATTTTCCTTGAGGTGACCAGGTTCAAGCACGTACGGCTACATACAATCGTCTACACGTACATGTTCACTGCGGGGACACATATCGGTCCTCCACATGAACGTTTATATAACGACCAACACCAGCAGCATCCATTCATGGATGACCACTAACAGAAATCTCATCCTGCGGATAGAACTCATCGCGAAAATTCGCCGAGATTTTCAATTATTTAATTCACTTTTAAATCGCACTGTTCATTTCTATCGTTTTATCAAATCTATATCCCTGTAAGCCCTTCTAATTTTCACGAAACAAAATAATGTACAATAGAAAACAGTAGAACTTTAGACAGGATAATAAGAGTTTACGATATACGGAAGAAAATAATAGAAGTTTATGATATGCGCAGGAAAGGTGAAAAACAAGTTACGCATGGTCGACTTGATATCGTTCTAACTGCAAAATCTCTTTTGCCTTTAGACGTAATCGTTAAACGCAGCAGTTTCTAAAAAAAAAATATAATAAAGTATAAAATGTTATTACATACACACATACAAAATTCACTAAGTTTGAAACAAATACAGACACAGCTGTATCACAGGATCACACTTATTGTTAATAAAAACTAAATTAACAGAGAATAACCGCAGGAGAGAAATATGTTAATTCTATATCGTACGAATTCGCAATCATGTTCATGGTGGAGAAACGGGAGAAATAAAATCACCAAAATAAAGGAGATGAACTGATACAACAAAGAATTTGGACGACAATGAGGGAACACCAAATTCAAGATTCCGAGATATCTGAGAACCTTTGCGGAGGGGGGGGGACTGTCTCTGTGTAATTGAATTTGGTACGTGCTCGTGACATTACGGATTAATCCTTTTATTCTGTGTATTCGTGCTGAGAATCAGAGAATGGAGGCCGACAGTGGCCTTCAGATTGCGATAAGCGTTGGTATTCTAATTATTTCTACGCTGTTTGAAAATATACGAGTGATAACGGCAAAATTTTGAGAGAACAGTAACACAATATTAAAAAAAAAAAAAAAAATGAGAAAAATGTACACCGGTCACATGTCAAAAATTTTATGTAACAAAATAATATTTAAAGCTTTGAGAGAGAGACGTCAAAGCTAAAAAATTTTTGAAAGATGTAAAATAAGAGAAAATATATCAAACATTTCATTATCATCATATTAAAGAGTTTCCGTATATAAAAATATTCATTATAAAAAAAGATACTTAAATATTAATGATTAAACCTTCCCAACTCATACGATTTTTAAAACTCCATTAGTCACATGTAGAAAATTCCCACAAAATTCAACGGCCGCAACTCGTTCTCCAACTATCTCCTTGAATATCGCTCATCGTCCTCCAAATAATCCCGACAATCTCTCAAACTTTTTGTCGCGATTCTTTCTCGGTGACAGCGACAAATCGTCGGGCATCTCTCCAGTCGGAATAAAATCCCAGTACGATTTTGAAGTCTTTGACAAGAACAACTGTTCTTACTATGGTACTTCAAGATTTAGGAGTTGCTAAAATAAAAATAGGATGATCGTGCGGGACATGGTGCCGGAATTCAAGGAGAGGACGGCGACGTAGACTTTCGTTAGCTTTCGTTCGATCCGTCAAGACTAACGGGAAATATTTGAATAGGTATGCCGAGCTTATCGTCGAGTTTTCTGCATCGGACATGTGCCACCGGCTGCGAAGGTGCCGAGGTAAAGGGAGACAAATTTATGACGAACGATTTGCCCAGAGGAAGTTCTTCGTCTCTTGGCACGGCTATTCAGCCCACCCTTAATGGACGCGTTTTGAAGTAAACGAGCAAACAAACTCGAGAATGCATTTGTTCTCGCGAACATCGCCGCTCACTTTAAACTCGCGACAATCGCGAACGTCCAACGGGAACGCGTCGCTATAAATTTTAGCAAAGGAGTCGCAAGAAATGAAGATGCAGCGAGATTATGTGAAGACCTCGTAAGACGCTGCAGAATGTTACACGAGTTTATAAGATTCGCCAAGGCGCTCGTAACAATGGGAAAGTAAGCTCCATGGAATTTTAGTGACATTGTAACAAGCTCGTGAGAAATACATATATCCGGGCAATGCTTTAGTTGTAACTTTGACGCTCTATATGTAGATTATGCAGAGTTCAAATGTAGGTAGCAGCAAGGGAGTACGCGCGAAATTATAAAAATGTGCATAGGATTATATATACACGTATTAAAATTATAAAATATACATACAAAAGATAAAAAAGAGACTTAAAGAATTTTTCAAATGTGAACAGTATTAACTGAATATGTCTCTTAATGGATAGAACATTTTGTTATCATTATTATCTCTTGCTGATGCATAAATGATATTTATCTTGACATAAAATTCTGATGCATTTCACGCGTTGTAATCTACGGATAAACATAGATTAGGTTAACCAGGAAATTGTGTCTGGCGTTGCAGACAGGTACTTCCTGCTGGGCTCCGACATCTCCCCTGATCTGTAATCGCATTGCCGACGGTTTCCTATTAAGTTTATGGATTGTAACCTTCGTTCGATATCGACTTTATATAAAACCCGTAGCTGCTGAAACTTTTTCAGGTCACGATAACTGGCAATCGATACTATATTTGTTTCCTATGCTCCACAAAAGATACTTTTTTCCCTGACAACTTTCACACAGTCCGTATATCGCGAACTACTATGTACGAATACACCGTGTACGTTTTTGCCATTATGTACCACCGCGATCTTCGTTTGATTAAATTTCATACTCACTGACGAAGCTCATCTTCCGTTTTTCAAGATGAGCATAAAATACTTGTTTACTCGCTGTACCGCTTTGCACAACTTCGTTCACTCTCCGGCAACGAGAGATCTCGAAGAGCAAATTGCGTTATACCTCCAGCCGCAGGCCCTACAAATACCTGCAGTACAAGTTTAAATAGGAGTCTTCATTTTTGCTATATTTTCTTTTACTCTATCTAACTTCGTTTGTACCAATTTTATATCAAAATAAGACTGAGTTTCCGCAGGCGCACGAGAAATCGTGTCGATATGAGAACGCGTGGAAATAATAATAATAAAGATAAAAGTAACTTTCTTAATTAAACTACATTCAAGTCAAATATATACTATAGTATTAGCAATACATTATAATTTGCACTACTAATAATCGATTACACTTGGTACACATCATGATATTTTTTGTTGTTACATTCGAAATAAAAACACTTCAGTTTTTTCAGACTTAACCAACATAATATTACTTATTATATCAAAATAGAGTATTATCTGCATTCATACCTAGATACATTAAACGTTGGAAGCTGAAAGTGAATTAAGCGAGGTTTGTCTTCATGGCTGACTATATCCTCTAGCCTTAGCACTCGATACAATTAGCGAAGAAAATTATTCGCGTTGAATTTTTCTTCTCTTCCTCCGTATCTTCTATGTTTCTTTCTTTAACAAGTATAACTGCATTTTGCATTATACCTGTCGGCCAGACTCTTCAAATCTCGAACGAATGTACACTTGGCTGGTCGTTCTCTATTGCGAGGTGGTACGCGCGGGATTATAGGGGCGGAATAGTTAATTAAGTTTCTGACGGTCATGGGGGAGAAGCGACCGCCCGGTGAATCATGCCAGGTGGATCATAGAGTCAAGGGGCGGATAGTGGAGAGGTGAGAGGAACACCGGTGGCTTCTCTGCCGGTGCGCTGCAGGGATGTACGAGATACGTGCGGCTCGTAATTACGATCTGCCACCTTCGTCGCTACCGGGCTCAACCGTTGGTAAATAAAATCGGCGATGGAAACCTCGGATGTCCACGCTTTGTGCGCCTACCATTTACCATTGGGTTTTATACCGTCACCATTTTTTTCGAGCACAATTGCTACACTCGCGCAAAAATCGCGTCGAGCGTTTTCGGCATCAGTTAAACGACCGAAATACACATCTGATGGCAAACGGACAATTGCGTTCGCGTTAGCAAATAAACGAGTTATCCGCGAATATGCAATTATAGAAATTGAATTTATTCTCACACTACGATGAAACATCGTATTGGATAAGACTCAAGGATCTGAGTATATATAAGTATTATATTCCTTTCTTAAAAGAGAAAAACGTCTACCAAGATAAATGAATAAATATTGGAATATTGAATTTAGAGTTGTTAATTACACGGAAAAGCTTTCCGTTTTGTAGAGGATCGAAGATCAGAATTCTACGAAATATCAAAGAAACACAAAAGACGGTCCGTAAATTAAATCGCGGATAGAATTGTTCCAATTGGCCTCGCAGATTTCATAGTTAAACCCCGTCTATTTCCCGAGTCAAATTAGAGAACTGGGCCACATGAATAAATTCAACGGCAAGACTCGTACGAATTTAACAGTCATCGCCTCGAATAATCTCAATGAGGAAGCTTTCCAGACCGACCGGCACGGCATTGAAGCGACAAGCTCTCATTACTATTCCGTAAGTACGTGTTGAGACGGCGCTAAGCGAATCCAATTAAGTTCAATCGAGTATGCGCCATGACCGTCGGTATACATCGGATTAAGTGTTTTCCCGGAATATTATGTGGAAGTCACGAGAATACGATCGGCGCAGAAGCTTTGCTCGCGGTATCTGCATTGACTCGACACTCGAATGCTCCATTATTGGAGCATTGCTCATACCGAGCTTTTGTAATTCAGATCTCGGGCATTACATTGATATTCATATTAGACGCAGTCGAATATATTATATATATATATATATGTATCGTGTTCTTCTGTATAATGAGAAATAGAAAATCACTCGTAGCTTTCGATACAGAAATATCCTATCTCGTGCGCAGCGCAGGCACTCGTCATTGTAAATCTGACGTAAAAATTTCGAATTTTTTAGTCGTACTTTGACGAGATGGATATAGAAAAATGTTCTGAACAGAAGAATAGAATAAATACATAAAGCTATAAAAATACAAATAAAATCTTTCACGATAAATTATCGTATTGGACAATCGTTGCGTTGCATAACGGACAGATCTAAAAAAAAATTGACACGTATATTATATGTATATGAATGTCATCGCTGGTATTTGACCCGTCTGCGAAAGGCACCGCTATACGTCGTTACGGAATATTCAGCAGAGAACCGGCGAATTAATGGCCATTGTAATTGCACTCGGCACACGTGATAAGCCGAAGATAAGAGTGTCCGATCAGCAGCCGGAGACTAAACCAGATTATCTCATATCTCAAGTATTCCCAGTAAGTCGCTTACATCTCGTGGTCCCTTTGTGAGACTAAGTAGCCGTAACTCAGTCTGCAGACCATATCAGTCGGCAATATCCCGGTAATAAATTAAATCAACGAAGATAATCCAGATGGAGTCTGCTCTATACCCATAGGGTTGCTCGAGAGCCGATATCATAATGGATCATATAGCACCTATCCGTGTATCCTATAACCTTCTATTAACCCCCTTTCTCCATTCGCAGTTCATTGTATACGTGTGCGCCTTAATACACGTGTGTACATATCGCGGACGGTGCAGGAAAGCATCGACCAATAGCTGGAATTACTTTTCGAGATCGTAAGATGGAGGGAATCCCTTTGTTCGGTATCAGAAAAGTAAAGCCTCAACGGAATTGATATTTAGTAACCTATCGTTTTACGTTCCTGCTGTACTACCCCGCACAAATTTTCTCTCGTATCCTTTATCGTTCAAACTTTTCCGCGTGAAAAAGCCGCAGAAATGTCTTCCTACAACGTCTTCATTTTTATGTAGCTGAAAAAAAAGTCATCTCGCAATGTAAAGCGTGCGTTTTTCATTTTGCTTGCATAATGCCGCGATGGTATTTCGCAACTGCGTCAGGACTGTCATCGACTTGGCGCACATTTCTTTATGCCGATCTCCAAGTACAATGGCGAAATAACTCGCCGTAGTTTTACTCCGGCGTGCGCTCGAGATTGTCTCGTGTTCGAGAGCAACGCACTTGTCTTACCAGTAAACGTTTACTGGCACATTTCCGTCGATCTCAACATAATGCATGCACAATATGAATCAGTACCTGCACTAAACGTCAGTCGAGCGTTTCTCGTGATAAATTGACGAATTGATATCGCTTCCGTCCGTGAAAGATATGGCAGCTAGAAAGCGCGATATTGAGAACTGAGGAGAAGCAAAAGAATCATGGGGCACACCAGCATGCGAACGAGTTATGCGTGATGGAGATGGTCGTAGAAAGACTAAAAGCGAAAATGCATAAAAGCTTTTGTGAAAATACGAAAGATTATTAAGAATTATATTAAAGACACTTTATTACATACTTCCTGGTATTTAATTTAACGGAGTACCTCATATAAACAGAAAATGTAACCCATAAAGAATCAAACGTTATTATGATTTACATTTAGAATTGAGAATCTTGATGGAATTGCATGACGACTTACATTTTGCAACTGAAGACGGCATGAAAGAAGGAGAGAGCGACTCTGTGGGAAACTTTCTCTCGTACGAGGACGAATTAAAAAGTTCCCGGGCGACGCGCGGTGGGTTCGGAGATTGGGAACGTAAGGGACGAGGACTTTTTACGCGGAATGAAATGGGTCTTATATACGGCAGATAGAGAGCGGTTTCGCGAGAAAGTTTTTATTGGACGTAGTAGCGAGATACGGTATGGTAGTTATCTCCGGCATACGGTGCCTTACAAGGGTTACCTTAGCTCTCTGACATGGTATTCGATATCTTTTTATGTATGGAGTAATCAAAATTCTGAACTCTCTTAGGAGATTCTCATTTAAATTAGATTTTTAATTCGTGCGGGACAGGCACAAAAATGATGTGGGAGACGCCAAAGATTAAATACAACTCTTTAGACGCATTTTGTCCCAGTAAGGAATTGTAATTCATGTTTGAGCGATTGCATTCATCTTTCAATTGCAATCGTCAATGTCGTCATTAAGACTGCTTTCAGCAGAATGAGCGGCGCTCGCGGAGGAAAGAATCATGATACCAAACTCAATTTTTTTTTATAGGCGTCGGCACGTAGCACTTCTATGGAGTTGAAGATCTTTTGACGCGAAGACGCGATGCAAAGAGCGAAAAGGAGGGACGCGCCATTAAAATCGTATTCATTTATAGAAGTCTTTGGAATCAACGTCTTTTCTTTCACTAAAAGCTTAGACATCGTAGAAACGGTACTATCTGTGTGCACGTACACATGCAGATATAAAAAAAAATCAATCGAGAGCTCTGCTACATTGATCTTTTTTGTGAATGCAACTACGAGATTTTAACAAAACATTAAATTATGCTGTTCTCGACATTGTGCCTGGATGTCTGAATTCTAAGACAGTTCTTTGTTGTCAAGCGCTAATTAATGGTTATTTACAGGATAGTTACGGTTTTATGACGGAAAATCCAACGCGACAGCGCAGACATGAAAAGACATTCCGAAGCACGGAAGCCTGCATACCTCGCACATAAAATAATCAGCAATTAAAACTGTAGAAGATATATAAGAACAATATATAATATAGGCGCTATCAAAATATACTTTCACGCTCCTGGAGAGAGAATATAATAGGTCTCCTTGAAATATCACGCAGTTTCATGACAGTAATATATACACTCACAATGATTTTCGACTTTGCCATGATATCTCTAGCAGTACGAGACAAAAGATGTCCGCGGGCATTGTTTGACCAATTACAAGGGAATGGAAATGCGACATCTCCCACCGGGTGGGTTAAATGTAACTTCAGTAATGACTTACGTTTGAAATACTTCGTAACCAATTACTCTAGCTAATACAGTATATCCCACGCATACACACATGCACACGTAAATCTATTTTCCAGTAATAAGAAAAGCCGTATATAAGTCTTCTATTATATTTGATTAAATAGAAGATTCGCATCGTTTTGTAGCGTCCGCCTTGTAAAGTAACAAGTACAAGTAGGTGTGTAATTTAATAATAAGTGCATAAATAAAATATTATAACATATATACATAATTACGCGAAGCAACTATTTCCTTATTTTATTCATTTATTGTAATAAACAAAATCCATGGTCTTGCAGTTCTTTCAATTTTCTCTTGCATTCTATTTTCCCTTCTTTTCTCAAGAGTACTCGTAATGTAAATAATTTTATAAGGACGTCGCTATGTAAACTTGGGAATGTTAAGTGAGCTACATTTGCGTCAGACGACTTATACATAACTAAGGGATTATCATTTTCTGGTGTTGTTTTTACTTTAAGAAGGTGTGTACGCTGGTGCGGTGTAGCATAATGTTTCATGTTGCATTATGTCCTGTTAATTTTCGGGGTTAATGCGGTATAACGTAATTCCACTTACTGGCTGCATTTAAGACGCATGTGTAGCGTGGCAGAGAATGAA
The DNA here is from genome assembly GCF_030848795.1 of Temnothorax nylanderi. Taxonomy (NCBI): domain Eukaryota; kingdom Metazoa; phylum Arthropoda; class Insecta; order Hymenoptera; family Formicidae; genus Temnothorax; species Temnothorax nylanderi. Next base: position 387,168 of record NW_027249069.1, on the reverse strand, counting down.
TGTTTTATGCAGAGAGAGAGAGAGAGAGAGAGAGAGAGAGAGAGAGAGAGAGAGAGAGAGAGAGAGAGAGAGAGAGAGAGAGAGAGAGAGAGGAGAGAGAGAGAGAGAGAGAGCTCCGATATACCGTTCAAATTAATCTTACATATATTTCTGTGTGTGTAATGTTAAAATAAAAGCTTCCTAAATATATCCATTTTACTCGTAGTCTAATTTCAATGTAGCATTAATAATAAAATTTAATAAATTTTCCGTTATATTAATTCCTAAAATTTACATAATTATAATAACGATATTTTATAACAATATTTAATTGAAACGTTTTAATTGGGCGATTTTTTTTTATTTTCAAGCAAATTAAAATTCTCATTATAAATACATAAAATGCTCGAACCATGTACCAAATGCTGAAATCCAAATGAGGTAAACAATTATGCATTAGGGAATTATGTAAAGCATTAAATCGGCACGACGGCGTGTTTGCAATTTCTGATATGATAACATATATATGTCTATTTATCAAATATACATCACCCGCAAACAAGAGCATCCATAAAATGGAAACTGAAATATTCATTCCGCTATCAAATCGCCGCATAGTCATTTCCAATTTAGATAAAATATTTTTGCAACCCAATATCCTACCGGAAATCCACAGTTGGCCGCTGGCCTGTAATTTTATCACGGTTCTAACACACGGTTCTGTACCTGAAACCGACGAGCCCCAGCAAATCCTGGCATTAGTGTCATGGAATAATCTTTTGAGCCATCCAGCACTGTCTAACCAACCAGTTCTAATTTATCCAGATTTACTAGTCGCGTACATGGTCGTTTTTTAATCCCGAACATAAAACGTGCGTGTTAACAGACATACCTTTATTAATTTTATGTAAAAAAAATTATTTTTTTAGACAGTTTAGTTAAAAATAAAATAACTTAAAAATAATAAATATATATTTTGCACGTAATCGTGATTGTAAGTAATAATGATATTTACCCGCACTCGTACTCGTTTTGTTCTACCAAGAATAATGCTTTTAGAACGAGCAGAATTTGTATTTTGTATAAACACTTGCGCTCATTTTGGAACTAAAGTTCATGTAAATAGCTAGCTTCACTGGAAATACCCGAACGCCTGCGCTTTCAGGCAGGCTTGAAAATTCAGCACGCATTATTCAAATACCGTGCGAGGTAGGGGCACTCAGGCGGACGAAGACGAAGAGGCGATCACGGCAAGTTAAGAGAAATTTGTCGGGAATGAGTCACGAAATAGCTGTCGGCCACAGTTACCGTCGTAATTTTCCCTGCGGCCGTGATAAAGTTTATCGAGCGTAATCCTGAAAGATTCATGAACGACTTGTTCGGCGCTCACTTGCTTATATTATGCACAAACACGGCTTTCGATCTGCGGATCCGAAGAGACGCATCGACAATCCGTTACGCTCGCATGCTTGTTGAGAATATATTGCCGCGGAGACGTTACTTCTAGTTGAGCTCCGATAATACGGAATTCAATTTTCAGAAAATCCATCATTTCTATTCCCATCGCCGCGCCGATCGATATGGTCGATCTCGTTGCGTAAAAATTTCACGCACAAAAATTTATGGGACCCCTTTTGTAGGCAGTTATTTCAGTGCGCTACCAGATGCACTTTCAGCAAACACACGAATTATTATTCATGCGATACAGAGAGAGAAAACCGGTAGCGGTGGCGGCAGCGGCCCCGTATGCATTTCCGCATCCGCACCTGGGTGTCTCAGTTTTGTCTGTTTTCGCGCTTCTCCCGCGTAACGGAGAAAAAACGACGTGTACGAGGGGAAACTGACGAAACGGAAGGCAAAGAAATTTTATTCGTTCCCGAAGCTACGCCAATCTCGATCGTAGTTCCTCACAGGCGCGCGGCCGCCGTTTCCTCCTGAATATATAAATTTCGTGTCTAGTAGAAATTGCTCCCCCGTCCGCTTCAAGTTCCACCTTTTCGTCTTTCTTGCTTCGTCCCGAGCGTGACAAAAATGAATAAAGTGTACTTTGTGTCATCGCGGACTGCTGCCAGCGTGTTCCAACATGAGCTGATTAAAATGGCACGCCTCGTTAGGCCGTGTCAGGTTTTTCTCGCTCTGACCGGTATCTCTCTCCGTGGACGAAAGCAAAGTGGAAAGAGAAAAATGTCGAGTTGTGCGTAGTGTATTAAAATTTCGTTATGGTTACTCGGCGCCACTCAGGACGCTAGACTTTTTAATCATGGCTCATCAGCAGGAACAGAGTAGAGTAAAGTAGTTACGTCCTACAGTATATAATTTAGTAAGCTAATATGATAAAACTCTAAAACACTTAATATACACTCGCAAGTGTGTCAAATGTAAAACTAAATGCTCCTAAAGTCAGATTTAATTAACGTAACCATAACGATCGAATTTAGTAAGACTTCGAAAGAACAGATGAATGTTAGAAATCACTGTTAAATGTCAGACGTTACCGGCAGTTTCCTAGAAGTATACGCATATTTTGTTTCAAACTACTGAGCTGCGTAATTTGGCAACTTACTAGTCGGGCTAACATGTCGGTACGTCGGTTGGAATATTAACGACATGTGAAGTAAAACAGTTTGCAGTGCCCGGCATGCATATAATTACGACAGCGTCTAGTTTACCGTCGCACTCGCGGGCAACAACGATGAGCAACTAATTAGCAACTTTGCTGGACGGTCGTATCTACGTTACAAGTGAGGAATGGAGAGGGTGAAAACCGGCGACGCCACGCGTTGAGTGCGTGATCACCTGAAGTGGTATGTGTGTTCTCTGCAATGTACAAACATTCATTTACAATAGGGGGATGTAAATCATGGTGCAATTAAGTTAACACCGCACACGTTCAAATAACATTCATCGCTACACACTTTGGGTGACGGTAATTACTGCAATTAGATAAAATTGATCCATGACTAAAATATTGGATTTTTCATGCCGTGCGAAAGTACAGGGCGAAAAGCGATTTATAAGTACTTCCGATTGCCGTTGGAAATGTTTTTTAAGAAACTCTTTTCATAAATACTTCAAAGTATATAGATACAAATGTGAACGAACTTAGTGCGCTCAAAATGATATATTTTTTCAAATATTCCAGGAGATATAAAGTGGAAAACACACACGGAAGAAAAATACACGACACAGCAATCGACGTCTCACTCGATCGGATCGCTTCAAGTGCTCAGGATAGAAAAAGCAGACATCGATAGTCGATAGCCGACTATTCGCAACTCGTGAAAAGTTGCTACCACGCGAAGATACTCTCAGACAAATCAAAAAGACAGTTTGAGGCCAGTTGTTACTTGCTTTGCCTGACCACCCCTCGTATTCCGGGCGGAGGGAGCAAAGAGTCAAAGCGGTATAACGGGTGGAGAAGAGGAAAGGAAGGTAACAGTTCCAGAGAATAGCCTCGCATTTGGTTACCCCGGGACCGGGACCATGAATATCTATCGAGTCGATTCGGCGTTCCTGCAGGATGCATGTAGGTAGGTATCAGGATCTCGAGTACGTATTATAGAATAGTATTCAGTTTGCGCCCCGCTCGTTCACGTACAATACCCTCAATTGTCGGTCGAATTTCGCGCGCCTCTATTTTCAAGGCTCGGAGATATCGAACGGGAAGTGAAAGGAAACGGAGCGAGCAGGAGCGCATATTGCAACTAGGAGCAGTTTGTCGATATTCAGGGAAACCCGCTCCTACAACATCGATAAAGGAACTGCGTTTTTCACCGATATTTTACTTCGTCTCTATAACGCAACCGTTGCGCTAGAATCGGTCGAGTATAGAATGGAAATCGGAAATTTTTGGATGATGGAATTGACGATCGTTGCGCGTAACGCGCTTATTCCGCACATTTTCGAGAGAGCGAAATGTTATTTGGAAACCGAGGTATTCTAAAATGTACGGTTTTTAAGATTGTCTTAACGACCGAGTGACCGAATAAACGGCTCCGGTGAACAAAAGGCTCGAATTTATTCCACTCTGTGAAGCGTGCGACGTACAGCTTGTCCCACTTTGGAAAGACCTGATTCACTTTGTTTCAACGGTCAGTAAGCGATCGCACGAGCTGTGGTCAATCTACCGAATGGCTTAATAAAAGTCAGTTTATCTTATGAAATGTACAAAGTTTGTACATTAACAGTTCGTAAAATGCAACAAACGTTTGGAATACATCCAATTTATCTTCTATTGTCTTTCTCCACGAGGTTGGCTCAATATTATTATTAATCAATGCTCTTCTCCATGCACTTTAAACTGGCGCGCATAGACTCGCTCTTCTCGGCTACTTTCTAGAAAAGCAGCTTTCAAAAATATCCGCAGTTCCCAAGATAATGCAATACCGTAGTCCTGCGATTCTCGTTATACGACAATGCCCAAAGTTATTTTTCGAAAGATTCTATCTTGCCCGTTCATCCTCAAGGAGAATATGGTGGGGAATTTGTTGTCTTCCAGCTCCGGTCCTGATATACGCAATAACCCCCGCAATAAAAACACAGAGAATAACTCGGCCACGCTGCCAGTACGCGGAACGGGCGAAAAGCCGAGAACGGAAAGAGAATGAAAATTCAGAAAATGGGATAAGGAGAGTGAGAAAGAAAACAAACAGAGATGGTGGCGGAAAGAGAGCTTGGGGGGGGGGGGCAGGGTGGCATGAAGTTTCGCGCTATTTGAGACAGGAAATCGAAAGAAAGGATAAATGGAGGAAGAATGGCGGCGACGAGAGGGGAGACGCAGAAGTCGGCATGCCGGTGGCAGATACGAAAGTCAAGACAAGGGCTTTCATACCGCCATTGAGGCAGATTTCGAGGAGCGCGAGTCGACTGGCTGAAACGATAAGAATTTAATATGGCGCACCTCTCCGCCTTTATCAGGCACTATAACGTAATTACCTCGGAATACAGCCGGCATTACTCGAACTACGTTTAATGCGACTCGGCTAGGTATGCTCTCTATTATTTATATTTTATCATCATCGTCAAGATCGCACGCGACGTTCAACGATCTACGGGTGTGTCAGTGTAGATACCACGTATAGAAAAAGTTGCTGATTGCGGCTTTTCAAATTCCTGAATAGACTGCTCCGTAATATCACACGATATCGTCCGAATCCCGTGGCGATATCAAAATGCGTACACGATCTCTCCCTCGAGAGAGACAATCTGTATATTGAATTCTGACAACGTACGAAAAAATAAGAGAACGAATTTTATTTCGGGACGCCGTGAGTAGGTATATATATCTCTAGGTCGTCGTCCCGCTTCCCTCGCTGAATCCGTTTTCTATTAAAGGAGTTGCTCGGAAAGATGGAACGTGAAAAGAAACGTGCCACAGAAAATGAGAAAAACAGTAATATTCGGCAGCCCTGATTTTCTACTTTTCTTTCTTCTCTCTCGAACGTATTAATGGTACACATATCGAAATATTAAGGTCAACAATGGTTTATGTATTTCAATTAAAGTACGTTCGTGTTTCATGGGGGGAAAAAAGGTTTATGGATCCATTATCGCGAAATAAAAGAAGAACTTCATGCATTAGACATTAGATATTTTCAAACTACATTTGCGTAACATTTGAACTACGTTTAATAAAATATGCAAATAAGTTTTTGCTCTTTGCCATATTGATATTCTTATAAGCAACCCGTATATATACATATGAGGGTGATGTGTCGGTTAATATGCTGCCAGCCGAGTAACGCATAATAAACGCATTAGTTTGAAATTTTTGCTAACATGATGCAGTCTGATGCAGACACCATTAATTTAATATTCGTGCCGCATAATTTGCCACGATTTAATATCGTTTATATATGGCAATCCTGCAACTTTACTAATATTACTCGCGTAATGACTTCAAAAAAATATTAAGCAAGAAAATATTAGAGTAAGATGTAAATATTGAAATTTTATTTAGTAATAATATTAAAAATAATATATATTATTTTATTAACTAATCTTCTCGGGTTATTTAAATTAATCGTAATCTTTTAAGAATAAAATTTTTCTAGATATTTAGCTCTCTACTACAAAAATTTATCAAATTGCATACTTAACTACTATCTTGGTTAATTATTATGTAAATCTATCTAATGACAATCTATTGACAAGTACATCATACAATAGTACATCACAAATAGTACATCATACAATAGTACATTACGAGTAATGCGTATTAAATATTAAAAACTGTTATATTAATAAAAAAAATATGCTCGCAAACAATTGAGAAATATGAGACATTTCCATTTACAGCTGTATATTTTTGATCGAGTATTTGCATTATTTTTATGATTCGAACGACATGTACTATTAGTATTATGTTTCACATGTCATAAATTTTAACTAGCGATAAGTTCTTTCCCCCTCGAATCCCCAGGTAATTTTGACGGTCGGACGACAAAAGCGGGGAAAGAATATGGGAGAATACGAAATGAAATTTTCCCCTTTCCGCCGGGAGCTTATATGACACACTCCATCGTTCCAAGATGCTCCACCGTAAACGAGACTGCAGATGAAGCCAGGTCGGTCATGCTTTGATGCAACCGCGAGAATTGCCATTATGGTTCTTTTTTATGTCCCGATTTTTCAGCTTACGTCAAAACGCGAAGAATAAGATAACGAAAGAGCCGTTACGTGAAAAATTAATGACTAGAGATGACGTTTAATGTAATATGTGGCTTGGTGAGTTTTTAATTTTTACCGTCTGCCACAGGCGAGAGCTTTTACGCGAGAGCAGTTAAATTTTTATGGGACTCGGTAATTAAGCGTGGTTTGTTGCACCCGTGTCGTCCAATTGAGTATCTTCCGTGAGCGTATGTCGGATGTTTATAGCTTTTTCTTGTGATGGCTAAACTTGCTATCCGCGAATAATAAAGATAATTATTTTTACTTACTTTGAATTAAGCTTCTATATAAAAAATATATTTAATTTGATTAAAGTTTTACTTAAATACTGTATTCGATATGGAAAATTTTATAACAAAATATACACCGCGAAGGATTACGCGTAAAATGTTACACTTTACTTCTGAGAACGTATTATAGTTTCCACTCAACACAATAATGATAAAGAAGCGACTATTTTTTACGACATCAAATACGTTGTTTACGGATGAGCAGCGAGGCTAAATTTCCTCGGAGATTAAGTGGAACATATCGCTGCGAGCGACGGCCTTTATTAGGTGGAGAGAATGTGAAATGTTGCGACGGGTCTATAAAGCGTTGTAAGAAGAATTTGTCACCCGATCTTGTTTAAATTCTATGAAATACATTTATAAGGGACAATTTACGACCTCCATCTTTTACGAGAAGATACTTCAGACCATAAATTGCGGACTCATACAGCCGGTAGTAATGGGAGAATATTTTTCCCAATGCTCATATTACGTACACTGTGACACTAAGAAAAAATATTATGCTGTTACGACTTACGGGAATGCATTACCTAAAATATTGTGTCATTAACGCGACAAGTGTTTCGACTGAATCCCATGGCGCATCGGTAAATTATTTGTTCCGGCATACCCGATATGGCGAGTACCTATACGGACACTTAGAATAGCTGGGAAAATACCAAACTATAAATTACGCAGCGTTACCACAACATCTTTCTGCTAAATCCAACATGATACATTGCACCTGCGAAAATGTCGCAAGATTCAAAAGCAAATGGAGAGAGAGAAAGAGGGAGCATTCCTTAAAGCATACAAATCCATAAATGCTTTATTTCAATCATGCATTACAATTATTTAACACAGTCTATAATACAAGTCTGTAATACAGACTTTTTTTCTTTGTTGTTTTTTAAATATAATTCTTTCTTTTAAAGTTTTTTTTTCTTTTATTTACACCAAATTTGCTTGCACTTAATAATAAAAATGCAATTCATCGAAACTCCCTATATATCTCTCGACAACAGCATTTGCCTATGTACTTTCCGGGAAGAAATAAGGACATATCAAATGAAGGTAGTTTACCACGGGTAACGGGTGTGCGGATCAGTGCGGTCCAGACAGATCATCCGCCACCCCCGAATGGGAGACGCAGTCTCCGTGGAACTAGGACTGATTGTCCCCGGCAAAACTTCCTTAATTATCCCGCAGCTTCGAGGAATAATTCGAGCGATTCGAACAGCGTGGTTTACGAAACCGGTCCAACATCTCCACGACAAACAAACCGGGACAAGACGGAGGACGGAGCGAGAGGAAACGTCAGAGAAAGTGGCGGAGGCGTATTCACGAAGTAATGTCTGCGAGTTCGAAGATGCGTTTTCTTAAAGTTCAATTCCGTCCCAGCCACTGTGATTCGTCTCGACTGTTCGCACAAACTTTTCCCACAATGAAAATCACCCAGAAATTTGATCGATCCCCCGAAACCGCGAAAAGTAATTTAGAATCTTCGCGGATCGTGTCGAACGAGTGAAAGGTGAGAGTAGAGAACAGCTAATTCGTCAGGTGAAATTTTGCAGCGTCGCACTTTTACATTAACGCCAATAACGCACTTAAACGTAATCAATCAATAAATGTCACCCGAGCTTATGCAACGCGCGTATGCGCCAGTGTAAGAGAACTCATACTTAATTCAGCGAGGCCATTAAATTGCATCTATATTTTCTGGAAAGCCACACAGCGACCTTTTTCCGAGCACGGACTCCACGTTGCCGGCCGGAAAAGTGTCTAGACGTGAAAATGGCGCGTTTACTCAGTATACGCTCATAAATAATGGTACCGTAATAATAAGGGTAGTGATTCAAAGCGAATATGCCCAAAGGGGTTGCAACCTTCGACAAATCGAAGGCCGCTATCTCTGAAGACATATCTTTAGATACTTGGACCTTCATGTCTCCGGGGACGTAATACCTAAGAGCGCTTATCTCGATGCTCGAAGGAAGGCACTTTGAGCGAAGAAGCTTAGTAGTTGAAGTTTCTTGCCGAGCACTTCTTGTCTGATGCGAGCTTACGCTGGTTCATCGGTGTTTCCTCGCTGTTCTTCGTGTCGTTCGATACAAAACACACCAATGCTTAAAATCTCTTCGTCAAGCAAAGACGAGATATGTATAGCCTATTTGTTTCTATAGGTCAAATCTTCCTTTTAAAGGAACATCCTTTTTAGGCACGACGCTTTATTTTACAAAAGTAAAAGCTTAGGTACCATGAATAACTTCAGCCAACAAAGAAATAAACATTTTATAAAAAGTGTCTTGTAAAATAATGAGATATAGTTTAATAAATTTCCTTTCTAATTGTAAAATCTCAAATTGACTTATCAATAAGTTAATAATCCTATTAGTTACAAGAGAATTCTCCTATATCTTTTCAGCGAATATGTCGGACTAAACTATATTGGAGAATATAATCCTCGCGTAATTTAACGGGCAGATAAGAGGGATCTACCACCAGAAATTTCAAGGGTCATTGAGACTAACAATGCATTCGCTAACTGCTGGATCACATGGCGATATTGGTTTATTAATGTATCTTTAACTTTACACTTTGCTTTCGAGTTTATAAAAAGTTATTTTAAGAAAATAAATTACATGTTTAACCTTCGCATAGTTTTCGCGTGTAACTTTTACATAAAATCGAAAAAGCACGACGAAGATGCCACGAAGCAGTGAAGACTACAATGCTACGTTCAAAGTTGTGACCGAATGTAACAGTCGTCACGCCGCAATCGTTCCACAATCCTTTTAACCGCTCGCCTTGTGTAAATACCAGTTTGTTTTGTATAAACAGAGACTTGACCATCGCGTAAAAGCCGAATTGGAGGAGCGTTCGAATTCGTGTGGCACGTTTTAGAAAACGATGCATTCGCAACTGGAAGATTCCGTGACTTTTCGTATCCGAACGTGGAAGCTCCCTCGAGCCTAAAGTGAGGCGTGAGAAGGATGGGGTAAACTGGAAGAGCACGTGGATCGTATTCCATCCCCGAGATGCTTTGGAAAGTAAGCCCAAGGGTGTGAGACGTACGTGCCGTCGATGTGACGATGCTAACGATACTTGGAATGAACGAGGAGGCAAGTCCACGACTACGGTCCGTTCCCGTAAACGACCGAAGTGAGAAATGCAACTGCTACGAAGAGCTTGCACGCTGGCACGCGGCCCATTCCGGCGAGCTTTACGCTGTGTGTTCGTAGTGACGTTTATAGCGCGACGCGCGTCACACCGTCTTTGACCGCCGCAACACATGCAGTGTTATACGCGCGCGTCCGAGAAAGGAGAGAATAAAATTGTTTCGATAGTTTGATGTTTGATGAAACTCTTGAATTGGTTCGGATAGTCGGATTTAGTTCTTACAAATTTGGATCGATGTCAAAAGCTAATTCGTTACAATCTAGATTACCTAATAAATACCTAATATATGCGATTAAAGCAGATTATTTAGGAATATTTAATTTGGATTATTCCAATTTCACCGTGATGCAATTACACATATATACATATAGGACATTAATACGGATAATTACGAATAAAATGCTCGAAAATGACAGATTAAAATTATTCGCATAGATATGTCAGATAAACAATTTAGAAAATTATAAAAAAAACATGGCAATATATGACAATATATAGTATAAGAACATATAAAAACTACACACACACACACACACACACACACACACACAGTCCTTTTATAATTTAAAATCAACTGGACCAACTTGGACAAGTTAAACTCAGTTTGAACCTAGCTTAGACCTAGGCAGAAGGAGTTGAGATCTGAACCATTCTAATCCCAAGGATCCCAACCTCACGTCAGGAGCATATTAATTTTCAAGTACTCGACGGCCGTCTTCGGCTTCCCCGAGATCTCATGAGAGATTCACGCCAAATATGGGATTAACCCTCCGGCCTTTTACCTCGATTTAACCTTAAGTGGAAAATTCCTTCGTAATGTCAAATTTAATATTCATATCAGCGTCGTGCGAAGCGCGCGACTCCTGAATCCATTACTTACTTTCGCAGCAGCGATTAGCGGGGACCCCCGGATTTCAGCTCTCGCTGTCAGTTACGCGCTAGCAAAAAGACCGTCCGCAGACATGTTCCGGTGAAGGGAATACTAAACGTCCAAAGATAGCACCGAGGATGGGCAAAGTCCGCGAGACTTCGCAAAGAAGTCTTGAGTGCGCGAGGCGAGGATGAAGAGGCCGAGGGTAAAAGCCGGGAGAGACACAAAAGGGCAAATGGGTGCTTGTCTATTCAAGGATTTAAAATGCTCAAGTAAGCGCTAAAATCTACCGCAGCTTCGTGCCTCGTGAGGCGAGACTCGACTCGGTCCGACGACTTGAGTCGAGTACCGAAGCGGATACCAGTGGAGAGTACTCCTCCAGCCTTTCCGCTCGCCGCTCATGCGCGCGCATGGAATATTTTATTCAGATCTTATTCTTAACGACGTGTTGCCTGGGAGGGAAGATTGAATCCCATGGTAACCTCACGGGTTACCTACAAGTCAGAACGATCCACAGACGCGACCATCCATCAAGAGGCGGAGATCCAGGAGTGCAAAGGGGGAAATCATTGAAATAGTCACGGACGGCTTTTTGATTTTTCTCACGAGGTCAATTTACTCAGACGGATACGTGCTGAAGAGTGGATCTTGGGGCTTGAGTTCTTTCGCAAGCGATGCCACTCTTGAGACTTCTGCCATTGGTAAAACGACTTAGGACAAAGCGCCCTGAAAAATTTCATCGTTATTTTCCAACTGACTAATCGATAAACTAGAACGGAACAAATAATAGTTTTCAATTAGATGACTTTAATACATCCCGTGGCGATAGAAACACACAGATTACGCAATAAAACAGAATACGCATTGGTCATTAAGAATGCTTCATGATTTTGCCTCGTTTGTTATAAAGATATAAACGAAGCACACACGCGAGACCATCGTGGATTCATCCAAGCTCTGTATTTACGAGCTTTCAGGAGTTAACTTCGTTTCCTCTGCCCGAGGACAAGCGAGTTTCTCCTCTGTTGTTAGGGCCCGTTTGCGGCTGGTGTTGCAGCTATGAAAATAACGAAATTTCCCGGAACAAGGAAACGTAATGCATAAATTCCAGTCCAGATACTTTGTCCGCCTCTCTTCTTGGTCATAAAATTTCCACGACGACATGCAACATTGCAGAACTATTTACTGCGTGTGCATTTCGCGACGCGATTATCGTTGCGGAAACGAAGAAAATCTTTTTGCATTATTACAACCTCGCGCATTGATTTTCGCGATATCGGACACTAGAAAAGTAGCAATTATATAAATACGGAATAAGTAAACATCAGATAATACAATACTTTTCCTAAATTGAGAAATACAATTGCATTAGACTAACTAGATCGATTGGTCCTTCGATTGTTTTCTATAGGATCTATAGAGGAAAGAAAATCGTATTTGGGAATTGTATACTAGCGACACAGCAAGAACAATCTCGCGCTTGATAGACCATCGATCTTCGATCAAAAAGAGAACGAAGCAATCTCTACATCGATACGTCAATCTATTCAGCTGTATGCGCAGTTATATACGCCACAAATAAATATACTACTATACCAGTTGTCCGGAGAAAAGAGAGTGATGGTGGTACTGAGAGTGCATGACTTCGAAAGGGTTGTCCGTCGTTCATTCTCGTCACGTTGGCTCACAATAAAAAAGAGAAAAGGGAGATAGAGATAGAGAGAAAAAAGGCATAACAGACCCGCGTAATTCTCTTGCTATCTCTATACATCCCATTGGATGCCATACGTATGTCCGTTGGAAGAGCTTCAGGGATTCAGCGCTGCAAGAAAGAGGGACAGAGGGTGTGGCAAAGGAGTCTCTTGTCCACGGACGGTCCACGCCGGCGATGCGGCATATCGATTTTATTTTTATCCCCCGACCGCCTTCCCCCTCGAGTTCGCGAAGAGGTCTCGGTTTTAAAGGAACGCTTTCACCCTCCTCTCATACCGGTCCTCGACATCAACCTCCGGGTGAAAACGAGACAGATCCGCGTCGCGAACTGAACGGAAAGTTTCGTCCAACCGAGAAATTCATCACGGTGCGTTTTGATCTGTGCTTAAGCCGAAGAGACCGTGTCGGGACAAAAATATAAATCTTCAATTACGCAATTTCTACGAAATCTCGCTAGATAATCAGCGCAGTGGAAATAGCGTGGAGGCAAGTAGATCTTTAAAATATTGTGCCTATAAATCTAAAATAATCTTAAAGAAACCCTACTTACAAGCTGCTTTTTAATTACATCATTTGTTTTAATTGCAGTTTTCTATTTTGTTAATATGTGCAACGTAAATATTGAATATGCTGCTTTTCAGCGGTAAATAAAATTCTAACATCACGCGTTTAGATATTTGAAAATTGAGAATATTATTTTACATATTATCTAGCGAGCATTCACGGACCTAACTGAAACACGTGCAAAAGTATCTGTTACGAATGGCTAATCGCATGCCGATCATAGGCAGTGCACGTTCTACGAGCTTCCAAGTAATTACATCAGACATTGGCATCGATCGTGAAAGGACTTGGATTACGCTTTTGAGAACATTGAAAGACGCGAGAATTCCCCCTTTCAATAGTGTAGACGTATGAAAGCTGGATCGGTAGATGATTAGAAATTGGTTTTAGTGGTCAAGTCGTATCATACAATTCTCACGAATCACATTACTCGAGTTAAATCCCGTCCTAGCTTAATTTACCCGTCAAATATACGTTAAAATATGTCATAAAACCTATTTATAGTTAAATAATAATAGTTATACAAACATCAAGTCATACTAACAATTAATTGTTCGCATAATTTATAATAATACTGTAAAAATAATAGAAAGTGTATAAAGAAGCTCCGTTGTGTTGTCTTATACCTTTATCCTCGAGAAATAAATAGAGATTTCATTCAGTATATTATGTTGTTATGTTCCTCCATATGTATACCGCTGGATATGCGATAAACATGTTTCGTAGGATATCAATCTGTTACTTTAGCCGATACGCAGTCATTAAAGCACATACCAGAAACGGAGCAAAATTGAAATTGTACGTGCACGTATTATTGCACCGACGGTGTTAGAAACGGCTGTACTACTACCTTTTCCCATCTCTTCCTCGCCTAAAGCTCGCCTCCATCCTCGCTCATCTATCTACCTCCCTTCGTCTATATTATCCTAGACGTGAAATTCGCACAAGCGCACGCACGCGAGACGTACTCGCGGGTGTTCCAAATTCCGAATGCGAGGCGCACGATGGTCTGCCTCTCTCTCTCTCTCTCTTCCCCGCGCGCGCTCATATATAACAGGGTGCATTTACACGAGTTACATAATAACTCCCGACGGTGCATCGACGAGCCGTACATTGGGCAAGGCGCCCCACGACTCCGTGTATTTACTCAATACTGAGTATAATGTTTCCCTGGCGTATACGTATACGTAAACGCTCGCACTCCCGTCGTTGAAGGAAACGTATCCTGAAGGTCCATTTACGATGCCTCATATGGTCGAAACGCGCGAAGTTGCTTTGCACAACAAGGCATAGCTGAATGCAACGACTATCCGCGTCTCGATGCACGATATCCGGGAGAAATAGAAGTGGAAAAAGAAATCGGCTTCGAGAGGGAAACACAGCGCATCTCTTAAATAAATAAACTATTTACTGCAGGCGATTAATAAGAGAATTAATTTTACAAGCTTTTGTGCCTCTTCATCGAGCGTTATAAAAATGTTATCATTTTTATCGATGCAATTTAATACAAATGTGCGTGTAATCGTGTTGGTAAATTAAATTAGAATATACCTTCTGAAAAGTTTTAAAAGAGCGTTTTATTTGCCATTAAATATTAAATAAAATATTTAACGCTTGTGAAATCTGTCGCGAGAATTTTCTTGTTAATAGGAAGTTTCAATGAAAATATAACATTGTAATGTAACAATCACGACGATGAAAATGTTCCCCGAATTCTCTGAATTCTCATTTCGGCGGCCTGGCACTACGTGGCTTTCGTTTGCACATTGAAGAGCTCATCAAAATTACGAGCTTTAGTTCGAGAGAAGTTCGTTACACACGACAGGTGACCAATAGAAATTTTCTCGTTCCGGAACGTGGCCGGCGAAACGGCCACGTTCGAAATCCATTTCGCACTTACTGCACGATCTATACGATCGTGCACAAAAGGCAGCACCACGCTGAAAGCACATCACTCGTGTAGCCACCCCTATAAGCTTCGCGATTAACTCACATCCGGCGCAGTTATAAAATCGCTCGCTCGCTCACTCTCTCTCTCTGTCTCTCTCTCTGCCGATCGTTGCAAAGTAAGTAAGCCCGACATTTTCTTCGCAGCTTCTTGATCATTATTCTCTCGGCTCTTCATCGTCTACTCATTCGGCATAAAAATTCATCGAATTCCACTTCAATGACTATCCTCGTTTCTCTCTATGCATGAACTCACACACACGCACACACACACACACACACACACACACACACACACACACACACACACACACACACACACACACATACATACACACGTTTCTATATACATATATGTATATACAATATATACACACAAAATAGTCTTATTCTATCGCGCTTTTGTTATATGTATATATCCTGCTATATCTTCTTTTCGGAGTTCGGCATAATCCTTTTTCTTTGTCATCGTGCGTTACGGATGCGTTTCCCAAAGAGCTGAAAGAATCGCGTTCGATGCTTTATGGAAATCGGCCCTCATGCCAGAAGATTGGACGCAGAAAAGCTCCTCTTCGCCTTCGTGTGCTTTCATCGAAATTTTTCCCCCCTTTTTGTCGATATTATACGCCGTATGCACGTAACCTCGTTTGGCTGGAATCCACGCGCCGGATCTGCAGTATTAATTATAATGGATCGTTCGTATTATGGGCCGTACATTGCCGGTGAAACCGGCTTCATTCCGCACCGGGACGAATTATCAATTTATTACTCTCCATGATCGTTTCTTGGGATTAATAACCGGGGGCTTACTTCGAACTGGGAATCCCGTAGTAACGTTATAAATTAACCTGCGGAGGTTAAATAGGAGAATTGGTGTTAAATGTTAGATTTTATGAAAGGTAATCTTTAGCATAAAATAGTAAATAAAGTGAATTAAATAATAATTGCAGGAATTATGATTATTTATCCGTCCATTTATCGCTCTTACGATCTTCTGTAAAATTTATTTAAACTAAATTTAAAATTTTCAGATACATTGTTATTAATGTTTATGTCATTCGTAATAGTGTTGGAAAATACTAATTCTCTAGTTATTTATTTTTTATAATAATCTAGCATTAAAATATGCAATTTGTATGACTGCATTTACGTTCTGAAACTTAAATCCATTTTAATATTATATTACTTTCTCTGTAGAATTTATTTTCTCAAATATTTGACGTTTATTTTCGCATTTTTAAAAGCCGACTTTATTAATATTTACGCAAAAAAATTGTCTTGAAAAGTATTCACTGTTTGCTACGTTAATATGTATAAATCAGATACTCTCTTATTTTTGAGTCTCGAAATGATATTAATTTTTCCGATTCTAAAATATTATTTTCTTTTTAGTTAAAATAATACGAATAAACTGTAATATTAAAAATAAAAAGTAGAAAAATAAAGTTCGCGAAGTTATGTAAATTACAGAAATCACTTAACTTAAAAGCACTTTTCCTATAACGTCTAAATTCTCACAATCTCTAACGCGATCGCGGGGCAAGGATTTTTCGTAAGGCAGTCTTCAGCGTAGCGGTGTCCTGTACAACAGTCGACCTCCGTGAAACCGAGGTGGCCCCTCGGGAGCCCACGGAATATTAAGCAAGATTCTAACATCCCTCGGCGACCTCGCAGCGAGAGAGGAGCGAACCATCGGGCATGCTGTAAATTTCACTTTGCGGAACTTAAGAGAGGTCTGGTCTGGGGTTAGCTGGCCCAAGTTCCGCAAGAGACAGCGCACGATGCGCGACGGGGATGGCGAGGCAGCACGGAGCGACCGAGTAGATGGAGCGAGGGGGAAGGTTATCCTGCGGGGAGGATAGGAAGATGTTGCGATGCAGCAGACGCCGCTGTACCGAGATCTCCTTCTGCGGCGGCAGACAGTTTGCTGCACTAATATTAGCACGAGGGATAAGGGACCTCGCGCTCGATACCGGGTGGCATCGGAGGAGCCGGAGCGGGAGCGAGACACGGGACAGAAAGCGAGACGTAAGCCGTGGATTTCTCGGCGCTCCTGCCGGAGACGCCGACGGTTTGTCTTTTCTCGGTTAACCTCATCCACGATCTCCTCAACCGCGATTCGCTTAAGACCGGATGATTCACTTCGGCCTGTAATGCCATAAGATACGCCGGGCGGTGTACGCACGTAGGAAGGGATGGGCTGTCGGCCCGATATATTATCCGTTGCTTTTCGTCTTTGATCTATAACACTTTACGTCACATAGTAATTACCGCGATCAAGTGATAGCGTTGATACTTAATCGGAGGGACAGGCGATACGTGCTTCACCTTACGGTTTGGTCGTTCAGTCGGATAAGTGAGCATGATTTACAGGGAAGCATAAGTTTCCTGTCGTAGCGCATTGAGCTTAAATGCAAAACAATTTTTTGAAAATATTGAGTTAGACATACGCTTGAAATATACATGTATTGATTAACATAACGACACGAGGCTGTGAAAAGAAAATATCTTTTTCGTTTTATTTGGCCATAATTGTGTGTGTGTGTGTGTGTGTGTGTGTGTGTGTGTGTGTGTGTGTGTGTGTGTGAATGTGTATGTGTGTGCGTGATTGACACAATCTTCCTTAATAAGTATATTCGTTAAGCCTGCAGCACTCACAATACCGAGCTGCGAAAACGATAATACGAAGTTCTTTACGAGCAGGGTTTTCTCCCTTTACTGGCCCGGATTTTCTTCTCACTTCTTCGTTTCGCTTCCGTTCCATGAAATTTCCCTCTTCATTCTTCTTTCTCTCTCTCTCTATCTCACCTTTGAATTCCCTTTCTCATTCAACTTAAATAACTCGTTTGGCAGACCACTGCACAGGATCTCTAATAAGATCGCCGGCACGATATTCGTTCGTTCTTCGTTTCTCATTCCCTCGCTACTCGCCATTCCTCCCCGTCTGTCTGTCTGTCTACGGCCGTCTACTCTCTCACCCTCGACTTTTCGACTTATCTGACTTCGAAGCTACTCCGGCTCGCCATTACCGCGAGCTCTCGGTTAGTCAAAGCTCGATTAATTTCTTCGGTCCACAATCCGCACAGAGGCAAGGCGTGAAGAAGTATCTGGCGCTCCCTGCGCCGGAGACGATAGAGAAATCCTGATGTAGCTAACGAGAAAAGTATCGAGTATCTCCGCAAAAATATCTACCCGCGGCACAAATCCCATAAACTGCTACGGTTTTGCGGCGCGACTGTAAATCAAGACGAGACCGACGGATTAAGCTGATATCTCATAGCGAGGAGAAGTATGTACATTTTGAGATACAATTGTGCGCGAGAATTGCAGATAGTATATGCTTCGTTGGCAATATTAATGACGAGAGTGTAAATTTTGTGCTCCATGAAAACCTCATCGCCCGGCACCGATATAATCTGACAATCTAATCTTCCTAATGACTTTCGGCGAGGAAATACACACCGCGTTCAAAAGAATATTGAATTACGTAATTGGTTATTAATCATCGTGAATAAAATTGATGATGAATAAATCGTATTATCTAGGAGAGGGAGATTGATTTACGAAGCGTTGATGCAAGTAAATTTAATATTCCCGCGGGCTGTTCGTTATATGAATAATTAGTTGCATATTCATCGAAAGCTAATCATCATAAATTTGTCAGTCGAGAAGCAGACGTCCATCACATCCGTTACGGACACCGACCAAAAATTGACGCGACATCGTATGTCGATGTACATTTCAACAAATGTACCTTTCAGGCGCATCCTTCGTGCGAGAAGAGTGATGGTGGCACTTGTGACAGTAGATTCGGCTGTAATGATCTGCGGCCGACTAATTTTCGACCAATCAACAGAGACATGCTCGTGACATGATATAATCTCGCGCACCGAAACGAAGATTGTCAATACAACAGTGGCAATTCACATGTTCCAAGCATTTCAATATTCAATGATGAAATATGGTTGTATTAAAGAAATTTATGGTATCCTATTGTTTCGTATAATTTCAACAAAATTTAAGCTTTTCACGCAACGCCTGACTAATGATGCGATTAAAAGTTAATCATCATTATTCCGAATTATTCATATTTCATTCTCTTTAATATCTAATAATACATAATGATCTCAATTTAAATTACATTTTAGAATGCAATGAGATTACTTGTTAAAAGCAGTAATTTATTTTAATTTATTTTAATCAATTCACAAAGCAATTCCCTGTAACGATTCGTGTAACCACATTTACAAAGCGCAATTTGCACGTTTAGTTAACGGAGAACCAGAATGGTATGCCGGATTTGGTTTCCAATTTTCTGGGAGAATACTTAGGCATCCCCGCGCATTACGCGCGTCCGATATCTCCTCAATCGTCTGCAAAAGTATACAGAATTCAACTGGCTTTTCTTTATTAACTTTTCTTTTGGCATCTCCGGTTGCAGAAAACTCGAGAAATACAAATAGCGCAGAAAATTGTCTTATTAAGGCAGCCAACGGTTCGCGTTAATTATCCGAATGACTTTTTGCTTCTACGGAGCGCTCGTTCGCCGAGAGTGCCGAGACTCCGCTTTATCAACTCTCAACAAACAATCCCGCAAGTATATGTCATACTGAATTTTTTATCTCTTTACACGGACGGAGCCGGACAAGAAATAAAAGGTGTCTGAGTAGACGAAAGATTGCGAAGGCAAAGGCGCGGAAGGAGCGGAGAAGAATGCCTGGCGCCAATTGTGTAGCACTGTAGCGCAATTGAGCAACGACATCTCTGCGTTGTTGGAATCAGTCGGAGCGTAATTACTTTTCCTTCCTGGAGCGTCGATCGCTAATTACGGCATGAGCCGTTCTCACGTGTTTCACCTCGCGGAAACTTTCCTCAATTTTTTTTCAGCGACTATCTTTCCTTTCAGTAGTCCTTCAGCCCTTTCTTCGTACGTTACTTTGTTCTCAAACCGTAACGAACAAATCCATCTTACAAAAGAACCTGCAGGTGAAACTTTTGGAGAATCGAAATTTTTGCCAGGCAAGCCCAAGACAGAGAGCCGCGACGACGGTCATTTAGTTTTAGAACCTAGATCTATCATGCGTGACACGCTTTAAAGCAGAACAATTTCATGATTCATATTGCGGGGAACGACATCGCGACCTACTATTTCAAATACAGCTAACTTTATGACATAACTTCTTATAATATGCAATCTCATATGTGGTACGAATGGTATCGAGAAAGGTCGCAAAGTTCTAAAGTTTCAAAGATGAAAACTGTCCGACACATTTTGCTCAAGATAGGGAGTTGCCGTGACATACGTTTCTGCAAGATTTATTTGAATAGCATGCTTTTACTTTGCGATAATATTCAGGAACTATCTGAACGGCGTCGCCGAGGAAATTTACCTTCGTAAAACATCGCCTTTCTACTTGACACTTTTCAGTTGACTCGCGGACATTTATCGATATGACACAATTTATCAAACGTGTCTCTTCTAACGTTGCCTTATTAACTATGATGACTATTGCCCCAACATTTTACCTGTTATTTCATATTTAAATATTATTAAAAATGTAATAGAATACAATGGAGAAGAAAAATAAATTTGTAATAAAAACAATCTTATGAGAAATTATGTAGGATTTCTATAAAGTTCTTTAAAAACAATTACTCAGCTGATTAGAAGCTCAATCAGTAAAATCATGTTCCACTCGATTTATCTTATATAATTTCTAGGATTCGCGTAAAGTTATCTGCGATTTGTTCTCTGTAATTCTTAGAATTCACTGAGAAAGGATTAATTAAATCACGATAAAGACCAACTTAATGCGCTTGAAATCGCAATCGCTATAAATCTGAGCGACCGAATTAATGACAAACTCGAAGTTGGTGGGAATCCGTTATCGTAAATCACACTATAAACTTTACGGGAATCCAAATATATGCGCGGATGAATGTCGGCGCAACTTATCGAGATGTGCATTCGGACGAGAAGCCCGCGAGGTGTCAGCGTTTGATAGAGGGTTTGACGCTAGGAGTTGACACGCTGCGTCTCGTAAAACGAAAATCTTCGCACTTCCATTTACACCGCGTTCGCCGGTGACTCTCTGGTGGCTCTTGGGAAGAAGTTTATAACTTGCGCCGCGTAAACTTGAGACAGTATAAATTCAAAGAATGATAGAACTTGCTTGCGAGTGAGCGACTACACCGCCTCGCGTAAAATAACACGCTGAGCATCATTGTTTCATTATACGGATAAAACCATTATATGGATATAACCAGTTTTCGGTTGAATGGCTGTATTAGAAATAAAGTCAATGAAGTAGATGAAGGAAATGAACTTTCGTCAAATTCAGATTCTATACGTTGCGTGAAAAAGCAACTGTTCGAACGATTCAGGCGATGCAATTTGTTCAAATGTGTGTCTACGTCCGGGTATACCTTAGAACCATGTACCATTCTTACTTTTCTCTTTCAGCGTCGTTGATTTCGGAGTAGGGTGCGCAAAGTAATGGCTGGCCCTTTCTAGGGGTTTGATTACAGAAGAAATTGACCATGGAGTAAAGCTAAAGGAACAATGTTTCCGCTGAACGGTCTCGTAATTCGACGCGTGGGATAACGTGTTGATCTTCGGTATTTACTTGGTTTCCTATTACCTGAGAAAAGAGTTAACTGGCTTGATTCGCTTCCTTTTGCATAAGTGTTTTCTATCGGTTTTGTACTTCGAAGCCTTAAACTAATAGTTCGATGCACCCAAACAAGAAGATTATGTGATAAAGGAGTAACGCTTCACATACAAAGTTGGCCGTCATGCAATTACGAGCTATAAGCAAACCGTGAGTGATTAATTAAAACGTTTTCAAGAAATAAGTTAAATAGCTTATTTCAGTTATTTCACATTTCCGTAAATATCAAATGTTTAAATTTAGAATCCTTTAGAAGCTATTAAATCCTTTGCTGTAGGATATGTAAATAGTTAAAAGGCAATAAGAAAATAATTACGTTTGTTAGAAAGAGAAAATATCTGAAAGCGAAAAATTCTGAAACCTGTAAGAATTTCATATCAACTAAAATATTCTATATATAATAAAATTTGCACGTAATAAAAAAATTCTAATAAATACAAGGAGCTGAGATCAATATTTAAAGACAAAATTATCTATTAATAGCACATATAATTATAACTGCGCGATCACACGTAAAAACTGTTTTGTTTCTTTTTTTCCTTTCATTTAAGCAAATTTACCCGGCGCCAGTTAATGCGACGAAATCGCGTTTTCTAATATTATGTGTGCATAAGTGGCGCACAGGATTCCTCTGTAATTGCATCCGACTCATGCCGATGGTATCGCGAAATGCCATTATCTGCGTTGAATCCACGGTGCAGGTACATCGGATGTAAGCGTTGGAGGGTAAAAGTTACACGTTGGAGCGACGATCGAAACGACGACACCGTTTCGTTCTCATCGCAAACGCGTTGAGCTCAAGCTTTGATAATGTTGATTGAAGCTTAGACTGTTCGTTCATAAACACGA
Organism: Temnothorax nylanderi; assembly: GCF_030848795.1. Taxonomy (NCBI): domain Eukaryota; kingdom Metazoa; phylum Arthropoda; class Insecta; order Hymenoptera; family Formicidae; genus Temnothorax; species Temnothorax nylanderi. The sequence goes on along the minus strand of NW_027249069.1, from coordinate 364,456 downwards.
TTACTATCCCATAACTTCTGAGAAAGATCAGAGGAATCTAAACGAGAATAATTCGGGCAAACGTATTTAGCATCTTACGAGTGATCCTACATATTTGATAAAACGGTATTCGACTCAACAGTATTCACATCGAGATATTTAAAACACAAATACTGAATTAATTACAGTTGTTCAGTTGCTAAAATATCAAGTATCAATTGTTTTAATCTTATTTTCTCTTTCTTCCTAATGGGTAGTAGACCTTATGTTCTTAAATTTTTATTTCTACATAGCGATGAACATACTTTAAGTTGAAAAGATGATTAATGCATAAAAATGTTATTTTTTTAAAACAACTGCCCAAGAATTTATGTTTATCATCCTGAGAATATTATATTTTTGCTTCTTAATTTATTATAGCATGCCTCATATTTATAGCATTATCGTGTTAAGAATACCGTGAAGTAAACAATTTAATTTCGTGCAACCGTTGGGACCACAAAAGCAAGTTAAACCAGTGAAGCGAAATCCAAGCTAGCACGTTACAAACTGCATCTGCGATGGTAGGGGGAAACCAAGCTCGACAAATAACGCATTCAACGGTTATCGTGAAAGAGACGTCGGAAGTTAAAAGCGTTTCGGCGCGCTTGACGATGACGCTCAGAAACCGTGACTCCGCTTTTACATTCGAATGCGCCAGACAACTCGATGGTCGCGACTCCGAGGCGAGGCAATGTCGCGCCGTGCCAAGTTTCGACGATCTTATAGCATCGACACGTACTCATCATAAAGTCCTGACAGATCGTACGTTCGGCTCTGATAAACTCTCGGGAATATCTCGAAAGGCAGCCCAGAAGTGCGCGAGGATTCCGAGGGATGAACATCCTTCTCGTGAGAATTATGGTCCGTTTCGTCGCCGAAGCTTACCCAACAACCGGCACCTGTCGCTTCCGGAATAGCTCGGGAGCCTCGGCCATCGCCGCGATGAATAGCAACGCGGCAGAATTTCCAGCCACGGGCCGGTTAAATGGACGAGGAGAACCGACCAGGCCACCGCGTAATTCCTTTAATCAGCCGCGGAATTCGTGCTCTATCCGCCGGCGTTCGTTCACGTCAGGTCGTTACGTGCAACGACATCGTGTTTTCCTAGGTGCGAGATCGTACCACTTGTTGTCCTGTATTTACATTTAGCTCTTAACGATTTTACTATCACGGACACGTCACAGAATTTTGCTGCAAATAAAATAAAGTGTCTTTTGGCTCGATTTGATCTCAACGCTTAATTTTTATTTATCAGCAAGTTAAAAGAAGACAATTATAATTATATCTTACCCAGATATTCGAGCAACGATTAATCAGCAATCACTTGTAAAAATCACTTTAAGAAATATATATATAGAACTTAAAAGTTGATAATTGCACGTTACCAAAATTATATTATCACATTGATTTACGACTAAAATTTTTCCCTCGTAGCTAAATTGGAAGATTTTTGTAAAACATGTTGAAAGAGATTGCAAACAGAAGCCAGTCGTCGAAAATTTAAGCGAAAACAGTCGAACCGAATGAAAAAACAGATTGAAGTGAAAAGCAATTCGTGAATGAAAATGAATAATAGAAGGTAATACGCGGAAGTCGTTCTCACCCGCAAACGTTTTGACGTACATCACGTCGAAACAGTGGCGGCGAAACGATAAAACAGTGACCAGACTGTGCCAGAGAGTCGGCACGAGTTTATAAATGTGTTTTTCGAGAAGTTAGTTGGAAAGTTCGCAAAGAAACCTTATTCGCCTTTTCTGCGAGGCAGGCGTGCACGACTGCGCCATGATTCCATTTGGGATAGGCTACGGTAAGTACTTCTAACGGGGCGCATCGTTATTACGGATTTAGTAAACGGTAGAACGGGGCAAGGGGTTAAAGAGGGTAAGGACGCCGGATCCAAAAATAAACGCCCGAGAAACCGTTCCGGCTGCGCCAGCAAAACTTTCTGCTGCAACGCCCCTGCAGGATAGCATTCGTGCTTGTGGAGAGAGGAGAATGGGTGAAAGGGAGGAAAATGTAAACGGAAGTAGAGAAGAGGAGACGGAAGTGGAAAGAAGAAGATGATGATGAAGACTGGGCAGTACGAGAGTCGTTTCTGTCTTCATCGCGGAATTCCCTAAAATGTAAGTTAAGATGCATTTTTCTCTGAAGACAAGATTTTCTTTTTAATCAATAAGCCCTTTCGTTACATCAAAAGTACTTAGCAAAAATATATGTATTATACACATCTGCAAATGCATCCCTATGTTATTTATAACGGTTAATTGCAGCAAATGTAACACACAAATATACTAAAGAGAAAATAACACAATTAAAATTATACGCTGTTTATAAACACGCCCACGTATGACAAAATATAGTGATATGCGTGAATAAACTACAAGGCGTTCTTTTCACAGCATTATAATGTAATTCCAATTATATAAACATCGCATCTACTTTATCCAAATTAATGTGACGAGTCCAATAGCTTATTTATTGACCGTAAAAACTCGTCTATTGAATACACACGAAACGACATACGCATTCGGCTATGGAACGACAAATTTAGTGCGAAAAGTGCATCAATTTGATAAATAAATCAACAATTTATCGAATGTATTCTCTGTGTCGCCCCTTCCTCTTACTACCATTCTCGTTATGTTCGCATTATGAATAGGTGAATTTTTCAGATATCTAGGTCGATCACCTGATCAAATAACAACACAATTTGCAAGCTCGCTCCTCCAATTGCTAAAGTTACAAAACTTTCATGTTGTTCAAAACAAAATGTTCTCGCAACACTCCGAGTTACAAATAGAAGTATATAGAGAAGAAAATTCGAGGTACAAATTCTAAAATAATCTGAGACAAAAGCGGGTATTGCCACGCCCGAATAAATCGTAGCAAAGGCGCCTGAAGTAATCAATTCCGCGCGAATTCCAGCGTCGTATTACACATGCGTATTTCCTAAAATATTCACGAGACTACAGCGCGACGTAGACTATATCGTGCCAATCAAGACGAGATAGAGGCGCGGATGAAAGGCCGCTCCTCAGCAACGGTAGCAACGGTAGCAACGGCGACGACCCGGGTAAAGGGAACGTAAGAGTGTAATTAATGCTCGGAATGCCGGATGAGGCGTTTACATGGGAGCGAAAAACGAGAGAAGGAGCGATCCTCGCCTGACCTGATTAGCCCCACGGACTACCCTCCAGGCGACGGCACGAAAACGTCGTGTTTGTTTGAACTACTTCGTTCACCAGACTTCTCTCCTCGTCACTCGCGCTGCGCTCTTTTAACTTCTTTTCCTCGCGCGTGCCCACGGCCGTCACGAACCTCGTTTACAATTGGAATTAAGGAGCCGCGGTAAACGCGCCGCGGCTCAAAACGATCCCCTTTAGTTACACGTCTCGTCAACCACGTATTCATCCGACAATCTAATCCGCGCGAGTAAGTTGCGAGCCAAAGAGTCGCGTTCTCACGTAACAAACCACAACAAGTTTTAATTATTTGATTTCGACACAAATGAGGTACAATAGGAAAATAATTTTAATGAAAATTTTAGATACGTCGAGAAAGGCAGACACAAGATAGACGCAATAGCTCTCCCCGCAATATTTTATGCGTTATTCACGACATAACCGCTAACGTGCATTTCAATGTGTTGTAATATCCTTATTTTATTCGCAGACCTCTCGTCACATTACGGACATTTAATATACGATTTCATAATGACGAATATTCGAGTTACCATATGGAGAATGTTGACCGTAGCGTATACATCAGTTAATAATACATTTTACGTTTTGTCTAATGTCCCTATATAGTCAGGTACATTGAAGTTATGTATATGTGAAATGAGAACAGCGGGTGCAAATTTCGTAATAGCATTATGCAGAATGAGCGCGGCGTGAGAGCCAACAATGCGCAACAAGCTTTTTTGCTAAGTTTCGTCTGAACGAGGCGAGCGACGGGATTACTTCTTTCGTAGATATTAATTATAAGCGCAACGTACATGTCCCGTTAAAAAGGGACAATTAATCTAGAATCTCGCGCGTTGCCCGCAAAACTCACGCTCAACTTTCATGGAAAATCCGCACTCTCATTACGCCATATTGCGAGAAGGGTCTTTTCGCCACCAGAACAGCCATTAACTTCTTCTGCCACGATTACGCATCACGTCTTTTGTTCGCCACTTTTTATTACGCTATGTAATCTAAATATGACCTTTTGTGCAAAATGCACACGAGTATTCGGAGAATGTAACTATAAGTATCAAATGCTGCAAAAAGAAACGCATAACTGTATACAAGCGCGTTTTTCTCTTTTAAAACAATATGCATATAATATGTGTGTCATTGCAAAATTGAACAAAAAATCACTGCACTCTATAAAAATTCCGCAATACAGCCAATACATTATCCCGAACAACCAAATATTACAGGAGGGTTATCAACAATATCTGTTCTTGGAGCAATTAACTTGATTACCACAAAGATAATAGTGACGCTCATGTTTCTAATATCATCGTCATTATGTAAATGCTTATTACGTTTCCCGTAAACGTTCGATGGTTCCCTCTGGTTTGTTCAACGACGTCGCGTCTCTCGGGGAATAGAGATTTCTATTAAAGTAGTCCAGCTACCTTGGCAGCTATATGAAAGCACTCTCAGCTGACAGCGATAAGGTCGTAGGAAATTATTCGGTTATTACATCCGAGACTCGAATACCTGTAATAACTTTGTCCGAGATTGTTTTGCGGGGACAAACGCCATACGAATACAAATCTATCGGACGTAGACAATTGGGGAGATGAAAGGCTTATGGAAATGGCGGTCTACTGGCTAATCAAAATATAGGTAGTCCATAGAAATGCCGGATAAAGCAGCAGACACGACGTCGCCGGGATAACGGCGGATTGTGCTCAAGTATATGGCTTTATCCTAACGAAGGAAACGGCTGATTTATGAAAAGGAAATTTGCCGTCTAAATAGTAATCTTCCTGCGAAATAAATATTATCTCACTAAGAAAGCGCCACGTTGACCGTAGTGAAATTTCGTTCACGATGTATTGTTAATGACACCCTTGTTATCGCGGTGCTGTTACTTGTCCCGCGCTTCAAATACGATCTAAATGTTGACTGTCACGCGCAATTTCATCAAAATGGATTTTCATTTAATATTCCAATTCGACATCGACGTACGTGTCAAACGCCACTCGGCGCTGACCTACTCGTGCGGCAAGTGTTTACGCGATTAAATGCACACGTCCGACATTCCACCGAGACCGTAAAACGCGCTTGCGTTTTAAATTAAATCCACGCGAGATGTATGCGCGCATCTTCCCTCGACTATTTCTACCTATTTTATCGCCCGAGGAATAATTCCGCAGTTGATCACGATCCAATCTCCGACGGAACGTAGTGTCCACATGCACCCCATACGTAATGCACGTCCCAAGAAGTATAGCCGTAATAAAATGGCCGTTTGAAAGCGACGCGAGAATTTCCGCGGAATATGGATTTAATATACAGCCCGGTGCCCACGGGCTGAAATCTAATATCCCCGCGAAGAAGTCGATAGTTTCATCGGGATGAACCGTGGATTCGCGTGGAACGAACGAAAAAGAACGGCAGGAAAGTAACGGCGGACGCGCGTGCATAAGGAAGGACGGTAATTCCTATCGAAATTCCACGGGAGTTTTACGACCGCTCTCTACTAACCGTTCGACGCTCGTGAATTTGCGAAATGCCGTGCCTAGTAAAATGCAGCCTCGGATGGCCCGTGTGCGCCACGCCGCCACGGCGACGGCGACGCCGACGCCGACGGTGCGCTGCTGGCAGGAATCGGCACCGTAATATCCGCTGACGAAAGACATCATCGCACGGAGATAAATCGAGAGCTGCATCTGCAAGCGGATTAAGGCTGCTTTCCGCGGCAGTCTCCTACGCGGGATTAAATATAATCCCGTGTTTTCATACGGCGCGACATCGCACCGCAGCATCGCTATTGTGGTATCAAACGTCACAAGTCGTAGTAAACAATGTGACACAAACAGAATTTTCAGACAAAACTGATGACAATTCCGTTATTACTTTTCTGATTTCGCGAGATTGTTTAAGAAATCGTTAAAGAAATCAGAAATTTGGTTCGTGGGATTTATCATGCGATATTGTAAGAGTCATATGTACGGCGGGGATCGATTCTACAGTAACTAAAGAATATCTTTGACGGAAGAATATCTTTGACGGAAGAATATATAACATACATTTCAATACCTCGTAAATAATTTATAGAAATCGAATAATATGTTGCGCACGTCGTTGAATCCATCACAAGACGCACTACGAAGAAATGGTATAGAGTATAATATAACAAAACAGCGTGTGCAATTTCATTTAAATAAATGGTAATCAATTCAATATATTAAAGAAAAATTCCAGAAGCAAAGGGAAAACTTTTTCTCGCGTCGTTTCATTAGGATCAAAGATAAGAGTGAGTGATAAAGAAAATTACATTGCATCCTGTGAGATGTAAAGCGAATAATTCGGTTCTCATTATTCTCACATTCCATTGGCCGCTTTCCGCGAAAAGCGCTAAAAGTGCAAAATAGACACAATCGACAGGAAAATTGCTGTTAAGACAAAGAGATTAAAAGCCGAGGAGTGCGCAAAGGTTCGTGTAGCGCCATTCCGGCGCTCCTTCGACTTTTACTATTCTCCCAGCGCGGCTTACGGTCTCTTCAACCCGAATGGAAGACCAGCGGAACGCTATTACAAGCGCGAGCATCTTCCGGAATGGAAGATGGTTGCGCTAGATTCGTAAATAAAAGAATGGATGTGGGGCTCTCGCAGAACGCCGGTCGCCGCTAAGTAAAACCTCCAAGAAAACGGTACACGACTCGACCCGTGTGCGCGCGCGGGGGTAAAGATGCGGAAACCACCACCAGCGACAACTCGATTATTCCGTGGTTTTCACGACCTTCTTTCACGACCGCTAACTTAGGTGCAAAAGCAAGAGGAGCCAGACGCACGATGCGCACCGGGAGATATTAGACACTGAAAGTCCCATTCGCCATTCCAACAGACACGGAAAGACTCGTATACACGATGGACATTCACGTAGTTAAATTTCTGTTACCGTTTAGGTTAAAGAAAAGTTTTGAATGTAATGCGCGACACGCCTTTCAGCAATTCAAAGAGCTACTTGGGGCATAAAAGTATAAATGAGAATTGTGTAATGGAATCTTCAGTTATTGTCGCCACGAGCGAGCGAATAGAAATGTCCCTCTGCATTTGTTTACGCACAAATGTAAAAATATAATGTAATCTTATTTTTATCATTATTATTATTTGGAACATAATTTGGAACTGTCTTTAACGATCGTCAGATTACATTATAAATAATCACTTTAAGAGATGCAGTCATTGCACTGTGCTGTATCCAATAGTATCCTGTTTATCATGGTAACTGTATTAAGACCACGTGAATGCAAGAACCACCCTGTATAGAAAGATTGTTGAACTGCCTCCAGTGACTGGCGAATGCCGACCATGGTTAATGAATCCCCCAGAGTTTCTCCTGGAAGATTAACGACGTAAGGAACCCCAGCAGTTGGGCGATGAAAAGGGGTTGGAAAATCTTTTAATGGTGTGTATCCGACTTGGATAATGTCCTGCGCATGAGTCTTTTTTTCTAAAACAAAGAGAGATTTATAGACGCGTATGCGTCTGAGAATTTACTTCCCTCGCGATTTCCCCGCACTTTAATAAGATCAGATCTTTTATATGCCTTTCAATTTGCTGATTTCACTTTTTTTTCTCATTTTACATGCGTTAATGTATCTGCAATAGTTGCCTCCTCTATTTTTTGTACGACTCTTTGCAAATGATTCGCTATGCAGTTAAACATTAATATCGTGATTACCATCGGTAATTACATTCGGGCTGAGTTTCAGCAATTTGACGGGTAAGCGCCAGACATAAAAGTAATGGAGCTATAATTAGTTAATTAGCGTAACGCAAATCGTTCCGAATGAATATACTGGTCGGTCGATAAACAAACCGATCCTGCATTAACGAAATCCATTCAATAAAGGTTAATGGAAACGATTCGCAAGAAATGTAATTATGGCGAGAGTTTCCAACGCATCCGTCGTTATGTATAGAGATTATTCATACGGTTAAACCGCATGATCAAACCGAGGGCCTTCGGGCCAGAATAATTACAAGATACAATGAAATTGAATTATGTTGGGAACATAGGACAATAGGGTGATAATACAGCGAATATATTATTCTGTCAGTCTAGAAAGGCAAAAATAAATCACTCATAATGTATTACATTAAAATTATCTTTTGACGTTTTCCGATGAGAGATCGCAATCGGTCGAGACTTTGATGGCGCAATCTAAAATCAGATAGCAACCGGCAACCTTGTCAGCATCCTTTTAACTGCGCCAAGTTGCTAATAACTCGTACGTTACTCGATTACGCTTAATGCTGTTGACACAGTTACGAGCGCGTCATCGCAGTCGGGGAGCAAGCGACGCGACAACAGCTCCATGTGTCCTCCCCGCCTAAACACCCTGCCGTACGTTATCGCGTCCCAAAGACACCCGGTACAACGGTGTACAGCTAGCGCGCCGCAGCACGCATATAACATGCAGAATTTCACGAGCAATAAACAACTGCCACCGTAATCGTGGCAGTAATGTATGCCGGCGACGTCGGAATCGTTTCTGGCGCGGAGGAGAGGAGCGGCGGCGCCGCGCCGCGCCGCGCCGTCCAAAGTCTTCTCCGACATCCGCCCGCGCGCCGTGTATGAACTCGCGCGCCCACGTACGTGCTGTTCGCGCAGGTGTTTCACTTTACAAAACTGCCGTGCTTTCCGTCGCGAGCCGTGTTTTGTGCCGCCGACTAGAGGGAAAAGAAACGGCCCGGGGTTCCGGCTTCAGAGAGCTAGAGAGAGGTGGCACAGGTGCCTGTGTTCAGACAGGCGGATACGTACCTGTCCAAATGTCTCCATGCGGAGCTCGTATTACAGTAACATATGAGGACGGGAATACTTATTCCCCCGTGCGCACCGTCTAACTTCGCTCGTTATGAGACTTTTATTTCCGTCCCGCGGAAACTTGCTCCGGCGGAGGGAAAAAAGGGCGGTATCGTACGCCCGCGCTTTCGAAAGGTTTACAAGAAGGTAGGTTTTTTCCCACAAACGTCGGAGATTCCTACAAGAGATTCTATTAAACTATACTTAGTCTTATACATTGTGTATATGTGTTTTGTATGAATTTTAAGTAATTTGGAATTTATATAAAGATAACTAAATTTAAATTATTTTTAAATCTCTAATTATTATCATATAGATGGTGGTAGATATCGCAATATAAAGATACGTTGATTTGCGCAACAATGTAATTCTCATGCAAAAAAAGGTGCGACACGAGATATTTAATGCTCTTATATATGCGATCGAAAACATTCCAGATAAATTTATTTGGAATTCTCACGAATGGCCGAGCACGTTACATCGAACGCGCGAAAACACGTACGGTAGAAAATGCATAAAACAAATTTGTCGGGTATCACGCGCAGAGTGCGCCGTGCTGCTTTTTTCGCCCCTGCACGTAGAACATTAATCACATTATTCGCGTGGAAACTCTCGTGATAACGTCGTGCAACAGATCCAAAGAGCCGAATGTGTTAGTTTAATTTCAACTCAAACGGCACTTCGACGATCATTTGTCCCCGTGTAACTATTCATTTATAGCTGACGATATCGCTAATTGGACCATGCCAATTTGGCGTATCCACAAAAATTCTGAAAAGTGCATTCAATAATACCGACTCGCTTCGAACTGAAAATACCAAGCGGTCTCAAATTTGTTATGTTTCGTGTTGGAAATTCACCAGATATAGACAGATAGGTTGGTAGGTTAATTAACGAGAGAGACGTGGGGTTAAATCATTATTTAAAAACATCCGATGTCGAACGGATGAACTAATTGCATTGGTTAGACTTGTTAAATTCCATCACCGTGTAATAAATAAAGTTGGGTAAAATTAAATGCATATGCCATAATAATGAAATTTATTGCTACATATACGAATAGTGACCGAAGAAGTCCAGAAAATAATTTACTTCATGTTAAACGATATCAATTATGAAGCATTAATTGTGAAACAATTGTTGATTAAATTTCACATATATACACAGAAAATTGATCTACCTGTAAGCTTCAGTTTTAGTAGCTTAAATTCTTTTCAAGTAGATAAAATTGAAAAGTGAAAAAAAGTAGAAAGTGAAATAGTGCTTGAGAAAAGTAAAAATTAAAAAAGTAGAGAAAAGTGTGGAAACATTAACGTTCATGTGTTGTTGGCAAATAAAAGCTTTTACATGTTTATTTTATTGGAATGTGGTAAAAATAAGACACCAAAATATATCTGATAAATATTGCTACGGTCATAATTGGGAATTAATTCTAATAAATTGCAATTGCAATGTTTAAGAACCACATTTACTGATCCCATATTAATATTTAATAATGAGTTCTAAAATAGACCAAGTCATATCGATACATTTATCATTTTCTTTCGTATAGTGTGCGCGTCGCCTTTGTCATTGACTCTTACTACTTTGCCGTGCTAATGTGACGCATAAAAATCAAAGAAATTCACAAAATGTCAAGGTCCACGCACAACGATTCAGAGAAATACTTTCGTCTGTTCAAATAAGATAATGGCCATATTATATGGTACATAAAAAATCAATTATACTGTTGCATATCAAGAACATTTATTGTAAATTTGTAATCTCTTGGATTATTGAACTTGTTATAGTTCCTTTATGTCAATAGATATTATCTCTAATAAAATGCTACAATGAAACATTATGTCAATACTTTCTACGATTATAGATTGAGCATTGCCGATATTTCATATTAAAGTACTTCCGGTAAATCTCGATCGAATATAAATCTTCTTGAATATTTAAATCCCTTGCGTTAGTAATGGAATCTGACTTTCTTTATTGGAATAAGTAATAGTGTGCAACCTGAATTCGTAAAATTCGTATAACCTAGAGATATGATAAAGTTGTAGGCATATTACATATTAAGAAATGCCATCTGATGGCACTTCGAAATATAATTTTAGCAATATAGTATTAAAAAGACGCAACATAAGAAAAATATGATAGAAAGATTGACATTAAATTATTCAATCGTGCTCCGATGTAAGTTTAAAATTTTTAACCGTTAATAAAACAGCAAACTTTGGAACTTTTCTCTCAAATGGATGTAGCGGTTTTGTGAGCGCTTAAACTCACATTTAATTCAATTTAGTCAAATATACGGAGATTTAAAAAATGGAATCTTTTAAGTTTCGCATTCGATTCAGTTATTATGAGAAATTATACTAGTGTTGAATTAAGTATGCATTATTCCACTAGAATTATTGGCCGATTTTCCTTAAATCCGGTTATTTAAAGACAATTATTAAACGAACGATATATATCCTATGCAGCAGTTAAATGTATCATTTTTTAGACCCTTGTTTTAAATCACGTTTTTAATCCGATCGTAAATATTTTATCTTTACCTGCAGCTCCCACGTATTCATCTAATATATTGTTAGATAATGCAAGTGTTTCATACATTTTCGTTTTTATATATGAAACATGTATGCAAATAAGCCGACTCATATTAAATAAATTTCAAAATTTACTTCATATCTGTGTGACATCGGTGCATTATATACTACGTCAGTCATAGATTTTATCAAAACTAAAAAATATATTATAAAAATGTATATAGTGTCTATTTTTCTCAATTGTTGTTTTATAACAGTTGCATAATAAAGAAATTAATTGCAAATAAAATGTGCATACAGTTTTAACATTCCAATCTTGCAAATTGGTCATTGATGCTTGAAATATTTACAAGGGATCAAGTCGTACGAATAAACGTAAAATTAATAAACAAAATACTTATGGTGTTTTTAAAATGCTCAAAATTTCCTGTGATAAGAGTGATGAGAGATTTGATCGATAATTATTATAAGGTAATGCAAATTTGGAAATCCAGGAACGTTTACTTTAAACACTCAAGAATATAAAAGAAAGAATTTTCTCAAGAGACGATCGTATTTCAACGGAGGGCTTCCTCGTGATCTCTCGACAAGGTTTCCTAGCAGCTGCCGCGACACAATAAAGCCGCAACAAATAAATCTTCCTCGAGGAACACTTCCGAATTTGAATTTCCACGGTCGGGGGGCTCAGAGTAAAATTATCCGCGTTTCCAGGAGTGAATTTGCTAACTTCGCTTCGCGGCGACACCGAACTTTCGGTGGCTCCGCTATTTTACCACGCAAAGTTTTGAATGTGACCGAAGAAGGGTATGGTTACTTAAATTTACGTAATCGCGATCTTTGAAGCATTTAAATTGCAAGAACGGTTTAATGCTCGGTGGATTACCGATTCGCTCTGCAACAACAGATAAAAATGCCGGCAAAAGTCTCGATAGCTTACAAAGTTATCCACTTATGACCCACATATCATTTTTGCATATTACATCTTCTTTTCGAACAAACAAGAAATAGAAAAACAAAGAATATTTATCATTTGAAAACATACACGGTTTTAATCGTTAATTTACTTAGCTTAATCTCTTATAGTCTATTAAGAGATCAATTATCTCTCTTGAAATATAAATTCTAATGTAAACTCTCATCTCGTGTCTGTCGTCTACGGCGTTATAAATTGCAAAGTTCGCGTTACAACGACCCACATACGCCTAGAGTGCGACCCTACGCGGGGTAGCGGCGTGAAAAATGACTGGACCTCGTATTAATCGCAGCTACTTTAACGTTACGTCCGGTACGTGCGCGAAGCTAAAGTTTGGCGCGCACCTGCGGTGGCATGGCCGAGAACGTCGATGCCGATGGATTCGTTACACGGGAACTCGGTTTGCGGTCGTGTATACACTTACGAGAGCACGCGTAAACTCCGTCGTCTGTCAAAACTTCAGGAGGCTATTAAAACAAATTGCAGGGGATGGACCGACTCGCTCGCGCGTGAAAGTAGTTAAGCCTTTGATGCGACTTGTCCATACGGAAATTATGGCGAAAAGTTTCCTGCTCTCGTCACATGTCACAAGATAAGCAGTCATTGATCAAATAGGCTAATGTGTAATACGATTATATGTAGCGAAGAGAGAGAGGAAGCGAATAATTTAAAGGTGGTTCTAAAATAAAAGTATAAGTGATGATATAGAAAATTTGAAAAATTTTCGGAGTAGTCTTTTATAAAATCAAAAATATATGCGATAGATATTATGTGTAGTTGTAAAAATTCGAGAGACGCTCATAGGAAAATTCTGACAAGATGCCACGAGGCTGCAACACCGTTTCAGAATTTTTTCTTTCGTACGCACCGAAACCAGAAAGTGACGGAAGTCTAACCGATTTCTTTGCTCTTCGGGAAAGAGAACAGAAAAATAGGGACGAGGAAGAGGCGGGAGACAGTATACGTGGAATGAGGTGTAGATCAATCGAACATTTAACAAGCGTGACCTACTTCGTGGATGGTTTTGAAACTGATCTTAAGCCCTTTTCGGGTTCATTGTGTCCTCGGGTGTAGGTAATCTTCCGGACGTCTCACACTGCCCTCCGGGGATATAAACTGGATAAAAACTTTTAGTTCGGAATGTCATTTGCGTCAGAACATAATCGTAATTCCGACAAAGTTCATTTCTCTCATAGTGGCACATTACGTTGAAATAATCCTTTAGTAGAATTTCAGTAACAATGTAACTCTCGAACTAAATTCGATGACTATTTTTTTTATATTACGAAGATAAACAGAAAATGTATGTAAATGGGATCACAAAAACTGTTTTATCATTTTTAATTATAAAGATTAATATATCCATCTTCTGAACATTGTAAACTCAAATCAATCTAAAAAGATAAGGAGATTAGTTATTCGCTGTTGATGATTCTCTTCCGATTATTTTAATCTCGTATATAATTCTGACTAATTCATAACAGTCTTATCAATAATCAAAGAGGTATTAATCTCGCAATATTAATTACGTGAAAAATATGCCTAAAATAAAGAACAGTAATCCTTTAGATTTCAGCGAGAAAAGTTACCATGCAATGTAATTTAATAGTGCTGCCACGCTGCTATTTCCTCTCTGCCTTCGCTTTTCAGCGATTATGTCGAGTACATCTCTATGGAATCTCTTTCCTCAACAACTATCCGAGTTAGAAACGTTCGAAATGTTCGGAAAACGTCAACTAGATATTATCGGGAACCCCGTTTTATTTTCACTGGAATTGAGGATATCACGAGTAGAGAGGAATTGCATACAATCGCGATGTCGAATTATTTCTTATCAGTTGATTACATTTCACGTTTGGTCAAGAAAAATACTCGTCTTTTGTCGAAATGCTCAGGTACTGCGTAACGGGTCTTCCTTTGTTACCGTTCCCTCTTTTGCCAGCTGTTTCGTTTACACGAAACGTCACCTGTAGAATACGCCCGGTGCCAATTCACGTAAAAGAACCATTAGTTCCTCCTTTCTTTTCTTCCCTGTTTCCAAGCCACGTTTCGCGTTCTGCCTTCGTTGCTTTCTCATTTATTCTAAAAAAGGCGATAAAGTAGGATTTGACCCGACATCGAGATGGGAAGGGGCAAGACTAAAAAGATAAAGAACCGGCGGCTACCAGCTTGGTTGCAGGGTGGTGTAAAGGCTTGGTTGCGGGGAGATCAACGCGAGCCAGCGTGTAACGGAATAAAAAATACGCTCCTGGCAGTCGTAGCACAATGTCGTATAAATAATACGCGAAAGTCTTGGCCACGCCAGGCAAAATCCGTCCCCGACGTTGCTTTTACTTCTCACTCTTGTTTCTCGCGGATTATAATGCTGTTATTTACGAGTTATGGAGTGCCTTTCAAGTAAAGCTTTATATAGTGCAACACTGAATTTTCAGCCGCCGAGAAGAGCCTGAATAACAGCGTGAGATTTATTCGCACGTAGCAAGACTGGTTTCTCCTGCTAAATAAGTCTCAATCGTATTTTTAATTACAGCCGGTCTTGCAAGTAATTTACCTTGTATAAAATGTATCTCGCGTTTATTCGCAAAGGAAAAGTAATAAAATAACTTACGAGCGTAATCTCTCTCTCTTCGTTTCCCATCGGTATCTCTTAAGTCTTAAAATATGTCGTTAACGACCATTTATTTTACCCGACGATTTATTTACCAAGTTTATATCTTTGAATTTCATTGCACTGTTTATAAGTAAGAATGTTGCGATTAAATAAAAAAGACTTTTCTCCAAGATATTTAAATATCTTGTCTATCTTTAATTAGATCAAGATGCATTCAGATGCGTATCTCAGAGCTACGTTCAGCAAGTGGCAACACGCATAGCATTTTCCATGTCTTTTGTGTGCACGTAGCAAATGCAGCCGCATCAGTTCCGTCACGTCAGGAGAGATTAAGCGGCAAGCGCATCAACGTCCGAAAAGTATCGAAAATTTAAAGAACGTCGAGCGGTAGCTTCTATCGACAGCTTCCTCGGTTCTCAAGTCACGTTTCGAATCGCGGTGATCGTTTCACAGGGACGTGCCTTCGTCAGGACGGAATTCCGTGCCGGTGAATCCGCACCCGGAGAGCCCCAGGCTCGCGAGTGCCAGCGGCTCGCGTTTACAAAGCCCAACTTCATCCATCCTTTCCATACACTCCCGTGATAGTTTTTTTTTTACATCGGGATCGTAGCGACGATCGAGGAGCTAGTTTCTATTCTACACCCGGAGGCACTCGTTTACGCTTAAAAACCTAATTAAAATAACAATCGGCCACAGACAATGGTGTCGAAGCGCAGCCGTGTGTTATATGCACTTGTACGTACGTGCACGGATTCCGTGAGGAGGACAGTACTTTTATATCGATCGAAAGAGATTGACTAAATAATTCTCTCCCTTGCAACGCGTCTATTGACGTATATTATTGTACAATCAAGTTTTCAATCAATAAACTGATATTTAGTAATAGATTTAATTTACCTACATATTTTCTTGTACTATTAATAAAAGTTCTCTTTTAAAACGTTTTGTATATATAAAAAAACATCGTAATTGTATATATCTGTAACTTATCTTTATAGATCTACGCAAATGAAAAACGTAAACAATAAATAATATCTTCGTTTTAGTCTAGCTGCTCTCCACTGCAATAACTTTCAATGATAGTGACTCTCATAAATATTCCCGCACTTGAGAATACAATCAACGCGACGATTGTCCGATATCTAAAAACGATCGAGGAAGAATCCCAATAAATGAAAGCGTCAGGTTGATCAATCCTCGGCGTGGATTCGAACAATACCGCTGGCAATTCCGGCCAATTATACCGGTAATACGACAGGACGAAATTGCACGACAAACAAATTGTCGGCGACGAAATCGCTCGGCGAATAATTCTGAAGCGCAACGTTTCACTTCGAGCGCATCACGGAGAATTGCGAAAGCGCCGGAATGCGCGTCGCGGAAAATTAAATGTCAAATTAATGCGGACGATAAATTCGCCGGGCGAACGAGCGACGCGCGGACGTACGGCAAGGCCAGCAAATTTACAGCGCATTATCTGAAATTTAATTCGACGACATATAAACGCGTGAAGTACGACCGATAAGACCGTAGGAGAGGAGTGGCCAAGATCCTCCCGAAAGCGAAGGATCGCCGCGAGAGATAACAAAATCGGCCGCGTTTATTTTACGAGTATTAAATCCTGGCGCGAATAAAACTGCTCTTACTTACGCGCCGATGAATTTGCTGACGCTCCGTCAAGTGTTTTTTTTTTTTTCAATACTTTCAGTTTTTCTACCATGCATAAAAGAGATCGAATATCAATTTTGGTACCGAATAACAATCCTATACTGATACTCGATATCGCGTCGTTATCAGCGCGTAAAGTTGCGCTGCATTTTAATATGGTATCCGTGTCTATTGTCGTTGCAGAACAGTGAAGCGATGAAAGTCAAGCCGATCTCGACGTCAACGAAACCTTCTCAAAAACAGCTTTGTTACTCGAGACCTCTATCCATGATCCGTCCTGACAGCCAAAGGTATAAGAAAGTAAATTTAACATCAAATCATATAATGATGAGACTGCTGTATCGTATTTCAAAATAATAATAAAAATATTAAATTCATTTTCCAATCAAAACGAAGATAAACCTTATTCTTCAAATTTCAATTTAACATTAAGCTTAATAATTTTAAACGAAATAATTAATCAATTATTGAAATTTTTATTTAAAAAAGATATAATTTGCATATAATAATTAAAACTTGCTTCTTGTAAGCTTTTTGCCGATGTTAATGTCAGCTGATTGTGTAGTGCACGTAATACTCTTGCAAAAAAAAACAAAAGACAAAATTGTAAAACCGTCGCGTACGTATCCTGTTGTCAGTAATGTATGACAGTAATATAAATAAATCGTTTAACAGAATAAATTTTTAATACCCACCCTTCCTCTTGGAATGACTGAGTTTTAGTCTCTGTACGAATTTCAATAATAGCGTACTAAAAATAAATTTTCCGATTATGCAAATCGACAGAACGGAATACTAAAGCCCGCTGGTGTTTTCAGATTAAACTTTCGTGTCGGAATAATGAAGCACATCTAAACTCGAAATTCGAGTTTCTCATTTTCTAAATCCATGGCAAGTGAATTTATTAGAAGTTTATAATAAAGCAATAATTGGTAGTTAATTTATTACACAGAAGCACGTAAATTCGCTTGTTATTACATTAGTTTCAGATTCATTCTGCGATATATCTCGCCCTCTCGTAACGCAATAAAATAAGGTTGTATATTTCAGGACGCATCTCGCGCTGCATATAAAACAAGATGTTATCAAAACGACCAATATATCGCAAGGACACATATAATATTTCGGTACAATTTCGAGACCGGATACAACTTACATATTCCACTCGTATATCGTTCATTTTTTTTAAACTACAACATATCACGCCCCAATATTGTTGCGCAATGAAGATTTATGCATCTTCAAATAAAGAATGAATTGGCAACTTATCTGCTTAAAGTGTCAAACTTTCAAGAAGAACTTCAAGGAGCACCTCGAGAATCTGCGAAACTTTTGTAAAATCTATGTATAAAGTCACGGGGCAAACGAAACTCACGATACCTTGACTCGAATGCATTTCACGTCGAAAGCTCAAGATAATATTCAGCGTGGACGATGCGAGTGCAATTGATGCGTCGTGGAATGCAAATCCGTATCAATTATATCGCGATTATCGTTATTGCGATGCGGCAAATACAGCACATTTTAATTCTGTGGGCAAGCATTCAGCAAATCGCTTCGTCGGCCGCACTTCCCCAAAACATGGTCGACTAAATTCAAAGCAGAATTTCACCTCCGGCGGCGTATCGATCGATCTGGAAAATATTCGCTAAGAAATCGTTCTGGCCAACCGACCGTAACTGTTCGCGCGATGCCGGAAACTGCATAAGCAAGAGAAGCGAGGAATTATCGAGGAGAGAAAGTCATGGACGACTAAACACAGATACAACCGAACGAGAAATAGCGGGAAAGCGTCGAAAAAGGGGGAGACCCGGAGGAAATAGCGAACGAAAAGCCAAGGGCTGCACTGGGCAACTATAGCTGCAGTCACGGTCGATGTGGTCGTTGCAGCCAGTCGACAACGAGCATTGTTGAGACATGTGGGTCAACCCGTGCTGCACTTCCGGTGACGACACACCGACATAACGACGAGTGAAACGACAGAGGGAGATATAGAGAGAAAGAGGGAAAGACAAAGAGAGACAAAGCGGGGGCAAACAGCTGTAAAAGCAAGGTGCCATAATACGAATGGGAGCAAGACGAGATTCGAAACTACAAGAGAAGGTTGTGTCAACACCTTAAGGTCTAAAAGGCGCGACCCATCGCCTTTAACGTTTCGCCGGGAGCTAAATGACCAGTTTGAGGATTCTCGTTAAGGATAACGTCTTAACCCTCGTAATTGCGTAACTGCATACAATTTGAACTGCTATTCCCTCGCCGGGAGTCCCGACACGATGCATGGTGTAATGAAGGAGACTATGAAATCTTTAATTAATAGTGACCACGAATAAAAAATCAAGCACAGTCAGTACAAATCTATTTCTAAAGGAGACTATTGAATTTACTTAATGCGAACGTGATTAAGTAGCTTTCCATAAAGATTAACGACAAAAGGGATATTATAAAAGATATCAATGATATTTTTAAAATATTTTTGTCGCGCACGTCTATACAACCAATAAAATTTTTTTGCAAAATTTAGTTGTAACAGTCGTATTTTCTCCTCAAAATATATTGCTTCGTCAATTTTACGAGAACATAAAATCTAAGGTAGATGCACGTCGTGTCTCGGGGGTAGTAGTTCGTGCCGTTAATGGCAAGCGATTGATTATTTCGCCCATTGGTGCCATTTGGGAATAGCATATGCGAGATACGACTATGTCAACAGCATGCGTTAAAGATGATCCAGATGCGTCGTTGAATCCGCCATCTCAAATTTCTAATATATATATATATGTATATCTGTTTGCAAATGAAAGGGACGTGTTACCCTTATCGCACCAGGTCGCTGTACAATTTGAAATTGTGCACTCTCAGCAGTGTCAAAATGTTTACGCAAACTTGCATATCATCGTTGATACAGGTTGCATTAATTCGATAACATGCTAGTTTGCGAGTATTACAACGTTCCTAAATGAAGCACCCATCGATAAAATATTAATCTACAAAATGCATTGGCGCGATGAATTCATTTTCACGTAGCGAATAAGCATATTACGCCACGTATTAAATGTTACATTTTCCGGAAAAATTCGTTCTCTCCGTGTATGAATATATATATATTTTTTTTAATAAAAGAAAATCCCATTTGCGGAAACAATATGAATACTAAGTGTACACTTTTAGATGAGTCTTAGTAGTGAAAGCACAAAATTTCCATTAAAAGTGCGACGCTCGCGGGTTAAGCTAAAGATAAAAAATGAATACGGTCCATGATATTGCTGGAAGTGCAGTCGGTTTTATTTATTTTCAAAACTCCGCCGCGCCGTATTATCTCGGTCGAAACTGTGATACTTCGTTAAAGATGCACAAAAATTTGTAATTTGCATCCGGTAGTCCGTACTTTTAAGTAGGTTAATTCCTAGATAGTTTCGTATGCTGCGAATTTACTTCTTTCCTTCAAGTCTGTACATTAGGCTCTTTGTCGAACTTTTTATCTCCGTTCCTTAATGACGTCAAGAATATATTCTAAAGAAAATTTAAAATGCGACTTCGTTAATGAGATTGTAATTTGTAACGCGTATCACGGAAATAAATTACGAGGACACGGCGAAGAGTGAGATAAATTTCATAGTGACTGACGCATATTTAAGGCTACTTTAAAAGTACGAGTCCGGGCGTAAGTTTGACGCCGGTGGAATATCAAATAACTTCCAAACGACATGTACATAAATGTGATTAAGTTTACGATAAGAAAAAAGCTAGCCAAGAACCGTACGTTAATATATAAGAAATCTATTGCGCAACGTGTAGAACGTCAAAGTGAAAAGCGTTGTGAGAGACGTGAAAGATTTTCTTCGAACGCGTGAGAACTAAGCTAAGAGTTATTATTCTCGTCGTGAAGTTTGTTTCACTTCCGTTACTGCAAAAGTCATATTTTACGGAACAGCGCTAGATCTAATAACACAGTTCGAAGTTTTTACGCGGAAACGCATGTCATGCCTATCGTGAAATGCTCTCTCGCGGCCTCTTAAAAACTCCACGGTGTAGGTAATTCGTTCGAGATATGCAGCAACTTGAAACCACTTTAACGTTCTCGTTAAAGTCCTAGGCGCGGTTGAGAGAGCCTTTATAAATTACGGCCTCGTTATGTTCGTGAAATTAAAAATTGTGCGTACGCTCACCTCTCGGCGAGTTTCACAGGGAGTAGCCGCGCTGTTCCCACGAGTCTGTTCGTCACCACCTGTTACAAAAAAAGAAGAAGAGAGAACGTAAGTTAACAGGAGAGATAAAGGTAGTGTATATAGTGGCATGAAAAAAGGATCAGCCGTAAGGCGGGCTTATCCGGCGGCTTCGTTCACTATGTGCCAGACTTTAATGTCTGATACGATATCGTCGACGTCTCGCACGAAAAAGCCTCTGTAATTTATCGAATTTTAAAATTTCGCCGAATTCAAGAAAGAAAAAGCGCTTTTCAACATAATGGTAAATACCGAATATGCTTCTTTAACTTGTGTACATTAATCGTATAGTTTTTATTATTATAGTATCAGCTAAATTCAAAAAATTTATAAAACAGAAAATAAAACACATTTGTATGAAATCCATGCTTAAACAAAGATGCGCGCGGCACAAAATTGTTTTGACATCTAGATATTTTTTTCACAGTGCGAAGAAGACGTAGATTGGCACGTCGCGTTGTTGCGTCACGTATAACGCGCCCGTGGTAATTTCTCTCGCATTCAGCAAAAAATTAACCTCCGTGGCGTCGAGTTACCGGAACCGACGAAAGAAAAAAGAAATAAAACGGGACGACGGAGGGACTAGTACGCGGAAGAAACTTACAATGGAATTTTCCGGGACGATCCGATTACATTCGCGTGCGGCAGCGATGTGTGAACGCGAATTCAAGCGGCGTTTGCATGCGTAATACCCGCGTCGGATACGACTTAATTACACGGAGTGCCATAAACCCGCGTTGAATCATTGTCACAATCTTCTCGATTCGCGCCGGCCGGCGCCACACGAGCAATGGTTTACCGGCCGTTTCTATCGCATGATTTACGCCCGAATGTACTTTGCATTCCATTTACGGGGAAAGGGTGCGTGCGGCTTGCGCAGGGGATAATCCCCGGGTCCGCGGCCTCACGGTAAGCCCCATACATTACGCCTTATTTACACGCGTGTGACAAGTTTCTCGCCCTCTCGTTCCCGTGCCTCGATGCCCTCGATGCATTAGCGTAGCATGCGCATGGAATTCGTCAGCGCACGGTTCGTTCTCTATTGCGTTGCGTTACGTTGCAATTAATATGCATAACTATGACCGTGTTTCGGCGTTCGATAACGCGCGCCCGACTGTGGGCGTAATCGGCGGCGTACTTTCTCACGCGCGACAAAATCTCACAAAGCTTCTTTAGATATTTCTTTATATTCTCGATAATGGCGTATCGCGTTAATTTATATATGTATACGGGTGATATATCGCAAGTTGCGCTAAACCCCAAAGGATATAGGACCTACACATGAAGAGGTAATAATTTATTTTTATGGCGTACTGCAGCCGCGTGCGATAATTTTTTTGTTACGTCGCGTATCATAGTTAGAGAGAAAATAAATAGCAACGAAATAGCAACGAGTACGTAACTACCTTAATTGATGGTGGACATGCACGGCTTATATAATAATAAATTGTATTCTAATATGATTGTGAAATGTACCTGGAATTATAAAACTCGGATACGCGAGTAATTGCTTAGTTAACAAAGTTGCACATTTTTACAGCGCAAGGAGAGCGCACCAAAGTTGTGACACACTATTAATTTCTCTAACTTTAGCGCCATAATATCGCGCTGCAACAGTGTGGCACGTTTATAACGTTACATGGCTAAATAATGCTCAGCAATGTTGCAACGCACCGTGAAATAATGTAGTATAACAAAGCAGGCTGTAACAAAAGCCTCTTTGTTTAAAACCATCTTAATTCTCATTACGTGGCGCAAATGCCGCCATTCACATTATTAGTGCTATTATTTGGTGATTTACCAAGTTTCCGGACTTCATTAATATGTCAATCGATTTACTTAAAAAAAAAAAAAAAAAAATGTCAATGTTAAGAAAAGTTAGTTAAAAAGTTAAGAAAAAGTGTTTTCTATCATTATCGTTTTGGACACTCGAATACTATCTTTTCGATAAATATAAGAATGCAGATCTTTTCAGCATCTTTGTCGAACTTTAATTTCCTTACTCTGCAATTATCGCTTATCTTGACATTCCTGCATTGTTATACTTGATATAACTCTTTTGAAGAACATTCTTTACCAGAATAAAACTTAAATGCTTTACTATATACGTTATTTAGCTTTGAATTTTCTTTATAAATTTAATTTTTTGTATCATTTCGTCAAACACAAACTGTCATTAAAAAAAATGTATAATAAATATTATATCTCTAATTAGAAGTTATCGATGAGACAATAATACGCGATACACAACAGTGGGAGATAATTTTCATCATATCAAGCATAATTAGATAAATTTTAAAATAATGCAGTAATATTTTAATATTTAACACGGTTCATATAAATCTTCTTTTTATGAAAATTTAATGTGTCGTTTAATATTCAACGCTTCAGCATTTTATGGTGAAGCGTCCTTTTAATCAAACTTGCATCATTTCTTGCTTCGTGTTTTTTGATACGAGGTTTAGTTAAGGACGGATATTTTACATCGGATCGTACGGATTAATACCTCGACGTAACCTTGATAGTAATTAGAACTTCCTACGCTGTATAATCTTCCTGTAAAGGATCACGGTTTGACGCCTACTACGTACTGAACTTGAAGGGTGGATCAAATTTGCACACGTACGCAGGCACGTGCGAGGGCGGTTCGTTTGTGTGAATCACGTTTTCATACATACACGCGGCAAACGGAATTTGTACACCTGAATCCGCAGTTCGCAGGATTAAACGGTCGAGAGCCACGTACGCACGTAGTAACCAAATTTTGACAATTAAACGTCTACCGTCTATCGAGTGCGATCAAAAAGTCGAGGGCAATTATGATAAAAAAAAGTATATATGATCTCTTGTATTGGATTCTCATTTATATATGGGTATGGAATGTGCTAAAATAGAATACTGTATTTTGTGATATTCTCAGCAAAGAATTAATTATTAATTATTTTAAATTATAAACTAATAACTGTTGTAGTATCAAACTCTTTGACACACATTCAATATGTGCCAAGTTGAAATTAATATTTCTTGTACCTAACATATTTGTGCTTTTTACATTGATTTTTGTAAACACATTATTTCCAGCTATGTACATCCTGCATTTCGTAATTCAATTAGCTTTAAATATATATTAAGAAATTAAAGATATAATGTTGTCAACTAGAGTGAGTCATTGGATAGTTGGCATGCCGAAATATTTTCTAAACTGAAAAAATCGTGAAAGCTTTATCTCCAAAAATAACAGGTCTACAATTGGTGTAGAATGGTCGTGAAATAACATCCGCACAGACAAACTTGAACGTTCCTGAGGTCTATAAGTATTTAACAAAATCCTTGAAAGTATACCTTGTTAAAAGAACCAAAATGGGTTGAACGAATAGATAGAAGAGAAGCTATAAAATCTTTTGTAGAGAGAAGTTTGTAAGTCATTAGAAAGGCTATGCACTCTGTAAAATCAACAGCTTCGTAATTTGTAATTGCATAATTTCTATGAAAATACTTGTACGGATTAAATTCCTCATATCACGGCAAATCTAGATTACTGTCATTATACAATTATTGTCCATACTATACGGAACAAAAGATTTCTATAATGGCAGGGGATTTTAGGTTTAAATCCATATATCTATACATATATCCATATATCTATCATTTACATGTGCGGTGAATTTGTAAAATCATATATTAATTATCCTGATATTAATAGCATAACCGATACGTATATCATAGGTAGTAACTAATTCCCAACGATCGAAGTCACATTGCGGTGAGAATGGCCACACGATAGATAAATAAATCGCAATATAGATAACATTGGTCTAACTATAAATTGTACACACACACACACACACACACACACACATTTATATATGTAATTTTCATGCTAACTAGTTAATCGCACCTCAAGCGTGATCACATTGCGAAAATCGCACGTCTACAATTACTGTCGAATATTCTGTCAACATATCACTAAATCACAGCGTTCCTTTACCGTAAATTATTATATAAAATATATTAGCTTACATTGTCCTATACTAATTTAGAAACTTATATACCTATTAATAAAACTATGATTATTTTCTAACTTCTAATACACACAATGGCACTTTAAATAATTATCTTAATATTATTATAATATAAATTAGTGATACCTATGTATATTGTAAAAATAAATTTATACGAATAAAGTTAAATTCCCAAGTGCTAAGATGGTAAACTTAGAAACAACGTAGATACGTGCATTCGTACGTGACATTTCAATAAACAATGTTCTTATTTGTCAAACTACCAACCTAGATAAAACATTCTTTACGACATCGAGGACGTGATCGCCAAGTTCTCGACAACTCGAACGAACAAGAACTACCAACCAACGGCACGCTGTTGATTTGCAAACCGCATACAAAGTTTCACTTAGCACATCAACACGTTATGCGCTACACGCTATGCAAAACATAGTCCAACAACGTATTTTATAGAGACACGTTGGTATTGCAGAACATGTAAAATCGTTACAATGAAATTAATCATCCTTTTAAACCTAATTGAATGTCCGTGTTCTTACATTTACAAATATATTTTTATTCTATATATTTCTGTTTAAACAGTTGTAAATAAATTAATGCAATAGTGTTCTAAATCGGCACTTTTCAAACTTTTACGTAACTTATTATTACTCTAAAAAAAAAAATGTTGTCTTTAAAATGTGACGATAACAGTTTAATTTGGTTTTAGGTCGAATTAAATCCGTGCAGAATTATAAAAACGTAATTTAATAATAAAATTGTTATAATTTGATTATAAAAACGCAATGTCGAAAGCGTATATGCCGTATAAAATTATTTTATTCATACTGCGTGATCGCAAACGTGCACAAAATTGGAATCATGTTTATCGCGTCAGATATGTTAAGACAGCATATCTACACCGCGTCAAGATGGTCCGCGTCAGCTCGTAAGCTGCTAATGTGACAAAAGTCATAGCGTTTGCGTGCCAGAAAGGGGAGATGGCTATGTGGCAGATCTCGCTCGTTGATAGCGGTGACGATATCCGGAAATTGTAGGTGAAGACGAGCTGGGACGCGGACGTGACACTCTCTCGAGATGCCCTCGAGTGCTGGGGAGACAACCGCAAGTGGTCATGATGCCCCCTAGTACTTTGTTTGCGCGATTTTATCAACGCCGTTTTATCGTGACATTCCACGAAACATTGTCTTTGAAGCGCGCTCTTTTAGTTTTAGTCCTGTACGTGTGTCCAAGAATAAAGATACTCTTCGTCGTATCTATATTTGCCAACGCTTTTCGCGAACACGATGTGATGCAATTTTAAATCGCACATGTTCGTTCGCATTTGCAATAATTGTGTTGGTAATAACGATAACATTGGCAATAATGATAACGATAACCAAAAATATCTTTGGATACTTAAATAACTTTAATATGCCTGGCAGATGGGAACCCAAAGACGAAGTGTCTATATAGTGTCTGTAAAATCGTTGACTTATATTACTGAACACATCAAGGCGACTTGATCATATAACTTATCATAGATTCCGTTATGCGTATCATATTACTTCGTCGTAGACTCCCGTTATGCGTTCAAAATTTAAATACTTGGAAACTTTTGCGGCTTTAACGAGCAGCCCTCCGCAATCTGGCATAAGGGCCCATCAACGAGGCTGACGTACAGTATAGCTCGCAGCTGTAGTTACGCTAAACTTCCCAGATGATATCCACCCGTTATTATCAACCGTCCCACCGGCGAAGCTGATGTACAATAGAACGTGTTACTTTAGAGCATCCTGGACCTAGCCGCTTCTTAATAGAGCTTAACTATTTTAATGAGAGACCGTGCCAGGGATGGTTTCGGAGGTAGAATATCTACATTTTCGGCGACCCCTTCGCCCGTCCGCTTCTCCATTCCTTTATGAGAATACTCAATTTGAGGAGGCAGTTCCGCGTGGCTGCGTGGCGTCAAATTAAGACGGCACGCAAGATGGATAATACTTGATGAGGGCTTTACTAAGAAGATATATTATCACCTCGGCACAGTATCACTTTACTATATCTTATTAACCAACTAAAATAAAGGCATTCAGAAACTGACAAGAAGAACGTATAATTGATAATTAACTCGATCATACACTTTTACTAATTGTTAAATCTTTGATAAACTCTTTCACTTATCCTTCGAGATAATAATTTATATTATTATTGAAATATTATAATCGATAATTATTATAATTGATTTAGCTGTCGAAGGAAAGAAAAGAAATAAGTGTCACACGATGAGGTCAGTAAACTGTAGTATACGTTTATCGTGAGAATTGCTAAACCTAATTTCAAATATCCACTAAAGTTGATGCTCTAATACGCTATCTCTAGAGTCATAAGCATCAGCTTAATAGAGATGGCTATAGCGTGCATGTTGCATAGTGTGCATGTATTATTAGAGAGCGCGAGGGAAGGACGTCAGATGAAAATCGAATCATGCAATTAGGCCTGATTCATTTGTAGTCCCATACCGTGCGTACTAATTGCACAAACGTATCCAGCATCGATATTCGCCCTCACCTTTTATAAGGTACAAAGATTTTGCAAAGCGCCTAACAAAAAGTGATCGCTGGAAAAAAATCGCAGAATAAAATAACGAAACAACAAAGAATCGTATTCGTCCGCGTATTCAGAACTGACTCACGTAGTCCGTTTTCCGATATTCATAGGAGAGACAGATCGAATTACCGCGTTAGCGCGTTTAACTCGTCAATTGTAGATTGACGCACGTAGCATAGAAGCTATAACTCATAGTAATTGCTGAATACAGAACTAGGCGTAGTATAATTTGCGAAACTCTTATCATTATTCACGCGTGAAAACTTTCCATTCTCTCTAGCTGCTGCAATAGAAATATAATAAAACCAGACATACAAAAATTCGCAGCAAACGTTTGAAAATAATCTGAAATATTTCTAGACAATTTTTTAATAACATTTTATCAAATCTATATTTAATATTCTAACAAATTTTGAAAATATTCTATCAAATTAGCCATAAGACTATTATTATCCTTACGATAATTTTATCCAATTTTCTTTATGATATATATATATAATCAGTTTTACACTAATAAAAAAACTAAAAATTGGCTTTTTAACATATTAAACCGTGTCTCCCAAAATCTGATTTCACACACGGTTTACTTTCTGTGGCTTTGACAGTTAGTTTTAAGTAGATAACCTTTATATGTTTACAGAAACTATAGGACAACGCGAAGTCGATTATGATTTTCTAATATGATAATGATAAAATGCATTAAAAAACTTTAAAGACATTTTATTATTTATTAAAATTTTTTCCAAAATTTTATGGCTAACCATGTATTGATCATCTATTTAAAAGATCTTTAATAAAAATTTTAATTATCTTACACCCCTTTTTTTCTCTCCTTCTGTATAAGTGTACATAAATATCATAATTACGTGTTAATTTTATACATTCTATTGAGCATTTTTGCTGAATAAAGTATTTCAGTATATATTATTATTTTAGTATATTTAATCCTATATTTATTATATATTAACCACAAGTTAATATCAACCACAAGTTGTTGCAAATCCGTTATAGAGTGATTGACTCTACAATAATGTTGTAATAGGCATCGGAACTACCATTAAAATCTGTTCTGATCGTGCTGCATGACTGTTATTTCAAATATATATACAGATCAATCCATTTGGTCACGATTTTTCATGAAATATTGAATAATCTTGTAATAGTTCGAAATAACCCATTTGGGAAAAAATGCATAAAGTATTGGACTGTTATAGACGCGCAACATTCAACGAACGTAATATTACAAATTAAATTTAGTAATGTGCAAATAAAAAAGATGTATTTGAAGTAATAATTTAGAAAAAAAGATAATGCCTACAATAACATCAGAAGATATTTAAAAAAACATTAAGAGATATTTAAAAATAGATCATTATGTAAATCAATGCACAAAAATCTGAATCAATAAGTTTCTATATTCATGCTTTCGTGATAACTTCAAAATCAAATTTATGAAAAGTTAAAGTTCTAATAAATATTTATAATATTATATAATTTTCATTAATGAAGACGTTTTGTGAAAATATAAAATAATCAGAACTATACTATTTCTCATTGACTACTTATGTAGAATACATTAGTCAAATGTTTTGTGTTCAAAAATTGAAAATATAAAAAAATATAATCATTTTAAAACTCTGTTAACTGACTACAGAAACTATATTAAGCACGAAAAGAACTTTGACCATTTTAACTTTTTCATGATAAATTTTGTATCGTTCTTTTTTTTTAATTTCATTTCTCTCGTTTTAGCTCGACGATGGCGCGTAAAAGAGGACTTAAGCCAGATCAGCACTTATCAAGGCAGCGCTGCAGCGTAATGCATATTAAATGAATACCTCATCGAAACCAGCGCAGAGCACGGTACGTCGAGAGCAATGTGCACTGAATTGTTTACAATAACAATAAAAATCCGCGATATTGAATTCGTCGACTAAAACGCACCTTCCTATACCAATATTACCTTTTATGATGGCAAATGAAAAAAATATTCGATATAGCACTTTTGTACTATTTGCATACGCCAAAGCATCGATACATTCAATCAATATTTGAGATTGAAACGATATCAAATTCAGATAAATATTAATATTAACCGATAGTAAATCTAACACTTAAGGGGGAAAGAGAGACAAAATTTAAAGAGTTTATTTATTATGTATAAGGTGTTTTATTTTAAACAACCGAATATCTGGACAACTAAGCACTGCAGGCAAAAATGTTTCAGACAAAAGTTGTATAGAAATTCTGAAGAAAATTACGCAAGTTGCAATGTGCAATTACATAACTTTTTTGAAAAACAACTGTGTTTTCATTACACTAATTAATTTACCCACATTCTGCATAAAAGTATTAAGATACAGTAATTAAAACATTAACAGTTTACGAGATATTTTATATTTCATGTCAAATATGCTGAACTAAAGCATAAAATACCTATCTCATGGATTTTTTTTCATAACTCTATTCTTCAATATGGAGAATAACTAGAAAAATCATATTATGTAAAGAAAGTCATATACATAATTCCATTTTAAGAAATGATGATGATTTTCATATAACCTTAAAAAATCGATTAAAAAAAAAAGATTTTTTAATTAAATGTCCTCTTTTAAATCATACAACTTCTGTTTGAAAAAACATTTTTGCTTGCCGAGTTTATTTTTCGAAATATTCGACTAGATTAAAATAAAACACTTTGTGTATTCTACAGCTCCAAAAATATTATTAGCTATATTCATTAATTGTGTAAGATTTTATAATTTATTTTTAATAAGAAACTATTATTATTAGTATATTATATTGTTCTGTTTTATAAAATTCATAATATACCATCACATCCGCGTATCGTGAAATTTTACAAAATTAATCATATTTTTCTGTTTATTGCCAAGTTAACTGTTTGTTAATTAACAAATGTGTTTGTTTAAAAATATATACGACTAATAATATTAAAAATTAAATGTTTGCGTAACACATACAAAAGAAAATAAGAAATATCCATTTAAATGTATTTTGTACATTTTCAATTATGGAAAAGTTGTCTTTGTCACAACAGACAATAATAAAATTTTACAATTAATTCTCATAGTAATAAAATATATTGCTTTATTATTATTCGTTTTTGAGATCATACACATATATATTGTATATAATCACATATTTTCAAACGATTAAGCAAATTATACAAAACATTACTTTAATTTGTAACGTAAAAAGAAATATTGTTATACGTATGCACCAGAAATATCGTAAATTTGAAAATAAATTTTTTTCATCATGTAAATGAAGATATTGCTTGTTGAACTGTAACAATTATAAATTCTCGGGCAATTTATAAATACACATTTATAAATACAATAAATATAAATACACATATTAACGATAGCGGTTTTGATATATAAATCGTATTATAAATTGTTGAACTTCTGACCTCATATTTTTACAAATGTACAGGTCATTGCACGCAATCAACGATGTTATCAATCATGCAAAACCAAGAATAATTCATGATTATTTATTATGTTATTAGCTTCGGTATTTATAAAAAAAAAAAACAAAAAAGAATTTCTATATAAATACTTATCTTTACTGTATTAATTGCGCGTTTTCGCAGAGATAATGCTCCTTTTTTTAATGTTTCATTATTAACGTTTTAGCATTATGTTAGCATTATTTACGATTATATCTCGGCTACAGTTATATCACATAGTTTCACTCGAGTTCTTTTACTGGGGATGAAATTAAAAACTTAGACGGCTTTATGAAACTAATCTCTCCTTCTTAAGAACATACACATATATAATGTACTAAAAACTTTAATCCAATCAATCAAGCAGTTTTTGAGAGAAATATTTGGTTAATTCATAAATAAGTTCGATTTTACTTAACAAACTAAATTTTTATATTTACGAAAACTTTATAATAGTATAAGTATTCTCGAATAATACATTCTTAACTACTTGCAGCAGATAAAATAATTAGATGTGGATAATATTGGTTTCTCAGAAGAAGAGACTCAAATTATGTATAGCGTTATATGAATACGAATATATGCGCAGGCGCATATTAATATTGCAAGTGCATTTATCTCTTTGTAGCCATATATAATTCTCCATTAATAATTACATGCCACTATAACAGCTCTCCTCCTCTCTTCATCCCCTTTATTCTCTCTCTCTCTCTCTCTCTCTCTCTCTCTCCCCCTCTCTCTCTCTCTCTCTCTCACTAATATATTGATAGTACGGCCGATCAAACGCGCATCCAATCTCATTACGACACGTAATTCACAAGCGAATTACCGAAGCCTGCCAAGAGAGAAAATTCATCGCGACATTCAAATCACGAAAAAAGCGCCACACGGCAAATTGAATTACATCGCTTCATATATCTCCTGGAGGATTGCTCGACAAAAAAATCCCGCGTAAAAAAAAAATTGTACCACGCAAATCCCGAGGCATTAAAATCTCGCGGCGTGCACATCCAGAGACGTTCTGTACATATTTTGAATGTCACGCATATTACATAGATTTTTCTCATACCATTGCAAAATTTATCATGAAGAAGTTTAAAGCAGCTTTCGGATTTCCCCAATACGTCGCATCTCATATCCGAGAGATAATATTTATAATGATAATTATAACAAAATATGGATATACCGAAAGAGAACAAAATATAAGCAACGCGCAACATGTACCTTTATCAATAATAATTACACAGCCTTAATTTCAAACAATTTGCATATATTAACCTTATGAACAGATGCACAGCAATACTCGTTTCTTCCATCTGAAACAATAAAAACACGTAGTTATTAATTAATGGTTATTATTACAGCTATTCATAATAATAAATATACTCATTATAGAGTTTGCATTATCCCATCTAAACATTTATTATTTCGAATTGCTCGATATATCTAGTAATGTATTTTCAAAGCAGTTAGAGGTAGCAAAGCACTCTTACAAAAATAAATAAACGCGCGGTGAGCGATGAAAATAAACAAAA
Source organism: Temnothorax nylanderi (assembly GCF_030848795.1). Lineage (NCBI taxonomy): Eukaryota > Metazoa > Arthropoda > Insecta > Hymenoptera > Formicidae > Temnothorax > Temnothorax nylanderi. The sequence continues at coordinate 331,775 of NW_027249069.1, read as the reverse complement.
TTAACATATTCATTCTGCGCCGATAATTGGCCGTCTATAGAATGAGACCATAAATTTAATTACGCGGTTAAACCGTGAAGCGCGTCGCAACGAGGCATGAAAGTGAGGAACACACTCTCGGCGCAGGCCGCAGTTTTTCCGCGCATCCTGTATGACAGGCGACGTAGCTTCGTGTCGGAATTTATGTGGAGAACATGCATCCGCCTGAATTCATCGTATAAGGGCTTACTCGTGCGATATGTCACACCAATACCAATCCGCCGCGCGGATATGTGAGTGCGTGTCGGTGAAATCGTGGGTGTGCGCGCATCGGTTTTGCATTTTTCAAGCCGATAATTTATCAATCTTGTCCACCCCGATTCCACCCCAAATCCTATTCTCTATCTGGCACGGCGCGCGGTGCGGCGCGGCGGTGGAACGGCGAGGGTGAAGAGGAAAGGCCGGTCGGTCTACGACCGGTCGTTTCTGGCAGGGAAATAATGAGCCTCTTTAAAGACCGGAAGTTTTCATTCGCGCGAGCCTGGAAAATCGATTTTTGCACTTTGTCGAACGCGCTATTCGCACCGTCATGCGTCAGAAAGCAACCGTGCGCCTAATTTTACTCCCGTGAGAGAGTGCCGGTATATTGTTGTCAAAATATTGCGGATACAGCGATAATAAGCGTAACACAATTGCCAGGAAATTTTGTAAAGTTCGTTTCATTAACCTGTCAAACTTTGTATTTTAAATGAAGATTTTAATCAAAACTCTATTTGGAGAGCTAATTGGGTTGGACGATTGAGATCTCTGTTTCTTATTGTTATGAACGTAATCTAGATTAACTAAAATTGATAAATTTAATCTTGTTTCTAATATTATATTATATAATTCATCACATATAATTCTGCCGCGCAGTCATTGGTACAGTATTCATTGGTACAGATTTCACAACCTATCGCATTCAATCGTATAAGGTACAACTCGATAAAATGCTTGCAGCTTACATGAAAGGGAAAGTACACTCTTGTAACTTTGCCCTTTAGTCTTTTTTCGTTCATTCAGCACATCGAGATAAGGGTGAAAACGAAAATTCAACGATACAAAATAGCTGACTGAATGAAGTAACTCCGCCCATTGAGAAGAAAAATACAGTAATCTATTTGAAGACGAATTTTTCAGAGGGGCAGGAGATTTATTTTCTGCTCTGATTCGACTAAAGTTAACTCTTTTTCTTGCCAACAATAGAATATAAAATAACTTCTATTATTACTAACTACAAACAAGATTTTTTAAATTAATGTATTAACCAAGATAATACAAAAATAAATATACGAAACGAACGATGTAAAAATACTGTAATATTAAAAATATAAAATATACCCAAGATCTTGTATCCGTCTTAGCTGAGCAAGCTTCCACAAATCATTATTTAACTTCGCTTTTACCTTATTCAGAAAGAAAAATGTCAAGAAGAGGACAAATACTTTTTCTGGTTAAAAGAAAAGAAACATCGGTTTTGTTAAACTCTAATCCGAAAGCGCATTTTGCATATTTCAAAATATATTCGTAATAAATTAATAAATTTTATTTAACACAATATTCACACACATGAATACATGTACGCCATAATTATTTGCATATAATATGTATTTTCAAATTATTGTCATGCACGAATAGAACCTGTCATAACTTCTGCCACATACGCGTAATGGAAAAAACTAGCCTGAATATAAGTTATGGGATTTGAGGGAACAATATTGGAAAGAGCGTAGAAAGTTATATGCTTTTTCATTTTTTAATTCAAAGTCACAGTTCTCTTTTCGTCATTTCAGAGACACGAATTCATAACTTTTTTCATATCTATAAACTTTTACGTAAATTATATAAAAATTTTTAGAAAAAAAAAGTGTTTTCTATATTTAAAACACAAATGTCAAATATAAATATCTATATCTTATTTATATGTCATTTATTTTTTTTTGCCTATTTATTTGCAAATCAATCTGTTTATATAACCGAAATCGTTTTCGTCTTCTAAATACAGGAAATATAACGCAAAGTATCGACAGTCCATACACCGGCCGCGTTATGTTCTGAATTCAATAAGGGAAATTCGCCTCGCTCGTGGAATCGAAAATTATATACATCCTCATACACGTCTCGAGAGTTTCCCAGAAATTCTCAATTGCTTTCACGAAACTTTAAAGAGGTATGCAAGTTTCAACCGTTTTTCATAGTTAGGAGATCGCGGCTGTATATGTCAGACTTTCAAGTAGCAAAGAAGCGGTTATAGTCGGACGTATACAAAACGATCGCAGTAGTGGAAGCACACATAGTCAGCCAGCACTGCGCGTTCCTTTATACGATTAACCGTTCGAGTAAGTTTTAATATTTTTATCGCAAAAATTATCTAAGAATTTTATTTTTAAAAAGCATTTTAATAAGTTCGGTTATGCTCGGGATATAATAAATAATGGTGGGATATCTCCAAAAAAATTCCCGTTAAATGATAGAAATTTGATCATGATGAAGGTAATTGTCCGTAATCTGATGAAAACGAAATAACGAAATGCGATGTACGTCAAATGAAACCAATTTAATCCGTTATAATGACCGCTCGAACTCTCACATATCAATGCATGCGCGCCGGTTCAATAGAAGAAACTTCCATCATTAGATTATTGCGGACTATTTCGTTTGGAAATTAAACTTTCAATGAACACCGATCAGTGAGTGCATGAGAATTTCTCTCCGCTGACAAAACGAGGGGAATTTTACTAATAATGACATAATCGTTATTCTGCGTCGCTAATGAATCGCTCAGCACGAAATCACCATGTCCACCGAGGCACAGAATTCATCGAAAACTTTTTCAACTTCGAACTTAATTCAAAGCGAGAGAGGTGCGATAAGAAATTTATTCAGAAGCTGATGAGGTATTTCGTGCGGATTTTTCTTCCAGCGCGCTCAACTCGAACGCCGGACAGAGAAAAATGCCCATCGAAGGAACGAACTCCGATAATTCATCCCGATGAAGAAAGCAATTAGCAAAACGCAATTAGCGCATCGTCTGCGTTCATTTATTATAATTTCCCATTCCTTTGCGCCATATACTCTCTTCAACGCGTCGACGCCGTACAAACAATCGTAACATTTATTAATTCACCGCATATAAATTGACTATTGTTCATGATAAACATCGCGGTGACAAATAAACAATTAGGTATTTATCGTTGTTTCCAAGCTTGGTCAATGGAAACATAACAAAAGGCGTGCGTTGTAATATTTAAGATGTAAATAGCGTTCGTAAATGTCAAGAATGAAAGAATCAGATTTTTATAAAATCTCTTCATAAGAATAGGAATAGAAATCTGACATTATTGAAAAGATGAGGGATTTATGATTCAAGGACGATAAAACAAAACGATGGCGGCTGAAGCGCGATTCAAAGAATGAAGCTGGAAAACTTGTAATAACGAAGGAAGACAAACTACAGCTCGGAAAGTTGCGGGAGTTCTAAAACTTCGCAGAAATAGATGCATGACCAATGTCTAGCAATGTTACTGAAACGAGACCGTTGTATTGCGCCAAGGGCCAGACAAGTTGTACGAGACAGAAGTTATTACACCCAGGAGGAGTAGGGCACATTAGGATCAAAATCACAAATCCTCGCGCACGTGACTTGCCTGCAAAACTTCCGATCATTCCGGCGGCCGAACTTGCGGCCGATAAAAATATATCATTTGCCAACGTACTTCATCGACATTTCGGCGGAAAAAGAAAGAAAGATGTACGCGCGCGACGATGAGAAACGCCCCTAACGTGACCGGGCGCGAAACAATCACTATTTCGCAATCGCGTAATTGTCGCCATATATTTTTATTCATACGCGCTCTTCCACATTCTTATATTTCCTACTATTCCAGGCAAACTGGACAATAAGTTGTTTTCACTATCACTAATAGCCTCGATCCTCGCACCTTCATCAGGCACCCTTTTATACGATGCAAATCGCTTTTTTGTCCGCGAGTTAGAGAGAGCAAAGGGGAAATTGCTCGTGACCTCCTGAAAGGATCTCGCGTCGGCGTAGGATGAAGGTGCACAATGAAGCTTGGCCCTTTGTTGCAACGACAATAATAATATTTGTCCAAGCATAATTCGGGAAATATATTCAGGACTTCATTTAAGACAGTATCGCAGCGTCGCAGAATTTTCTTTGAAGGATTCACGAGCCGTTGGAAAATTTATTCCACCTCTGCTTGTGCTTCTTATAAAACTGCGCGACGGCATTTATGCCGCTACGAAACTGTAACGCGATTTTATCGTTCTGGAAAGTTTCGCGACATTACGAGAAAAATATATCTTCCTTAAATCAGATGCGAGAAAGTCATCACTATGCACACACGAGTCGATTTCTTATTTTGATATCTCTATTTAGAATACTAGAAGAGAACGACATTTCACCCATTGACGTAATTTTAATTTAACAATAATCAAGGGAGATATAATTGTTTTATATTAAATATTTAACATTCGATCAGGCAATTAAAATTTTTTTCAATTCTGAGCATAAAACATTTCTGTTGCAAAATACACGCAGGAAAATATTTGTATTATATATTTTAAACACAAAGCTATATGCATATAGCGATGTATGTATTATACTTTACTCTTATATTTTTCTTACAAAATATCCTTTACAAGTTGCATCGGTAGAGTATATTTTTATACGAAGATAAAAAGGAAATCACAGGAGTTGATCTTCGCGTAAGCTGTAAACTAATAAATTGCTGATCATTACTCTTTGAGCCGCTATTCTAACCCGGCACGACACTGTCATTTTTCTGTTCTGCCAAGTTTTCTTGCTGTCCCCTTAAACGATATTCTCCAGGCGTTCATATCGATGTGAACATTTGTCACTGGACGCGCCATGCCTGACAAATTATCACTGTCAAACTGCACTTTAACCAGAGTCGCTGTCCACTACAGTATTATATTATTCTAAATTGCTTTTTTTGCTCATTGAAAGTATACAACACAAAGATATAAGTAACACTAAAATAGCTAGCTAATACAGCCTGAAGAACTTCGATTGATTTAAGTTTTATATACTCTCGTAGTATCGGTGTTAATTCAATTTCCGTTAAAGTGAGAGTTTCGAACATCTTGAAGAGTTTTCCGATATTAGAAGCAAGCATAAACAGCATTAGCAGCGAGTCAAAGTTAAATAATCTCCAATTACCTGAAACGAAAATATCTCAATAAAACTCATCACCGTTATAAACAATTAACGGTGTCCGATGTAAAAAAGAAAACATGCAGAAATGTTTCAGTATTTAATTATAAAGTACAATATAATTTGATTATAAACTATAACGAAAGAACTTATTTAACGGAAGAGAAAGCGAAATTGATGAGACACGAAACAAACGATAAAAAATGACAACGCTCGGTGAGAGAAACTGGCGTGGTCGTGCATCAATGAGAAAATTGAATACCCCATCGAAGCACACAACAGACACAAATTTATGGGACGTTCCACTTTTAGAAACGACAACCAGACACCAACACGCGCAATCGTTAATCGATCGCTATGATTGCACGGGGAAAAAAGAGCTATCAAGCGGCCATTATCCGCGTTTTCTATTACCAAAGCCGGTTTCCCTTTTACCTATCGTCATTTCACCCTTTTGTCTCTTCACGCGTGGCGAGAATAAAATTCTGATACTATTCATCTCAAATTAACTGCAATTAGCTATAATCGCGCATTATTATTATATAGTTCTTGCTGAAAAATATGTAAAAATAAGGTTTTATATATACAATACATATATAAAATTTCCTATCTCTCTTCTTCTAGTTTATATATACATATATATAATATTCTATACATTATACATATGTATATATGTATTCTATAAACTCCCGAAGTGAAAATCAGCCGAAAAAAGCTGCGCAAAATGATTGTGATATATATTATCATATAAAGTACATATATAAAAATAACAATAATCTTTAAAAAGCTCAGCAACGCTTATGACACGCACTAAGCTTAAAAAAAAGTAAGAAAGATAATGCCATCCCTGGCATAAGATTTTCCGAGTCTTGTCGGCAAAAATTAGGGATGAGAAGCTACTAGCATAAGTACCATCTGGTCTTGACGTCTCATCAATGCACAGTAAGTGAGAAGGGGATGGGTAGAAGGGCTTAACATTAGGTCTACTCCGGCTCTGTTAGCAACGGTGATGCTAGAAGGAGGATAGGAGAGGAAGGAGGAAGGAGGAAGGAGAGAGAGAATCAACCAGCTCCTAAGTCAAGACATGCAGAGATTCTAGGAACGCACCAGCAAGATTTCCTGCCTTCCCTTACAACTGAGGCTGTCGTGTGATTTATACGAAAACGATTTCGCGTCTGGCGGCATGGGTAATCGCACGATGATTGCCGCTTGTAATTGATTAGCGATTACCCATGTCACTTAATCCCTCCATCTTCCCACGAAAGTGATGGCCCGATTGTTGGCAACATTATCGATATCGCCCGGGCGATGCATCAATCAAAATCGAGATGAGAGTGCGGATGGACGATCAAAATAATGCTTCACCGATAAATCGTTTCCTCGCTTTCGAAAACAACGATTCGCTGTAATGCACTAGTTTTAACGTCATTTATAACGGTACTGTCGTCAGTTCGCACTTTTGCTTATTTTAAGTAGCCTTGTATTTCATATAATCATTATCAAGTAAATGATGTGTAAATGTATAATAATTTCATAATAATTACAATATTTGTATTGTTTTGTAATTATTTGTAGTAATATGTACTAGTTTCATAAATAACTTAATAATGCAATCATCAATACACATACCGTCTTAAACTTTTAATTTTAGATAAGTCTAACATTCAGATATTTGAATTTGGGACAATATAAATGTTAAGACATTGTAATTTATTATTTGTAACTTATCGTGTAATAAAAGAAATTGGCACGAATTATTTCTAAACCTGCAGTTATTTCTAAAATGTAACACATAAAAGAATCCACTGCGATCCGCAAACGACTTTAAAAACTGTTCCGTAAATACATTACATCGGGCTTATTCCTCTTGGAACATTTCCCGCGCGCATTTAGATGAAATACATCACACTTTCCATGATCGATGTGCATATATATGCCCGTAGTTATGCCGACGAGCGGCGTTTCCTGGAAGCAATTTTCGCAGCCTGATTTTATATCGCGAGAAGTGCTCCAATACAGTTTCATGCAATCCCCGATACGTTCGACATTTTGAATCCGTAGATGAACGCTGGCGCGATCGCAGCAACGTGTTACCGCGGAACAATGAAAGCGATTTACGGAGCTATCGCCGCAAGGTGCTGCAACGCGATAGAAGTATTGATACGGCAAGTGAAAGAGTATGAGCTGGCTCAGACAAGTGCAATTTCGGGATCAAAATGACGGACGTAGAAGCCCTCGAAACTCCCGTTCTTGTGCGTATAAAAGGCTATCGACATATAATAGCCAATGCAAAGTTTTCGAAAGAAAAACCGATTATCGACATTAGAATGATGAGGTTTCATTGGCTCATGATATTTTTCTCCATCGATTATCCGTTTTCGCGGATATCTCTTCTCTACAAACTCTTATTAAAATGTTTTTTTTTATTTTTCTTCACATCTTAACAACTTGCGGCTCTGATAATAATTTTAATCATTATTATTGGTGCCAATGTAAAAAAAAGTTAATAAAAAAAAACCGCGAACGAGATATCCATTAGCATTAATAATCAAATTTTGTCAACAGTTTTAATTATCGATCCGTGATACGATAAAAGAAAAACACACATTTTTGCATAAAAATGAAAAATAACGAGTGAGGTAGCGCATTTTGTGCGGTGTTATCCCCTTAGAAGAAATTCCCGGCATTATCCCACTCATAATTTCGTAGGCAGCTTACACAAGCTTAACTCAACCCCTATCTCACCTCTGTCCACCTTCTAGCCGCCGCCACCCACGGTTTCTCTAGCATTTCCGAGCTTGCGAGCGCGCAAGCTGCCCCCTCATAAACTTAACATAAGGGTTAAGTCTTAGTAGTGCCCTCAGCTTTGCTCCTTGCCTTCCTTTTGTAGCCCATCTACCCCATGCTCCCTTACCTACATCAAAGGGTAAACTTTCAGCTTGTTATCTGAAACTGCTCAGAAGCCCATGTGTAATTACCTCTTTGAATATTTTCTTTTTAAAGTCTGCCTGACTACGCGCGCGCTATCCCGAATCGTTTCGCGCTTCGCTTATGCTCGAAATTATCTTTTCAGTAAAAAAAAAAGCCTGAAACTAATTAAACTAGCGCAATATTGTAATTAAGTAAATTCAATAAAGTTTGATTTGTCATTTAAACAATCATATCTTGCCAAAGAATGCGAATTTCTTAGCGCATCTACACATGGATGCGCTAAGAAACACATATAAGGAAAAGATCTTCCATTCATTTATCCATGTACAAGCTGCATAAAAATTGGAAAAATCAGAATACGAGGCCATTAGAACAGTGTCGCGAACGGAAACAGAAAGGCACGATTATGCGCATTTAATTATCGTTAAAGATAATGACCACTATAAATTCATCTTGGAGTCTGAAGACAAAGGAGCGACCGGAAGGGCGCGCACACAGCTCGCACGTTTCTAAACTGAAAGTCGCGACATACAAGCCACTCAAGGAAATTGCCACGTGGCCGAGTTCCTCAACAAGGCGCGAAGAAACATGAGAATCCTCGAAAGGACTTGCGTCATACCACGAGAAGACTTTGATGCACGAGCGTGGACCGCCAAAAGAACAAGGGGAAAGGTCAGAAGCGAAACATTATTTCTCCGCTGTCACAACAAGAGTAGGATTTGCCGTTAATGTCCGTGTGTGTGTGTGTGTGTGTGTGTGTGTGTGTGTGTGTGTGTTCGCGCGCGCATGTATGTATGATTACGTGCTATACAATTGCGCAAAATTCGTTTCTGCTAAACGAGATTTCAAATCCATTTACGTCCCTTGACACAATCGGAATGACATGTCAGACCAAACGTCTTTCTATAACCCAGTATTTGTGACTATCAAACATGCACGATTATAAATCTAAAGAGGTAACCTAAAATTACTTATCTCAGATAAAATTATTGATTAATATACATACACGAAATGCACGAACAAATTATTACATCTGTCAAAGTAAGAAGCTCGACACGCGTACAAATTGCCTGAGAAAAGCTTTTACAAATTCATAAATTCAATAAGAGAGTAGTGCTAAAAACACTGGGCGAACGCCTGGTGAATGAACGTTACGTTCATTCCGTCAAGCGAAGTGTGTGTGTGTGCGCGCGCGCGCGAGGGGATTTCATCGCCGCAATATTCCCCGGCGATCGTTAATTCGACAAATTATTCATCGTCGCGGAAATGAAACGGCGAGCCGAATCGGCACAACTTCGCTAATAAGTTAACTAGCAATCGCTCAACCGCCTCTCGCGCCGGTGAAGTTCTAATTGGATCACTTGTACTCGTCATCGTCGCGAAAAGCCCCGATGCGATGCCACGCCGCACGATGATCCCTCGCCCCCGGCGCGCGATCGGCAACGACATTTTGAGTGAATTTTCCGACTGAAGATGCGCGTCATACCCGCGCAGCAGCCTGTTGTTTTCTCAGAGAGAAACGCCACATATATTTCCGCTTGCCCCGCGGGCTCACCCCCCGTACGGCGCATTCACGTTGATATAATGCACGCCGCGCGCGCTCCGATGTAGAAAGGCAACGGAAGAGACGGAGCAGGAAGAACGAGTGGGAAGAGGGTGGATGCAGGGTGGTCGGGGGGGGGGGAGGGAGGGACCATAGGTGAATCCCGCAAAATTGCAATTCCAGACGAAATGGAGTTCTGGTATTTTATCCGGCGTATGCACCTTGTGAATTCGAACGGGAAGCGCACGCGTGGTATGCGCGCGCTCGTCCGTCCATCACCCGTGGAAGGTCCGCGCATATATGTATATACATATCTACAGGAAGATTGTAAATAACGGCACTCAGGTGTGGCGTGACGGTGACGTGTCGCCGTCCGACGCGTATAAACGTCTCGTTTTAGCGTCGCAGGAAAAGTCCCGCTTAAATTGGCAGTTAATATTTTATTCATCCCGTCTTCTTCCTCGCGCGTAAGCGAAGTGAGCGCGAACTTGAGATGTGCTCGGCGCATCATGTATGCTTTGTACTTAAATATTAAAATTTTGTACGGTGGACATGCCATGCTCGCAGAAGCGTTTAGCGAAATGATATTTTTATTTACTCGCTTAGACTGACTTGCGAGTATGTTAGAAAGAAATCGCGTTTACCGTTAATAATAAAGTTATTCTTAAAAAGCTTGCTGACGTGTTATGAATACATGCGTGTATCTCTATTGATTTGTAACTTAATAACTAATTTAAATATTTACATCGCTCGTTTATATGCTCAAGTGTATTCGATATTCTTATCTACATTAAATCTTTTTATAGCATACGCTCGTCAGACACTGACAGACATGAGGCTCGCAAACGTGATCTCATAGGTAAATCGCATATATGTAGAGATAGATCAGATGCCTTCAAACACGCCCATATCCTCCTCGTTTGGACCCTCGAGGCTTTACCATAGCTGGGATCGTAATTGCTCGAGGAGGGATTCGCTACACCCTCTCGTGGTAAGGGGCTCTATCCCGCGCAATGGGCTAAACGTAACCATGATTTACGACTCTGTGGTCGATAAGGACCGCTATGAATGCGAGAACATTGGCGGTATAATGTTTTCCAGGTTGATGGTACTCCAGTACGGAAAACCATTTATCGCCCTTGTATCTACAAGATTCTGTACAAGAATATGTAGTCACAGGTGACAAAATGTTCTCTTGGGGAATTGCACAACGATTAAAACGCAAAACGTTATGAAATATAATGGAAATATTAATACCGATTTTTAGATAGACATAAGTGGACCGAAGATAATAAATTACTAATGCGGTCAAATCTGTATCGTATGAACAAATTCATTTTGCATGCACTCGTTAAGATTCGCTACAATTTTTTAATAATTCATGGTTTAGAAAACTTAAACCGAGAAAATATCAGTTATGTATGGGATGTTTCGAGAGAGTAAAAGTTCCTTCATTGGAGCATAAGATATTACAAAAATACTTAATAAACACGTAGGTATTTCAATATCGTATTTTTCACACAGGTATCCAAGCGAGCTCAGTACGCCATATTAGGGCCTCGTTTTATTTCACAGCGGAAAAGACCGCAAACGTCTTCTCCTCGTAAGTGGCAGTTTGCATAAACAGACATCCAAAGCGTACTCCCGTTCGTTCCCGCGAGCTACGAGATTTGTTATCCCCCCAATAGCTCGCGTCGACTTTCCAGCGACGCGATAATGCTACATTACTGACACGGCCGGAATTCGGGGGGGTAATTCTGGGACGTATGCGCTTCGTCTCGCTACACGTATCCACGAGAATACATCCCGATGCACTTCTGAAGATGGGAATTTGACGCGTTTTAGATGCGTGCAATGTGATGGATGGTCGTTTATGGGTATTTTCCTCTGAAGGACGATTAAGAGGCGCTTAGAGGCTCGTGCAAATTCTCGCTTGCACGAGAACTGTAACTACAGTCGAAGTACTAAGTCGGAATTATGATGGTTATTTATTCCGTTTCGCAAAAGCTGAAAAGAAGAGACAAAGATGTTGGTACAAGAGACGAAGAAAATCACTTTTTCATTATTTTCTCTGTATTCTAACATTCCAGTTTCTTACTTTCATAATGTTGCAATATTCGTCTCACTTGTCTTGTTCAAAAAAATGATTAATTAAAGTAGCTTTAAATTTCAGTGCGATCATAAAGAGCAATAGTCTCGTAGAATTGCCATTAAGAATTGTAGGAAATTAATCTCGCAATTTTTACGGAATACCTCCCACAGAAATCGAAGCAGAACGGAAGTTGATAAGGCGCGAACGATTCGGTTGAGAGAAGACAGAGTACTGTGTGGTTTATTTGGGTCGTTGACGAATGCCATATATATACGTGTCTTCCTATTATACCCTCCGTCACCCCTTGCAACTACAAATCCCGGCACTCTAACTGCCTAAACTGCGGAAACTACATTGAATTCTCCGTCTTAACATAGCAGACGCATTCGTCTTTTAGCCGATTAAATAACTATAATAACGTGAGTTGGCTGTAATGATTTAGAGAACGTTACAATAGCTTGTATAAATTTCACATAAGAATAATTAATTTTCAGCATTTTGCGTCTTTTAAGATTACCGCTGTGCAATCATATACGTCGCTACGAGATATTAAATCATCATACATGCAATAATTATATTTCCTCAATTTTCAGAAACGTTTAAAGATGCAAGAAGAAAGTATGAGGAACGGTCTGTGACAATCGTTCTCTCGAATAAAGGAAATAATATCGGAACGAGTTATCTCGGAAGTGGCTCGGAGAGCGTTTAAAGGATTGGGTCTCAGAGCAATAATTGAATCTCTCCGCTCGTTCTCGTATCTGGCAGGGTATCACGAGATCGGGAGAACGGAGAGATAAGAATCGCTATGTCAGTAGGAAAGGAAAATGAGGGGTGCGCACCAACGTATCTGCCAACCGGCACCGCCCTTCGTTCAAATACGACCGCGCGACCAGTTAAGAATATTTTATCGTGGAATATTCGCGCGCGAAGATCGGTAGGGCCCCGCACTCTCTCCTCTCTCTCTCCTCTCTCTCCTCCTGCAGGAATTCTCCTGACATAGCAGATTTCACAAGGGTCCGCCCGTGTCGACTGCGTGAGCATTTTTCTTTCTTATCTTTCGGCTTCTCTTTGCCTCTCTGTACCTCCGCTGCGACAGACACGTGCCAAGTGAAATGAAGGGATAAAAATTCGGAACGGTTCGCGGAAAATTAATCTCGAGACAATAGATAATAAGATTTGGTGAGAAACGGGAGATAACGCTAGTGAAGCATCGCGACGATTCGTCGTTCTATGAGAATTTAATTTATCAGTAATTTGTTTACTAGCGTCAGAGGAAAAAGATTGCACTTGTAAAAACATTTTTTTAAATAAAACAACAGCGTAGTATAGAAAAAATAAAAAGCATTTGTAAATAGTATGGCACTACAAGGGTTTTCCAATTTTAACTCGACTGTAACAACGTGCTCGAGTATTTCAAGCATCATCGAAATGCGAAAAAAGGTCAAACAGAGCAATCCTAAGAGTGCATTCACTGCATTCATTAGCAGCCAATTATTTTCATACAATTCATTGGAAAATTTGATGTAATGTTAATTAAAGTGTACTTCTAATTAAATAATCGTGTGTCTATAAATTCATACTTAAAGAACAACAAGAAAGAACTGTTTTAACCTACTTTGTCCGTTTTAAATGTTCGAAACCTAAAACTCAAAAACTATGTAAAGTACAAACTGAAACTTTTTCCCACACACATACACACACACACACACACACACACACACACGTACATGCACGCACATGAACTGTGAAATGCCAAGAAATATAAAAGATTGATAAAACTTGGACAAGAGGTAAGCGTCAATGTCCCACATTACCAGCCAACGACTACTACTTTTAAAAGTCTCGAGCTCCGATCTATACTTGGTCATCGATCTTGTTCTAATAGATGAGCAAGGACGGAAAGTCGATTTGTTCGGTCGAGTAGCGGCGTGTTTTATTTGTCGCGGTGAGACGTCGTCGGGCCGGGGAAATGTAGAGTTATTACATCCCGACGGAGGAAGAGGACCGTTTTCAGGCCAGGCGACGAAGACCGGACGAAAAATGGTGCGAGCGGAAGCAACGACTGACGAATGCGATTCGCCACGGGAAGCGACACACTCGTTTTCGGAGAAGTTATATTGCTAACTACAGCTCTCCTCCAGAGGGGCCATCGCCTCGGCCTATCTCTTATATGCTACATAGGAATCGATGTTTACTTACATCGTCGCATGAACGAAATTATGGGGACAGCGGACAAGCAATATCCGCTCGTTTACACATACAAGTAAAACAAAAACTGCGAGTGTATATACAGCGTGCTTCAAAAATTCAATGCTGCATCGCGAAGCTAAGTCGTGACGGAAAGATAGCAATAAAATATTGCATAATGCATAGAACGCTGCATTCTTGAAAGATGTAATTTATCTAACTTTTGGCATTATACTATCAGCATATATATATGAAGCACCAAAACGCGTATTCATTGAATTTATTTTACTTTTTACGATGCACTATTTTACAATTTTTTTCTGCATTTCTATTTCGCGAAATATTGCGGTTTAAGGTAAAGATAACTCCGTTCCTGAAGCTTCACATTTATCATCTCCTATTTTCGTCTGCTATTTTTCTGTCGTCTGTAGTGTGTGAAATATAGGTGCTATTATTTGCTGAATTATTTGTTCTATATATGTCTCTCTCTCTCTCTATTGGTATTTATTTTTATTATTTTCCACGCTTCTCTTCTCTCTTTTCTCTCTGATGTTACTTAATTATCTAGTTTTTCATTGTCTAATATTGTCATTTACGAAAATGTTATAGCTTTTGGCAAAGAAATTACATAACGTGTTATATATTGATTATCATTCCACGATTATACTGTTTTGAATTTCTAAAGAAAATGTTTCATTCTATTGCTAATGTATGTATGTGTGGAGAATTGTGTGCGTATGATATATTAATATTTAGTAGATTAAGCTATATATAAAATTACGAGGTCACTCAACGAATAACCTATTTTTTACTATTTTTTACAAGCTTGGCATAAAATTCTGCGCAGACATATTTCAGTACTTTGCGAGACTCTTAAATTTATGAACAGTTAACGTATAAAAAAGTCGAGATAGTTAACTTTTCTACAAAACTTCAGATTTAAGCATTAATTTTTAATAAAACTGTCAGGAAGTGTCTGTGTTAAAGAAATAAAGCTTTTAAAATTTCTTGTTAAAATATTTAAACGTTATTAATATTTAATCCTGAACATCAGGCAGGTTTCCAAAATAAATCCAGCGGAGACCTTAAATCAAATCGTCGAACCGATGAAATAAAAGCAGCCGTCCGTATTTTCAATGTACACAAGATAGATAAAATCCAGAAGTGGAGAGCAATATTTAGCGTAGATTTTGCATGAATACGAACCAATGTTTTTCTACCGATTCTACCGTTTAAATCTTTATGGGAAACGCTCTGACCGATGGTTCATAAAAATTCATTTGCTCACCATACACGTGATCGCAGAATAAATCACGAAGAAACATCGTGTACCAAACCCACCACGAAATCCACAGGGTATTATCAAATCAGAGAGTTCTTCCTCGGTCTTCCCTTTTTCACTCAACAGGCTTAAGAGAATTTAGGAGGCGGGTATGCCCTTTCCCTGCGCGAGCACGGAACTATATATTACGATGTGCCGTAATCGAACGCGTTGTTTTCCTCCCTCTCTTTTCTTAAATGCTTTCCCACATGTATTCGCGGCACATCGTTCCGAGCAAATACGTTTATATAACAAAACGCAACTCGGTAAACAGTGTTGTATTTCAGATCTATGCAAAACGTAAATTTGCAACGTATGCAATTTTACGCAACAAAGATTTCAGACGCAAATTGACATGTCTTTTTGTTACAAGTTTAAGAGACAAGAAAACGATTTAGTTTCTCTTTCGTATTTACGATAAAGTTTTGATTGTTACGAAGTTACCTCGAAAAGATAAAACAATTTCAACTTTTCCAAGGGCAACGTGCACGCAAGCTCCGATTTGTACCCCGGTATATACGGAGAATGTCTCTTCGACCAGATCCATTTACCCACTATACCATCCTCAACGAGCACGCATTGTACTCCCTCGTATTCTGTGTTCGTACCCTTTTAGTGAATACGCCATTTTATCTAGGTGTATGTGTGCAGATCCATGATCACCTGCGCGCTCGCGTGTGGTCGTTGGCGGGGATGAGAGAGAAAGGGGCGCGCACGGCGACAGTGCTAACCAGTGTTCAGGGCGGTACGTGGCCATTGGCGGTTGGTGCAGCGGGGAGATGAAGGTGGTTTGGGTCGAAAGGACGTGCCTGCTCCTCCACCTTTTTCTACCTCCGGCTTTATTTTTCTCCGTTTCGCCGCGACACTGTCTTTGTCCTCCGGCGAGCTTCCTCCCGGCGGACTAAAGGGGAAATGCGGAAATGTGCCGAGACCTTAACTTCATTATTCTGGAACGTTTTAATTTCGGTCGACCGTCTCTCGCACTGGAAAGGGGGAAAAATAAGAGGTATCGACAGTAAATGGGCCGAAATACGGGCGATATGCAGTGACAGTTGTAAAATAGTACGAGCAAGATATGTATTATAAAAATTCCGAAACGTAAATTAAACAATAGAAATTTTTTACCGAGAAGAAATAAAAATAATTAAATTTACGTTAAATATATTTGATAATATCACGAATATAAAATAAATCACGAGTAGAGCATAGAAATGGATGAACAAAAGCAAACATATTCTCTACACCCTACGTGATGACATTCTATAAAATATACAACGCTTGTCCAGTGAATTCGACGGAGCTTTTCGCCGCGCTCCGTAAAACTGTCAAATCGTTCAAACATTCATGTGAGCAAAATTTTTCAACATGCATCATAAATGCAATGGAATGTATCTGCTACCGCTCTCGTATTAAACATGCATTCGTCACAAAAATAAGAAGGACAACGATATCAATAAGAATACGATTTCAACAATCGTAATAATAAATGTCAACGAGCAAGCAGTCTGTCCACTGGAAAATATTTCCTGGACAATGGCTTTCGCTGTAGACAAGCTATATAAAGCTCGTAACAGTAAAAGCTACGAGACTTGATAGACCGGCTATAGTTTTCAAGGATAACACGAGCTATCCGTGTTCAGCTAAGAGGCAATATATGTAACAGTGAAGCCATGCATTCTTTATTGACACTTGTCTCGATTATCTTGTTTGCACGCCGAGATTGAGAAAATATTGAGCCCTAGATTGCGTACTCTATCCACTTAATAGTAATTGTGTAGCTTGCACAATCCCACCAGTGTATACAGCAACTATTTCGCATTAATATCTTAAAAGTGTTCGCTCGAGTAATACAAATGTCGCTTCGTCTAACTATATTGCGGAACGGATTTCATGCAGCGTGTAACTCTCTTGAACGCGATGAAATTATTTGCTATCGCAAACTTCAAGAATTTACCCATATCTCTACATCGCACACGTGATACGAAATTATACGTGGAAATATGTCTCTACGTCGCCTGATGCATGCTCGTTCGGTTTGTGTTTGAAATAGAATGATTATGTTATTACGCGGCGCGTATACAGTGCATTCTAATCGCTCAAATAATTTACATCAACGAACCGAAGAAATATTATTCAAATAATGTAAATTAAACGCAGCGACGATTGAAGCCTGCATTAATCGTACTAGAGTTCCCGCCGGGTGGAATGAGATTTGAAACCTTACCGAATATTCCGGAATATTTGCACGTCTTGCTTTACTGTTTACTCGCCTTACTTTACGACCTGCTTCGCACGTTTGCGCGTTTCTCATCGCGCGAACGAGCGTGTTCCAAAGTACACTTCATTGTTATCGCTGCTTTCGTTTGCTCTTCGCTGTACTTGCTCTATATTAGCACTTTGCATCTCATGCTTATTCCAGATACTTGCCGCCAATACGGCGGCGTATAACTGCATAAAAGAACAAAGAGGCGTGTTAATGATCCTCGGTAAATAATCGCTACTTGATTGTCACAATATTTTACCCACAAAGAAGGGGTTTGACTCTTTCATATACACACACAACGTGTTCCACTCATATAATATCATAGATGTCTGTGGAGATGTGTATGATATTTGTACATCTAATATTTGTATATTTGGTGAAACGAAAATTAGTATAATATACCGACGACAGTACTTTTTGTACACGATATCGTGAGAGGTAGAATTTTGTGCAATATAAAAATATTTCAAGTCTCTGAGCAAGAGCACGTTCTGACTATTATTAAACTCTAGCTCGGACTTAAAATATTTTTACACAAAATCTTTTTAACTTCTCACGATATCACATATAAAAACTTGATATTGCTTATATCAATTTTTGTTTAAATCAATACAAATGTCATATTTCTTAAACTTCTTTAGGCATCTATAGTGATATTACGTAACGCGGGTTGAAAAGAAATGGCTTTGCCGCGGCGCGGCGCCTGCATGCATTTGAATATACATATATGCATATAGAGGATTGCCATTGACGCTAGGTAGTACCACAAAAGGCATCATGGATCGTAGAAACGTCATGCATTCCGTTTGGTCAGCTTATTGCTCCAAAGGCTCGTTTCGCACACGAGGTGCACAGTGACCCTTTGGTCTCCAACCGTCTTCTGCTTGATGTATTCCCGAGGGAATCGATTAATACGCGCGATTGCGGATGCAACGAGCCGCTTCCAAGACCCTGGATACCGGTCAAACGACAGGACTTCCACACCCTTTCAGCTCGAGCGCTTATATTATTTGCAGACGTGAAATTAAAACAGAAACAGATAGGAACATAATGAGATAATATATATATGTATACGTATTGATAACAGATTTGTTGAAACGGGATATTATTATATTATTACGCATTTTGTTGTTGAGAATTCAATTGCGGTCAGTATTTCTTCTAGCATACAAATATTAATTAACGAGCAGGATAACTACGTTAAAGCTACCAATTTGAGATAATTATGCGCATTCTCTTAAATGACATCGACCATTAAAATCATTAGTGCATTCGGCAGCGTAATAGGTAACGAAACACTGGGTACGTCATGGATAAATCATTAATTGGCCCAATTATGGACGCAGTTACCGAGATACTGATTCATTTCTAATCAAGAGTAGGTGAGTCTCCTTTCATTCTATCCTGCGGACATCGCGACAGTACAAGGCAACCGTGTCCCACGTGCAATACAAGTTATTACGTTGCTTCTGCCGTGCAATTGCAACTCCGAAGACGCCAACATCTCTGTAACTCGAACTAATACCTCCTACGACTTCAGGCGGAAATTGTGAGCAGCGCGCGAGCTACGTCGACTGTGCGTTCATTACCGCTTGTACGAAAATCTAATCTTGCGATAATTCACGAATAAAACATTTCCACAGTTCACAAAGCTATTTCGTGTCTAAACGATACAATCAATATAAATTTATAAGCCCTTTTCAATTATCTCGGTACACAAAAAGCCAAACATAAAATATTTGAAAAAATCTGAGAAAACGAGAAATAATTATTACATTTAAGCTGTCTAAGAATATTAGAACAATTTCAGAAATTAAACAATAAATTTATATACTTTTATTTAGTAAATTGAAAACCATTGATTAAGTATTCCAATCCTTTATTTAATATGAATATAGTGAGCCATTGAAGTGAAGGACCGCGCGGTTTTGTGGTCAAGTATGTTTGCGGTTATAATATTCTATGTTATTCTAAGTGTCTGTGAGATATGAACTTATAAAACCATGTCTTACACATCTGTGCGCGCAATAGGATTCCAAATGTCAATATTGTGTTTAATTCAAATAACGTAATTGCTGATCTAAACCATATAACTTTATAAAAATCAAACGCTCTAACGCTCCCTATTTGTTAATTACGTTACGCTGGTGTAACAACAAATGAGCAAAAATGAATCGACGCGAGAAATTTCAATATTCGGTTTACATAAACCATATTTAAATAAAATCGTCCAACAATGCACTTTGCAAACAGATTTTACGGACTACCGATTAATTCAATCCAATACAGTTTGCTGGCGCGCAAAAAAAAAATACAGCTTTCGTAATCAAGCGCGACAGGTTATTTCGGGCTGGACACATAAGCTATGAATCCATCGGTTGCATCTCGTTCGTATGCAATGACCGATGCAAACAATCTACCGCTTACGGATGACTATCACGTAAACATGTCGAGCGGAGCCCAATGAATTTGAACTATATCGTCGACGCAAAAGTTTACTTTGATACCACTCGCTTCTATCACGTCCCGTAAGCTTCCGCGAGCTCCATGAGAATGAGACGCGAATGTCTCCCGCACGTAGCTTTTGCGTGGATTATCACGATTACATCGTTCAACAGAGTTTATGCTGCGGTGTTGGATTTATCCATTAACGTTGCGACAATCCCTTACGGCAATGAAACATATTTTGTCGCGAAAGCCGACACTGCGTAAAATACTCTGCGAAATACATTTTCCGTGCCTTTTTACTGTCAGTTTTATGTAAATTGTAGACTGACAAAGTTCTCTCGCTTCCACGACTAATATAGACTGACGGTTAACGTTAAATAATAATTAAACCATTGGTGAGTGTTGTCACACTGAAATTTTTAAGAAAGTAACTCCGGATTGACTATGCACTTGAACAAGTTTCGTAATGTCGCAATGGAACTTAATTTGTGTTTTATGGAGCAATGAGCAAGAATAAATCCCAAAATAAACATGTTACTGAGGAAAACGATTAATCCGAGCAATCGCTAGTATAACTCGCCACTTCCAAGACTACGGATACCTTCGCACTCCGCCGGAACTGTTTTCATCCCATTCTCCGATTTCCCGGATGCAAAGGACATCGTCCTCTTCCCCTCCCCCCCTCTCTCTCTCTCGCGTAAGCAGCAGCAGTATAGCTATGCAGGCAGGGGTCAGTCGAGATCGTATTGCTCGACAGGAGCCACGCAATTGCAGTTGCGGAACCGCGAAGCTCGGCGGAATTCAAACTAACGGCATTCACCCGGACTCCTTGATACGACCGAGTCGCGCAACTTACAATTATAGCGTATACACGATAAAGCCCCATCGCTTTCCACGCGGACACGCACACTCTCCCGGGAAAACTCAATCTCTCGACTACGTAACCGCAATCGCCACGCATTCCCCGCCGCGACCGTCGTATAAGCGAAATTTAGTAATAGCTTCGTATCCCCATCGAGCTGCAAAGGAATGCATGTTAATAGAATTATTGATATTCTGATTTCCACTCGTGCAAACTAACCGCGCGCCCTTAACCACTTTTAACCGACAAGATCTCGAAATTATTCTGAATTTATTGATGTTGATTGCATGACAGAATGTATGTGTTTTTATTTGGAATATTCGTGTTTGAAAATGGTGTACCAGAAAATACTTTAATATCTCTTAAATGACGAGAAGATATGCTATTAGAGTCTCGAGTACATTACAGAAATAATATACTTCAGTTTCTGTATAAGATTAGAAGCCCTTTTGCATGTATTTTATATACAATGTAATATACACACGTCAAATACTTTTATACACTTATTACAGATTAGCTTGTTAAGTGATATGCAAACTAGTCAGCAAAGAGTTAGGTATACATGCAATCCTCAGTTTGCCCGACATTGCCTATTCAGTTTGGTCGTTACACGGGCCACTACCGATATAGCGAGAGCTTTAGGTGCCAACTAGCTTTTCAAATTATCATTTAAACGGATTCGAATTGTCCCATGATACCCGTTGTTCATAGCTAGACTATGCTTTCGAGATTATAGGCCGTTGGGACTAAAACCATTTCTCTCACGGAATTTAATCGGATCCCGGCGGAATTCCAGACCAGTCGTCTCGAAACAAATTCACGAAACACCAACTGTATTCTAGTTCGCTTCCGAAATTCCAAGTAAACCAATATAACTCGCGTGAACTCCGCAAAAAAAGGGAAACCCATCGGGCAGAAATGTGCGCGCGCGCAAATAAAATAATGTGACAAAAAGAACAGATCTAGAAGTAACTATCTCGTCTATTTATTGCACTCCTAACATTACTTGACTGACTACCTTAGCACGCATGTTA
The DNA here is from genome assembly GCF_030848795.1 of Temnothorax nylanderi. Taxonomy (NCBI): domain Eukaryota; kingdom Metazoa; phylum Arthropoda; class Insecta; order Hymenoptera; family Formicidae; genus Temnothorax; species Temnothorax nylanderi. The sequence continues at coordinate 309,879 of NW_027249069.1, read as the reverse complement.
TACTCTTGTAACTTAAGCACTCGTTTCTGACTATTTAGAGTGTAGAGCTTTAAATACCGATTTTAACATATGAAATCCCATCTATAAAGTTCAATTAAGCATGATAAGCGAGCTTTCTACGGTACAAGAAGATTCTTCAAGCACACGATGTGCTTCGTCATTTTCAGCGCGGACGTAATTATGCGGCTATTCGATCCCGGCATCAAATTAATCCAGGCATTATCGGGTAGCCATAGCGAGCGCAACATCATACTGCGACGTGCGAAGTTATCGATCGTAATTAACAGATTTTCCATTTAATACGCTGCATCGATCGATTTACACTGCATTTGTATCATCGACGGATATTATTCGCGCCTTTTTTACGCGACTTATATTGCTTTTTCTCGCATAGTCACAGAGACCGTTACTTACGCAACTCGCCGTTAAATCCACCGTCACGGCGCCGTAAATATTTTCCATCGAAGATATTGCACAAGATGTGTATACATAGAGGAGGGAGAGAAAGATGCAAGACGGAGTGAGAACAAAATTATTTCGCGGGCGTAATGGCGCGGATGTATCCAATAAAACAAGGAAGAAGTAGCGGGCGATCGATCGTAAGGAAACAGAGGCGCGCAAAATTTTCTCCTCAGCATGCCAAACCCCGTAAATTTCTGAAGCTATTAAGTTTATCGGCCCGGGTAAGAAGCTTCTAACTTTTATAAATGGTCGTCTTGCCTCCGGTGCAATTTACGAAAAAAAACCTCGTTCCTCATTTCACTTAATTCTGCCACAGCGCGGACGAGCGGAAGCGGTGGTACGACAGGTCGGGTAAATCGATATACCGTTGTAATAGAAAACGATTGATTCGTTCCCCACGATTGATCGTCCTAAGACTGTCGTCCGTCCCACTCTGCCAAAAGATATTAAAATCTCAGTTATAATGGAACTCTGTCTCAAATACGATTATTTACTATCTAAATATTACTATTCTAATAATTTATGAACGAGTGGATGCAACGAACTGTCACGCCCAAAATACGTACCTACCGTTCTTAAACATGAAATATTATGATACGCCGAATACACCTTCTTATCATTTAGCAATACATCGATGCAAAGTACAGTACACTACAGTATTTTAGATCAATTCATTTATATATATATACACAAATACAATCATATCCAATTTATGTCAATAGTTTGACTGCCAATAGAAATAGCAGTTGTTCACAAACGTACACACGTTACGCAGAACAAAGAGGAAGGACGCAGGACAAGACGCGATTCAATGTCACACGGGGAAAATCTTTTCCTGGGGCTGTACAGGCTGCTAAATAATTTCACTGAGTCACGGACGCGACGTCACCGGCAATTTCGTCCGTCAAACTCGGACTGGTTGAGACAGCGGGGGTGCGAGTTTTCTGAATTTTTTTACTCTTTCGCGCTGTATTATCAATTCCCCGGGGTCTCTTACCGTCCTTCATCTTGCGGGAAGAATTGGTTTTCGACCTGGCGAGCGTTGACGCGGGCGTCGACAATTTTGCGAATCGCACGGCGATGCGATTCGCGCGATCCAACTCGTCGCCAGTGGGAAGATAGTAGTGGCCGCGGTATCTTCGCAAAATACCATACTCCACCCCTCGCTTCAAAGCTGCCTTCACCTGAGATATCGCGTAAATTCCGATAAGCTTTAGGCTCAGGATAAAGCAAATGCGAAAGCGCAGCGCAAAAGATCAACTATCGAGTGCGTTGAGGTATGAAACGATTGCGCAATCTTCGATTTCTCTATTTAAAACGGAAGCTACCGCGACAAATTTCCAATTCTCTTTCATTAAAAAATATCGTTATTCAGAATGATTTGCGAAATTGACACGAACTGGGCACTCGTACGCCCTTTATACACGCATGCCTGCGACAGTGATTGACACGTAAAAATAGAAAAAGTACAAAAAAAGATTGCCGACATTGATTTCAATCAACGCTATCGTTTTTTGCTTGAAACGACGGCATTGCGTCAATGGTGTAAATGTTAAGATGTTTATAACAATTATAACACTCGGCCAATTAAAATCGTAAGCATTATAGGCGTATATTAAGCATACGTATATATGTGTGTGGAACACGTTATGCTAACAAGAAATATAATTACAGCTATTGAAACGATCATTGAAATTTTGTGATAAGACTCTAGCTATGCTCACTTGTCGTTTAATGCTTTGTTCAGTAATGCTCGAAGCGTAACTAATGTATCCTGTAATCTTTTTGGGTGTAGAGCCTTTGGTTTCGCGAAGATCCTGTATAGCAGAGACGACTAGAGCAGCGATTTTCATAGGTTTCACGCTTTTTCCCTTTTTCGCAGTTTTTGTCTCTTTTCTCGCCATTTTCGCAATAATCGTTGAAGTGCATACAAATTACATCCGCAATTTAACGCCAATATTATTGTTAAAAGTATACAAAACGGGGTCCCCACAATGTAACCGACACGAAAAATTTACTCCGCGATTGCTGTCAAAGAACCCGTTACTATCGATTATTTCTATCATTTGTTCTATTATCGGAGCTGTTTTCACGTGAAATAACTTTTTGAAAGCAGCGCTCGGAAATACTAGTTTTCAATTTAACTTTTGAGGTCATATATCAAATTAACTCTATTCGATTAAAAGTAATTTGATAAAAATTTAAAAAAAAATTATTTGTATTTCACGTAATTCGTACGTATATTTAAGGAATTAATTTTTTTTTCTTTTTAAAAACATCGATTTTTTATCGAGCTTGTACACGTATGTACATGTATCAAAAATCGCCCAAGTGGAAAAAACGCTAAACGGCAGGATAGGTTGGAGAAAAACGTAAAAAAGTGCCGTAACTACTAAGAGCGCACTGTGTTGCAGGATTTAAAAAAAAAGGCCACGTCATACCGCTGCATTACAACTGTGCCTATGCAATGCATAAAACTGAGGGATGCAAATTATTTTCTTCTTTCGTATTTTGCCCGCGAGCTTTATCGGCGCATTCTCGGTGCGTGTTTTCGCCCACCTTGTCTCGTAATCAGTCAACTTTATGATAGGCATTACTTTCTTGAGGAATGAAAAAAGGCAACCGGTGAATAATACATTGCCACCGGCCGGATGCACTCGCATCGGGTATCAACCCCCGGAGGGTGCAACCGCCCTTTTTACAATCCCGGCCAGAGTAGGGCGAATTAGTCATCGCGCAAAGGGAAAAAAGGACGACGGCGGTTATACGCGAAAACCACGGTGATTGATCGTCAGACCGTTATCAGCCACAAACGAAAGTACACAGCGCGCAATAAGCTCTAAAAAGTCGGAATTGTTATATGCAATCATACGTGCCCTGATAAGCCGCGCCGCTAATAACGGTGGACGATACGTTGTACCAAGAAATTCGCACGCGATCGCGTAAGCCCGATGATATCCGCACGCAAGCACCGCATTTGCATAATAAAAAATAACAAAAAGATTACAATTACTAACGGCGCGGCGTATGGCCATGTCGGCCGGTGCTCGAAAACGTATTTTACTTGTAATCGGCCCGTATTAATCTCCGCGAAACCACTTAATTTCACGCCGCGTTGAATCGCGCCAGTTTTTCACTTCGACCACACGGTAGAGCGCATAATTTCAAGATTTTTAACCCCACGCGGCCGTCCCGTTTTTTAATTGACTACACAAAAATTACTGACAATTTCAGCAGGAAACGCGCCATTACCGTTTTTGCTCCGTCTGCTAATAATACGTATCAAAATCTGATATGTAAAAAAAATTATCCATATTTCGACGATCAAGCAATTACATGTCAATAAAACATAAAATTAAAATATTTTTATTCTTTTAATTAAATGAAAGCAACGTGTCTCTCGCACTCGAAATTAATTCCTGTTACAATTGCTTGTTGATTTCACGTGATTGGAAATGGAATATCACGCATCTCAATGTAAGTTGATCCCTTTTCCCGCTCTATTCGCATATATGGTTGTGTTCCCTCGCTTTCGAGGGCCGTAAGCGAACTAATTCCTGAACAACGCAGTCGATTGTCGAATATTGAATAGTCGGGTATAAAAAGTGCAGTAGCAAAAATGACTGGTAGCATGCGTAATACCGCGCTGACGATTTAAATTTGCGACAGTAATAATCAAACTAGATTTGAATGTTGCGCGATGGCAACTAATTTGCAATACGTTTAACGACGGCAGGATGAATCGGCTTCGAAACGCGCCATTTAAAAAGCAATAATATACGGACATCGTCAAACATCTGTAATGCCACCAACGCATATGCATTCCCAGTTTACACTGTTTGTTACTATCGGTTTGTCACCGATTGGAAGTTTCATCGCGAACAAACCGCATAAAATGAAACAACGTTGAACTTATTACACGTGAAACCGCGTTAACGGAGCTGTATACATATCGCGTGATATGATGTTTCAATGTTTCATTATATCCTTTTTGTGTACACATATATTTTGCCCATACATAATATGTCACTCGTTTCCTCTCGCATACAAATCTTCATTCATTGTTAAAAATATATAATAATAAAAATTGTAAAAATTGACACTCAGAACTAATAATCTTTCTCTCTCTCTCTCTCTCTAAACAATAACATATTAAATTAAATATTAAGATAAATTTTGATATAATTTAGATTGTTGAATTTTATAGAAAACGGCAAAGAACATTATATGACGATTTATGATGCTTTTAATTCGTCCGTGTAGACGGCCTCAAAGTTCTCCTGTTTTACGTGAAAACACCTTCGCGAAGCAGAGCATCATAAATTAATCGTGGCATATCAAGCATGATCTAGTACATTCCCTGCAGCTTTACTCCCTTCTCTCCTTTCTTCCGGCTCATGAGCGTCGATTATTATCCGCGCAATTACGTCGGCAGCTCGCGGTTAGGAAAATACCGATTCCGAGCTGCTCACGGCATGCGAAGAGAAATTTATTAACAGGCATACGTGATCGCTTATGCACGCACGTAATAAGGTTTAAGCGACGTGCAGGGCGAATTAAACGAGCTGAACGGCTATCGGTGCCGACAATGCATTCGACTATGCTTTATCGTTTAATATTCTAAGTGGTCGTATAATCAAGTGACGTTCACCGCACTCGTAAAATGCAACGAAGCGAGCTAATTACGGACGAGATACGTTATGCACATAGATTTTAGCGACCGTTCGTGTCGCTTGCTAGGAAATCCACGAAATACTTTATGTGACATCCACTAGCATAATGTAACTAAAGCGTAATGATATCGGAATGTATTAAAGCTCATCATACGAGTAAATCTGTTTCTCGCGTTACTCGTTCTAACCATTATAAACGTTAAATGCTTACAACACAGGCTTTAAATAAAGAAATATTATGTAGATATTATGGCTAATAAAATAAACGTGATTTGAGACGCTTCTTTAATATCATAAAACTTAATATAAGTGACTAAATATTGAACTTATACCTATTAATCTTGTTTCTGTTTTGCCTATATATATACTAATCTTTTCACAAAATAATTAATGCAAACTAAAAGGATCTTTACTTCAAATCGGTATTCCACAAACTTGTTAAGAGATTATATCGTTTTATTGATTTTCCTTCAACGTTTAGATGGTTATCGCTTTCTAGATAGCTCTGCCGGCGCTCTCTCTCTCTCTCTCTCTCTCTCTCTCTCTTCGGTGTCAATATCGACTACGTTGAGAACCCCTGATATAAAGCAAAGTAACACGACTACGAAGTTTCGCTGGGAAGGCAGTTGAGATAAAGAAGGTCAATTAATCTTTCGTTCCTCGGCCGGTTGTTGCCAACAGGACGAGGATCGAAAGTGAGGTCATGCAATTTCTGCCGTTAAAGTTAAAATCAGATGAAAGAAAAATAATGTACGTACCAAATAATGAGAAAGCGATGGAAGAGAGACGAAACGGGAGAAAAGCAAATTCGTGCCCTCTGTTAATTAAATCTGCGCGAGGCGCAACGCTTCGAGTACTTGAAATCTTATCCTGTCGGGAAGATCTCGCGCGCGTCTCCTCGAAAAATTGCGGTACCCCGAAGAACTTTCAATTGTAGTCGCATTTAATTACTGCGTCCCTCGTTTCTTCTAGCGTTTGTGTAATCGCAGTTACCACAAAAGCCTCTCACCGAGAAGATACGATCCTTATTGTCCGCCTCGCGCACAAACAGCTTAATAGAAATGTAATTCCCTCGCAGCGATTCCGGCTGCGTTATATTGTCGTTATACGTTATACAACGCGAATACGTTATTCAATTACTTTGTGGCTACGTGATAAATCTCGAAATTGACAGAAGTCCGACGTGGGAGCTCGTGTAGAGCTATATGAGATATACCCGCACCGGCTCTCGGACACATCGTCGTAACCAACGAATAAATGTAATTTGCGAGCGAAATGATTAATGGCCGTCACAGCGACTAGGTAAACTACTAGCGATGCTCTTCTTCAGCTTCCCCATGAATGGATTACATACATAAGCGATCGCGATAGGGGGAATGAGTTTTAGAGCTTGCTTTTAGGAAAGTTTCGAGAACCACTGCGTTAAATGGGATTCTCTATGGAAGGGTTATGCGTGATATGCGCCGCTATTAGACATAGGCCCGCACGTGCGCCGCAGTGCTGGAAATGATCGATCCAGAAACAAGCAGATCGGACGAAAGCCAGCAGACTTGCAGACCGAACACTTTAGTCAGTATGCGGAGTGGAATGGCGGATGGCGCATCGTGGAAATTACCGGCGTTCCGATGCATCATTGCAGGATTGTGCAGTTTCCGCACAGGGCCGTAACCGCCGTGATCGGACCTTCCCGAATGCAATTGATCCATAACCAATGGCTGCACTCACGCTAATACCGTAACACTCGTACGTCACTAACGTCTGCAACTCTCTGCAACTAATTATGCAGTAATTCCGGCCGCTCCGCGCACGAAATCATCTTCAATGACTTTAAATTATTCAGGTTTCCGTATTAGCTCTCCGCATTACAAACATAAGTCTATATCACGGATCCCGTTTGCACAACTCGTTATCTCCGTTTCCACGTCATTAAGTACAACATCGCTGTTATCATATCTCTATAATTTTTTTTTCCAATTCCACAAATAATCCTGAGTCAATGACACCGATCCGATCTGCCATTCAAGTCACATCAAAAATTTCGATAGAACGTTATCAATTCGAAATGCAGATAAGCCATGCGTTGCTAGACAGCTTTACGGCTGGTTTCCTGGGATCTGCAACGCCATCGGACCTCATGAAGAATTCAGCCCGGCTAGCGGATACATTCTGGACGACGTTCGAGCCACGAAACTTGTTGTTGCCCTAGCAGTATCTTGCTTGAAATGGGCTCCACGGGGAACGGCGTGCCTCGTTAATACTTTAATTTCGTGTAGCAGCTTTCTGTAATACTGCCACGACCCGACAAACGTAGCCTGACAGCATACGAAGTTTCCACGAGCCAAGGCTTAATTGTTTGCTTACTGAATTGTTGTTAGTTAAAGTGGAAAGTTGCTGATAACTCGACTGCAACAGAGATAGCAAGAATGAGCGAAGAAGGACAGGAAGGGAAATGATGCGGGAGGAGAGAAAGAGAGAAAAGAGAAAGAGCTGAGAGACCGAAAGGAAGAGGAATCACGTATAACGGGGATCTGTCTGTGCTGTATCAAGTAAGTAGGTTCTCTCTCTTAACTGACTGAAATCTCCATAGACGAAAGTAGCGGGGCCAGCATAAGTCGCGGAAAGTCCTATCAAAATTGTAAGATTCCCTCGGCAATTTCATTGCTCCTTAATGTTTATAAACGTTGAACAAAAGAAAAGTTTATTGATCAAAGTAGATAGTAATACTTTAGCAGCGCAGCTTCTTTTTCAAATAATATCGGGAGATTGATGAGATGCACGATTGTACCGAGCGGAAGGAAATTCCGATGACTTCGTTATTGAGCGCCACAAAAGCGCCAAGAAATTGCGTTCATATTTGATGGTTTGACAATTAAATTTTCTATTATTGGTGGTAAGCCTTTTAACCTCATCACACGAACGTATTTCACCAGTTTATCAAAGATGTATATAATTCATGCCGTTCATGAAAGTGTCAGGAGTATTTTGAAACTTAGAACGGTATATAAAATTGTAATTAAGAAATCTGCGTTGGACAACTTTATTTTTCCAATAGCGGTAAATTAATGCTGCTACCTGCTTTATAAACTACGGGAAACGTTAAATGGCCCACGGAAACCTTCGCAAACCCGCAAAGCTTCTGAAAAGATCTCAGTTTCATTCGGGGAAGTTTGTAAAGAATTTTAATCCTCTAAGTGCAGTAGCAAATAACGACAGTATAGAAATATAACGACAAGATTTTCTCAAGAAAAATACGTGTATCGTTAACGCATCCGATACACTGACAGATTTTGGCTCTTGATTTAAATAGGAAGGATATCAGCAAATTCATATTTTCAAAACAAGTCTCAGAGGAAATTACCAGGATTTTTGAATCGCGAAATAAGAATAGTGTATACAACTTTTTTCAAAAATATAAAATTGGCTATAAAAAGCAGGCGCCATTATCTTTATGTATATCCCTGTGGGCTCGATGCCAGATCAAAGGCACAAAAACTCTTTCAGCGTTACATCCACGTAATTCCACGACCCTTACCCTGACCAGCCTTAACCTAACCACGATCAATTTCACCTTTAACCCCAAAACGTCCACTTGAACGCATGCCAGAATAATATGGTTACCATATTGGGCGCCTCTCATAACATTATATGTAAGTCACGGATGAAAACCACACTATGATGAGAATGATAATGAAGGGCTAAGTAATACCGGGATAGAATACGATAGCTTATAATACAAAGCATAATTGCGCGCGCTACGAGAGAACGCGCGGAATGCGAAATGAAAATCCGTTCTTGCTGGGGTCGCAATGTTTTGACACACAAGTTTAATACCGAACAAGCCGCGAATACGTTACACGGCAAATTGCCGTCGAGGAGCTAGTCGAAATAGCAGGGGCGCGAATGAGGGCTTGTCCACCATCATCTCCGTGGTTTTGGAATAATCCGAAACTCGTTCGCTCGAACGGCTTAGAGCGAAATATAAACAAGAGTCTGACGCGCTTGATCCCACTTCTCTTTCACGTTGTTGACGATAACGACAGCAGTTCGCCAAACAATTTTGCGTAGGTCTGCGCTAATGCAATGTCGACACCAGTCGAATACATTTGCAAGCATAAGCCAAACTTCGCTCTCCACGGTACTCCGATCAAACATCAGAGAAATGATGGACGCGATCCCCGCGTTCGCTATCTCGAACGACTGGAAATACTACAACGATCGACTCTCTCTCGCGGGGTGCACGACCTCGCATCGAGGGGATGCGGATTCCTCGCAGTCGGGACGAATGTGACCAGGCGCCGTCGATCGGGGAAGTTTGGCCAGTGCGCGCGGATATTGTTGACCGCGGTATCGAGCACGGAACTGCGAAGTTTATTGTAGATGGAGGGCGATGCGCGCGTGTAAAATATGACGATTACGATCACGACGAAATTGGATCATGCGGCTTTTCCGTTGCGCGCTAGGAAAATATATATGTGTGTATGTGTATATATATATATATATGTATATAAAAAACGATGATCAAACACAGTCGAAAAGATTTTAAACTGTAACAATAGTTCTCTTCTCGTTCTCTTCTTTGCGTACGGTTAATGTAATGAAATCCGAATCCAACGGGAAATGACTTACGACTCGCGCCGTGCTCCGTAAATTTGCTGCAGATATTATAAGGCAAAAAAGATGTGCGGTTCGTTGAACTTGATATATGTGCAAATATAATACGGAATCTGAACGTATGCAATATATATATAAACATGTATCTGTATAAAATATACCATTAAATGAATCAACTGAAAAATATTTATGAGATGTAAATCCTCTTAACGCATTGAAAAAGTTATTTTTCGACGGAGAATTTTCTTAATGCTGCTTCAAAATCGCACGTTACAATAATAATCGCAATGTTAAAAATATATACAGCTGTATTATAAAAATAGATTTAAAAAGGTAATTATAATATAATATAAAAACTGTATTTAAAGAATATAAAATATAAAATTTTTTCTCGTAATTACATTCGTGTGTCTGCGTCTGTCCATTAATTATCACATATATACACTTCCGCCGGTGCATTATGTATTTCGTTTTTAGTCTGAACGCAGTGCAGAGACCGTAGCACATTCGTATTCGTCAATATATTCACAGCTGCGAAAAACGTGCGCGCTGACATGCGTGCATGTGCGTCCCCCGATTTCGATAGAACCAGTGAACCGAAATTTCAACGAAAAACTGTATATTTGGAACATGTGTTACACGAAAATTTACAGCCTGCTATCTTCCACCGCATAAAGCTACTAGTTCAAAGAGCTATCAAAAAATGTACTATCAGAAGCACGCGAACTATCACGCGAAAGATTACACAAACGTTCATGCCTTTAAATATATAGTTAGTAGTCTCAAAACTGATAAGAAATAACCAGTAATTTTAACGAATTTTTCCAATACGCCCCCGTTACTATACGAGAAAAGAGAAAAGAGATGCGCAGAGTATTGAACCTCGATATTTTCGATTCGAAAAGAAGATGTCGGCAAGATGAACCTTATAATCAGATGCATAGCATTCGGAGACACCGATAAGGCCATTGATCAAAAAGAATCTATCCGTCTACGGGTAGAAAAAAGTTTCTTCATTTGTCGCAAATCCCGGTACTCCTCCGATCGAAGTCCGAGCCAAGGAGGGTGAAGTTTCGTAGGTCTTGTCGGTAACACGTGTCCGGCAACTTGGAACTTCTTTCCGTCCTATAGAAACGCGGCGTGAAATAGTCGAAGTCACTGATCGAGAGTCGCGCGCCGGCTCATATCCCAGCCCTCTATCGAAACTTCGATTTTTTCCTCCGCCGAGTAATATCCCGGCGCGCGACGTCTTCCGTCACCATTCCCGTCGCCATTCAACGCGGAAAAAGTGGAGCAGGAAAGCATACGAGCGCGTTGATGGAGTATGTCATCTGGGAGTGAACATATCTCCGCGAAGTTCTTGCGTGACAGAAGAAGGGCGAGGTAAGAAAATGCGAAGATTTTCGTCCTGAAGCACTGTATATGGATTTAAGAGGAAAAACTAAAATATTTATATTTTACGATTAAATACTATAGTTTTGAATCCGGGTCATCTGTATTTGTCAAATGTTAAAAAATTATCTATATTTCCACATTGATAACTCCAGTTACAATAAGAAATAATTTTAAAAATGCATAAAGGATAAATGAGAAAAATTAAGAACTGACAATAATCGCGACGACAATCGCGGGATGTGGCTAAAAAATAGCATGATAATCGCTACTGTGCTAAAATGAGTAATGTTCTATCTTGATAAAGACGAGACATTACAATTCTAAAGATTACCCGAGATAAAAAGGAACTCGGCAAAAGGTTCGGAATGTCATTGAAATCTGCGAAAGAAAACTGCCAGCAAGTGAAAGGACAATTAAGCGCTGCGCAAGCGAAGGAGACTGAAAAGGAGAATGATAGAGGTGAGGAGACCGAAGGAAATTAAATCTACCCGTCCTGCTGTCTTCATCCGCTCTCATTACAACGGCAAAGCGTAAAGATCTCACCGAGAGAGAAGTTGTTCTATAGAACAAGCAAACAGGAAATTTGCGGCCCTTCCGGTACACAGACTATCCCTTGATGTATACATGATGTACTTATCCATACTGACATTTCCTTAAGAGACGTGTGTAAAGACTACAAATACGTTTCCCGTATGATTTCCATCTCATTTGTAAACGTGAAAATTTAGATTACTTTCGTCCATCAGAGAGAAATAAATGATGCAAACGTTCTTTACGTATTTGAATGATTATTATAGGTGAAGCACACAAATGAGATAGCACGCGTCGCGGCTAAAATTTACTCGACGTTGTAAGACGTTCGTGATTAGAGCTGTCAAACTATTCACGATCTACGATCATTATCAATGTTGAATGTCGCTTCGCTGATAGAGATAGTAATCTGATTTCAGCTTCGGTACGAGCACTACGGAAAGTGGCTTGACAATTCAGGACACTGTACTCGTGATTAGGTTTATTTGCGGGCTACCACCGAGAGCTACGTCCAACATCCTGAAAATCAATGGCTCCTATACTGTCGACAAGGAGTACATAGGGGACAAGATAGAAACATAGGAACTAGATTATCAAACAGACAAGATTGAAACTGGTCAAACAATAGCTTTAGACACATGAATAACCAGTGTAATCAACATAATTGAAAACGATTCGCGAATTCGATAACGCACTATTTGTAAGAAAACTGACGTTTTCGCACGATTCCTATATGCAGGCGACCCGATACATGCAGATCCAATGTGCAGCCGAATTTGGCAACTTCCATTTCCTGCAGCGTTTAAAACGTTATCACAAATGTATTTAAAATATCGCGCACAACACTTATTGGGGCGACGGAAATACGTCCATGCGGGGAATTATTGCCTGCAGATTTAGGATTTGATGTATCGCATGCTTTTTCTACACGGGACTCCCGCGGGAATATACAGTATCGGTGCTTATCAAAGTACAATCACGATCTGTTCTATATCCTTCGCATTCGTGTGCGTCTGTAAAAAACAGTCATCGAATTTTACATCGAACCTAAAATTTTAAATATGTAATCCGCTTTAAATAACACCTTCCATTAATGTGTCGAACCGTGAATGTAACATTGCAATAATGCAGCGAAAGCGGGCAATAAATTCATTTAAATTATTATGATATGACAATTTTATATTCCTATACGAAACTTGTGGAATACCATCGCAAAAATTTTATTTTTATAGGTATTACCTAGCTAAGCTAATTGTTCAATTAAATTTTATTTCTTCTGCAAGATACGTGAACAGACAAACGGAACATTCATTATCTTTTTAACGAAGACTGATACTTCGCTTTGGACCGAAAATAGCGACATTCTCCAATAAAGATTTACTTTCTCTAACATGTTTAAATGATGGAATACTTTCTTTTCGCACATATATGCCGGAGCACTTTGGAAATCTCGTTTTATCCTATTATCAAATAAACGACGTTCTACCATATGAGAAAAGGACTGATGCAAGAAATGATACTAACATGAAGGACATCAAGGAACAACCCTCGAGGCACGAAGATAGCTGGTGAATTTTAGTACTCCGCTCGTCGTCAAGAATTTCTTCTTCTCCTTCTTCTTCCCTCTCCTATTCCCTCTCTCTTCATCTATTTGCCGCTTGCTGATGGTACGAAGGTACTAGAATTTTTAAGTCTTCTGCCTCACAAAGCTGACAACGTCCGTCGAAGGAAGGCGCTTAAGCTCGTAACATCCGTACCATAACCGTCCTTAGAAGTAGCCTTCATTTGGCCAGATAGGTCTCCGCCGTATGGGTGTCCATCCCAAGTGTCTTCGAGCATGAAGCGAAAACGTCTTCTGAGACCAACAGACCGAATACTTAATGTGGATAATTCAGGTTCGCTGGCTATCTAAACCGTCATCTAATCGAGAGGTCGGAAGGAGATATAGAATATGGATAACATAACACTTACGTGCCGCTATTTGCATTTATATCCAATAATAAAACGGTTAAGTTGTCAATTTAGGAACGTTACACGTATGTAATGTTTTGATCGCGTACTCTATTTCTCGCTGGAATTCTAATCTCTCAGCGCTAAATATGTGGATTATGTGTCATCAGCTTGGTTTAAATCAACTATATATCCAATTAAATGATCCAATTAAGGCCGGCATGCGTCCAATCCCGTAAAATAGTAAAACTGGCTGTTCGTCATTTACAGGCAATCTGGCGCTGATCAGCATCCCGCTGACGCCATCACTTTATCGATCGTTGAAAATATAATTGCCCGCTCGAGTGCACAGTTGTAAGCATCTGTAACGTTGGATCGGGAAATCGCGTGCCGCGTAGTCGTGTGCCAACAAGTCAACGTTCGACATAAAAACAGTGCATCACCATACAAAATAACGACTAACGGAAAAAACGATGCTGTTTGATGCCAGGCACGATCGCGTGCCGCATGCATTGTGTTATTCGCTTCTTACAACATCACGCGATTATTCTTCGGTTACCACGAAGCCGACTCTTGTGTCAATATCCGATTTATGTCACGTTACCGTGTTCCTTCCCAGGGCATTTTTCAATGTTCATATCTTCGTTTAAAACAACTGCAAATATTACGTACAAATATTATTATAATGCTTTTTGTACGTCTATTTTTCAGACAATGATGGACAGTTATGTATATGTATATTTTCTGCCAGTTATTTTAAATCGCATATAACAGAGGAAATAAAAACTGCAGTACTGTTCCTTTCTGATCTGTTTATAGTGTGTCCGTCAATCGATCTGAACTCGAAGCGCAAAATGTCCATTCTGGACACAGTGCGCACAGTTTTGCGAATAATAAATTAACCAAAGCTCGGATTATATCGGTAGAGCAGGATTACAGACGCTCAGCGGGATTATTCAACTTTTATCTCGAACGGAGGAAACAGCGAGACAGACAGAAGCAGAACAGCGGGAAAAAGAAGTTTGAATGAGGAAGAGCGAAGAGAGAAACGGGCAAGAATAGGAAATGGAGGAGAGCGCGCAGCAGAGAAAGAGAAAGCGAGAGAGAGAGAGAGAGAAATAGAGAGAGAAATAGAGAGAGAAATAGAGAGAGAAGCCCCCCTTGGCAATTTGCCGATCAGATAAATCCAATCAGCTTACTCATCTACCTACGTGTAGTACGTGGGCGTCTACTAATGATCCTTAAATCCAACCAATCCCAATCGAGGCCTTTTATATCCTGATTGCACCGACTAGACGCAAGATGCGCTTTGCTTCGGAAAAGAAATCTCATCAGGAGCGCAATTACTCCCCTTATCTTGAATACACCTACGCAACAGTTATACAAATCAATTCACGACCGTCTTGCACATAAGATAATACTTGCACGTGGAAACAATAGTCGTCACGTTTTTCTGCTTCCTCGGTAGTGATCATAACATTACATATAAGAAATCAGCGTAATATATAGAATTTACGTAAAATTCCATTTGCAATAAAACATCGCGCGCATAAGTGCATGTATCAGTAATTCAGTTCAGGCGTGCTAATATTTTTGTATTTTATACCTTTTCCCCATTAGCGTTTACATTAACACCACGTTAAAAAAAGAGAATAATATACGTTGAATACGGAATTGAATGTTTAATTTACTTCCATCTACCGTTAATCGTTATTTCTATTAATCACGCTATGAGTAAATGCAGGAAAATTTGTTACGTTTTTACAAAAACGAACGTTAAACTGATTTAGCAGAAGGGCATTGATATCAGTCGTTATTTGATTTAAAACCGCATGAGTACAAATACGCATGTTATATCCGTTCAGCACACATGATTTTTCATTCAAATTTCATTGTCATCCTTCACGCGGCGCAAGAGAAATTTTGAATATATGCGATATATATAAAGCCGACGGTGTTGGTGGATAAAATCGCAAACGGGAACAAAAGTAAATGAACATTTATGCACCGTTTGAACATTTATACTTCGCAACTTAAGTAAAAATCCTCATTAGGTAGATCATTTAGCTCAAACATTTACCGTAGCAAAACTACGCGACTCAGCAGATGATATTTTCTATTCAAACTTTATACGCTTATATTCATTACTCTTTTTCTCTCTCTCTCTCTCTCTCTTTCTCTTGTAAAGCTAAAATATATATTATGGCATAAATCAATATGTCAACTTAATTTCCATTTTAAATTAAAAACTAACAGCGTAGAAATTTATTTTATCTAAACAATTTGTCATCTTTATCCCTTTCTAAAAAAAAGCATGGAAATTTACTAAAAAAACGCAATAAGTCTATGCTAATTAGTTATAAATGTTCTTAATAAAGTTAAAATGATCAAATAAGTCAATCGTCTTTTTGCATCTTTAATCGAACCCATTTGCATTTTTAATTTTATTAGAACATAATTAATATTCCGAGTTTTGATATAATTCTCTCAGTGCAATCTTTCCGTATATAAAAACGTGTTAAATAATAATGAACAGATTAAGTAGGCAAAAGGATAGAAAAGATAATTTAATTTTGATTATAATTTAATTGTTATTTTGCTCTCTGAGGCAAGCAGTACGCTGTTTGTAATTAAACATACATATCATACATAGCACGAGAGTTGACACAAATAATACAACAGGCTAGCAGCAACACCAGAGATATAATAGTTCCCTAGCACTAATTGTAAGTGAAAGTACCTGTCGTCCTACCACCACAGTAGTATATCCCTACGACAATGAGAACATTATCAAGACGTTATATCATCTTCAAGAAATCCGCTTCTTTTTAATGTTCGATCATCAACATCCTTGCCAATGTATTAGATTACAGACAGGCAAACCAAGACGGTAACATCGCACTGAAATCCTTTCTTAGATATCACGTCATTCCTGGAGACAGCTTGCTGTCGTCCTGCCACTGATACGCAGAATTTATCGCTCGGATATCAGCGAGACATGGCTTGCCGAGGACACATACAGGCCCGTATATAAGATCACGGTTAGAAGCTTATGGGTATGACCGGACAAGTCTATGGAGATACTGGCCCACCGGTCGTAATGCCTCCTGCAGGATGTCACCGTCCCATAAACGTCACGCGCACATACGCGACAGACCGGGGGAGTGTTCCGATTTTGGACCTTGCACGAATCAAGAGACGCTTCGGTTGTTTGCATTGTATTGCAAACCCGGTCCATTCGTCCCGAGATTGAACGCGCCGGATTAGAGAATTGTGCGGGGAAATCGTCCTGATTAACGTACCTTGGGCGCCGATGTGTACGCGGGCCGACCAGTATAGGTCGTTCCGTTTGACGACGGGCAGGCACCAGTATCCCGGCGGATGATGCACGCACCTGCATCTAAGCGACGATATAGAAGAGAACATTACGCCGAAGCGGAATCAGCTGTCACTAGATCCGTGGATTTGACGGTGCATAGGTGACATTACGGGGGCACGGATACGGTACATTTACGCGTAATTTAGCCGCGCGGGTCACGCTGGGGGAGGTCCGGAGTTATGAGGACTGTTAACAGAAGCTTCGATACATAAGCCACCGGCCTGCCACGCCGCTTACACGTGTCGTCGTTCAGATGGAAAGTTATACATACATATACCATAGAATATATTATAATAATCTATGCGATAAAACATTATAATTGTAATAAAATACACGGTGCGTTAAAATAAGCTATGTTATTTAATCTTGTACCTGGTTTAGTTTTTTCAGTACAGCTACAAAAATACTAGACTAAAAAACTGTACATTACATTAGAGATGTATTTTTAAGTACCTAAGCAATATATTTATTAATATCGTATAATATGAGATAAATACGAGAACAATTTATACTATTCAGACAAAGAACAATCTAACTGCATCATATCTCTAAAAATATAAGCTTTAGCAATCAGTTTTGCAAAATAAAAAATTTTGGATACGCGATTTTTCGACAAAGTAGATGCGTGGTTTTGGAACATTGTGAAAATAGGAAAAACGAGAATGAGTATAATCCCTCAGGGAAAGCCATATAGTCTAGCTCGAAAGTTATTTCTCGCTAAAAAACAAATGATAGTCACCGCAGAGAAGAGTAATGACGCTGTAAATGCAGAGAAGCTGATGAAGCGCAAACTATCCAAATTTTCCTATGCAAAAACAAACGACGCGAATAGCTCACATATCTTCTAAGTATGTAAAGTATTGATCCCAGGGTGCAAATATTTTACGTCTAACTTGTCCTAACTTTCGGAATTAGAGTCGAATCAGACGATTAATCCTTATGCGAAATTGTCCTAGAATTCTCTTTCTTTCTTCTCTTCCTCCCTCATCCCCCTTTTCTCTCTCTCTCTCTCTCTCTCTCTCTCTCTCTCTCTCTCTCTCTCTCTCTCTCTCAACTTAAATTTATAAAGGAAAAATTTTAACCCAGAAAAATAAAAGATGATAAATACTGAAGTATTCACTTTTCAAGAATTGTTATAGGAATTCTACCTCTGACGACTCAGCTCGCGACAAATATTCACGAAGTTGGAAATTGTCCCAATGTGAGAAAAACTTTCTTTTCCTATACTTCTATTTCTTCTTGATCAGGAGAAATGTTATCGTGATAAGTACATGCCAAACACAAGAAAACTCTGTCTATATAAAAAGAGAATCAGAATTTCACAAAAGAACTTCATCTAAGAGCCAGCACGCGATCCAATCTCGGGCAAGAAAAAGAAGTCTTGGAGAGATATAATAGCATTTTGATTTCATCATGATACACTGATGGCGCGCTAAGATATGCTTTTATTTATGCATTTTTGATCACTTCTAAAAGAATTACAATCATTAATTATATTCTAATAGTATAAATTAACTGAGAGACAAATGCTACAAGTTGGCGCAGTGTGATTAATTGATCCTCTTATACAATTATCTGATTAATTCATAGTAAAGAGTATTGTTTAGAAATAGAATTACTGTAGTAGATTATACACTGAATTGTCTTTACTCTCCGGAAAGACAACATGGTAAAATCATTCTGAGGGATAATTTATTTTTAATCGACGAATGCAATTTCTTAAGACATGATTACCTTTCCTCATTTGGTCGTAAGTGCATTATCTTTTTGAGGCGTCTACGCAAGGTTGGTAGGCGAAAATTTTCTCGGGTACCGACCTCCGACTGAACGAGTAGGTTGGGCCAGACTCTAAAGAATGGCCATGAATGTAATGGAGGAGTGGCGCTTCGTTCCCGACTGTACGACCGGCGGTATGTTTTTCTCTGCTTTTCCCATCCTGCAAACCCGTGCTTACGTACGTATGTTGGTGCGTGTAGGACAGCTGGTTCGGTGGTGGTAAAGCCCGGTGACAGATGCGAGACATTTAGCAACGGTCCTGCCGGCGCGCACCAGCCCGTCTGACGCTTAATCAACCTAAGGTGCCGGAACATATTACGAGCAGAAAGCTATAGAGCTTTTATTACGTGCAAATCCTCGAACTTAGGCTACCCCTACACGTATAATAACCCGTAGTAACCAAGGAACGACCTACATGAGAGACCTAAATAACGGCCAGAGACGAACATATTACACGTCTTCGAGCTGATAAGTATAAGAGTAAAAGAAAAAAGGAATAAAACTAAAAGATTCTTGTAGTACATCCTTATATTGCAAGTTTTACAATTTCAAAAATCACGTTAAAATAATAAATAGATTTTAATACTTATTATGTTTTTATTACAAGCAATAATAATTATACCTTTCATATTGCACAATATGATTTTAATGTTAAAAAGAAATAGAAATGTAATTAATTGTGATATGAGAAGAGTTCCGTGTAACGAGATTCAATTTTTTAACATGAAATTAACATACTCGAGTTATGTTGCAACCAATTTTCGAGATAATCTCTTCCCCGGAGAATCACTCGCGGATACAGCTGCGCGAGTGGCCTGGAAATTCTCGTATTCCAGCACAAGGTTCGAGGCACGCGGTTCACAATGTAAAATATGACGGTGGCCATTATGCGTCCAGGAAGTTCAAAAAGAGCGGGTTCGCACTCTATTCCGTGGGATTTCAGTGCATAAAGCGGCAGTAATCTTTACGAATCTGATGCAATGCCGAACGGACGAGGATAGAATAATTTACTGCGAGTGAGATGATTCGTGGAAACGTGCTTGAGTAATAACATTGCCGTCAAGAAACCTCGAAATGACAACATCAAAAGAGACATATGGGGAATCACAAAAGTACTCGTTACCGTTATATTCGGGAGAGTATCAGACATTCCAGACTTCGCACCCGGAGCTTTCGAGATGATGCTCTTTTCATCAACGGAGCCGCCCCTTAGGAACAAATTTGCACGACATTTCGTTCCGAGTTTTAACCTCGTTTCGCTGAATTCTCCGTCTGTCGCGAATTCGTTTCTTACATAACGATAACGAACGGAGTGCGCAGACTGAGTATGTCTGTATTGCGTCAAATTAAGATATTTATTGCCGCCAAAGTGACAGTAATTTGAAGAAAACGCGCACTGACAAACTATTCGGCAAATGTCGTAATTGCTTACGCGACATTTCTGCGCAAAATCTATTTTGTATAAAACGCTAACTAATTGTTAGGAAAATAAATTAATTTAACTAACCACAAATTATTTTTTACTATTAACATTAGTTTTTACCCCGTATTTATTTTATTGTTACTCCACTACGCGTAAATTGTGCGGCATTATTTTTATCGACGATAATACACATTTATTTTAGTGATGTTCAAGACAATAATAAAAAAAATTAAATATTTCTCTACTTGTTCTTAAAAAAAATAGTAGAATTAATAGATAAATACTCCAATATTATACTTATATTATACGCTTTTTAAGAAGTTTACTAAAAATTGTAAATATAATTATTTCATTATTGATGAAGCTCTTTTAATATAAAAATTCTCCATTTACTTATAGCATAGGAAAATGAAAACTTTAGCATAGTATTCGAATTACTTGTAAATGCGAGGTTAAGTAAATAACTTACATCGAGTACAGAGCGTTAGTTTATCAAATCTATGCATTTCTTATAATTCATTTTGCCCGTATAAATAGAAACTTTCCAGCAAATGTCCCATTGCGCCAGCTAAATCTAAACGACAAAAGGTGAGACTCTCAAGAGTTGGCGGGAGAGGGTGGGAGGGAGAGGGAGAGGTAGAGGGAGAGAGAGAGAGAGAGAAGCGGGTGCGAGATAGACGGTATTCGAGTTAGTTGGAAGCTCCGCAGAAATGAATTGAATAATTTAGCGAGTCAGGATGAAGGGATAAAGCGAGTAAGCTCGAACGTGTCCTCTGGAAAGCCTCCGAAAATTCCATGGATGAGGTAGCCTCGGAAGCATTCCAGCTCGTCCCACGTCTTTCCGCGAACGCTCCAAGCATTTTCCACACACGTGCTACATTCGGGAGGCCGATCGTCGGGAAATAATTTGCGAACCGATGTTACAGGAATGACTGTTGGAATAAAAAGAAATTTCTCCCGCGTGAGAATCTCGCGGGAAGCGTGATATTCTTCTACGTCTATTTTACCAGAAATCTCGGTACTCGATTCCTCGTGTTTTTCTAAATTCGGCTCACATTTAAGTTTGCGCCAATTTATTTTTTTCTCTTTTTGAGGAAAATTCTGGGGTCCAGTATCTTTCGCGTCGTATTTGGCAGCGATTTACATTCTCTTTCCAATGCAAATTAAACTTTTACAATTTAAAAAATAAAAAGTTTTATCAATTCTATCAAATTTGCATAATTAAAAATATTCAGATAAGCTGTTTTCTAACAGGGGAACTAAGAATCATTTACGACATTCTTGATGCAAAATTCTGATAGCTGCGCTGGACATTTCGACAATAGCCGAGTCGACTTACCACGAGGTACAGTCGCATCTGAATTATGTATTTCGTTACCCTGAAACCACAAGCACCGTCGCGGTAACAATTTGTCAGCGGGAGATCCTGGAAGCTCTGTACTCGCTTATATAAGTGCACGCGTATTCGCACATATACACATGCATATATTATATACAAGAAGTGAGGAGGAGAAGGAGACAGAGTATAGTTAAACTTTCGTCCTCAACGGCTCGAAACTTCGAAGCAAGCACGAATCGTAGTAATAGTTTCAGCGAGTATAATTATGCTTCCTTTTCGGGATTAATATGCAGATAAAGCGGTCGTGATGGAGCCACAAGCTGGGTCTTACAAAGCTAGTATTGTCGATGATTTAATCGTGAGAATTCTATTTATAGCTATTAATCAGATAAACAAGCTCACTGTTAAAAATAAATTAAGTAAAAATAAAAAGATTAATAACATCAAAGGATTAATTCTCTTCTTTGCAAACGCATTTTATATCGAAGCTATTTTCATGGATAGATATATCCGAGCTATCGATCATATAAAAGGTTGAAGAAGAATATTAATAAATAATAAATATCCAATAATTACAAAAAATAATATTGTAACTCCACATGAGAAGTAAGGTAAACAGTCGTTACTAACGGCAATGTTCCAGTGCAAGCTGAATAAACGGCTATATAAAACGATTAAACGCACGATATAAAGAACGATATAAAAATATTTAACGACTAGTTGCAGAGAGAAGTAAAGCTGATTTCGTTCATGACGATGCAATTCTTCGCGTGTCGAATGCAGTTATATGACGGCACGATATACGACTGAAATTTTTATAGCCGTTCTTAGAAACCAATGCGATTGCATGCTAAAGGATATTTAACTTTCAATTTACAACGCAAATAGAGTTTTCACATATATTTTACGATAGACTTCATTTTTCGCTAAAATTGTTACTGTGTCTGATCTACGAAAACAAACCGTGATATTTCAAAATGTTCGGCTCGACATTATATAATGATTTTTAAATCATATATATAAATTTCGTTACATCTATTATTTTTCGTTTTTATATCTATTTTTTATTTTTATTACATTTATTATTTACTTCCTATTAATTTCAATATCTTATATAAAAATATGTAAAAAATGTAAAACATTCTGCATATTATGTTTTATTGCAGAATAATGTTTTATTTCCTCGACATAATGACATTAATAAAAATTAATCATCTTATGAATGATTTGAATTATTTGCAAAATTTCTACATTATTATTATCTATAAAATGTGTCTATTGCTGAGGCAATTACACTTCAAAGTACTAAACTTATTTAAAACTGATGTAAAATAAACGACGTTAAAAGTATGGATTAAAGCTTAGTAAGAATAAGTCAAAGGCTGACGAACCTAGAAGCATCGTGAAGTGGTAAAGAAGCAGACGATGTTGCAACACGCAAAGCGAAGCACTGGCGGCTCAAAAATTGGCGTCGAAGTCGATAGTAGACGATAAAACTTTAGCTCGAGGCAAGCACTGACGGAACTTCGCGCCATTAGATACTCTTGCAGTTCGAACAATAGATAGGAAGGGCTTCCATACACCAACTACTCTTTTCTTTTCTCGCATCCTCCCCTCGCTGCCTTTCGTCTTATGAAGTACTTTGTCCCTTGCGAACGCCGATAGCATTGGCTGCGCTCCCTTATTTATTTTCACCCTCCACGCCTTCGTTCCTTCTTTTTCCTCTTCTTCTTCTCTTTTTATTTCTTCTTTTTCCGCTACATTTTATATAGCTTTTTCTCTTATTTCTTAGAGATGTCGCAATCACCATACGAAGCCCAATATCTATTCGTAATAAAGCGAATTTCTCGGCGTATAGCATAACTTTTTCTGTAAAACTTGAAAATAAGTTTGCTTCCGATTTGATATCTGTGTTCTATCTATTCTCAATCATCTATATCACAGGCGTATATACACAACACATATGTAACACAACTTGTTCTATTTTTGTCACAAAAGTTCTTTATCTTTTTTTCTTAAATATTCTTGCTAATAATAATCATACGCAGTTTTTATCGAGCTTAATCGCATGCTGATCTAAATTGTATTACACGAACAAATTTATAAACAAGTAACATATCCAATTTACAAATTCACATGTCTCTCGCTTGCACGTCGTGTATATCTCATTTTACATGGTATATGACCGTGGTCGGCTAGAACATTAATAAATGTCCATCGTTCCCGTATATACATATGTATATAGTCTCCTGCCGCGCTTTGATCCTGCATCCTTTATCCTCTTCAACTCCCTCCGTCGCTTTATAGTATCTTTCTTTCTCCCGCTCCCCTTTTCTGCAACTACCATCTAGCACTATCGTCTTCCTCCATCGAGGTAGGTCACGTCTCTATTTTGTATTCCATCAAGCTCGCATCCATTCCGACGCCAAACAATGAAAAGCGTCCACGTCTGCTTCGCTATCACCCTCTCTTTTGGGCTCTCTTACACCCTGATGCGTCTCCGTAGGTCTGCTCTGCGAAGATCTCGGCGAATTCCTGAACGGCGTATAGTCGAAAAGCTCTCCACGTTTTCACCCTACATAGTCTTTCTCTCTTCCTTTCTCTCTCTGCTCCCTCCTTTCTTCCCCCTTCTCTCTCTTCCTCTCTTTCTCTCTCTCTCTCTCTCTCTCTTCACATCTTCCTTCCATCTCTTTCTCGCATTGCGCTATGCAAGAAAACGGATGTTTCGAGCTGGTACCAAAACGAGACGGCCTTTTATTCGTCGGCTCATCTCGATTTCAAATGCAAATGCATATACTGCGACGAAAGACGCGACTAAAGGGTTGGAAGGAATATATACCGCGGAACGGAGACTTCGCCGCGCCACGTTTCGCTATTTCGCATCCAATCTACCCTCCGGGCTGTTCAGGGCACTGGAATGTTTCGCGTTATCACGAAGTTCGATTCCTCTGCTCCGGACGCATCGCGTTCGCGTACACCATTGTGCTGAATAAGGGGAACTTTCATTAACCTTTCAAATGTAACACGCAGCTGTACAGAATATATTTCACAATCGATAGTTCAAGAATTCAGAACATTACGGAGAATCAAATTGCAAACTCAAGTAAGTTCTAACACCTATATAATTCCCGACAAAATAAACAAAAAGGTATAATTAAATGTAGTTAAAAAAAAGAATAAATTACGAAATATACACTGAAACAGTGTACTTCTTTACATTTTCCTCAAACGAAGTTATTTCGGAGCACGTGCCTATCACCATTACCAATGAAATAAAGCGAGCTCGAAATCGTTCCGAGATAAATCATGCCACTGTTAGCATCTCGCGAGATTTTATAGTTCCTCCGTAGCATCCATGCTATAACGTCCTTCCGCCCGCAGCATCTAACTTTTAACTGCCTCGACAAACTTCCCTTCCTGGTTAATCCTCGCGATAACGCCGCCGAATCGTTACCTGCCACTTTCAACTTTTAGGTACTAATAACCTCATCCCATCTACAGAACGTCATCATTAAGAATTATGTCTTTGCCATTGAAAAACTGGAAATTCCAAAATGATTTTTACTACAATGCTTCTTTCGTCGAATCGTTCGCCATTTATTATTAATCGCACGATTGTCTTTCATTAACTAAAACTTCGAATAAGTGTACGCTCAAATAGAGACAACGACTGAAAAAACTGTTAACGTATACACTACGCAAGCACGAAGGAAGGTAAGAGTCCGCATTTATCGTGGCAATAAAAATTCCTCCATTTTTATCGTTGTCAGTCGCTCTTCCTAATGGCGAGCGAGCTACGCGATTCGCCAACCTCGTTCTTCCTCTCCCTGCACGTTCTTCTTTCCCTCAACCGTTTTTCTGTACGAAGTATCGCTACGGGAAAGGATCCGGTAACCGCCGGTATGCAACGGTAAATGTATGCTGTATGTAAATGTTATCCGAAGCCAACGGTAATCTGGAATTTGCTTCGCAGACGTGTACATTTCGTGGTGGTTCGAGGGTAGCCGCGATGTCGGCGATGGAGGTTTACGAAGGGCAATCGACAGTCACGAACAGAAATCGAAATGGAGACGGATGGGCGTGACAGAAATAGGAATCCTATCGATAAGTTTATATCATCCAAATTAATCACGAGCTAAGAATCAATCCTTCCCGGCGGCCTTTTAAGTGCTAAAGCAGCATATAATATTAGAATACTGTTCTCAACGTACATTTATGCAAATTCTTTAAAATTTTTCTTCATATATACGAATAATGAGAAACAGACTTTGTTTGTCGATAAGATGTACTCGTAGTAAAATTTTAAAATATAGAAAATATTATTAAGAAAATAGTTAAGAAAAAATTTAAATAAAATTTATCACAAAATAAACTACCAGATATATCTTTCTAAATCTTTGTCATAATTGGCTGATACCGTAAGCATGATATTCTTGGATCGAACATTTTACGAGCAACAATGAAACCACAAAGAGCATGCGGATAAACTTATCGACCTTTAAGGAACAGAAAAGTTAACAATACACCACGTTTTCTGGATGCATCAGGCATAGAAAGAAATTTCTCTCGCATGAATGCTCCAACAAAGAGTAAAAGACGGCAGGAATAGGAGAAGAGTTGAGAATCGCTGGGACGTGGAATCGGAAAAATTGTGCCGAGTGCGCAAAGAGGAAGGCTTCTTTGACTCCACCTCTCTTTTCAGTTTGAGGTTGGCAAGCCCTTGATTGTCCGCGAGGACTCTTCAAGTTTGCTAGGCTATATTCAAAAATAGACTCCAGTCCGGAGCCAATTTGAACGCTCTAAAAAATCGCTAGTTATATTTCGCGGATTAGCTGTATAACTAAAACAAATTTTAGATATGTTTCCGTTGTCTTTCCAAAGTCAACATTCAATAGAGTAATTATTTCCACGCGAATAAAGTGCAAACAAAACATATTGATTTCTCAGACATTAATGAGCAATAGTAAAGATCAACATAATTTGCAAGCAGATCACTGACAGTGTATGTTTAACAAATTTCAATCGTCCAATGCCATTAGATCCGCTATTTATTGAGTACGATTACGCGAAGATAAGCGTAATCGCCATTGAAAAGTACATTAGCGCGTAATGAGAGACACCGTACGCGTGGATGCAATTTCGATGCCGCTGCAATGCGACTAACGCAAAATCATGCGCGTATATCGCTCTGCTTTAGAACACCCGCTAAAATTGCGGTCGGGCCGTAATAAAGTTACGAGAACCTACGTGTGCGGCACGGCGTAATTGAAAAGTTCTCTATCTAGACGTAAACAGAGCCACAAAACATTCCGTTCACACACGCGACTGCAAGTATTTTCGTCCATTGTATAGCTTGCGACTTCTATTACTGTTCGCGCACGGCGCGAAACGAAATTTCCTAAAAATAAGAAAACTGCGACCACACATATCATTATTCGTTAATAAGTGAACTGTATAAGGGTAAAACGGAAAGTTTCGAAAGATTAAATCAAATCTCGTCAGTCGCACAAACGCGTCGGGAGAAGTCGTAGAACTTACATTACGGATCGCGTGTATAAGAGAATGATGCGAAATTCGACTAAACCGTCATCCATTACAAACTTCTAATGAGCCGCCGTTTCAGTGATACGACTGTCAATATTGGACGACATTACCAACGTAACGTAACTATACACGACACGAGTGATACTATACACGTGTGCACATATCAGGAGTAACCAACTTAAAGCAAACGTATGACACGAGGTCTGACAATAAAGTTCGCGAACTCGTCACGGTGCGATTGCTACATACCTTATTACTGATTATCACTGTAGTCCCCTTCAAAGTGGTCGCCTTGGGAAGCTACACACCGATGCCAGCGCTTTGTCCACTCTTCAAAGCAGTTTTGGAACTGTGTTATAAAATGGCCTTCAGAGCCGTCGTGTTACTCTAAATTTAATGTCATTAAAGTCATCAAAGTGCGTTCTACTTTCAATGTTTCCTTTATCTGTGGGAATAAAAAAAGCCACACCGAATCGGGCCCCGTGTAACTTTTTCTTATTCCCAATAAAAAAAACATTGAAAAAACACTTTGATGTTAATGAAATTAAGAATAACACAAAGAATAACTGCTTTGAAGGGTAGACAAGGCGCTGGTATATAGCTCGGTGTATAGCTTCCTAAGAGGACTACTTGACCACAGTGATAATTAGGAATAAGGTATGTAACAATTGTACCATGACAAACTTCATTGTCGGACCTCGTAATATGCACGAACGCAATCGTATGCTGCGGGTCGTTATTGCGTAAGTGTACCTAACCCAGTTGCCGATCCGTACAGTTTGTTCCGCACTCATTCAACGGCATTGCGTATCGCGTTGCTCCGAAATACGTCCGGCATACAAATAAAGTTTCCGGGCACTGAGCTCTTCAATTCGCCGCCATTCGAAGTCAAACATGAGCGGCAGCTTTAATAATATTCCTCGAGAACGAACCGCGCGCGGCTTTTGCGGCGCGGATAAACAAATAAAAGTTTCCGGAATACACTGAGGCAGTCCGAGCACGAGACAATGCTATCGCTGGATAACTCGCAGAAATTGAGAGAAGATTCTGCGGCGCATCTATAAAGGCTGCACCTCTCTCGCTGCAGTCCTTTGCAACGAACCCCTATGCCCTCGTCGTCGTTGCGGCGAGGAATTTATTTTCGCGCAGTCCCAAGATATGTACCTGCCGTGAAGAGGATTACCAGATCTTAGATGAATACGCCGTGCACCGAGACTCAGAATTTAACAAAAGCCGAGCTTACGTTGGTATCTGATAATAACATTGTATGGTACAAAGGGATCATATTGAAATCACCGACAAAGGTTCTCTCCGACAATGTTTTCACCAAAATTATTTTGCCCGACATCGCCCGAATTTGACGATATGCATTCACCGTCATATACATTCACCGACTTTTGTCATAGACAGTATATATTTTCATCCAATGTTTTCATTCAATTACTAGAAGGGTTACTTTATTTATTGTAAAAATCTGATTAAACGAGCAATAAATTCATTATCTATACGATAGAATAATTTCACTTTTTCTGCAGAAATTTTGCTCTTAAATCTTAAAAAAAAAAATACTTTTATGATGCACACGAAAATCTATGAATATGTATGAATACATATTGTTGATCAAACTCGGTATCGATCGAACTCAGTGTTGATGAAATAATATCGGTGAAACTATTGTTGCGGCAAAATCTTTGTCGGTGAATTCAACGTAACCAAGTACAAAGAGAAGCTAACAAGTATAAAAAAATATTTAAAAATGTGGTCGTGTACATCAATACAAAATGATTGATCATACATAGAAAAGCAATGAAAACTAACTAAAATTAACGAGTCAAGTTAAATATACCAGTTTACTTGAATAAATATTTTTCATTTTACACCTGCTAATAGCATAACTAAAAAACAACATTAGCAACGCAATCTGAAAAACCCTACCTGCGCAAAATAACATACTGAATTTTAAAAAGAGTTATCTTCTGCTCTCTAAGATATGCGCAAAAGACGCAGACTACATTAGATATTCGATTTCATTTCTTACAATTCGAAAGCGTACTCAATTTTCCCGATGCGACGCGCTGAGAATATGAAATGCTCTTATTCTGCTAGTTTACGACTAGAATAAACGTGTATGTAGAACCAACATATAACATAGTAGTTTGATTAATAATTTTTTCTGTGAATGTGATGTATTTAATAAAAATAATTTGACTAATACACGATTTGTACGAAGGTACATTATTTTATTTGCATGGAATGACATAGAGTTACTTTGTAACACAAGTAAAGTGGAATGACTAAATTTACTATATATACACTTTTAAAAAAATATAATTTAACAATGTAGAATATTTTATAATGTTTAATTACATTTTAAAGATTTCCTTAATACCTTAATATATTCATCTAACAAAGGCATTTTCAAAAAGATATTAGTGATTCCATGTGTACGGTAATTACATGAAAAGAGAATAAACGTTAACGAATCGTAAATTCGATTGCAATGTTCATTAGTGATAATTGAATTCGAGACTGAATTTTACCTTTTGTGAAGACTGAATTTTACGCATATCGTTAATCGCCTATCGATGAGAAATAAATGCAAGAACAGTGCCAAACAATTTATGATTATATTAAAATAGAAATGTGTAAGAATGTTTAAATAAAATGTGATTTTTACAATCTATCTTTAAACATTGAAAGCGATAAGAAGAAGAAAATGTTCTCTATCGTCACATGATAGCGCGATTCGAAAACTTAACTCCTACTAAAGTTAAGAAGCAGTAATGAATCACTTCAAGAAACTACCAAGGTCCTGATCCACGGAACTAAATCTCCGTTACGAGTTTTCGAGTCGCAAGATCCCAATAACTGACAGCACGAAAAAGTAGGAAAAACGGGAAAACAAGTGAATGTGAACGCCCGTCTTTCCGGAGAATCATTTGACGAGCGAACAAATATACTCCTCTGCCGGGGGTGGAATGCTCGCCAACAGAAAATTTTAAAAAAATTGCACGCTTGCACTTTTTTAATTAAATTTGCCGCCGGTCAGCTTTCCCGACAAACGCGTGCGAAAGCCGCCGTCGTGGCCACGCGGTGGACTTGGAAACTTTCTGGAATTTAATCCGCATCCTGAGCAACCTTTTCGGGAGAAAAAAATATTATCACTCCAAAGTGCAAATTCGCAGAGCATAAGGTAAAACAAAAACGGCAGATCAAAAAATTCGCCAAAATATATATAGATTTTTTTATAGTTCACGTGTCCCTCCCCCCCTCCCTCATCTAGCAACAAATAACGGTAGAACAACTTAAAATAATACAGTCGCAGTTTACTTTTCGTGTTTTAAATACATATAGCTGATCAAAAAGCAGCTGCTGACAAACAATAGCTAACATCGTCAGAAATACCGTAAAGTGTTTCGGCCACAGATTCCTTGAAAGGTACTAAAGAGCTTTAGACACGTGTGAAGACGAATTGTAAAAATCTTCAGGTAAATGTTCCGGCAGTAGACAGTTCTCTCGCAGATAAACGGAAGGGAGGTTAGAAGGAAAAAGTGATGCCTCGCCATGGAATAGCGATGAAAGTCGGGAAGTTAAGCGCCTTATGGGATTCTACGAGTTCGAAGTGTTTCGTGTGAAAAGTGCCTTCTATGCCGACGTGCCTCGTGTGCGGAGATGCGCGAAAATGCGCCATTGATTTTTATCCGTGAGAAGTAGGCTTTCGTGAACGGCTACGAAAGGAGGAATGAGAGGCGGAGGAATATCGTGATAGGTAAGCAGGTGCACATTCTGACGCAAGGATGGCGAAAATAAGGACACGATAAAGAAAAGCCGTCTCTTCTTCCCGCTCCTCGTGACGGCAAACATCCATCCCGTCGTAAATAATTCACGTATGCATGTCTATGTGTGTTTGCGTCATCTTATAAAAATTATATTTAGAAACATATTTCATGCTTGTGTTTTTCGTGCAATATTTATCGCATCAAGACGGCACTGATAGTAAGTATTTGAATGCAAACGATCTTCTGAATATTCCACGTTAGTTCCTTCCTGTGAAAACGGTATAGATAGTAAATTATTTTGTTTGTCACAAAATTGTGGATAGCTGCGTGCAACTTTTATATTTTCTACATACATTTCACCGATAACATCCGACGTACGATCAAACGGAATCACACGTATCAGCCATTTTTTTCACATGTATTGACCATTACTCGAAAGTTTGGTCACGAGATTTTCTACAAACAGTTTTACAAAATATTTTACGTGGTCAAACACACGCTCACGTGTGTTTCGGTCACTCGTCCGAAAAAAGTCCGTTTAAAAAATGGATAGATGTACATAGCTGCACGATACGCGTTCACCAATCAAATTAACCCGTGCTCTTACGCGAATTATCTTTTTTAACCGTGTATTTTTTTTTGCTTGTCCTCTTTGTTTTGACCTCCACGCTTCACGACGCTCCCTTATTCCGCGCGAACAGCTCGCTCGGGACAACGTGATCGGAATGCTCATTGGTAATTCAGATCTGTCGCGGCGCGGACGTGTTCCTAACAGTGTGTGACGGAGGGGGATAAAGATAGCAGGCCTTCTAAAGTCCTACAAAGGCTTACTCCAAAAGTCATTCTTGCGACAGAACTGGCGAAGAGGGTCCGCGGGGCGGTTAGCTGGATTGAACTGAATAAAATATCGCTTTGATACTTAAGCTCTTGCACACGAAATTGTTTCGCTACTAAAATGTACGTAAATATTGCTCTCCAAAAGAGTACATATCACTTTCTTATCGCTTGTATTGGAATAAAGAATAAATTTACTCACACACATATACATACACACATATAAATCTATTTTTTTCTGCGATGATTCAAATACTGATTATCTAATCCTATTTTTCTAAACGTTCATTCGATCTGTTCGTGTTTTCAACGACTTAATATTTCTCTCACATGCAATGTACACATTAGGCAGCAGTTTCGACGCAAAAATCTGAAAATCGCAAAATAAGCATGACTCGCGGCGACTGAAAATATTCACGCGCGCGGTGGTGATTCGATGATGGAGGGAAACGCGCCACGTGGTAAATTTGAAAGCGGCATCAATATTTTCACTCCTGTTGGGAGACCCATAGATTTAGGATCCGGAAAGTCGGGACATCTGGTATTTTATATTAAAAGTCTCTATCCCACGTCACCCCAGTATTCTTGTGCTACCACGGCATCCTTGCTCGGATATGGTTGCGCGGCGTGCGTGAGAGACGCGGCATTATATGCGTCTCTACCCGAGAACTTCTCCGGAAATCTGATTCACTTTCCGAAGCTCTCCAAACGCGAGAAATATGCGTGCCACACGTGCGCACGTCATTAGATTGATATTTATGGGACTTCATAATTGTTTCTGAAATATCTGTCATCTAAATTGACATTCGATCTCGCGATTCTCGTATTCCCTACGGGTAATAAACGAAGTTTATACGACCGTTTCATATATATGCATACTGTTTACGCATAGCTGAAATCCAAACATATCTCGGATTGCATTTCCATTTCCTAGAGAATTAAAATTTACAAACAAAATTTCAACAGATGGGCTCGTCATATACGTAAAGCAATTACTTGCGCAGGAAATATTACTGTATAAGCGGAAGCTTATATTTCGCATAAAAAACACATCCTTTAATTGCTACAAAATCCAAATATAAAGATATATGTATCTCAATTATTCATCTTCTACCAAGAATGAACATATATCTATCAATCAATATTTTTTTCATACAGAATTTGATCTTAAATCTTTTGTTCTTTTCAATAATAATTAGTATTCGTTTCGGTAATTATACACACTTGCAGTTACTCTCAAATAAATATTAGAAAGGTGCAAATAGAACGGCGTATTCAAAATATTTCTTATTAATGATAAGCGACTCGAAAATTATATTATCCTAATATAGCGTTGATATATCGGAGCTGCATTGGAATCGCACGATAATCGGAGTTAAATTCCAGACACGGCGGAAATAGGCTATGCTATATTCGGAAAGTACAAATCTGAAGAGCAAAGCACTTCGTGGTCGTGCTTGCCGACGCCATTCTCCGTCGTACGGAACGGCGTGGAAATTCAAAAGCGCATGTTTGTCGTCCACTCGGCGAACCCTTCTGGAAATTGGCCCGGTGTCACCGGAGAATTTCAGTACCCTCTCTTGTGTGGTCCTGTCCACGCGGGACGCAAGAGAATCCAGTAAAATTAAATCAAGGAGCTTTCGTCCTCTTGCTCGTCGGAAAGCCGCGGGACAGCTATTACACTACGTACTTTGTAATAGCGTGTGCATATACATATATATATATACATATATATATATATATATATATATATATACACGTGTGTATATATATGTGTGTGTGTGTGTGTATATACACGTATAACCGCCGAGCAATAACTGGCATTTAAATGTATCAATATCCCAAGAATCACGGTACATGCCCCGCCCAATTTCGATAAACGAATATTTTTAAAAATAAATATGATATCTCTACATTAATTTCGATCTTGCATTGTATAATGCATAAAGGTAATTTAAATATAAAGCGAATTATTTCACATAAATGTTAATTTCATACAGATCTCATGTACCTAAATAAAATAATCTCGAAAAATATATAATTTCTTCCAATCAACAGCCTTCAAGAGTTTTCATAAATTTCCCCGCATTGTTGGAGCGCACTCGCGCTTTTAAGCAGTATTGTAAATCTTTGGAATCTAGGCCTCTTTAACATCGCCCTATTTTCAGGAAACGGTAGAATGGATGCCGTAAGGTATATCCGTTGGACAGCTTCCAGTACGCGGCTGCAGCAGCTTTAGGGTCGAAATATCGCGACGGTTGTGGGGTTAGTATTACTGATATTAGCGTCGCCAGTAACTCTTTCGAAATAGCCTTGGCACATACCAAGCCCGTGTTAACTTCTTCCTTTTCTTGAATCACGCCTTGTATTACGGCTCCCATTCTCGCGCATTCTTTAACGGCGGTACTATCGCGACGGTTAAATTTGATTAATCACATATTTCACAGGTGGACAACACACGGATATGGCTGCTATTCTAAAGCCCATTGAATTTCTGTTGCATTGCGTGCCTTCTATTAATTAATTATATTGTTCTCTCGCTGAATAACAACCGATACCATATTGAAATATAAAATCCATGCAAAAAATTTATAAAAGATTTCGAAACAATGATGTATGACTGATAAACAATGTAGCTGCAGAGTTAATACATCTTCGAAAAATACGCCAAAAATGAAGTTTTCCTATATGCCTTACTGGACACCGAACGGACGCATTTTTTTTTTAAATTGACATCGATGTACGGGCCGTCGATCTTTTTTCAGATTCCGTTTCGCCACATCGTACATCAATGGAAAAGAGATTGGGGACGAATACCGTCGAGCTCGATTCTGCGCTCGTCACTTTTTCTATTTACTTTGGTTTTTTTCCGAAATCGTACCCCTATAGCTTTATATCTTTCTTATATTTAATATATACTTACTATTTCAATAACAATGCATGAAGGTACATGCTCGCTATGGATATCTGCGCGTAACAATAAAAGTCAGAATTTTGTCACATATATGTTAACTGAATTTCGTCCTTGCAAGTTTAGACTTGTTATAATAAACGAAATAATATATTAAGATACTATTATAAAGAAATATTAATAAATTATATATTCTTTTTGATATTCTTCACGTACAAAAAATATGCCAAGCTAATATAAATTATTCAGCGGGAAAAGTATAGATCAAGTTAAGATAATTAAAATATGAATTTACTTATATAACTACTTATGCTTCTATCGTTATTTTCCGTAAAAATTCTTTGCATACCTACGTTTTATGCTTAAAAAAACATCACTTTAGTATTAGATATTCTTACGCATAAAAAACATTTCCTTTATAAACAAGATCATAAATTACTTCTTCGTAATATGATTATACCGAAAATATAATGCGACATTTATATACGCTTGCTAATATACAAGAAAAATTGTTCTTTTTATATAAGAGCTAAAGTATTCAGTATTTCACAATATGACATATAAACTTCTGAAGAATTCGTTCCGTGTTATTATAAAAGTTATATTTTATAATATATTAATTGTAAACAATTGTGCGTAATTGTAAATAATAAATAAATCATAAGATTGCAAAATCAATCTTTACATTAGCCGTAAACAAACTCACCAACTGTCGAAGTCCAAACGGAGTTGCAGCAATTACGAATATACTTGGCAGTTTTATTAGCAGCACCGTCTCGAAACTATCTTGAGGTCTGAAAAGGTGACGTGTTTTCGTCAATTAACAATTCTAGAAACGAAACGGGATGCAAATTAGCTCAACGCACTTTACACTAACACGATGTCACTAGCACGCTGTCTTGTTGACGAAACTTATCACGTTCATTTCCACATATCACCATAATTCTGTCATAATATTTTATATCATATAATATTCATCCTCAATGTCTGTCATTAATAGCACATAAGAACCACGCATCAACCTCGAATATTTATGTATTGTATATATATTTTTTCGTTTTAATGTTCCTAGAATGGGGATTATAAAACCTGTATACAAGTACATACATAAATTTAAACACGAGATATCTATTATATTATTAAATTATAGAGTTGATTATGTTATTGATGTTATCACCTTGTTTATGTCTAAATTAATATTCTCTCTCTCTCTCTCTCTCTCTCTCTCTCTCTCTCTCTCTCTCTCTCTCTCTCTCTCTCTCTCTCTCGAATGTAACCCAAGTTCTACAAGCGAAATAGTAATCAATACCGGCTAACGCAATCTACTTCGCTGCAAATATATTCGTTGCTTTCTCGCATTTTTTCTAACGAGATAAATTATACCAATGATATAAGACGTGAACTGAATATATCTTATTGATCCTCATTGATCAAAAATATTCTTAAATTGAAACACGATATTGCGCAAAGACACCGTTTATGTTGTAACGTTCGCGTTGAGAGATTCAGATTACCTCTGTAATATTATCGTCCAATATAATCAACCATTACAATCGTTGAGCTTCCAACTACCTATAAACACAAGCTCTTTTTATTGGTTATCGGCCGCGGTCTCTTTCGCCCTTACACGCGAGCCCATTCACTGTGTAACAATGTCGGGTAGACGGTTTAATTGCGAATTATCGAGCCATTGCGAAATTCAATTGCCGTGTAGACTCTGCTCACGAGTCTCGCCCGCACGCGTCGCACACAGGTGAAATCGTGCGTGCAAAACGCCTCGCCGATGCTCAACGCGTGTCCATATGATCTTTCGCATTTTCATGATGGAGAATTTGGTTTAATAAACATGCATTTTATCGTCACTCGTAGATACACACGTCCAGTTTACGCAACATGAAACACGGGAGATGCGTTGAACGTTGTTATTTTATCTCGCGCCGCGCCGCGATGAAGTTCTTCCCGTACTATATATTTGTAGTGTTAAAAGTATGAAAATAATCGTGATATTTATAATTTATCGCAAACAGATCTTTAAAAATTATAGCAACAAATAACAGTCCACTTGTATTATTTTATGCCACTACCTTGTCCTATAGTACAGCGATAATAATGCGAGACCTTTTTAGTAAATTATCTCATTAACCTACGGATTAAATTTCAATTTTCGTAATGATGAACTGCGTCGAAAATATTATTTCCAGATTAGACAGCAAAATTTTCCAGAATATTCTCTTCGGATTTCCGCAATTAGAAAATAGAAAACAAATTACAAATGCATGCGAGGCAAAGAATATTTTATTTTAAATTAAATATTTCAAAAGAATTTTAAATATTAAATGGTCGGGAGAAAAACATTTTCATTAAAATGTTTCGTTAAATTAATTTTCTCTTAATTTAACTTAACAAAACTGTTTAAATAATTTGTCGAAAAATTCAAAGTTTCTGATAAACATAGCAAGCGTTATAAATATTTTATTTTATAATTTACCCTATTCAGAGTATAGATATTTTTTATATATGTTCTGTATTTTCAATAGTTCAGTCACGTTAACACGAAATCTATTATTTTATTTCAATTATGATTATTATAGTAATTTAAATACAGTAACCACTTTCATTAATTACTTGCCATGTATAATACTAATTAAAATATACTTTTGAATAACTTACAAAAAATCGATTAATTAATTTATAAAATATTAAAATTTAATATTCTGATAATTAAAACGACTAAAAATATTTCCGAAATGCGGTTTAATATGACTAATTAAACTGAAATTAATGCGCTGGATAAACTATTAGTTCAGTCTTTTATTAAAGATATATATTTTTTAAATAAATTCTAAATCAACAATTGAATACGACAAATATCCTTATAAAAGATTAATTCTTCGTTAATTTCATATATACTGCACACAGTATTTGCCGTGCATTGATCTAGAAGCAACGACCTCTAATCCCGGATGATTAATTAACAACAAGACATCAACCTCGCAGGATCAAATAGCTTCGATCTTGTTGAATTTCAAATATTAAGCCTGTAAACGGTTGGAATAATAAAATATGATAAATCTGAGCTTTCTCTTCTACGTTCGCACGAAATCTCAATTGGTCAAAGCACTTTCGAGTTTTTCACTATCTCATATCTCGCTATAAAAGACACTGTAGTCAAAATAATCCAACCAACCCGAATCCCAAAAACGCTTCGGCACTCAGTTCCACGAAACCTAATAAGATGAAGCTACGAGAGAACGCAGCGGCGATCGATGAGCTCCAAAAAGTTCGCTGGCGATCTCGCGATCCCGATCGATCCCGACCGTTCACTCGTCATTCTCGCGGGAAAGGCGCATCAATCGATTGCTGCACGACCATCACGCGCGACGATATACACACGCGTTCGTCAGAGATACACGCGCTGCCGCGAACCCGCGAAGTGCTCGCGATCGACGCAAAAGGACGAATGAGCGGAAGCTCTGCGCTTGAAAGCTCGCAAGCCCCACCGCCCTTTCGGCGCTTGCGGACTGGAGCAAACTTGACCGATCGTGAGCGACTGACGCCGAGGGTGCACGAAGAGCAATGAACGGGGGGGTTTGACATATCGCTGCAAGATAATTAATCGGTGGAAATATAATGCCTGATCAAGAGTGCAAAGCTCTCGCTTTTTTTCTCGCATGGCGCGCGGATCCGCTATATGCGCAGATCTGGAAAAAAAAAAGAAAAATTTCGAACGAGAAATAACTCATAATAGAGTGATGGATGCTATTAAGTCCTTCATAAAAAATTATTAAGCTCCATATGAGTTTATTTAATTTTCGCCTCGCTTTATTAAACTATTCTTTTTTTCTATGAAACGTCCAAAAGGGCAAAAATTGTTTGAAAATTGCTTGTAAACAAAATTCTATGACCGTATCCATAAAAATATTTCAAACTGCGTGTTACAAAATGACCAGAGTATGCATAGTTTAGAACAGTTAACTTTTATTTACATATAATAGAATACCTGTGATAGAATATCTGAAAATGACTCAACTCTTCAAATCTTGAACTCTTTTTAAATCCACTTCGTCGTCATTCCGTTACAATATCGCGCGATCCGTTTAAGATACGTACTTTTACTTTTCACACAGCAATAAAAGGAGACTGCCAGCGGATCGATAAAGCGGAGCGACAATGAGATAACGTTTACGTGTCCGCTGGAATCCACAGGCAGCATCGAAAAGCTCCGATTCTCCAAGCATGCTACCAAGCAGGCAATTGGTCGGTAACCAATTTACGACTAGCGCCAACCAGCGATCGGTGGACGGTATTTTACGCCTCGTAAAAAAAAAGAATGCCGCGAGTAGAGGGACGAAAGGTGAGAGCAAAAAAAAGATGGCTCGCTCCAATCGAATTCATTTCCATCCGTGCACAAGTACCGAATCTGCCGGCTTGGACGAGCGATTTCCTCGTGCGTAAAATTCATTGTCGATACCCTTCCAGTTGATCGTGATAGCGGAGCACGAGCAACCAAAAGCGAGAATAAAGAAGCTTACGCCGAAAGCGAACGGAACGGTATCATCCGACCCTTTACCATGAATTTTTAGTTAATCCCGCGGGATGATGGGTGCCCGATGCGATTGACAGTGAGAAAACAGCAAAAGAAAAACAGAATAGATATTTAAGTTTATTTAGAACTAACAGCCACATACTGAAAACGGTTGAGGATTTGCGGGGAACGTACGGGTAAAACGAAGCAAATAAGCATTGGCGGAAGGTTCAACCGTTGATGAATACGTTCTTCCGTGGTCGGATGATTAAATACCGACCGTTTGTACAGGCTTTGATCCCTCCAATCAGTACGTTGCAACATATTCTAGTAAAGTACGCAACCCCTGTACGCTTCAAAGTCCCCCGCGCTTTCACGGAACAAATTGAAACACACTTTGAATGTTTAATGCTCAGACACCTATCCTCCGCCCACGAGAGCATGCCGTTCTTTTTCCCACATTCAGCCTACAACAATTTTGCTCAGCACTTTGAAGTTCGCTAGAATCCTGCTGCAGCAGATAATACCTACTGACCATGACGGTGGAAAGCTCCACGCTAATTACAATAGAGATTTACTTAAGGATATACAATCTGCTGTTTTCTATAAAATGTTTCGTAAAAACCCGACGTTCAGATTCTTTTTATAAATCATATAAGAAATTGCACTAAAGCAATTTCTTTAACAGGTTATATTTCTCGCTGATTTCAACAACATATGTTGAAGAATAAATGAAAAAAAATTAAATAAATAATTTTATTACAAATATAAAATAAAACAAAATAAAAATTTTTTCTACTTTTTTAGTGAAAAAATTTGATCAAATTATCAGCAAAATACGTTGAATTAATTTGCAGCACACACAACATAGAGCTCCTATCTTTATTATTTCTTTTTCCTCGAAAATTACATTGGCCGCCATCTGAAGCCTTTTAATTTCACAAAGTAACACATGAACGTGCGTTTGAGACGGAACGAGGCCGAGCCCGGCGGCGATGCGCTTCGCTCATCAGGACCGGTATAACCGTGATACTAAAGTTACTCATCAAATATTTACCCCGAGTGACGCTGGCGCCAGACAAGTGGTATCCCAGCTGATCCAGCTTCGGCGAAGCGAGAAAACGTCCGCGTGAAAAATGTTCCATTTAATTGTTGATAGATAGGTTGATAGAGCGGATCCTTCTCCGCAATTGAATAACATCTTTACGTTCAAAGCCAATGGTCCTCTCGCGAAACGCGTTCGATTATTATCGTTTCATCTTGAACATCGTTTTTCCTGAGAGCACTTGCTGAAGAAATCTGACGCTATAGCAGTCTATACGAGAAGTCAAGATTTATTGTAAAAAGTACGGCGAAAGAGCGCTCATAAAAGATACCCTTTTTAATTGTGCTGCAGTTAATACAGTGTAAAATCAACAAAACTAAGAATGAACAAAATTAACAAGCATACATTAATTTTGCGAGCTGTTTATAGCTACAATTTGATGTAATCGCATATATATATGTGCTTCAACCAATGTATATTGTCTTACATATTAATGCTATATTTAATATGCTATTGTCTTATTTAATATTATACAAAAATATGAATATATGTATATTTATATGTGTGTGTAGTTAAATGGTTTAGTTATAACAATAATAGAAGTTTGAAAATATTCAAATAAATTCAATAAAATATCTGGAAAAATTCCAACTCTATAACTTAAATTGGTATAGTCTATTCGTCTATTGATATAATACATATCCATATCCATTAACAAAGTGAATTGTTACTTCTTGCAAAATATTTCAAAAAGAGAAATACGAGAATGTAGTTACAGTTAATGCATATGTTGTTTGTACATGCAAAACGGAAAGTCACATAACGTATTTTTATTTATTTATTCGCGAGACCATTGATTCAATTATTGTAACATTCGGAAAAACGACAAGCTTTCCAATTAGCATTAATTATAAATAAGCTAATAGTCGGTAAAATTACAAGCAAGTAATCAACAATCTCTAATTAATTGTTTCCCTATTGATTTTGCCATATTGGTTTTGCCATATCTTTTCTGGTATACTCCATTTTCGTTTGTTACAGCGTAATTAGTGAAATGAGTATTAGCGTGATGTACATTTAGCAAAAGAAAAATATATCAATTTAACTATAATACCGTATACGCGTAAACGTGTTTAAACCAATGCTGGTCAAAATATACGCAGCAAAAAGTTAATATTACTGATTTCGACTACCAAAAATATGTTAACACAACTCACACGTAACTAACTGAGTTTTCCTTTCGAAATGTAATACAACAGAGATGATAAAGGAAATAGAGAAAGCTTGCTATAAACGGCCCGTCAGCGGAAACTCAGTTTAACCGCAAGAATAATAATTAATAGATACGGCTTTTCCAGCCAAAGCATCGAAACGCTCAACTGGCAAGACCTCGTTAAGGGAATTAAATTCGGTGATGCGGACTGGATTATAGCAGTTTCCAATTGGACACTAGTTAATGCCGGAGATTAGCGGTGAACTCTCGCGATGGCAATGGACGGCTCTTTTCGTGAAATCAACGATAAAAATTTTACCTTTGCTCTGCTGCGCGAAACGTTGGAAATGGTTCGCAAATATTAAACGCCACTTGACATTAAATTCCCTTGTGAAAATTATCGATTGTATCGCTATACATGCATATTCCTGCATAAATATTAAATAAGACAATGGCGTATCAAATATTTCGTTAATGTGATGAGAGTATACATATAGATATATACATTTTTAATT
Organism: Temnothorax nylanderi; assembly: GCF_030848795.1. NCBI lineage: Eukaryota > Metazoa > Arthropoda > Insecta > Hymenoptera > Formicidae > Temnothorax > Temnothorax nylanderi. Next base: position 267,974 of record NW_027249069.1, on the reverse strand, counting down.
ATAATTACAGAGATAATCGTTTTGGGGAAATACTGTCTGTTTTTATACAATTTGCATTCCTGTAGCTGGATACTCGTATTTTGTATCGAATGGAAGGGTAATAGAGAATGGCTTTAGTTAACGACCGTTTAAGGGATGGTAGTAGCTAGGGATGGTTCCCGTGACTGAGAAGGGACGTATGGCCCCGAGGGTTAATAGATGGCCAATGTCCTTGCAAACCGAGGTCAGACACTGTGTCAGCCTCCCCCCCGTTCGTCATTACGAATGCAGATTGGACCTCCCGTCATTACCCTGCTCCCTATCTGATCGTCGCCGGAAATGGTCACAAAACTTCTCACGCGCGCAAAAAAAAAATTGTCCACTGACCGGCTTTCCATCTGCATTTGAGCCAGTACATTGACCAACGCTGCGATAGAAAACCGAATTTGTCGCGCCTCATAGATTGACGACGCGCGTTAAAAGCTCGTTCTTCTGAGTCCCGTGATCCCGCGGAATGAGAAACGATAGAGGGATGACTGACGAGAAAGCTGCTGGGTGATGCGTTTTTAAAATTGGATAGATTGACAATTTCAAATTGGTCTCTGCCCCACTCCCTCTCTCTCTCTCTCTCTCTCTCTCTCTCTCTCTCTCTCTCTCTCTCTCTCTCCTCTCTCTCTCTCTCTCTCTCTCTCTCTCTCTCTCTCTCTCTCTCTCTCTCTCTTTTTCGAACATAACTAAAAATAATAGGGAATTAAACAAAAATTCAAGAGGCTGTTCCAATCAATATACAGATTTACAGAATAACATCTATAAGAACAAAAATTTATAAAATTATGAAGAATAAATAACAATATTTATTAATATCGCAATATATTATAATAATCGTATTATTGCATCTGTATTAGTACGTACTAGGCAAAAGATTCCTTGGCTTTTTTAATGCATGCATTATATTAAATTAATATTTTAATTTGTAGTAAAAATGAGTGCAACAATTGCCGGTTATATTTGCGTTTAATGACCGTATAGATAAAAGAATGTAACACAAAAGTTATAAAATGCAGTAATTTTCCAGCTGCGCGGTTGTGAAAAACGATCACTAACATTTTCCTGAACTAGTAACAATGAGCGAACACGGATGTAGAGGCCGTGTACGTAGGTTGTTATACATGTACCGACCAATGAACGTGACAGATGCATCGTACCGACAAGACTCGAATACTCAATGGTTGACGAGCTACTCAATCGAGCTCTCGATACGCTTGATATTCCGAGTAATTAGCGATAGCCGTTACAAGTGAGGGGCTTATCTCTATATGAATAGCGTATACATACTTTGTATACACATACATATACATACACTCTACATATATTTTCCTATGATAATATAATTTAATAGAACCTAACGATCCTTTGTGCATTAACAAATTATCTTCATCTTGTATAGCAATATAGAACTATATGCTCCAATACATTTAATTAATTCAATTTACAGTCTAATTTACTAATCCAAGATTGGCTTTGGTCACATGACCAGAGCTTAACAAAATTTCTTTATAGAATTATTTCAAGATCTAATATTTTCGATACTTCTACTAAAATTTTCTTCAATTCCTAAAAATATGTGTTCTTTTTATAAAATATATAAAATATTTCTTAATGTTACAAACAGTATAGTATATTTAAAAGCGTATTTTATTTATGATGTAAAATTGTATGAATATCATAATGTAATAAGTCCTCGCTCGAGATTGTAGCAACATATGCTTTATCGAGAAATTTGAAGCCATAAAGGCTAGACGGATCTTTGAAATGACCAACACAATGAGAACGTGTACCCACCATTGCACCATTAACCTTTGCTGAGGGTAACCTCCTTCATTAACCATCTGGCTAAGCCAAAACTAGTTGCACCGATTCTCTGGAAACGATAACCACCGTTCTATGATATTGATTTCTTTTCTTCTCTAACGGCCATTCACGATCGAGATTAATACCGCATCCACTATGGTCCATCATACCCACGGCCACGATTGAAACTTCGTCCCTAGGAAATTATTACAGCGTTAACCAGTTTACAAGATCATCGAGTAGACCTTACCGAGAAACTTCTAATTAAAAGTCTCACGGAATAAATTAAGATAGTACATAAAAACAAAGTGTCTATATATAAAACGAGGGTAATAATAATAGTAAAGATCAAGTTACACAAAAGATCGCGTGAAAATAACTCATGAATTATAAAAGTCAGATATAAAGTTGTAAGATTTCTCTAATACAAACTCTTATTTTAAAAATTTACGAATTATAAACGGCATTATTAAAACATGTTTTTATAAATTCTTTTTATTTACTTTATCATCATTTTCCAAATATTTCACAATGCACACATTTTTAGATAAAACGATATCGACGATGTGTATTCATGACGATCTAAAGACGTTCACTATACATTCAGTCTACCGATTCAAATATATCTAAACCGAGCAAAATTTCACGAAGTTTCTGAAATAGAAAATGATGCGAGGAAATATGCGCTGCCAGGCGAACATTCGCACGCAGCGACATTTACGCTCGAATGCGTAATGGATGGCTAGAAACATGAATATGTAGATAGGATTTAAGACGTAAATGGCTCAGTATATAAGTATTCAAAGCTGATATTTATAATGCTGTTTTTATATGCATAACGTATAATTAATTCGACTGGAATAAAATAATGTTTGCAGTACAGAAACCATCTTGTGCGAGAAACCGCCGTTAACATTTCTATTTCTAAATCAGAACAAATTGTAGGTCTGTTTATTCTCTGAAGTTCTCTTTCATGTAATATGTATATAGCAAGTTATCGATATTTTCATTTTGATTGACTGCCAACGCTGTTCTTAATTTGTTTCTGATTGTCGGAAAATTTTTACTGTGATTAGTTTATTCGTAAGTTTCGTGCTTAAATAAGTAGTGATTTTATTGGTCGAAAATTATATTATTTCTTATCGTGTTATTATATCTGTATTTGTGCAATTAGAAAAGATTAGATTCTATAATTTAAAAAAAAATTTATTGTATATAAATTAATATTTTAATAATAAGGATGGGCCAACTGGCTTTATTTTTACTACGTAAATTGGCTAAGATTTACTTGACGTTTTCCTTGTGAAATACATATATAAATCTTGTGAGATTTACGTGACAATAATCATTGTCTATAAAGAACATACAAATTAAACAAGCAGATAGCCAATGGTAAAAAAAACAAAAAGATGCAGACTGATAAAAGTATATCGCTTTTAGTCGGTTTAGACGGTACGCAGCTCGTTTAGCATACATTTTTACATAATTCGTACAGGTTTTTTTTTATTATGACCATATCCTATTTCTGCTAACAAAATTCCTTCTACCAATCCTTTCACTCTCATCGAAACCGTGACCGAGCGCGCCATCCACCCACCCCATTTCCCCTTCTCTCTTCTTACTAACATTATAAATAGATTTTTCCATGCAATTTCTATTAGCATAGTTTTTACATAATTGCACACGGTACTGCAACCAAGCCGATGCCCGTGCGTAGTTATTTTACAAGGGAATAAATTGCTCTAGCGCATACATGACAGGGTTGCAGGTGAAAACTAAGCGAGGCAGCACGAGGAAGCGAAAAAGCAAGAGGAAGAAATAAGAAGCAAAAATAATAACGAGCAACTAGGAAACAACCCGCCGGACATCAGTCGAGCAAGATACTTTTGTCCCTTTTTTGCATGGTTTCTCATAGCTGTTTATTAGTTTGAGTTAATATAACTTGTCCTATATTACTCATGTAACTTCATTAGGATGAAAAGCAGATAAATAAATTTTTTTCGTCTGAAGTCTTCGAGCTAAGTTTAAACCATGTACGGACATATTAAGGTCATAACAAAAGCTACATCTAGCCTAACAAAATTGAAACCAACATGCTGATAGTGTGTATCGCAGGTTTAAGTCTACGTGATAGACTGTAACTACGAAAGAGATTATTCGCGAATAGATCGTGTGAGACATTGTAAAGAAACAAGATTGAAGACGTTAGATTTATCGGTTAGAAACACAGTCGTGTTATAAAGTTAAAAACAGCAGTAGCCGGCACAGCGAGACGATAAAACAGAAATAAAGAAGAAACGAAGTCGAGCTTTACGCAGTGCTATAAACTTTCCGTATTATCAAGATTCACGCGGTATTCACTACCGACGAAATTATTATAATATATCGACTTTACTATACCACGAATAATTTCCACCGGAGCGTTTTCACGAGGCGCCATCCAGCCGATCCAATCACAGCGAATCGATTTTCTCGCCTTATTCCGCACAGTCTTTGAAATCTCTCGGTCATATCTATCTCTCTTTCTCCCTCCCTTTCTTTCATCGCATAAGTCTAAACATGCAACCTCCTTCTCTCTTGTTTGCTATTATCGATAATGAGATAGAAACGAGATACCTCGACACCCGTTTTTTCCCTCTATTGCGATTCCAGTTTTCCGAGCAGCGCATATCGAGAGGAAAAGTTGAAATCGATAATTTTGATAAAACAGGATAGAAAAGGAAAATACGTGAAATCATCGCCGGTTTTTCCGTATGGATTCTTATCTTATATTGGAATCGAAAATCTGCATTTCCACTCAAACGCAAACAACTCTCAATTATAACGAGTTGTTCTATAACAAGTTCAGATTTAACAGATGATGATTGAGAGCGATTTGTAACTATAAGCACATAACTTATATAATAATACTTTCAATGATGTTTATTAATATCTTAGATAATTGTTTTCTTAAAATATAACTGCCTCCAACTGGAAAGATATTGTCTCCAGTTATAAACAAATATATATTCCTGTTATCCACTACTGCTAATTAAATGTTCAAATATTTTAACTGAACTATTATCTTGTCAACAAACTGTCATGAATGATAGACAAATGCTTGACAAAACACGTTTGAACATGGTTCCAAGGCTATCGATGCCGTCGACGATATTTCGACAGCAAGACAAGGGCAGCATTGTCGAGAGTGAAAGGGGATTGTATGTTATAGGTGTGTTCAAGTCCTGAGGGAGCAGACAGTGAGGTCAGAAGCACGATAATGGGGATAATAAATGGCCTTGGACCGCCCTTTGCAATTCACCCTTGGCCCACGCTGAAACCCTTCGTCGAAAGACACATACCATGTTGAAACCGCAATTTCCGTGTATCGGCTTTTATTAATGTACGGTATTATATTATTTTGTTATGATGTGAACGTCGCGGCCGTCGCGGGAATATTTAACAGATCATTTTAAATTTCTTATAGAATATTAAGACGTTATAGCAATAAAGGGACACGATGGATTAATGGGTTTCTAATTTTGTTCTGTATCTTTTAATTAACGTATGATTTAACTGACTGAAATAATAAGTAAAAACTGAAATTCTGATTATTCAGATTTTTAACATTCTTATAATTATCTTTTACTATACATATTGCATGTTAATGTAAAATCTCGCATTTAGATTCATAAGAAAGCATAATTTTATACATAAATAAATTATCCACAGATTTGTATAATGCAATACATTTACATGAAGTGTAGTTATCTGACAGATGATTAAAACACATTTATGCTAAGTGATTCAGAAGGAAAATTGATTCATAAAGTATTATCGTAATCCAATTACATATGCATATTATATATGCATATCTCTGATACTTTATTAATCTTAGTATGCATAGCACGAGTTTTCAGACCCGACGATATATTTTTATCTCCACAATTTCCTCTTGCTTTTTTTAATACAGATCAAAATAAGTTTATCTTTCCTAAAAGGGCTCAAGTTACAATTATTTCGCGAAAATTCTTCTCTTCTTTAAATCCATATCTTTACACTACAATCTTACAGAAAACAATGCAATAGCGTTCTACAACAGAATTAATAGCTAGAAACTAATAGTCATTGTGTCCCTGCAAAGCATCGTCTTGTTCACAAAAGGGCAAGGGCTGCTTTGAGTCGGCTAGAGAGATTCGGATTATCACACAATCTGTACCTACTTATTTCCAATTTACAGCAGAAGAAAGTGCTAGAAGTTGTCCTTATCTCGCGCCAATTCGCGAAGACTTACACCGGCTCTGCGGGTATCGCAAAATCTCTCTAAATGGAAATTCGCTGTAGCGAAGTTTCCTCGCTTTCCTATATGCCTCAACACGTTGTCCTCGGTAGACTGATGAGCATGCACACGGAAACGATTCCGCTTGCTGCTTGTCGCTGCGTAGCAAGGGATCGAGATAATTCCTGAGAATTTCACACATTGCTATGTCGAATTAAAACGGTCGTTTGTTAAGACGATAATACCGTGTCGTCACTCGGTATTAATGCTGTAAATATATAACGCGACCCTCTGTAATCTTCGCGAAATAATTTAGCTAAATCGTGTATCCTTAAAAATACTAATGTTTACATTTTATTATTTTTATACATTATAACAACTTAAACTTCAAAATTACTTGAAAGTTATTAACAATGGAAATTTTATATCTAAAGTTTTACAAACTTAATTAATTAATGTCAACGTTTTCTGATTTATATGTTAATGAAGGTGAAAGATGTGGTTGTTCTAATGTTAAAAGACAATTTAACAATGTAATGTCTTTATTTATTAAATAAATTATTCAATCATGGCAATGTATATTATACTTCTAATGGCATTGATGTAATAAAACCAAAGTTTTCATTATGATGGTGAATGATAAAACTTTGCTAAGATGCGTTTCAAGCGTAAAGATTTGCATGCTGCCAGTGAGAGAAGAAAATGTCGTAATAAACTTATAATGTACTTAGAAAATATTTTCATGCGTTGCTGTAAAACTATTCTCTCATGGCATAACACATCGGAATGAAGAATATAGACAAAGAGAAATCAGTGATGCGTACTATTTTTGAAAGCTTCGTCAGACGTTAGACTTTATCGCCAAAATAGAGGATCCATTATTCATCGGCAACTTCGTAAAATTTCTCTCATGCAAGCCTCGGACATTTTGGTAAGTGAATTTTACTATGCAGACGAAACTGCACCAAGGAGGGAAATAGCGTACGGAATATTCACCTACAACGCACTGCACTTTTACGACAACTAGCAACATCTACGAAGAATTCCTTTCTTATCCAACACACAGGCATCAGCAATTGCTTTCCCTATGTTCTATATTCCGGATACTCCTTTGTAACTTACCCGGAGATACACGTAAACACGCATTGCCGAAATATTTAATTGGGGTGCAAGTTGTTAAATTTGTAAATGTTAATATCAACTGTGAAATGTAAAGAATAATATAATTTACAATAAATCAACAATTAAATTATCAAGCTAGACCAATCTCATAAAGGAGGAAACAAATAAATATAATATTTGAATGTATCGAATCGCACGCGTTATAATAACTGTATTATTATATATATTATCGATCGATAATAATTCGATGTTTTAGAATCAGAGTTGAACATTTTATTTGAATAATTTATTATTCAGCTTATTATTTAATTAAAATTTTATTTATTATTATTACTTGTAGGTATTATTTGTTCTTCGCGTTATTTTTATCATTTATTATCCATATTATTTTCCTCTTGCATTGTTATTATTCTTTAGTATTTAAATACTTCACAGGTACACCCACCTGCAATTATGCATGCACATAATACAGTATATGTGTATAATAAAAATATTAAAATGCATCATATTATTACACTACGCATAAAAAAAATACTTAAATTATTTGGATAAACATTTATTTAAAGAAAAATGCGCTGTAGTAATAAACTAAAGATTATCTGATGCGCTTAAGTTGGAAAACACAGCAATTATTAGAATTCATTGTTCAAATAAAATTTGATTTAGGTGTAACATTCATTCGCATTATGCGAATAAGTTTTATTCAAATAAGAAATTATTTTTATTCCTAAATAAAATTTTATTCTTTATTCGTTATTTTTTACTCATAAATTTGCTCAACTCTACTCTGAATGAGTTATATAGTTAAAACAAACTTCAAGCTATATCGACCGTTTTAGATAAAATACGCCAGTGAATTAGAACTAACGTACATTCTTTCTAATATATGTTCGTATATATACGATAGTCACTTCTAATTAGAAGTAGAATATACTTCTCGGAACCGTACGATGTAATATCTACTTTTCTTTTCTTTATCTATGAGTATACTTTCGTACTGATGATGCTGCCACTTTTTAGAAAATGTACGGGTGGTTTTACAGTATAGATAACTTATTTTTTGTGCTTTGCAATCAAGCAGCTCATCTGTTCTGTTTTTATATTTTTAGTTCACTTAACTGATGATTTTCTTTCTCTTTTTGTTGGTAAGCGACATAACATTGTTTTTTAGAAAAACTCTATTTTTCATCCTCATTAAAGTCATTAACGTACAAATAAAAAAGAGCTATTAAATCACTAAAATTACACTATATTACGTTTCAAGTAACAAGTTGCGGTAATATGCTGAATATAATACCGTATATTATTCTAGGACATTGAGAACTATCAATTACCGTTATAAAAATAAAACATGCTTTCAAATTTTAGTTCACATAGACAGTAGTGCATAGACAGTAGTGCATACTAAAGATTATCTAATTTTTAATGAAAAATAACAAAAAGTTTGCTAATAGCAAATAATTGAGTTAAGTAGTACAATGCAAATTTAGGACTTGATCCAAATGGCTCGTAAAATTTACAATTATCTCCTTCACTACAAACAAATCTTACGTTTACATCGTAGCTGACCTGAATGAATAAGATACTGATCTTGTAGAAACAACTAATTAAAGAAACGTGACGATTACCTATTGTGCGCTAGATAATAAAATCAGCAATTAAACAAGTTCCAAAATATTTCCGTTTATTTTCGCGAGCATCTCTTGTAGAGTAATTTATTTAGACTTATATAGAACTAATATGATAGTTTATTGCCTATTCCTTTTATAACCGCGTTAAAAATCCTAGAAAGACTAAAGAATTTTAAAAACTCTTTATGCTTTTGTAAAAACATAAATATTTTCATAAAAGAAATAATAAAATTAATAAATATATATATTATAAATTAACGCAAGATCGAAGCCTTTCATCCGAAATATCTCTCCAATTCATATCCATCTCGCGATATCGGGTTGTGTGAAACACGATCGTCCGCTAACAAAGCTTAGCAGGCAAAGGTGAAATCGATAAATTCCAATTGGCACTGTATAAATGACCTGGCACGCGCCTGCGTCGAAAGGGATTTAAAAATCACCCTGGAGAAAATTCGCCGCGTGGATAAAGTTGTTCCCGGCCGGTCAATCACGATCGTACTTCGAATATACCTCCGTTCCTCTCAGTCACACAAATGCACCGTATACGAACCACGTACGATCGCGTGCACACGTGGCGAACGACCGGCGGTGAATCGCGCTAGAAAACCGCGCGGCGGATGGTGAGAGCGGTGTGACAGGGGTACCGCCGCGGAGTAGGTGGGACATAATTCAGTTTTACGAGCCGCTGCTACTGCCTCTTCGTCTGTGTTATTTATATAAAAGTGCCGCGGAAACTCCGAATCGCGAGCTGAATCCATCGTTCTATTTATTATCGTCTACCTCGTTGTTGCTCATACCACTCGCTTCTCCTTCGCCAATGCCCCCCCCCCCCCCCCCCCCGCGGCATCCGCGTCTACGGTCTCTTTACTCGCACATATCGAGACGATCGTCCTTTTTCCCCATGTCTTTTGCTCGCCATTGCGGCAAGTCGGGGACGGCTTAACAAGGAATTATTTATTGGACAAGTTTCTTCGGGGGAAACTTCCGCTGCCGCAGCGGTGGAACATGTGAAAATGTACATATATATATATCTACATATATACATGTATTGATTCGATTAAGTGGTCAGCAGACGATAACGTATATATAGCACATGAACGATTTTGAGTGGTTTGTTTGCGAACTCTTTATTTATAGTCTCGTATGTGGTTTATACGTTGTTGTTGCTTTCTTGTTTTTCACTAAAGTATATAACGCAACTCCATTCATTATTTAAATGCAACATAAAGGACGCAGATGTTTGATTTGCGAGAATTAAACAGATTATCATGCAACGTACATACAACACGTTTAAATGTGGAATTACGATTTGACTATTATACAGAATATAATTCTGTCCAGATCCTAGGAGCGCAAATGTTATTTACACCCGTACGAATAATACGTGGCGCTATACATTCATCAATGACGCTGCTCACTCTATTGTATTCCATAACCCATGAATATAATATCAAAATGTTCCTATTGGCCGAGCAATCGTTTCGAATTTTGATGTAACCGCATGAGTGCGCACCGCTAGGAAATTCTATTATCCTTTCCCACGTAATAATGAACCAGTTATACGAAGCACATATCGCCAATTGGAAGTTATTAACATAATAATAGAACAATAATTTAGATACAATATATAGCTCATTATCCACGAAAGACAGTAGCGCAAGTTACAAATTTTGCGAAGGTATCCCTGGAATTAATTTCTCTTTGAGTTATAATAAAACGTCTATATTATAATCCCTAATTCATTAATAATAATCGTCCCTGGAATAAATCTCTCTTTGAGTTATAATAAAACGCCTATATTATAATCCCTAATTCATTAATAATTAATAATCGACAATTCACGTCTATAATTTAAAAAGTGAATAAGTACGCGTATTATAAAATTGTAAGAGAGAGGCTGACAATAGGTTCACAGATCAGTAAATTAAAACAATCCCGGTACTTAATTAATGCTTCCTCTACTAAGGCTATGTTTCATTTCTAATTTCTTTGCCAGATGTAATAGCAGCCCTTATTGCGCTATAAAAACTTAATACTTTGCTTAATAACGCAGATGTCGACGATACGTAGAAAACTAATGGCAAATAACGAATGCAATTTAGAAATATAACGATGCCTGTCCGTTTTAGGTTTAATCCCAATTTAAATGTTCGCATTACCCGAGATTATTACGTGTTATCAAAGTCCAGATTGGTAAAAAAAATTTTTTTATTTTAAAATATTTATATTCATCTTTATGCAAGAATAGTCTAATTACATTATCAAGTAAAATTAACAAACATAGTTATTAAAAAAAATAATCCAAGCATTTAATATTATACAATCCATTATTTAATAATTAAAGTTGATCAGATTATTGTGCTTTGTTGTCCTGCAAGAAATTACATTAACTGACTTATCAAACGCTGCAGTAATATTGCTATTAAAATTGCGATTCTCTTATAAAAACTTATTGTTTTTCATACATTTGCATTAATAAATGCTGCAGCGTATATATGATATAGCTCATTTTCACTACGAATTCTGACAGGAAGACGGTAACATAGGTCAGGCTACTTGAGCTCAACAACTATGCTAAAACTTCATCTTGAATCAATGAAGTGATGGCAGGTAATGACGCTCGACGGAGTTCGGCTCTTCATTGCTAGCAGCACCTATCCTCTTCTGTCTTGAGCGCCGTCCATCCTCCGTCGACCTCACCATGAAATCCACTTTGACGCCATTGCTGAAGCTGAGTACCATTCTCGGTTCGAACCGAGGCGTCTCAGATATTGACGAACCAATTTCTACAATTTCGGGCTCATCATCCATCGGGTAAAGCGGATATTACGCGATTCTTAATCGATTGTCGTCGAAAAAAGGTAGGAGCATTGCAATAATTAATTATTTTAGTTCAGATAAGTATCTAAAAGCTGCGACATGATGTATTGTTACGCATTAATTTACCCACAACTTTCCCTCAATTTTCTCTTATTCGGTTTGCGAATATGATCATATTTCTATACTGTCACCTTAACTCAAACATTGGCGCTTTCCTTCCATTGTTCGATGATGATAAAGACAAACCATTATTGTCTTCCTTTGTTACTTATTGACACGACTCAGTCAGCGAAATCGACTTCCACCTCATTTGTCTAGATAAAAATGTACAGATAACAAAACTTGGCCTGAGAAAGAAGTCGAGCTTCGATTTTTCTTTTACGATTCTCTTATAGTAATATATATACAGAATGTGTAAAGACTGTAACAATGTTTAAGGGCAGATTCTTGAAATTATTTAGAGACAAAAATCTTGATACCAAAATATCAAGACTATAATAGTTTTTGGGTTATAAGTATTTAAAGTTAACAAATTAGGTCGTCTAAAATTTACATGTGGTAGGTACAATACATATATACAGGGCTGATGGCAAAAACTGATTGTCGCTCCTTTTGTCACAATATCGATATAAAGATTACGTATAAAATATTATTATCCGTAGACAATGCATTTGCGCAAATATTAGTCTCAAAAGCAATCTCACTATCTTTGCATATACAATTATATTTAAAAATAGTTAAGAGATTTATATTTCAAAAACAAAAAGCAACAACAATGTCAAACATATAACAGAGACTACAAACAATTTGCAAATCAGAACCGCCCAGGTGTCATGTGTCATACGTTATCGTCTGCTGATTGTAGTATATATGACTGATCAGCTGACTGATGTATAAATAAAGTTAAAGTGCAAAATCTTCAGAATAAATTACCGAATAATTTCAAAATCGCAGTCTACTCACTAGGAAACTACTATTATCAAGCAACTATAGCGCGCATACATATTCTGCAAAATATCGACTTCGCGTAGCTTTTTTACTGACCATCGTGCATGCATGCAGACAGCGAGAAAGGGTTGGACGATAACGAGCACGCGTAACATGAATGCTGTTTTTTTTATATTTATTTTTGAAACTTTTTCCACCCCCTGCAACACATGCGGAACGAAGAATGTACTATACATCGAGGTTTTGCACAATGCAGTCGTTTGAAGCAAGTTATTATGCTTTTTATTTGCATTTTCTTTATTCTCCGCGCACATTTTAAGCTCGCTTTTAATAATTTTACTGATGGTTCTGGATAGATCCGGACGATTTTTAATGAATGTTTTTGCAAGAGTGCAAATCAGGAAATCGAAGCGGAATCTCCAAAAAGATGATGAATTGTACAACTATCAGCGATAACGGTATTGCACTCGTAAATAATGACAAACAACATTTGTTTTTCAATATTTATATAAGAGATACAATTTAATTTCCCGTGGATTGAATAAATAATAATAATAAACTTTGCAAATACATATAAAAATTTAATAAGAAAATTAACATAACTTTACCAACCAATAACTATATGTCTCTTTTTAATACAAATTAATTTATATTACAAAGATATTAATATATACGTATTCTCCCCGGTATTCTCTGTTATCAAAAAATATGGAATTTAAATTATTTGACTTAATACTATTAAAACATAATTCTAATGTAATGGCACGATTCTCTGGAAAGGTTAAATTACTTAAACGTCTAATAGCGCTACGATAGGTTTCAGCATTTTCGGTCTGTGCACGAGTTTCTTAGCCATGCCGCTCGTTATCATGCAAATTAATTCCGGCGATCAAACCATCGCGCTGTACTATCTACGAGCAAGCAAAAAATAGATCACTTAACTTGGCAAATTGGCCATTTAGCTACTTTTAAATTAGCCAATAAATTACATTAATGATTTGCTTTTAACTATTTCATATATATCTTGCATATAATAAGCATTAATTTTTCTATCTTGCCAAAGAATCACTACACGACGGTCATAAAACATCAACTGCTAAATTTTCTACACAACTACTGCTAAAATTTCTACTTACTGTTATACACTTGTGCTGCAAGATATACCAAAATTAATGCCTGCAATAACCAGCAACGGTAAGTATCGACTAAATCAAATACTCAAGAAAAAAAATACTTTTTTTTTACAAAATACATTTTTTAATAAATGGAAATTTACTTTAAAAATCTGCTAGCTAATCGGGTTACACTAGTAACGACGGTGATTATGTTCGCGAAATCCGGACATGCACGTCACGTTAATCGACAAGAAAATCCTACTCCAATTTGACCCCGCACTCCGACGAAAGGGATGCTCTGGTAAAAGTTGCAATTAATCACGAGTTACGCGCTGATCTTTCTAGCGAGGACATAAATTAGCGCCGACACGGCGATTTAAGCGGCTTAATTGCTACCTAGCCAATAAAAAATGCAAGCTGTCCGCCGACTCGCTACGATGGACTACCCGGAATACGTGCGAAAATTTTCTCATATTTTTCTACGCTCTCCAGTTTTATTAATATTCTTGCTGATATGTAAAAAAATAATTCTGTCGTAAATAAACGTTTTTTGCGACTACTATTTAATTACTACTAATCCATTTTAAGAAAATTTGAGCAGTATAATGTTACATTAAAAATAATGCAATTTTGTATTTTATATAAAATATTCTGTTAAAATAAATTATAATATTATTAAGTATATGCCAATTATTCTTGTAATAATGTATTACGTTCAAAGCCCAGGATTTCTTTGATTCTTCGGAAAGCAAAAGAAAGGATAAAGAAAGAGAAATAGAGAGACAGAGAGTGAGATACGGAAGAACGATGTACATATACTCTGTCTCGCAGTACATACACTGGTGCGTGCTGCAAGTCGAACGCACTTTTCTAAGGCTCTAGATACGGGTTAACGTCTGGAAAGGATGCTATGACGCCTTCCGTGCGATCGTCGATCCTGTTTTCAGGTCAAGGAACTTAATCCCTATTACCTAGAATCGGATCTTGTGCGATCTCGGAGGGCGAGGAGCTAACGACGAAGTCTTAAGTTAGAATAAAAAGGGATAATTTTATTTTAAAAATTGTATAATTTATTATAAAAAAAATAATTCTAATAGTGATACTAAAATAAAATGTTATGAGAGTCGACAAAATTAAATAGGACACTGTGTACATACATTTAATTAAGAAGTCGGCTGAGAGTAGCGCATTATAGATATGGATATGTAAGTGAGTGTATATATATGTGACAGTATGTAACAGTATGTGTGTGATTCGCGATCATCGGGCACGATTTTCAGCGGAAAGAATTCTAATTTAATACTAACATCTTGTGTCCCGTTCATTACAATTTTGATTTAAATAAATATTAAATATTAAAAGCTAACATTGATTTCAGGTATGTGTATATGTATGTGTATATGTATACGGGTGGAGAGAAGAGGAAGGATATTAATTTATTTCCTCTGAGTTGCTGTGGAGCGTGGAAATAATCTATAAAATAATGGAACCGGAACTGGGGATAGCACCATTAAAAAAGAATTTGAATAATTCTTTAAAACTTCTATAGATATTTTGTATCTCATTTTATTAATTTCTTACAATTAGCTAGCCCATTCCGTCAATTCCGACGATTTAGTTAACGTTTAATGGAACATTATTAAAAATAATTCATTTAATTAGGAATAATTAACATATTGTTTGTATTTTACTGGGCTGTGGAGTAGAGGAAATAGTTTTCAAAATTAGTGTCTGAACAAAAGTGAAAATGCTACAGATCTAGCGAATGTTACTCAGCTAATCCGCAATAGCAAAAAAAAAGTTGTAAATCGTAGAAATTAAGGAAGAGAATAACGAGTAATAACGTTCTAAGGATTCGAGAGTCTGATGGTCTCCTTTAATAAGAGAAAAGGAAAAATAATAATACTTATAAGACCTATTATTTGTTGAATTAAATTGAGGATCTAATTTCGATTGGATTTCAGGACGACTCCAGAGCCTCGTAGCTTCGCAGAGATTGGAGTCTCAAATACTTGTTAGCATTTAGTGGTTTTTAAAGTCGTAAAAGCGATGTGCACAAGAATTAAGTTCAGACTTGGATTCGGAATCGAATTTGAACTAAGTGCGAGTGATTCTCGGTCAGTAACTCGAAGCATGGAATGGAAGTGAAGTGATGTCGCGGTTTATATAAAAAACCCTAAAGGGTAGGTTTCGTCGTGAGATGTATGGGGAGCTCTCTGCTCTTGATGAGCTAAGATTTTCGGTTGGTAAGATTCTTTTCATGATACGAGTTTTGATTTCGCGGTTATCTATTGGTGAACTTAGCGTGGAAGCGTCACTAACTATAGTACAATTTTTAGTTTCCCGGTTATCTATTGGCGAGTTAGAATCGTCATTGTCTACAGTACAGATTTTGATTTTACGGTTACCTATTGGCGAGTTCAACGTTGAGTCCTTACCCTGTTTTTTTGGGGCGTAAACTATCGCTCCTTCCAGTAACTCATCTCACTTCCTTATCCATCGGCGATTTCTTTTTTATTAGTAGACGGAGATCCGATAAACGCGGGTCTCCGGCTCATATCAGGATCCCGTGTTTGCAAACAGACAAAACATATTTCTATTGTCGGAACTTCTATCTGACGATTCGGAACAAATAGAAATTTCCGTTGTCTTGCATTTATTAGTACGGACTACAGAAATTTCGGACTCATGTCGCGGTCTCCGTTTTTATTGATAAAACAATATTACCCGGACAACATTTTTGTTATCTGTCTAGACTGATATTTATTATCAAAGATTTTCTTTGTAATTAGAAACCTCTGGTATGCGGCGGCGAATTTTATTGCCGCGGATCGGACGAAATCGATAAAAACTTTGTCCTATCTGTTTTGTCTATTTGAATTTTACCTAGAAGAGAGATAATTTTCGCCTGGAAGGTTTTTCATGATCTCTCGATTTCATTATATTTACCAGAGATAAACATACAGAAAAAAGCAAATGTATCAAGATCATAGCCCAATCTGCAACCGTTGTGCTCGGTTTTTGTTTGCTTCTTATCCAAAAGATAATTCTGTTAGATTTTCATGAAACAAAGAAATCGTGAAGTCCACAAGACGTAAGAAATGCGTCTTGTGGATAATTCGAAGAACAATAATATACTGGGTTTACTCAAATATTCGAAATGTAAAATGTTAAAATTTGAATGGTTATTTACTACGATCAATTTAGAAAATAAACGTGAGATCACGTACAACTCGTAGTGGTTCGGAAAACTTTGATTTTTCCGATTAAAGGGACAATAGAGACAATATCTCGAGTAGCGCTCCCGTGGGCAACGACGGGGAGAAAACGTGCAGGCTCCCCTATCCTGCTTCGTGGCGCAGTCCTTCCTGATCGACCGCTTCCGGTTTCGGAATATAATGCAAGTCGCGTACCGTCCGGAAAATGAGCCCGCCTTTCTCTGATTGGAAAACTACGAATTGCTTCCTGCGGACGATGAATGCCCGCGACAAAACTGAGGCAGAGACGAGAATACGTCCGTAAAGAAATTGAGGAAGATATGTCACATGTCCCACATAAAGAAAATATCTTCGACATATGTTTGCTGAACGAATCGAATCATTAAAATTAATACCATCGGGTATTAAACAACTATTTATAATACATTTAGCTATTAAGATATAAACAGGTTATAATATATTTTTATTCTAGATTTATATATTTAATATATTATATATTATAGAGCGATACATCTCGTTTTTTGATATAATCGTCTTATAATCGTACGAATATCGAACCATTACGTCGATATGCTCGGAACGTTTAGATCGAAAATCACGGGTTAACGATACTGTCTGTCTTAAATCACAAGATCGCTCGTCCGCATCGAACCCTTTAGGAGTTTCCTTAGCCGTATCGAGTGCGGAGCATCGAATGGTAGAACGACCCGAGTTATGACCTGCCTCGGCGTAAGGCCACTTTTCCACGAGTTTCTTTTTTTCCATTGGCGAAAACTTTTATACTTGACCTTATCGCCACCCCTTACCTTCCCCGGAAATAAAAAGTGGGTGGAAAACGGCTTGGAGGAAGCAAAGGAATGGGCTCAAGTTAAGGACACTTCCGAGAGAGAAAGAGATATCACACACACGAACGAATTTAGGCGGAAGAATCTCTGGATCTGCATATCGATCGCGCAATATTCTAATAGACGACACGCGAGGGAATTAAGTTATGATATAATATATACATGATTTTGTGCTGCACTTACTAGATATATGAACGTCAAACCCTGTTACGAAGTACACGTAGCAATCTGCATCTCGTCACTAATATACCAAATTTAATACACACGTTAATGTAATATATTTTGTATTACTACTTTATTAGCAATTATTTACGTATTAACAAAAAGTGTTGAAGTGTAGAAGTAATTCGTTTAGGCGCGATATCTTTCAGCCTGTAACAAGATTTGTTGCATTTCTTCGCACATTATTTTCTAAAATTCCTTAATCCGAGAAAAAGCATTAATCGAATTCAAACTTTCATGCAATACCGTTTGTCACGAGCTTGTCATATGGTCTAAATAATGATAAGATTAGTAATAAAAGCAGAAGTAAAAAAAGAGACGAGAAAATATAGTGAATGAAACAAAAATGGAGCAAAAACGAGAAACCGAGAAGCACCGGCAGCAGTTTAAATTATCGCTCGACGAAGATCCCGGCAGGACCTTCGACCTATCACCGTGAATAACATGTCCTCTTGGGCTCTTTACTTCACGCGACAGTGTGTTTTTTATTCTTGTCCCGGATACCGATGTATGGGAAACCGAAACGTTGTTACGGATATTACGACCTAAGCGAGTATCCGCACAAATTACGGAAGCTTCTTAGTTTATTATCCTCAGCTTAACTTATCCTAACGATCAAAACTGCACTAAAACTGCCCCCCTTTCTATTAATGTTACGTGAGATCCAATTCCCCAACATCTACTAATCCACTCTACTCAACGGAAATGTCATCGAAGGAATTCTCGAGAATCGTGTGCACAAGCATATTGTACACATGGCCATACTGCACACATACAAGTTTCACACACGACCATATTACACGTAAACATATTGCATATACAACTATATTGCACACATAAAATAGTAATACCATAATAACACTATGTACACATATTATTATCGACCACATTAATAAAATAATCATTTATTTATCATATTTTATATTTATTATACTACACATTTTATGTTATTATATTTAATATTTATTATTATTTATCATACTTATTACATTTTACTAATGTGGTCGATAAAATGTGCACAGTGCTACGCCGCGGTTTTACTATTTTAGATATGTGTGCAATACGGTCCTTGTATGTGTGCAAACGACGCTGTTGGTAATCGTTTTGTAAGCAAACCGAGCTCTCTATAGGTAAGATATACATATAAATAATAGAAATAGATGTATTTTCTGTTGCGACTATAATCCTTTAATTCTCGTCGAAATGTTATTATTGGAAAATAATACGCTTATCCGGCTTATCTCTATAGCATGCCTAATAAAGAAACTCATGTGCAAATAAAATCAAATTTTTTATTCATTAGAATAAGTAATCAATTAGATAACTCAATTTTGTTATACTCAAATTCGTATATATAATTTGTTTAAATAACTAATAAAATTCTTTGTGCTCAACGATTCCTCAATAATGCGAATATAAATAAAGATATTTATGTAATGACGTAATGTTACGTAAGCAACGGTTTATTTTATCGCTGATAAGAATAGGCGTGAATACAAAGGCATGCATGCATTGCATCTGTTCGATGTTGTTGCAACAGTCTCTAAACGATAGAGATATTATTTATAATGTTAAATGTAGTGACATGCATTTGACAACACTTTAAATTACTGGTAGTAACCAACCGAAAAGTAGATACGTAGTGCCTGTAATGTCGTACGTCCTCCTTTGAGTACATACCGCAGAAAAAGAGATCTTTAGCGCAATGTCGTGGAAGTAATACTCGACTCTTTCTCGTGCAAAATTCGTTTTCTCCTTACCTGCCTTATCTACCTTCGTCCTTTATATCGAGTACTCTTTACAATCTATCGAAGACCTTTTTAACTTCCTCCCTTCCCTTTTGTATCGCAACTTCCCTTCATACTCGCCTCTTGTAACAGCGCAC
Source organism: Temnothorax nylanderi (assembly GCF_030848795.1). Lineage (NCBI taxonomy): Eukaryota > Metazoa > Arthropoda > Insecta > Hymenoptera > Formicidae > Temnothorax > Temnothorax nylanderi. Next base: position 248,077 of record NW_027249069.1, on the reverse strand, counting down.
CTTACCTCGAAGGTTCTTTGATACCTCTCACTCACCTAACAAAATAAAAGCATACCCTTGTTCCACGGTTGATGAAATCGACTTTCGCGATGAAATCACGATCACGACGGAGTCGACGCGAGTCCTTTTTGAGCGGAGATTCCGTAGGCAAATAAGATTACTGCGACAGGACTTCAGACAACTCTGAACTCCAGGCGAAGCGCGAAATGTGGAGTGACACGGCTGTCAGTAGTCAAATAATTACATTATTCTTCACTTCGGTCGCGTCACAATGCTGTTTTCTCCTTTCTTTTTGGGGAGAGTTAGTTATTTTATCTCAAAGTAATGAAGAAGAATGCAACAAATTTTTAAATAATTATTTTCCCAGATATAACATAAAATCACAGAATTATCTATCAGAATTCCGTATTAACTCCACAATTCATGGCTGCGTGTATCTACGTATTTGTAAGTTTCGTATCCTAATAATAAACTCAAACCACTTGAAAGTCTCTAATCCCTAGAGATATATCGACACGCACCCAAAGCTGTGCGGATATAGTCTCATTTCACGAAGGGGAAGACAACTCCTATTCCTGATTCGACATTCGGTATCCTCATTGATCCTGGTCAATCCTTCATTCAGATACGCAATCCCGATACGCCGAGATATCTAGGATGCCTTATGGACAGACTGATCCTGACACACGATGCACATTACACAAGGAAATCGCGCGAGCTGATCTGCACCCTCTATATGGTCTTCATCCACATTGCGCTCTTTCAACACGGAATATGTCACTTTAAAAGTCGTCGAAAGGACACTCAATCTTTGCAAATCGTGATTCTACTACCAAACCGATACAACGTCTTTTACTGACAAAATTGAAACGCATCATTATTTTAAATAGTGTCTGGAATATATTTGTGCCGCAAATATATAATACAGTTAATTATTAAAAAAAATATTCTCCATGCGTTTTTAATTAATCTGCTTGAATTAAAAAAAATGAAAGCTTTATAGATAAGAATCTTTATATTATTAAAAGTTATCCTTACAATACATAATTACTTCAGTTTCACGGTAAAACTGCGAGCAGAAAAAAATTGCGAAGCGTGTGTAGAAAATCAATAAATGGATACGAGAGTTTCATCGCTGTTGTACATCTAGTCCAAACGAAGTACCCCGTCACGAATACTACCGCGCGCAACACGCCGTCGCGCGTTTCGCAAATTCAGGAAACTCTTTCACGTCTGAAGTTCGAGGTTACTGTTTTTGTCAGTGCAACCGCCATAGCCACCGGCCTACGAGAAGCTTTAGTTTCTGAAACCGCTCATTCTACGAGCCTGTTTCTTGCGTACAAACACAGTTGCGGCTGTGTTCCGCGGATATAAAAGCGAAAGAATTGGTTTTTACGAGTGGAACACTTCTGGAATACTTGAACAGAATAACCCCAAAGCCCCGCCATAATACTTATGCATCTGTCGCACGTTCATTACCCAACCTTCCTCTACGCATTGTGACTCTTAACGATTATACGACGTTAAAGAACTTTTATGAAGACAAATAAGTCGAGCGAGTATGCGAGTAAATAATGAGAGAAATGAATAAAATGTTTGCCTCTTAGTGATATTACATATATGGGATAACCGATGGTCTTGAGATATTAATATGCTAAGCTATAAAGTGAATTTCACTTAATTAAACGCACATTACAAAATTCAAAATACTGTCAAAGTCTTTAACTTCAATAGAAAAGGAAATTCTACAAAGTATTGATTTTATCTCAATCTCATGATCTGTTTCTTGTCACATGATAGCTGGGACTAAACGATTCTACTACCAATAGAATGAAATTGTGCTCATTTGTATCGATCCTGTGAACAACCATTCGCTGCAAGGACAAAGCGTATCTCGCTTTAATCGAACAAAGTACTGCCACGATTTCCCTCCTACCAGCATCAGATCTTCGACGGAACTTCGACCAACTGCATAAAACGGACGACGGACTCCAAACGGAATGGATTGTCATGCAAGTGTATGAATAGAATAGATTGTTACATAAGTAGATATATGAATGCATATTGTAATGAAATCAGAGGAGGTGACACACATTATTAATTCCAAATGCCTGATTAATTTATACTATTTTTGATATAACAGCACGTATGAAATATTTCGTTCAATTCTGATATCAAAAGTTTAAAGTTTTATTACCGTCAGTTCTTGTCGAACATCTCACATGGCTCGAGCATGGCAAGAAAGCTCTTTACAAGATCCACTTGCACCTACGACACAGCTTTTTGTACAAAACATCATGTAGTTCATACTTTTAACGTGTAATTTAATATAACCCTTTCATGATGTGCCTTTTCTGCATCCGTTTTCTTTGATATCATCGAAACGATATTGTCGTTAGAAGCTTTGATTGTGCTTTTTATTCTCGCCCTTTCGAGAATCTCGATGCAAACGAGCAAAATTCCGTCCCATCGTTAGGTCGATTGCCGAAACATCATTCTCGGCAAAAAGTACAATTTCTTAAAGATACAGACGCGGTACTTGAATACGCCACCTTGAACGCCAACATTGCCGGCGGCTCCGAGGACGATAGTGACGTCGAGGTAAACTGAGGAGGAGATAAGCCGTTAATCCATTACCGGTTAATTGAAGTGAATGCAGAGGATTCCCACCCCACCGTTCCTTCTACGACTACATTTGCGGCGTAAGAAGTCTGGAGTTAATTTCTAAAACAATGAGTAAGTATTATTATTATCGCTGCGGATAAACAGGGATGAGAACCTGAGAGGTGACAGAGTTTGAAGGGCTGCTGTAAACGTGGAAAAGAGAGGATAGGATCTCCAATTGCTGTCTGTCTCTCCCCCAATTAAAACTTATTAAACTCTCGCGGTCTCTCTGTGGCAATACCGGTTTTGCTGTTTCTTTTCCGGCCTGCATTTACCCTTTTTCTGCCTATGCAGCGAAATATTCCTCGTGACTCGCGAATGAACCTAACGCTGGGCCTACCAAGCTCGTTATAGTTTAACTTTAATTGCACGGCTGATAGGACAGTACGATAGTACGATCGTTTCGACTACTTTTGTTTACGGAAAAACAATATGCAATTAACGATAAAAGGGCCACATCGAGAGAAAACTAACTCCGGATGCCGGAGTATCGCCGAATCTTTATTTGAATGGCGATTAACGATTATCGAGAACGACTGAAAGTTGATTCTGTTAGTAAATACGCTAAACGATTTACGTACGATCGATGTACATCGATATAAGCTGCACGGCTGCGCAAGCACGCAATTGCAAAATTGCAATCGCGATCAGTCGCAATCTCGAGAAGTCAATTTTAAACTGAACATCCGAAATCCATTACGTTACAAATTTAATAGGATTATTTAGCTCATGAAAAACACTTATAAAAAATTACATCTAAGCGATGTCACAATACAGAAGCATCAAGGATTATTTATTGTTCTGTTTAAAAAAAAACTCAATCTTATATTCCGTGGTAACTATTTTTTCCCCTTTCGCAAATATCTACGACAGAAGCATTCCCATGGTGACCATAAAATACTCTTTACTGCTAGCTTATTGCTGTTTAGGTTGGAAGAACGATACTCGGTAGTCACGGCACGCCATGAAGAACGTTACCATCCTGCTTCAACTTTCCCCTTTATCACCGCCTTCTCAACCTCATCCCGTTCTTATGAAACAATATGTAACTTTGTACAACGCTAGAGCGGCTCTCACTTCTATATTTATGACCCACGGATTTATCCTAGTTCGCGAAGAAGGTGGGGAAGGCGAATCGAAAGGTAGAAATTTATATTGGACCTATCTCTCTTTCTTCGATTTTTTTTACCGCTGGATATTACCGCTCGTTCATAGAACAACGAAAGGATGTGATAGATGCATCGTTTTGACGCATTGACCACAATCTAAAAAAATAAGTACTAAATGATATTATCTAACACTTTATAAGAACAATTTGGTCTTGTTTCCATCAACAATATTTTAATAAATAAAGTAATACTGTCAAAAATTGATCATAATAATGTTTTCTTACAAAATCAAACCTACATCAGAAATTTAACTTCATTATGCATATGCTGCATATCACTATCACTCTCTGTTAACCAATTTCAGCCATTTTGCATATTTATATCAAGAACAATTAAATTTTAGTACGTTCGTACATAAATTATCGAAAAGTTTCCACTGTTAATTTCGAAAAGTAGTAAAAAGTTTGATTTATGGCCGTGTAATTAGCAAAAGGACAAATAACAGAAACAAGTTGAGCTGCTCTATTAATTCGAACGTCTCAAAGACAATCTTCTATCCGTGCAGCGCGTTGGAGTAATTGTTAGTAGTAACGATATATCTCAGCTTCAGGTATGTGAGAATAACAGCGTCTACGTGCATCTAGCCAGGGGGACGCTTAATTAAACGTTCGTGTTAATTGCTGGGACTCCGCGTCAACCCTCGACCCGCGCAATTCCAGCGCTATGCAGGAAGAACTTCCGGTTTCCATCGGTGCTAAATGGAGCGGCGCACGTACAGTCACACCTTGTCGCGTATATCACGGGTGCACCTTACATTATTTTCAGAAAATGCAAGTACCATGATTTAATGCTTAATTAAAGCGGCTTTTACTATCGTAAACTAGTAAGATATGACCTGTCGTATTTTTTAAATCGCAATTTATATTATATCGTTTGTTGGAAAACGAAACGAGAGATAAAACTGGATCTATCGAATCAGCAAATGGAATGAATACGTGAGAACAAAATTTTACGATATTGAGTATCATGTTCAGCCAAACAATTTTAGTGAACTACTTTCATAATTTTAAAATATCAGATATATGAGAACAATAATAATATTACTTTTTATAACGAAATATTAATATTATACCTAAAGCGAGAGAAGGGCAGTATAGCGTAATATGGGTAATAAATGCAGTGGTCAAATATTTGATTACCGGCTATAATCGCGTAATTCAGTTTCATCCGGTCCGCCATAAATTGTATTAAAGCGCAGGTTGAAATTTTTAAGCAAAAACATAAAGCACGATTTTATCAGAACTAGCTTTCGTTCGGACACGGATCATAAAACATCTGGATCTCAATATACTCGTATGGTCTAGACTACGGGTCCCCAACCTACGGCCCGCGGATCGGATCCGGCCCCCATAAAGTTCTATCCGACCGGTCAAGAAATTTCAACGCTATAATATAAAAGAATTTTAAACTAAAGATATTTTATTTTTAAATGATTTTCAAAAATAAAACATATCCAGCCTCCCTGTCACCACAAAAATTTTAGTATGACTCTTTTGACAAAAAAGGTTGGGAACCACTAATCTAGACTAGTGCTCGGAATGCACATTTCGCCAATTTTCCCCCGCTGCCGCTCGAGACTCGACGGTCAAGCCACTGATCACATGATATCAACGCTATTTCAAAAGTAGCCTGAAACTGAGCGATATGCAAGAACAAATAGAAGCGCACCGCAGGAGTTTATTATTCACGTATTGAATGAATCATTTAGAAATGTGACTATCTTAAGATAAGGATTTATTTTTATTTTAATCAAAAACCTGTAAAGAGATAATATAGATATTACATAAAAATTTCCCGATAACATAAATATTATAGTGATGTGAGATGTGGACTTGAGGAAAAATTAGCGTGACGGACTATTTTTATTTACATCGAATACTAACGTATTTTTGTATTTTTATATTAAATTTCGTTAACAAATTTTGTATTATTTTGTTAATAATTATTAAGTTATAATCAAAACATTTCTGTTAATTTGTTAATAGGTATAAGTCGCTATATTTTATTGTGTAATCATTGTACCTCATGCATGGAAATAATTGCATATTGCTCAACGCATATCAATAATAATAACAAATTACCTCGCATGAACTGTCCATTAACGTGTATGTTTTGCAGTATAAGATTGATCAATTGCAGTGTAATGTATTTGATTTTACTGAAGAAAATTTCAAATATATATGTATTCGTATTTAAAATTCATATAAAAATTGATGAAAAGAGTAAACTTTATACCATCTTAATCGCACGTGCATTATCCTATCACCTACCTACTATGATTCTTCCGTCTGATTTGAGATTTCTATTCGCAGCAATGCGAAATCGACATTTCGATGGAACGTATACATATACGCCATCATCTGAACGTGCGTTTGAAGATTAGCAGTATTCTGCGATTAAACAATCGGTCATGTTCTCACGTGTATATTCATAGACGCGTGCATCTATCTAGATGTAGATGCATACATGTAACTAGATGAGAGAGGCAAAGTCCATGGCCAAATAGTGCGAGCGTTCGGCGAAACGACAATAAATTAAGCTCAGCCAGAACTTGAAATTGAATCAAACGCGGTAATCTCTAATGCAATTGATTTCAGCATGCAAACATCCCAGGCCAGCCCAGGTAGGACGGCATCGGGGAATGGTCATCAAGGATAAGAGAGCGAAGGGATGGAGGGGATAGAAATATGCATCGCTATCGGTCAATATATATACGTATATAGCCTATAATGATTATACTGATAACGTAGATTCCAGAGACTGTATGTGTTCGGATTATGTTTCATCATCATCTATCCCGCTATCCTTTATAAATAGCTCGTTTATAGATAGTTGTTATTGCATACTGATAGCGACAGTGATTAATTCGTCATTAAATCTCGCAGAACATGATACTATTAATAATGAATTTCAATTCTTGTCGCACAGGCTTGTGAAACAACGTCGCTCCTCGAAATTAAAAATTCGAAATTAATAAAATTTTTATTAAACTTTTTAATTACTATATATTTTGAAGAAATGTCCGCTATTCCCTTCCTCCAATACATGTGTGTTCTCTACATTTAATCGAGAACATACAAGCTTTGGAGTTAACGATAATTAATGGCTCGGCCACAGAATAATTTCCAGGTAACAGATTAGCGAAATTTTTGTGACGGACGCATACGAGCTGCAGGCATTTTCTAGGTAGATGCCGACGACGCTCTAACACAATGTGGTTAACAAGTATGTGATTAACGAGCTAGCTCGTTAAATGACTCGCTGTTTATACTATATACCACTGTCGCGGTACTAAATCGGTCGTACCGTTTAAATATCGGCCATAGTGAATTCGGGGAAACGTGCGCGATTTGCCAGGATCTGCTAGATTTACTAAGCAATGGCCTGGATAATCCGTCGCGTTTACTGCTGTATCTACCATCCTGCTTGATGTACAGGTACGTGGTATCTACGTCACATTGTAAGTACTATACAGTATTATGTCTGTTTCTAGTACAAAATAAGGGAGTTTATTATTTTATTAGATATTTTAATATAAAATGGTATTTTATTATATAAAAATATATAAATATGCGAAGTAATGAAGCTGAGGATTAGCAAGAGTTTATTTTGAGGCTATTACTTTTCGTTATACGACTAAAACCAATTAGTTAAAACACAAACCTAAACAATGAAAAATAATAGATCTAAAATAAGATACAACATAATGGCAACAAAAAGCGATAAATAATTTGATTTGACAGTCAATGTGTTTTTTAAAAATAAATTTAGTCAGTAAAGTTTGTTTCCAACAAATTGTAGCAAAAAATTCTATCTCGAGTATGGAACGATAATTTCGTCACGATAGCAACATTCTGCAGAACGTACGATGCAGAACATCGCACTATATACGCATGACTATATATCTTTTACAATCCGTTCTCAATCATGTAGGTCAATTGGTTTCTGGTTCGTGCACGTTCAAACTAAACTGTCGTATCGAGACACGTCGTATAATCGCCGGAACGCGACAAGGACAATTAACCTTCCGCAGCAACGCGAACGCCACGCCGATTTTCCACCATCATCATTTACACAGCCCTTCCGGATCCTATCTCGAGCGAAGCGCAGCTGCGACCACTCGACTAGAGAGTATTCATTCGTGGACACGGCGGTGAGGCATCATAGCGCAATACGAGATACCTAGCTCTCTTTACTTTTCGTCAGAACCTCTCGTCAGCTGAGCACGACGCGACAGCATACCGGCAATTAGAGTTTAATTACGAGCATCTACGAGAATGTAAAAGCGCGTCGGTAAACGCGGAGATGCTGGCGTTGAAGAGGAAAATCGAATGGCGAGAGCACGGAAAAAAGTACGAAATTTCTGTTCTGTAAACAGCGATTTTGAAATATCCGAATACAGCATACAACAAATGCTAATGTATCAAGAGCAGCAAAATCGTCAAATATATCATAAAATATCAAATGAGGAAAGTATCCAATATTGCATGTATACCTATTTATTCTGTTGGCGGTTTCCCAACTATATCTTAACTCGTAGTTTATATTATCTGTTCCCCTTTGTATGAGATTTGTATAGAACGATTTTGTGTTCATTATTTGGTTACAATATTCCAAATAAATTCAAATATAACGCAATATTCAACATAATGCAGTGCACATAAGGGAAATATATATCTTTTATTAGAAAATAATCACTTTATGAGGAAGAGATTAATAATTTCTGCGCACCGTAATCTCGTTACGCACGGCGCGGGGTGATACGCTCGTCTCTGCCATCTCGTCGTTAAAAGGCGCAGAGATAAACTAGAGACAGGAAGAGAGCGAAGAGAAATTCCAAGCCCGAAGGTACCAAAACACATTTGAATATGTCCAACGTGTGTTGTCAAAGTGGGAATCAACGACTGTTGCGTCTGCATAATCAGAGCCATCAGAGGATGCAGCGACACGAAGGTTATAAATGCATTTGGTTTTAATACCGACAGCCGAGGATTATTCTGTTGTTTTACGCGCTCTCTCTCTCTCTCTCTCTCTTTCTCTTATTTCTAGTTATTCTTTCGTCGTATCCATATCTGAGCACTGCAATGCTCACTCGGTCACACTCGACGAAAAAAAAAGAAAAACTGTCTGCGTTTTCCAACTGCTACATTTTTAAGACAAATAAATATATTTAATTGCTAATCACTTGTTATACGACACGGAATAATTCAAAGTGTAATTCACTCGGAAATTTAAACTGACGTGCATAGAGAGAAAACCAATACACAAATATCTGATTACTTGTCACACGTTGCGTTAATAACATTTCGCAACAAATTCCGTGAAAACGTATTAGCGCACAATCGATGAAAATAAATGAGGACCGAGAAACTGAAATTTGCAACAAAGTCAAGTACTGTGCTACAAAGAAAAATAACATTAACGAGAAAGAGAGAAACAAATGCTATTTAAATATGTAATCTTAATTTAGATTCGCTGATAAAGCAACATAAATACGAAGTACCGAAAATGGCAGTAATATAATCCGTACCTTTAAAGCCATGCGAAACTATTACACACGAAAAGCGCGCAATCTCGCGTGTGCGAATTGCATCAAACGCTGCACTAACGCTTTACGACGAGCCGATATACATGGAGTTTCTCGGAGAATTCCTAGAGCGTCGTGCCCTAAGCTCAGCCGCGTGTTTTGTTACTTACCGAAGATTACCGGCTTACAAGAAACCCAACGGCGGTAGAAGCGATCCGCCACCCTACAACCCTCGAGTATCCCCCGTCCTCGTTCTCCACCCACAACGCTATTCCGCCCTCTCTACGGCCTTATCACACCCGGTTTCGCCGACGTTCTCGTGGAACAGGGGGTTGCAGAGGGGGGCTATGCTGGGCAAGGTGGCGGGAGAGAGAGATAGAATAACGCCCCTAAGTGTACTTACTGCAAAGACCCGAAATTGGAGAACGATGTAAATCACTTACGAGATACACTGGCGCGAGCGCGCTCGAAGAAAAGCAAGACGCGCCGCCATTTATCGTCGGTGCGATAATTCGCGCGGCTTCGTGCTGGAGTTTCCTGTCTTGCGGGGCTGTGTGTATCGGCACTAGCAGTCTGGAAGAGGAGGAAAAAGGAATTTGGATAGCAAGGCGAGCGAATGTCGAGCAAAAAAGGACGCGTCTAAGTGATAAACGCGGCAGACCGTTGCGTTGTGAGATTAAAAACATTATAGCGACATGTGTGTTACGTTACAGCAGACTTACTGATTTATCAAACTTGACAGCACATTCTCGGAAATTACGCGACGCTCGACTTCACTAAATTATTAAACGTGCTCGATTTACTAAACACAGTAGATATTACGAACGTTATAGAAGTGTGGTACTTTTCAGTTTAAATGTTTTTTCTCTCTCTCCGAACTTTGTCCGCATGTTTTAATATTATTAAATTATCATCGCTTGGAAAGCGAATCCGTATAACAAAGAGTTATATCCTTAATAGCCAGCATTGAATATACTGTTTATATGACAGTTAACAATTCTTTATTGCTTTCGTAGTGACCCTCTTCTGATTTAAAAATCGAAAACAATGGAATGGACGAATCAACCGTGGGATAGTCGGTGAAAGAGCTATCGATCCCAAAAAGCTCCCTCGAGTCGATTTGAAGCAATGAACGGTCGTACGTGGTAAAAAGCGACAGGTATTAAATCATCGTTGTTACTCTCCTTTTTCAATTATACCGGCTCTTCGATAAATCTAAGTGCTATGTCGATGCGTCGCATCCTGTCCGATCGGATGCGCGAGAGACCACCGGGCTATCACGATTTGATTTACCTAATGGAAAATGTTGCCAAAACGGATTACGGTGTAACTCGAAAATATTGGATATATTAAAATATTTCTCTATTTGCTATATTATTTTCCTTTATATACATACATCGTGAATTTCTACACTGAAAAAAGGTTTTAGTTATAATAACCAAGGCTTGGTGAAATAGCTTCAACTAAAGGGTTTCGTGATTATGACAAAATAATTTGGTTAATGTTAACAAATTTGGTTAATGTTAACAAATTTGGTTAACATTAACCAAATATTTTGTCATAATCACTAAACCCTTTAGTTGAAGCTATTTCGCCAAGCCTTGGTTATTATAACCAAAACCTTTTTTCGGTGTATGTAAATAGTATGTAAATTTTTTCTAATCTTTGATATTTAATAATACTTCGTAAATTGAGAACGTGTTTTATTAGTATTCTTTTATTTTTGTTTCCTTTGATATTACTTTTTACCTTTTTTTTGTACACAGTATTTTCAACTATTTTATTGTAATTTTTATTTGTTCTTATTGATTGTGTTATATTTTATATACTATAAGATTTATATTATTTGTATTACTAACATGTATGCAAATTAGATTCCAACAAGCTTAAATTTCTATTTTTAATATAAAATAAAAATTGCACAATATGTATATGCTTATTTTAGATTTAATACAGTTAACTAAAAAATTATTCCGGAAAGATATTCAATTATCACAACTATAATTGATAATTAGATACCTTTCGGAATAATTTTAGTTAACTACATTAAATCTGTCGAGTGCCAAGTTTATATATTATCTTTATTCAATTCATACAGTATTTCAAACTTGATACAAAACTAGGATCTTCGAAGGGCGGGGTTAATAAATACCTACAAGAACATGTAAAAATTTAATTGTAAAAAAATGTGCGTGATAGATCCTAAATAGAAATATTTCTCCTGTACCAAATAACGCCTAGTGGATACTCTTCCGAAAGCATAAAATACCATAGAAATTCCCGTCAAATAGCGTCGATCGCAGGCACTTGCGGAATTTGAAAAACAAATTTAAATAGTTGTCCAAGGAAAACAATGGATTTATTGCGAAAACAATGGATAGCAAGGTACTCCGAGTACGTACGCACGAGATCAAATTGGTAATTCGTAGTTAGGCTCCAAACTATGTTCCCAACTTGTTCAGCAACCCTAGTTGCATCTATAGCTCCGTAAACAGGTCAGCGTGTAGAATGACAACTTAACTATAATCGTATCACACATACTGTAACTTAGCCATGGAACAACACCTGAGTTAAAACAGAGCTTTATCGAAATGTCACGATATTGCGTAATTTAATTACTTATTACTGGTAATCTGCTTATTCACATTATCTTAAAATAATATGTGAAATATTTAAAACGCATTACCCTACACAGGATTCTATTTATTCCTCAATTTTGTTCAAATTTCTCATGAAAATTATAATTAAGTACTAATTTTTAAAAGCCCGAAGAATCTCTTCGGTTCACCTTTCTCGATATGCTAGATGAACTCAGAAAGTCCGTGCGATAGTAGGAAGAAAGAACTTAATCCAAATTGAAGAATAATATCGTTGGTTAATCTTAGTAAGGAAAAAAAAAGAGCGTGGAAGGTGGAAAGTCTCTGAGAATACGGCAGTAAGATAGAGTGAGTTCGCATTTAAATATTTCGAATGGAGACTCATTCGACGCGAAAGAAGAATGGAAGTGGCCGAAATGACGATAAGGATTTTCTCGTGTTTTCTTTTATAACGTTCTCTGGCTCTCATTCATTCATTTGTCCATTCATGTGATATACGAGGTCTCGTTAAACAATTAAATAGTTATCATAAAAAATATATGAAATATTATTAATAAACGATCACGATACATTTCACACATGGCTTTCCATGAATTATTCGATTCGTCAATTCGTTTGTTAGCTGCATAATTAAAGTGTTTCTCCTTTCTATGTCATATAAAAGAAATAATATTTCAAAGCATTTTACGGAAAGATACTACTCGCAGAAAAGAAAAAGTTTCTTTTTCTGTGATCATTTTACAGAGCGTTCGTAATATCGTCTCTAAATCGTTCTTCAGAATTTAATATCGTATTATAGTTACTGTCACTGTATATATCATATACTAGAACCATAGACATACGCATAAGTACTAGTTGCACGATTATTGTATATTGAGTCATTCAATTCAAGTTCGACCTATGAACGTACAGTGTATAATTCTACAGTGTATAATAATATTCAACTGTAGTACAAGTTAGTTCGAATATAGACGGACAAAGCTAATTTCTACTCGATAAAGCACAAATCTGATTAAATTCATGCAACGCGGTATTGCCTTGTCGTCGAGACACTTTATGCGTAAAATTACATTCACGGCATTGAAGCCTGTGATCGACCTTCAAGAAAGCGCTGGTTAACCCTTCAAGGCCCGATTTCGCGTCGATTAATTTCGGTCGTAGTTTAACTGATTCTTTATCTCTTCACTGCTCCAGTTTCAGAAAGGAACAAAGAGTCAGTTAAGCTGAGGCTAAAGTTAATTAAGAAAGTTAACCGCCTTAAAGCAATTATCTGTAAAACTGTGTGTTACTCGCGCAAGAAAGTGGAATACATTTAACGCATTTCATGATACGTTTCTTGTAATATTGTATTCCTTGTCTCTACCAATAATATAAATATCGTAAATAAATAAACTAATATATTAACTCTTTATCATGCATTCGAATTCACAATAGAAACACAGTAATATGCAGAAACGTATGGTATATAACTTACAGTTAGTCGCAAATAGTAGTAGTCGTATATTAGCTTCTATAACGATAGGGTAATCCATATATTAGCTTCATTGATTTATGAGGTAACGTTGCCAACAGTTTTTCTTCCGATTAACGATTTATCCACCGTGCCGAGAAAGTCAGTACTCTCTATTATTAAAGATATAGTGCAAAAGTAAGAAAACAACAAACTGTGAGATGACCAAAAAAATACTGAGCAAAACTATTAAAGCAATTAAAAAACAATTCAGATATTAATTGGGTGTTAATAATATTATTTGTTATAGACCCATAGAATTGGAATTTTGCAAACAAGATCGATGTAAACATACATGCATGCTTGATTAAACACTTATCAAAAATGAATGGCTAACGAAAATTTAATCTTCATTTACATGAGGCGTCGATGTGATAAACGATCCTTTGTTACGCAGATTAATCAAGTATGTATAGAGGTTTTTACGTTAATCATGTAAGCGTTATTGCGTTACGACGAATAATTTCCTTCTGCTGTAATTGTATGTCCATCATAATATATCAGAGATGTTTTATAAAGCCAAAATTTCGCTTACAATATTTTTTATTTAAATTTAAGTATTTACTTTTAATATGTAAATATGATTTCATTAAAAAAAAATTATAAGTTATAAAATTAATAAAAAAATGTTTCATGTTAAGATTTAAAAAAATACTTTTCACAATAATTGTTTGGAGATAATAACATATGAAGTGTAGTGGATTTAATTCCCTGACGATTAGGCTTTATTCTCGACTTTGATATAGAAACACGCTTGAAGGACTTCATTCGAGTTCGATTTAACTTTGTCGCGCACTAGCGTACCGTCGGAAGTTAAATTACCAGTAGAATCGACGAACGGAGTTGTATCATGCTTTAACGAGAAATACTCATTCGAGAAACGGAAGTACAAAGATTATATATTACAAACAGTCAAATTAATATATCGTGCAAATATCTTTAGAGGCACTTCGAAACAAAAATAAAAAAACCGTGAGAATAATGTTATCCTTTCTCAAAATAAAAAAGATCGCAGATGACGATTATTTCTTTTGCAGAGTAACATATATCAGTAAATTTTTGTAAACATTTTCCGAAAGCCACGAAAACAATTCATCTCTCATTGAGATTACTGCAAATTAATAAAAAAGACAAGGGCTTCCCGGCATATCAGAAAAAAGTCTCTTCTCGATTTCCACTCTTTTTTTGTTTGATTCGTGCTCACCGAATCAACCCATCGACATCATTAGCCGATGTCATCCGAGATATCCGGTATCGATTTCGAATCATACTAGCAAGCGGATGGAGAAATTTAATTGGGGGCCACGTAATTCCCAACTCAATTCGAGCGCTTGCCTGTCACGAAAAAAATACCTGATGCCGGCGTCGAGCTCGCGAGGAGTCAGAACTGCCAGTAAAATCGCTCGAGGGAAAAATTTTCCCGTTAAAGCGGCGGCCTTCAAGATCGCTCGCGTCGATCGTTGCGTTGATTACGAACACACTTTTTAATTACTTCTTGGAACGTTAACGCCTCGCGAAACTTTAAGTTCGATCTAATCCGATCATCTCCTAACATTTTATTGCGCGAGATAAACTGATAAACCATCTCGCGATGATGTATCATATATCTAATCTTTTCTGCGAAACAAACGGCAACGTGTAATATATGCATTGCCGGATGAAAATATCATTGTTTGTATATGTATTATTTGCAACAATGCGCATCTATATCAATAGAACAATATATAGATATTGAATGTATTATGCGTTGCATAACAAGATATTTGTTCCGAAATTACTATTCATATATACTATTCAATATTAAAAACACATATAAATATAAACCATCGAAACATATCTTTTTGTATACACAAGCAACTTTACAATAGATTATTCGTCTAAGTAATACGCGAATGAAAGACCATGTTACTTTCATTGTCCGCTTTCTGTCAGGTACGCGTTCGTCGTTCATCAAATTATTTGCCTATATTCCTCGTACGACCCTTTACTTAATTGTAAGAAAATCAGTTTTCCATGTGCTGTTGTAATACGCCATTAAACGATTCAATTAACGACCGTACTTTAAATAAATTAGTATTCAAGATTCCCGCTACTCTTCCCCGAGGTCGAACGCAAAGTGAGTGCGGAAAGAGGAGATCATTAAATATTACGGACAAAGTACCCCGTTTACTTTTGCGTGGAGGTTCCAAGTGCGGAGAGTTGAAAGGAGGAAAGAGAGGAATGGATGGGTAGAGGTGAAATTGTAGGAATTGTAGGAATTGCAGGGCTCGAAATCGTCAAACGGAACGCTAAGGAAGCTCTTATCGGATTTTTCCGCGGCAAATCCCTTCGAACTATTTAAATCGCACTGCCAAGTATAGCACATACCCACGTAATTCGCCAGAACTATGCGGAAAGTATTCCGAGCGGAAACGAGGGAGCGAACTATTTTGCGTTCTATACGCAGCCGGGGAGATCCGCCGACCGAGGAAAAGCCACAGTAACTCTCCGCGGCAACCTCGAACGAATTGAGACGAAATTGCTACGGCGGGAACGACGGCTTTATTCGAAATAGGATATTCCTGGAGTTTCCCGGTCGGATATACGAAAGAGCACTTGATCACGTAATTAATTATTTAGTCGAGAGAATATCTTCCTACATGCGAGTACATCATGCTTTCCATTGCAAGTATCGGAAAGTCCACTACGTGAACTTCATAAACGAATTCGTCAGTTTTTGACATCTGTATATAAGTAAAATGTTTGCCCATTGTATGACATTATAAATGATAGTAAATGTTACACGTTAATTAACCATCTATAATTATCGTTATTATCTGCGATTTTGCTATTTAAATTAAACTCATATATCAAATATTCAAGTTAGATGATATCTGTATAACTTTCGCACGTATTTAGAGCATGCGTTAAATTTGCAAAGCAAATAAAAATATACGTGATTGTTCATACTGAAACTTTGTGGCATGTATAAACTTTGGTGAAAACCAATTCGCATTTATTCGCTTTAATTACTAAATATTTTATCAAAGTTATTGTTGTTTTAATTAAATAAATTGCGTGTAAAATCATAACTATAAACAATTTTTACGTTACATATATTTTCGTATTATATTCGTTTCTATATAACTCATTTCCTCTTTTGGCGCACGATACACAAACATTTTTACAGTATTATCGTATACATTTTTACAGTATATCGTATTTATAGTACGATCTATTATCTACCAGCTAAACCTGCTAAACATATAAATACAACTTAAAATTGATCACAATTTATTCAGTTCGCTTAAACTTCAATATCCCCGACAAAAACCGTTATCGAAGCTTCGAAGATTTCTTTACGACTCTTTCATTACTTTAGAAATTGCACGTCTTTAAAACTCTGGAACTTCTCACGGTAATTAAATCGCGACTCGAATCTCGGCTCGTTCGAATTATCCGACCGAAGTAATAATTTCCAAGTATCTATAGATAATCGATGACACGTCGAGCGTGTACGCGGCTCTGCTCTTATACGTTACTCGAGAATTTTTCAAGCTCGAACGGGATCAAAATAAAAACGTCAGCCAGCGTTTTCACCACGTATACCTCACTTAATCGCGCGAATTTTTTTACACGTCTATTCAGTCCCATTCAAACAGTGACAAGTAACAATATTGCACGACGTCCACAGCCGGCCATGACTGTTTTAAAAAGTAGCAATTTGCGTTATGTAACTGGCGCACAATAACAAAAAGGCAGCCGACGACGCAGACACTCGCGACATGCGCCAGAAACGAAAATAATGAATAACACCGAAACATAAACGAGCAATCAGGAAACGAGGATAAAAGTAATAGACATATCCGCGTGGGATCATTGACGAGTGCTCGTTATCGCTTCCATCGGACTTTTATTGGCTGTCCCAGTTATAGTAGCGTACGGCTCACTCCTATTGCCACGCGATTCTCTCAAATATGCCTGCCACCTGCCTGCCAATAACTACGATCGTAGATATACGATTTGCATTCGAGCAAATATGTCACGTCAGTCTCAATCGAAAAGTCTGAAAATAACGAAAACTCCGCGATTGCTTCGGCGGATACGTACCGATCGATCGTGTTGTATCAAAGTGAGAATTTGTTTGTTTTCCCCTCCCACTCCTCGGATAAATAAATGCGATATTTGTCATCCGTAACCGATGTTACATATCAAAATCACGCGTATACAAATATATGATCCGAATACAAAGCCGATGACTCCATGAGATATCGCGCATTCAATTGGTCATTTTCATCAATTTTCACACGCATTGGTATTTTTAATTAAATATTAGTATTATCATTGCACGGAAGTACAATACGGATGCTATTTATTTTAGACACACGCACGTACATTAAATATCAAAATAACTAAACAGTTCGTTCATTGTAATATCAAAGTAAATACAGTTAATATTACTAACATTCAATTTTTTCATAAAATATTGTCGTATAAATGTATGTAACGTGCGAAAAATCAGTTCTGCAAAAAAAAAACCTCTATAGTGCTCGACAGTTAAAAGGAGAATAGAGTAGTTGCAACTGAATCTGAATAAGCTACCACGCTATTTCGTCTCGATGTAACTTACGACGGTATCGCTTTCGTGCTCATAGCCGAGATCTAGATGTATTATCATTTGGCACGCGGTGCTCCGTTTGCATCCCCGATAGGGATCGACCGTGCGAAAACAAATGTCCCGGCGATATATATCCGTCGGCGGACACGGTGGGCAGGATCGATGTCCCAGTGTGCCATTTTGATCATGGCGCATTAAAAGGACGAAAGAGAGTTATCGAAATCACCGGGTATGAAAGGCAGACTAACGAAACTGAAAAGCTGAAAGAAATTCCGAACTTTCCGTGAAGCGATCCTTCGTATCGCATCCGAGTCACGCGCCATCGACGAAATCTCCGCCGTTTTTCGTGAACTCTCGCGCGTCGCACAATAAGCCTTAAACTTTGTACACAATATCAGCACTATATTATAGTCGAATTTCAAGCCGTGATACGGGAAGTATTGCTTTGTCCCCATATATGATTATCGTTTAGACGGTTTATTGCTAAATCGTGTTCGTATACAACGCGTTTCCCCGAAGTTTATAGTTATAAACGAAATACACAGACACGGATATTAAATCGTTCGCGATCCGATAATCTCGCAAAACGACGTGGACTATGACTGCACGTGCTAGAATTTTAGAGTTGATTTCGGTGCAAGAGTACTGCAGGTTTATTATACAACAAATGAGTATTTTGATTTCAAAATTACCGGAGAAGCAGACGTAACATACGCAAAATGTACGGTAAACATATGACAAATAATAAGGACAAAGGTTATATTGCGGAAACTATTTGAACTTTTGAAATCCTCTTTGCAGCAGTCATGTCGACTATGCGAAGTCCGATATGAGACGTTTTCAAAGTTAATGAACATATTTCAACGATGACATATGCTAAGCGCATGACGTTAGAATCAAAGACCATTTCTGGCTTTGTTAACTTTTTGAACGCAGTAGATAAACTGGAAATTGTAGTTACTTTGTGTATATGATTGGACAACAGTCCTACCAGGCTATTATGTGCTTACATGCGGAACGAAATATTCGTTTCATGTTTGCGAAATATTTGATATTGGATAGCGCCGCATCACGGAAAAACTCTGTTATTCTGACATAATTTATAACATGACGTGACGTGACAAAACGGAGTAAATAGATAACCAATATTGAGCGAGTTAACTGATACGCTCGATATCACCGATATTCCAACAATTCCGACGTACGCGCGCGCAAAAAGAAAGCATTGAATATCAAAAAGGCAGCGAAGGAACACTTTGCAGCTTTTTTGTTCCAACGCGTATATAAAAAATATCTGTATATAAAAAAAGAGATCGAAGAACACATACTATACCGGGTATAGATAGACGGTTTCTTCTTATTAAAGCCGTCTGAGTGATATGGCGCTTGTGAAAAATTCAAGATCCAATTCACCTTTGAAATCTCCGGTCAACTATTGGAAGTACGAGTTCTCCATGACAGGCGCAGCAATTCCAAGTGTATGCTGACCATTGTTTCTCAGTGGGGACCATAATGCGAAAACATAATTCCCGAGCTACACACACACACACACACACACACACACTCTCCAAACTACTACAAGCACTCACCGTCTCTTTACGAAGCGAAGATTAAAGAGCTGTTTCAATTTTCATTTAGTATAAGTCAGCTTTGTCATGAGTTTCGAAATGTTTCAAATCGTTGACTGTAAATCGATTCTCGGCCGTTTGCTTTCCCGAACAAGAATTAAGGGATTAATAATTAGGGAAACAAATTTCACTAATTCGTTACACCGCCTCCTAGTTGCGTCAGTTTCAGTTCATAAAATTAATATACTTAATAAACTTATATAATGCGTAAATATAAGCTTCTTTAGACAATTCTGAAAGAAGAAACAGATATTGAGACAAACTGCCGCTGAGCCGACAAACTGAGATTTTGTTTTCGTTTTTAAAGACAGCCTAAATTTTGGTCTTACAAAAATACATTTCTCTTTTCCACTTTAAATTTAGTTGCGTCTTGCGAAATGAAAAAGAAAGTACCTACACAATTAACCGGAACATTGACATATGGATTTATCAGAAACTTATTGGCCTCGGCTTACCTGATTTTCAAGAGATAATCATTATAAATTTACACCTAAAGCACTCGTCTTTTAATTGACTTTTCTTATTACGTTGTTGTAAATTAATATCACGGAATCTCTTTAACTTTCTCTATACAATTTGTTAACGTTAATTAAAGTCTAAATTTAACTCACCGCTGGAAGCTCGCGTATCGCTTTTGCCCTCAGGAAAGTACTTCGATTACATCGATGTCTTATACGAGCGTCCTTTACGGGGACACGTAAGCTTGGCTAACGCGAAACAGCGATATTACGATACCCGGCGCTATCTTCCAAGCATAAAGTAGTGCTTAACAACTGCGTTACGTGCTTTACGTTGTCATTTCGTGCCGATCGTGTTCATGGTAAACGCTGCTGGAAAACTCGCACGCGTATACGTACATATGTGCGCGCGAGCTATATATACGCACACGTCTACAAAACAGCTTGAACGATTTTCCAGTCCGAAGTCCATCGTTAAATGAAAAGTCCGATATATATGCACCGTCCGCCATTTCAAAGTTTTGCGTCGCAGTTCGCCGTTCGGTATCGGTTCATTCGAAGCGCAACGCTCTCTTACGCTCTCGAAGTTCCAGATTGTTAAAAAAAAATTCTTTCCGCAGTTACGAAAAAAACTGCTATTCATTTAATTTCTATGCGTGTCGTGTTGTTCGGTCACCATTGATCTTTCATCGTATTGTTACGCGCTCGTATCGTACGCTGTAAAATTTGTGACCGCTGCATGCAATTCCACGTTATCCGCATTAGGATCAGGTAAATAAATCAAATATTTAACGACAAATCTCCCCGCAAGGGGATTTTTTACTGTTATATTTTATTTCTCTTTTAGGAACTTTTTTTTATAAAAAAGTAAACGCATTGAGGTATTAATTAAATTGTTGTTATTTGCAAAAACGTCACAATTATGGAAAATATTAGTAGAGAAACTACCAGACAAAGTAAGTTGTAATTGCTTAATTACTCGATATTTTTTCTATTTATTGAAGGCCTACTCTTATCTTACATATACATTATAAACAGGAAAAAAAGAGCTGCAAAACGATGTTGCGACTGAATTATCAGACAATATCGAAGACCAACAGAAGAAAGAAGAGCCACTAAAGAAAAATTTCAAATATTATTTTAACAGATTTAGATACTATCATTATTATTGTTCCGAAAAAATTAATTCCTTCATCGCAGTCATATGCATGTGGATTATTAAAATTCAGTTCTACTTAATGGGTTTCAGAATTAATGGACTTCCCTCAATTCATGAAATTGAGGAGGAAAATTATTTAAACGACGATTGAAATTAGTACCACTATATTATTTCATAATTCCGATTATACTTTATATGTGTGCAATCCAATTAAATATAAAGATAGAACGCAAAAAAATTCAACAAGATATAATTTTGAAAAAAAAAACCAAGGAAACCATCGCATTATCCTAATCGAAGCATTGAATGAATAAAGAATTACCTTGATTCCGATTTTTCTTATCTCATTTGAATGACCCGACTTATTCAAAACCTCCACGCTTCAAATAATATATTCGACTGTACTGCTGCTGCGGAACTTCAAATATTCACGAACCGATTGTAAAAGATGCAGTCCAATCTCCGCGAGGTGCTACACGTAATGGAAACCCCTTTGAAAAATTTCTCAGTCTGTTGTTATCCGATAAAAGTTGCCTTGCACGGTCACTCATTCGAACATTTTAAATGTTACTTACGAATCTCACGTAGCGCGCCATTGCTTTTTTCTAACCCTACTTTGTCTCGAAGGAACATGAATACTCTAACAAGCAAACTTTTCTTTTCCGTTCAAGCCACACGCGAGTAAATTTTTTAATTCATTTCCGCATTTCACTGCACGTGTGCTGACATTACAAAACTTTTCCTAATGCTCTTCGTGCTGCATTCTGATTGAGATCATTTACGCAATATTCAGAAAGAGAGAGAGAGAGAGAGAGAGAGAGGGGGGGGGGCGAACAACCTTTCAGAATTAAAATAAGTGAAGTATACGACAGAAAAAAAGATAGGCTTACGTTAAAAGTATCTATATTTCTGTACGTTTGCTTTTGTAATCATACTTGTAGATAAGTGGGGCTTAAGTAAAGTCTTCTACTCGGGCTTCTACTACTAGTATTACTATGAACGATATTTGTATTTTCGTCTTATATTTCAGATCGTATAAGTATAATTTTGAAATGCTATATAGGAAGATTCATATTTAAGACTGAACATTGCCTTATATCGCAAATATTACAATTTGAATCTATATAGCATGTAAGATTGTACTATGAATATCGCCTTATGACGGACCAACGTTGTAATCTGTGATAAATGATAGTCGCAGCCTCTACGTAGGAAAGATACGTCAAGACCGGATGGAGGCTAAAATGCAACAAAACGAATTCCTCTCGTGAAGACTGGGTCCACGAAATCGTATCTACCGTAGACATATGTATTTTATGCCGAGCGTTATGGCCTCGTGGTTGATACTTGCATTATATCGTACATATAGGGATATCTTCTATATAGTAAATGCAACAACAGCAAGCGACCTATTTCCCCTTCGAGAAGCATTCGGGAAGAAACAAAATGTAAAACCATATATTTTTCTCGGATAATTTTCGCGTTTAAAACGTTAAATTATCGAATGCGTTGAGAATGCGTTGAGAATCTCCTAACTTATGTTTTGTATTAAATCTCTCTTAATTTCGAAACCTAAAGTCAAATTACATTTTGCAAATTATTTTCCCGTCTGCGCATTGATTAAATTAAAAAATATAAAACAACGTAATAATATTGATTAACGACGAATTGAATACATATATGAAAATTAGTAAGTGACATTAAACAACACATAAATTGCATATATTTATGTACTAAGTAGCGGTGACATGTAAATTGGATTATTGCATACGTTTACATGCATGTGTATTAACCCTGCATGTGTGATACATGTAATAATAGATAAATTATGAGTGACAAAACAATGAGACGCTTAATTAATATCTCGGACGCTTTTATATGCATAGGTAGAATTACTATTTGATCTGAGTTTATTGAAATATTAATTGTTATTATTAATTATACAAATTGTGGAATATTATAAATAATTCTTTACTTGTGTGTATTGGACAAGATAATAAATTTAAATTAGTAAATATCAGAAAATAAACTAGCAATCTGTATACGAACTGGACAGAATGTTAATTGAAGTTAGCGAAACTATATATGTATCGCCATATCATTCACTAATTATAATGCTTTTATCTCTCTACTGACGCGTACGCAATAAAAGTTATTGCCATTCTTGAACTTTTCGCATTATAACTTTGAATATAAAAAACACATTTCTCTCATGCAAATCCAAGGTAAAATTTATGTAATATTTCACGAAAGTATAAATAATGTTATTATAATATATAGATCAAATATCTCTGCGCGATGCGAATACATATTTTCACCAGAAATCTTTGGACAACTAATCCATAGGATATGCAAATTATATCGTGCAACATTTGAATATAATATTGGGACAACGCAAATCAAATGTACAAGTATTTCTGTCGGTTTCATGGCTTTGATGCACACATGCACACAAAAATTTAAACGCACCCACGTCTCCTACAGCCGTCAGCGCATTGCTGGTACACCCTCCCCTCCCCTCCCGCGGCATGATAATTTATCAGGATCATTCCGGTGGTCGCAGAACGCGAGCGTGAACAGGACACCCGGCGGATTTATGATAACGATAACATTGAATAATTCGTGGCAACGATTGATCGCATGGTCACGACGAGATGCACGACCGATGCGATGTTTCAGTAAAATTGCGCGGGCCCGAGCGTAGGAATTAACGTACGATTAGGCATTTCAATAAACAGGAAATTTCATTAACCGATGACTTAATCGAAAAATTACATTTTTCGTTAATTTCGATTTTAAATTTTAAGTTAAACAGTTAACTATGTGAAAAATTCTAAAGTAATATATATGAATTGTGATCTTATACATATAAGAGTAGATTCAGAATAAAGAAGGTTGAGTTTGATAAAAAAAATAATCACATTCTTATTCGTTATTTAAGTATTTCGAAAAATAGACTTTATTAACTTCAATTTGCTTATTGATAAAACACTTAAAGTGCGTCTATTCGTTTTATAGAACGGCGAAGATAATTGAGAAAAGAAGAGCTCTCAACATTTCAAAGGTCGTTATTACGATTCGCAGACATTAAGGTTACAAACGACACGTCAGCCCTCGCGGCTCGATTTCCACGTATATAACGACGGCATATATCACGCGAAAGCTCGCCCTCTACGTGGGTGGAGATGCGAGAGTAACTTCCGAAAGGCCGATAATCTTTGCCTTAATTGAATGGCGAGGGGAGAAACAATGATTCAAATGTTTGCGACGCACACCATTTCACGCTTTTCAGAAACTATCTAGAAGATAACGGGGGAAAAAGTGAAGAAAGGGCAGGAAAGTTAGAACGTCTCCGCAAACACAGTAGGGAAACAAGATAGGGAGAAAAAAGGAAAAAACAGACGGAAGAAAAAAGCAACGAGAGACTACTGTAAATCCGCAACCTTGCGTCACGACGATTTGCAGTTGTACTGCCAGTAATTACGCGTCACCAAATGCGGCAATGTTTTGCGTTTTATCTGACGCTATCTCGTGACGCTATCTGTTAACCGCTATATATGTTACATTCCACAAACAGGAGTCGTACGTCTCGTTGAAATCGAGAGATCCCGAAGCAATCAGCCACGATTTGCTACCATCCTGATTACGTTTCAAGGATAAATGGTCTATATATACTGTACTGTATACGGTCTACTGTCTATATACTATAACAACAATCTACGAACGATATACATTGTGTCAAAGTAGAGTTGCATGCATTTGATAACGTAATTAGTCGGAATAACAAAACTGCATTGAAGACAGATATTTGATCAATGTATATATACCTAAATATAATTGTTTTCTTTTTATGAAATTCACACGCACATTATCACAAAAGCTCTGCTCTATTTCGTGATTAGATGCGTCATGATACGAGACATAATCGTATACGTTAAGATTTGCAATTAATACTTATACAAAAAAAAACCTGTGACTGAACTACTTTAAACTTTGAGATTCATCCAAGTCGAAAATTGGGTCGCGTTCATCCCACGATACGGCACGATAGAATCGGTGGCAGAAGAAAGGGAGGTCAGGAGTTTACGAATGGGGCGGTAAAGGCGGTTGAAAGAAGAACGACGAGGCCGGGGCCACTTAAGAGCGAAAATTTTCGTCTAAAGTCGACGAATAAATAATTCCCGAACGAGGCATTTCCGTGGAGCAAGGACCCACCTTTCCCTGGTATGAGCCTAGCCACCTCTCCGTCCTCCTTTCGAATTGTGTAGGATGCAGGGGCGACTTTCCCCTTCCTATGGGACAGTCGCCCTTATCACCCATTGATTTACATCTCGAGTTGTTCCTGCGGGAATCCGCCTACCTGTCGCACTCTTCCTCCCGTTGCCCTGTTTTTCCTCGGCGATGCACCGCACCGTGCGTCGCACCGTCTGATTCCCGGTTTTATTTTTTCTTTCGCCAGCCCCAGAGGTACCTTCACCCTCGTTTCCACGAAAAGCCGTCCAGGATTTCCCGGATACAGAGAGTTCGCGGTGCACTTTATTATCACGTTAGACGGGAATAAATTAAGCAAACGACGCGCGCGCGCGCGCCTGCAATCCTGGCGTTCATACAAGATATTTTGCTTGTTTTTGTGACGGTCGTACACAAATCGTACGAATATGGCCAAATCGAGACAAAAATAAAAATATAAGTACACAATATCGCAAAATGCTGTAAAAGAAATCATTGTAGTCACAAACACAACGGAAGTATCGAATTATCCTCATTTTTCTTTTCAGGGATTACACTCGATCTTCGTCCACCTAATCCACGCTTTCCTTTACGTTTCCAATCGCCACATACTACTCGCGTCTGCGACAGCGGTACAATGAAAACAAAATGTGTCCTGACAAAGTTTAAGCGATACGGACAATCAGTTCTCAATACGACTCAATCCTTTCGACGAACGTGATTTGACGTTGAAAATTTGTCGATACGTTACGCGCGTTAGGAATTCGGAATGAGAAGAGCTTAAGAAAATGAGTTTCATTAAAGAAATGCTACATTAAGAAATTGCTCTAACCGCAGAATTCTAAACCCGGTGTGGGAAAACGTAGGGTGAGTATCTCATTTAGGATAATTAATACTTCTTACACAATGAGGTGGAACGACCTTCCATTATCACGTAATGATAAACCATCACAATTTTTCAAACAAAGTAGTATCTTTGTTATATATGTATAATTTACGAAGCATTTAGTAATATTGGTAATAACCATAATCGAATGATAGTCGAAACTAAAATAGTGATTTTTTAAATAGACTTTCGAGAAAATTAAAATTAATATCTTAATGTAGTAAAATAAGTAAAACACAGACATATAGAAATAATAATAAGCAATTAAATTTTAACACGGTTTTACCTTCTATTTCCTGCGCTCGATATTTTCCTTATGTAAGGAGCTGGGTTCGTTATGAAAAGCTGTTAGGATTATTAAGATACTACGTTGATTCTGTTATGCAAAACTTTTATACTAAAGTCGAGTTTATGTCGAGATTAGAATGTACAAGATATTTTCATTTGAGAATATTATATAATTTTTTTTTATGTTATAAATAAGCAATTTAGCAAGCATGAAGACCAAAAAAATTATTAGATAGCATTACTAAATAAAATAATTATTATTAATTAAATAATAATAGTTATACTTTTATTAATCATCTTTCTAAAAAATATACTATATAACAATTTCAAATACGTTTCTCTCCTTTTACTCTTATATTAAAAAAAATAATATCACAATTTTATATGATTTACATGTTTTATTTATACAAATGCTATTGTCTTTTTATATAGATTAGCATTAAATTTATTTTACACTTTTAATAATAATTTAAGAAATTACTATAACATACTAAATTATATGTATACATATGATAATAACTTTTTATTTATTATTAAGTAGCGATTGATATATTTTTTAAAATAGAAAAGTCCACTGCCTTAGTATATTAATAAGACTCAATATATGCCATTATTATAAATATCTATAAGATATATGTTTTATATATATCTATAAGAAAAAACATACTACGTGATATATTATACCTTTATCTAGGTAAATAAAGTACTAAAAGGAACATCACTCGGAACATCAATATTGATCTAAATAACTTTAGACCTTGTCTTTTACTATATTCGATATTCTAGACATATGACAAATTGAGGACGGCAAAGCGGTGAGTACGTGTAATGGAGATGAGACAAGGCGAGACATTCTGATATTACGATGACAGCGTAACGCTTCAACACTTTGAGTTGTATGAGCGATGAGTGATGTTCACAAGCTTTGCATTAAAGTACCTTCGATCGCACAGCATGCATGGTTTGATAAATGATGTACCACGCTTTCTTAATCAGTATATATTAAGATAACTGAGAGAGACTCATCCATTTTAGAAAATAAGAGAAAAATTAAAATAGCTGATTCTGCAATGCTATTTCAGAAAATATTAATCGTCACTCGACAGTAAAAATAGAATGGAAAATAATCTACTATACATATCATATATATCGATTATAAAATAACAATTAACATGACTTAAAATCTGTATAAACTTATATAGATATATTTTTTTATTCATGGATTTATAATGTATTATGTTTTCAAGATTATTAATAAAAGTATATAAAATAAATTTTATTAACTACCCTCTATTAATGTCATATCAATATTATACATACATATTTTATTATCTCTTATTTTTCTATCCTTTATTCTATGATATAAGAATATCATTTTTATTCACAAAGTACCTATTCACAAACAGAATGCTCAAAACTATTATTATTGCATAAAATTGCATCAAAAATGCACGACCATTTGTCTGAGAAAGCCAGTACTCTTCCCCAGGTGATGCTTTTTATTTATCGTAGCCAAAATGCACCGCGACAAATTGCATCAGTCTGCGACTTCAGAATGCAAGAGAAACGGTACTTTATCCTAATGCCGAGGCTACTTCGTTATTTCCGTTTACGGTCGCGCTCTTCCAGGTGGTCAACCAAATTCGATTTTCTCGTTGCCTTCGACATTTTAGCTGCCCGTACTATTCGTTCCCATTTCTGCCGTTTTACTACCGACCTACCGCCATTGTACAATTACGAACGCCGCGTTGAGAAAGAAAAAAAAAAGAGAGAGAGGAAATACAATACCGAGCCGCATTTAAAAGGGGCGACAAAGAGCATTTCAATTAAATTTTATTTCAATTGTTTGACGTTGCATGTTGCGTCATGCGTCCACGAGAACATTCGGTCGTACGTCATTTTCCTCGAAATCGTATAACTTGATGCGTGAGAATACATTCTGGCCTGCATTTAATCTACTATCTACGCTCGTTTATGTATAATTGAAAAAAACGAAGCGAATACCTTGTTCCCTCTGCGTCATACAGGTTCGCTATTTCAATGCGAGAGCATTATTGTTTATTTATATACCACACGCACAATAGCTGGCAGCTCGAAACCACAATGGCATAATTATTTCCTATTATGAAAATCATATTTACATTATTATGGGACATTACTAATTCAACGTATAAAAATAGCGACCAGTTTATTAATAATTTATACGCGAAGATACATTATCGTATTAATAATGCAATACACTCCGTCGAACAGAATAAAACGCCGAAAGATATTAGAGAGTTATTACAGCAATAATATAATAATATCACCTCCAGATAAAGAAAGGAGCCGTTTTAGTCGATCTTTTTGATTACACGTAAAAATCGTAAACCTTTTCGGTATTAACTGTTCTCAGCTCGGTCTTGTTATTACTAAATTGCTGCACGTGTACGACTGCACACGTACAGATGTGAACAACTTATAGATTGCCACTGAAATGACCGAAGGAAAAGCAACGAGGAGATACGTGGGAAACAAAGAGCAACCGCCGCGCCGCGCCGCGCCGTTGAGAATACACCGGGGCACGTGTTACACGCGCGCGACCACATGATCGTTTCCCGATTCTCCTTGAACCTGCGCTGCTATCCGGGTCGGCGCCGGGCAACGCCGACAACTTCCGCGAGTAGAAAGGCATTTTCCTGGGAAGCCGTTTTATTATTTAATGGAAGCACTCTAAAGTCGGAGCTTTTATATAATCGACAACTCGGGTGGGTACGATGGCGGGTCGAATCTTTCGCTCGATCGAAAATTGCGTACGCGACTCGCAAGGAAACGAGGGCGAATTAATAAATTCCAATCGGAGTAAGATTTTCTTGCTCCGATTTTCCATGCGATATTCAAAATAGATCCCTAAATTTTAGGAGATAATAACGAGTTACGCGGTAAGTAGAATATATATATAGAAATTTTTTATACATACAAATTGTGAATTTTATTCAGTTGTAACGATTACAAATCGCGACGTCGAGACTATCTGTTTTATCGAAATCAAGGATTTGTAATTATTATTTCCGTGTATAGCGCGAGTTATCTCTAGCATTTTATTCTATAAGCATAATTGAAACGCTCGCGGTGAAAACAAATGATATTGTTCTTCCTTATATTGTTGGATCCTATGGAGCCAAATACGCTGGCGGTATTTGGCTCCAAAGGATTTAAATGGAACAACGAAAACGGTGAATTCTTAATGTTGCTTACAACAGAAATTAATACCTCGGCGCGTAATTCCGCTTGCACTTAATGAATCATGTTGAAAAGCCACGAAGTACGGAGCTTTGTAGAATCGCGGCGCGCAGGTATGGAAACGCGGGTACAAAAGACGAAGAACTCAAGAGGGATAGTCGCGGTAAAATATTTATTACTCGCGCATAGGCGCTTCATGCGCTGCACACAAGTTCTTCAAAGTTCCTCGAGTATGCGCTACCACGCGAGATGCAATCCCGCATGATAGTACCGAAAGAAAATGGGAAGGGAAACGAAAGGAGAGGCGCGCGTATTCGTATTCGACCGCGGATGATGTGCGTCCCTTCCTATCGCGCACACCGTTTCCGTTGTTGTTTCAGCTTCGTAACTTTGGAATTACTTATACATACAATCTGCAATCTTCGCGGGAGATCTGTCGCTGCAATCTGAACAGAAGTCCGTTTCGCAGCGGAGAGAGAGGGAGAGAGAATGCACAGTGTAACGGGACTTACGAGATAAAACGTGAGTTACAACTTTTTAACGCGTAGGCACCTCCCATAAAATTCAGTTACGACCGTGGGCTCCGTCTAAGTTACGTGCAGCGATCGTTTCTTTTCTTTACACCTTCTTTTATAATTGCTGTATACTTTAATGTCGTTTCGCATCGCTTCTACGCGATTTTGATAACAATTGCTCGTAATGTATTTCAAATATTTTTTTAATATATTCCATCGATCAACGATCAACACATATAGAGTGTCTCAATCGTGAAATATTCCGTTGGCAAGTTTCACTCACTTATAATTTTAACTGTTAAATAACAACGCTTCACGCGACATCGATATTTTCATATTTTTAATTGATTTCCAGGATGTATTAAAATATTTCGCAGTATTTATGGGATACTCTTTATACGTACGACCGAGTATGACGCGCAATGCAAAATCTGTTCCCCCCGTTATTGTTTAATCGCCACCGTCATTTATCATCGCGCATTTATATCCAGTATAAAAAGTTGAAAGGACTCGCGCGAGATCCCGAATTTGGCGCAATTTTCGGATCGTTAACCAAGCGAGAGGTCGAAATAAAATACTGTTCTCGCTGTTCAGCCGGCGGAAATGCGTCCGGGAATAATTAAGCGTCCGTCAAATCGCGGTCGCGCGCGCGCGCGCGCGCGCGACGGTGAATCCTTACAAATAAATACATAATTACGCAGGCAAGCGTGATGAATGGATTTACTCACCGATCCGTGTCGACGCATCGGCCGATTCGCTGCCATGGGCCGGAGGCCGCTCTCTCGCTCCATCGGTGTCAAACGCCGCGACACGGGATTGCGCACCGTATCAATTTTCGTCCGGACTGTCCGGAGCGTCCTCGCCTCGCCTCGCCGTTACACCAGCGTACAGCGGCATACACGAGTGTCCGGAAAAACGCGGGCTAATCACGGTCACCCGATATTCTACCCGACACTACTCGACGCTACCCGTCACTCGCGCGTAAACGCCGTAAACTCGAGCGCGCTTCGAACCGGAGCGGAGCGGAGCGGAGCGGAGCAGCGGCGGCGGTTACGGCAAATGGCGTCCGTCCGGCGAAACGAATTCGAACCGAACCGTTGCGCGAATCGACGCGAGACGATCGCGCAAACGCTCGCGCTCGAACACCCGTAATGGCGAGAGCGTCCAAATTACACCAAAGTCCACACGCACTGACGCAACTCGACGGTAGACCGGCACGCACTTCCACTCCCGGACACTGCCGATACGCGCTGTCGACCAGGCGCGCGATGCATCTCGAACGGCGTGAAGTGCGCCGCGTCGTGTCCGGAGTCCGGCGATGCCAAGTGACGCCGAGCCAACTTCGCGAAGGGAACGAACGCGGATTTCGAGAGCACGGATCACGATCGGCGACGGACGATCGATCGTGGCCGCACAGGGCAGCACGCACGTCCCGTTAGCAAGCTCGACACTTCACTTCGTAACTCTCGAAGCAGCGGGCATTTTCTCGATTATCCTTTCGCCGGATATACGAAGCGCGAGATACACAGACGGACACTTTCAAGCCGACGTGCGACGCGACGCGCCGCGACGCCAGCTGAGTCGCGGTTTCTCGACAACATGAATGGTGGGGAGTGTGGGGACCGACCGTGGGGGTAGGACGACGATTAATGACGAAGCACACCGAACGCGCGCCGTGCCGGGTCACCCTACTCCCCGCTCCATCCCCACTACTCGTGTTGCCGCGAAACTGCGAACTCACCCTAGCGTCGCCGGCGCGCGGCGCGACGGTTTATCTGCGCACGCGCGTCGAAGCGCCGTTTGATACATTCAAAATCAAGTTTGCCAGACGACCAACTTATGTTGATATAATAACCGTATTTCATATTCGCGCGGAGACGAAATAAAGAGACTCGCTCGAGAGATATTCGTACGAGAAATAAAGTATTCGGGATATTCAATTTCGATCGCAATCTCGGGATCTGTCCCGAATATCAAATCGGGGATAAAGTCGGACAAAGAGGGCTCATAAAAATGAAATTACCTAAATATATATTGTATATACCGTCATTATACCATGTACATAAGGGATTTCGCTTATTCGACATTCCATCCACGACTTTTTTCTTTCTCCTATCCTTTGCTTACTGTCTGTCTGTCTCCGCGGCGCGGCGCGGAGACGGCCCCTTTATTTTGTCGTTCTCTTTCTCCGCCGTTACGCAGTCGCGCGAAGTTAGACGAAACTCGTTATCGGATAGAACGGGCGATTACCGCCTCGTCTCGAGTTGGCGCTCGACTTTTAACGCGATTATACGTCGCTGAAAGGCTAAATTGCACGGTGCAACGAGAGTTAACGCCCGCGAAAACTGCAAGTTCAAGCGATGCGCCCCGGGGAGGAGCGACAAAAAATAACCGACATAGCAACGCGAATCGCGGAAAAAAGTATCGCGTTTCCTATATAGCTTAGCGTACGGTCTCGTGATACCCGCGAAGAATTTTGTGACAGGTACAAATTAAAAATTATTACAGCATTTACGGCAGCGGAGCTACGCCAGTCCATAGATGTTAAAATAAAAAGATGTTTACTCCAGATTGTTTCTCAAATTCTCAGACAAATAACATTTCAATATATTACATACACATTTCATACCAATGCCACAAATATTCTCTTTAAGGCATTCGAGAAACAAAGTAGAAAGGGGAAAAAAGCCTGCAAATAAGGAACATAGTGAGGCTAATACAAAGCAAACGTCCCGAAAAATTCCTCGTGTTTCATAAAACTGTTCTCGCGGCTCCGCGTGCTTTATATTGCGGCTCCGTGCCGCAAATAGACCGAAGAAAAGCCAAAGGCAGAAACGAGAGAAGTAAACGGAAGCCCGATAGGTCGAGCCAATCGCTCACCTGCTCAACCAATCGCACACCTGTACTCGCCCTCCACGAAGCTAAAGCAATCGGGGCCCCCCGTACGTCTCGTTGTTTGGTCAGTTTACGAGCTCCCGCGCTCCACGGATATCGATTACCGATTGCCTCGGCGGCTATCGTTTCCTCCTAATACTGAAAAATGGACCAAAGCCTTTGCGCGAGATCGCCTGCGAAGAAGAGCGAGCGCGAAGCGCGGCTATCGCCGTGGAATTCTCTCGACGCGCCCGACGAGATCCGATGGAGGACCTCGGGAAGAATGCTCAAAGTTTCCGCCCGCTTCCGGTCCGCCGGCTTTCGCTGATGGCCGCAATTAGACCTCTGGCCATCCTTTTGTAGCACACGCGTACGCGCACAACGTACTCCACCGAGAAGATCGACCGCCACTACAAGAGCAGACCATGAGCGAGAATATCCTCTCTAATTGAAAGCGATCTTAAATTTTGGAAAAGTTAATGAATTAGAACGACTGGAACAGACGCATTCACTTATCTCCATTTTTCTCACGTCGAGAGCTTCCAGCTTAACATCGTGTCTTGAGTAGGTAATATAATTTCTATATAGGTATTAATAGAATTTCTATATTAATTACGCTTGAATATGTTATCGGCGGTAATCGATCATTTTTTAAATTTTAATTGCTTTGTATTAAAATTTCTCGAGAAAATTATATCCGTACAATAAGGAAATAATTATTTTTAATTAGGACGTAAATTATAAATCAATTTTAATGAAACTTTGGCCATAACAAAATTAAATTTATATTAAAGATTATAACTATTCTTATCCTATTTTTTTATATAAGATCTGTCAGGCGATAGTTATAATTATATTTTATTAAATTCCTGGACGTTTTACTCGTCAATTTAATAAATTTCTGAACTTTTTGCTAAGCTCAGACGAGTGTACTCGGATATTATAAGAAATTACTGAGAGACAATATAAGTATTACGATAATTTCAAGATTATAGTGTTCGTATTTCACTGACGGAGCCATTATATCTCTGCCTACAAATTCCCTCCATACGGTTCGTTCTCCCCTTCCGAATCGTTATAACAGATACCTTATTCCTATGCAGCGGTTCATTGTGAGGAACATATTGTCTTATCGAACACAGAGCAGTTACAAAGTCCTATGCTTCATGGTAGCTATTCCGCTGGAAGCAATTCCGTTTAAGATACCACGTAACAAAGGTCTGTTTATACTCGAAATATCGCGACAAATTTTCGTTGGACGATTCCCGGATCGCTATCGGGCGAAAGGGCAAGAAAACGAGAAATTTAAGCTCTCACGAAGAACAGTCACACGTACAAAATTTAGTCGTAAATTCGTCATAAAAATTACACGACGGATTTTTGCATGCGGTACCGCAATGCCGGACGATTCCCGGTAATATCTTGTTATTTACTACGTAACTATATATGAGCAAAACAATCCCAATATCATGTGCAGCTATTCCCTGCTCTCTCGGAATTATGTTATTTCGTAATGGGTAATACGTCTTCCTGCACGCTGCATATAATCACATCTACCAATGTAATAATACTGTCGTCACGCATGTTACAGAAATCATCGCGTTACTTTCGATGAGCAGTGCCGCGATACTTAAACAATATGCCCACCTGAACGTTCGTATGTTGAAGTCAACGAACGGCGCGCGCCTTTAGTATTTACATCATTCATCGCATGAATAAATGATATCAATGAGCTACTAATTTTTAGAGCGGAATTACATTCAAATACCGTGAGTATATGTATAAAGAATAAATTGCCTAATATATGTCCAAAGTTTCCTGAGAAAAATAGAAATATAACTCTTAAATCGCGCGAAATAACATAAATGCATAATACAGATCTGCAGTCTTTTAGATCTGATTTGATTCATTAATGATACATTATTATTATTTGCAATAAATTGTTTGAGATGTGCAGATGTGGTTTCACAGGAAAGCATTTATCGTCGCGAAAACATTTATGACCAATATTTTAATTCTATGCTGAGAGAGAGAGAGAACGCGAATACTTTAATTACTATCAAAAGATACAATATTATATTTATAATAAATTTTTTTAGATTCTCTTGAAAAAATTAATAATTATTAAATTCCTCTTTTGTTTTCAGATATGATTTAAAATTTGAATATAATTAGTTCCATCATATTTGATCGAACATAAAATTGACCAATCAATCAAAGATATCTTTGTTCTTTTAGATTTGTAAATTAACAGTTCTGTGTGATCCATAGATAGGTTTTCTTATCCTGTTGCAACCAAAGATAGTTTATTAGATTAGTATATTGTTCACTGGACAGCTCTAACCAGAGAGAAGTCTGTGAGTAAACGTGCTCACGTTCCACATCTTCCACATGGAATCCGTCCACTGGCGCCTCTATGTACACAAAATGTACGCGTTGAACTACGTTGCCAAGGATCTTTCTGATGGGTAACACCCTATCCAAGATTCTGTTCCATGCGTTCCATTTTACATAAATAACTGTTTGGTTTTATTTTGTGCTACGTCCACAAAGTGTAATTGCGTAACACAAAGTATTATAAAAAATAATAATTAAAAATTGAAATAATTTAAGCCTAAAAAAACATTTAAAATGTAAAAAAGGCTTCAAACATGTTTCTTATTTTAATAGAAATAAAATGCATTTTAATGAATTTTGTCTTATTGTACATATGTACAGTGAAGTGTATAATATTCGTGTATTAATTCACTGGGTCATAGTAGCAACCTGACTTATCTGTCTGTGAGTAAACTGTTTTTTATCCACTGGATTGATAATAAATGTGTAATTCATCGAAATATTAAAATATATAACAAAAGAATTTTTCCAACATAATAAAAACAAAATAAGATAAAATAAAAAGAGGGAACTACTCATTATTCTTCTCGTTATATATTTTAATAATATAAAACGCGTGCACGTTGATCAACTCTACAGATAAATCAGACTGATAAGTCAGGCTGTTACCATAGTCATAAGCCCAGAGAATTAATTATACTTAATAAATAAATAATAATTAAAATGCATCTAATCTAATCTAGTCTAAAACTATTTTTTATTTTTTGTAAAACTATCGCAAACTATCTCTTAAACTTTATTGCACAATTCTGATATTTTACATACATCGCGATTGCAATTGTAATGCATTGCAGGATTTAATCGTAGACACTTTTATTTTCATTGTTTATTTTAATAATTTGAATAAAAATTAAAGAAATTTACTAGAGATTTACTAATTGTTAAAATAAAAGTTTAAATATTGATTATATTGCCATATTTATGAAGAAGTAAATTTAATATTAAATATAAAAATTTGTATAAAAAGAACAAAAGAATAAAATTTATCTTTGTTTCATGATTGGAAGACTGAAAATAATATATTTTATTATTATTCTTTATTTTTACATTTTAACTTTAACTCTTTGATTATTAGCAGCGTCAGAGAGAAGCCTGAGAGAGGCCAGAGGCCATCCCGGCCTTTTTCGTGGGACTGTCGAAAGCCCCATACTGGCGCTAGTGCATACAGGGCTACAGGGGGCTTTCAACGGTCCCACGAAAAAGACCGGGATGGCCTCTCTCAGGCTTCTCTCTGGTAACACTAACAAATTTTAATCAATAAATATTACAGTCGGTAATGTAAATGGCTGTACATGTTGCTAAAAATATCTTATAAATGATTACTTTTAGACTTTTTTTTTCAGAAAATCTAGATACGTCTTTTGATGAAATTGTAAAGACGTTTTTTAAGCGATATTATATATTATATTGTATGTTTATCGACAGCCGCTTTTCAGTTATCGACATTAATATAAACACAAATATTTATACATGTTTTATATATGTATAAAAAATAAAATGAATAAGATAAATATTACATTTTAATTTTGGAGAAAAAAGTAAAACGAAGCAGAATATAACAAAAATAAGTTAACTTTCTTTTCTGAATCTATTGATGATAAATGTTCCATTATGATAACAAAGCATTATATTTATCTTCTGACGTAAATGCAAATTAAAAGTATGTCTTATGCACGTTTACGTGTAATTAGCACAAAATAATTGCGTGGCACTAGCGAGAAGAGAAAAAGTCACAAATATTCTTCTTGGAGCTCTTTTTCCAGCCTCCAATTTTTTTGTCTTGAAAATCAAAAAGCAAAAAAAATGTCGAAGAAATGTGATCTTTTATTTTTTTCGGAGATGGCGGATGATGAGATTTTGATCTTATGAGATTGTGATCAACAACGTAATCTGCACATAGCTCATAGGAAATTCTCAAGTATTTCCATGACGAGGGTCTCTCCGCGTTCAAATATAATTAATCACTTCGTGCAAGCGCGTATGCAAGCGCGATATATGATAAACGCCCGGATGCAGACGTGTGTTCGTTCAACCTGCATCGTCATCCACACCGGAGATTTCCGTTGAACTCGGGCTGCGAGATACCGTGCTCAGCTGAATTGTAACTTCGACGGATGCGTAGTCGACAGCCTACGCTGAACATCGCGAGGGTGCGAGAGAATACCAGAACACACCAATCGCTGAAGGGAGAGTCGACTGCCGGCTCGTCAGTCTCGACGATTACGTAGTGGCAAGCCCGTGCCTGCCGAGTCGCACTCGAAAACGTTGCTGACATTAATACATCGCAATCGCGAAGACCGTCTTGCGTCCATCGTCGACGTCGACGAAAGCGCCGGATCGTTAACACACCCGAGAGACACTTCTTTCTTTTCTGATATCTCGACGTTGTTACAATAACTCAATAAGATAAAAACTATTTTTATTGTTTTTGAAACGGGAGATTACATTCATTAAGTTCGAGAAATCGGGTTTCCCAGGATTCTTAAATGTTCGAAACTTCGGTATTGCGGCAGATTCGACGATTTATTTTTACAGCAAGATTATTTGAAGTGAAGTTCGATTACACGAGAAATTTAACGCAATTCTTAACGCTTTTCTGCCCGGAAAAATCTAATCTTGTCATGCTGGTCATGCATGTTTCGAATCGTGGATAAAGATGAAGATGGTACACCACTTGTGAATGTCATTGCTGTCGATCGTGCAGTGTGACAGTCGGAAATTAAATGACACGTACGAAAATATCAAAAGATAATTGAAAATACCTTCACAGATGCGATAATGTCGCTTGTGGCATGTGAATGACGATCATGATTGATAGTGTACATCCACAAACTTTTACATTAAAAAAACCTGTACTGTTGGCTTATTGAAGGAACTTAATTTTTGCAACAGGATTGTTTAATTTCTAAGATGATAAAAACTGCTCGAAAATGGGGTAAGTATTTTGTTTTATACTTTAATTAATCAACATCCCGCAGAAACAATTTATTCCCCCGATAGAGACAGCGGAAAAACAAATTTTAGAAATAAGCTATATAAAATATAAGTAAATATTATAATATCAGTATTCTAATTGCTCACAATCGCGTATACATTATTCGAATCAAGAAAAATTGTCTCTTCTTACCTGTTATAATTTTGTCAACGCATTTTTTCTTTACATTTAATTTTATTGTAAACAAATATAATATTTAACAGAATATGTTTTATTTTAAGCTGTGACGATAATGACGCATGAGTGTCATGAAATCATAGTCTTCTTCACGCAAAGTGGAAAAAAAATCGTAATGAAATTTGCACGAGAATATAATTTCTTCTTGTATATTTACGAATTTTTTGCATATATGTATATTTAATGATAAATGCGACTTTTAAATATTTAACAAAAAAAGCTTTTGGAATTTATTTTTTTCAAAAATGAACAATACACTCCTCCAGTTTCGCATTAACTGCTACTTTTACTTTGAAAAAATAGTCGATATATCAATAGAAGCTTTACAGTTTAATAATGCTGTGCATCGTGCTTGTACTCGTCTCTTCTTCTCATTTCTATTATATATTGCACGTGTGCTTCTTACCGCGGTTGGGGAATTAAAGGGAATCAATAGAAACGTTAAATTGAAGAAGTTAATTTAGTAATTGGTATTTGCAATTGATAGAAGCCTTTAGATTTCTTGGTATTTTATAGAAACTGTTAATAATATATATATCTAGTTATAAAATATTTGACCAGAACTTTTCTAGATATTAGGTTTACGGATAATGATAAGAAAAACTGTTTTGCTTTTTACGAGTGAGTAATCTTCTATTCTATTATGAAAAAAGAAGTGCAAATATGATAAAACTTTACTTTTTAAAAATCTCATGTTATTTTAAATACTGACCGAGTAAAACCTACAAGATTAATGCCTGCCAATATAATTCTGTTTAGTTTTTTAAGTCACATAGCACAGATATAAATATCGATTTTTTGCAAGAAGATATTATTAAATATTATTTTATTGTTATGTTAGTTTATTTAATTCATGATAATTGCATTGAAAAATACGTGCAACTAAATGTATTTTGCTACATCTGAAACCGTGCTTTAATTTAAAATGTCTGATGATAAGCGTGCGCGGTGCGTTAAATCTAGGAAAATCCTGAAAGACGATATTATTGCTCGTCTAACTACGCGAATTGTGCTTAACACGGAGCCGCCAGCTCTTTTGAAAGAGGATTATCCGATTTCGAGGATGATGTCGGTCGATTACGGCGGCGCAATGAAATAGTACTTCATTTTAAGAGTTCCATTGCCACTGTGTGTGGAGTCTCTTAATAATTGTCGGATTCCAATTAAATTCCCCGGGTACCGTTTGTCTCATTAGCATGGAAGAGTCGCTCGGCAGCGGTAGCTGAAATTATTCAGAAATCCAGAAGTCCCTGAAGGAAGCGAGCGTATATATAGACACTATAGACCATCTTGTGACCGGGATACTCGAACGGGAGCGGTAACACGTGCACGGATAATTGCACACGAGCAGGAGTACGTTACCGGAGGAACTCTCTCTGATATGTTCTCCATCTATCAGGGTCGATTGCGGACATATTTTAATCGCGGGCAATAGCGAATATGAAGGGAAGATTCGATGCATCCCACATTTTAAGACTATACATTTCCTCTTTATTTCTGTCCATCCTTTATTTTATTTTATATAGCGGTATATACTTGCATTTTAAGTACATTGAATGGTGGATAATATCTTAAGAATATTATATAGTCTCTTCAATTTGAAGCCAATATATTTTCTCAACAAAAAGTTATCAAAATTGCTTAATACATCTCGTTAAGAGTTTCTCCGCGGATTAAGTTTGGAAGGGCGCAAATTTAAATAACGTGGCATTGAGCGATTAAAATTTACAGCTGTCTATGTTCCTGAATCAAAGGGGGAGTTTTATTGTACGCATTAACGAACCTATTTTATCGAGCATGAGTGATGACTCGATTCGCAAAAGAATCGATTCGATTGCGTTCTGCCAGGGAGAATAAACGACGAGTTGAAAAATCCGAGAGGATTCACGGTGTTATGGACGTAAATCATAATCACGGAATATTAACCGCGCAAAGTGCGTTCGCGCGTTTGCTAATGTCGATATCGGACTAGCACACGCCGCGGCCACATCGCGGCCTGTCTGTTACGAGATAGGGGTTTCTCTCCATATGAGATTATGCTAAATATGCGGTGTACCTGCGTACAATTGGAGCGTCGAAAATACTAAGTACAGGCCAAGTTTTGTTTCGGGAAAATTTCAGCCAAGTACCTGGAGAGTTCCTCGAACTTAAAACATCTTATTTTTCGTAATCCATGTTGGGCAGGTTCTCTAAGGTCACCTATGTTATTTTATTTTAATCATACTTGTTTTTTTATTGCAACACAATAATTTTAAATTTATTGTATTTGGTATTAGTACTGTATTACATTTTCGGCATTTTAATTGGTCTTGGAATGAATGAGGTACTTTATTTTAGTTAATCTTAAAAGCTTTAAATAAGATTATAGTTAATAAAACTATTAATATTTATTTATTACTCAAAATTATTATACAATAGAAAATGTTTTATTATTAAACTAATTTAATTTATTATTTAATACTATTACTATAAGCGATGTAACAATAGGTATGCTAAATGTTTAATTGTACTCTTTGCATTCTTTAATAAGTAGATAGTAAGTAGTAATAAAAAATAAGTAAGATATTGGCCAATTATTACTTCTTTCAAATTATTTCTTTAATGCGTATAAATTATCTAAAAATTTTATACATATAATAAAATATTATTATGACACTAAGAACGTAGTTCCAATATTGAAACTAATTGAAACGCGTTTTAGTTAATAAGAAATATTTCAGTGTATTTGTACGGATTGAAAATGCTATGTTCGATATTTCAAATATTATCTGGATTGTACATGGAAAGTCAGGGTGAAATCAAATACTGCTACGTATCGTTTGGTATAGAATTGCCGTAAAATGCGTCGTTCGAACCACTTTCCCTATTCGCGCAGACAAGCTGATGGATACTCGGGGACGGTATTTACATGGATATTGAGTATCGCCGAAAGAATACGACGAGCATCTCTCGAAGTAGAGGCTCCGATAAAATCCTAGCGTAAGAGAAACGCGGAAACGTGTTACGAATGATCAATAATCACGGAGCAACAGTGAATATATCTACTCTCACGTAGCTAAATGCGCAAGGCGCAAGGAGCATCTCTTGATCCATATTACGACATTTGTATCATGACATCGATTTCGATCTCCTTTGAAGCGCCATGTAAGCTTGCCCGTATGTTAATATATCTGTTTACGCCCTCATTATACACGTAGAGTATATGCACATACATGCGCATGCATATATACGTATATAAAATGAACATTATACGTATAAATATATATTATGAATAAATATATACGTTTATTGCTTTTTATATTTATTCTTACTTATATATTTGTAATACATACTCATATACCTATACACGTCAAACAATAATGGTCGCACGTGTAAAGTGGAATATCGGAGGTGGTCATATGGCGCTTCATATGGCGTTACATAATACGCATTACGGTCACGCATATTATTGCGTATATATAACGCGCGCACATAATGTGCGTATAAATCTCAAACAGTTATCGCGGCTTTCGTTTTTATCTA
Source organism: Temnothorax nylanderi (assembly GCF_030848795.1). Lineage (NCBI taxonomy): Eukaryota > Metazoa > Arthropoda > Insecta > Hymenoptera > Formicidae > Temnothorax > Temnothorax nylanderi. The sequence continues at coordinate 205,662 of NW_027249069.1, read as the reverse complement.
AATTCATTTGCCCGTCGAACGCATTTGTATAATTAGCGGGATTAACGATTCCGCGAAAGAATTACGATCTTCCCCCCGAGCTCCTGGTCGCACTCTTAATTTTGCGCCGATAACGGATTACTCCCTCACCCCGTTACGGCACATCTGCGCCGAATGCGCGGATCAGCGGTTCCAATCTATTTAAAAACCATCGGGAACCGCATTTAGTTCCGCGGAAATACGGTCGTCTTAAATTGAAATTATCGTCGTCGGGGGCCGACTTCGTGAGAAGTTCCGTGTATAATTCGTTGCTCCGAGGCGGGACTTTATCGATGCGCATGAGATGTAACACCCATCCTTTTTTTCCAATTTTTTTCTCGGGAATCTTCTTGATGCTTTCCATTGGCAGTGACTTGCCCGTTTCTCTCACGAGGCGCGAGATTTAGCAGAAACAGTGGTACGGATTTCTATTTCTGCATTCCGCGGGCGCACATTACGTGAGTCAATTATATTAATGCCGTTTACCGCACCTGCAGCTCTATATGATATTTTAATGATTAAGTGTCCGCGTAATGCACGAATGTGATTTAGGTGTTGCGCCCCAGCTGTAATAGCTGTTAAGGTAAGAATTTATCGTTGGATATTATCATAAAAATATATCAACTAAAGGGATGATCTTAAATCAAGGAGGTAGAAGTTGGTATTTAGGCAAGAAGTATCAAGATTAATCGTTCAATTATAACAATTTTGAAAGCCGAATGGGTTTTAATTAGTAGTTTAAAGAAAGAGATATATATGTATAATTATATATATATAAATCCTCTCTAAATTATATATTTTTTATTTTGATATATCGATTAAAATTATATTTGTGCAGGCATTTATCTCACTAACTAAAATGTTTTTAATTGGTTAAAAGGAGTTAAAGTGTTTTTCCATTTAAACGCGCTTTAATCTTTTCCAATATTGGAACTCTCTAAATCTGAATCAGTGAATAGTACTGCAGTGACTATTCACTGATTCAGATTTAGAGAGAACATTTTTTTTAGTATCACGATAATATTTTGTTAAGAGAGAATTTTTTACTAGATGATTTATGTGCATACTGAAAGAACGATTTAGAAGTCAGTGTTGAATTTGAGAAATTTACATTGCAGGTGATTAGTAAACGATAACCTATCTCGTAAAAGACAAAAAAGATTCATATTAATATTCAACTTTTAATGCCGTAATATTTAGCAATCTGAAAATAATGAGAACTAATCTAATTAGTTTAATAACAGAATATTCTATTATATAACTACTCATTAGATAATGAAATGGTTATAACATATTCAGAGTTTTATTTAATTAATATAAGACGGAAAATAAAACTTAAAGTTTCTTTCTTCTTTGACTTCCCTTTTCGAAAAGACTCCGTATTTTTCCATTCGTATCCCGGATTGAGGTTCAAGAAGTTTAGAGAGTAGATGGGTGAAAGGAAGGTGATAAATTCCGCGGGTGCCAACAGGCGAGTGGAACTGCAAAGAGGAACGCCAGGAGCTTGAAAAGTTTTGAAGTGTCGATCATGCGAACGTAAATTCTGTTCCCGTAATATTCTACTTCTTTGTCGCATTTATAATACATTTTGCATGTCTTTTTTTCATAGTCGCAAAGAATATTAAATCTCTAGTATGGAAAAATTTCTAACGTAAAAAATACGCAAAGTGCATCTATAAAAATCAGTTTAAAGTTTTTATTTGTAGCAGAAAATATTATGTTTCATTTATTGAATGTTAATCATGCTCACGATATTTGAATGGCAATAGCTTTATTTAAGGTAATACCAATTCAATGCCGGAATAAAAGGAACATTTAAAAATAAAGTTCACCATAGAGAAACTCTTACAAGTCTCACCACGTGCAAGTACGCGGTTTTCTTCTGTCTGGCCTTTAGAATTTTCAAACTCTTTAGATCGCGTCAAAGGGGGGTCGGTACGTCGATACATACCACTTAAAAGGATACACGCCGCGGATGTTGGTGCGAACCAAAAGAAACAGGAACGGGAAAACGTGCTCCGCACGTTTGAGATCCCTAGCACGTGCGATCCTTGTATGCACGTGCGAGTTCTCTCCGCAGACATTGTACGGTCACGCGTGTTGCAAAGCAGCCATGTGAAATTCAAACTGGATTCCGTATACCATAGTAAATATATCTGCCTTTTCCTCGGTCGTGTCGGACGAATGGCGATTTCTTCTCCTTGCCAGACTGTCTTTTTACGTAGCCGTCGTATATCGAACGTGCCAGAATTGGCGAACAAGTGGATACATAGCGCAATTTCTCATGAAATGTACGGTCGACCATTATCGGTGAAAATATCAAGACGTTCATGATTTCTGAAATTGTGTTCCAACAATTAAACACGAAAATATGCAACGAGATATTGTACTCATTGTTTAACTCATTGTTTAGTTTAACAAAATTTTATTTTAAAGCTTGAAAAGAAACTAAATATTATAAAATATCTAATTATTAAATAATAAATATATATAATAATTATTAAAATGTAATACAGAATGATTTTCGACTTTTGTATTTATTAAGAAATGACGAATATCTTGCCATAAAGAACGACGTCGTCATTCAGTAATCTTGTCACGTACACGAATTCATCAGACAGAGATTTGGGAGTTAGAAATAGATATATATGATTCTGCAAATATGCAACAGAAAGCAAAGAAATATATATTGTGACTTGTGAGAAATACATAAAAACTGTCTCGCTTACACAAATAAATTTTGTGTGTTTTGTTTAATATATTTTATGAAAATCTTAAATTCCTATGAAATCAATGAAAGTCTCAAGAACATATGATATTATCTTTTATGTATCATTATAAAAACTCTCTATTTATCACTATTTATTAACCTTTTCAATTTTTAGTATTAAAAATCAAGCTAATTAAACTTTGAATTAAATTTTTATGTAAAAAGTTACGACAAAAATAAAAATTTATTACTTATCTACTTTCAGTATTATTCAGTATTATTTATCTACTTTCAGTATTATTCTCCAGACTTGATTAAAACTTCTTAACATGCAATAACTAAGTAATTCCTTAATACGTTCCTTATATTACATTGTATACTAGTCGTTCTTCTTGCTTCGCCTCGTGATATTTATGGCCTACGGCAAGCGTAAAACTTTGGGCTAGTTTATATACTAATTTGTATCCTAGAACAGGAGTTATTTCATGTTGCGTATAACTTATCCCAAAAGTTATCGTAGTTTTATCACATTATATCGAAAAGCAAGAATTCACGGTAACTTCCGTTCCGACACGTGCTGAGAAACAATCTTTTATATTACCGCAAGCAAGTTAGAAAAAGAACTTTTTCTAACTTATATTATATTATACATCATATTATATTATATTATATTATATTATATTATATTATATTATATTATATTATATTATATTATATCACATAATATAATATAAATACAGAGAGAGAATATAATATAATATAATTATACAAATTATATATATTACATATATGTATATATACTGTATGCATGCATATTTAATTTATATATATAATATCATATAATATTATATAGATTATATGTATGCACACTTATTCTTACTTTTCTATAGAGTATAGTTCATATAAAAAGAATGTTGAAGAGATTAAAGTGCATCTCTCGGACGTCAATAACATATATATATAAATGTTAATGTGTCGCGTATCGATCTCTTCAATTCTAAGATGAAAAAGTTATTTTTTGTGCCAAAAGTGTTAATATGATACATTTCGATTTTTATCACAAATATATCGCATGATATATTACACAAATTTCTGACTACACAAGTAAGCACTCACAAAGAAATCAATTTTGCTTAATATTTAAGAGAGAATGGACTTGCTTGATCCACATGATGGAGCTCTTTCGCTAAACTGAAATATCTTAGGTACTCTATTGTGTCTGGCGTATTATCGATGCAATAATGGCCGCCTAATCCTTTGTGAGAGAAAGCGTGGAAACACTGCGGCGTGAGGTATAGATAGGCTGCAAAGTATAAAATTCGTAATTACTCTTAAAGTTTAAGTACTAAGCTATTGATGCTACTGCTAACACTGAAGTCTTACTGAAGTCCAGTATATCTTATTTTATACGACTTTGCCGTAAAAAGTTTAATTTAAAAGACGTGGATAGACATGTTTAATTGCAATATAAAGAGAGAAACTGAACCTGCTATTTAATAGTAATCGATCTGATAAAAAGTATATACATGCAGTAATATGGTTTCTCGTATCTCTCATTTACATGTGATTTACGTATAAATAACTTATATATGTGATAATTTCTTTTGAAAATATGTGTTCTTGTTGACGAGTGTCCCAACGGCTGTCATGGGCGTCTGCATGTTATAGTGGCGAAACCAATTGCAGATTGCGGTCTTTGATTTTAGCGAAATTTGTGGAAAATCTTACGGTATAATAGACTGAAGCAGATTTCCGTTTTGCGCCACGAGTATACCACCCAAACCTACAAGATGAAATGCAGAAAATGTCACAGTCTATTCGACAAGGTTTTGCAATTATTATTTCTTGTTTGTTATTTTCTCTTAAACGCTATTTTTAACTGATTATGTTCGAGCAGACACTGGCTTTCTTACCAACGGTATCTTTAAAATGATCGGCGAGCGTCGTCTGCATTGATTCCGTGAAACTTAACGGGCCGATCCGTTTCTTGGCGTAAACTTTTAGGACGTTTCCCTGCTTACCGTTGCTGATAAAGAAATTGCCCTTCATGGAACATCCGTGGTTAATATAGTTGATGGTCTACAGCCTACATTGTCCGGTGTTTTTATCTACGAAAGCGACACAACTTGCGTTTTTGTTGACTTCCATTGTTGTTGCGCCACGTAACGCAACAAACAATCTTTAAGAGTTTGTCATATTAACCAAAACTTTGTCATATTAATATTAAATGCAATGCGTAATTATCTTGTGTATAATTTATTCTGGTAATAATTTAAAAAATCGAGCATTTAATATAGCGTCTGGAGTTCATGCTTATTCCTTCTCGGAAGATCGTTACAAAATAATATTGCAGTCGTAAAGCAACCTCGTTTAATTATAAAGTCGTCTAATTCTTTGAGGGAGCACGGTCGCTACGATATTAAATCAAAAAAGCCAAGGTAAAATTTACTAAAGCTAATGGAGCTACATGCTCCGTTATCATAGTCCATCTCTTTATTATTACAGAAATGAGCGCCTAAGTAATTAGTTGACCAAACAGGCGTCTTTGTGCGTGAATAGAGTTCCCTAAAAATCTCGATCGTTCAAGCAAATAGTCGGAATTTATTATTAATGTGTGTCGATGGATACTTGGATCAATATATGTTTTTCCAGACCTTCGTTTTCTCTCATCGTATTTGCTTCGGGGTGCTTCCGTCCGGGCGGTTTTCTTTGAAAGCTCGCCTCGAGGAACCGCTGCCTCATCATACGTGATACGCCGAAAAAACTTGTGGCGCGATCCTAGGGAAATTAGATGAGGCCTTTCTTTGTAATGAATGTGACGGACGCGAAAGAATGTGGTAATGGATGTTAATACGCTGTAACGAACGTAAGTCGTGCAGAATCACGTTCCAGCCAGTGGCAAATAAGTGTCAAAGTGCGGGAGGGATGTTTATTTGTATACATCAGAAAAGGAGGGTCTTTACGTGTGCATCCGCTCTTTCACTATATCAAGTAGGAAAAAGGGAATCGCACCACAAAGCAATCTCTTCCTTGTCGTTTCTCTCTTCTCATTTCTCCTTTGAGCGTGCGCGTATATGCTTCAGGATTTCCGCACAATAATATCTTTACTCGAGTTTGATCGCGAACGGTGTTAATCGATGCCATTGCCTCTCGCGCGCATAAATTCCCCGTAATTTTACTAATCGATACCTCGATTCTCTCCTCACAGAATGGAGAAAGAACTCTCGTTTCTTCTTTCATTTAGCATTAAGTGGGATTACTAATTGTAAGACAATTTCGTCGTTTCGTATATACGTAAGACAGCGCGATATCTCGTATACATGTATATGTATGTGGGGAAAATTAGTAAGTTTTATGTTAAAACAATTAAAATCTTCTAAAGTCTTCTTTAAAGTCATTTATATAGTTCTTTTTTTACATATTTGATTACAGTTACAGATTATAAGAAACTTACTTAGATACATACTTATTACTGTAAACTGTGCGAAAATTCCGTACGTATCTATAAGTTCAGCGCGACTCAATTCGCTAAAAGTAAACCCCGACGTCGAGTGTTCATGTTTTTAAATTTTCAGACTTTCTCTGCGCTATCATTCACGCTGTTCTACGTCGACCTAAACGTGACCTAAACAAACGCGATGTCATAAAGTGGGCACCCGTGAGAAACAGGTACCGCTTATTGCGCTTTTCAAAAAAGAAACGGAAAAAAAACAGAATTGCGCGGTTTTTGCATTATTATAGTTCGTCTGCGCGCGACGCATTGCACGTCACGAGCTTCCCGTGCCGCGAGTTATGAAATATCGCGAAACGTCAGGGTGGCAGAGGGTTGGGTGAGAAGGGAATTGTAGGTCAGCGGCGACGGCTGACTACTACTACACGGCCGAGTCCGCACGCGCGGCAGTAAAAGGGAGAGAAAATCTACCTCGAAATTTTGGCCGAGCGAATACGGACTTTACGGTCGACATGTCGCGAAGAGAGATGTCCCCATTCTTTTTGCCGGCCTTATGAATTATTATCTCGTCGCGACGCGCTGAACGAGGCGCGCTTTCGCGACCGCACGATCCTTTTCACGCTCCTCCGCCATCGATGGACCGGAAATTGGAGGAATCTGGAGGTGCCGGGATGGAAATTAAAACTCGCGCGCGGACACGACGGCAAGCACCTTCGGCTCTAGAGTTTCGATCGATCGTGTCTCTCCCTACCTCCCTCCCTTCTCCCTCACCCTTTCTCTCTCTCTCTCTCTCTCTCTCTCTCTCTCTCTCTCTCTCTCTCTCTCTCTCTCTCTCTCTCTCTCTCTCTCTCTCTCTCTCTCTCTCTCTCTCTCTCTCTCTCTCTCTCTCTCTCTCTTTCTCTTCTTTTTCTTTTTCTTCTTCTTCTTCTCTTCTCCTGAGAGAGAGAGAGAGAGAGGAGAGAGGAGGAGACGAGAGAAGAGAGAGAGAGAGAGAGAGCTTGCAGTCCCAAATACCATCTCTGACATTATCGTTCGCAATGATGAAGGCGATAACACGCTTGCTGTGTGAACAGTAACATATAGTCATACATTTGCACATTAATGCACTGATCCGAACAGAATTGAAGACTAAAAAAAAATATTTGTTGAACCTTATATAAAAAATAAATATCTAAAAATTATAATTATTTTTTAGAGAAATTTTTCTCTGTCAAGTCGGATGCTTAGAAATTTCAAGAAATTGGGAATTTGATTAAAATTCTTAAATTTGTTTTTATCCGTCAATGTAATTTAATATCAAATGTGGACAGAAAGAAGCTAACTTTAATATACTTCTACGTGTTAATATTATTAATAGCTCTGACAAAATAATAAAAAACTCGTATTTTATCAACTCCCAATAGCTAGGAAGAAATGGAACAAAATATAACGATTGCAAAGCCAATCCTTTATTTCCAAGATTATTTAGTGAAACGAATTTCCATGAAATCCTCTTAATTCCAAGCGCCCTATATATCTTGCTGCGGTCATTTTCGCTCGACTGACGGGATGAGACGCTGTGTTTACTCTACTTTAATACCATCAATGGCAAAATGAACGTATCGGCCGATCAGAGGGATTTAAGGGGAAGGTGCTTCTTATTCGGCTATATATCGAGGATATATCTCCGTCCAATTAATCCTTCCAATTAATCCTTCTGGGGTACCTATAGTATCTATAGATAGAGTTTCTTAGACTCCGTGCGATTTCTAAATGTACTTGATAACTGCGAGGTAAACAGAAGAAGTTTTGTCTCTGTCTCAAAATTTGCGGAAAGTGGAAGTGCAGCATTGAAATCTGCAAAATTCTTCTTCAGTGGGATCGTCGCGTGCAGGGATCATCATCCGTCACAACTTTTCGCACTCAACGTTTCAGTAACTCAAATTAAAATCAATAAATCTCGGTAAGTTAACTAAAAGTTGGTAAGCTTCAAATAAAAGAGGATTCCGTTAGTTTGCCTGATGGCCTATTTGAAACTGAACGACGAATTGAAGTTCCATTTCGCGTTCGTGCTTAGTGATCTCGCCTCGCTTCTAGATGCAAATTATGAGTGAGGTATCAGTTAGAATCGGTTAAAATATTTTGATCACGATACTCCGTCCGTGGTCGATTGGTTCATATACTCAAGCGTCTCGATGTAGAACGTTATTTCGTACGATAGAGCTTGGGTTACGAGGCAGAAGAGATCAGAAATCCCGGAGATATACGGCGACGCGCTAACGAGGCACGTTATTTCGATGTCCGCGAGGAAAGGAAGACGGCCGAGGGGTCGCGCTTTACCTTACTTTACGGACGGGGAGCGATATTTTATATCGGGCCGGTAACTGGCACCTGACTCTCGCGCCTTTCCTCCTCGTCGTCCTCGGATCAACGGAGGATGAGTAGAAGGAACGGGAGACGTTGGGAAGGTGGAGCGCGGAGATAAGATGCGGGGACGAGGGAGAGAGAGAAAGAGGAGAGAGAGATGGATAAAGAGATCTCGGAAATATCGAAAGGAAGGATATATGGTGAGAATTAACTCGAGGTTACATGGGGATGTTCTCTTCCGTGTTCGCTATCTTGTCTGCCTCTAAGGGTGCGACGTGAGATTGTGCGTAGGAAGGTCGGTGTTAGCGAGTCTCCGATTGTTCTTCGATATCTCGTAACTAACCCGACTCCGAATATCGGGTTATTAGTTCCCTGCAGTGGAAAAATAACGAGCATTCGACGAGAAGATAACGTGTGCCCGACGGTATATCCGTTTCAACGTCTGTCTCATCTCTTCAAATTTCCATCCAGCTTATGACAATACGAAGTAATTAATACTTGGAAATAAAGTATTTCTGTAACTGATTTTCTGTTACAGAACGTTTCTATTAATTACATTTATTTTTTTCTTGCTTATTGGAATTTATTTTATTAGATAACAAAGATATGGATTGTCACTTTGCATATAATCTTATGTAACATTATTAGTACGTCCTATTATTGTAGAAAAGCGTAGCAGTTGAATTGTCGTTATATCATATTGTTACATTACGTTTTTTTCTTATCTCTACTCTCAAGGGTCTGCGGAGATATAAATATATATATAATGTATATAATATGTGTGTGTGTGTGTGTGTGTGTGTGTGTGTGTGTAAGAACAGCATAAATTGGAGTAGACGAGGGAGGAAGAATATTTCCAACATTCGACTTTTGCACGCTCCGCAGACTTGAGCTCTTATCCTAATCCAAGTAGTGCGTTGATCTCGTAAGTCGTAAACGGTACTGTATAGCCACACCGAATTTGCATTTCGGAACGCAAGCTTCTTGCCCCCTTTCCTCCTTCCTTCCGCCAGCTACCTCGATGAAATAAACCGCTCGATAGTCACCTTGCGTACCGATCCCACTCACGAATTCGTGGCACGCCTCGCGCGCGATAGGGGACGAGAATCGTGCAATTTACCGCGGAACAGACACAAAGCGACGCGCATTAATTAAAACAGGCGGATATATTTTGCAACGAACGGACGCGTATTTCTGCGTATTATACTTCACTGCCTGCGTAAACAAAAATTGAAATATATTATCGATTAAGGTAGATATTAATCGAAAATAGATGTCATCAATTGGATTCTCATTTCTATTTTCTCGGTTGAAATTGAATCATCCGCATGCGATGTATTCTCTGAATTAATTCTTGATTCCTAATGTACTATACTTTAAACAGTTCCTAAAATTGCCAGAAGAACTAACGTAAGTATTTGATAATTTTTATTTAGTAATCTTTCGAGAATTTGGGTATTGCATATTTATTTTAACGACAAAAGTAATCTATAAACGCAATTTTTTGTAGATTTTAAAGGATCTTTAATAAGGGATGATACAGATATATATATATATATATATATATATATATATATATAAGTACATTTGGCATTCGTGTTTTTGCCAGAAAGATAATGATATAGGTATCAATAGTTCCGTTAAGAAATTTTGTTTGAAACAGTTCTTATATAAACAAAAAGCTAACAAAAATTATACAATTAAAGTTGCTCTCTCTCTCTTTCTCTCCTTCCGTTTCTTTTTCTCTTTCTCTCCCTAAGAAATAAAGAGATACAATTCTCGAATTTATATTACGATGTTACATGTGTATATGTACATTAATGTACATATACACATTTCGTAGAGTAAGATAGGATTTAAGCCATTATGCTAAATCCTTAAATGCAAGAATCATTAGTAAGATCATATCTTATGCAGTTACTCTTAACGATGCCATGTATTTTGTGAATACGAGTGTCCTTAATGACCAAGAATATTAACGTAACTATGCATAAACAGTATAATTGTTTTTAACAAGAATTAGACTTCTCTATTAATTAGATTTAAATAATAATACAAACTGCACACACGTGTAAGGCTAATTATTACAAGTCAAGATTATATTAAGAAATGTATTAGAAATAGATTCGCCATGTATTTTTATAACCTTGTATCAGCGTAAAATATAATTTAATTGCATTAAAAGTACCAAGTTTGTAAAGTGTAAATTATTTGAAAAAATGTTTACCAAAAAATTTGCCAGAAATTATTATTCACAGATTCGCTGTGGATAAAAGAGAAAGAAATAATGATAACAAGATCTCATTAACTTAGATACTTCTGTATAAACCTTATGAAATTTTTACTTATAATAAGAAATAATATAACATAATTATCAACGCAATATGATATCATGCAAGACAAAAGTTAATAGGATCGAAGAATAAAAGGAAAAGTTCATTATGCCAGAATTCTTTTAATAATAACTTTATGAGGAAAAAGGGTATTATATTCTGTATATTATTTTATTTATAATGTTAAATTATTTGTTAGAATAAGCAAAAGAAAATGGCACATTCGAAAATACATCAAGATTGTAGGAATATATGTATATTTGATGACGACGCTATATAAAATAAAATATTAACAAACCAAGGTTGTTAGACACGCAGTAAAATCCGTTAAATTTTGATGTTTAATTTGAATCCTCATAGATATGGCCACCTGTTGCACGAAAATATCTCTGTATTGTATACGCAAACTACTACTACTTCCACGTACTCTCTTATCTTAGATCGCATATAATCTTCACTTGTGGCATACTTAATTTTCCAGAGACAATTTAACAAACTAACTTATAAGTTGTTTATACAGTGTAGCAGACTTTTAATGCATTTATCACATTTTCAATGTCTTACTAACTATTATTATCTTCAATCTTCAATATGTACAGAATTAAACTTTACAAGTGTATCAACATTCTTTTTGTATCTCAAAATGCTAAATATTAAAATTACATATTATTATTAAAATAACAGTATTATAAAAGAAAAGTGTTTTATGTTCTAACAGCAATGTGATCTTTTATGTTCAAGATACTATAATAAAATGACAATTGAATTCATTATTTAACAAAGACTTACTTGTCACATAATAAATCTTTTCATAATTATTCATAATCATATTGCACAAAATTGTCTTATATTGCATGTAATAATCGTGCTTTTTTAGATAAAGGGAAGAGTGGGAGGACACAATAAAACATCAGTAAGCAAGCTATGCAAATTGAAGACAAAAGGATAATTAACAGTCAGTAGATTTTTATATCTATTCTGGTTGCAGAGGAACATAAATGTCATATTGGCTGTCACATTGTCACGAAAATTTTAATTTCATCGATATAATTTTTTTTTATAATAAATATATTAATATTTGTGTACGCATTAATATTGAGTAAATGCATATTCTAAAATTAATATGATTCTTAAAAATAAGTTTGTGAGTTTTTAAATAAGATGCGACTCTTTTGAATCTATTTAATTTTCTGAAATATTTTGTTCAAGCTAAGATGGCAATTTCATGTCTCTATGTTAATAATGACAAAATGCGTTGAAAAAATTTATCTTCAATCTTTCTTCGCAAAATTAATGTGCGTATAATATTACCAGCGTAATATAACGCTTAAATACGCGAAAAAATGTGAAATAAACTTAATATAGGTACTTCAAAAAGAAAGAACATCTCTATAATATATATGTATACGTTTTATATTGCATATTTCATTAGAAAGATGATTTAAAAGTAAGGATCAAAAATTTATTTTTTTTAAATCTAAATACACAATTAACTTTTCAGTTAAAGATTCTAATCGTTATCGACGAAAACATCCTTTTGAAGAGAAAGCAAAGTTTATCTAAGTTGCAACATTTTCATATCAATTTTCATTTATCAATAAAACGCAAGAAGTGTGCAACGAAAATTTAACAAACTGATCTTTTCATAGCCGAATCCTCGAGTACGATGAATGCGCAGTACGAGGAGCAGAATTCGCTCTTCTGATAGGTTTTAGTTGAATTTATAGCCATTCAGGATACAAAAGCATCGGCGAATTATTTCTTTCGGCGTCGGAAGCGCGGAGTTGACAAGCTCTCCTGATATATACGCGTGTACTCGGGTATACCTATATAGATGGAGAAGAGCGCAGCTTGATGCGATCTAGGCCATCTAGGGAGAAAAATCGCCAGCCGATCTCGGCCCCTTCGAGTTTTAATCTGTCCTCGAAGAGAGGGAATGAGCGACAGAAATGGAGAGAGAGAGAGAGTGAGAGGTCATCTCAAATATTTTACCGATTCTCTATGAGAATTCATTCCGCGCCAGCTTGCTGACAGTACGATTATTTTCTCGAGAAAAATTCAATTATTCTTTTTGTTTGTGTAAGCTTTAAAGTTATCGGAAAACCGAGAAAGGTGGATTATATTTCAGCGCAGAACAAATCGGCGACCGGAAATTCGGGAACTAACGAATTTCATTAAACTAATAAAGTTCTCGTTGCTGATGGGCGAATTATCGTGTTTGTTACAAATAATCGCAGTAGCCTAATGCTATCAATGAATGATTAAAATGAATGAACGTCTCCTTCTCTCTAATTCCATAAAATAATATATAATCTTATAAACTATATCTATATAAGTGAACTTTTAATTTTAACATATCGTTTTTACATAAATCTCAATAAATTTCAATATTATTTTCTTGTTACTGGATTTAATTAATGCATTTTTACATGAAAGGCTAAGAGATTTTTAAAACTTAATCCTTTACTAATATTCATGACGTAGGTATATATAACAATATTAGTATTTGACGTTATATGACAATATAGCAATATCGTCATGTGCACACACATGAGTACAAAAATATTAAATTATCTGGTTGCATTTATAGTGCTCACTCCTATTTTTTTATTGAAAAAAGTTCGCTTTCCAAATTTTATCGAGTTACGGATGGTACGTTTAAATATCCGCGATATTGGAGAACAAGTGAATCTCCGAGCATACCTCCCTCTCAACGCGCGTTTTTTCCAGATGCACAAACCAGACATCATTCTCTTTCTCTCTTTATCTTTTCTTTTTTTTTACGCACGACGGTACCCGTGAAAAGGAGCTCGAATAAAACGAAGCCTCGGATTTGTCTCGGTCTTTTTCTCCGTGGTACAACACCCAGAATATCCCACCCATTTCGTTGGAGAAACAACCAAACCACGCTCGGGCGTTGCGTCGTTTGGATGATCCGTATAAATGGGGAGAGTAACCGATATACACGCGTCGCCGCGTTTAATACGGCGGAATCAGTCGGCCAATAATGGAATTTACATCGGTTAGATGGGGGGGGGGGAGGAAGGGTAGGCGAGAAAGAGAGAGAGAGAGCGCGGACGGTGGGTATGAAACCGCCTTTCCCCCGCGTTGCACAACATAACGCGATGTAATCTGGTATCGCGCGATGGACGTGCGAGGCCGCCGGTCCATGCACCCATTTGTGCCGGCACCGTGGATTTGGATGAATCGATATCTCTACGACTCGGCTCTCTCCCTCTGGCACATCGGCCATCTCTCTCCCTCTCGCATCCAGCCGCCTCGGTGCGCCGATAATCCCGACTCCCACTCCGCTTCGTCACTTCGTCTGCGTTGTCCCCCTTTAGCGGTAACGGCCAGACTATCGGAGCCAGGGCGCCGGCTAGTCTAGTCAAATAAAAGTTGGAAGTCGTCTAGCCCCCGCTAAATATCAGGCGGATGCGCCTACCCGATCGGTCAAGGGATGCTAACGGTGTTATAACAACGCCCCGACATTTTGCCTTCTGTAATCGAGTATCTTCGGCGTTTGCAGTCCATCCTGACAGTAGTCGAGCATGTAACACCGATAAACAAGCTGGAAAACTAGATGAACGAAGTAAAAGCACTGGTGAGATCAAAATGTCGGATAAAAGTCGTATCGAAGAGTCAATACATAGTGATGGGCGTTCAAAATCCTCTTTCGAAAGAGTTCTCAAGCAATATCATCGTGCAAGAATTCGAATTACTGCGGATGTTATAGGAAACCGGGAGTTCTTGGAAAAACTTGGTAAATTTAGAAAATTTTAAATATCTTGAAACCCTTTAAATATTTAAATGTCTAAAAAATCTTTCCTCAAAAATAGTTGGATATCTGAGCGATTGAAAGCATTAAAAATCCATAAAAATAAAATTGTTACTCGCGTCTTTGCATGAAATAATATAAAATAGCGTTTTATAACAAAAGAAATATATTTCTATTATCTAAAACACTCAAGATTCTTGAAAATAAAATTGTTGTCTGCATATTTATATAAAATAAAGGGTGAATTGTGAAACATAAAATGTTATAAAAGAAAAAATGTTCTTGTGAAATATTCAAGATTTACACGATTTTCAAAAATATTTTGGTTACCGGTAATATTCGAGAGAATTCCATTTATATTCATATATTCGAGGCAAATCGATGTGTCCTGAGCCTGTTAATACTGATAGGTAGAATCGGTTTTTTTCCTTTTTCTGAAAAAAGTATTATTCTAAAAAAAAGATTATATGTATACACGAGTTAACTATCAATTAGACACTTATCTATTAATAGCACTGAAAAAGCATAACATTTCAAACATGCCACTTATATATACTTGTATTTATGTAAAATATTTAATAAAATAAGATTTAACAAGATCCTCAAAATTCCATGTTGAAATTCCCTCGGTATTATTAAAACGACGATGTAATACATAATCTAGGTTGTCTGTATAATGTGCCTTTTAAAATGCGCCGGAGCTCCCAGCGACAGTATCCCTGCTTCGGGTCTATTTGTCGCGCGGTGAACATTTATTTCTCCCTCTCAGCTTTGTAAATCTTACTCAGAAGCGAGCCGTCCGTCTTCGGTCTTTTCTGCGCTGCTTTCTGCGCCGTTCTCTCACTCTTCGTTTTACCTACCGTTTTCTCCTTATCCATTTATCCCGACGTTTTTTCGACGACTCTCTTAGCTAAGGATCCCTCGACCTTGCAACGAGATTTATTGCTCTCGACCAATCATCTACGCTGAGATTGTCTTAGGTGCGGAATACTGATCCTGAGCCATGTCCAATTATGAGGAAGTTAATTTTTCACGTGGAGATAATAATCTCGATCGTTACCCTGACGCGCTGATTTTCAGAGCTGTAATAGATTGTCTCTTCGTGTGTTAAAGGTAATATACTACGCATATATATAAAGTATGTTATTCGTAATATTTTATAATCAATATATATACCTATATATATTGACAACAAACAATTTATGTGTCCCCACTTTATAAGATATTTCAAGTTAGTTCTCGCTAATATTACACCTGTTGAAATGAAAGTTCTGAAAGCTTTGTAACTTTTCTTTGTAACGTTTTTAATTTTGTAATTCTTGTTGCAGGTACATGTATCTGGCGACCTTGCCGATGACATATCACAGCTCGCGCCAGTCGCTACAGTTAGAGAATTGAACGAGAAAAGAACGCATTTGTACACCGCGTGTCCAAGATCGAGTCGAATGTCGGTCGGAAAAATAAAGAAACACCAAGAAGTTCTGTTGCTTTCGTGATTTACAAGAGCCATATGGACATAATAGACTATACAGCTTAATAGAACGCGAAATTCTGGCCGTATCAGAAATGACCCAGATTCGTTTCAACAATATTCTACACTGCGCTACAGCAATATTAACATTTTTCGGCTCACATCAGATCGTCGGCGATCTTAGTAATTCGCTTCGATCTAGCGGCTAATATTCGAGATTGCTGGGAAATTTCGGACGCTCTCGCGAAACTTTAGAAGATTCTTCGAGAATTCCGTTGTATCCAATATCTGCATAAACAAGATTCTATCGATATGTTTATTTCTGATATCTTCGGTTGATATGTCCGACATTTGTGATACAAATTCTATAATCGTACATTTAGAGCTAATACTCGAATACTATGACACATTATATCAAAGTAAAACTATAATAGCGTCGCACAAAACAACTTATGAATTTTTTAAAAGCCGTTCAAGCGACAGCATGAAAAGATAGAAAATCATATTTATGATAATGATTCGTTAAACGATGTTACATATTGTTTCTTAAGTTACTTTGCATCCGTAAATTGAGCTCCGTAACCATCGACGTTTCCGATCGACTATATCGACGTCGTCAAGGAGATAAACCCGGAGCCCCGGTGATAAAGCCCTTACCGTCGACTGTCGGCCACTTGTAAATGACCCATCTCGTCAGAGACCCTTCAATAAAAAATCAGCGACGATTGTTCACCTTGGCGACGATCAGCGAAGAGTTTCGAGTATAACAAGAGGAAGACAAGTGAAAGGTCAGCCAGAAATGCTCGAAATTTTCGGGAGAAAAAAATCGCGATTTTGTCCTGATAGATTTATCGGTCGTTTTGACGATAGCTAATATCATATCGGCTGATTAAATCGAAAGTGCGAAGGATTTTCTTCGGTGCACCGTTAGATCTCATTAAGGATACATGAATGTTATTCGGCTATGCTCGAAGATGTAAGACTACTTTTGTAAGTATAATTGTCGATGCTGCACATAAAGAAAAATGTCTGTTTTGCGTTTTTACTCCGACACTTACAGAAATTATACCGGCTTCCGTGTTTTTTATAACATGACGACGTTTCGTTTAATACGTTTAATTCAAATTTAACTCGCAGCGAGTCCTTTTAATTAGCTAATTTACTTAATCGTTGCGCCCTTAAGACCTCCCAAGTTACTCTTCCCTTCTTTGCCCGAGGATGACTCATTACGAGATTGAAAAGCAGAACATCCTTCTGCATTTGTACGAGAAGAACATGACGTCAAAATAATAGAAACAATGCAACTGCCGGGAGAAAAAAAGAAATAATCGCGATATTATCTATGAAAGGAAGACTCAGAAGAGATTACAAAGGAGGATTTATTCTTCAAACGCTGTTTCATCCCTTTCTATATGACGACGTTGATGGTGAAGTAATCATTCGTTTCGTATTAGAAATACGATTGAACGGAGAAATTAAACGCAAATATTGGAGTAGCCCGTATATCAAAAAGAATTCGGAAAGATATGCTGGTGCAATCAATTCACAAACAATAAAAACTAGAGAGAGATTTCAAAACAAAATCCTTTTTAATATATTTCGGATCGTACCAATAAAACAAATTGAAAAGTTTGTTTGTATATTTTACAAAAACACAATGTGTTTTAAGAGAAGCACTTTTCCTCGTAAAAAAAAGTTTCTGCAGAGAGTGCTTCTTACGATCACTGTGTTCCAGTATATCCTTTAAAGAACAATTTTCTTCAACCCCAGGAAGAAATTGCTAAGGAGAAGTACTTATCCTACGTTCCGTAAATTTTTTTCCGAAGTAGATATGTAAATATAAAATGTTTCTTAGCCTTATCTACTAATTTTTTCATCGGTTTCGTTAATTTTATTCGTCCTATCTTATTCCTGTTCAGTTTTCAAAAGAGTCGTTCGTGAAACGCTCCGTCTCACGAGACTCTTGTTATAAAGAAGAATCGTGAAATTAAGAATTGACTTTAAATTTTTAATTGACTTTAGAAAGTAAACGGAAAGTAGCGCGGTGGATCTGAGACACCCTGTGCACGGCAAACCGCCGTTGGCCCGACGGGCGTTTTACCTCTCTCTAAAAGGACAGTCGAGCGAAATTGTCTGCAAGCGAGGTAAACCCAATGAGTGAAAGAAATTGTCGCGAGCGTTATTGTTAGCGGAGAGGAGCGAAACGACAGGGTGTATAGTAGTCGCGATGAAGCGAATAGAGGCTCAAACTCGCTTTCGACCGAGAGAAGAAAAGAGGGAAAAAATAGAGAGATAGATAGATAGATAGATAGAGAGGGGGGAGAAAGAGAGAGAGAGAGAGAGAGAGAGAGAGAGAGAGAGAGAGAGAGAGAGAGAGAGAGAGAGAGAGAGAGAGAGAGAGAGAGAGAGAAAGAGAGAGGAGACCGTGCCTGTGCGCGAGTCCTGGGTGGTAAAACGGGGAGGCGAAGAGGGTGCTAGAGGGCCTGGAAGGGTGCCTAGGATCCGATGCGGTGGGGGTGGGTCGGGATTGGCTTTTCGCGAACGTGAAACTCAGTAGTACGCTACCACCCACGCACATAGTACGCACGTTCGCTCCACGTGTGCTCTAGAAGTTATCCCCCGTTCCTCACATCTTGTACCGCGTGCCAACAACGAGGGAGAGTTTCTCCCGGGCGAAGATTTCTCCGACGCGCGTTTTGGTGGCGAAGCAATTTGTAAGTACATCCAGCTAGGAGCATTCGTACCTGTCACAACTCGAGGATAGAGAAGTCTGTCGGAAATGGTCGAAAATCTCGAAGATAAATAACCGATGAAAAGTCCGCGACTGTCAGTCCGCAATATCGTAACGATTATCAAAGATGCCACGTGAAGAGAAGACGGAGCGAACGATTTGTGTTAGTACAATATTTGCGGGTGTCATCGTCGGAACGTGAAGCGAACGGGGGATTCCCTATCAAGGAAGACACACCATCCATGAGGCCAAGCGAAAGCACAACCGGGTGAATGCGCCACGAGGTTCAGCAGAATAGAAATCTTTGCCATCAAGAAAGTAATGAACCGGCGACAATAAATTTTCCATTTCGCATATTCCATGAGCGACTCGACGATACGCTCTATTAATTCTCTATCGGATAACAAAGATGCAATTAAAAATCGACATTGTGTCCGTAATGGAAATATCCAAAATGACAAATTCACGCGGGGCAGAGAATTTCTCGCGTTGACAATGCCAAGATCGCAGATTTCGTAGGACGCGACGGATGCAGGTTGCCTTGAAAAAATAAAAAAGAGATCGAGGACTATAATCGTCCACGGTACAAGGTAAGTTTTGAAAGAAAGAAATTAAGATTGCTTAGAAATAAATTATTAAATTATTTTATTTTCGATTTCAATTTATATCGGCTTTTCAATAAAATAAAATACAGTTATCGAATTTTCGATAAAATATATTGAAATCGATATATCAATTAGCAACTATTAAAAAAAATGTGTATATGGTATAATAAAGTTTTTTCTAACGTAATAATGATTATCTATTTGATTTCTTAAATTAAAAGCATACATGCAAAGGCATATTTAAAAATATTAAGATTTATATTTAAGCAATGTAAAAACTTACACGTAAATTATACTTATATAAGTATTACATATTACTTACGAACAAAGAAATGTACATCAGTAAGAAATAATATATGTGTAATTGAAATATATTATAAATATGTAAAACATTTAATTATCGTTTTAAACATTTTTTATTATATAGCTTTTTATTATATTGTTTAACTTTTTTCTTAAAAATTTATATTCTTATATATTTCGTGTATTAATGTTTTCAAATATGTTAAATAAAAGAATATATAAATCATATGTGCAACTCCAAATAAAAATAATTTTTTTTTAAAGTTTTTTGAAAATTTTAGTAGTAGATATATTGTTTATAATCACTAAAAATAATATATATTTTTGTTACTTTGTTTTCCATTAGCAATAATTAATTTGCATTATTTGGTCATTATTGCCACTATTTTTACGTTTGTTTCTTTGTTATATAATCGTATATAAGAAATCAATATATGACATTAAGATAACAAATGACAATAATAATAGAACGATAACAGATAAGAAATAAAGTATCGTGATGACTACATTTGTAACTATAAAGACTATAATGGCGTTACAGTTTCAGTTAATATGGGCAAAGAATGGTACTAATACATATTTTGATCAAAGATAAGTTTATTTTTGTGTTTTCTTGTATATAAATATTCAACGTAATATTCTAATTCCCGTTCTGAATATTATATAAAAAAGTTTATCGAAATATGGTAAGAGAGGAATACATATTGGGATAAAATTCTTGTTCGTTAATAATGTGTAAATTTAAAAAACTCAATTTTCTACATAATTTTATGTATTTTATACAATTTGATATATCCACAAAGTATGTATTGATTTGTACCGTGCAATATATATACCGTACAAAATACATTTTCTTACATTGTTCGATATCGTTATGGTTTTAAAATCAGCACTTAAATGATCGAAGATGCGGATGTAAGAATAGGTCCATCTTTTATAAAAATATGAGTTATTGATGCTTTAACATTCAGTGAATGATGGTTTATCAATTGACTCAAATACTACGCGTGTCTAGATAAAAGATACTATGAAAAGTCCGAGTGTCCGTACATATCTAGAATATGTCCGTACATACTTCGATTTTACTACTTCTGTAATTATTCTAATTACAGCCACATCGTTGCAGTATTGTCATTATCCATTTTATATACATTTTTTAATTAAAATAAGATAAAATAATATATTTTTGTATTAATAAAAGATGAATTATTCATTTTATAAAACAAACATTTGAAATCTTAAAATTAAAATGTATATTAAACAATTTTTGATACTTGAAAAATTTTAGAAAAAATTTACTTAGTTTTCGTTTTTTCTATAATTTCAAAGATTGGTTTGAAGAGACAAAGAAAAATTGAAGATGATTTTATTGCTGTTATTGTTGTTACAGCTCTTGCGACTTATTGCAAAATTCCGCATCTTTCATTAGCTAATTTAAAATTTGCTTTATATAATATTCTTATATTCCTCCATCCATTATCGATAATGAATATTGCATTATTCCGACCGAGTTTTTCTTTATTATTACTTTCTCATTAAGAAAAAATAATCGGCTTAACATCGTGGACTCTCAAATGGAAATTTAATTTACCATATTTTCGTGATAATATATTGTACGAAATGGAAATATAAGGAGCATGAAACGAATATTATTCACGTCTTGTGCCCATCCTTCATCTTTTTCGGGAAGCTCTTCTGACATAGTTATATGAAATAGGAGAATTTATTTTCAATTGTGAACTCAGCATATAGCAAATTGTTATTGCATGAAATTGCAATTAACAAAAATGTGTTTTATAATTCAATAATAAATAAATAAGGCAGTTTACGATAAACTTTTGTAAATCACTGTTAAATTGCATCGTTTGAAAGTATGCAGTTTCGGTCACAAACATCTCCAAATGAAAGGAAATTTCCTACGCCCGTATCAGATAGATGCGGATTTGCAAGTAA
Source organism: Temnothorax nylanderi (assembly GCF_030848795.1). NCBI lineage: Eukaryota > Metazoa > Arthropoda > Insecta > Hymenoptera > Formicidae > Temnothorax > Temnothorax nylanderi. Next base: position 183,963 of record NW_027249069.1, on the reverse strand, counting down.
CTAGATAACGTTTGCGGTTATCCCGACGCTGCTTGAGCGTTCGTCTTCATTAAATGCAAAGATGCTAATTGAATATTCCACGAAACGGGATACCATTATCTCGTAAAGTAGGAAACAGAGGAATGTACCACACAAAATTTACAAATTAAATTTTATAAATATTATAGCTTTTTTAATATCAAATTGAAGATCACGCAAGCGACATAAGTCATGATTAAATAATTTATATGAATACTTCATACATTTATTTAGTTAGAAAAGAAACATTATACAACTGCTGAATCATTAATACTTATGATCGAGTAAAAAATAATAACTTATTTGTTGTGACAAAGAAAAGTTTTATTAAGAGACTGTGATATATCTTCAGTTATTTCCTTAATTGTACGTATATTTCACATGAGAAATATTTTATAATTTAATAATCGTAATTTTTGAATATATTTATTGCACGTAATGTGAGAGTTCTTTATATGACTTTGACAAAGACATGATGTAATTTTGCAGAGTGACACGACGGATTTTCGCTATCTCTCTTACATGTTCTTCTTATGACGGGTTAGGAAAAAGTGTCGATCGCCTGGGATAAAGATGGGCGAGATTGGAAGATCGAAGATTGAAGGCGGTCGTCTGTACGACAAAAGCCAAAGTCATAAAACTTTGCAATAGAGTAGAATTTCTACAAAACGTGATGATTATTATATTTTGATCTATAACATTCTACTATTTTTCACTACTATTCGCTCTTTACTTTTTACATTTTTATCTATTATATCACACATTATAATCTAGATAGAATATTAGAATTCCTGAAATCGTCGATATTACAATATTCAAGTCTTATAAAACTATTCATATAATTTTCATCAGAATAAAAATTATATAAAGTATTATTATTCTGTAATATAGAGGAAAGTGTCCTATTATAAGATAGGATCCTAATATGAGATGGCGGGGTTTTTTCATGATGGGATCAACAGACGGGGCCTATTAGCTTAGGGCCTCTTAGCTTAACATATCTCATATTAGGATCCTGTCTCATAATAGGGCACTTTCCTCTAATAATATTAAATAATTTGTGATAATTTGCACAGGACATGCACGAATTTTACGAGATTCGTTAAGGTCAAGATATAATCGAAAAGTTGCAGAAATACCATTATTTAAGAAACAATACTTTCTTGTATCGCTTATTTATAATTTATTTTTTCGAGAAAGGTATAGTGAGTGTGACATTTAGTTTCGCTCAACACGGGCAGTCTCCTTTGTACGTACATTATATATCGCTGCAAGGGGAACGCAATTACGCTTGCAACGTACCAGAGTTTTTGTCGAAAGGTTGACATTGGAATTCATTGATTTTTTTTCTTACGCCGTGAAAAAAGTATCGATCGTGCAGTACGAAAGACCGCCTGCCAAGATGTAGCCGGGAATATAAAATAATGATACATGACACGTTAGAGGGTGGATATTACAACTTAACAAAATCGCTTTCCACGGCAATGAGGCATAACAAATTCTTTACGTTCTTCTTTTTTTATTTAATAGTTAGACGTATCTTGTAGACGTACATTTTTGTCAAAAAAAATTATGTATATTGCCTTCACCAAGATTTACTTGACATTATAATAATTACTGTTGACATTATAAGTGTCTCTTTTATTAAAACATATAAATTTTGTTAGAAGATGTATTCGTTTAATTCATAAAACGTTCCGGATTAATTTCTTTTCTTATAACATATTTGTGCTATTATATTTTCGATAATTTTTGGGATAATCGTGAACAACTACAGAGCAGCGGCAAATGATGTTACTGCTGAGCTCTATAACAAATTGTTTTGAATATACGAAGAATGGATGTAAAAATTAAGTCATTACGTTATTAAAATCCCTGGTATTTACTTAGTAACGTGCCATGCATAAATGAAATTACTCTTACTTCGAAAGTAAAACCATGAAGCGGTTACTTCCACAGAATCGCTTGTCTTCGTTAAAGCTGTTTCGAGGTTCCGCTTAGGGTAGAATGCGAATGTAGAGTTTCCTCGCGGTAAGCATTTCTTTCACTAGAAAGAGCACGTAATCGAAGAACGACGCTTTCGTCTCTCCACGATAGGAAAATGTTATCAAGAGGGTTTTAATTCCTCCTCTGGTCGAGAGGAGGAATTAAATGTCGAGTGCTCGGTACGACCCTACGATCTTACTTGGAAACGATTTAATAAAGAGTCGTTTCGATTCGGTTGCTTACGTACGCCCTTGATTTCCGTAACTGAATTTCCATTTCGTTTCTCTCTCTTTCTCTCTCTCTCTCTCTCTCTCTCTCTCTCTCTCTCTCTCTCTCTCTCTCTCTCTCTCTCTCTCTCTCTCTCTCTCTCTCTCTCTCTCTCTCTCTCTCTCTCTCTCTCTCTCTCTCTCTCTCTCTCTCTCTCTCTCTCTCTCTCTCTCTCTCTCTCTCGCTCTCTCTCTCTCTCTCTCTCGCTCTCCCTCTCTCTCTCTCTCTCTCTCTCTCTCCCTCCTCTCTTTCTTTTCTGACGAGCTACGAACATCCGACGTCAAGTTTCCGTGCATGATTTAAGCGAAACGGGTTGTCACACGCGATGTGTCCGATCTATGTGTTCTCGCGCATGACCGGCAGTCATGTATAAATGCACACGCTATAAATACTAAAATAACAGATTGATTTATGATCGCGGCGCGTATCCTTTTTGCTTTTAATTTTCGGTACGTCGAGGCGTCGTGACGCTCGTGCAGTTTATATTCGATCTCCAGATAAAATACTCATATTTTCCTATTTGCTGATGATTTAAATTTTTTAGTTGACATGTTTACGGAATATCTGGTGTGAAACGAATATTTCACTGTGCACATGCGAAGACTCGATATGTTTGCATTAATAATATTATTATAGTTTTCCTCCTATTTTTCTCCCTGCCATTATAATAATTATCAGATTTATTTAATAGTAATTGCGCCAGTGCAATGATCGTTGAGTTTACGCAACAATACGACAACAAGCGCGTGCTATTTTTGTATTTTCTCAATCAGCTCCACTGTAACTCCTTCGCGAAATACGACGCTATTACGCTCGTGAACCTCGGATTGTAAGACGTTTAATTCTCCTCCGCTGCTTGACTCGCTCGCTCAATAACTTTGACTCGATCGTTTCGACATTATACGCGATAGTCATTATGTGCCATTATCTCCGAATATAGGCTGAAGGCTGAAGGGGATTTAAGGATTTTCTCATCCGGCGTTGTCCCGCTATATACACAATGCCAGTCAAAAGGATTCTTACATATGTAGAGAGATTGCGCACGAGGAAAAAAAGAGAAGGATAAAGAAACAGAGAGAGAGAGAAAGCAGCAGAGTGTGAGAAGGATGGGAGAGGATGGGAAAGTGGATCTGCGAGAAAAAGAGGGACGGCTGATGGCAAAAGCGAGATATTTTGCAGGCACGAAAGTGAACGCTCGATACGTTGGATTTTTGCACATACGCGCTTACACGCGTCGCATCGGCCATACAGACACAGGTTGAAATCCCGACGGCTGAATGAATTTTGAATGCGGCTAAATATGGCAGCGATATATCTACGAGATCGATAACGGCGTGTTTTCGCGAGAAATGGACAAGCGTATAAACGGATATGTAGATACTAGATAGCTATCGGACGTTCGAAATTTCCGCCGCCGATGGTAGTTCGCTCGACCGGTGGTAGTTGGTAGGGCTTCACCAGCCGCTCCGATGGCTCCTCCTGGATAAAATCGCGATAAAGCCGAGTGATCGTCGCGATATTTCGGGTTTTGGGAACCCGTTCGGCACGTGAAAGCATCACCGCGTTCAACACATTTGAACCACCAATGGAATTTATTTTAAAGAACCATTAATTAATCTGAACGCAACTTTGATAAACTTCAAACAACAGCTATGTTAATGGAAGATCATTAGAATTACGAGTATATTTGTCTTCTTCTTGTATACACGTCATTTCGGATGTATTCATATGTGTACCAATTAGAGCGTATCGCAAGCTATTTGTTTCCGCTGCTTGATCCATTTGCAAGCGCTTACACGAGGCTTACAAGGGCTTCGTCAAGAGTATCTTCATCTATTGAAAATCGAACGCTGATCTGCATATTGAACCGCGAGAAAAACCTAAAATACACACATTGTCCGGGAATTTGACGAAAAATAAACGCATCGTTCCATTGAAAAATTTAAAAGTAATTCTCTTTTAATGTAAAAATGCCGATATTATTATTTCTCATGAAGTTTTTAATATTACCATTTTTAGTATCTTTCAATAATTAAGTTACAAATTAAAAATATATTAAATTGAGGTTTATTTCAAATTAAGTAACGAAAAAACTTTTTCATTTCTAAATTTTAGTGAAATATTATTTTCATTGGTATCGCAGCTCGAAAGGTATTCCTGCGTTCTCTTTCTCTCTCTCTTGTTCAAGAGAAAATCCAACAATACTCATAAAAATTTACTTTAAATTTCATAAGGAAATAACGCTTTATATCCACTTTCTCCCCGGTCTAAACTATCTCACATTTAAAAAAGTTTAAGTAACTTTAATGATCGTCTTAAAAGACTTACTTGGATAAAGTTTTGACTGGTAGATCCATAGTCTACAGCTGGGTGATCAAATATGATTAAATAAAGGTTAAAAAATAAAACACCCTATTTATTTTTGAAGTGTTATATTTTTACGATAACTCGTTTGTAATGGGTAAGAAAAAAAGAAATCCTACGTAGACATTGAGAGAGCTCGAAAGCTCTCCAACCTTGTCTCAGGATACCTCGAGATACCTCAATTATTAGGCAACAAAATCTCTGAGTTTTCTTGAGAATTCTTTCTCTTAGCGCTTATCGAACAAATATGCATTTCTACATAATATTTTTATGACTTGAGAATATAAAGACTTTTATCTAATTTTTCTTTCCAAAATTGTTTTATTCAGGATATTATTAATATATCAAAAAAACGACAGAAGCTCTTTTAAACATATGTATTTATTCTCAATGTTTTTCTATTTATTTTTTAACATAAAAGAAGATTTGAACAATGTTCATATATTTTAATTTTTCAAAATTATGTCATATATTATATTTTCGGATATAGATATATATTACTTCATATGATTTGCATATGGTTTAATGTTTAAGGTTTCCTCTCTTTCTGTGTCTGTGATTCTTTTTAAAAATATTTTTTCAAAAGTATATACCACTAACTTCAAAAAATATCACAAAATTTTTAATATTTAGAATATTTAGTTTGTTTTTCTTCTGGCAAATTCAGACAATGATAAAATACGAGATTTTTCATCGCAAGAGTGTTTTTCGAAAAGATTGTAAACACAAGTTGTTCTATCAGATCGAGTGAATTAATTGAGTTTGCGAAAGTCCGAGGAAAGCTTTGCACAATATTGTCGACGATATAAATTGATTCAATCTACGAGATGCGAAGAAACAGCACTAAGACGGCTTCCATTGTACGTTATGATTGCATCAGGTCCTGCTTCGGAACACACTTTTCTCTGGCTCGATATTATACTCTATTTATACTCAAGAATTTTTATACAAAATATTTGGGACTGCCCTCCTTTATTTTATAGTTTCTTTGATCAATTTAAATCGTACTCGTGTGAAATATTCTCGTTTTCTGAATTATGAGTAATAGAAAATAAGACTTTTCACAAACTGAGCTTTAGAGTTACATACAGATTTGTTAGCAGAAATAAAACCTTAATCTTTAATTACTACTAAGTAGACTTTATTTCAATAAGTTAATTAATTCAACTTAGTTACAAAAACATTTAACTTTAATATTAAAAAACAATATAAACACGAGTTAGCTATCAAAGAAGATCCTCAATAAAATTTTTCTTTTATGAAAGACCTGTCGCAAATGCATGAAAGAATTTGCAAATCAAAAACGTAATGGTAATCGCGGTGACACTTTACATATTTATCTGTAAGCTAAATTACTCGATTAAATAATAATGAGTGTTTCAGCCATCTTACATTTATAATGTAAAAGCGTAGGCGTTTCAGTGACATTCAAATAATTATGTAGATATATGCAGAAGACTTAGATACATATTTTGCATTAATGCTACTCGCGATGGCATTTACCATCTACATCTTCTTTCTTTTTAATATAGTAATAGACGTCAGTAGACGTTGATGTGAAAGGCATTTTAATTTTAACATATCGGTAATAATTGTTAGTATTCTGCATTTTCTTTATAATAAAAGGACTTGCGCAAGAATACAAATTTTGAGAATAAATTATTTTAAATATTAAATTCAACACACATATACCCACACGTACACACATAGTTTAATATATTACCATCTTATCGCTAGTATATTAAAGTATATGGAAAAGTATATGGAAAATACGTGTAAATCGACAGATATAATGCTATCAGTTATATATTTTACGAATCGATAGAGGAATTACCTCTCTATAGTAGGTCACGCGGGCAAGACGAGGAAGATACGTAAGTGGGATGTGAATTAAATGGGGATACGTTAGAGAGAGGTGGATTTCTAATTAGACCAACTGTCCCTTTAGGTGAGATTTACTGCGAATGCCGCGTACTAATTGGCCGCTACCGGTTGCTGATTAAACAAATTGTTCGCTATTGTCGAAAGTTTCCCTTTGACGGAGATGATAAGGCGCATAAATGTACGTGCCGCACGCTCATCACATACGTGCTCCCGCGACGGATACGTGCGTACTATGTACATTTTTACCCGCAGATCATTCGATTATTCGCATTGCAACCAGACACGGTGATAATTCCATCGAAATGCAAGCCAATGTAAATACAGTTAAACATTAAACACGGGCATTCGTCTCCTCGTTGATAACATAGAATTAAATTTGCAAGAACAATATGTGGCGATAGCGTATCGCTTCACTTTCGAAAGCACGGAACGGTGTTATCGGTTATTCGATATTAAAATGTAGAATTTATGTTTTTATTTAATATTCAATATTGCACGTGCCATATTGATTGCGAATTATAGGATTTTGATGGAAAATTGAAATACATTGTAACAGTCGAGGTTTTATATATTTTACACATGTCTTCGCGAACAAATCCGTAAAGTTAGAAAAGGGAAGAATATATCAACTGTCGTGATTTCTCGCGTAGTGAAATTTTAAGAAAAAAATAGTCGAGATGAGGAAACGGGGCTTCTTTTCCGATATCTTCAAATTTCAATATTTGTTATCTCTCAGCAACTGAATTAAAATTCTGTTAAAATAATGTTCTCGCCAAATGGAGCGATAAATAGGATCCCGTTATTAATTTGCGCCTGATTAATTCAGGGCTTAATTCGCAAGAGGCTGTTCATACCCCACCACTTATAACATAAAAATCGCGTATAAAAATCTCTTTTTCCCAACAAAAATGAACGTCGAACTTTACAAAGAATAATATCATGTGTCCATTAAATTTGTTTAGCTTTTGTAGCTTTAAATCTCAATTCGAGCAGGTATAAGAAAATTTAGAAACATCGTAGAAATGTAACGGGACAAATCTGAGTCATCTAATCAAAATTCTAAGGCATCCGAAAGCGTAAAAGTTCAGCGAGCAGAAAAAACTTACAAAAAAGATAAAGAAAGGGGGGGGGGCGAATCAAAGAGATGAATACAATGAAACTGAAATCTGAGGCAACACATTTTCACACGCGCAATATCCTTGGCTCTGCAAGCGGTCGTGAAAGTAGCTGTATAATGAAAAGTGGCTAAAGACGCCTCCGCCGGAATTCCGAAGATCCTTTTTTTCTCATTCACGCAGTCGTATGTCGATGGAAATTACTTTCCAACCAAAGTTAGCTTCATAAAAAGCGAAAAGCTACACGGGTAAAACGATCCCTTATGATTACAGTCTTTCTCCTTTTTGCTTCGGTGCCTCAAGAAACGGCGATTCTCAAGATTCGGTCGCGAAGATCCAGAAAGAGGATACTCAATACCGTGAGAAAATTGTTCTCGACGTTTTTGTTCGATCTAGGAATGCATTCAAGTAGATATATAATAGATTTTCGTAATTATCGCACTTATTGTTAGAAATTATATTTCAGTCTTATATTTGTTAAAAACATGAATTTTATTTAGCGCTACATAATTATATATAATTATTTTAAAGCATATAATCTATGTTCTTTTTTATTTATGTTATATTTTTGTTGCGCCACTCTCTGTACTGAGCAATATTATCATTGAAAATAAAAAAGAATAGATATATACAATCTTTAATGATTTAACGAAAACGTCTCTACTTTGCCATCTAAACATTAAATAATTCGTGTTCACAATTAATAAACAATAAAAATTCTAACAGCACATAATATAGAAAAAGATCTTCCCTAAGCTAATATAGCAACATGTTGTATAAAGAAATATTAAATTAGCAATATTGAATATTACTTTCTTCACCAGTAAGTTATAATATAGTGGCTATAGAAATTAAACTTCGTAGACAACGACACAGGTAGAAACTTTTGTAAAATTTATCAGGAAAAAAGTGTCGTGATCTATTTACGGTTGACCATACCGCGCATCCCTTCGTCGCAAAAACGAATTCCGATTTACTTTCCGAGTGACAAGATGAGAACCGCGTGACGATGAACGGTTGAATTTGAAACGGAAGTGTATGTAACAAGGGTGGTACAGATCGATCCCGGTTGCAGATCGGGGGACCGGATGGAGCCGAATCGCTCGACCAAGTATGAAGGACTTATGTATGCACGTTCGAATATACAGACATGAAAGGAAATTGAATAGCGCTTTCACTTGACACACAGGGAGGTAAAGCCGAAGCTCCGTCATCGTTTACAGACTGACCATTTGGTTAAAGGGCCAATCTTGTCGATCAAAGCCACGTGCGCACGATGTCGCATTTATATCGATTTGAAACCGCATATCGTGTAACCGATATGCCGGTGCATGAGATTGGACCCGTTCGTCATACTAAGCGATGCCCATAAATTATTTTGTTCGCATATCTGTACCATATCGACACCTCGAATCAAACACTATAGTACATATAGTACGTATTCGTCCTGCTACATGATATTTGACTAAATTCCTTTGTATCTGCTATTCGATTTAAAACTTAAAACTGCGAAACGAGAGAGTCTGCAAACTGGAAAAATCGATATAAATGATAAAAAGAAATATTAATGATAAATTGCACTTAAAATAGTAATTTTCTTATTAATGTAAAATGCATTTATAACAAAGCATTTTCAAGCGCCACATATAAACCGCATTATAATTTCAAATAATTACATCATTTTCGATAAAAGAGTTATTTGACAAGTAAAAATTGCTTTACAAAGCCGAAGGGAATGTGGCTTTAATAATATTGAAATGTCCATCATAAAAATTAAACCACCAGAATTATAATAACGTTACCTGGAATTCGGTCGTTCAAAATTTAATAATTCAGGTTTCGAGAGCGGAATTGTACTCCTATATATAAATTATACGCAACTAAACTATTAATACATTTTATTGATAATTTTAACAGCATGACGTAGAATATCGTAGTATTATTATAGATGCAATTTCCCTGTGATCTTTCAAATTTTATTTTATAGATTTATTTTATAGATAATATTTATGATATTTTTATTGCATTGCTGCCTTTTTAAAAAACGTATTTTTGTTTTGCATTGCAGAAACCAACATGTCCGCTACGGAATCGTGTGACGATGATACGAGCCCGACACGCCGGCCGAGGTAAGAGAGTTTTAACGTAACTACGTAAATATTGATTACGTACTTTTAAAAACTAAAATAGCTCTATTCGTATTTCGCGAGAAAGTAAAAAGTGAGAAACTTTAATTCGTTTTGCCGTCCGTTTTCCACCGGCAATTTCGTGTTCGGCTTATGCCACGATAATGAGAAAAGTCATGAATTTCGTGGAAAGTATAACTCTTCCGCAGCACGTCAGTAATTAATTTAGTGTAAACGCAGCGGGATATTTAATCAGACGGCAAGTTAGCGGGGTTTGTCTCCTTCTCTCTCTCTCTCTTTCTCTCTCCTAATTAAATAACAACTTGCCGAGCATTAATTATAATAATACGATTGTCCGAGTTTGGTGCGCGAGAACTGCGGGTAGTTACTAGCGTGTGGATGATGTATGAGATAATGTATACTTTCACTGGAGATACAAACTTCGCGATGGTCATTGTGTGGTAACGAAATGCCGCATTATATCGTGTCACTAGGAAAACGTGTCGCGGTTGTAACACTTTCATTGAATCAATCCAACCTAGGAAAAGCGGTAATTAAAATATCTATGTAAGTTTGCGTAATTGTGTGCGTACGCATGTGCATATGTGTGATTAAAATATTTATACAAAGTAATATAAAAAACATCTTATAACATGTTCATGCTTAGAGCGCGTTGTAAGTTCAGTGATGGTATAGGTAACATATGCATCCTGTACCTCAATAAAAAAGGAGATTATGCAAATATTTCATAACGAGAAGCAAGAACAATGCACTAATATAATACATCAACAAAAAACTTTAATATATTTAATTTTTTTTATAAAAATCCTATAAACCGGTATAATCTTGATTGCTTATTTTTTGATATAATTTTCTTTCGAATAAGGCACATTTGTCTTATCTTTTGTCTGCATTGTAAATAAAAAAAAAACATATTTAGATACATTCAAATTTTCATAAATATTTTGACCGAAATTTAATAGATAGCACAGTCTATCTCTCTGTGCGAAATACATAAATAATATTGCATATAAATTGCAATAAAATTAATGTAATTTCTAGAAAAAATAATACGTGTTATAATGCTCGAAACTAAGTCATGAGAACTTGTGATTTCTGACTCGAGGGTATGCAGTGCTTCCCATGTTAACAGTATACTCGAAGTCAATAGCAAAGCTTTGACCGAACCTGAGGTATTAGCTTCTGTGCCACAGCTTTTGCTAATCTGGACTCATGGACGGAATTTGCAGTTGACCCGAATCCTCTTGTGGAAACAAAAAGAAAACTGAAGTTGAAAATGAAAACAAACGGAAACAAAACCCGAAAGGCAGTAGAAATAGAACGGGGAAATTATTAGGAGCATCTGCTTTAATTTCTATCGCAAAGAAATCAAGTTAGGGCACACTAGATCTTATTTTCGAAAGCCACGTATAAATAATAATGGTAAATCTCAATGTTGCAAAAAGATATTTTAACAAATCTTTTCTTTTTTTATAGTAAACAATACGAGGGAGATATTTACAATATAATTGTTATATACTATTATTTCGTTGCGCGTAACTTTAATGTTCGGTGCTCAAAACATTTAATGATGAGATCAACATTGATTGAATCTCTCCTAATGGCTTTTCTTACGATCGTTACCTCACCACAACGCGTAGGCAGTAGCAACTGCGTGTGTCGGTGTAAATGCGGCTGTTAATGAAAAGAATGTGAATGTATCTCTGTATAGCCACAAAAATAATTTTTCAAAAAAGAATTTTTTAGTTTGAGAATTAAATTACTATTACAATTGACGCATTCGGGATCTTATCATTTTCTTCCAAAAAATCTTTTTGTATATTTAAGTAACAAAAGTATCAATATTAAATATTAATATGTAACAATATGATAATAGTATAACATAATATCAATTTATTAACAATAAAAGATAATTCTTAATCCTGGAAGATTGTCACAAGAATAATAAAATACGGTTTAACAGGCCTTTTTTAACATTTATCGCGTGCACTTTATTATCTTAATTACATTGTTTTAATCATTTTCAAAATAATGAAATGTGTGTATACACATGTCATAAATGCAGAAACACAGAAGTTTATAATATTGCGAAAAGTTTTTGATCATAGTCCGACCATAGTCTGGGGAAAACTCCGGAAAAACGATTTGCATTGGTTATTCCAGAGAAATTGTATTTCATTATTAATAACGCCAGCAATTAGTGCTGATTACGCGTTTATAATTGCAGCGAGAATACGTTGTGGTTAATACGCTTAACATGTTATTATATCGCTTTACATAGCATTTTTAAGCTACAAACAATACGCGATAAACACATGACAAAAATACACATATCTTTTTGTATAAAAACAAATAAACGACGAATTTTGTCAATAGTAATATTCGGTTTTACACAATCTTATCTGACATATGGAATTTTATAACGTCTGTTGATAAGTATAACTATAAATAACTAATGACAAGAGAACCTTTAAGCAAGTGAAAACGTAACAGAGAAATAATTAAAATAAGACAATTTTTATCGTTTAATATAATTGTGATCATATATGAATTTTCTGCCGCAATTTGAATTACTTCCAAATGTGTTTAAACGCTGAATTACTGATCAATTTACTTTTCTCATTTCCATACTATTTCTGACATGCATTATGAAATTTAAAAAAACGACCATAGATAATTTAGTAATAATTTATTCGATATTTCAGGCAGAGCAGAATTCATAGCGTTGATCTGCCAACTAGAACTTCTCTACTTCCGGAGCTACCACACACCGGAAATGATGTACCGCCGCCAATACCACGTCGACATTCTGCCACGCCGGCGGTAAAAAATTTTATTTGTTTCTAGTTATCTTTAGTCTGATAAATTTCTATTAGATTTAGATATGATATTTTCATACATTGTTTCATGTATTATTTTGTGAATGTGTCTGTTCGAAATTAAAAATCTAATCTAACAAATCTTGACAACATTTCACAAATAAAACATCTTACTCAGCATTACACAAATCATTCATTACGCTCAATATTTATTTATTAATATTATTAATTTATATATAATAAAGCGGATTATAACAATATAAAACTTTAGGAAAAGAATATATAAATGATATAACTACACCTAGAAAAAGATTTTTCTCTTATTTGTTATTACATTAACATAATAACATGAGAAAAAGCAAAAACTTTACAAAGAAATTAAAACAGTATTTACACCTAGCAACTCTTCGACATTTTCCATATTGGAAAGATGTTAAAAATTTGAAAAAAAGTAGACATACAATTTAACTATAGAAGATTACTTAATATAAAATATTATTATAATACGTGTACTCGCAATGCTGGTCATATGCATTTGCTCAAAAGAATATTAATTACTAATGCATGTATTCATAATTTCTCTCAGCTACCTATTGTAATGTAAATATATCGAACAATTGCGAGATATTAAAGAGGAAGTTGCTGAAATGATTAAGGGAGAAAAGGAGATGGCGAGGCAGAAGATACTAAAAGGATTTTCGAACTTCGTCTCTCCTCTCCTCCTCCTATGCAGGTAAGTTTGGAAAGTTACCGCATGGTCGGTATCCCAGCGTACCACATAATCTCGACACCTTAAATCACGCGACTAAAGCCCGGTAGTTAGTGGTACGCTGCTACTTTGCGAATTAATATCAGTGGCCAGGAAGATTGTCCGACAAAATTGGAATCCTGTGCCAAAAGAGGCTTTTATGAAAAAAAGGTTGCAAAAACACAGAATGTACTTCTTGCGTTAATTTACCGTCCTATAATAATGCAATCATCACTATATCCATAAATAATATGTGTACTGTCGCAAAGCAGACGTAAAATATAAGTATAAATAAAGACTATTTGTGTAAAAAGGTATGATATGTTTTGTTTTTCTAAATTGCATTGCGTACACGTAATACAACTTTACAAAAATTTTAGACTTATAGGATTTCTTCCGACACTATGCGTACAGAAAACTTTAAATTTATTTAATTTAATTTGTATTTGTCTAATAAAACGTGCAGTTCAAGTTAAAACTACATAATGATTGTTGACAGAAAAGAAAAAGATTGAAAAATTCGGCGCTGCGATAGATATATAACATCTTCAACACACTGGACACACGACATTCATAACAGTCACTGGACAATACGGCATTCTGACTAACATTGCAAGTATTAATTGGTATTTTCGTATTAAGCTCTACTTTCCTGTTTAGTTTTAAATGTTTTAATATAATTTAATAAGAGCAAACAAAATTTAATTTTACAACATCTCTTATAATATTATAAATAATCGTACATAGATAAATTTATTTAGCATTTATATTTTTAGATTTGCATCTTTATAGTCATTATTTTCTCATAGTCATTAAAAAATTAATTTTAAAAAATTTAATTAAATAGACAATTTTTATATAGGCTGCTTTTGGATAAAAATTTTATAAGAAATATTTTTATAAGAATGTATATCATATAGATAATAGTATATACAATTGCAGTAGACTCCCCGTATAACATGGGGGATACGTTCCGTGTTATATGAATCCGTGTTATACGAGTCACATAGATTATACATATATAGATTATGTTTGCTTACGGAAACACATATTTGTAAAAAATGTAAGGTTTATTATAAAATCTGCAAAATAAATATTAAAGATGTAACAACAAAATATTTTTTATTTCACTTTAAAAGAAACAAATATTGAAATGTTTCCGTCGTGTTATACGGATTCATGTTATATAAACTCATTCTATATGGAGGTCTACTGTACTTGGTTTATTATTGAAAAATAAAACCTTTTTTAGTATATTAAAGCGCGTAACGTTAGCTCAGCATCAATTGATACATTTTTGTCAACAATTTCGGGAATTATAATAATACTCAAAGTTTCGAAGGTCATGCTAAAATCCATTGAAAGTACTCGAGGTATTAAAGCGTGATTCATGCGAAGAGAATTTGCCGACGATAAACGCTTGAAGCTAATAAACTTGCGTGTTGCTTTACGTATGTCAACGAGGCAGTTAAAACTTGATGCTTGTCTTTGAGCGATGATAAGCGTTGTAACTTTGCGCGTAACTTTCGCGTCAATTTACGCAAATCACGTAGCCCGTTGCCACTGAGAATTCTCATTACGAAACGGTGATGTTTCCACATCAAATTACGGATCTGCTTAGCTAAAGTAAATATGGAACTTTTCGTCAAAAACAAAATCTATCCAAAAATTGTATGATCGCACAATGAAAACAATGCAAAAATTAGAGACTTAAATCTGACGAAATAGTAGTTTGATTTTTAATTTCTAAATGTAATATTTTATCAGATCTTCTAACTTGTATTATTATTTGATACTGGTGCGATAAGTGAGATCGATATACATTTAATTTTCTACTCTTTCTAAATAACAAAGCTTTGAAGATTCCATCTGCTAAAGACTGCATCTTATAATTAGAGTAAGAGCATAGAGATAAAAATCGTGCTCTACTTTTAACGCAGGTAGCACCACCTCCAATTCCGCTGAGGCCGCCGGCGATTCCGAAAAGAAGCAAGAACGAAAAACCTATACGACTCCAACTCACAACTAGACTGAGCAATCAAATAACTCCTTGTAAGACGAGTGATTCTTCGTCCGCACCTTCATCGGGAATGCCGGCCATGTGGAACAGCGTGGGTTCGACAAATCAAAAACTTATAAATTTGGATCCCTTCAGAAATCAAAATCAGACATCGCAGGTGATATTAACTATCCTATATCATTTTTAGTTAAATTTCTTTAAAGCAAACTAGAGTTAATGTAACTATTAACATCATCTACGATCAAGTCCGAAACTGATCGCACCAAGCTGTGAACTGCAATGCGATACACTCATGAATTCATATAATTATTATTAAAAAATATATTTGTCTAATAATATGGGTAACAAATATTATCTATATTTTCACTCATTAGTAAAAAAATAAAAAAACAGACAGATGTTTTATATCTTTGTTAAGTGTTACTGAAGTTAATATCTATCGATTTGTTGCCTTGAAACAAAAATTAATCGATTTAAAGCGAATCGGTCGCATCAAAATGACTACTTCATTCGAGATAAAACTCGTTTATATAAATTTTCGATGAGTTGCAGGATTACTTGTTGAATTATGGCGAGGACTCGCGGGAAACGAATGACAATAACGATTTTGTAGCTGACTTCGAGCAAGCAAATTTCCAGGAAGGACGTAAACTCCCGCTAAATTCGAGCTTCGAGGAGTTGCAAAAGGTCTCCTTGGATCTCGAGAAACGGCTTCACGAGAGAATTATTAAGAGCGCCGAGGCGAAGTTCGAGGATCCGAATAGCCGTCAACGACAGGGCACGGTGTCGCGGCATAATAGGTAATAAAAATATTGTTATTTATATGCGATTTTATAGATTTTTCAAATCTTTCTCGGTTGGACATCTTATTCAAAAGGACGATTGTACATCTTATTACGTATAACATGCACACGTTGCAAATTATTCGACGTTGCCGTCGTGTATATAGAGTATAGAGCTATCCCGTCATGCTTGGTGTCGAGTATTTATTTTCATGCAGTAGCCTGTGTTAAAACTACTCGACTGCAGGAAATGTTTTGTCGCGTATTGCTGAATTTATAAATTAGATACAAGTTGGTAATACATCGATTCGGGCCGACCTGCAGCGAAATATTACAGACATTACGCTCACAATAGGTTCGTTAAACGAAGCGTAAGTTCAGATTCCATTTCCGGTGAATCTGAGATTACCGGTGAGATGAGAATACTTGAACATTCTTGAAACTGCCAGTGCACTTCTTTACTATCCAAGTATCTCTCGTTTAGAATCTAGTATCTAGTTTAGAATATAAATTGCCTATATTACGGAAAATAATAACAGGCAATATAAAAATATTCTCAAAAGAGAAGCGCTTGTTTATTACAACGCATTTATCATATACTTGTTTAAAACATGTATTATGAGTCACTTATTATTTTCTGTCATTATTTTTTATACAAGTGGTGTTAAAACAAATTAACACGGAAAAAATTAGCTCGACCCTTTCAATCAGAAAATATTCTTCAGTATTGTATTCTTCAACATCTTTTAATATTTATAAACTAATTGATAGATCCGCGATTCATCATTGACTACAAATCTGACATTTCTGATAATGCAAAAACGTAGTCGTGATATTACGAAAAATAATATGATTTTAACTTTGATGCTCACAAGGAGTTGTCTTTTTTCCATGTAGACAACAAATATCAAAATTTACGAAAGAGAATGGCAGCTGCGAGCAGAGAGAATCGTCCGAAAGCAAGCCCAGGGAAGAAATGATGTTATCGCGAAGAGAGATTTTTCAAAAAGATGAATTAAAGTACGCAACGATTTTGACTTCCGGCCGTGATCGAAGTGAGCGACGATCGAAGTTCGAGGAGTTGCAGGCGGCTTCGAAGAATCTAGAGAGGCGTTTGCACGAAGACGATGATTATCGTCGACGTCAAGAGATGGAAAGACGAATAAGCAAGGACAAGCCACCCAGGTAACTTTCTCCTTAATTTCGTCGAACGTCAATTCAGAATTTCATATTTCTCGTTTGAAAGCGCTCGTAAACGGATTAATTAACCCCGTAGTAAGTACAAACGCGTAATTCGTTTACGTTTAGATACGAGGATCTAGAAGGAATCCCGCATGAACTTGACAAACGTTACCACGGCGAGCAAAGAGCTTTAGAACAGCAACAGCAGCACCCAGTAATGCGAAACAAATACGAGAGTGACATGGAGAGGGCTAGGAATATTCTTCAGCATAATCTGAGGAAGGAGCGAGTCGGTGGTGGCGGCGGCGGCGGTGAGAAACTCGAGAAATTGCCGAAAGCAACACAGACGAATCTACCACCACCCCTGAGCGCCATTTGTCAGAGTCCCGTACCGAAACCTATCAGCGTCCGGCAGGACAGCAACGTTTCCTCAGACAGTTTCAGTCAAACCAGCTCGCCCAGCTACACCAGCAAGACAATGGAAGCCCCCCTTCTGCCTCACAAGCACGGGAAAGTCCCAGGTATGTCTAACTTCGCCAAAGCTTATCGGATGATTGTCTTAAGAGGTGTTATTATTAGCGAAGAACTAACAGAAGTACTAGAAAAACAGTCGTTGATTGCGATTTCTGCTTCAGAAAAAAAACTTAAATACGTTTTAAATGTGTAATAAAAAGATCATTTTCTCGAATGTGGAGAATAAGATCAAGTGATATATCCAGTTTTCGAGCTATAAATTTTAAATAGTGCATAAATATCCAATTTTATTTAATAAACTTGATTTATTTAATAAACAATTTATGAATAAATATTTCGTCTTCTTGTACTGAAATTAATCTTCTTGTAATTTTTGGCAAAAAAATTCGATCAATTCTATAGTTTTGGATTTCATTCTTTAATAAAAGATTTTTCCGATAGAATTTTTTGCTTATGATACTTTCTTGCGACCCTCAGGGATTATCCTTTAAGCTATCACGCTTCTGTGTCAAGATAAATATGGGCCGTTTTCCAGCAAGGAACACTGTGTTACACAAAGTCATTTTATTGGCTACGTCTTATCTAAAACATCTAAGATAATATCTTCTAAGATAATATATAGCCAATAAAGTTATAGCTTTGTGTAACACAGTGTTCCTTGCTGGTAAACGGCATGATATAGTGCCCCCTTTCTCCCGTTTTGCGACAATACTCCGCATAGTTCTTCAAATATTCAACGTAGTCCACGATTAGTTAGCAAACTATATCTTTAGGGAATTTCAATAAAATTCCATCAAATAAATGGAGCGATAATATTAAAATGAGAACGTAACACTTATAATATCGGTTTATCTATGAAAATTAAATCAGATTACAAAGGATTAAAATATAAGGGAGGCGTGTTTTATGACGTACTTCATGATAACAGGATACATCTCACAAATTGAAATTTCTTCTTTATATTCCGTTTCTCTCGCGAAGCTCAAGGTATTTTCTTGAGAGCGACAAATAAACGCCAAGGCAAAACGCGACAACTGAGACGAGACGAGGAAAGCTTTTTCTGTCCTAAAGCGTCATCTTGTTTTCTTTTTCTCTCTCGCTCTCTCGTCGCTGTGTTATCGTTAAAGCAGTTTATCCGAGAGGAATAAGAAGTAAGAAGTTTCCCATCGCGAAATTCATCCATAAAAACTTCAACTCGTGGACTCCCCGTTTTTCGATTGGTAAAATTTGTATCTTGAAAGAGGGTCGCAACTTATCGACAAATTGACAACAACAAAAAAATCGATAATCGGCCTTTATCGCCTTCTAGACAGAGCCTTAGTGTCGGAGCCTGATAACTCGTCTGGCAGGCCGATAACGAAGTCTACGAGCACGCCGGCCAGTTTGCAGACCATCGTCAGGATGCATGCTGGGAATAACAGCTCCTTGCATCATAAAGTAAGCGTTTAAATGTAACGTCATTTTCGTCGGCACAAACGAAGGGGCAAAAATATGAGGCCCTCCTTAAGTGTTCCTGTATCATATAAAATTATAGACATTTAAATTTCACGTATACATAGATTTATCTTCGTGTCGCATTTGACATTTTTTTATTTGTTACGACGTGCACTTTGCGAAAGCACGTATTCTGAATGCTTTATGTGTCTGCGCAGATAATCAGGGACATGACTGGCAGCCACTACGTGACTACGGGAAGACTACGCTTCAGATTTGTGCAGGTTCTGCTTAATGCCGTTGCCCTCCTGGCCATTGCCGGCGGTTTAGCCGCATACTTCAAAAGTGAGTGGAGTAATTTTCTCGCTCTAATTGCAATTGAATTGTTTTCGATGCAATACGGCGCAATATCCAACGATCGGTTTAAACTGACGTTGTCAAAATTTAGGCCCGGTTCTACCAACGTCGCTTAACTTTAACCTTAGCTTAACTCACTCTTCTAACAGTGCCCCTTATGCCCATTTCTACCAATGTAGATTAACTTTAATCTTGGTTTAACTTACTTTCTATCTTTTTCTAACTTATAGAACTAGGAAAAGATGACAGGTAAGTTAAACCAAGATTAAAAATAACCTGCGTTCATAGAAATGGACATTAGAAAGAGATGAAAAGTGAGTTAAGCTAAGGTTAAAGTTAAGCGACGTTGGTGGAACCGGGCCTCAAAAGAATCGAAAATTTTAATACCGTCGAAATATATGCAAGTATTAAAAAGTGCGGTTGTTTTTCTGGCATAAATAATGCAAGTGAGGTTGAGAAACATCGCAATGCAAATAACAACGCGTGATATTTGACCGGAATAAACACGCTGGTTAAGCCCTCCGAACGCTTTAATATGCGTGCATGTGCAACAACGAGCTTCGCGAGACCGAAAGATCAATAGCGCCGTGAGTTCTAGTAATCCACTTGATTCCGAATGTCAACATTATCTCGGCAACAAACGAAAGACATGTTTCGCAGAGCTCTTTCTCTGTCTTTAAAATCTTAAATTTTTTTATTTTTACATCGAATAAATATCTCGGGCACATTGAATTTACAGTCGACAGATTATATCAATATTCATGTTAGTAAGATGGTGGATTTATATCACGATTTAAAGCAGAGATTGAATACCGAAATAAATTTAGCAATTACATATCATGCATACTTTTATTTTTATAAAACGTGATGTCGAAAACCTTTAATTATACCGGTATTGTGAATAGTACTTCAAATATGTATCGTATATAACCGAAATTGTCATAGCACATGTACATAATTTTTCGATTAATACTGATATTCCGGCATTTTACTGTCATTACATTACTGAATGTCGTTATTAATAAATCGATCATATTCGAGTATTCCCGATGTACATTTTATGAGAGAGACTACAAGAAAGAAATAACATTCATATAAATTAACGCACATAATAATATGATTAATTAAAATAATTAATTAAAGTTCCAAATTTATATACACTTTACCTCCCTTAATCTCTCTTTTAAAATATAAATTGCGAGTAACATTACAACAAATAAAAGCTTCAATTTATAATACTGCAGCTATATAATATATCGAAAGATTCATACCCCGATGTCGATCATAATATTCATACCAATTGGTTTTTATTTCAATATGTAACATGTAATAGACAATTATAAAATGTCGGTATGTAATAGACATTTTTTATACCCATTTCAATCCTTAATTTGAAGTATCGGGTGACAATATTACGTGCATCGTGGTGCCGCGTGTCTGCGGTTGACACGTTAATAATTACAAAAGTTCGCAACGTACACATCCCGTCTGCCCCGCTCAGACACCCGAAACGTGACTGTTTTCAACACGGAGGTATATTGATACTTCTTGACTCGAATGCGACAAATCTATCCAGCGAGCATGACAAATGATTTAACTTATGTTTCGGTGATTTTTAATCAACGATAAAATAAATTTTTATCGAAAATAAATGGCGACACTTTCACTTACCGATGGTGGTACACGACATCATTAATGAATCTTTCTCGTATCAATGTCCATATTTTTTTCATTAACTAGCGTATCCTGACTTCCAATTGGAGAATAGAACCATATACACGGCTCTGATCCCGATACCTGAAACGCGTTTCATGTTCGAGGACAGAAATCCGGCTCCGGGAATATGTCTGCCCATCATTGTGACTTTCTGCGAGAATAAGGTAACAATTGCACTCCAATTATAAAAATTCATTTATTGTCACGCGAGTCGATGGGAAAAGTTGATATGAGCCGAATGTAAAATATTTAGTTTATTTCATGTAGAATGCCCAGTTGCTAAAATGTAGGATGTTATAAAGGGAAAGAGGGCCTCTGGAATCCATGCGAATCCGTGTCCTCGAAACATTCGACACATTTTAGCGGCTTGTTAATATGTATTATCGCGAATAAGCGGTACAGAAAAGCGTAATACATATCACGCTTTTCTGGAAAGAGGCTTGGTCGCTTTCCGAGAATTTAAAATAATTTTGTACGCGCGGAATGTGTGTGCGCGCGCGTGGGGCGGCACACCGGAATTCGCTCCGGTATGCAGCATCGTAATCGTGCCACTTGCCCTCGGCGTCGGAATACCGACGAGTAAGAGTGACAACGTTACTTTCTCCCTTCTGCGTGCTCACGGACATTAGAAGCAGCCGTCGACGTTCGTAATTTCTCTCTCTCTCTCTCTCTCTCTCTCTCTCTCTCGATGCGTCCGCGCCTCTGAATACATTTTCCACTCACTTTTTTCCCCTCTATTTCGATGGCTCATGCTTGAATAATGTGTGCTTTAAAATTCATAAGGCACTCACTGTGCAGCCGTGCGTTCTGAATTTTTCTGAATACGTACATGTCTGAGTACGAATGAGCTTGAACAACGGCGAGAAGATCGCGACGGTGTTATCATTAGAGAATTTAAGTGGAAAATCAGATGAACTTCCGAAAACCTTGCATATTCTTTGGTGAAAATGTTTTGATTGATTTCAAAATAAATATCCTCAAGTGGATTTCTACCGATGAGAAAGATCAAGGCATAAAATGTTCTCAAGAATATCTCTCAATCAATTAATTTTCATTATTCTATTTATACTATAGTCTTAAATTTCAGATGCGAATTGCTCTCTTTAAATTAATACTCTTGCTTGATTCTTTTGTGCAGAAAATGTTTCGCTTGATATACACAAAGCGCGATTTACACTGATAACGTGATTTTGAGACATGATTTTTTATGCGTAACCACAATTTCAATTCGCAGGTTCCGTACAATTATACTGTGTTTCCAAATTTTATGGGGAATTTCGGACAGCGGGACGCCCAGCACGAGCTAGAACTTTACGACGCTATCGTTGACGTCAGATGTTACGAACTGGCTGCTCTATTCTTGTGCAGTCTTTTCGTGCCGAAATGCGGCCCTCAAGGCAACGTCGTACGTCCCTGTCAAAGTCTTTGCCTTCGTAAGTATAAATTATTTGTTATCATTTAATTTAGAATCTATTTTATTTTTAGTTAGTTACTTTGGAGTTATTTTTTTTTCATTTTACAATTATTTCAATTCTCTCGTAATGTTAATGCAACATCCTAATCTCTTTCACACTTTTATGTAATATAATCCACTTGTTATCAGAATATGGATCAATACGTGCATCGTTATTGCCCGACAAACCGTAAATTACAAACGTAAGCCGCAATAGATGCATTAACAGTAATGGTTAATACCCGTAGATCTTAATAGCGTTTGATTGCACTGTTCATCCTGTAAACTGTTTAACATGTATAGTAAAATCCATATATTGGATTTTGCGCCGCTAAACTGCTACATTTCCTTAAACCTTGTATAACACAAGTCTGATATTCCGGTCTTAATCAAATGGCGAATTTCTTTTCGATTAATTTCAGAAACCGAAAGACGCTGCGGTTTTTTTCTCAAAGTTTTCGGCTTGTCTCTTCCGAATTATTTGGATTGCGAACTTTTCCCGGACGATCTGACCATCCAGGAGTGTATCGGGCACTATGAAGTGATCGAAGCGGCAAGAAAAGCCGAGAAACCGGGTAAGTGACACTAGTTCTGCGCTGTTTCCGCACAGCTTATTCCGTTGTGTCTTTCTATTGTCTCATTTTTAGCGTTTAGTTAAATTTTCTATTAGATTAATCAAGAATATGCTATAGTTTTTTTATTAATGCACAAAAAAGACAATGTATTATTTAATTAACTTGATAGGTATAACAGAAATGAGCTTATCACGAATAAAAACGGGTACTCCAATTATCCTAAACTGGACAATTGTGGGATTATAATAATCTCTTTGGAGCAGTTGGATGATACAGAGGATATGTAACATCGAAAAATGAACCTTTCATTTTTTTGATGCTCTAAAGGACCGTCTACAATAGCCGTAAGAGTTATGCAGTAAGACGTAAGCAGTAAGCTATTGACCAACCACAGTCAATTATTCTGGGAATTGTAAAAATCCCATTTTAGTCAGTAGCTTACGTCTTACGTCTTACTGCATACTCTTACGGCTATTGTAGACGGTCCTTAATACTCTTTAATGAATTTAAAGAGTAACGTTCTACGATTGAAAAAAATGCTTTCGTATGTTATTGTTCGCTACTCTCCACAGCGGAATATTGTTCATTCGCTGAGAAGTAACTTTTGTGTATCGTTATTTTCATAATAATAATTATTAAACAATTTCAGATTAAAAATAATAATACATAAACATTTTATATTCAAATAATTTCTTATAAGATTTATCTCATTGCCAATGGAATGCTAACGAGAGATTAAGCAGCGTTTATCATTATACACCAACACTGAGATTCCGTTGCACAATACGGTTTTGTGTGCCTTTGCGCGAAATATTGTGGGACGCAATATTATTTATGAGTTTTCTGTCCTTTTGTTCCACACCGATTCGCGGGCGGACGTTAAATATAGGATGCGATCACAAAACGGAACTAATTGTTGACTAACTTGATGTCCATTGTTCATTCTTCCTTTGATATCTCGGACTCTGTTTACGCTTAGTATTTCTCTCCCTTTGTCTTCCTTTCTCGTTTATGTTCTATTTCCTATTGTCGTTTGGCTTTCTCTCGTGAAATTTCCTGAATCCGATCGATCGGTCGGCTCGCCCTTCGAAAGTTTCCTTCCTGTGGAAATTTAATACATATTATTTCGATAATCTTGGTATTGCAATAGAAACTCTCTCTTATTAAAAACAAAAATCAAATCAAGATAGACAGTTTATTATATGGTATAGATATGGTAAATGTACTATTTATTTTTATTATTCTTTTAAATTAAATTAATAATTAAATAAAGAAATTATGTACACATAATAATTTTTTTAATTTATAGTATAGTATAATACGACGAACGATACAAAAAACTCATTCTTCTATGTCAAATAGTGATGATAATAATAGCTATTTGTAGTGATTAATTATAAAACAAATAACAAGCTATTTATGACAAAGAGAGCGTTTAAACATGTATGTGTTTTCTTTTCTGTATTTTTATAAAGTAGTTTCAGTTTATTAAAAATCAATCATGACATAAGTTTAAGGATTGATATAACGAAAGGAATAGCCTAGAGGTTTTTGAAGTGCTATTCACTGAATTTAAAAGATAGTCACGTGCACGTCGTATGCATAACGACCACGATAACGGCTCGCTTAAAATCTCGTGGAATGGTTCGCGCGATGAGAGAAGAGAGAATTAAACGACCGTACACGCGCGCGGTGCAATTTCCAAAGCAAATATTACGTAAATCGCGGCGACAGGCGTGGTGACAGGATTGATCGGAAGTACTCGTCCCTCGTCTGGTATAGTGAATTTAATTCGCGATAGGTGAATCGCACCAGCTGATAAAGAGAGAGAGAGATTCATCCGTCCATGGTTAATTAAGATTGAATTGCGCTGTAATTACCAAGTCCACTCAATCGGGAAAATTCAACACATTCCCCAAGATTTCGATTGGTTGTTTCTCGATTTTCTTTCTTTCCGCATTTTTCTTCCGAAGCTTTCGCTTCGTCCCTCGGCGGCGATAACTTCCAATTCGATTTGCTGGTTTCACTAGCTCTCTTCAAACGTAATTCTGCTAGCAATCTACGTAACCGTGTTGGTTGTGTTTGTTCAATAATGTTAATTTTGTTCGTTTAATAATGTTCAATAATATCCGGATGGAATTTTCTGAATGTTTCGCAAGCGGATTTAGCTTCTTGAGATTATTATAACGTGACCTGGCACGTGAAAGCACCAATATTCGTACAGTAGGAAACCTTCGTCAAAGGGTATTTCTATATTATCTAGTACATCACGTGTGCAGTTGAAACACTGAAGGCAGCAACATCTGTGCATGTTGTGTAATTACAAAAGAGGTTCAGCGACACCCTGTATGTACGCATACGTGTTCGCACATGCGGGAGCTATATCGCGATTTTGTGTACCCGAGCTATCGCATGTGTCACCGCTGATGGAATCTTAATTGCAAAATCCATATTAAACTATCGTATGACGGCCCATCTGCGGCGTCAAGCAGCTTTATTGAGTCGCGCTTGATGCATGTGTACATATCGCGCTTGACGCATATATGTGTGAAAGTATCGAACCGCAAGCGCAGGATCGATCGTGTCCATCGTAGAAGAAGACATATTGCGAAAGATAGGATGTTACGACAGAGAGTGTCGATAATGTTAATAAGAGATATTAATATATAGGTAATAATATATTTCCGCGCGCGTAATTTTTGGCATGCTGATCCGGATTATCTTACACTTTCCATTATCTTACACGTTCCTTTCTCGAAGTAGAATAATATCTCTTGTTATACTGCTATTTTTATTTATTCTCAATTTAATGTAAATAATAGCAAATGTTTCATTTGCTATTAAAATCTCGCTCAACTAATTCTCCTAGGCTATTACCATTTATCTCATTTGATACATACTAGAAATTTAATTAATATTTATTGAAATTAATTAATTGAATAGGACTCTAAATAATTATTACTCATTACAACTTCATTAATTAAAATAAATAAATAATTAATTAATTAATGATATGTAACATACACTGTAAAAAGTATATAAAATTGCACGAACACAGTGTGTACACTTTATAACTCGTGTGGATATTTACACTTGTTGTTCATGTAATTTTATGTACTTTCTTTTTACAGTATAGAGTATAGACTATATTGCATCGATTGCTAGAAAGCATCTGATCTCCATTTTGCTACGATTCGTTTATACAGTGTGCACCAGTGGCTTTCAGTGCGATGGCACAAGGTGCATTCCGTTCGATTGGCGATGCGATGGTCATCTCGATTGCTTGGATCACAGCGACGAAATCGGATGCGGGAACTGCAATTCCAGCACGTCGTCTCCGATGTCGGCGTCGACGTCCTCCACGTTTGGCAAGATAATCAAAGGACCTTCGAACAAAAATACCCTTTCTACGAAGTCTTCATTACACTGCGGCGAAAAGAGATGCATGTCGGCCAGTCATATCTGTGATGGAGTCATGGATTGTCCTTGGGGGCAGGACGAGCGATATTGCCGTAAGTAAATTCATACACGAGAAAGAATAATATATTGACAACGTTACTTAATAGCAGTCTAATTAAAAATAATCCTGTTAATTTAATAACAGTACTAATGAGACAAATAACATTTCATTAAAACAAGAGCGTGACATGTTTGCTTCGCTAATAATGTTATTAAATTAATAAGATTATTTTAAATTAGACTGCTGTTAATTAATGCTGTTAGTATATCATCTTTTTTTTCCTTTTTTCTATTTTATATTCTGTGACTGTATTTTTAATCGATTGATAATTGCTGGAACTCTTTTATATTGTAAAATGTTGCTGACAGGTTTGTAAGAGAAACTATCTCGGTTACAATAAAAAGTAATTCTTTTTTTTATCTCTCTTTTTACGGTTTTCAAATAATAAAATATCTTTGCTTATTCAACGCTATCTCGAAACATGTAATCCAGTAATAGACAAATAAATTAACATATCGATAATACAGTATATCTAAATAATTAAGAAAAAAACTTTAAAATTAATTTTAACTTTAATTAATTTAAATTAATTTTCGATTGCGAGCCTAGACGATTCTCAGATTTCAAGTCCCATACTGCATCTCATTTTTAGTGAAATTAAGCGAGAGGAACGGGGACGTCGGCGAGGGCCGTCTGGAAGTGTATCATGCTGAAATGGGTAAATTTATGCCGGCGTGTGTCTCACACTGGGAGGCGACAACGTCGCCGCAAGAGGTTTGCGCTATGTTGGGCTATACGTAAGTTATCTCTCTTAATACGTCGTTTGAATAACGTAAAATATGAATATTACATAACGATCGAAACATGCCATTCGTAATCGCAATAAATCGATATTTTTACAAGTCGTGACAACTTTATAAATTTTCATAAATCTTTATTTATACATTCAAGCTATCAGATATTTCAAAAGAAATGCGTTGAGATATTTATGTACATAATTGATTTTAACTTATTAACTTTACGCCTTCATCAACAATATATCAACAATATTCTGTCATCTCTTTGAATAAAAAAAAATACCACGTACGAAAAATTGTTAAAACGATAGACGTGATTCCATTCTCAGAGCTTCAAACGGATCTAAATGGATCAACGACGTAACAACAATGAAGCCGAAAAGTTCTGGATATCATACCAAAAGTCTTAGTTTGCTGAAGCAATTTCAAAAATGCATCAAGGATCGAGAGCCTTATCCCACGGTCAAACTTACTTGCGTCAAATATGGTAAATTATCGGAAAACTGTATAAGGAAATCGTTGAATTAAAATTTTCTAAAGTTTTTCCGGGATTTCTTTGACACGTGATGATCGATTCTGCTGCAGCTTGCGGCCGCAGACGTTCCGTATACGAAAGGGTGAGGGTGAAGCGAATAGTGGGTGGTGTGGAGTCAGCCCCTGGTGATTGGCCGTTTCTTGCAGCCCTTCTCGGTGGTCCAGAACAGATCTTCTACTGTGCCGGAGTCCTTATTGCCGATCAATGGGTGTTGACCGCGTCTCATTGTGTTGGGAAGTAAGTGATTTACGCGTAACGTTGCAAAATACCATTTTTGATTATTAACAAATTCTTTACACTTATATGTAAGGGAAATATATCGCTTAAAATATTATTTGAACAGCGAATTATTAATAACACCTAACGGAGAATCTCAAATATGAATTGATTCTCTGATACACCGATTAACACACCGATGATTTCAGTTATTCAGAGGTGTCCGGTTGGACGATACAACTTGGCATTACTAGGAGACTTTCTCACACTTATCTCGGTCAAAAAATGAAAGTGAAAAGAGTCATACCTCACCCGTATTACAACCTGGGTGTTGCTCACGACAATGATGTCGCATTGTTCCAAGTAAATACATTTTCATTGTCGATTTAATTATTATTGTGCGAAATATTTGAATCTTCCGTTTAACGTGTACCTATCGTATACTGTAAAATCATGATTCTTGTTCAAAGTTGGATGCTGTTTTAAATTTTTCATGTAATATTATATGCTCGTATTGTGTAGCTTGAGAGGCCAGTTCAGTATCACGAACACCTGAGACCGGTGTGCTTACCAACTGCTGACACTGATCTTACACCCAACACATATTGTACCGTTATTGGATGGGGCAAGAAAAATGATACCGATTGTAAGCATTATTCATACATAAAAAAATGTTGCTCTCAAAATGTTTACTTGCAATATTAATCTATGATATGTGTAAAATAAACAGCAGTACTTAATAAAATATAACAAGTTAATATAACATTCTGGAAAAAAATTTTTTCGTATATACTTATATATAAATTGAGGATAACACAACAACCAGAGAGATACAAACTTCAGAAAAAGATATAAGCTTATTTTCTTACAGATTAACCTTATTTTCTATAATTGAAGCTTTCAGAGCGTGAGAAATAAGTTTGTAAAATGTCATTCAAATGTCAAATCGTTACAAATGATGAAACTTGATTCAGCTTTGCTTTGAATGTTTTAGTTAGTATAATCCTTCTTCCAAATATACGCAGAGTGAAAATTAAGTTTAATTATTACCTTATTGCTTTATTCCAGCCTCTGAATATGAGCCAGCCGTAAACGAGGTTGTAGTCCCTATTCTGCCTCGACAACTCTGCAACACATGGTTAGCGCATAAAGAATTAAACGTCACCGATGGGATGATCTGCGCTGGCTATGAGAATGGCGGAAAAGATGCATGCCAAGTAAATTTATTACTTAAACAATTTATTTAAAACAATTAAAATACTTTACTTGTGTATACTCAACAGATGGTAAAAATGTTACGTATATGGCAAATCGAGAATTAACTTTTATTGTATTTTATAAAACTAAAGTATACATTGTTACTCAAGCCTAATTGCTTGATATTAATTCTTGGTTTGTCTTAAATATCGCATTTGCAAAATATCAAATTATACGTGTATCCCACAAGAAATAGTTAGTTTTATCAGATAGTACGTTGGCCTCAGAATATTTGTGTCCGAAAAACACGTCGCGTTATTTGCTACTGTAATTTTTTATTACAAAAGTAGAAGATAACGATAATTACGAATTATTCGTTTTTCTTCCAGGGTGATTCTGGAGGACCTCTGTTGTGTCAGGATGAGAAGGACAAGGAGAAATGGTTTGTCGGCGGAATTGTCAGCTGGGGCATAAAATGCGCCCACCCAAAACTGCCCGGAGTCTACGCTAACGTACCCAAATACGTAACGTGGATCCAAGAAGAAATGTCTAAGTATCCGTACTCCGAATATGACGATATATAGAAATAATGGGAAAACGTGAGCTACCGAATCGAGCAAAATATTCGATGAGGCAACATCGAAACAAATCGAACGGAAATGAAGGATAAGCGTAGAACAAAGTAAACGCGGACTTTCGTGTTTTTATATGACATGTATTGGAAGATATTGGAACCGAAAGTAATTATAGATTCTCCCGATTTGCTAATCTGCGCTCAGCGATTCCTGTACGCTCAATCAAAGGATAGTATTTTGTACACACCTTGTGCAGCTTTGAATGAAGAAAAAAGAGCTGAGTATTAATACGGATCGTTAATCTCATTCTTTGGGATTAGTAAGCATAGAAAAATAGCACAAGTTGATAAAAATCATTGATAATCATGGACATTCGCTAAGCTAAGGGATGGTGGACGATGAATACGAACATAACTGAATCTTTCTTCGAGTGATAAGATTAATCCAATTAAGTCTATCAATCGCATCAGGAAAACTATTTTTTGTCATATTATGGACAGATGATTGTAGAAACCGGATTCTATCATCAACATATACGAAAATACCGATATTTACTACCGCAGTTCTCAGTCATAGCTCGTTCAAGTAATACGAAATCACTTCACGATTTTTTCGTAAGACTTTATAATAAGCCACTCGAACAAGAGAAATGTGAGATAATCGGAAACATATAAGATATACTCTACTTTATAAGTGAAGGTATATACGGATGCCGAGGATATTTGCATACACATAAGTTCAAATAATAAGCCATTTTCTAGGAAACTACTAGGTAAAAGAAAGGATAAAAAATGCCGATGTATGTACTTTTGGTACTTACTGAAATAGGAAAAATTCAGGATTTGTGCACAAAACGAAAATCCACGCATGTGATGCGACAAAAAATATTTTGTATCGCTGCCGACTTTAGGACAGCTGTATATGAGCCACCAAGTGGTCGAAACCCCCTTGATCTATAGGGTGTGCGTTTAACGGCATTCAATGATATGAGTCGTTTGAGTGGTGTAAGTAGTGTAAGTCGTACATACCTTGCTATAATTTAAAAACTTTTTCTTTTTACAATTTTTAAAATATAATAATTTTCCCCTCGGACTCAATAGGAAATATAATAATATATAATATATAAAAAATATAATAAAACAATTGTATTTCTTATTAAATACTTTTGGAACCCTCTTATTTCTTAAAACACGGATAATTTGGTTTAAATTGTTAATCCACTCAAATTGTTATGCCACTCAAATGACTTATACATTTGTATGGCAATCATAGGAAATCTGTGATTTACGAACAATCCTCATACAAATAGAGGAGGATTATAAACGTTCTTTTGAAATAGCTTTTTCGTTGATATATCGCACATTTATATTTGAAAAGAGAAGCTAAATGCTTTTCAATGGTTTGTGATATGCACAGTACTCTACACAGATATCTTAACATTATCAGAAGTTATATAATTTAGTATGTACTATATTAAGGTGAAGAAAACGTATATACTGAAGAAAGCACATTATATATATATATACATATAATCGATAAACTGTATTTTTGTAAAGGAACGAGTTAAGCGCACACCCGCTACGGGTAAAATATCGTACACGTATTGCATAAAATGCATTAGTGTACCATCGCGTGTATATTTTAAATAATGCGCATACGAAGAGACAATATATCCTAAGAAACAAAAAAAAGTCTATGTGCTTATCGATGTAAATGCATTCCATGCGACGTAGACAGTTATCTACTATACTAATCACGTTCGTTATAAGAGCGTGTGCCAGGCATCCAAAACTACATAGTCGCATGTATAAACATAGACATAAGGGACATCGTTATATACCATACATTTTTATTAGACGTGATAAATTCTGGAGTCACACGATTCAACCCCGTGATCCGTATTTACACGTATAACATTCGAAACAGATCCAGTATATCACGAAAATACTGATGTACATACGAATTGAAGATGAATGAACTGCCACGACGAGTATAGTAGCGTGTATTTTCATCGTATATCTCACTGCAAATGTTACTCGATAAAAGATAGCGTCGCAGTCTAAACTCAATTAATTGGCGTTCACATAATTTCGTCTGTCGGGCTCATCGCTTCGCAGCATTTATCTTATTTTACAGAAAGTTAATACAGTATGCAAGAAAAGTTCCCGATGCTAGGCTGAGCTAACAAAAAATCAACGATTTAAATAAGAGAATAAATTTTATCTTCATTGTTATTATTACTTGGGCATCAAGTATTAATATTTGGTTTTAATATTTATTACGAATAATAGAGATATTTTTAATTCATTGTTATAATGTATAGTAGAGATCCTTTCTGCATACAAGAACGTATCTAGAATTTTCTGTATACTTAGAAAATTTATGAAATTTTTAAACAGAATAAACGAGATATACGTTGAGCTTATTTCAGATAGTACAATATCGCACATATTTTCCATTGATTATTGTTGTATTTTTGTGAAAAAAAAAACACAATTAAGAGTAAGAAACTTTACGTGGTATACTTGCTCAGCCTGCCGTATTCTAATTGAAGTATTCGTACGTGCATCAGGTATAAATAAAGTATGTAAGTTGTTATACGTACATAATATAATGTTAGAATGTAAAGTACCTAAGTAACAGGTATAGAAGCTTGTAGAAGTAGGGTGTTCGTAGCGCTGTTACTCGATATATAGACGTAAGAAACATGTTGACTGAATTCTAGGGACAATACTCTGCACCAGCACTTTTTTGATCTGCACTAAGAAAATCGTTTTTCAATGAGTATACTTTATACGAGGTACATCGTTTAGGAGCCTTACTAATTGACTTACAATTAGACCTTTTCTAAGCATCAGTAAGACGAACAGTATTGTTGGCCACGATGATGACTAGTATCCAGCTCGATTTATTTGCGAGCTGTTTTTATTTGCTCGCTTGTTATTCGAATTCTGCTCTCTGTTTCTTTTTCACGAAACTTCCTTCTCATCATTTACGTTCGAATAAGACGCAACATATTTTCCTTATTACGTCTTAATAAAATAGTAACGATTAATATTCTATATAGTTTGTAATATAAAGCAAATAATATTTTATAACAATTTGTTTCAGATAAGAAAAGAATGCTTCTTGACATATAAAAAATATGCAATAATTGTAAATTTGGATTTTCCAAATTATATTCCACATTATCTGAAGATGAATCTACTCAATTTTCTCTAAGACAGAAACTTTCAGACAATAAGAAAGAACTTGGACAATAATGGTCTTCCTTAGTATCCAGACAACAGTTTAGTTGTAAAAATGGATTATATATTTAAATAACCGACAATACTGTGTGAGCAGACAATACATAGAGTTAGGAAATGTTCCATGATGGACAATAAATTATTCATTAAGGATTACAGTAAGGAATTACTTATAAACTTAGGATATACGAAAGTGATTAATTAATATAATTAGAATGTATAATTATATTCTATTAAATAATCTACTAAAATTGTCTCTTATACTATAGAACTATATTGCAGTCAAGAACTCTATTTATTATTTCGTGCAGTATGAAGAGTATACAACATTTCTTTACGCGTTCTATTTGTATTATATTATAAAATATTATATGGCATAGATGTATATAATATATATATTAATATATTGCTTTTTCATATATATTCAAGAACAGTTAAGAATTAGACAATCAGGAATGGTGGTATATTATTTTTATAATCGTCTGTTATATCTTATTAAGTAGTTAATGAGCTTTTTGTAATCTTCTCTGTTATATTATCCTATTAAGTTAAAAGACAGTAACTGCCAAGTAAAACTTTTCCTACTTGTACTATATTTAGACTTATCCTACGTATAAACCTATCCTATTTTTACTATAATTCAAATTAATAATTATTATTTTTATTTCACATCTTACTCAGCTTTTCAAAGATTTCAATTTTATGAATTGAATTATATAGAGTATACATATTGTTGTTAAAATTGTGTATAAAAAATGTTATTAATTGCATTTTATTTTATCATTACGTCATAAGCAGTTATATTTTATGGATGTACTGTGTTACGTTTTAGCATTTTATAAAAACATAAATGTTTCTGAAACCGCAGATGCGTAAACAGAATATTGTGATGAAATGTAAAGTCAATGGTTTATATAGATGTATGCATCTTATACATATATGTATGTACATACATATATACATATACAATAGTCAGATAATACAAGATAAGAGTATAGAGTCAATACTATACGTAATGCATTGGAGGAAAAGTTAGTATAAGATTTTATAGTTACATATTAATATATTAACAAGAAAATTAAATTCGATGTATGGAAATTTAATTAAGAATTTAATACGAGGAATTAATTTCATTACTTGTATTTTAGTGCCAAATTAGAGATAGTAATGTAAATTTATTTTAGAAACATTTTCTAAATGTTTCTAAAATACACAATTTAGAATTTAGATTTTTGGTATAACTAAAAAAGGTTTCGTTATTCCTCCATTATATGATATAATATTTTCATTACATAAAACCGATTTTTAAATCCTACAAACTACACAGAATAATGCAAATATTTATATAAATATTTACAAGAAAGAATGTCTAGAATTTATTTTATCACAATTTAGTATTATTATACAAACACGTTTATATTTTAAATAGGATTCAGACAAAAGATCTAAAAAATTTTATGTGCTAGAACTGCTCGAGGTAGAAACATTTGAGTCTTAAGTTCGGATAATTCGTACAATTCGAATTAAGAACCGAATTGTTTGATCTATTTCCAACATTCGAAGATTCGATTGTTCGAACAGTTTAGATGTCAAGTAAAATTCTGTTCGTCTCAATTTGTCAATTTCTTTTGTCGTATATAATATGGTCTAAGAGAAGAATATTAGATAAAATATAAAGAAGAATATAGGTCGTATTCACTTTTGCATGTTTATGTAGATACAAATAATATTAACAAAGAGAATTTCTAACATGAGTTATCACAAAAATGATTTCTATTGAAAATGCGTTAAAGACACTAAAATAACGTTAGTTGCTGAATTTAGAAATTGTTTTTAGAAATGTATTTTGAGGATTCACGAGTCAAATGTCCGTAGTCAATTTAAGAGAACAGTTGTAGCGTTATAATTTATATAAAAAGTATAAGATTTGTTAGACTCATAGATCGTTTTTAAGTAAATTGTATTACGTAATGAAAGTAAGTTTCGCCCAATGTGCTACAGTTATAATTAGCGAGCTTTCCAGGGGTTATTTTCGCGCTACTCTCGAAAAAAATGCGTGTAGTCATAGAGAAATCTGTTACGCTTTTGTCACGTGCTTGAGAAAAATGATTCTAAGCCTTGGCAAGTATTTACTCGTATTGAAGATGTGAAGAAAGGCTGCGCACAAAAATATAGGTATCTCTTGCTCTCTCGCGCGAGAAAATATTCTTTAAAAGATGATACGAAAATGCATAACTACTCCTGTGAAGTCAATGTTGGATAGTAAGGTAGTGTAAAGGATATACGTATCGTATATATGAATCGTCGCAAGATGTTGCACAAAGATTAGCGTAAATACGGAGCGCACGTGCACTTACTTGTAAGTGCGTTTGCGTTAATTAGGTTCGATTATTTTCAATTGAGCGAATCGGAAATATATAGCGAGCGCGCGTAATTAATGAAAGGACTACGCTTTTTCAGTGTCAAACGAGAAGTTATAGATATATGTAAATTAGTAAGTCGAATGCGTTGACAAATAAATGCACCCAAATGCAAGGCTCGTTGTCTCTTGCATATCTGTGTTTCCAACCCACTCGATTTTTATTGGCTTTAGAAAATCGTTTCAAATAAGGAAGAACGTTAAAAGTCGGTATACATATTATGCACACAAGTGTTGTATGGAATTACAAGTTTGTAACTTTGATATTGATACCGATAAAATCATGTTGCGTTTCGAAATCTATGTGGAAAATGTGGAAACGCATCGAGAAAACAACACGATTGGAATGTGAGATCCGACTTCTCGCGCCCTCCAACTTAATAAACGATCACTATACGTTCAGAGCGATAATTAAGAGTTTAGCCATAAACTACCGTAAGGGACAAATATGTCAGCGCAAAACTATGCAATCAACTATACTGAGCTTGAAGATTGATATACTATTATAGAAAAAGATGTTAGTATCGATCATCACTAAATATTATATATTTACTTATTTATTCTTATTAGAAATATCATTTATTCTTTTTATTACACAGCGGATCTCATGAAGTTGCATAACCAAATCATTATAAAATTCTGAATCTATTACCTGTAAAATATCAGGATAATAAAAATATATAGTAAAAAATTTCTATTATAAGTGGATTTATGTTTTAATAAAAAATACGACTGCGAATATTTTACGTTAATTATTGGAGATTTTAAAATTTTATTTTTAAATATTAACTCTTAATATCGATCTACATTCGGCGTAACAAAATTATCTTTATGATAGCATTGTTTTGTCACTACGTTCCTTCACTATTCTTAATAAATAATACGATATTTTTTACGAAAATATGCGATTGATATAAATAATTGTTAAGTATTTAAAATATAATACTTAGCTATTATTTATCACTCGCATAAGATATAATCTTAAAAGTGTTATATACTTGTATTACAAAGTGCTCCTAAAATGCTATTGACATAGCAATGTGTTATTCTTAAGTGCGTGTTAGCATAGCAACATAATTAACTTTACATAAATACTTTTATGCTGTTTTGCCCCACGTTTTATTCAATCGAAAGCTGTTATGCGCGACATAATGTATAATTTAAACTATACATCTTTAAATTTTTGGTAAGATATATAAACAAAAGAGAGTGCAAAAGAGAGAGGGTAATAAGACCGAACATAAAATATTGTATAGATTCAAAGGAAGATTTGTATAATTATATATAATTTTTTGCAAGCTCAGATATATATATTTTGACTTCAGCTTGCTTTTAACGTAAATCATTCAAGGAAGATGATGGAGCGAATATAACGTGGGAGTCTTGAATGTGATCGCTTGTTTGTGCTCGGCACAAATCCTAATCGTACAATCAGTGGTCGATGATATGTATGTGCATAATTACACGCGTGACAGTTGCGCGCACACAAACATACATAAATACAAATATGTTAAAAAAAACGTGCTGATACTTACGAGATTTATATAGTGGAGAAGAAGAAAGATATTTGCACATTCCGTCATTATTTGGGATAATTTTATACAGAGAAAGAAGAAACGGTACCTCTTTACTACGTGCTATAATATATAGGATAAACTATTCTCGCAGAAATACTTTGCAACGACTTTTAATGCCCGTATAAAGTTATTGTTCAGAAAGGACGGGTTGTGCAATTCATTTCTCTGTCCACTCTTAATTAACTACTGTGCGCAACTAGTACTCTTATATAGTGGATGTTGCGTGTAGCGTAAAATGGCTAAGCTGATATTTGTACATATCAGCATAAATGTAGGTACGTTTACACGTCGTGTATCGCTGTGATTAATACCTAGACCTAGGTGATGTTGTACGTTAGACTATAATTAATGTGAAACGAGGTAATAACAGTCATCGCTGTCGATTGTTAGACGTGCACACGCAATTGCATTTCCATTTGGAGGATACCATCCGTAGCCGTCTGTTTGCAATTTTACATTTCTAATACACGAGCATTTCAAACACGCGGCATCTAACGAAAATTCCTATTTCCGCAATACTATCATTCCCCGGTTATTCAACAATGATTAATTGTTGTTGTTCAGCAAACGTTTCATTGATCTTAGTCTTCAAACGCCACATTTCATTGCTGTACAGCGATCGTATTCTCGCAATTCGCAAAATTTTTCTTTCGTACGTCGGCAAGAGTTTATTTTCAAGAACAAACGTACTCGTTGCAATTCGTCGTCACTGTTCACTAATGTCTCACTGCGCGCGATCAACTTAACGCTAAAATGTACTGTAAGAGATAATGATATTAGCTCGAAGTCATTTTTGGATCATCAATCATTTAGATATAATTACTAGGTATACGGGATAAATAGTTACTTATCAGAGACGGTAGGATGAGTGCATAGAAATTATTACGACCTTAATGTAAGAAACGAATAAAACAAAAGATAATATTATCATTAGACGAGATCTCCATTCTGATAGTAAACAGGAATTTTTTAAGTACAGTTGTCCAAGAAAATACATTAATTTATGTTTCACATCGTGTGTACAACTAAGTATTATGTCACTCTCATAAAAATCGCGATCTCCTTTCTTTTCTTCGAACATGACGCTAGACGATATTGAATACCAAGATGACTTCGAGATAATAGTAGAATCAACGCTTGCACTGCCTTTCCTATTCATTAGTGTAATATCAAATATGACGGTCTCTTTAGCGTGAATACTATGAAATATTGTTGCGTACACGTGCATATTGCTGTTAACTACCCGTGAATCTTGAAGAAGAAGTAGACTAAAGAAAAGATGACGTTAATTGAACTCACTCTTGCTGGTCGAGAGTCGTAGTCTAGCAGAATATTCGACAAGACATATACGAGTTATTTAGACCCTCTCGAGATAATACCATGGTTACTATAAAGAGAACTTACGGGATCGTACTTGGCGCAACGCGCGAGCGAATTGATGCTTTAGAAATTAATTTAACCCTGTGTAATCTTAATATTCAAAGTAACGTACCAATCTTTGGTGATCTTTATTAATTTTTTTCGATAAAAGTCTTGATTTAACTTTTCTTTTATTATATTTTTACAAAACGTTAATTTAAAAAATTAATTTTAAACATATCGTTAACAATAAAATCGAAAATATCGATAAATATAAATTATTGAAATATTACCTGCTACTACACCTGCTTAGATACTCTTATTTTAATAACATATCTATAATAACTGTAATATTATTGTTAATAATTATATGGCATCTCGATTTTGTTTCAAAATTACACAAAACAATTAAGTCGTATAATTTTTGTTACATTTTTAATTGAGAAAACAATTAAGAATATTTATTATAGCAATGTTAATCACTACGACTGCGCGACTGCATAAGTGCATATGCCTGTTCGCATATTTTTGCAGATTGGCTATAAACTAAATATTTTCGAGATTAGGAGGAGATAAACAAAAAAGTACAAAATAATAATTATCAGCAATAATATATAAACACTCAGAAACATATCCGGACATATCTACAGAAGAAAATAATCAATTTTTCAAGATATTCTTTGCTGTCGCAATTAAAAAGATCTTGATAGCTCTCGGTGAATAATTATTAGGCATTTTCTCGAGTGCAATCTGCAAAAATAAAGAAAAGCACATGGAGCATCATGTTGTGCACGAGAATCATATTGTGAGTTCATAAACGCAAATCAGTTTGGTACAAAAATACTACGAGTATATTTAAAAAATCTATGAAGATCATACATACACAAAACACATACACACACACACATTCACACGCACATTAATAGTGTGTTGTAAGATGATATTATTATATACGCAGCCAGAAAACCTATATGATGAATATTGATATATGATATATTTATGGAAAATTCGTGTTGGCAAATAAATTATGTATTATATATAACAGTATATGTATATATGGAGGGGTGAAAACCACAGTGGTGTAAGTCAAATTCTTAAAAATATTTTCTCGTGTGCATAGATGTAATCTGTACAATATATAAATTGCATCTATGCACACGAGAAAATATTTTTAAAAATTTGACTTACACCACTGTGGTTTTTACCCCTCCATATATATATACCTTATTATTTAACACATTTCGCTTTAAATTCTAACGATATTATACCTGTATCGTACATACTAAAATAATGATTTGTAAAAAGGATAATAAACAAACAATAGATATATATTACAATTAATATATTGTGAATATTTACAAAATACCAAAATTCTTATAGAAATTCAGAAATTAGCAAAGTTTTTGAGTACGATATATGTTCACGCCGCATCCTGGTTTTCGTCCACTTCAAAAGTAATAATTTTGCAAAAAATACGCAACGTAAAAATATACTTAATGAATCAAAACTTTTTTAAACAACTTTACATCTTAATTATTATATAATCTAGAAGGCTCACAAGATTAAAATCAATTACAAAAGTAAAGGAGCATCGAGCCGTAACAAGGTGTAAGCGTTAATATATTCCACATTAATATTAAAAAATACAAACGTTTCGGTTCAACATCGAACCATCTTCAGTGTCTTACAATTTAGAAACGCAGTTAATTACAACATAAAAAACGCACGACATATTATTAAAATCCGGATTACATTTAAAGAGTTAAGATATTTCGTTCGTTGCACGTCAAAATCGGAGAATTTTTCGTTCGTGATGCGAAACTTTGTAGGGTCTGCATTGTCAATGTGTTCTAACGTGTACTAACAACGATGTGACAAAATACTCAAAAATATATTAACGCTTACACCTTGTTACGGCTCGATGCTCCTTTACTTTTGTAATTAATTATTATAATTAAGAGTCTTATAATTTTAATTAACGGGGCAATAATGTTGTATTATTTACAACTTTCGAAAAAAAAATTTTTTGACAAAATGTATAAAATTATATAAACAAATAAATATATAAAATATTAAAAATAACGCATTAATTCGTTACATGTAATTATTTATTAATAAAAAATACATTTGAAACAATATTTAAAATAAATATTACTAAATATAAATAAACTGAAAAATATTACTAATAATGACGACTTTCTTATGATATCTAAACCAATATGAAACGGAAGAAGTACTGTATACGTGTATTTTACATTTCTCCAAAAATTTAGGATACATTCACTATTTGTAAGAGAAATTTAAAGAAAAAAAAAGCATTATTTTAGAGCAAATAAAAATGATTAAAAACATAAATAATTATAGAAAATAGATATCCTATGTTTTTAAAGTGTTTAAAATAGTAAATTATACAATAAAATAATAAACTATAAGAACAATATTATTAATATTATAAAATATTACATAATATTATAAACGTAATATTATAAAATTTCCGTAAACAAAACACAATACTTATGATGCAAGCATATTGTTTTATTTTCTTTTGTGTACTTCAAAAAGAAACCAACATACAAATGCAATTTGTATTATTTCTTGAAAATATAATAATAACATTTATATATGCATTTTTTAAGTTCATTCATTTTTAGTTATTCTTTCTCCAATTTAGTAGGAAACAGGGCTAATTAAGAGCCATTCGCCGATATTAATGCGAAAAATTTTCTTTATTCAGTCAATAGTTTGTTCAAACGTTTCGGTCTTAGTTTAAACCATCTTCAGCATCTAACAAATACACAATATAAATACACAAACATAAATTCGCAATTTGTCCGTTATTTATACAGCAAGACACTTACATGATAAATGTGTGGCAAATTAATTGACAAACGAAAACCATCCTACAAATGACGAGGAATATATCTAAGTCTCCTCTGGGTACCCGCCACAAAGAATGGAGATAATGCCGACTCCTAAATAAATCTTATGTAAAATGTGTGGGTATGATAATATATGTACAGAAAACTTACCCTCCCCATTCGCAAGACGAACCGTCCGTCTCGAGCAACAAAGAGATACCCCACTCTCTCCAATAATTGCGAACACCACATTACAAGATCTTGAAAAGAAAGCCGATCTCGATTCTTGCGATATCTCTCCCCTTTTATTTAAGATACGTTGATGATGTTGCAATGGCAGCCCCTGCTTCCATGCTCAGCATCATCTTACAAACTTTCAATTCGTTTCACCTTAGACTTCAATTTACTTTGGAAGAAGGAGTTGATAACAGACTGAATTTTCTAAACGTCACTTTAATTTTACATAATAACCACATTATTTTTGACTGGTTTCATAAGCCTACTTTCTCGGGGAGATATCTTAATTTTGAGATATCTTTTATCCCATATATCTCTGAACAATTTAAAAACATTGCCAGCGACTTAAAAACTAGAATATCTTACACTGGTATGTGAATAAACTTAGACAATTCATTCGTGTACATAAGGATGCCATTCCCACAGGATCACATAATAATGTCGTTTACAAAATTCCGTGCAAAGATTGTGACGCTTCATATGTGGGACAGACGAAAAGATTATTAAAAACGCGAATAGCTGAACATCTTAAACAGATCAATAAAAATACGAACCAGATGTCTGTAGTGTCGGAACATAGACTCAGTGGCCATGAATTTGATTGGGATATGGTCGAGGTTTTGGATGAGGAACATTTCTATAGAAAGAGATTATTATCTGAGATGATTTTTATTACAAGACAAAAGAACGTTCTTAATTTACAAACAGACACCGAAAGCCTTCATCATGCGTACCTCCCAATTATAAACAAGCTGCCTAAAATTTAACAACAATAAAGAAAATTTTTCGCATCAATATCGGCAAATGGCTCTTAATTAGCCCTGTTTCCTACTTGATTGGATTTCCAACGGAGCCTCTACTCAATGATTTTTCCAATTTGTTTTGCGGCTTCATGTCCCAGCTCCTTCCCCTGTATAAAAAATTTTTTCATTAATATTAATATATCAAGGACATTTTTAATATGTATATTATTTAACAAGAGTACTATTTAAACACTTACCAAAATTTTCAAAATAGATTTGCCTATTTTGATGAACTAAAAAAAGTAATAATTCTGTTTATATTATAAAGAAAAAATATACCTATTCTGTGAATGTTTCTAATTAAAATTACTTCAAAAAAAAACAAAAAATTATAGAAATCAAACCCTTAAAAAATAAAAGAGATATTATAGATAAATAGAGAAAGAAAGAAAGAAAGAAAAAGAGAGAGAAAGAGAGAGAGAAAATTCTCCATATAAAATTATTACTGTAAACGTACGTACTTTTAAGAGAAGATATTATTATGCTCATCACAATTAATTATCAAAATTCTGCTAAATTGGAAAATAAGCATTAACCATAGAGCTTTAATTATAAAAATTGCTTACCCAGGAACCAATTCCTGCCTCGCTCTCACTCATTGCATCAGTTTCAGAAAAGGCTCTTGCTTCTATTTCGGGTGCGTGCATAATCGACATAACAATGATTATGGCAAAAGTCAACGATAGATATGAGAGTTGCATTTTGATTTAAACTCAAATTGTATTCACCCGTATATTTCTGATTTGTTGATGGTGCATAGCGCTTATATAGTGCAAAAAATGCAATATAGATATGGTATCTAACAAATAGATACATTTTATTACAATATATATATACAGCCTTGGCCAAAATTATCAAGCACTATTAAAATAAAGTTCTTTCAAAATAACATTTATTTTTAAATTGTACTTGGCAAGGATTAGAAGTTTAAACTATGTGCATAATGAAGCATACATATGATTTCTCTTCCTTAAATTTTTATATAAGAATATTTTTTGACGTATATGATTGTGTATATGTAATTAAAAATCAGCGTAAAGAGTAAATGTCTCGCGCAAAGCACGCGCTTTGAACCTAGCTACACCCTATGTATACATATTATACATATATAGATAGATACATTATATATGCATATATATGTTATATATGTAAGCATGAAAACATTTTTTTCTTATACAACAAATATATTTAAAAAATAATATAAGACTTATACACAAATTTGTCAAAACGTAGACTATGACTGCATAATATATATATATTACCTTTGGAGATAACACAAACCTCGCAGCTACATAAAAAACAACGTTGCTATTTCCGGAAGATAAAATCGTAGTTAAATGCTTTGATTGTGTTTGTTACTTGACAATTTATTACATAAATATCTGCATTACGATTATAGTGTTACTCCGTCGTATATAACTTTAATGTCCGATGATTAAAGTATTTAATGATAAAATCAATTTTAAGATTGGTTCTTTTTTAATGGCAATTTTAACGGTCGTTATAATGCGGAAGAGATACTATATTGCGAATGTGACAGTTATATGTTTGAAAAAAAATATGGGTCATGGAATCTTCACGGAACAAAAACTACTTTAATGGTTCACGAATGCGACATTTGAATTATTATAATATTATAATCAATGCATTAAACAAATTATTATATTTTATCTCTAATATATTTTTATTTATGTTTATTATGTATATTCAGCAATGGAATGTTAATTACTTATTTATTAGCGGTAAGAAAGTATTAGTTCTAAAAAATGTAACACACACTTACAAGATATGTAATATTCTTTATCGTATAAAATATTTAGCATTTTAATTTAGTATGCACAAAATATTAATAAGATCTAAATATCTGCGTCAAAATATATTTTCTTAAAATTTCTAAATCTTTTCTTTATTTTGGCCAGCTCTGCGATTTTGTTATACACTTTGGAAATGTTTGGAGCGTCTGCATAAAGATAACGCAAATAGCGAACATGTCCATTTTATCGACGAATATTTGAAACGATTAAAGTAAAATAGTATATTTTAACGATAAATACAAGACACGTTTATATTTTATAATATTATAGATAATATTTTATTACAGCTGTATGCATATTGATAAATAAAAAAAAACATACCTAACATTACGTATAAAGAATGCTAGCGCCCATGAGCCATCGGCCCTGAAAACGAATTGATTTTCCAAGGTAGTACATATTCTGATTCATCTTTAGAAAATCGAATATGTATAACTTATAACTAAGCGAGCTCTCTCTTAGGACTTATGCCATTAAGTCTAAAAAACATTTTGG
The DNA here is from genome assembly GCF_030848795.1 of Temnothorax nylanderi. Lineage (NCBI taxonomy): Eukaryota > Metazoa > Arthropoda > Insecta > Hymenoptera > Formicidae > Temnothorax > Temnothorax nylanderi. The sequence goes on along the minus strand of NW_027249069.1, from coordinate 139,032 downwards.
ATAAACTTCCAAAAATCGTCCACGTCCTATTTACGTATTCTTCGGTGAAAACGTTGTAAATAACTTCTAATAAATAAACATGTTTAAATTAATTTTTATCGATGAAAAAGATAAAGACATAAATCCGTGTAAAGGCTCTGGTGAAAATCAAAGAGAGTGTGGAACGGGCTAAGTAAGAGCCAGGCGCTGTTGACGGTGCGCAAAGGTTAATTCCTTTATTTATGATAAATCAAATTTTAAAAACGTACGTTTCATATATGCGGATAGACGAAGACGTCAAATTAATTTCTCTGGATGTCGTGTCACTGTTTACCAACGTTCCCGTAGAACTGACGTTGGACAGTGTTAGGCAGAGATGGAATTATATCGAAACGAACTGCGCCATACCTTGTGACGACTTTATACAGGCGGTTAAATTTGTGCTAGACTCCACTTACTTCATCTTCAATGGAGTTTGCTACAGGCAGACGTTTGGTTCTCCAATGGGTTCGCCCTTTTCTCCGACCATCGCCGACATTACTCTTCAAGATTTGGAGACAAGGGCGATCGGGACTCTTGGATTTTCTCTCTCTTTTTACCGTAGATACATTGACGACATAGTGACAGCTGTTCCCTCCTCTAAGTTTAATACCGTTCTACGCATTTTTAATTCTTATCATTCCAGACTACAATTTACCATGGAGGAGGAAACTAATAATAGACTCAACTTTCTCGACGTGACTTTGATCCAAATGAATAATTTTATAATTTTTGACTGGTATCACAAACCTACCTTTTCAGGGAGATGTCTCCACTTCGAGTCCCGACACCCTCTCTGCCAAAAGAGAGGGACCGCCATTGGTCTGATTGATATTAGGACTTTCCGTCTCTCGCACCCATGTTTTCATCAGAAAAACCTTGAATTCGTGATCAATATATTACTAAATAATGGCTATCCACTTCCTTTCATTTTCAATGTGCTACATACGAGACTTAAATTTTTATAATTGCTTCTAACAACAGGAACACTAATGTACACAGGAATGATGGGGAGTGCGAGGGCTCGGTTTAGAAGTATTTCAACATCCCGTATGTTCCGAATATTTCTGAACAGTTTAGAACTGTGTTCCGAGATCTGGACTCGAAACTATCCTTTACCGGCATGAATAAGCTTAAACGCTTCATTCGCGTGCATAAGAACGCTTTACCAAACCAGTCCCGCAGCCACGTGGTTTATAAAATTTCTTGCGGCGATTGTGACGCATCTTACGTGGGGCAGACGGGCAAACAGTTGAGAACCCGAATTGCCGAGTACAGAAACCATATTAATAGAAATACGTGGCAACATTCGGTAATTATCGAACATAGGGTACATCTTGGTCACGAATTCACATGGGACAACGTTGAAGTTTTAGACGAAGAACACATTTATGGCAGACGAATTTTGTCTGAGATGATTCACATTTTACGACAACCTAACAGTCTAAATCTTCAAAACGACACGGATAGCCTTCATCATGATTATCTTAACATAATCGAAAAGTTTAAATCTAGCGGTCGTCATTCGCGTCACCGTCGCTCCTGACTATCTCGTGTGTCTTTATTTATTTGTAACAGTTACCTACTTTCACGTGTCTACACGCTCCTGATTTTCTCGCTCGACGAGCATGGTGAGTCGCCTCTTTTAACTTTCTGACCACTTTTCGCTTTTTCTTCTCTTCTTTATACTTAATTCTGATGGTTTTTTAAGATTATATTCTGCTTCCGTACCAATGCAACACATCCTCTTAGTAACTGGCACTATATATAGAGGCTGACTTTTTCTCGCCGTCGAGCGTGATGTCTTGAGTCGTTTTTACTCATATAGGTACATATATATATATATATAAATATATATATATATTACTCCGTTATTATATGTAAGTATTTAATTTATTTTTGTATATACGTTTAATTTTACTGATTTCATGCATTCTGTTATTGATTTTTTTGTAGTTTCGCTGAAGATGGTCCAAAATTCGGACCGAAACGTACGTTTTTAAAATTTGATTTATCATAAATAAAGGAATTAACCTTTGTACACCGTCAACAGCGCCTGGCTCTTACTTAGCCCGTTCCACACTCTTTGATAAAGACATAAAATGTTCAAATAAAGTGTCATATGTAGTGACTGAATATTGTTTTTATTTTTAATTATTTTTTGACATATTTGCATAGGTAAACATATATGGATTTGCAAATAAAAATTATGTATTAGTTAATGACATTACAAAATATTTTTATTAAATTTTTCTTTATATTGACAATTGAGAGGCTCTGCTCTTCTTTCTGCATTACCAACCTTGACAAAAACTAACCGAACCCAACTTATTTCTCAATTAAAATTTAATTTGGGTTAGATTAGTTTTTTCGGGATGAGGATGCAGAGGGATGAGTAGAGGTTTCTTCTCCAAGTATTCACTTAAATATATAAAGACCTTTCTCATCGTCCGATTAATAAAAAGAAAGAACTGTGTGAAAATTAATATGTTATAAATTATTCCTTTTCAATGTTGTTGTAGATCATATTCTTAAAATATATCGCATTCTATTCGGAAGAATATTGTCACAACCTAAGAAAATTTTGATTTTTAGTTAAGCCTATAAAAAGTGTACCTAAAATGTTACATGCGTCCTATAATAGTGTCGCAAGTCTATATAAGAAATCCGCTGCACGGGGCACAAGTGTCATTAATTCTTTTAAATCGATTATGCGGTTTCCTGGATGAGTAGTGTCATAAAGTGAATTCACAAGTGAATCACAGCAGACCTCTTCAAAAAACAGTATAAGTTTTATTATAACAAAATATTGTAATTGTAATTGTGTTACTTACCTCACAATTCAAATAAATATAATTAAATTTGTTTTTTTCTTTCTCCTGAAAATTGTGATATATGCTAAATATATTGCTGTTTAGTTTAGAATTTAGTTTTAAATAAAAGACTTCTCAGATATTATATAGCTTTAAACTTTTGTCCGTAAAAATCCATTTAAGGATATTCATTTAAAGATATTCATTTTGATGTCATTCAAAACATTTTCATCGAAGAATATGTAAATTGGGCATAAATAGTTTTCGGTTTATCCTAAAAATGTATCCCAAAATAATTTTAACTTACATAAAATGTAATCAGAAATGTTACAAAAAGTATTCTTAATAACCATAACATTCTGTTATATGATATATAAAACGAAATAAAACACAATATAAAATCAAATTATTGTCAAAAAAATTTAATATAATAATTATAAAAGACAGAGAGAGAGAGAAAGCATTATTTTTTAAAATAAATAAAAATGTAAAAATGTAAATTTTTAAAATATATAACTGAAAAATAAACATTCTAAGTGTAAAACGGTAAACTATAATAAGAATAAAATGTTATGTAATTTCTAAATAAAAAACGCAATATTGATGATGCAATCTTATTGTTAATTCTTTATTGCCTAATTATGAAACGAGTAAATACAATAAAAACATATAAATATAATTTATATTTTTGCTTAAAAATATCTAATTTATATGCATCCTTTATAGTTCCACATTTATGTTACAATCTTTCTTTCAGTTTCTCGGTTGCGGATTTTTCTTGAATTTATCCACAAAAAATGCTACTACTTCTTTCCCCCACCAATACCGCCAGTACCTCCAACACCTCCAGCAAGCTTAAATATAAGACACGTTTTTATTAATATCAATATATCGACAACAATTTTTCTATATTCATGTTGGCATTACTTACCTGGGGTTTGGCTTCGGAAATAGCTTCTGCTTCCGCTTCAGATGCGTACATTATCGCCATAAGAAAAATTATGGCAAAAGCTAACGACAGATATGACAGCTGCATTTCTTAATATTTATTAAAGCTCAAGCTACGTTGGCTGGTACGTTTGTGATCTGTTAGCGACACGTAGCGCTTATATAGCCCAAAAATAAGATTTAGATATGGTTTTCGAAGTTTTTCTATCACATACTTAAATTTTTTATTGTAATTCGTATATTCAACACATATTTAAATAAATATTATATACAAAGTCATCAAAATGTTTTTATCGTTTGTGAGAAATGTTCAATGTTAAAGAAGCGATAAGATAATAAAAATTACATGCACGAAACTGTTTATACGTAGAATATGACTCAGATACATATAACACATTTATCTTTAAGACTAACACAAACTTTGTAGCCATAGAAGAAACCGTATTGCCATTTTCTAAAAATAAATTTGTGATAAAATTGTGAACATTCAAATCAGAATGTTCTTCCAGGTTAGATAAATGTTTGCATTTAATAGTGATTTACTACGTATATTTCTACAACATTATAGCATTATTTCGTCGCATATAACTTTAGCGTTTGGAGATTATAAAGCATTTAACGATGAGATCAATATTCGATTGGTTCTCCGTTATTTTTTACGCGGAAACGATAGTGATTGCGAAGTGCGGATACAACAGTTACTACCTTGAAAAGAATGTCGATCGTGCCTTCATAAATATAAAAAACATATTAATTTTTACATATTTTATATTTTATATTTCAAAAATTGTATGTTAATGTTTAATAAAATAATTTTTAATTTAAAAATTTTCCCCTATATTTAATTTAGACTTATGTAATGAATATTTATTCTTAACATTTGTTTACACATATTATAAAATTCTTAAGTAAAATTGTTTGAGAAAATACAAAGAGACTTAGATAAATCGAATTATTAAGGAATGGAAGAAGTGAAAAACTACTTTTTATATAAAATTATAACTACTACAAATTATACCACTACAAATTAATATGCTTTCATGATAAGTTACTGTTAATCGATACATATGAATAGACATACCAAAAACAGAGAATTCTTCAGTAATTTGTTTCTAGAAATTATTTATGGAATATAAAGTAACGTTTTTTATTTAAAAATAGCTAGTGCTATCTATTTATATACTTTTGCACATTATATCTTTTTAATAAATATCAAAAACTTCCTATTTACGTATTCTTCGGTGAAAATATTGTAAATAACTTCTAATAAATGAACATGTTTAAATTAATTTTTATCGATGAAAAAGATAAAAACATAAAATGTTCAAATAAAGTGTCATATGTAGTAACTGCATATTGTTTTTATTTTTAATTATTTTTTGACATATTTGCATAGGTAAACATATATGGATTTGCAAATAAAAATTATGTATTAGTTAATGACATTACAAAATATTTTTATTAAATTTTTCTTTATATTGACAATTGAGAGGCTCTGCTCTTCTTTCTGCATTACCAACCTTGACAAAAACTAACCGAACCCAACTTATTTCTCAATTAAAATTTAATTTGGGTTAGATTAGTTTTTTCGGGATGAGGATGCAGAGGGATGAGTAGAGGTTTCTTCTCCAAGTATTCACTTAAATATATAAAGACCTTTCTCATCGTCCGATTAATAAAAAGAAAGAACCGTGTGAAAATTAATATGTTATAAATTATTCCTTTTCAATGTTGTTGTAGATCATATTCTTAAAATATATTGCATTCTATTCGGAAGAATATTGTCACAACTAAAGAAAATTTTAATTTTTAGTTAAGCCTATAAAAAGTGTACCTAAAATGTTACATGCGTACTATAATAGTGTCGCAAGTCTATATAAGAAATCCGCTGCACGGGGCACAAGTGTCATTAATTCTTTTAAATCGATTATGCGGTTTCCTGGATGAGTAGTGTCATAAAGTGAATTCACAAGTGAATCACAGCAGACCTCTTCAAAAAACAGTATAAATTTTATTATAGCAAAATATTGTAATTGTAATTGTGGTACTTACCTCACAATTCAAATAAATATAATTAAATTTGTTTTTTTCTTTCTCCTGAAAATTGTGATATATGCTAAATATTGCTGTTTAGTTTAGAATTTAGTTTTAAATAAAAGACTTCTCAGATATTATATAGCTTTAAACTTTTGTCCGTAAAAATCCATTTAAGGATTTTCATTTTGATGTCATTCAAAACATTTTCATCGAAGAATATGTAAATTGGGCATAAATAGTTTTCGGTTTATCCTAAAAATGTATCCCAAAATAATTTTAACTTACATAAAATGTAATCAGAAATGTTACAAAAAGTATTCTTAATAACCATAACACTCTGTTATATGATATATAAAACGAAATAAAACACAATATAAAATCAAATTATTGTCAAAAAAATTTAATATAATAATTATAAAAGACAGAGAGAGAGAGAGAAAGCATTATTTTTTAAAATAAATAAAAATGTAAAAATGTAAATTTTTAAAATATATAACTGAAAAATAAACATTCTAAGTGTAAAACGGTAAACTATAATAAGAATAAAATGTTATGTAATTTCTAAATAAAAAACACAATATTGATGATGCAGTCTTATTGTTTGTTTTTTATCGCCTAATTATGATACGAGCAAATACAATAAAGACATATAAATATAATTTATATTTTTGCTTAAAAATATCTCATTTATATGCATCCTTTGTAGTTCCACATTTCTATTACAATCTTTCTTCCAGTTTCTCGGTTGCGGGTTTTTCTTGAATTTATCCACGAAAAATGCTATTGCTTCTTTCCCTTTCCCCAACCTTCAATACCGCCAGTACCTCCAACACCTCCACCAAGCTTAAATATAAGACACGTTTTTATTAATATCAATATATCGACAACAATTTTTCTATATTCATGTTAGCATTACTTACCGAAAATCCGGCCTTACTCATTGCATTGGCTTCGGAATAAGCTTCTGCTTTCGCTTCAGGTGCGTACATTATCGCCATAAGAAAAATTATGGCAAAAGCTAACGACAGATATGACAGCTGCATTTCTTAATATTTATTAAAGCTCAAGCTATGTTGGCTGGTACGTTTGTGATTTGTTAGCGACACGTAACGCTTATAAGCCCAAAAATAAGATTTAGATATGGTTTTCGAAGTTTTTCTATCACATACTTAAATTTTTTATTGTCATTCGTATATTCAACACATATTTACATAAATATTATATACAAAGTCATCAAAATGTTTTTATCGTTTGTGAGAAATGTTCAATGTTAAAGAAGCGATAAGATAATAAAAATTACATGCATGAAACTGTTTATACGTAGAATATGACTCAGATACATATAACACATTTATCTTTAAGACTAACACAAACTTTGTAGCCATAGAAAAAACCGTATTGTCATTTTCTAAAAATAAATTTGTGATAAAATTGTGAACATTCAAATCAGAATGTTCTTCCAGGTTAGATAAATGTTTGCTTTTGATAGTGATGTACTACGCATATTTCTACAACATTATAGCATTATTTCATCGCATATAATTTTAACGTTTGGAGATTACAAAGCATTTAACGATGAGATCAATATGGCGATTGGTTCTCCGCTATTGGCAAACAATCGTTATTCTTTACGCGGAAACGATAGTGATTGCGAAGTGCGGATACAACAGTTACTACCTTAAAAAGAATGTCGATCGTGCCTTCATGAATATAAAAAACATATTAATTTTTACATATTTTATATTTTATATTTCAAAAATTTTATGTTGATATTTAATAAAATAATTTTTAATTTTAAATTTTTCTCCTATATTTAATTTAGACTTATGTAATGAATATTTATTCTTAACATTTGTTTACACATATTATAAAATTCTTAAGTAAAATTGTTTGAGAAAATACAAAGAGACTTAGATAAATCGAATTATTAAGGAATGGAAGAAGTGAAAAACTACTTTTTATATAAAATTATAACTACTACAAATTATACCACTACAAATTAATATGCTTTCATGATAAGTTACTGTTAATCGATACATGTGAATAGACATACCAAAAACAGAGAATTCTTCAGTAATTTGTTTCTAGAAATTATTTATGGAATATAAAGTAACGTTTTTTATTTAAAAATAGCTAGTGCTATCTATTTATATACTTTTGCACATTATATCTTTTTAATAAATATCAAGATGGCAACTCTCGGCAATATATTTCCTTTTGGATGTGTTATGTATGTATAAATTAATGTATATGTATAATAATATAATATGCATATACACATACATATGTAAAATTTTTATAATAGATGTATAACTATATATAATATTATATACATATATTTATATATAAATTTTTATAACAAGAGATGGTATAGTAAAGTTTAATGATATACTTACCAATTATCGGTATACAAGCGATGAAATTTGAATCGCTCGGTAAATACCTATGTTACAACAGCACGGTAAACTCATACAATAATGACGAAAATGTCGCAAAATATAAAAATTCATATAAGTCATATAACAATCAAAGAGATATATCCACTTAGAGATATATACATACATGTTATTATTTAATTTAAAATATATTATATTCATGTATATCCTCAAAGTATTTCATTTCGCCAACATGGTAAACGATTTCTTTATTTACAGATAGTAAAAATGTATATTTATGTTTAAGCTAGAACAGTTAACCAATTTATTTTAGAACAATTTATTTCATCGTAATAAATGTACTAGTTTAATCTAAAGTATATATTTTAATTACATGTGTATTTTTTTAATTAAAATTTTTTTCATATAAACAGAAATATATGTTACATTTGAGCATCATTGTAGAAACATTAAAAAATTTTGCAAAAACGCTCATCTTTTGATTTTTTAAACTTGTGTCTTCAGTTTTGTTCTATTATTTTCTATCTAATGTATCGCTGCTAAATATGTTCAAATTACAAACGAAAGAATCCGGAAGGCAAATTAAACACGTGGGTGCCTAAGGGTACTATCATTCAACGTCACTCAACGAAAATGTCATCGTTCTAATCCGCACGTGATTACACACCATCTTGCCTTCGTATCCTATGCGATATGGGGCGCTGGTTTAGCAGCAGGACTAAGGGGTTCCGTTCATGCGAAGCTGAGCCTTACACAAGCATGTTTTACCGAGCGAACGATGCACAAGATCGGATTTGTTAGTAATTTGAAATTTATCCGCGGAAAATCCGTTCCCCCCTTAGTAGCTCAAACAAAATAGTTCTCGGCGAAGAATGGCGTGATACTCGGTTGCTTGTCGTTAAACGAGGCTAAAACGTAAAGGTTTCTACGGTGAAAATCGAATTATATTTTACAGAGATATGCGTGTTAGCTAAATTGCTAAAATTAGATATAAATTTTTTTTATAATTCAACCCAACTATCTTAGAAAACGTTTTATTAAGCATTATCTATATTAATTGACTCTGATTTCTAATACATTTTATATAATTTTATCACATAATTCAAGTAGTTTATTTATTACCTTCAGGCGCAAAATATCCGATATTCTATTTTAGCTTCTCTCGTAATGACAAAATATTTTACGTTGCTCGTTGCTCCGCCATGGCTATACAATTATTAAGCATTACGCGATATGATCGCACGTAGATTTATGTATGAGCGGCGCGTTTCCTCGACGCGAAGCGATGCCTAATTTAAGAGGCAAATAGAAAAGGCTATGAGCTCGGAAAATGCAGCGAGACGCAGGAATAAATGATCGCGGGAGCGCGCCAATAAATAACCGTTTATTAACGCGCTAATGCTTCACGTGAAATTAACAGAGGCGAGCCAGTCGTGCGAGAAAGTAAGAGAGAGAGACAGAGAATGCCACGACGATACGGAGAAAGGAGAGGGATGGGAGAGCTGGTGCAAACTCGAAGTCTCAAATGAGCCCGGCGCACGCTGCGGTTCTAATTAAAACAAACACGATTATAAGTTTCAACCTGAATTTATAATCACGACCGACGTGCCTCTTAACGAACTTTACGGCACCCGACATTTCGTTTTCTTTAGTGCGTAACAAGCGAATCGTCCAAGAAACCAACAATGTTGAGATTTGAGCAATCTTTGACGTCGCTATTTCCGAATCTTCGTTTCAGCTTAATCTTTTATCGTCTCTAACATGTTTCCCGGTATTGAATAAATCCGATATACGCTCTTTAGAAATACGCTGTTCAACACGATCGACCTGTGCGTGCCGTATCGTCTCGAATCGTCTTCGATCGGTCCGCTCCTTGGTTTGATATCCTAAGTCGACCCGTGCACGAATTGATCCTCTGCACGAATTATAATATTTTTTTTATCGATCTTAATGGACAGAGAATAGAATCCAAATATCGGCGACGAGACTATCGAAGCTGAAGGAATCGGTGCAGCGATTACATCGGCATTTAAGCACCCGCTGCGTGATCCCGTCTTAGGCTAAAGCTTAAGATCGCGCGTGTGCGGCGGGGCGTTTAGTCCTATCTCTGTTTGCATCCATGTGCACTGGCTCGTCTCATCCTCGCTTCACCTTCGAGATTCTCTCTCCTAACGTCTCGCTGGTGACATCTTCTCGACTCGAACGAAAGAGTCTACCGTTACCGGAAGTTTCATCCAGTACATTGCCATACGAGAGTTTATAGTACGCACAAACCTCGTTCTTTATTCAATGCAAATTTGTATCTAGTGTAAATTGACGTTAACTCAGAATCATAAATACAACTGAGAAGACGGAGAAATTAGAAACGATATTACATGAAGAACGTTGAAGTAAGTGAGTACTAAGTTAGTAAAAATTGCTCAGTTTAATATGCAGAGTATTTAGTAATAAATGTATTATTTAATACGTAGAAAATGAAAAAAACTGACAAATATAACGAACGAAAGTTTCAGTTAATAAATTTTTTACAACTAGCATCTCTGTGATATGCGTTTTAGGCTGTAATAGTCAGGTAGAAACCCTTTTAAAAATAAAGAAGAAGAAAGAAAAACCATTGAATTGTGGGAGAAAAGGCTTGACTTTTCACAAATGACTATAAAACAGTAAATGTCGAAAAAAAACCTTTCATATTAGAAAAACCTTGTCCTGTTCTGGACAGTTTTACGGATTTTCAAATAAGAAAGTAGTAATCGCATAAACATTTTATGTCGTAAATATTTCTGTGTATATATGTTTTTACTTTCACATTGTACGATAGGGAAGAGTTATGTAAGTCTGTTTCTGATGTAACTCATTGTTAAGAAATAACTTAAAAATTGTGAGGAAAAACGCTATGCCCAGTTAGTGACTCACAGCTTTCTTCAATTTAACCACTATATGCTCGACGTGATTTAGCGTGTTGCCCCAATCCTTTCAAATTTAGTATCAAATTTAATATCAAGAGATAATATCCTGCATCCTTGTCTCTGGACGGGTCCGAAAAAAAAAATGGTTCGAGCTGGTTGTCGTATTTTCTTCTTTAATTACGAAGTTATTATCGCTCCGCAAACTCAGCGCGAACGTACATCACGAAATTAACAACGCGGCGCGGTGGATAACCGAGCGGGCTTTATTAATTTATCGCGTTCGCTGTATATTAAACGAGGCAGCGAGCAGAAATCAAGGAAAAGGAAAGAAATAGATGGAAGACGGGGGGGAAGATAGACGGAAACGCGGGATGGTGGAAAACTTGGCGCTTTTAATTATTGTATAATTAAAGTTTCCTTGCCCAGCGAGCATTACTGTACTTAAGAGAGATTAGGTACTTTTCATTCTTTCATAATTCAGCCTTTCTATAAAGATTGCATTAACATGTATTGCAGGTACATCTGATGACTTTGTTATAGAAAAATCAATATAAAGATTAGTTAAACTACTGTTAATTAACTAACCTATTATTATATCATATTATCTATATAAAAACTAAAGAATTTATATGGAACATTTCCTTATTTCTCCATTTTATTATAAATGCTTTAAGATGAAAATTTTGTCTTGCAATTAACCAATCCTTCTTTTAATTTAAAAAATTTGTCAATTAAAATATAATAGAAACCGCAGAGAGACTGTTCACGGTAAAGATATAAAAGTTAAGAAACTTTATTCTTCTGTATATTTTATGTTGTTTAATGATGAGGGAGGAGAGCCCCGGGAACTTTATATCGCGGATGACCATTGCTATTAATGATGAGGGTAACGACTCTTTTACAATACACCCTAATTCACTGGCGGCTAGATAAGTCTGTTATCCGCGATGATCAAGTTTGTTAGGGGATGTACTCGATTACCACTCAATTGGCCTGACCACTTTACTCGAGCTCACTCTCCCCGTGTCATCCGTAAGGGTAGCGGACTCCATTATGGAAGGGGAAAGAAGAAGCCCGCATATTGGCAATGAATTCGATAGGGAAAATTATCTGTTTTGGAAACAAAAATTACCGAAGGAGTGTAACTACGACGGTTATGAATTATTCAGCATCACTATGCGTATCCACAACAATGGCAACTGTCGCATGAGCGCAACAATGGAGTTGCCGAGAAGTAATTTTGTACCGTCTTTTGAGTAGAATCCCAAGATTGATAAAATTAAGGGAACTTTCTATATACTGTCATGAAAAATGTAAGAAAATTTATATTTTTAATATTAATATCATTTTTACATATTCATTTTTATATGCATGGGATTTATAAATATAGTAATTTTCTCTTTTTTTAATATAATTTTTCTGGAATATATATTCTGTTTACGAAACAATAAAGTAGAGTCATTGATCAGTCTTAAATTCACTGACAGGTCTGAGAAGTGGAAAATTGGGATGGAAAAAACAATAAAGCCAAACGAAGCGAGACGAAATCTTTCCATCGGAAAGAAGAAATTGGATGAATCATTATTTTGGACAAGAGAAAATTAGCTTAGATGAGAAATTAAGGTAATTTCATGGTTAAAATTAGAGTTAACGAGCCTTTCATGACATATTGTAGAACCTTACTTAAATTGTTGATATGTGCAACGATTCAGTTCAAAATGTGTATTTACTTTTACTTCGCGTTTAACTCCTTTAATGCGTCCGTAAATTATGATTGCAAAGTGTAAAGGTATAAACATCGATCCCCGCCCAACGATTTGGGAAGGAGAGGAAGGGATAAATTACGGATCCGTGGGCACGGGTGCGGGGGTAGGTCGGACTTAAAACTAACGTGTAATTTACCAGTGGCCATCCGCTAACCTGCTCCTCGGCGTGGCTAGCCCCCGCAACTATAACATCCCGGTGGATAATAGGTCGAGGTCGAAGGGGCACCGCAAGATTATGATAGTTTATACTTTGGTAGGCGGAGAGGACTCCCGTTTAAGCAGTAATTAAGCCTCGCCACGCCCTCGGTCACGCTTCTTCGTGGCTCGCGAGCCCGCGAATGCGCAGGTATGCGTTCGTAAATTATCCTCGTAGCAAGCTCGAAGAAACGATCTCGGGTCGACCGCTGATGAACGATGAGCGACATGGAGAACGATAATCACGTGATCGGATACGGATCAAATGTGTCTATCCTCAGAAGGAGATCATGGTTACCGATTAGATATTTATGATGGATATTTAATTACATCTGGATACAATTATTTGCTCTTTTTCCAAACGACACCGAGTTGGCAATGTAACTCAGATTACGTCACGTCCATAAAGACAATCCTAAACGGAGGATCCTAAAAAGTTCACTTCGTCGCATGATGTACGTTCAACTCGTGTCCGATTACCCTTAGAAAAAAGAAGCCACGGAACAACGTGCGCGAGTCGCGTACGTGAACGTAATTTTCGAAGGCACGCGAGGAGGAAAAGATGCAACCCGGGCGCGGGGGAGCCCGGGGGTAAAGCCGGAGGTACCGAACTAGAGATCGACCCCTGGTGCTCGCGGTGGGACGCCATCTTATTTATTGTTTTAATTATATCAGAATATATCGTTAGAACCCGTCACGACGCGCCACGCAGCCGAACACGCGAGATTTATGCGATCGAAACGACTCCATCGCCCCCGCCGGTCCACCACTACCATTATATTCCTCTCGCGTGTGTGCATCGTGCTCTCCTCCGAGACGTCTCTCACCAGGAGGAGGCCCGCCATCCCGCCGAAGCATCCAAATGCGTGTGTTGACACGCATAATTTGTTGTGCGCGACCAAAGTAAATGAATTACAAGTTAGCAATCGTACGGGCTCGCTTCGTGAGTCCCGACTAGGTGTTATCGCTCTAGAAACAGGTCGCTCGTTTCGATAAAAAGGAGCGAACAAGAAAAGATTAAATCTTTTGAAAAACGAAAATATTAAATCTTGAAACAAAAAAAAACAAATCAAATAATGTTAAAAATATAAATTTATTTCGAAAGTCAGCAGAAATAGATATTTGGCGGCAGCTTTTGTTCAATCCTTTATGAACTATCGAAAGATTTTAAAGATTTTATTTCATTAAATTTATTACTCTCATTTAGATTTTATTAGATTAGATCTTATTAAAATTATTATCTATTAATAAATTAAGTTTATTTAAATTATTATTATCATTTATTACATTTTATCAAGACGCAATCATTCTCGGTCTGATATTCTCGGTGCATGATAATATTCGTAATTTGTATTTCGCATAATCGCAAAAAAATGCTGATGAATATTTAACACGCGCATTCAGAAAGAGTGAATGGAAATACGTGCTTTGTATGGATTCACAAAGAACGCTCGTGCGGGATGCTTAAAGATTTGCCTACCAAATTGCTACTTATTACCAGTGGGTTGTTACATTGTCCTTACGCCAGACTCACCCTAGTAAGCCAGTTGCAGCGCGTTACAACTGTTACAAGACCGTTCGATGAATTCAGAAGTACCAAAGCGTGATCTACCGATTTATTAAACACTACTACGCGTACGAAACGTGCTGTCTTCAGCTGAATATGTCGTATTATGAGCGAATGTATAATCTATCGCATGTATCCACCGATTGTGACGTGATACCAAAATTGTCTCTCAAAGCTATCACACAACAGTGTTTATATAATACAGAGAATGCACGGAAGAAGGAAAACAAAGCGCGTATGTCGATCTCGTTCGTACGTCCGCGGGTAGACGGACTTGCTTTGTGCACCACGAAAGGGCCGAAACGCGCACATCCCCGATTCGTTCATTGAGTCCCAACTCTTTGAACGGACGATCCTTTATTTCCCCTCGTCTCCCATTACTTCTCTCTACGAGAAGCAGGCGGCGTCTGGGCGCGCGCCCGCTGGTATGTCTGGCATTTTCGGCTGGCGCGTCGCCTCCGGCAAAACAGTTGTCCATACCGTTCCCGGTTTTCGCGACGAAGCGCGCGTCTTCTTGATCGAAAGTGCGAATTTATTTGCGTCGCGTCGACCGTCAAAAATCAGAATAACGCAGAATCGATCTTCTCGGCACGAGAGATTGCCTCGATCGTTCGATCGGGAATCACCAGGACCTGAAAGAACGGACAATATTTTGCCGATTCCGTACACGCGACCGTGGAGATTCCTATCTACGGTTGATAAATTACTGTCCCTACTCGATCCTCAGCTCCCTTCCCACCTACCTTCGATCGAGAGAGGTCCCCTCTCGCGTCCAGGATACGCCAGGGTTCTCTCCTCCACAGTCCCGATGCAGCCCTCGGGTATCCAGGCTCACCTTAATATTAATTTGCCCCTCCATTGTCCACTTTTATTACTCACATATCTTACCGATTTTTACTTTTATTGTTCCCCCGTACATCGGACCTGTCGCCTTTCGTGAGTCCTCTACCTCGGCTTATGTCCGATATTTTCAGGACTATCGCCACGAATACGCATGTAAGAAGGACCACTAATATGCTCGTGGCTTGTGTATTTTATAATATTTATGTATGTACAACTTAATTATATAAATTCCCACGTACTCGGAAAGATCCTCATCTTACTCCAATGCGATGTTTTTACCGCCTATTACATAAGATATTATATAAAGTCAATTTCTGTTCGCTAATTTCAAAAGCAGAAAAAAGAAAGAATATATCACGCGAGTGTGTAAATACATACATTTAATACTAAACTATTTAAATTGTTCGGACGTATCTTGAAGCTTGAAGAATTTGAGCACAATTTAAGGTTTGATCTCGAAATTCATACTATTCGAACTGCTTGATGCGAAAATTCCGCATACTATTTAAAATATTACTCCATTAGGTCAATTTTCTACAAACAGAAGAAATCTGTCTAGATAGGTATGTAATGTGCAAAACGCGATAATATTACTATATAATTACATAAATATAAATCTAACAGTTTGTGACACAGTTTCTCACTTCTCTGCCTTTTTGTAGTAAGAATCAACAATCTCGTGCAGTATTCAAATAATAATTTACTCCTGAGTCGCAAATCCCTTTTCAATTGGTATTCTAATGCTATCTGATATTCTAACGTTATCGCGATGCATGTGGAGAGAAGTAGGCGTGAAAGGAAAAAATTTGCATTGCATTCTCCAGTGGATTCATAAATCATCTAAGATAGCGCGCGGCGTCGATGGTCTGCAACCTGTTGCTGGATTCTGCGCTGAACAGGGCGCACCTCTATGCATTCTTTATCGCATTAGAGACCAAACGGTAGCCATGCTGTCATCGAAGGTTTACGAAAATCGGTCCATCGCTCGGTGGACGCTAAGGGAGAGACAGGATGAACTATGACGCCGCTAAGACATATTCTACAATGAACTCCTATCGCGTCCAACAATCGCCACAATTTGTAGTAATTCTCCGCGGAACGAGTTCACAAAAATAAACGAAATGATTTGTCGTCTTTTGCCTATTTCTTTGCCAGGCGCAAGCAGTTCGTTTTAGCACGTAAAACTACATTTCGACGATGATTCATAACATTCGAGTCACGAGGGATCGCATACTTTCTTCATATATTTACGATCTCCCATGAGATCCAGATTGAAATCATTGAATTGTATGCAGGACTAACCCTATGACGAATCTTTTCATCCTTGTCATCGTGGTTTCGCATATATTGCACTTCCCGTTTCATGCCTGTCGTTCAAATTCTCAATGGACCGCAATGCATTTCCTCCAGTATACACATTACCTCCAGTAAACGCAAAAGATCGAACATTAAGACATTGATAAAAACAAATAATTCGTGTATGAGATAAATGTAATAATTTGACGATAATAATTTAGCATTAGTTTTCGTAATTATTTTCCCTAAAAAACACATAATGCTTATTTAAAATTATTTTAATTTGTGATTTGTACAATCAACAAATTGCGTCTGCTCACTGTTCGCGCATCTAATCGCGAATTGAAGTATCAACTATTAGGAAAGATCTTCATCAAATTTTAACAAGATTCGAGACGCCTTTGTGTGTGCTTGCACTTCTGAATTTGTATTAGACTCACAATTCGTCACACGGCGAAACGGTCATAATGATTAATTAAAACGTACGTTCGCGGAATTTTGCGAAACTCGGCGCGAGAACGGCGTTCCTGGCTTCCTGGCGAGTCTCTTAAAACGGATAGCTTTGAGATCACGGATGACGAAGCTAATACGTAGTTATTAGATGCTGTGTGGCCTCGTAGTCGGTTTTGCACCCTGCGAAGTCGAGAATGAAAGAGAGAGAGAAAGAGAGAGAGAGAGAGAGAGAGAGAGAGAGAAGGCTACGCAAACAGGCGAAGGGCGAGTCGATGTCTCGTGATGTGTGGCGATGGTGTATCGCCGAAGGGTTTTCAGCACGGTGGCCCCCCGAAACAGCACCACGCCTTGACAAGTATATCGTGGAATTTAATATATCCACCTTCTTTAGAGGCTTCATCGGCCAACGGTATGCGAGAAAAGGCGCGCGGGTGACTCTAAAGTCGGGAACAAAATACTTCGAGTACCAAGAGCTTCAAGAGCGAAATCTGTCAAAAGAAGCTAATCCGTTATTTTGAAAACTCCAACCACTGTGCGTAAACATAACGATAGACAATGGGATCTGAGTGCGAAATAGATCTAATTGTTGTTACAGCGTCATTCAAATGATTGATTGCCAACAAAGTTTGTTGAGTGTAACTTGTTGACCAACAACAAACATGTTTTGGTTAAAGCTGACCCAATTTAAAAGTCAGTCTTTTAGCTTTAGGTATACATAATTTAAGTGGCAGATAACAAAAGATACTTTCTTTGTAATCTCAGTATTATAAAATATCGTTATTTGTCTAAGAGCCAAGGCAAAACTAGAAATGTCTACGAACAAAATGTTTACGAAATGACAAGATAAAGTTACAAAATTTATAGTAAATAAAATTTTTTTAAACCTTCATTTTAAAAACTTACAAAATTGATTAATCTGTCTACGATATCAAAATTATTTTTATTTTGTTTATAATTACTTAATATCTTTCAAAATTTCAATAATATATTTAAAAAATATAAGCCTTTTAATATTTTATCATCGACAATATATTGCTATTGGTTATTTTATATATAAAAACTCAATATAAATCATAATAAAGAATTCAACAATAATAATTTATCACTATTACAAAAAGATTAATAATAATAAATATCATAAATATTCATTAGAAAACGTGAGTGATGAGTCTTTTATCCCATCAGAATAGGATTCTTCAACCAAATTCTATGTCAAAAAATTACTGCAAAGAAACAGGAATCTATAACAATTTTGGAATATAATAATAAAAAATGTGCATGCTTTAAAAGAAACCTTGATTTGAATTTCAGAAGGTACGTTCTTCAATAATATCGAAACATATATTATTCAATTGTTGTCGAGACATTAAAATCGTCTCGTTAGATGAGAAAATCGCTCAGCTCGTCCCGGGCCTTGCAATAAGTAATCCGGTACAAAGGGAAGGGCACAATACGGAGCACGTGCGGCGAAGTACGTTGGAGAGACCAAAACAGTCGTTGAGATTCGCTCTCTCGGTGAGGTGCGAGAAATCGTTTTCGATTCTCTCGTGGCACCAGCGACGTTTGAGAGAAAAGGAGACCGGGCGTTTTCCCCCTCGCAGAAACGGCACTAAAGTCGCCTCTCGACCCCATTTCGCGACGTTTAGGGACTTCCTTCGGCGCGCACGCGATTGTTCCAGCGTGGAACAAACGTGAGCACCTGCGCCAGGCATCGAGTTACCCCCTCAGCCGATGTCGCGGTGCCCGAAAGTCGAATTCAGAACACCTGATGAGAGCGGCGGGCAGTTCGCTGGGGGGCCCCGCTTCCGGCCCGCCTTTCTACACGGCCGCGTCCCGCGGCTGTCGTCGTCTTCGGCGCATTGTACGACCTCGTATGAGAACGGAAGTGCAAATTACAGGCCACGGCGGCGGAGATCTTTCTCACGATGTAAGTGCGCGCCGCGGGACCCGATCCGTTGCCGAGCGAGAGAATAGAAGAGCCAAGTAGGTCCGTTGCGGGACGCGCGCATGTTCGAGGAGATGCACGCGTCAGTAGTAGATTCTGTATTCGGTTTTTCTTTATTCGTAAAACAAAAAGCTCGGAGTCTGTTACCGCGAGAGAAAATACCTGAAAACAGTCTTCTAGAATCACGAAGGATACTCTTTCCAGATAGATCAAACTGATAAGTATTTTTTAAACAGGCAGAATCCAATTACTAAATCGAGAAATGATAATTCATAAATCGAGATAAGTGAACTTGGAACAGATAATGACTAAATCGAAATGAGATGTATCAGTGATAATTTAGAACCATCTGGCCTCTTGGAAATTAATCAAAAAGCAACAAACGCACTCCACACACTGATATTACTACGATAGAGACATTAAATAAATTAAAACCATATTTTCTGTTCTGCAATATTGCCTTTGCTGGTGTAATCTTTCTTACAATAAGATAAACAAATTACAGTAGAGAAAACATTAAATATATCAATTGGATTATAAAACTTTCGTTGAAATTTAACGAACTGAAACGACAATCACAAAAAAGTGGACGCAATTGCATGAATTTCGGAGTTTACGTCGAGATCACGTCGAGAACGTTATTTTTTACTTGACCATTTAATTTTCAGGTTGCCTTGTAGCTTTAATTAAAAAACGTGACATGCGGTGGAAACTCATGCTCGTATAATTGAGGATAATTTGGTTAATAAGTCGGGTATTTAAATTGCAGTGCGATAATTCGATAATTGCACACCATGATTACTTTTTCTTTTAATGGCACTTTTGTTAAATCGATATTACTTCTCATGTATCGGGTCGGATGAAGAGAGAATGTTTCTCGAGTTGCAGGTTTTTGGGATCTGGAGAACACATTATTTCTGTAATCGGATAATGTTCCATCTGTTTCATTTACGTTCTGTCATTTAAGCGGCTGACCCGAGGCAAAGCCGCGAAGCAACGGATCACCCAAAATCACCCAAAATAAGAGAAGGAGGATAACCGATTTGCGTCTTAAATCCTGGGGAATAATCAATGAGACCGGACAATAATGTCCGGCCGGCTAAGATGGCGTTGAGACAAGAAAACTACTCGGTGTAACGACCGATAAAGAGTAAAAAAAAGGAACCAACCGGGAACGGCATGCGCTTCCGATTGGCCGAGGCGCCGCTGGGCGGGAACTCGACAATCGACTTTTACAGTCTCCGGCTCTTTCACCCGTACGCCGTAGTATCATCGAGGATGAAGAAACTAACGACGCCGTCTCGGGAAGGTTACACGCGGGTCACGATCTCTCGTTTTTGCATTTTCATTTGTACCGTTCAGCTCCTTTGTCAAGTATAATTACGTCAGCGCATGCCATTATACATTGTTGCTGTAAGAAATAATTAATCCATGGAGTAGATTGACTATAAGCGCGTTCAAAAAAAGACATCTTTCTTCTTAAACAACGCTTGCTTTATCTTCTTAAATTACCTTCTTATATCCAATTCTTCAGCTATTCTTATCATCAATCTATTGGAATATATAAATGGATATTAGGAAAGAGAAAATGTTAATTATGTGTTTAACATAAAGCACATTACTTCTTTTGATTGACTCTCCCGTGAGTCAATACAACAATCTCTTATGATTTATGCTATTATTATTATACGACTCTTGAATGACGAATAAAATAAAAGAAATGTTTCTCAGAAACGTTAACTTAAAAGAACATCGTAATCTTTGTCAGATTGAGACGTTAATCGAAAATACATATAAAAAGAGTGCGAAAGATCGTTTTCCATGTCAGCTTGTTGATGTCGTCGTCGAATAGGCGAATAAATCGATCGATTTCTTCAAAGTGGACGGCACCGATCGAATGTCCTGTCGTTCCCGGCAATTATTTCGATTTCGTAAAATACGATTTCGACAGGAAGTCACGCTCGGCGCGCGTCCTGGCGCGTGATGATTCGATCATCGCGTCGCCGTCACGGACGGAATCGCGGCGGCGGTACACTTTAGAGGCCTTTTGATATATCCCGCCCGGTGGGTTCATCAAAAAGGATCGATTCGGTGAGGATCGCCGACCCCCGTCCGCTCGCGTAGGTACGCGTTGATCATTGCGTGATTGCGGGTACTGACAATGACAACAAGCGCCACGGGAGGCATGACTTGGCACCGCAAGAACGGAGGACCCGGACCTTTTAACACGGACTCGCGCCGACAGTCGCTCCAAGAACCGGAGTGAGACGGTACTCTTTCGGTAGGCGACAAAATCGCCGCGCGACAAGAAATTACGATTGCTAGGTAATAGACAGGGTTTTCTGAATTACGCAAGCCATCCATGCTATTTTAAGCAAACAAATCCTCCTGCGTCTCAAGGACGTAGAACTTAAAACCTTCCCAACCTAGATAGATAGATAGATAATGTTTTACAAAGATAATCACAGTTTAACATTCTTTTTACACCTTCTCTGCATTTTTGTAAATTTCAGAGAGATAATGGAGAGTTAATGGAGAAAGAATTGTTGAATATTAGAGAAGAATTATTGACGCGTGGTTCAAAAGGTGAAATGCATTAAATCTATGAAAATTATTAGGCATAAGACCCTGCCTGATAATCAAAATTAACATGTATTTACTTATCTTGTGTCATACACATCTATTTACTTATTAAAGAATTGTGAACTTGCTTGACATGGGTTTTTAACAAAAAAGAGGAAACGAAAATGTATGTTCTACATTATCTTTGATAGATGTCTGAGGTCCGTTTAACAATTGAAACGCGAGAGATGAAGGTAATTTACGCATTGCTTTCAAAAAGGACACTTACTCGTTTTCGATGTTCTCAGCTACGTTTCGTAGCGAAGAACATCGATATAAAGGGGTAATCCATAGAGGAATTTATGGCTCGCTTTATTGCGTCCCAAGTGTGTTCCTTCCACGGTAGAAGATATGTAGCTGCAGGAACCAAGGTGTAACAATAAATTCTTATCTGAACACAGAAGTGTGTTGTCGCTTCTGGGGCAGTAACCAAAGATGTACGATGCCGTAAATAATAGATTGTCACTTTATTTGCCGCGTACGGGCGAACGCGATGTTATCATCCTGTGTTATTCCCGACGTATTTCGGCCTTAATATCCAAAAAAAAAGTGAATTTATCATTTCGTAAATTCGTGGAAAATTTATATTATATTTTTTTTATTAATTCTTTTCTCCTATTCAAACGTCCAACTGTTCACACAGAGAAACGATTGAACATCCATATAGCATGCATAAAATCAAAAGCACAACTTTTAGTTAATATTTCTCAGGTCGTTAAAATGGTTTTATTCTTTCGCAAAAGTGACTAACAGAATATATTGAAAAGGTATCTGTAAAAAATAAATGACAGTTTAATAAGAGTTTCGAGATATTGCGTATACCTACTTTTAGAAATCATATTAGACTTATATTGTTATTAATTATTGCTATTAAATCGTTATATATCGTTAATTATTGCGAGTAACACCGATATTTGTCGCGCGGATAATTGATCTATATATTTCAAATTAAGGATATCGTTTCTCATAAATCGCCATTTCGCTTTGTTATCCTCATTAGTATGAGCGCATATCATCGCGCACCGCTCGATTCTCCGCGTGCATTCGGCGCCGGCAAAGAGAGGCAGACAAAAAGGAGGAGTTGCTCGGGGAAGAGGTGTATCATTGTATCGCAGCATTGTTGCCTGGCGAACGAGCAGATGAGTTTCACTCGAAGACGCTTTATAAGTCATTGTGCCCCGATCTGCTGGACCCACCGCGCTGGAAATGGGCCGACTCGATGAATTCGTACGCACATTAGATATAGCTGCCATAAGAATACACTCTCTCCCTTCCTCTCCCGTTCTTTATCTTTCTTCATTCGATCGTCCTCGGATAAATCGATTCGATGGAAGGCAATATCGCAATGATTCTTACCTAAACCGGCCGTATTGTATAAATCTAAAGCAAAAACCCGACACGTTCACTGAGGTGGGTGGGTCACTGTCTCTATTAATGATTAATACGCAAGAAAAATATTTTATTATTTAAAATTATTATTAATCTCCATAATCAATGCACAAGAGAAATAAAAGCGTTAAAAAAGACGTAGTTTTATTAGAACAGACACCTATAATGAGGACTTACAATCCGTTTATCATTCAGCGAATAATGCTTTCATTTTATCAAGGTAACGAAATTGACAATCGATATGCGATTAGGAAGAGGAGTAACAAGATAACTAATAGCTCAAACTTCGTCGATTAGAAGTCAGAAATGTAACAAGAACTCTATTTACTCGTCCTGTTTTGAGAAGGGTCGCAACGCAATTGTCACGGCGCGAATCGAAACAGCTTTTAGGAAGCGCGAATAAACGCGTGCGTGCAGCACGCGCGAAAGAGTTCCTGAGTACTCGAAAACATCTGGCCTCGTGCCAGAGGCTCGGGGGCTCGAGTCGAGTACAACTCGAGCGCGGAGTACCACTCGACGGCGCCGTTTTTCGTAAATGAAGGCACGTTTCCGCGCTTTTGAGCTCTCGCGTACCGACGATGAACGGCGAAGAGTATAAGACTAAAAGGTGGGACTCTCGCCGCTCGAATCTGACGAGAGTTCCTCTGGCATATTAATTTCCGCGTCGATTGGCAGCCTCAATAGCGGCCATGATAAACGCGCCGAAGCGAAGAGTACTGTCTTCCGTTTATTTCTCTCTCGTCTTTCTTTCTTCTGTTATAACATTATATCATTTATATCATCTAAACATGTACGTGTGCTTTCTGAGGATAATTAAAACAAATAACTAAAACGTTTTAGTTAATATTTCATTAATTCGTATGTGTCTCTTATTTCACTTAACTTGCTAAATTTTCAAAAGTTAAACAAAACTTTTTAATAGTCATCTTTCGGTAAAATTTTATAATACCAACATTCAGTGGCCTGAAAACATGAATGCCCAATTCACGATCATGTTGATGGTCAAATTATCTATAATGCAAAGGCACTACGAAACTTGCACCGCTGTATGCAAAATAAATTATTCTAATAGTACAGATGACGTTAATATTGAGGCAAGCGGCCATTTTCTCCGCTCGGTGAACCAATGATACTAACGTACGAGAGAAGTCGGAAGTGGCACGTACGCGTCGTGTGCCTACATCGAGCGAATATCCAGCAGGACGGATAGACGGACCCCCCGCGAACGGGGCGCTCATTGTCGCGGTTGCTCGCGGGGGTCCTCGTGACCAAACACGCCACGTTGATCGCGCCGACATTGAGCGCAGCTCTCTGCAATTTCGCTAACGATCCGGAGGAAAGAGCGAGCGTCAGTTCGAAACCGTTCGCCGACGAAATTGATAAAGCCTAAAGAAGAACACCTTACAATTTCGAATAGCGTTATAGACGATAATGTAATTAAATTCTTTTCACGTATAGGTGGTATATAAATTCAAAGAATTTTATCACAGGGATTCTCTCTAAGTTCTGATTGCATCGTAATACGTGTAGTTTAACTAGTAATATAATTTATAATGTGAGTTGCACAAAAATATGATATTTATTTAACTGTCGTTACTGATGATGACCGACAAGGCATAAACAAATAATTCAATGTCGATATCACCGCGGAAAACTGTCCTAATGGTGAATATATTATAAATACAACAAGCAAAGATTATTTAATAAACTTGAATATTGAACAGCAATGTGACTATGCCATTAATTCTCGATTCAGCGACTTGACAAATTTCTATTATTCCTGTGATAGTTTTATCTATAAACGAAAAAAAAAGTTAGTCAAGTTCAGCGACGACTGGTATAACCGACTCTAAAACACCCGAAAGGAGATCAACAAGGATTCGCTGCCGCATGATTAGGCGCGTACACGCCAGATCGCAATTCGTGCGATCGTATACAAACGTCCATGTCAACCGAATGACCGGTAGCGTACGAACGGGACCCCCCGTGACTGGGGTTAAGGTAGGGGCAGCAGGGAACAAACGAGGGAAGAAGGAAGACTCTCTTTCTCTCTTTTTTCGTGGTGGGCGCCATTGTCGCGGTTCTTCGCGGGGGTTCCCCGCGACTGAATACCACGTCGCCCTGGGAGGCATCGCGACGCCCGTTTTCGCTCTATAATTTTAACAGCCGACTCGATGATTTCGTTCGCCTTACTCCCTTTTTTTCTCCTTTTTCTCGCGTTGCCTTGTCGGGTACGGTTGCGCGCAAACAACTGGTGCGCGGCCACCTGGTTGTTCCGGGTAGATCGGAGAGAAAATATGCCGCCGTTTTTAGAGAGAGGCCACTCAAATCATTCGAATCTAGCTATCAGATGAATCATTCACGTTTCCCGAGCTATTTCACGAAAATACAAGACTAGAGACTTTAATACTGAACGTAACGTACTCCAAAACAGCTTAACGATTACATATATAATTGATGTCGACGTAAGCATAACATTATTACAATCCGTTAAGCATTATATTCCTCTTTATATCGCTAAAAAGTGATTATATGACTTTTCAGTTCTGTAATATGTCACATTCTTCAAATTTCTTTAGTTTCAGAGTGATAATCAGGGGATACCTCGTAATATTATCCCAACGGACGTCGATAATATTATAGAAATGAAGGTACATATATATTTCAGGTCTGAAGAGTCAGGGTGGTTTCATTTAGCGATCATTACACATTTAGCACTTGTGTTTCCGCTCCCGGTGTAGGACGTCTGCTCTATCCCCAGAGCCGCCGGGATAAAGTAAAAGGGGTCCGAGGACCCCCCATCTCGCCTTTATACGTCACCAAAGAAGTAACGGAGGTCGCACCCGACGTCAGGCAACGGGTGACCGGACACACAGAGAGTATGTGGGACATCGTGTTCCCCGTATGTCGTCCAACGTACCCCCCGTGCGCATATTCCCGCGCCCTTTCGCGCCCGCCTTGTTTCTAAAGCGTCTCTGCGAGCAGAACCGACGAGTCCAACGTGTTGTCTCGATGGTCACCATCAATACGCGATTAATCTCTTCGATCGCGCGTTGAAATAGTAGAAATAGTAGAAAAACGCTGAACTAAAGAAAGAGTATTGCTCTAACATTATCATTCTAATTTTCAAAATCTTTATAACCGAATTTTCATTAATACAGTTAAACACTTTTTTAACAACTAATCGAAACAAGAAGACTTGCATTGCAAGAATATTGTGTTTGCATATTGTGTCTCTTTACACGGTATTATAATTTAGCATCAGATATGGAAAGAATAAGTTGCGAAAGTTGCGACGTAAACATTTTACATACCACAAATTCGCTTTATGCGAGGAGGCTACAAACGTACGGACGGCGTTTTCGAATTGAGATATTAAAAAGAAACGGAATACACGGATCATGGTGTTGAAAGATAGTCATTGTTTGACCGCACGCGGCGCAAACGCGGCGCGTTCGTAATCCCAAACAAATTTGCGGATTACACTCCCAGCATGAATTATTTAATCCCAGCACGGTCTCATTGGTTTAGTTAGTGACCCGTGGGGTTTTACACAGGAGATCGCACACGCCCGCTCACCATGATCCCTCGTGCGCCTCTCTTTCCTCCGTTCGCCCTTTCGTTCCGCCTTCTTGCATACGCTCTCCTTTATTTCCCTCCTTTTCGAAATCGCACGCGTACGTCCATTTGACATTTCTTGCCGCAAAAGAAAAATTTTCCCACGAATATAAATAAGTAAATACGACAATTTTTAATTGACTTCAAACAAGTTGTCGATAATTTGAATTCTGTAGGCAAATCGATTTCGAATCCGAAAAGAATCTATAACTAAAAAGCTTTCAAATGTTGTATGTGCTGCTTTGCATTGTGTTTTGAGAACCATGCGTGAAATAAAGTTTTGTGGAACATCCACCTTTCTGTTAGTGCTCGACCATTATTTTCGTTAGCTGTAACGCCCTGCCTAGCCATTAAATTTTCGCCCCACATAATATGGCCGGCCGCCGATAAAATTCCGTGAGGAAGAGAGGTAGGGACATATTATTTATGGCGCTAACGCTCGCGAATCAAGATGTAAGCGTGGGCAGTGCAACGGGATACCGTCGCGTCGGTCGAAAGGCCGCGAGAAATGTCCCGCGCAAAAGTGAATGCAAAATCTTTGAGAATAATCAACAAGAAGTGCTGAGGATTATTTCCGTATGATCTTACGGTATCCATACGTTGATACAAAGGAATCTTTATGTATTCTCGAACGACGTTAAGAGTAATATTCGAGCTTCTGACATTCAAAGGCACTTATTATTGAGATAAATATCCGCAACCGTAGTCGTGTAATTTAATGAAACTTAATACGCGTGATTAAAATGAAAAAGGCGTTGCCTCCGTAATAATATATAATATTTTATACAATTCATGCGGTGAACGCCGCGTGACTCGCCACGATGGAGTTTTGCGATCGGCTGTACGGCAGTTCATAATTTCCGCGTCCCACGCCCTTATCTCGTGAAATAATCACGCGTATCTCGCGGCGCGTGCATAAATTATTTCGCGTGAGGTATAACGTCCCGGCGAGAATGCCTATCGAGCCGATGTCGTAAAGGAGATGCCAATAACTTGCCCTCGTCGCCGCAACCACGCGTGCGAAGGAGCGACGAATCGTGGCGTGGAAAGAAAACGAAGAGAACAACGGCGACCGTCCAGGTAACCGTGGCAGTGTGGCACGGCGCTTGAAAAAGCAGAAACGAGCGAATCGTTGCGGTTAATTTCCAAAACAACGCGCGAGCCACAGATCGAGCCCTTTTTTGCGAAGATTCATAAAGTATGGCGTTATTCTTCAGCGTGTCATTTCTCGTTTTGTAATCCTTAATCGATATACAGCAATCTTGAGGAGATATCCCCTAACTTTTTCTCTTTATTTTCTATCGAGTATCTTATTCTTCAATTATTAATTCAAAATTTTTATTTATTCAAAAATTATTAATTTAAAACACAAGTATTTTTCATCACCTTTCCTAAATGTTAATATAAAGCAAAATATATTTTTTTCTTTGTGACTATTATACTTCATATTTTTATATAAGCATTTAGTAATCAAAATAGGGTTTGGGTACGTTCCCCACAAAAACGCCTTATAAACCCTAAGGGGATATACAATAAACCTTATCTGTCTAGTAATCAAAATAACGAGGAAAAAGTTCAAAGTTTCGATTAACCAAAAAGCTATTTTTCCTTTAACATTGTGAAATGAGATATTATCCTTTTAAAGTTGCGAATTCTAAATCTCTCTATCAATTTCGTTTTTAATAGAGCTTTCTTTCGGACCAAATGTATTACCGGAAATGAAGAACATTTTGGTAAGATTTTAATAGATGAGATAAGTATGGACGATGTGAGTCTCTCTCGGCGACACAACATTTCGATGAATCCGAACGCGGCCCCTCCGTCCTCCTCCGTGTAGCGATCCGATTCCTCATCGTGCGCCGTCTAGACAGTCTAAATTTGAATAATATTTTTATGAATGAGTGGACGCGCCATAAATCCTTGCGTGAATACCGCGGGATCGGCCGTGTACACGTGGACACGTGGAAACACGAACGCAGCACGCACGATACGCGCGCGAGATACTAGCAGAATGATACATACGTCCGAAAGAAAGATGGGGCAAAGAAAGAGGAAAAAGGATATAAGGAGAAAAAAGAGAAGAGAAAGAGAGAAAGTTGGTCTATCTGGCCTAGCCCGGGTTAAGCGAAGGTGGATCTTCCCCCGTAAATTTCTCCCTTTCCTCCTCCTCCCTATGTGACTAATAGGCTTATTATTTTATATCGCCTCACATTTGTTACAGATGTATGTTACAACGGCGCGACGCGAATACGTTTGACATTTTCCTGCCTAATGCGATGTTTGCTTAATAGCGCGGAGAAAGGGATTACGCGTGTCGCGATAAATGGTATACGCGATGAATCTGGATGCACCTCTGCCGAACAGAGTTAGCGGCGTGAGCTCGTGCCATTTCAGTCGCGTGAGTATTCGTTAGAGAATAATGTAAGATATCAGATCGTAAATATCACCGATTAACATTATACACGTAACTTTCATAAAAATCGCGATTGGTATAATGCAACATTACATATTCCCTTGCACCCACAGTTTTAAAGGTCAATTAGCAATCTGTATGGATATACAGGATTACGATTAAAATTAATTTCACCAACAGGCTGGAGCTCGTTGTTCGCGACAGAGTAGGGGTTGGAGGGATTGGTCTAATTATCAATTAAGTTTCGTACGATCATATTTTCTTTCAGGATTATTTTTGCCGTGGGCGTGAAATGTACCGTAGCTTGTAGGTGGGCTCGCCCACAAACATAAGTGTGTCACAAAAGAGGTGAGAAGAAGATAAATCGGCCGAATTGGATTTCTCGTATCCCACAAGATTGCATCTTCCCACTGATCTCATTGTTCTCTGACAACCATGAAAAACACCGTGCTGCTCTGCGCTCGTGCCAGCCAAATGTTCCTTCAATTTCTTCCTTCCCCAACCGTGCAGAATATATCGCAGCATCTCGTCACTTAAAAGGTTTTACCCCTGCAAGCTATTTTCCGCCGCGAAACTGCAATCATCTTTGTCACGAGAAATATGATTTAACTCAATCTTAAGCGTTTCACACCAAACAACGAATGATTTAGAGGCAAACAATCTTCAGATTAGAAAACTAAACTGAGTCTTGCCTCAAATGTGTTTATCGAGAGAATACATTGCTGTGTCGCATCGCAAAGTGTTGATCGTACAATGAGCAATCACCTCCGGTGCTCAGCGCTGCATTCGATTTTCCAAACGGTGTCCGTGAGATAAAAACAACTAGGCTTGACCAAGAAGTGAAGCGCGACAGAAATGTGCGGGACAGAACGGAGGAAGAAAGACGGTCCGGATGGAGAGGGTAGAAGACTCTCCGAGAGTAGAGAAACACATGTCGTTCGCCGTACCCCGCGGTGCCGTGGGGTTCGATGCGTGAGATTCATATATTAAGCGGCGCGCACCGGCCGAAACCTCCTGAACGAGAATGGAGAAGGAACAGTCAAAGGAAAGACGAGATATGATAACAGAGACAAGGAGGAGGCAACGTGGCATAGATGTCGGTGAGAAGGAAGCAACGCATCGAAGAAGAAGAAGAAGAAGCAGCAGAAGAAGAGAGCGCGAGATATGACAAACGGGAAAAGAGAAAATGACGAAACGGGACGGAAAAGGATAGAGCGAAAGGAGGAAACGAGTGGGGCACGAAGGAAGCGAGAGGGTGCTGTAGAAAGAAGGTTGCGCGCGAGAGGAGGAAGATCGAGAAAAAGAGAGGAGACGAGGAGAAGAAGAAGGACGCGGCTCCGAGACTTCATCGGGAAGGAGAACGGCTGCGGAGCGAACCAGAGACAGATGAACTAATGCTCGAAACCACGGGGGGGCTCGTGCTTTCGAGCGTCTAATGATTTAGCCGGTGCAACGACGTGCCAGTGGTACTGACGCTGATGATGGTTGTGGTGAAGGTACCGGTGCTTATCCCCGGTATCGTGCCGTTCGGAGCGTTCTCGCGGACTCGATTTTCGGCCGAGCCGACATAAATTTTACCTAGGTCGTATTCACCTCGCTTCGTACTTATTGTTGAGATTTCCGAGGGAAGATCATCGTGTTACCGCGTTATTATTACCTTTGAGTGGAAGTGCCGTTCAACGAATCTTAGGTGTAACTAAGACTAGTGAAATTTCTAATCATCGGCAATAACGGTGTCTTCTGCGTTTTAGGGCGCCGATAAGCAGTGATCCGAGATTAACTTGAGGTTCGGCAAAGGTGCGGCTGGGAAAAATCAATTCGTAATGTCATAACGATCGCAGGATGACGTGGGCAAATCAATAATTTTTTTTTTATTGTAATGAATCGATCCATGGGGAAATTTGCTGCTGTCATTCTCTCTCGCGTAAAATTCTGTTTTCAAGTTATTGATATTACACGCGGAAACAAATAAGTATTTTTTTGCTTTAAGTTTCTGTTGCTGCATATCTCGAACATTATTCATGCTTTCTTCGTACATTTTTTGTCTTATTTGTATAAATACAAATATATATAGAAAAAAATGGTAAATTATTATAGCAAAAAAAGGATTATATCTGCGAGAGCTGCATTATCCCATAAATTCCTAACACAGAGTGTCATAAATGCTTCTGTTTGCATTTCTCCTTGTTTTTGTGTGTTAATATATCTCTATTCTATGTATTCCGTGTATTATTTCCTTGTCCCACACGTTTCTTGCACCACCAAACAATACAGACCACCAATATCAATAAAATAGTAATCGGAGAAAGCCTTCCAGGTTCTTTCCTTTTCATGATTAATCTCTCTTCGTCTTCTGTCCGTAAACGAGGTAAAGAGCGGCAGAGTTTCACTTCCTCCGTGTTCTTATACGCCATGGTTAGCGGCTATAGGGTCAAACCATAAACTTTTATAGCAAGTAATAATTTTTTCGCGATTTCCTCTTTTATGATTTACGTTTTCGTACCCTAATCTACAGCCGCTTGGTCAGATAAAAAATGTGTCTAAGCTTCCCTATTATATTTTTTCAATTTCTTTTTTTCTTTTTTCTTAATGGCTATTTCTGAGAATTTCAACATTATCTTCTATTAGAAATTTCAACATACTATTGCAATTTGCAGCAATATTATGAGCTTTTTCTGACACAATCTAAGAAATTAATGAATCATACATACAAAAATTATTTAAATATTTTTTTAACACTTAAAAAAGTTGAACTCTTCAAAAGATGTTTCAATTTTTTTTTTTAGTAATAATCTCTTTTACAG
Source organism: Temnothorax nylanderi (assembly GCF_030848795.1). Lineage (NCBI taxonomy): Eukaryota > Metazoa > Arthropoda > Insecta > Hymenoptera > Formicidae > Temnothorax > Temnothorax nylanderi. The sequence continues at coordinate 107,003 of NW_027249069.1, read as the reverse complement.
TGTAAACAAACGTATACTCAAAAGTACCAATTTTGACCATAATCTTGCATTAAGATATAATTTAAAAAAAAAACCGTGATGTGTGTGTGCCTAAAAAATTATACAAGAAAAATAGAAAACTTTTTGAGAATTTTTGTTGTCTTACATGTTCATATATATCTGGACACAAAAGTGCTATTTACGATCTTGTACAGTGAGATGTGTTAGCCTCAGAAAAATTTCATTGACATCGTTTTGGTAAAATTTTCTATGTCATGGTAATTTTTTATTTCCGCGATACGCGGCAGCCTCACCGATTTCACAATGATTATTCCAATATGTTTCCTTTCTTTAGCCAGTTGCTCATAATTGCACGCGAGCTGCGTTATATTTTTCTTCGATTTACCTCATGTCGAGTAGAATCATTCGCAAGAAAGTTGCGGGTATTCTTGTTGGTCACGCTTCCTTTGAAGTATTTATTGGAGTCATAAACGCCTGCAGTTTCGAGATAATGCAAGTGGCACAGCTGTGCCACGTCATTGGTGTATTTCCTAAGTAGCTAAATAAAATAATCTGTAATAATTACTCTGTTATTTCGCTTTCCGCAACTATCTTACTTATACCTGTTTATGAATGGAAATATTACGTAAGATATAGATTACGAGTTTCTGTGCGTGTGTTTCTAAACATATATTTTTTACACATGATAAAATGAGACCTAATTATAAATATTGATTTATATCAGGAAATCCCGTTCCATCCGGGAAGTTATATTTTTCCAAGAGAGAATTGAACTAGTTTATAGCACCTCCATAGTGTTCGAAAAACTCACGGCAGGTACGCAACGATAAATGAAAGTCGCTTTCCATTTTGCACAAACCATTAATGGTCGATTTTCCCAGAAATGGTCAATGATTTCGAGCAGATCATTTTTTGACCGTCATCCTGGGTGGTATTCGTTCCTTACTGGCTCGAAGGGCTGGTCTAGATTTTCACCCCGATCTGTCGACAATGACGATTTCCGACGCTGGCAAATTTCATTGTTACAATCCCGTAGCCGGTCCTCCGCGCCTCTCTTTACGAAAGGACACACGACGATGATTCTCGACTCAGGTATCTGAGTCGGTCCTTCTATATCCTTGACTTTTCTTCCCGTTACAGATGACTTCGCCATCTTCGCTCGTGGATGTGGTTCGATCGATAGGGGAACACCCAATGGCCCACCTACTCAACACGGCCTCTTTTCCACGAGTTTGTCTCCTCATGTTTAGACCACACTAGGGGTTCCAGAAAATTACACCAAAAGCTGCTCAATTTCTCGTTTTAACAGACGCATAATGGATCCTCGCGCAGCGCCGATTCGTGATCCGATCAATGGGATCGATGCAGCCGGTCGACTCCTGATTTAGACATTTTCGATGTAAAAGGAAGATTTTTGCTTACAGCGAGATCAATGAATGTGAACGGGAAAATATATATACATGCTGTCAACAAAACTGATGATGTAAGGATTGCTTGGCTTTCGACTAGAATTAATTGTCATTATATTCTTACGCGATTTGACTTATGAGAGATGATAATAAATCTATAGCTCGTAGAGGCTTTCATTTATATCGCAAATGTACATAATTTATATGTATTTACATAGTACATAGGAATTTTACATACAAATCTGATTGTTGTAAAATTATTGAAAATTATCTATGTTTTCTTTGATGAAATCAATTTCTAGAATGGTAGGTAATTTTAACTTAATACGTTGAATACTAGACTTAATTCGTTTATTTCTCTGGGGATGCCAAAGTAAAATTTCCACTATTAGATCCACATCTCGAAAATACAAATAATCTCGATAAAAGTCAATTATTTCGTCTGCTTAATGCAAATTTAATCAATTAATGCAAAAATGGGATTTCTATAGTACAGAGCAATTACAGGAACATTTTATTGCAGTGTCCCTATTTTTACTATAAAAAATTCCATATTATTAATCTTTGCCACGTTGTTGACGAACAATCGAGTTCTATCTTCCAATTTTTTTTTAATATTACCCTTACAAGCGCATTAGTGCAGCATGCTGCAAAGAAAAAGAATAACAGAAAAATATTGAGTTTTACTTATTTCCCTTCCGGGAACGACGGGGTCGCGGAATATAGAGAGGGTGGTTCGTAATGGTAAGCTTGATTATAATAGAGGTATCATTCCCGCGAACGATACGCTCTTCCTCTTCTCTTGGATAATTGCAAATGGCGTCCTTTTATGCCGCTAGGGCGGCTGATCAAAGCCGCGGATAAATAAAAGATAATCATCTAATTATTCCATTCAAACAGCCGGCTGCCGACTACTCGGCGTATCGAAGGTACGATTGGCTCGGCGATCATTAAGATCGCGGCGCGATCATATTTTCATTCTTCTCTTCTCCCTCGATTCGTACAAATCATTGTGATCGAATTCGTGGCGAACGTGACCTGTATTACGAATATTGTAACGACTCTTCAATCGAATTGCCTGTTTAGTATCGATTTGGCATCTTGTTTTATGCAAGCTAATTTATGCTTTGAAAAGGGATCTATCAGACCGACGTATAGTTGGCAAACAAATTAAAAATTATTGAAAATTATCTTATCCAATCGTTTGGAAATCATTTGGAGATATTTGGAAAAAACTTTTCAGAGTTTGGAAAACCATACAATAATCACAATTAATTAAAATCAATTAAGCGTATAATTAGCGGAAAGTGTCTAAAAAATATTTTTTTTTAATCCAATCGCTCCAGAATCATTTGGATAAAGTGTCGATATAATTTTTATTATTTAGAAAACAACTCTATTCTAATAAAAATTAATTAAAGGCGTCCAACGGCGGGTATGCTTCACGGGCTTGGAAAAATTAGAGGGGGAAGAAGACCCTGTGCTTGACTCTAGTATGGCACTGTAAGGAGACATGAGAGGTGTAGCATAAGTGGGAGATGGCAACATCGCCGGTGAAATACCACTACTTTCATCGTTTCCTTACTTACTCGGTTAAGAGGAGCGCGTGCCCCGAGGGCTTCGTGCCCCGGCGGTCACGGTGTTCTAGAAGCGTGTTAGAGTGGCGTGAGGCCTCGCGGCCGATCGCCGTTAATACTCCCGCGTGATCCGATTCGAGGGACGCCAGGGTTTCGTTTTAATGTCTGCTAATTATATGCTTAATTGATTTTAATTAATTGTGATTATTGTATGGTTTTCCAAACTCTGAAAAGTTTTTTCCAAATATCTCCAAATGATTTCCAAACGATTGGATAAGATAATTTTCAATAATTTTTAATTTGTTTGCCAACTATACGTCGGTATCTATCAGTAATGTGAATTGCGAACGTAAAGATATATCACCATCTTCATATTCTCCGTGTTCATAGAAAAATAGTAATAAATACTTTCAAATGTTTCATATAAAAAAGAGAAATATTCATAACATTAATTCTAAAAAATTTACGTGCAATTTTTCTCGCACTTATTTTTTCTGCAAAGTGTTACCTTGTACTTTTTTCATTTCGCTTATCTGCACATGCCGAATGTATCTATTCTATCGAAAAGTACTGAAGCTAAACTGTATCTTATCGACAATACATGTTTCGCATCCGAAGTGACAGACGGACGACATTAGATCGTCGAGATATCTCGCTCGAAGCATCAGAAGAACGACGTTGGCTCGCGAGATAACTTGGTCCGTGAGCGCAAAGGGATTAGTCAAACATCAAGGGACCGAGGCGACGTTACGGGATGTTTTCTGAGCAGCGAATTAATGTGTAGTGACAGACTTGTCAAAAAGAAGGCCGATACAAACCTCATTAGCTTACAGAGCGCTCCCCTCGGTTCCCGACGTACGCGCGGGTGTGGTGTCTTGTGGTGCCCTTGAGACATCCTCGATCTGATTTCCCTAGTGAATGCAAAGCAGCGACTGACGTTTAAAATGTTTTTAATCGCGGGGCTTTCTCGCGATAAAAACCGCGACGCGCGCGGACGCGAGGATCACGGTGCTCCATTGGTTACCTGCCAAAAGAAGATCGTCCTCCCACTCGGCATTAGTTACGAATGGACCGGAGCAAAAAACGAGAACGTGCAATCGAATGAAGGATCTCGGCGCAGCTGGTCTCGCGGTAGTAATGCGATCCATAGATCCCAAACGGAGGTGTGACCGAGAAACGGGCACGGGTGAGACTGCGTGTCTCCTCGGTCCTAGATAAGAATCTGTCATCCCGGTGACTGGCTGGTACACTAATGCCGGGCGACAAGATACTACCAGATAAAATGCCAGGAAGTTCGCCCAGTCATTCCCGCGATACCGCGACAACGAGATGGTGGTGCCACCTCATTCGCCGACACTCGTCAGCTGAAGATAACCAAAATATGTATTTCGCACCGGCGGTACTTGAATAATGACGCGATAGTTTACCAAGGAGGAACGCACTTTGCGTCCGAGGGTCCGCTTCCTGTATACCCCTCGGGAGATTTGCAATTTAATGACTCACTGCCCGATTGTATCTTTCTGTGTAATGGTTAGGTGATGTCAGAGAGAAATCATCTATCTACTTCTTTCGAAACAGATTGCGCGCCAATGTAGGAATGAGCGATGCTAAGTCGAAACGATTATAAAATCTTATGAGAGCGCAGCTTCGAAACGCGAAGATAAAAAAACAATTAGAAATTCAATTAAAAGCTTTGTATGTAATGGATGATAGGTCATACTGGAACGGTAACATCACAAGTAGCGAAAATATGTTCGTTACAAAAAAAAATACATCAGATCTCGTAACATCGATCATCGAGAAAGATGGAAAGAATCTCGCTCTCGACTGCGTAACCGGGAGTTTCGAATCTTTTCTTTTCTTCATCTCGATTAGCGACTAGCTATTAAAAGCAACGGCAGATCGCGTGTCGAAAGAGATGAAAAAAATGAGTAAGATACAGTATACTATACTATAACTGGAACAAGACTGGGAAAAAAAAAGATTTACCGCGCACCTTCCTCGGCGGAGGCAGAGATCGTGAAACTATCTGAAAAAAAAGAAGTAAACCGTCAATCCGATCTTCTCTTCCTGGAGCAGATTTCGTCGTCCGCGCGTCTATATCGAGATGGGCCTGGCCAGGTGAGTGGGTGAGTGACTCCGGCATTGTCGTTCGGCAAGATATACGACTCCCGGTTCCCAGAAACAGTTTATATTCCGGGCGGTAGAATGGGGAGAAGGATCGGAGAGATCGTTATATGCTTACCTGGCCCGAACGATCCTCGTCGTTCTCATCTCGGAAGCGTTTCGTTTTCGGGATTCTGCGTCGAAGGCACTCGGTCAGGGCCGCCGTCGACCCACGGATACCTCGGATACCTCGGCGATCATTTTCGAAGACTTATACCGCCTCGCGGGCACACACCGATATATATTTTGCTTCGGGAATAATTCACTGGGTAACCGCGATATAACTCGACGCGAACTAACTCGCGCGGGAACCGGTTGTCTTTGATGGAACGCGTGAATAACTCCCCCGGCGATCGATTATAATTAAAGGAACAATTTCTCTCATTTTCGAGCGTAATATTGAATGTCGTGGACATAGACGAACCTATGTTGCACACTTATCGAGACAATCGGTCTTTATCTCTTCGATCACGAAGTGTAATAATCGGATCGGGGCAATTATCGTCGCTTGTTGTCAGTACTTATTTTCGTTCATCTTTATGATACAGTTCGCTTTATGTCTCGTCTAATCTCGTTTGAACAGTGTCTATAGAGTGATACAGATCTCCCTCGAAAAGCATTCTTTCGAACGCAGCTGTACACAAAATCAGCATACAAACGTATATATAGATAATTTTACAAATAAACTCTTAAACAATTTTTCTCAATTTAAATTGTAATATAAATTTCTATATAGAATAAAAAATAGAAAAATATCATCGTGTATTATAAATTTAATAAACTCAGATCACTATAATTTATCACGTAGAGATTTTATTCACGATATCTATGGTGACGTTCTTTCCATCATTTTTCAGAGATAAAATATACAGTGAAACTGATTAAATCGTATCATTGTTACGAATTTCTTTTAAAAATTCGTGAACAAAGATATTTATGGCAAATCCTAAATATTTGTTTATATATATATATATATATATAATATATATATATATATATATGTTATTGTTAATACTGGAAAGCTATTTTCATCAATTGCCTTCTTAGAATCAGTTAGTCCCAGACAATTGTTGTATAATACATTTGATCACAGTTTCGTAAATCACTATGTTTGTCTTTTCCAACAATATTTCTTACATTTTTACAGGAATTAGAAAGTTGTAAATGAGAAATAATTTACGATATACAATACATACACACACATACACACGCACACGCACATTACATGTACACTTACCCCTTACCCCTTTAATTTACAATACTGTGGAACAGTCACAATTGAAAGGCTTCTGTTGTAAAGGATGTAATGAAATAAATCCTTCGTTTCACTTGGCTTTCATTCTCTTCTTTTTACAAGAGACTGACATAAATGCGGCTTCGTTTCATCTTACTAATAAAAATAAAATAAATTTTTTTACTTCAAGACCGTCTCATTCACCAAAAAAAGATTTATTTTTTAAATTGGTTGTAAAAATGCGTGTTGTCACACAGACTCGTCTATTACTATTGTACGAGAAGTGTTGCTTTCGAAAGATTCATCACGTGTAAATATTCTCGAAGACTTCTCGAGATACTAGTAGTAAGTATATCGCGAGCCTGACAGTGTTCGACATAGAGCAATGGGAACGAGAAAGACGGAGAGATAGTTCTTTTGAGGAGGTATTTTCAGGCTCCTTTAAAGGTGGGGATATTCAGCCATAAATAACTATAAACAGGGACCTCTGTAAGTCAGGTAAACTCGATTCTCGCACGGAAACTATCCGTATAAGTCTATACAGTTAGTTGATTGTGTATAAGAGTCTCTCTCCTCCCCCTCTGTCCCTCTATTTCGATTCGGCGGACTGTTTGGATGCTGGTGGTTTTTCAGAGTCACGCCCTGGAAGGGGACCGCGGGTCGCGAGGATGTTTGGGAAAATGGATCGCTTACAGGTGCGACGTATTTAATCCGGAGACATCTTCATAATCTGTTAACCCCCATGGAAAATAACACACAGCGAGTCCGCTGAAGGAAAGCCCTGCCGCAGCTGTCGAATCAATTCGTCTTCCCGTGCGTACATACATATAGAGAACATTCGTACAGAACAAATGCATTGTTGGTGACAAAATAATTCAAGAATTTTGAAATGGTTCTGCGTTGCATTAAAAAATCGACAATTTTGCCATATGTAAAAATAATCAACAAACAATAATTCCTCGTCGCGACCATCTCGCGATGGAAATCGATTTTGCGTTTAAAAGGAGAAGATGGAACTTTGTAATAAAACTATAATTTCATCTCGCGGTGAAAAACTCTGAGACTGCTCTTACCCGATAACAGGACGCGAATGGATGAAACACTTATGGGTGGATTTTATCTGAAACGAGTGTATATCCGATACGGAGATGTTGAAATAGTTTTCATGTACCCACAGTGGGGCGCACTCGGGGGCCACGCTTTGTCGAAGGTACGGTCAGTCGTTCAAGCAAAAGTGATTTTCTATGGCGCGCCATATCGATAACATCACGTTAATGCCATTCACTTGTTTGCCTCGAGAACCGATGCCTCTTTCTGGGGGTTATTATTGCCAAACGATTCGCAGCATTCGCGCTAACACGAGAAGAAAAAAAGATCGGTGTGACGTAATTTAATATGACTAATACTTGCTGAAGATGAATACAAACTCCGTTGATTCATATTCGGAGAATTGGAGATTTAACGATTGATCTTTTGATACGATTTATACGACGACACGATATACATGATTATACGAGAATAAATAAAAAACAAGGGAATTATTTCTTTATTCAAAAAATACAAAAGCTATCAATAATATCTTTACATTACTTTTCATTCGTAATCTCTTTGCAACACTCGTAATACACTTTTCAGCATTCTATGAGTTTTCTTATATTTTGAGAAAAAATAATTTGGTTGATTGCGCGCGAAAAATACATCACTCCTTTATTTCGTTATTATTTTACTAAACTGTTTTTATCCATTCATATACTTTTCTTTATGTTATATAGTTATTCCTATTTTTCTATAAATTTCAATTATGATTTCACATTTTCCGTTCGTATAGAAATCTTACCACAGCATGCTGCTCAACACTGCTGCACACAGCGAGTGGTAGCTCACTCTTTGAAAGTAAACAAAACACTGCAAGTTTATTACTGCAGATAGGGATACACACACAAGGCTTCCCTAGATTTGCAGTTGACCTAATTTCGCTTTTGCTCAAATATTTTGAATAAAATAATAATTGCTCTTAATTTTGTATTTACCCTCGTATAATATAAATATAAAGATAACTAATTTTGTTAACACAAAATTGATTAATAAATATATATTTACTATCCACTGAGAATTTAATAAAATATTATAGATGGTACATTAAAGAAGAAATAAAATGTAACATATAACGTTCGCTGTTGCCAATAAAACACAAGCTAAAAAAGTTAAATAGCGAAATAAATGAGTAGTATAAGATGACATGTCTTTAAAAATGTCTTAAGCAGATTTCCTATAGTTTATTGCAGAAATTAAGATTCGAAAAAGATTTATAATTGTCTGTGTTATTTTTCCATAAAATAATTAAATAAAATTTTTTCGAAAAATAAAGGTACAAATACACTATACAGCTATTAAGCTTCAAATTCGAATAATTTAAATTCGGAACTAATGGCAGATCTATTTAATTGAATCAAATAGTTTGTTTTATTATTCAATTGTTTGTTCAATATATTATGGAAAATGTATGTATAATATTTACAGTGCAGACATGCTACTATACAGATGTTTCTGCAAATGTTAAATATGTGAAGAGATCTGATGATTCCAAAAACAATGACAAATGATTGTTAAAAAGACCGTCAAAGGATTGTTATCCTTCGAATAGTCGGCACGTCAAAAAAAATAAAATTAAAAAACCGGCACATTTCTAAGGAACATTCGACATTCAAGCAGAAATATTTCTGCTTAAAAAATGTCATGGGTTTTAGTATTTATTTGTCACTTTCGAATCGACGAAACACATTGAGTTTCGTGGTGGTCTCTCTTGTTCTTTCCTAGAACTAACAAAAAGGGCATCATTTTGCTTGAAAATCGATTTGTTTGTTCGGCGGACGTAAGTTTAAAGTTGAAGGCGATCGGCATTTCCGAGAGCTGCCGGCTTTTCCTGGCTGATTTTTCTGAAATTGATGGCGGCACTTTATTCAGAGCGCGACATTGGTTATAACGGGTTCCCCGTTATACCTAATGGCCTTGACAAATTTGTTTGGGTCGTGTTTGTCACGCCTTTTCATATAGACTTCCGATATAAAACTACCTTTTGCACATGGACATAATGATTTGATCATGAAAAGAGATATTAATCTATTTTGTTCACTTTACTAATCTATTCTGTTATTTTTGTTTATTCAAAATTATTCTTTTTTATTTTATTTAAAAAGATCGATGAAAAAGATATACGTTGGATTATTTGATTTTTAATCGGAGGTACTGTATAACGAAGTATCTGTGCGCGAGGATATTCACTATCTTAATATCTCATTAGATCTGTTATTTTTCTGAAATTTTTTGGTAAAGTCACTTTTATTCGTGTTGCAATCAAATATATCTGTAGCAATATTGATATTTGTAGCAATATTTGAAATAGTTTTTAAAATATTGAGTAAAAAGATTTAGAGCAAAACACATATTTGATATTTTCCATATTGAACCTTTAAACTGAGAACGAGTATATAAGTGACAAACAAAGCAATATCAGTAAAAAGCTAATAAACTTAAAAAAATAGGAGAAGCATCGATATAATTTATATATAAATTACATATTTAAAACATTTGATAATAATCTTTTCGTATATGTCCAAATCTTCTCGTATATGTCCAAATGTATGCATATGTCTGCACTTGCACTGTTTCATAGCACGGAGACAAACACGAGAGCTCGCAAGCAGAATTATGCATATAAACGCAATTGGTGCTCACGGTTAAATAATGTTGCAATATACCGACAATTTCGATAATTAACATGAAGTTATTCCAACGTAAAGGCCACGCTGTCTGCACTCTTCTCTCAATTAGCGAATACTTTTACGACGCGTGCATGTATTTCCGAGAACTCGCTGCATCGTACGTGCGCGATCTCTCCTTTTTCTTTTCCTCTTCTTTCATTACGAGACGATGAAACCCGTCGAAGTGACCATTTCGTGGACCACGAAGAGGACTGCAGTAAAACGCATTTTTTTCGAAAGATTTCGACTCCCCGCGCTTTTCTTCAGTTTTATTTTACGCTCATAAACATCTCGGACTGATTTACTATTAGATCTCACCGGACTACGTAATCGCCTATAAAGAATTTATTTAATGCTCTTTCGTTTCGTTTCAACAGTGACTATTTATCTAAACACCCATTCCCGACTGGGCGCTAAAGATTAAAATAACACTGCAATTATAAATCAAAAGATAGAAGTTTATATATGCATAATATCCCGTGACTATTCTGGTCAAATTTTTTGACGTGCCTATTAGCTAATATGGATCGGATTCTCATTTTGAAAATCCGAGAGTGTTCTCTTGCAGGTTCTTCAAATGGCAATGTCTAAGAAACGAATGACGTCGCGCTCATGTTTCCACCATGTGCCTACCATGCGTGCGGACAATAGAAGAATGATTTTTCAGTAACGCAAATAACATCACGTTTTACGAACGGTTTCAACAGAAACCGCTGTTTGTATTTTTAGATAAAGTTGAAAATCATAGAACACTCCGTTATAAGATTTGACAATTCTAACAGTACCTAACAGTCCTTCTTAAAGTGTTTTAAGCTTTTATTTTTTAACCTTCAAAGGCTACATGGTCCATATATGGACCTCGCATATAGACCTTTAATCGCGTGTAAAGCTAAGTATAATCAACCAAATCTTAAAAAATTATGAAATAGAGGTAGAAAAGACTGAAGAATATAATAGAATTAGAAAAATTGTCAATAATTAATATTAAATTGTCCAAAAACATCAATTTTTAAAAAGCCTCAAGTGGTTGAGACTCTTCAACCTTGAGGTGTAGCCTTTAAGGGTTAAACTAATATACGCTAAGTTATGCTTTCTATTTAATACTAAATTCAATATGTCTCGATCTTCAATCGCTGAATCTTATATACTAAACATTATTCGAATTGCAAGACCTACGTCGACTTCTTCAGATCGCATTACATCAGCCTAAAGTCCAACAATTTTTTTAATTATAAAGTTTAATTATTTTGGATGCAAGTTTTATTGCTCCTCAATTATTCACATAATGCTATTGATCATAATAAATTATTGTACACGCTATTCTTAAAAAAAAATTACATTATATGAGAAGAGGATCACTCACCAAGAATCGTTACTTGCCGAGTTTTGTGCGATGTCCTTCCAATCTCTGTAAAACAGGAAACATTACATTATGTAGGCTCCAATAGCTCCAAAAAGAAAAATCAACAGATTGTTAAAGTTTACTAGGTCTATATTCCAATTAACACAAAAATACAACTTCGGCTTTTGTTAATACAATAAACGTAAGAAAAGTGTTTCTCTCCGCACCTTGCGATAAGAAAGAAAAGAAAACTTCGTTTTACTCCAATGTGAAACAGTCCCTCGTTCACCTGTGTCCAATTTGTTAGAGTCCAGTCCTTCACTAACTACCTTTTTGCTTCAAAATTCGGTAATTGCTTTACATTTATATTCGATAGATAAGAGATCGATCTCCAAGTGTATATCTAGCCCTTACAGATTATATACATTGCAAATATAAAATATAAAAATATAAGAATGTAAAAAAGAGTATGTACGAGATCAAGTAAAGTGTGTTATAATACTCATTCAATAGTCATGTTGTTCTTTCTCGGGTCTTCAGCAAATTCTCAGTATTTTTTATAAGGTTATTAATAACGCGTTTATTTTTCGCAATTCGTTATATCACTCCTTATTTTGAGCTCCATAAATGAATATAAGAAATAAAAATACAATTAAAAAATTTGGCAAATATAATACTTTATATATAAAAAATTACATGGAGCCTAGTTGTTATATAGGACAAGCAATATGTCAGCAAAATAACACTGCTCGAGGAAAGACCTCTGTAATTACCTACATCCAATAATTTAGTGACAAATGTCGGTCCGAGTTTCTTTAAGATGATTAATTTTTCATTTTTTGAAACTAAAATTAAAATAAATCAATTCGATATTTATGTTTATATCAAATTTATATTAATATAAATTGACTTATGCTCCTGTTTGTTATACTATACGATGTCCCTTTAAAAATTCTATTGTATTAGCTATGACTTTCACATGCATTAGTCTTTTAGAAAAAAACATTTTTTTTCACGAATCGTTTTCACTACAAAATATAACGGAACAGAATTTATTATCGATTTGTTACAGTGTAGGACAAGAATAAACAGAAATAACGAATATGCTAGTATGTCAAGTATATAGTGATATTTTGCAATCTCCCTCTATCGATAATTTCCATTAGTTACAAAGAAAAGACATTAAAAATGATTTATTAACAAGATAAATCATTAACTTTAAGGTACCGAAAAGACCATTCAGATGACCCAAGGCTTTCACATTTGGAAACTGTAGCATTGTGATATTTATATATTTGGTACATACCTCTAGTTTGCAAATTCTTTCTTTTTCGTGCTCTAGTTTAAATGACACTCATTTTTCTTTCGAAAGTTTTTTTCCGGAGGACATTGTATGTGAAGATGACATTTTTGCAAAAGATAAATGATCTCTATCATATGGTTCCGAACATTTTTCTTATTTGCATGCAAACGTCATATATAACGTATGGATGTGGCCCATATGTTCTATTATTGTTAAACTAGATCCTAGAGAATAGTCAACGTAAATTGTGACTTATTAACAATAATACTTGATACATAAAAGCTTAATATTTAAATAATTTAAGGCAATAAATACAGTAAAATATACATCTAACTTTGAATATCATATATAAATGTGAATAAAGCACGATAAATTGCAAAAGAATCCTTAAAAGAGAGAAGGTATTCAAAAATAAAATCCTGAATATAATGATTGAAATTACTCCAAATTATGATAAGCTACAAATAATAAGTTAGAAACAAGTTACAGAAATCAATTCTAGAGATCCTAAGCCGCACATTAGCATCCGTTTTATTGTTCTTTACATAGATCTGTGCAGAAATATCCCGTAACCCACAACGAATACCAAGAGCCGCTACCGGTCTTACTAAAGAGAAGCTCCCAGCAATAAAAATGACAAAACACTTCGGAAAATATTTACGACCTGTTATATTTTATCGTAAACGAGATAAAAAGGTTGCTCGCTCAATGAATTATCTATACCCTTTGGTTTTGAGCGAAGTTTTTGCGTACGCTGTCGGTTAGCACAAAAATTGACCACACGCACGCACATTTTTTGACTTCGGATTTATAAATTTGCAAATATTGGACCTGTAATTTATATTCATCCTTACTTTCAAAGGAGGCGATCGCGTAACATTAATCGTGTTATTACTACTATAAGAAATTTACACAGGAAAAGAACAAACTGAACGTACACAGAGATCTGTCTTTATTAATCTTTTCGTTCAATTATTTATTAATCCGGAGGTTAATAAATTAAATATATCAGATTAAAAGACATATTTCTACGCTTTTAAGGTAAAATCTTTTGTTAAATGATTTATTCAAAGAGCTGTCAGTTATAAATTGGTGAATTCTTTTCCGCCATTCGACGAAGAGTTAAAAAGCTTTAACTGTAACAGCCAGGTGATCTCGAAAGTCTTTTTCTGGCGGTTTCGACCGCCCCACTGCGATATACAATAAAACTGCTGCATTATTCGATATGTCGCCGTCGGAGAATCCTGCGCGGCAGCCACGTTGAACTGCGGTTGTCGTTGCTTCGGCGACAAGCTATGGAGACGTCTAGGACATTATGCGCACGGTGAAATCGTAAAGGGACGATTTTACGAATGTTCGGGATCTTCCTCGTGTCCCGGCAGCCGTCGGCTATCCACTATTCTCACCATTTTAAGATGCATCCGGATGAAAGTGACATGTAACACGTAAAAAACGCAGAAATACATGAGCAAAGTGTATGTTGTATTTATTGTTGATCGAGTAAAAATTTCGTTATGTTCATTCCCTGCAATCTTATTCCCACGAGAAAGATTTTTAGATATTTTAGATACTTAACTCGATAATGTAACAACCTACATATTAATGAAATTATTTAAAAACTTAACTTCATTATAATATTTGAAAATATTTTTATTGCAATTAAAAATACAAAATAAAGCAGGAAATATGTTATAGTAACTTTTGTATAAACTGCGAGCGTTGTCTTTCGACAATTAATTTACATTACTTTTTATTATTACGCTATTGTCGTATTACGTAGATTTATCTCAATTAGGAAACTTTTCACTTTTTCGAAAGATATTTTTGAGAAAGACCTTGTTCCAAATAATTGGCTAAATTATTTGGATAAATTCCGTGTAATGAGATTACATACTAATTGAACAGTTCGAAAGATTCAAATATATGGCTAAACAAAAAAAAAGTTAATCCGGATGCATCTTACGAAGGCGCGGCAGATCGCTGTCCTTCGCGTTTCGTTGGGATGGCGAACGGCCTGCCTTGAACCGGTACCACGGAATCCAGAACTAAAGGGAGATACCCACGGACCCGAGACACGACGTAATTCTTTAATTGCTTCGGCTAATTGGCCCCGAGTGGCGCCACAACGCCACGGAATATCACCGATGACAATTATTCCGCGGGAAGCGGACGGCCCGTAAATTGCCGGTGTTTTTATTCCTCTCTTAATCGCGCGCGCGACTCCACTCTTCACCTCTCCTGTCCCACTCCTTTCTCTCTCGTTTCCCGCGAGAATCGTCAATTCGAATTCGGACGAGGCTTTCGTGCGAGCGGCGATGACAAAGGGAAACCTTTAACGACGCCGTGCGAATCCGGATGCTTATCTAATTGTAAGCCTATTGGCATAGGCAAAAAGGGCGCGGAGATGATTGTACGTCTCGCGAATACTTTGCATTCTTAACGAAAATTTATACGCGGAAAGCTTCTGATTTTATATCATGTACGAGGTGTACGAGAAACGTAAGGCATGCACATGTATGTATTTTGAAGACGCCACAAGACAGTAGTAATATAAATATACCTATTAGAATGTGTACAGAATTTTACATATAAACGTTTAATGCTCCTTAGATTGGATAAGGAGTCCGCGATATTAATGAAATGACATAATTCAAGTTAATTATTACAAGCCACGTGAAATATACGAAGCTGTCCGTCGGCTGCGGAATTACGCACGCGTAATTCATCCTTATGTACAGTAAATTTCACAAAGCATAATACTTTATAGATAACGTTAATCCTAAAGGTTTTGCGCTCTTGCCATCTTAATTCTATGACGGTATTTGTAGTTTATACTCTGACAAATCAAATCTTTAAAGTTGAGTACCTAACCGAATATTTCTTGCTTCAAGCCTCCGGCAAAATAATTTCATTCAAAATTTTTATGTTCGTTTAATAACTGTCTTCTGAAGAATCTTATATTATTTTATTTAAAAAACATCACGAAAAAAACATTTGAATTTTTCGTAAAGTAAAGATTAAATACATGTATTTCAAAAAATATGCAATAATTTTCTAAATCTTAAATGCCACGTAGTGATTAAAACCTAACCTTCGCGAAGCAAAACTTAACTTTGGAATTGGAGCGGTATTTTGAAATTATGTTGCTGTTTGCGACGCGGATCTTGCGAAAGATTCTGTAATTAGCTTACGTATTAGACCGTAGGCTTGTAGGCGTCTTCGAGTCTTACTTCTCGGCGCGCAAATGATTTATGCACAAGCGATATGAGCGACATATATACGATTCCGCTGCGGCCGAGGGAGAGTACATCGACGACGAGGTCTCTCTAGCTCGTCTCTGACAGTTCAACGAGCAAGGAACATCTATAATGACAAACCGCTTTGGTCTCTCGCGAGCGAACGGACACTGGGCGGTTCAGGGCCGTGGCCAATGTTATAAATGCACCGTCGAAAAAAAGCGGCACGTACCGCTTAGGGATCTATCGATAGATACGATATCCTCGACGCGCGCACGAACGTGACCGCGGCAAAGATCGATTTGTATCGAGGGGGCTCGAGAGAGGGCGAGATGGATGGGCCGGGCCTCGAAATCTATTAGTCATCACCCACACGATACCGAGACTCTCTCTCGTTCTCTCTTTCTCTCTTGTCGGTGCGGACAGGTAACACGAATCGATGGCATTGTATCTCGCCAATCATGATGCACTTTTTCCGAATGGAACGTTGATATAGCTTCATGGAGAATTACGATCCAATGGGATTCAGGATGATAAACAAAACGAGCGAGCGCACGGGTATCACGCGCGTAACAGCTTCAATTACGCTAATCGCAATTCCGATTGATAACGTGATCGCAAGGATCGTGCCTTATATTGCGAATGTAAGGCTGACCTAAATCTGTAATGCGCGCTCCAGTTTTTATTTTACTAGCGCAAAGACAAACACAAGATTAACTATAGCATAATTTATATCGCGAAGGATATTTTAAAATAACATTAAATCTTTACGTATTCCCTATAAAAATTTGCAAATAAAACTTTCAGAATATCAGCGCAAATGTGACGTCTCAAGTTTTGTCATGCATGTGAAATTTTAATTATATACGTACCTCGTGCAGAATTATTTTGAATCTGTAACACGACAGTAGTTCGCAAATAACGAACACGCAGACGTGAATCAATTGCTGGTCGTCATCAAAAACGACTAATATACATACACACATACAAACACATTAGCTTGATTACGTTAGTTATTCCGAAACGTAGGACGAACACGATAAAGGGGCCTAAGCCGCTCTCGTCAAAGTTGCTCACTTCCCGCCACTCGGGACCACTCCGAGTCCATTCACTCAATTCATTTTCATCTCCGATTCACCGTCCACCCTTCCTCCACTGTTCTCTCATTAGCGTTCTTTCCGGTGGCCCCGAGAATCAGAACGAGATTCTTCCTAAGAAAATTAGCGCTCGTTTCCGTCCGTAGGACTCAATTGCTCCTCGATGTGGAACAGGCATGGAGGCGGACGGTTGTTCGTTTTCTGCCTGATGAATATGCTCCGACGGGTCGTGATAAGTATATCGCCGATTTATTTAAAAAATCATGATATTTCTCTACTCGAAAAAGAAAACATTCAAAGGAACAAATTTGAAAAATTGGTTCGCTTGTAGAAAAACTGAATCAATTGTAATAAAGTATCATTGATCTTGATTAAACGTCATTCAAAGTAAAACATTCTGAATTGAAGACGCAGACTTAAAGAAGTGCACTTATGCGCTTTTGTTGCGTAATCTTATATCACGTGCACAATATCGGCACAGTACACTGTGTTTGAACAATGCTTCAATGAAACATCAACTAAAATTAAAATTAACAGACAATGCACGGCTAAAATAACATTCGTAGAACGTATTTGCGCACTGAAATAAATGTCGACAGAAAGTGAGAGTATTAAAAGGAAAAAAAATTAACTAGAGTCTTCGAGTCTTTTCGTAACAAACGTTCGGTTACAAAGTTGCGCCTTTTCGTTTCAAGTAAAATAGTAAATGTCCGACAAGAATCCTATTGACGACAGAGGCGTGTACAGGACAAACCTGCGTGACCAATGTGTCGAAAATGAGTATAGGGCGTGGCACGATTCACCCTCTGCTTACACTTAGAAACTCGTAATATTTCTTTCGGGACACTCCCACAACTTTCCAAAACAAAATGCCAATATAATATTTATTATCTACCGAAAAACGTATTTGTAATTTTTGCCGAACGATCGAGTTGAGATTTAGGGAAAAACGAATAATTGAAAACAATCGCGAGAGAATATCTCGGAAATTTATGACACAATTGCAATTGATATTAACGGATGCACAAAACTATTGTCGGCAGTAACATCTTGCGACGAGACTCAGTTGAAAGACATTTGTTCGATATGGCAAATATCGATACAACGGACGCCTTTCAATAACGCCTAATGATATAATATTTCCCAAAAAAGATCTCGGGAGGGTTCCTCGAGCATGTATACGTATTCACACCCGCACGCTTTGCCGTCGTGTACTGTGGTGAGCACGGGGATACACTAGGGAAGTTGCATCCGCTGCACAACAGGGGGTGTACGGTCATTTTTTAGGGGTAAGCCCGTGTTCATGGGGGTAAGTCGGCTAACGAATCGTTTTTCTTCGAGGGTCGAAGTAAGATATCGATGTACAAAAATAAAAAAGGCACGTTCGCGCGCGCGCGCTTCGAGACACTTATTGTGGATGATGCTATTACAACGCACTGTCATGTATCCCTAATGGTTAATTTTAATGCGCTTTCGAGCTGTCATCCGGGAAACAGTGTACAATTTATTTCTGTCAGTCGTAACCGCATTACGAGATGCCAGATGGATTTTTGGCTAATCGAATCCCAAGTTATCGTTAACAGAATGTATAATTCAGTGGCTAGTGGCAGTTACGCTGGTCATTTTCACTGATATTTCAGCAGTTTCCATTTTCTCTGGACCTACGTGAATCTTCCGTTAGGTTTTCTGGAAGAAAACTTCATCGGAAGGATATCCGACGATTCCGTAACATCGTATATTACACGAAGATTTGATCAGAAGAAGTGAGATACTGTCGTCCAACAATTTATAGAGATGTCGAATATACTGTTCGCTCGTCTCGATTTTCGATTATCCTCGTTTTCCTTTCGTACCGCGAACCGCGATCTTTAACCTTGACGCACCTTCGAGAAGGGCCATCGTGCTTGCTATGACAAAACGGCGGCGTTTTGATTTTCGGCTGACTAATATGTCGTAAAGCGCCGTGCAGTGACAACGGGCGGAGCTGTAAATCCTATCGTAAAATTATGCTGGTCGCGACGTACGTGTGCAAAACTATAAATATTAATGCGCTTCCCAAAAATAGTTCTTCCCTTTGGCTCCGTTCCTCCTTTTTTTATTTCTCTCTTTCTCGCTTCCTCGCAACGGCGCCGTAAATCAAGCCGCTAGAAGGAGGTTGTCAGCGAAAAATACGGCGGATAAAGGCGACCGGGGGTAAGAGTTTGTTTTAGATGCCAGAACCCCTTTCGCTCGGTGAGAAACATTGCTTTCGGCGGCCGCGACTTCCTTCGAGTACCGAGGATTCATACGATCCATCAGTCGTTTTCTATTACGCTTTCCTATAAAATTCGCGCGTAGATTGAGAAATATATCCTTGTGCGTGAAAAAATTCAACTTAATACGGAGAATAATTCCAGGAAAGTGTCTCTAATAAAATGCAATCGTTTCGCCATTTTACGAGCAATGGAGGATACCACATACTATACCGTAATAATTTTATTTTTTTATAAATATAAATTGATTATCTTTCTGATACTTCTACTGGAAATTTTTCAAAAATTATAATTATCACGAATATTTGCCACGAAAGTATCGATTAATATTCCTTCGGTGTTTTTCGAAAGAAGAGAGATAATGTACAGATATATATGTGACAGACCAACGAATATATTTCTAACATTTTGAATTTCAGAATGACCGCCGATGTCCAATGCCCGAGGGGAAACAAATAAAATTTTTAATTTCATTATCATATTTCGAAGATTTTTCATATTTTACGTATAGGACCCCTTCTCGAGACTTTTGGAAGGAACACGGACAGCCAATATTTTTGTCGGTGATCGCTCTTAAAGATACCTATCAACCCTTATCTGCTCGTGCATCGCTCGTAGAAATCTTATCTCAGAACCACTTCAGCCGCTCACCGCTCCGTCATCTCAAGATGTCGGATTCTGCTTTGATCCCTCGCTTCGGAGTTTACCACAGGACAATCAGGGGACTGACACAATCACTTGGGACTTAACTTCGAGAGAAATTAGCCATGTAGATTATATATGCACACCATGTATATCAAACTAGACATAAATAGTAAAAACATGCTTATCTTCAAGGCGTCAATGTATATGCACGTATGTGGAGTATGATAAAATAATCCTGAATTGTACGAGGCAATTTATACATCAAGTATTATAAAACTATTACTCGAAATTTACATAAACATACATAATTGTATCTATGTATATAAATTGATTTATATATAAACATATGAAAATACCGATTTATACAAACGTAAATATAACTTTCTGAATTAAACGTTACTTGCAAAATTAAAATATATGCAAAATTAAAATATATTGTACTAAATTTCCCACCGCGCATTCTTTACCCCCAGGTCTCGTTTATAAAAAATAAAATTATCATTAATGATATTAGTGACGTTTAATAAATAGCGACGCCTTTCTATATGTGCAACTTTACACGTGCATGGAATGTGCTCATTCAGTGTATAACGATTTATTAGATTTCTCATCAACTTGCGTGTGTGTCGGCAGGGGCAACCAGAGGAAAGATCCCACCGGTGCGGCTCACCGGCAGAGTTTGTCATTTCACTAATGACTCTGAGACAAGATCTCGGATCCAGATCGCCGCTTCCTTTCTCTTTCCTCGCCTTCGGTAACGGCATAATCTATTTCTACTGTCTAATCTCGCCGCGGAATCTACAAACTTTTGCATGTCTGATCACATTCGTGGTGGCTGCTTTCGGTGCCTTACAAGTGGCGTTTCACGAAGAAACATGCACTTTTAGTGAATCGTAACGGAATTTTAGTGGACCGTAAAGTCCCGCCGACATTCTCAATTATGCCGGATTTTGTGTAGGGTTCTCCTCGTGCGGCTATCTATCCGTATTTTGTCCTCACATATGAAAGCTTTTATCAAGCTTCATCTGATGACTCGCGAAGTAAAAGTAGGTCATGAAAAAGTTCAAGATGAAGTTAAAATGATAAATCAATTGAATGCCCTAATCAAAGCTCGAAGTTTTTTCGATAAATAATACAGAGAGAACAAATTAAATATCTATTAAAGAGATATTATTATCAATATTTGTCATTTACACTCAGAATCTAATATTGTGGTGGCTGGATTGCAGTGCTTGCGGCGCGGCGCTTAAAATTAGCGATACAGCCGCCATACATGTATATGTATCAAGAATATAAAATTTATTTCTGAAGTTGACAAATAGTAATCTGTATTAGTCAAGCTTCAAAAAAAATTGTTCCAATATCTGCGTATTGTTTTGGTATCGATTCCGCGGCACTTATATTATACATATTCGTATGCAGGTGAGAAAAACGAAGAAAACACGAAAAGACCAGTCAGAAAGCTAGGCGGGCAATATCCGCCTTCTCAAACCCTTTCGTACCATTGGCCGTGACCACGCAATAAATCGAGCCATTCAGCTTAATGATTAATTAAATATAATGACTGCACCCCTCATCCCCTTCCGTCCCCGCCCCCGGTTATGACTGATGAACCGGCTAAGACAATATCTGTCTTGTGAGCCTTACACCGAATGCAGACATAGATGCATGACCACGCTCGGAACATTGTGATCACATGAGAAACCATATGTATGTATGTGTCACACCGGATTATGCGTCGTTAGTTTTGTTGAGGTGTAATAAAGCGATCAGTTTGTGCGAACTGAAAATCGAGAGAAATATTGTGGAACTTGGATAGCCCGCAAGTAGTAGATCACGCCATAATGTTATTTTATTTTCAATAATAATTTTATTATTTACATAATAAAATTATTTAATAAAATTAAAAATTATTTTAATAAAATTATTATAATTTTATTCTTATTTAAAAATACATTTGCATGAATAATGCAAATAAATATTTTTAACGTACAGGGTACAAATATACACATAGTATACGCAAATTTAATTGCGTGTAATAAATTCTAATTGCGCAAGCTAATATACAAAATAGCAAGACAATGGGACCGCTGTAAGCGCTTTTAAAATTCTTGTAAGACCGTATATGTATTGCACAAGAAAAGATGCACCTTCGGAGCACCCGGTGAGTTTATAAACTCGCTCACGCGTTATATACGCATAGATTTGTCTTCGCTCGATGTCTCGCGCTGTTAGTAAGCAACAGAAGGTGGATGGAAAGCATCATTCAGTCCATGCCTCCTAAGTACACGAAAGAGCCGCGAGTCCACCTTTATGGTAGTTATTAATATCAAATAGTCAGCCACCGTGCCCATTACGGGCATAATGGGACACCATTTTTTGCCGCGACAATGAGGCACCCCGTTAAAATGCTCGATGTATTTGCATTATTTATGCGGATGATTAAGCTACGTTAATATATTCAACGGCACGACGTAGAACAGAATGATGTTAGACAAAGATCACGTATAAGTAGCACGCATGTATATACCGAAATGTGGGAGACTCGTTCCCACAGATTAGATCCGCATATGTACACGCCAATATAAAGCAAAATTGAACTCTAGTCTGAAGTTGAAACTGCTCATCATTTTTCCTTTTCTGTGAGAGAGCATAAATCATCTCAGTTGTGTTGCCGAAGTTGCCATAGCGCTTTGAAGGATATGCATATGTTCTACTTCCTTATTTGATTAATTATTATTCCACGCGAGGTAAAATATCGTTAATCATCCGTTCGACGCTTTTCTTATTTACCAAAGTTGTAAAGGAGATATTTAAATAAAAATGAAAACTCAGCTTTTACTTCGTCTTGGATTGATTTTCATATTGATAAGATTAAATATGTCCCATCAGTTTTATATAAATAGCATAAGTTAAAGAAAAGATTAGAGAATTTAAATGTTTTAATATCAATAAAAGTAATGTGATTTAATTAGATACAAGTGAATACTGCTCCCAAATTAGTTTAAGAGAATATAAAACAATTGTTATGTAGGTATACTTCCGAATAACATTTAAATTATTCCCATTAAGAACGCGAATAGCGTGTAAACTCATGATACAAACATTTAGTTCCACAAATACAGATATATGTAGCTTGTTAGATGATGCAATCAGTTTTCAAGTTTACTTTCAGATATCTTCATATCTATCGGATTACAACTATTTACTAGTAAGTAGATAAGACTCGATCAATCATCATATTTGCAAGTAATCTATCAACATAGAGATAAGATATACAATTAAATTAGAATAAACTGCCATTTACGGTCCGAGCTTGGATCTTAGTAGCCTAGTACTATTTCTGTGTGTGTGTGTGTGTATATATATACATATTTTTCAACTTGGTAAACTGTGGTAACTGTGCGCCGATTCTTTGTTGGACTTAAAACATAGCTCACTAACAATAAGTTGAAAAATATGTGTATATATACACACAGAATTAGTACTAGGCTACTAAGATCCAAGCTCGTATTGTAAACGGCAGTTTATTTTAATTTGATTGTATATCTCAATGATCTTATTTCTATTAATAATTATAGATAAGATATTTCATACATATAGTGCGAGTACACGTAGTCAATTCTCCATTTCTTCAGGAATAACAAAACGTTGTAATCTATTGTATGCCACTATTTGTTATCGTCTCCGAAATTCGTACCTGTTCTGGGAAAACTTTTGAAATTTATATTCTATACCTAACAAAAGAATTTGTATTCTACACACATTTGTATTCTACAACCGAACAATGTTGAATATTTTGCGAGAATTGATTAATGCGTTTGCAAAATTAAAATACTGAATCGGCATGTTTCATATAATTTTTCCGTTAAAGTCTACCGAAGTTTACCTGCGGTGTACAAAAAAGAATTGGAGATAAAGTAATTTTCTGACAGAATGCCTGACAGGATGAAAAATCATTCCATACAAAAGAAGAAACTTGCCAAAAAGCATTCATTCTCTACCGTTACTGCGCATTTTTTCAATGTACATACAAAAATGTTCATACATTACATTCATACATACAAACATATTCAATTATTTTATACGCCTTTTCTCTCATATTTTTTTTAATTTATAAAAAATTAGTAATGTATCTCTATTTCTGAAAAATAAGTTAATAAATTCTGATTGCTGGTTTTTACATTAAAAGATTTTTCTATCCACAACAGTAAAAATTAAGCGAATTTTCTTTTTCTAAATAAAGATCTTTATAGCTGAAAATTATCATGTTCACTATGTTGGACATCAATATTGTAGAACTTTTTTCAGTAGGATTAATAATATAGGTATATTTAAAATATAATAAATATAAAAAAATCTTTTTTAAGATTACTCATTCTTTTTTTCGGAAATTATTCACTAATTCTGTTTCATGCAAACACCTAAAACAAAAAGATTATACTTTGATTTTAGGATTTTATTTTGTCTTTACTTAACATTGCTGACTAATCACCAGCGAAAAGGACTGGACAGTGACAATTTAATACATAATTTTCCTAATTCGTGATTAGATACTAAATTGAATCTAATTAGATACTAATTAAATTTCTGTCAGGAATCTTATGTCTTTCTCACTCGTTTTCTTACGCGTTTATATCGAACATTTGCATTCGGTTAGATTTGAAATCCGCCATATCCGAGAAACATAAAAATGTTCGACGGTACGATAATTACTGCAAGAGCAAGTTTTCATCGTAATTACCGGTTAGGCGAAAAGGAGAATAAAAAAAGGAAGGTGATGATGGATGACATCGCTGATAACAGTTCGACGATTAATAATTACGTGTGCGCACGCGAGAGTAAAATCACATTTATTTAGAGCCAACAATATGGCGAATAAAGGGAGAACGAATGAGTGCTGTTTCTATTTATGTGAACCTTCTTTAACAGCAAAATGTAAAACAGATGTAAAAAAAATAGAGAATGGATTTGCCTGGAGCTGCAGCTTTATGAATGCAGAAATATAAATGAATTTGTTTCTGTTTTTTCTCATTACCCCTACATATGTGCATATATACATATGTGTTTCAAAATTACTTTTGTTTCTTAAAATAACTAGTTTGTTAAAATTATGTTTTTTTTTTTAATTACTCCAGACGGACACTGATCGTTTTTCCCCCCTGTACCCTTCATATGCATACATACATATATGTTTGTGAAATGAATATTAGTCAAATAACGTATTTGGAAAAACTGCACGTACATACACTGCAAATCCAAGTGTGTTAGGTATTTAGCTAAAACTCTTCTTACACATTTCTTGCCATTTAAAATCACGTCATTTAACACGATTGAATGCACTAACTTTTAATTTAATGCGGTTAAACATGTTAAATGACGTAACTTAAAACGCCCAAAAATGTAAGAAAAACTTCAGTCAAATGTGTCATTTTTAGACGTTTATGCATGTAAAATTAACACACTTGGATTTGCAGTGTAGCAGCATAACGAAGAAGTGTAAATTATAAATAGAAAATTATTTTAAATTCTAATGAATTTCGTTTAAAATAAACTTAATACCTATATCCAAAGTGTTTATTCAATATAGCTTTTACCGTGAATCATTATTATTGCAAGTATGGCCGTCGTCTTATCTTAATGAGATTTCGTTCGCTCGTATAAGTGGCGTCTGTTCTCAGGCCTCGATTGTTCTTGATTATCACATATCTATCATCAACTATCGTACGATAAAAAGTGAAACCTAACGTTTTAAGAGTTAAATAGACGAAAAAGGGTTCGAAAACAGGCGCATAAAATCTCTGCATAGTTATACGTTCCAAATGACATTTACGTATCAAAAGACTGGAGGGTACTTCTTCGCGCGCGTATACGACGTGCATAAAATCGCGAAACGTCGCTGCGCGCCGTTTTCGAATAACAGGGCGTGAACCGCATGCGGAGTCTCGACATGCGCCTTGGTAGATGCGACGCCTATCTGCCCGTGGTAAATTAACGGGTACCTCCCCGTTCGGCAGCCTCCAATGACTGGTGATGCCGTCGGCGCCAATGGTACACTGGTAACCGCCAGGATACGTTCACCAGTGGTAGGGACCACGGTTTACATTCGCGCCGTCAGAACGATTCGGAAGGGGTAGAAGGCGGTCTTAACCACAGTGGGGCGGCGAAACACCAGGTTGGACAGTGTACCCGGGATCAAGCTGCGGCAAAACGAGGAGGTAACGAGAAACGCGCGCGACTCGTAGAGAAAGAAGGGGAATCTACCGGACTCCGAAATCGGACGCACGTCGCCTCGGTGGGAGTCCTTTACTTTCAGTCCCGCTGTGAACGCAGCGAGGAGCGCAACGTGTGTTTTACCCTTACCGCACCCGGGACGCCGTGTACTGTCATCGCCGCGTTGTTGTTATCGTCGCCACGTTCGTCACTGATAAAGATATTGTGTTTACTTCACGAAAACCGAGGATGTGTAACACGGTCGCGCGCAAGTGACGGAAAACAAATAATCAATCGAATACTGGGCATTCCAAGAGTCATCTAAAAGTGTTGCAATTTGCACGTGACGAATATATCTTCAAGCGGGGTTTATGATGTTGTACGTGAAACGTGAGATTGCTCGCTAGTTGGGACAGAATGGGACTTGTGTTGACATGGAAGTATGAATATTACGAGATATGGATTTCACGAAAGCTTAGAACAGGCAGCTTAGTAAGACCAGTGATTCTAGAATGAAGTGTACTGTGGCCTGTATGCTTTCTGTGTCGAGTACTCAATTCTGCGCTATTCAATTATAGGTTTCAAAGATATCCCGATCTATAATAATACTTGAGATAGGGAATCAAGTCCAACGACGTCAAAAATGTATCAAACATCCCCCTTGTCTGATAAGCGCCTCGCTGCGACCTGAATCACGTCGTCGTGGACAAAGTTTTTTGGTGCTGTTTCTGAAGAATCAACGTTACGCCAATCGCGATAATGAGTTTTCTAGAGGGCATGCCATCCCACCCGCATCATATCGTCAATCTGGGCATCAAGCTGTCACCCGGAAGTGCCGGGGCAACCGGTGGATTAACAGATCCCGGTGCGAACATTCAGTCACCTCCAGGGGCCGAGGCACCGTCCCAGCAACACCACCATTTCCATCCTCAAGGTTACCCGCCGCATCATCCTCACACAGCTCCCCACATGGCTCCTCACATGGGCCATCACATGGGTCACCATCCTGGTTATACCCGCGAATTTATCATTCGACGGGAACACGAGATAGCAACGGCAAGTCCTACCACCCCCGAAAGCGGTGGACTGGGCCTGTTTACGCCGCTGCATCACGACGGTACGGCCGCGACGATGCAACAGTTTCCACATCATCCCAGTCAGCACCCACTGGCCGCCACACACTATCCTGGGCACTATCCTCAGGACACCAGGCCGCTACCTTCTCATCACCAATACATCGGCTCGCCGCACATGACGCCGACCGCAATCCACCACCAGCAACACCCAGCCATGAACCATCCGAATCATCACAGCGCCTTCCTCAGATTCATGAGGCCTAACGGCGTCGGCGGCGGCCACGCAGGCACCATCGTCAGCGGCAGCCGACGCGAGATCACCTGCATGTGGATAGACCAAGACCCGGGGTTACCGGAAAGTGGAAGAAAATTCTGCGGCAAGATTTTCACTACCCTTCCAGACATCGTGTCGCACCTGACAGTGGACCACGTGGGCGGACCTGAGTGCACAACGCACGCGTGCTTCTGGCAGGGTTGCGCGCGTAACGGTAAGGCCTTCAAGGCCAAGTACAAACTCGTGAATCACATACGAGTGCACACCGGGGAGAAACCGTTCTCGTGTCCATTTCAAAATTGCGGCAAAGTCTTCGCCAGGTCGGAGAATCTCAAAATACACAAGAGAACGCACACTGGTGGGTACTGTCATTATTTATTACTTCTTTCACCTCTCGCTTAAACTACTCTCTCTTTTCTCAGCAAACTTTATTGATATCGTTAACTCGGTTTTATCACGGCGCATATGACGACTTTCGTACAGTAAAAACTGATTGACGTCAGCGACGTTGAAAAATCTAATTAGACTCACAGATTTTATCTACGCGAGACGCGTAGACAAAAAAACGCGGCATAAAATAGTTTTCGTTTTCGTTCTCTCGGGATTCCGACCCTGAGAATTTTTCGGATCCCTTCAACGTGACGCGTTCACGATCTAGATGCCCGGGTTACTCTCACAGATTTGAATCGGAATCTCGAATGACCTTTCCACGAACCGATTCATCTCGGTGTCTGGAAAGTATTAGCAACGTTTTCGAGATCTGCCGCAAACCTTCAAATCGCATAAATTATCCACATAAGCTAGCTACTTCTTCGTGGCGTGAGTCACTCTCGAATCTCGCCGGAACTCGACTGAGCGTGAGAATGATTAATACGGGAACCGACCGTTTACTACGTCGCGAAGATTACGCGGACAAAGAGAGATTTTTACGCGGAGATTTTCTGTGCCATTAGCTTAGTTTCGATTTCAACCAAGCGAGATCGCCAAGCTTACCGTTAGAATCGCATAAATAATCGGGCAGTTACTATATCGCTGTGTCTCTCTACTCTTTATCCCGTGGTTTTCTTATTTCTTTTCCATTCGCTTGTCTCATCCACGAGACGCCCCCGGCGCCTTGAGCCGTTTCAATATAATCAACCGGCTGTTTACGATGACAAGAATTTTTCGGGGCGCAATTAAGAAATTACCGGGCCATATATCGTGTCGTTTTATGCCTACGGCGCGCTGGACATTGTATTTACATATTTATTCGTCAGGCGAGCGTCCCATTGGCCGAAGCGACGGCTAAATGCTAGGCGTTAGCCGTGTCGTTGCTGAGCTGCTGCTCTCTCTTTCTCTCTTTCTCTATTAGCGGATTCCTTTCCAAAGTTATTAATTCCATCGTGTAGTTTGTTTACCACGAGTTTGCCTATGTCTTTCTTTTATTATAATTATTTTACAGTAACCCGAGTAGAAAATATACCAGACATAGCCGGTTGCTGACCACTCACTGGCCATATTCTTATTTATTTTTTACTCGGGAAGTTATATTGTCATACGGCAGGATATTAAAGTGAGTAAAATAAATAAAGTGAATAAAACTACAATAGTTTATGTTATATTATTACCCACTTAAAGAACAAATCGAAAAGATATAAAATTATGTCGTCTTCGTTAAGCAACAGCTGATAAAATATTTCATTAAAACTAATAATTCAATAGTAATCTTTCTTTGTTATTACTTGTTTATCGAAAATGTAGAAATAAATTAAATTACAATATAAACTTCTCAAGATGATTAAAATTCAATTCGCTGTTAAAAATTTACAATTATTAATTTGAAAGTGCCACTGCATGAAAAAATCTAAAATGACCTATAATAAAATATGAAATCATATCTGTTCAAAAATTAAGTGTAAACAAGTCTAGTGATTACAAGCTCACAAACCAAAGTAATAATTACACGTTATTCTGTTTAATATTCTAATTGCATGTTACTTATCTATCTTTTATGCAAATAAAATAAGATATAAATTCATAAATTAAATTCTCACAGATATCTGAACAAATACACTCTAAGAAATAAGTGTTTGATTATAAGTTGTTTTTCCTGTAGACTACTTTTCATCATTTATAAGTAACTGACTATCAATATCTGACTGAATATCAAACACATTTTTAGTCAGATATTGATAGTCAGTTACTTATAAATGATGAAAAGTAGTCTACAGGAAAAACAACTTATAATCAGTCATTTCTGTAGAAAAATGTTTGAAATTCAAACATGTCTTACTTTGGATTTTTTAGAGTGTAGTCTGTATCAAAAACCGCATAATTAAAAATATATTTTACCAATAATACAGTAATAATATAATAGTACTTTGTTGGTTCTTCTTGATGTAATAATTTAAGAATTACACATAAATCTTTAATATAATCTATCTTAACTTAATCCACAAACTTAATTAAAATTAAAGGAAAAAGACCACTGTAAATAAAATAAGTAAATAAAATATAATTATAAAATATATTACCAGTAATATCAACTCTTGACTAACTTAGAGAAATCTATCATCCCCATCGCGTAATCTAGAAATACGTGCGGTAACATGTCGGATATGTATATTATTTTGCGAGCACCCACCCGCTCTTAATGACTTTTAATAATGAAATCGCACAGGGGGTATGCGTCCGGAGACACATCAACAGCCGCAGGTGCCCGTATTTTCGTTCACACGATGCGAATTCGTGCGCTCATCGTCATATCCACCCCGTGCGCTGGGGGCAGTATATCACGTGTGATTAAATTTCGTTTTCATTTATAACAAACGCCACCCTTCCGACGCCATTGTGGAGTGTGAGCTCTCTCTCCCATGGCCTCCCCTCTCAACGGTACAGTTGACACTTTGGGACGCCCAGATCGACATTGTGCCACCCTCTGTCGCAGATTGGGATATATATTGTTATAACAACTATTGTCTTCTATCGAGCGCTTCAAGGGTTTAAGCCAGAGTAAACATTTCAAGTCTTTTTGTATTGTTTAAAAGTTTTTATCTTGGAAATAGTCTTGAAACTTTAGATCTAAAGTTTCAATATTTACGGAGTTATAAAGGAAGAACGAAATTAATCTGCGAGTAAATTTATATGTATGTACGTGCTTTATTATCTTATATATTTTATTATTTATATATTTTAAGTTTATATTTTTTTTATTATGTTTGAAAAAGATTACAAACCAATGGTTTTTGTTTTCAGTGCGTAGAACCATTCTACGCCGTACTTTTTAATCTGATTAATCTTCTAATCGCACGTTTTGATATAATAATGAGAAGAAATAAGTTGTTCGTTAATGTGAAATAAATTCTAAAAAAGATTATCGATGAATCAACAAACCAACAAAAAAAGGCCTTCATATAAAATTCAGAAATAATTAAACTGATATAAGTGTATCAATTCAAAGAAAATTGACTAACAAACCATCCTACATACGAAGGTTTTCTCAAAATAATAACAAAATTAATTCAAAATTATTTAAATGCACTTATTTGGAAAAATAACATAAAATAAAATTACATTGCTGCCAATTGCAATATGTATCACTGTATGTATTTTTATAGGTAGCAATAATTGCCTCTTATAATAATACAAGTTTTTTAAATAAAATTTGAACGATACTTGTCACAAGCATCACATGGAAGAGGACAAACGATATATAGATACTGCAAAACTTAGAATACTGAAAACATCAGCAGAGCAACGTTTTCAGCGAAAAAGAGTCAGACTGATCAAGGAGAAGAATGCATCAAATAACGAAACAACAGCTATATAAACTAGATATCAATGACTAACAAGAAGACAAAACTACGAAATTTTGCATTATATAGTTTTCAATACAAATTACAACCATGTTTCTCAAAATTATACTTTTCAGATTGATAATTGATAAATAAAATACTTTGCAATCAAATTTGATATACATATTTTTAATACCTTGTCTATCTAATCACGTAATAATTTAATTTAATTTTGAAAATATTCCATTTCGCTATTTCAATAAACTACATGTTTTCTCTACATAAATAACGATAAATATAAAGTAAAAAGAATATTCAAAAATATACAATTTGTTAAAACGCAACATTGGCACCCTGACGTAAATGTGTTTAAACTTTGTTCGAAACGATTAAAGGCGCCGAGGTGAATGAAAACTCATTTCTATTCGCATACACGGCAGCGACAATCCTCGCGACTCCCTCGTCGAAATAAATTAGCTTTTTCGAGAAACAATCCTCGATCCATGCACGGCTTCACACATTGTTTTCACACATTGCTCGTGAACGCGCGCGTATACACACATCATATACGCCTCTTTATTACGCCTCCTTTTTTCCCCTGCTCTTCTCGCTTCTTCTATTCGTCGAAATACGTAAATACGATTTGGCAGCACTATTCTGTCACTCAAGTGGTACCGTAAATATTTCTCTCTTGTGTATATTCCACATATATTCCGCTATTGTTTTGTTCAAACGAATTGAAATAAATTTAAATCGACAAACAAACACATAACTCGGAATTATCTGAGAAGTTATTGCTTGAAATTAAGATATGTAAATTATGATGTTTATACGCAATTTTGTACATACAATATATGCATTATATAAACAACATATATAAACAAAATTTCTTTTAAGAAATCGACTTCTGAGATTTTTCATGCTATCTCTCTATTTCTTTTTTTCATTTATTTAGTTATATCGCTAGCAAATAATTATATACATATTAATTATTATCAATAAAAAATGTTTATTACATATATAATGTAATAGATATTAAATACAAATAATTATATTCTTTTTCATTCATATTTGTTTCGACTATTGCATTAGTGGCATTAATTCATAACCGATCATATTTTTCTCGTAATTTTGTCTTTAATTATTTTCTCCAATGAGAGAACATATTTTAAACTCTAATACTCAACTTTAACTTATTCCCTATATAAACATTTTATTGTTGTATAACATATAATCGGTTTTTCATGTAGAGAATTATATTAATATATTATGATTATATTATCATAATGTTGTAATATCGTGCTTCAGCATAATAAGGATCTCAAGCGCAAATAGCCTAGTACGGGACTTGGTGACGTTGCGTTTAACGATGATCGATGGAACGCAGCATCCATTAGCATAGAAATGATTTCGAGTCGCGGCATCGGAACGCCAGTCTACCATAAACTGTACGACAATACGGCGAATTGAGGTATAGACTGAAAATATTGCCGTTTATTACGAATACTCGCGAAAAGACACATAAAAAAGTAAGCAACTGTGGTAACCGGTCGCAATCTGTTCGCCACGCGATTAGGAAATAAAGCGCGCGCTGTCGAAACGTTCTCTTCCCGATCTGTCCTATTAATCCGCAGATGCGACCTGATGGAACAGCGTCGGTCATTAGGCTAAATCGATATGCATTTTAAAGCAGCTTATAGTCCTCTTCGCCCCTTTCCTGCAGCGGAGAGGGCGGCGAACGGCCGGGCGGGGGGAGGGAGGGTGGAAAAAAAAGTGCGAAGAATAGTCTGTTATGCGTGAAACCGATCTCGCGTGTGCGTGGAACGGGCAGCAACGATTGGTCAGATCGACAATGGATCCCATGGCTTGTACGCCATTGGTCAGGATTTTCGGAGGGTTAGACAGCGGAGAATAGGGGGATGATACGGGATGAGTCGTCGAGGGGACGTGAGGAATAAGCGTTAAGTAGGGGGCGAACCACCGTGTCGAGAAAGGGCCATACGCGCAGGCGAGTAAATGGCTACTTATTCAAGCTGCGACGCGACTCGCCTGTGAAAGAAAGTACGCGAACCGGTTCTGCTAATCCCTTAATTGTCGCCGGTGATGATAAACAGAGCGACGACAAGCTCGCCGATTTTTCTGGAGTAAACTTTTCCAACATTTTGGCTTTTCTTAACACATTACAAGTGTGACGAGCCACGAGCGCTCTGTTAAAATATTTTTTTCAACAAAATTGATGTCTAATTAATTATTATCTCGATTCACGTAAGCATGGATGTACGATAAATTTGAGCGATGTCAAAATCATTAATTATTTGTTATCGAATGTTTATGAAAAAGTTAGGATTACCTCTATTTTATTCTGTACGTACGCACACGTGTATCTTGGTACGATGTACGATATCGCCGAGAAGCGCTACTATTTTGCCAGAAGTCGCCTCCTGAAATGGCTCCAGCGGAATTACCGATCCGGAGGAGTTACCGATGCTGTGAGTCGCCGCCAGTGTACAAGCAATTACTTTCAGGCGCGGAGAGGCCAAGGTACTCCATATTTTTGCGCCGTCGGGGCACGACGGAGAGGGTGTAAAGCCTGGAAGATGCGACGTTGGGAAAATAGAAGCTGGTGGCTCACCCGTGTCCGGCTCGCGGGACGTCGGCGAGGGGGTGCGTCTCTCGACGAAGACGGTGGAAGAACGGAAAGGAAGGGAGGACGATAAGACGAAAGAGAGAGGAACCGGATCGGATAGAGAGACCATGAGAAATTATGAGAAGAGAAGTACGGGGCCACACGAGGAGCGTTGCCCGAAGCGTGAGACGATATTTGCTCAAGTGGAAGGCCGCCGGCTGGAAATCGACAGCGATCGGCAGCGCCGATGTATACCGGGTGTATTTGTACGCGTGATAAAACCAACGATGGCTCAGAAGTTCTCGACAGACGATGAATTAGGTCCAGCGAATTCGTGGAACAGCGAAAAATTGTTGAGACAGACACACGTGTTACATAAGAACCACGTCCTGATACAATCAAATACGAATTTCCAGATAGCTCAAGTAAATAATATCAGAAATTAAAAATTGCCAACCCAATATTGTCTACGAAAATCGGAAAGGTGGTAAAATATATACCGAACTTTTTCTTATTGTAAATTTATAGGCGACAGCGGAAAGGTTAAAGAACTTAATGAAGAAAGGAAACATAAACTAAGAAAACTTGATGAACCTTAAGGGTTAGCTTAAGGGAATTTAATGACGGGTTAAGCGGTGCCAGTATATCACTGCGTCTGATTCTCTCTCTCTGGATTTACTACAAAACCGTCTGCTATAACTATACTGCAAAACCAAGTTTGGACATCTCCTTGCACATAGATCTCAGTTCTATTCTGTCTTGAGACGACAGCACTGAAAAAACTGATTATACAATGGATTAAGCGTAAATTTCGTTTTGATCTAAACGAAATGCTTATGAAACACCAACAAAGGCGTGAGTCGATTCATGGCGCAGTGCTGTGTGCGCGAAGTTAATAGACCGTAAACCTTTTTAGGTGAGATTTCGCGAAAGAAACCATTCGGAATTTATGCGTTTTGCGTAACAATACCAAGAGAGATACTTCTAGGAACGATGACAGCGGCATTGCACCGAGGTCAGACAGAGGAACGATGCGAGCGCGAGATTATCGTATCGACGACTTATCGGAATCTTTCTGTCGGGAAGATCGATCGGAACGAGCAGCCAGCGCACACCTCGATCGGATCGAGAAATTCGATTTGGAGATAACGCGCATCGTGAAATCGGACCGCAATCCTCCGGACGGTTACGGTTGACAGATATGTACAATTCCGCGATATTTCTCGAGAATGCCCGATGAAGATCGATAGATCGTCGCGTATCTCCGACGCCATTGTCAACAAAACAAAAGCTCAAAATAAAAAAATCATCGAAAATTCAGTACCCATGTATCGATTAGTTTTGAATTAAAAATCGTACCATCTTATTTTGGACCTTTTCTCCGTGTAAAAATTTCAACATTAATAAACTCTTCGAGAATAAAAATCCGTGATAATTTTTTTTTAACTTTTATAGACAACGGTAAGCTTCGTGTTTTCTTAAAAGAAAGGATGTAAGCGTGAAAAAGAGGACACATGTTGCCAAATAAAATAATGCTCGATCGCGGCAATACCGTGTTTTTTCACGTGTTGCAAAATGAATCACCAAGTATCGTCGGCACGGGAAACAACGCGGAAAAGTCCATGGACAGGCTTGTGGGTCGATAAGGGCGAGACAGTCCTTCGCGCCTGCACCTCGAAAAGCAGCCGCCAATAAAAAACCACCCCACGTTCCTGTTTATACCGCGCTCTTTGTTACTTGACCGCCCACACCTTCATCGATCGCCCGACACGACGCGCTCGCTCATCTTTTGACAGCGTGAAATATAAGGCGAGAGGCGCGAAGACGAAACTCGAAATATTCCCGTTATTTTTATATCGAAGAACGAATCGCCATCGCCAGATAGATAATTGAGCAGATCACGATAAATCGACGTTATCCGCCACGCGCGCATAATACGAAGGATTAATCGGTGAAAATTGAAACTACCTCCCATTTCTCATGTCAAGATAGTTGTATTCTTAGAACACAGCAGTTTACGCGGTTCAAATAAGAATGGATTGCGCGATAATTTAGGATATTTGCACGCACGTGATAGTTGAAGTATCACGGACATTAAAAGTATTAAAATGGCCATGCAATAATTTTGTATATTTCTTAACTTTAATTAATGTAATTTGTATATGAGATATGTAGAGTTCTGTTTAAAAATCTTGGTTATTCGCCCGCAAATTATGGTGTTCTGTAGAATATATTCGAACCTTATTTATTATGATATGCTGACAAATTCACTGTATTCTCACATTCGCGATGAGTATTCCATAACACATTGTTTTCAAATAAATCTAACGAAGTCCAAGAAATGGCTAACCAAAGCCCAGATCAAGGCCACGAAAATAAACGTACATTAATTGTAAATATTGTAGACTAATATAGATTGTACAACTTATCTTATATCATATCAGCCGATAAATTTACAATATGAGCTCAATTTCTCGCAAAAATATAAATTGTATGTTTGTACATCAGCCTTTTAATTATCTCTCAGTACTGAAGTCACCTCTGACATGAATCTCACTAATAAACTCTATAAAATATCTCTATATACTTTGTATCTTAAATATCGTATTACATAATGAACCCTGTGAATCTAGACATCTCTGTAGCCATATCCCAAGTTTTATCGCATAGATAACTCGACGTATTGAATCAGTAGGCCTGATTTATGTTTTCTCCCTCACCTCTTCAAGTTAGGAGGGTCCGATGCCGAAACACTTATCTCTCTCGCGAAACTGATTTAGACAGAAAGATTTGTTGCAAAAGTGGCGGGTGCCCGGTCGTCAGGCCGACTTTTAGTCGTAGCCCCTGGCATTCTCTCACCTACGAAAGCTCTAACGATCTCGGCTATATGGTCCAGCGAGGGTGCCGAAAGCGCGCCCTTAACCCGTCAATTTAGTTCGCAACGGTCTATAAAAATTGTATAACTCATTTCCCACGCGCGCAGAGAAACTAAAAACAGTAAAAATAGTAATCAAATAACGATTATAACATGCCAACGGTTTGCATATACTGCCGGTAAAGTTTGAACCGCATACATCTATTATATCAAAGTAATAAAGTCTGCAAGATGGAAATGTTGCATGTAGATTCTTTAAATAATTGTAATAAATATACTCATCTATTTCTTTGTTATTATCATTACTAAAAACGTAATTGTGTATTTCCAAACAAATAAAATGTAATAAACTTGTGCGCATTAAATTATCTCGTCTTAAAACTCTCGTGTTTTACTAAACAATTGTTCATAGATTAGTTCTATATATTATCATTTCATTCGGAAAAAATTATTTAAAATATCAGTTTCATTTGTTTTTCTATTAAATAACTTATATCTTTCTAAGATTGTACAGATAATCAATCATTTAAAACAAACATTGATGCAATCATTCTAATAATTAGAGTATTGAATGTTGAGAGATGACGTGTTTGCACAGACAAAATCTGCCTCTGATTTGCCGGAAACGAGCGTTGATACGATTAATAGTGTCGACAGTCAATAAAGACCGGAACAACTGAATCGGCTTGAAGGATGAAAACCGAACGCCACCATTAAACATGAAACTCGCAATGAAACCCGTTTGTTAACGGAAATTGATATTTTCAATGCTCGGGTATCCGGGATGTAGATATATGCAGCTAGTAAATAGATATAGGTAGCACTAGTAGGAAATCGAACGGCACGCGAGTGGCTTCCCCGAACCCGAAAACAGGGCCAGTTAATTACCTCTCTAAACGCACGCGTGCCTACTCTTTGGCGATAGACGCTGGTAATGGCTGGTCTCTTGATCGCTCAGCTGAAAAAATAACGAGGCGCCGCGCTTCCTATTCCTTCCCGTAACTACGAACGCTCGCTGATGCATGCACAAAATTGCTTCCATCATTAACGTCTCGTGTGTATTTGGATTGGACAATTTCATGTCGTTTATTTTGCAACATACGATAACAAAATTTATAAATTAATTTTATTTCTTTTTGCACTCTACATCCGAGATGCCTTATATTGTTCTGAGATTTAGTTCTTGATTTTTGTGATTTTTCATAAAGAGGAAGATTTCCTCGTCATCACGTTGGTCGCCGTCGAGTAGATGTTTCGGATTAACTGTCACTGATACCAATTTATTTACATTTGAACTGGCAATTAGTATGCGTGTACAATGCTTCTCTGAGGAATTCACAACGTGACAAACAGGTTTCTCATTAACGTAGCAGTTTGACGGAAACGCTTTTGGGACCGTAATTGCCAACTAACGTTAATGTCGCGGCTACCAGACCCAGAATGCACCTTCATCGTTCGTGATGAAATGTTCGCGACGAAATGTTCGCGACACACATTCGCAGCAATTAAAAGTGTCGACCTTCACCGCAGACGCCTCCTGGCAATATTAACGCTCGTCAACGCATCGATTATTTTCTCGGAATGGTAGTCATCCTTCAAAAATCGTTGTAAATCATTTACGCGATTACCCAGCAAATAATAGATAGTTAAATAATATTCTCACAATTAACTAACGCACATTTCGCAACAGAAGGTGATTGATTGGCGACAATCTTCTTGAATTTCTGATTACAACGTTCGCAAGGAAACGTACAAATTTCATTATACCTACAAACTTTGTATGTAGCTAAATAACATAGAAACGACGCTGCGTGGAATGTCGCGATTTAAAGCGTCTAACCAAGTATTCAGCGATACACGACCATTATATACATATGCAAACCAGCGACCGTACGTTACGAATAATTATAGAAACGGAAATCACCCTCGCATTGCCTCCGATGAATTCGATTGGCGCGAACGTAGCGTAATGTACCTGTCCTGCCTGGATAAATTACGATCGTGCATTCTGAAATTCCTCGAGATGCTCCCTCACCGGGAGCGCGCAGTTTCGCGCCAGCTGACGTAAATGCGTAGGTGCAAAAGCGGGATGAGATATCCCGCGTGCGCGGGGCGCTAAAAGAAATCAAACATTTCTGGTTATCTTCCACCGGGGGGGATGAGCTGTTCGGCAAGAAAATAACTCCGCTCCGCTCTTCTGTTCGGAATAAACGCTCCTTTTCGTTCCGTTCTTACTGGCCACCCCCGTCCGCCTCGTCCCTCCTTTCCGTTCTTCGACTGGATATAGATTGGAAGGTACGGCTCGCGGACCGGGCGAACCGACACTGTTATAAAATAGTACGGGGGCATTAAGCGCGCCGCTAAGCGACTGTATATTATTCTGTTTGTAGCCAGACGTCCGCGGGCTAATGTTGCCATTCTTGAAAAAGTCCGCTGCGCTCCGGCGTTTATTAGCGGCCGTACAGGCGCCTCCGCTCGCACGTGATATTTTTTCGGCCCGCGTGGTAGTTTAATCGGAATCGAATTTATCGTTTAACGCAAAGCGCTGAATGCTGCAGAATGCGGGCATATATTTGCCGAATGATTTAAATACTCCGCTCTCGAGGGCACGTGGTATTCTTTGAGCGATTACACAACCGCAATCACTGATTTATTAAGGTTTCGGAAGATTGAGACATCCAGTGCTCGAACTTATTTCAACAAACTTGATTTGATTGGACAAATGTTTTTTTTTATAGTAAAATCGCGTTTAACTTTAGCTTGTAAATCCAAGCATTTGCGCTTATTTCATCAACCTTAAACGTGGAATCTGAAGGTAACAAAAAGTCTACTTTGCTAGGCCGTAATATTTGTAAAAGAAATATTTTAATTAATCAAAAATTTCTAAATCATTTTTCACTCCTATGACTATTTAACATAAAATAAAAAAGATGTTTTTGGGCAACATTTAGTTAATTTTTCTTTAATTTACAACTTAAATATTAGAGAGATTAATAACTTGAAAATTTTTTTAAGACACAAAGATCAGTTTTATTTATCTTCAAATAAATCTCACGTTAACAGAATTTGATTCAAAAATTCATCAAGAAATATTTGCAGTTATATGTAGAAAAATTGTAAAGAAAGATGATGTTTAAATTTAAGTTATAAACAAATTAGCTTTGTACTGGTCAAGGAATCTTTATAATGTAGGAAGGAAGTGAAAAAATATATATTTGGGATATCTCATATTTAATTATCTTCGGAATCTCCCGGATTCAATTCTCGACTTTATGTAGCAATAAGTGCCGGAGGGTCAAGCCACATGGAGCGGTCATTAAAGTCTGCTCGCGACCCTACGAGCCTTAACGGCGAAATGCACCAGTGGAAAGCTCTTTATACGGGAACGGGCATCTCACGATGCGCTTCTTGTTGCGCATCAATGCGAGCGGGTAACCGAAGACGGGGTAAATCACTCCCGAGTTTTGCCGCTGGCTGCCGTCATTGGTACGGTAGCCCCCGTCGATATAATACTGGGTGCTCCTCCTCTGCGCCGCGTACGTTAAAGACGCCGTCGTACAATGACGATCATCGAGAAAATATCGAGTGTCCGTAACATTATACTTTCGTGCGGTTTAAATGCCGGCGTCGGTGTCAGGGCGTGCGCGCGCGCGTACGCCCGGCTTGTTGCGTGTCAACGAGCGGCGAGCGTGTAAAACCGACGGTGTCCCGTGTGATCGTGAATGCTCCTTGTTCGTTATACGATCCCAAGATCATCGGGAGTTTGCCGAATGCACATGATAAGTTCGTCACGATGAGCGTTTCCGCATTTCCGCGATTCCTTTCTTCGTGGGTTTGTGTTACTTATATTAGACTTAAGATGATTTTGGATACGGCAAACTTATTGGTATTGTATACAGTGTATATAGTTACGACACCGTAAATCCGAAAAATTTGCATTACATAATTTATTGTCTACATTTGTGCGTATAAAAGAAACGAGACTGTTACAATTTTGATTAATCACATCGGCACCAAATATTGGCGATTTCAAATCGCGGTTACAGTTGTGCATATAGTTTATCTTTGCGCGTCCACAAAATGGGTATTATAATGTATGTATACGAATAGGCATATATTCACTCGTCACTAATTAGCCGGTCTTCGTTAACTAATTAGCTACTCACGCTTTCTCCATTTTCAGCAGTTCCATCTTTCTTATTCTACTACTACCTTATGATCTTATCTGTATCGTTGCTTTCCCATTTTCTAATTGCAATAATAATCTTCTTTCATGTTTGCTTTAGGGTTTTACTTCGCTAATTAATTTTTATAGTACATATAAATAAAATTAATATAAAGACAAATTGATACAAATAACTGTCGAAATGCCAAAGAGATGTCTAACAAAAACTTATCCCATGCCAATATTTTTCCTTTGAAAAAAATATTATTGTAAGACTGTAAAATACAAAAATAATACAGTATAAATACAATATAATAAATAATTTCAAGAATATTACCAAGGAAAGATTTTAGCTGCAAAATTACAAGG
The DNA here is from genome assembly GCF_030848795.1 of Temnothorax nylanderi. Lineage (NCBI taxonomy): Eukaryota > Metazoa > Arthropoda > Insecta > Hymenoptera > Formicidae > Temnothorax > Temnothorax nylanderi. The sequence goes on along the minus strand of NW_027249069.1, from coordinate 65,610 downwards.
AATTATTCTAAACGAGGATTTCTCGTTTAATGTTTAATGACATATTTCAAGATATAAGAAAAAAATTAAAATCGAGCAATATATAAAATAGAGATTTGGAAGGCTATTATTGTTATGACTGACATCGATCTAAACTTATGTTGCAATACTACCTAACTTAGGCCTAACTCTTTCTATTAATTCTACATTGAGTTACTCCATTCTGCTACCGAACACCAAAATTTCGCAAAAGCTGATGACTACGTGACGAGATCTCTTTCTCGAATAATATGTCGACCAAGTCAGAAATCAAGTCGAATCTTCACGAAAGGCTCATTATCATGGCCCGTCACCCTCGTAACGGTCGCGCAGGTCTACGACGTTTTTCCCACAGTTCTCTCCCGTCAGAACGCGCCGGAGGAACATTGGCGGACGTAGGAGAAGACGAAGAAGGAGGAGGAGGCGGAGGGTCGGTCGGTTGTCTCCGTGGTCCGGTAGAAAAGGTCGAAAAGGGGAGGGGGGAGATAAATAAAAAAAAAGAGAGAAACGCGGAGGGAGGAAAAAAAGGAGGAACGAGCAGAGAAGCGGAGAAAACAAAACGGAATTGCGGCCTAGCTGCGGTGGATGATTTAGGGGGCGAGGGTCGCGGGTCGAGACCGGGCTCTGGAATGCTGGGCCCTCTTCTTCTTCTCCTCTTCGGGTATCCTCTTTTCTCTCGCGGTAACCTCGTCTCTGCCTCGCAACGTTCCTCTCCCTCTCTCCCCCGCGTTCACTTCCACTTTGTATCTCTCTGCCATTTCGTCCACGGTGGAATCGTCGTCGTCGTCGTCGTCGAGGAGATGCGGGAGGAGTAGGAGGAGGGGGAGGAGGAAAAGATGATAAGAGACAAGGATAACAGATAGAACATTTACATAGGTCGTTAGTGCAGGCAGATGTAGGAACGCGTTCGCGTATACCCACGGTGACCGCGTGTCCACCTTGTGCCTCCGGTTCCTGACCGTGAGACTCCGACTTCGCACGGCGAGATCGACTTCCTATTGTTGCTCGAATTTGTCACCGTTTCGTTTCGTTAACGGCCGTCGCGAGCTCGTAACTCACCCGCGTAATGACGAATCGCCCGAGTTTTCGTCCCGCTGGACGGCTGGACATTATAGAGACAAAATTCTTACGGTATTTAATTCTCTCGAGATTAGATGAGCATTACTATTGTCATTGACGCTTAATCTATTCCCCGAGTTCGCGTTGATTGTGTACGTATAGTACAGTCGATATCGGACTCGATTCACTGGCAATTTTTCTCTTTCAAAGAAATGGATGGAAGCCAAGATTCAGCCAACACATGTCTGCTAATGCTGGCAATGCGTGTGTGCACGATTTATCGGCGGATATCCTGTCTCTTTCACGTTTGTCGCGCGTTCTAAAATTTTTACTGAAAAGTACGAAAACCTCACCTCTGTTATATTCGCAGTTAATATTGAAAGACGTATTGCTGTATAATGGTACAGTATGTGCGATATAAATTTTATTTAAACATCCACCGCTTAATGCTTGAAAATTTCTTTTTAATAGATGAAATGGTCATTGCACACGCGCGCGCTCGCGCACGTACACATTTTCTGTCGCACGCACGTCTCATTTACTGTTATAAATAGGTGTAAATCTTTTTTTTATACGGCCGATGGGTATATGGACACTTCGAATTTCTCTTCTAATCTACCGGCAAGATCGGGCAAACCTCCTGTCCCACGGACTCATGTCGGGGATTGACCTAAAGGGCCACGTCAAAAATCATACGGATACATGTCTCAGGCCGTTTTGACGTCGGGACACACCAGCCCCATTCCTTATTGTAATTTAATTTCGTAACCCGACGCCGTGTACCTTCGACCAAGGAAATTATCAGGGGTTCATGTGGCACGTTATAATTTTCTCATAGGAAACTCTGACGAATTGAGATTCGAACGTCCAAAAGTGTCATAAGCGAACATTCCTCTTAAAGAAGAGTTAAGATTTTTCACGCCAAATACACGCAAATTCACCAAAAGTTTCTCGTCCACAGAAATACAAATCTGTTTTTTTAATTTAAAAAAAAATTAATATTGCGCGAAAGCTTGTAGCGACATTACATGAGTAATGACTATGTAAATTGCAACGATGCTGAACGTCACATATGAAGCGCGACGTAATAATACAAATTTACGTCCCACAATCATACTATAAATCGCTATATGTCGCAGGCGATTTGATTGAACACGCAATTGCTTTATCACCATAAGTTGCTCAGCAATTATACAGAACATAATATTCAACCTGCTACATACGAATAATTTCAACGATAGCATTCCGTTGAATAATAAATGGGCATGTAACAGGCAATATTTTATTCGAAAATCATGACAGTACGCGCATTGCACAGAGCTTAAGAGCTGTTTGAATTTCTACAACGTATTTTATTGCCATTTAATAGATGCTTCATGCGCAAGAATGTTATAATTATTGCAACCAAATGGCATCAATAATTTCTTAATAATAGGTTAGAATACATGTATATAGAATTGCTGTGTTGTACAAATTAGGCTTTAATTTTTAAATTATTTAAATTATCAACAAATAAAATATCAATTATAATGTCAGTTATATTGACTAAATAAAAAGCAATTTACGATCTGATATTTATTTACAGTAATCTTCTCTGACAATAAAAAAAAGAAAAGAAAATCATCTCTATGCATTCAAATGTTAAAAGAATGGATTAGTAACTCCAAATATTATAATATATGTATATTATGATTTTCATACGACAGCCAACAATAGAGTGCATGAGCATTGCATGTGGAAAAAACATTCTGTATTATCCCATGTGCATTCACTAGAAGATTTAACGCCGCCTATCGATCACTGCTATCGCAAAAAAAGTGTTACCAAAGTTTTTACGCAAATCTAGCAAAATTATCTTTGCGAGACGCAAGTGTGAAAAGTCTCAATAAATAAAATCGCACCGTGAAACGACGTGCATGCACGCTAACAGCGTATCAGCGATAAAAAAGAGGCCTGCGTCAGCGTACGCGTGTAGACGATTGTGTGAATAAGAATTATTTGTATAAAATGTGAAGTTTTGCATGAGAGAGACGCGCTGCAAAAAAATAAGTACTCGAGACGGAATACAAAGAGACACGAATACTACGAAGTATTTAATGTGTGCGCATAAAGATCTAATTGCGTGCTTTAAACGAATGCATAAAGTTGCGGCTGGAAAACCATGAACTTGGTTCGCATTGATAATCCAATGACGAAATAGAAAATAAAAGAGAAAGGGTCAAACGCGTGCTGTGTATATTAGATGGGACGCCGTAAAAGTTGTTCTCTCCTCTCGTTCTTTCGCCGTTCTCCCTCCTTTCTCGCTCGCGTTGTTTCCGCCCGTCTCTTTTTTTCTCCATTCTCTACTTTTCATTTCTTTCGCATCTCTCCTCTCGCTCTCGGTGCATGTGTATACACGCACCGTCTGTACGTCCGTGTATGCAGAGAGAGGTAAGTTTCGCCGGTCCCCGCGTTATATTTACGAAGAGCCTCTGCCTCTAATGGTTTCGATGTGCTCGGACGCAACGCGTACCTGTCCCGCGCGGAGTGCGTGTGTGCACACACGCGTGCGTGGGGCGATTCCTCATGCGTGCGTGCGCGCGCGTGTTCAGTGTACACACGCGTGCACGTCCCGAGCCCGCGCGACGCGCGATACGGCGCGGCGCGTAGGGAAGACGAGGAAGGATTCACGCATACACACACGCACGCGCGCGAGCCGCACGGGCGTGAATTATGCCTCGCGCGAGATGTCAAATTGCTCGCCATATCATAAAATATACAACTCCGCGCGCTGTGGGAAACATTATGTTCTCTCCCGGTCCTCCTTCTCTCTCTCCACCCTGGCCGTTCCACCTTCAGCCACCCGGTGTCCCCACCGTCCACCCCGCCATGGGTTCTTCCTCCCTCTCTTCCCGTCCTCGTTTCTCACCCCCGCGCGGCCATCACGATTCGCAAATAAATTCGCGCGGCGCACCGCAGTCATATTAACGTCGAGACGGTTTCGGCGCCCGCTTCCGGAAATTCATTTTTCCGTCGACCGCGACATAACGTCGCCTCCATGTAATAGCGAAACCGTTATACTCATATACATATGTATCGTGATAACAGAATTTGAATAAAAAAGAGCAATTTGCGAATTATCAAATGTGATGATCTTTAGATGTCTGTGAAGAACATTACAGGGCATGTATTATGGAACTTTTCGGAATGGATTCCAAATGAAATTATTTAGTTATTTCCTAGATTTCTATTTTTCTAGGGAATAATTCCCATTGGAATCCATTCCGAAAAGTTTTATAATACGTACCCTACTGTTTCATGATGAGCGAGCTCATCAGGAATATTTGGAAACAATTTCTTCTGTTCTATATACGTTGTTTCGAGAAATTTATATAAACCGTTTATTCGATCGTCGTACGCGCTTCACAAAATAGAACGCGTAAGACATTTCAGCTTTAAAAATTAGATACGTTGAGGAGAGCTGCAACCTGCAACGTCGTCGTGTGTCCGTCCAAGCCAGAGTAATATACCTGCGACTCACTTCGTCCTGATCTGATTTAGCGATCTTTCCGCCACGCCTCACGTCTAATCGCTAGATGAGAGAGAAAGAGAGAGTGAGAGAGGGCTCGATGCTGTTCATTAATAAACCTAAAACTGGCCCACACACGAGAGTAGGCCTGAAGAGAATGCTCCGCCGTGCCCGAGAGAGATCTTTCTCTCTCTCTCTCACTCTTTCTCTCGAGACGTTCCGTCCCGCGAGAGGGGAGCTGGAGATGAAAGATCCATCGATGATACATAGTATATCGACGCGAAAAACCGTCGAATCATCGGCCGTCAATAAATACCGATCGATCCCGCGCCAGCGTCTATTAATGACTAAACGTCGGCTAACCAAATTAACCGTGACTAAAGTGCATTTAACTCGGCATTCCTCGTACTCGCGTAACATTGTTTAAGCCGCTCCGGTTACCGCACAATAAATCACGATCGTGTACGCGTGATTTCCCCCAGTGATTTTGCAAGCCTATAATGGTATTCTTTAACACAAACTTATTGTGTTGGTAAAAAGATTAGCGCTAATCTTTGCTGATACATGCAATTTATTCAATTTTAACGTAGCTTCATATCAAAATACTAAATAAATATTACATTCAACAATTGAAAAGAAAGAAAACCACTATCCTAATATTTAGAAAAATAATATTCTGAAAATATGAGAACTGTTGCTCTCTCTCATTTTTATATCGAGTTTTTATTTAGTCTTATCAATATTAGTCTACATTTATTTAATAAACAAAATAATTTAATAAACAAAAAACAATTTTTCGTGCGATCGAAGGGAGTTCTTTTTTTGCATAGTGTCTAATGAAATTCCTCCAAGATTACTTGCCGTTACCGCAGCAAAGTTAATGTATCTTCTTAGTTGCTCTTTCCCCAGTATTCTCCTTTCCTCTGCCATCCCCTCGTCCTTATATTCTCTCAAGTATCCGTCGCGCGAGGTTTCCCCACTTAATCCTGTCCGTACGTAAATCATGAACTTCCTTCTCGACGCCTGCGAGGGTACTTGGCAGGACTATCCACGAAAAAAAAGGGGAAAGGGTGAGATACGAGGATGCGGACGAGAGCAAATCGAAACTTTCCTAAAAAGCAATTTTCTTCGCACAGAACTGAAACTTGTGCGCAGTTTTTCGTTCAATAAACGGATAGGTGAAAGTTACACAAAACGATGTAACTGAAACACTCCCATCATCGATTCACGCCCGCAAAAATCGATCCTTGAGGATGACGAGATGTGTCCGAAAGAGGAGAAAGCGGTATATTAAACACATGATACAAAGGGGCACGGGATATTGCAATGAATGGCCCAAAGGCACGAATAGCCTGAAATACTATCGGACAAGAAAAAGAGGAGGCGAAAATAGAAGGCGCGGTAAAAATAGCAGTGTATGTGTATATACATATATAGTGCTACTCTCGAAACACAATTCATCCCGATTCTCGAAACCGAAAAATGCTAATCCTCGAATTCCTTTTGAGCGAACATTCTTTCTCTCTCTATCTCTTTTCCTATCCCTCGAGACTCTCTCGCCTTCGTCGGCTGTCGTGAAAATATTACAAATGTTGACGACCTCTCGGCGATCCGAGGCGGAAAGCGCCTTTAGGGTTCATCGGCGGATTCGACGTGGAAAAGCTCCCAGATCGGACAATGGATCTCTAACAAGCCCTCTGTCGCGTCCGCGTGCATCCATACATGCATTCCTTCCTTTTCCTTCCTGCCTTTTGCGGTGCCGTTTAGCACCGGTGTACAAAGCTATAACAACACGCTGCTGAGTTCTGACCCGTGCATAAGCCCACCAGGGCCTATTTTCGTTTTCCTTTAAAAATCTCGAGCCGCGCTGAAGCACGCGGGGCCGGCGTCTGTTTGCACGTTTCTTCGACGAGTGCCACTGCGCAAAACTTGACGAGACTTTCAGTACCCCTCGAAAAATATAAGGGCGCGCGTGTACTTTTCGCCTCAATGAGGATCTTTGATCCCTCTTGAGGGTCCTTGAACGATGTTTGTAACAGCGTTTAAAGAAACACGCAAGTCAGAATCTCGGCAATCTGATATTTTCAATTAAGTGGAACTAATGCAAGGCACAGAAAACTACATAACATAATTATTGTATGATAATTAAATTATATCAGTTTGGAATGTAAAAATCCTAATTTCTTTCGATATTAACTTTTCGAGAAGATGTCTTGGGAAAATTAAACGCTCATAGCAAAATCAATTAAGAGAATAGAGCAATGGAAAATACTTCGTATTTCGTACCAATACAAAGTCGAGTTTCTATTCGATTACCCTCTCGATAGAGTATACGCACAGTCTTAATTTCACAATCTAAACTGAGACGGGCAAAAGTTTTACGAGCGGTCGAATGATTTTCAGAGATGCGTAAAATGCAGAAACACGGTTCCTACGTAGCAAAGATATACAATTACGGTTAGATGGGTGCAAAAGATACTCTATACCGTGACAACTATATACACACGAGTTAACCCGAAAAAAATGCCACCTTCCGCGAATAAATACGATGTACTTTGCATGCGAAGAATCTCTCCGCGCGTCCAGGGCCGTACCGGACCGCCTAAAAAAAAAAAAATCTCGCAATTCCATTTGCAAAGAAGCTGCACGGTAAAATACCGATTGCAAAATTAGTCCATTGAACGAACAGTGCCATAAATGGCCACTCTATCATATCCGAGAATCACTTGAGAAAGAAGAAACTTCTAATATAAATTCCAGGATAATTAGCCGCACGAAACGATCGGATTATCCGACATAATCTGGCAATCCGCCCATCGGTCGCATCGTGCTGAAACTCAGACCACAAAAATGCCGCAAAGAATTCTGTGAGAACTGTACCGATTGTGTCCTCGTACCGGTTTCCTTGGAAGTGATAGGTTGGCCGGATACCGGCCCTGGTAACTCTAGACGAACAACCGGGCATACCGAGTCCATGGCGCCCCTATCTTTTATGCCAGCAGTTTCTGAAAATCTCTGAGCTTGATCTCTCTACCCCGGATTACAACAGGCGAGACAGAAAGAGAGAAAGAGAGGGAGAAAGGTGGTCAGATCGTGGAGGTCGTGCGACGAGCGAGACGACGAGGGAAGCTGGGAGAGAGATTGGTTGTCAGCGACAGCAGCAACCGCAGCAGCGGCAGCAACACGTGTGCGCGCGCTGGACCTGGCGGCGTTTACATAAACACGTATAAACGTCGTGTAAACCCTGGCGCGACACCAGTCCCCCGCATTTCTAGACGTGCGCGTGTGCGTGTACGGCTCAACGCGCGTCCATGAGAGGGTCCGGCGACGCGACGGTAGCATCCCCGGGCTCAGATAACCGGCGAGGATATACGACTCTAAACTGCACCTACGTGCGGGGACGTTCTTGGGCTACCGAATTTTCAAGGAGTCACGACAGAACGTCAAGATAGCGACGGTAAGGACGCACGGGGAACCGGATCAAGGATGAGAAGTGTCCGGTTGACTGGCGATTCTCGGTAAGAACCAACAAATGTCGTCCCGGAGGAACCGGAGCTTCTGGTTGTTGGATATTTAATCACCGAATATTTCCTGTCACTAACTAAAGATATTTTTATTAGCAACTGCACAAACAGATTACGGACAGGAAGTGGAAAATGCAAATTTCTGCTATTATTTCTGCAAGAATCCGATCTAACGTAAACAAATCTGGAACGGTGTGATAATTTCTGAGATGGCTTTAGATGAGAACGAGATCCTGCCTAGCTTCGTCAGAGCGTTATTTGGGTCAACCATTATCTTATCCTAACGCGATCTGGAGGTAGTGGCCTAACGTGCTTTCCAATAGACGTCGGGAGGTGGATATATCATGGAGGCTCTCGTGGGGCCACGGATGACAAAGATAGCAAGCGTGCGAACGAGAGAAAGAGAGAGACGACAGAGAAGAAGAGAGGGAACGAGCAAACACTCGAATTACTTCAGCAAAGAAACATCTGCCGATGGCGCTCTCCTTTTCAAAGCCAACATGGCGGAATGATCGGCGCATCAACCGGTAGTTACGTTTACCCACGGATCTGCGGTTCTTTTTTTCCTGCCACTGCGCTCTTCTCCCTTAGACCGACCCCCCCTCCTCTCGTTCTTTGCTCTTCCTCGTTTCCGCGCGCGCGACGATTTCTTTGGCAAAAAAGTCCTGTTGCGTTTTCGCAGGAAAGTCCCGAACGTCCGTCTTCTTCGCTCTCTGTTTCCCCCTTCTTGCGTTCGCAGCCAAGCGCTCGTGCGGAAAGAGGAAACGCTTTTTTCTCGCTAATATAGATTCAGGATTCGTCCCGTCGTGATCGTAGAATCACGAACAAATCTGTGGATACCAAACATAGCAGGTGCTATGCAAACATGCCGCCATTGGAACTCCTGGAGTGACTCGAAACGACAGAGGCGATTGATGCTGGATCTCGACTCAGTTCTGCAATCTCGGATGTGCAAATAGGACAATATTTTTTTAAACCTTGCCCAATCCGAACGAACGTAGCATTCGGTGGACCATGATTAACGCGCATGGCGACTGATTTCATTCTCCGACGAGCGCCACCGATGAAATCACCCTCCCGTAGTGCGTTTCGAGATTTTAATTCCTCCCGAATGTATTGTACGTATATCCATCCCCCGCTCACACATTAAATCACAACGTTTATCATTCGTACTTTCTCGTTTTCAATTCTTTTTTAACGTGAAAAAAAATCACCAATGTCCGAGTCTCACTCTCTCGAATTACTTGGTAAAGAATGAACGGCAGACTGCGCGTCGCAGAGAAAGCAAAAAATCGACATTCTATCGATCGCAGATTATTTGTGTAACACGAAGTGCCTCGAGCTCAGGAGTAGATCCAATATCTAGTGATCCTAAACCGCGGTAAGATCAAGTCACAGTGATTTCGCCGTGACTTTCGTATCTCCTTGGTCGATCGCGATGTCATCGATATACATTTGACAGGAGAACCTCCAGGATTTCCTAATGCCAAACGTATAACAAGAAAATTATCCACTTGAGGGGCCTTCAAAAATGGAAACGGGAATGCGTGGCAGAAGAGGGAGGTTGAAAGGTCGCCGTAAAAGTGGGGATGGTAGTTTTCTCGATCCGGTAAGGTTTGCAACAATGTCCGGTGGTCCCAGGACTGGTGTCCTCCACGAATACAATGGCCGCGAAAAATCATCCATTATCCGCGCGAGATCCATACACAGAAGGGAGATGACGAGAGAAAGATGGAAGGAAGATGGTGAGGTTGCAAGTTCGGGCCCATGGACAATGGCGTACGCCCATATATCACCCGATTTTTCAAAAAAAAATGGAATCAATGAGTCTGCCTCGAAGGTGCAACGAAGAAAAGATGGGATTCTATACCGGTTTTCCAGGCACCTTTTCGAGCTGGTGGAACACTTCCGATCCCGCGAGCTTGACCATTGAAAGACGAAAATTTTATTATTCTGACTTTAAATTCTTTTAGCGGAAGTGCGACGATTTACGGATACTTTACGAAACGGGATTTAAGAAATTTAGAAATTTAGGAATAGCACTTAGAAACTGCCAAACCTTAGAAATATTTTAAGAATAACAATTTTACTATCAAGAATAGAAATAATTTCTATAAAAACATAGAAAAGAGACGGGCGAAAAATCATTAAAAAAAACAGATAATTAACAATATATGTATAGTATCAGCATCTTTAATTATTCAAAATTCAAATTTGCACAGTTTTCATACGAAGAACTTATTTTGCATAATCGCTTAAAATTATACACGGCAGATGTGTGAAGACAATTATTTGACTTTAAAAATTTTATAGATTAAAATCAGCATTTTTATGATTCAGTAAATAAAAGATCCGCATCTTCTGTTTAGCTGCTCTATCCCCCAATAGATGAAGTACGGACTCATGATCTAAATCTCTAGCCATCGAACCCGCATATTATATATGTATATGTATATACACACACGCATGCACGCACGCGCGCACGCATGCACATGCACGTACGGATGCACGCATACACGCATGCATGCACACGTACAAGCTCGCGTGTATCGCTCTTCGATTCCAACCATAGCCAAAACGATTATAATAACTATTTTATCCGGCGCGGATCTGGGCCATTGTGCCTCTCGATTCTGAAAGTCATAACACGATGCCTATACTGCCCTTCGGGAACTGCCTCGTGTTCCCCTTTTGGCTGTGCTATACTACGGTGTAACCTGGTGCACCATGAATTTCAAACACACATACACACACGTATACACACACAGAGAAGTATGTGTGCCTAAAGATGCGAACGCGACGACCGACATAATCAGACCCTTCTGTGACTACATTTCTCGCGCGTATGTATGCGTACCTCAAACACGCGAATGTGTATTGTGATTGCATATGCGGATGCGAGTACCTATATACATACGCGTGACACACGACACGCATACGCAGACAATTATCTCCTAAGTGTATGTACATAGGTACAGTGAACGAAATGTGTGCATGGAAACTTGCGTATCGTATACATATAGGCTGTCCCTGAATTATGAAACATAGTTTTAATGACAATTTCTTTATCATTCTGGTGCATTCTTATTTAGAGAGTATTTCAAGAAATTGAGTTGTGTATCTTAATAAAAATTATTTAAATTTTTAATTAAAATCCCATATAAGCAAAACTTACTCAAATTTCAATAAAAAATATGCCATTCCGTCTATCTAATCGCGCACGAATCATCACGAAGTACATATAAATGCATTCAAGTACATTCTTAGAAAAGATATACTTCACGAAAAGCCTTCATTCTTAATTACTTATGATGCAGAAACTGTCGATTCTTCGGCGTTCTAACAAAAAGAAATAGCGATGCTAAAATAAGCAAAAAATCTGTTATGAAGGCTGCGTTTTTGAGACACCCTATATTCAACCACTAGTGATCACGGTCTCGCGCTGACACCGGCGCACGCATATACACGTATGAATACGCGCGTCCGTGTGCGTATCGCGGCGGTGGCACACATCGACCACCGGCAATATTTCACAGCATATTGTTGCCATCTGCACACGCAACCCTGCGCGCACGACAGAATGCACGACGTAGGAGAGACGCGCGCTTTTATTTATCTGCTATTTATTTGCCAACGCGCGCGCTACCGAAGCGCGGTACCCCGACTCACGACCCTGCCGGGGACAGATTTGAAAAGTTATTAATCGTTCTGTTTTGGATAAGAGTGCCACGGCACTCTGGCCCCCTCCCTATTGCCAGACGAGCTCCTTTTATGCGAGCTGCCGGCTAACCAGACGACGGCGCATATTGGCCGTGCGAGCGAACGTGCCCCCTTTCGATCGGCACGAGAGGGTTCCTCGAGAAGGTGTGAATCGATGGGTGGAGACAAGCCACAAAAAATCGAAATCGAGTCAACTCTTTCGCGGAGCGGAGGGAGACAGATTGAGACGTGAATACGTCTACACGCGCACGCTTGCTCGCGCGAATCATACAATACAAGAGTCGAACGTTCAAATAATTTGACAAAATACTACGAATCCCGGCTTATCTCTTCTTACGAATATGTATAAGCTGATTCATAAATATTCACATCGTTGCAAAAAAAAATATCTTGCGTAAAACGCAATCTCGATGGTGGATATACGCCTTTGCGATCGAGATAACGAAAATGTCGTAAAGTCCGACAATTGAAATCTTTCCGGCGAATAAAAAAACGGAGCTGCAACGAGATAAGAGGTGACGCCGGTGCATGGGACCGTTATCTGCACAACTTCATAAATATTTAAAACGCCTGCTTGCGTATGATGCCACAGATGCTCGGGTCAACAACGTCCGATCAACTTATTGTTAAATATACCTAATCTGTATCGTGGCAATATCTGTATGTGTCTTTTCCTCGATTATACGTCGTAATCTTATCGTATTTATTCATATGTAAGATGAATGCGATGATAACGAAAGATTTTAATATTTTTTTATATTTTATATTTTAATATTTTTCAAATATTTTGAGCATTTTTAATACGGTCTTTTACATTAGAATTTTTTAGAGAAAGAGAAGAAAGAAAAAAAGAGAGGAGAGATACGCAGACTCGACCCCACTCGCGGAATCGTTCCCCTCAGCACTCATTTCGGTTTTTTATGCGTTTCGGTAACACACATTCCCAATTCTAGCCGCGACTCGTCCCCGCAATTCGTCCAAGGGCGAGAACGTGGGTGAGAGACGCCATTTTCGCCATAAAAAATCCGCCAAGTTCGCGCTTCCTGTTCGCGCGTCTCCTCGAGAGCGCAGCGCCAGGAGGAAGCTCCGGAAAAGGGAGTAGAATACGGGGGTGTGGACCGACACGGTAAAATATATTCCAGTCAACTTCCGTTGGAAATAAATAAGAGTCACGCCACGCGATCTCGGTGCGCCCCGACAACGGCGGCCATTCGTGTGCAGGGGACCTTATCTTTCGATATCTCTCTCTTCCCCTCTCACAGCCTAAGCTAAGAGAAGCCATCGAGAGAAGAGTTCCGCCGCCACTCATCAAGATATACAGAGTATCAAGATGAGACTCTCTGTAATGTGTTTGCGTAATCGTTCTTTAATTACTAACACCTACGTAATTGTGAATTTCGTCTTCCTAATGTAACATGATGAACGGCTGATTACTCGTGATTACCTTCGATTAATCTTGATATTATTTTGCGCCATTTGTGAGAATTCTTGAAAATTAAATTTAAATTAATTAATTCATTAATTCCCGCTTCTGCATTTTATGTTATATAATAATTCCTTCACGAACGTTTTTAATTGGAATATTATTAACCTTGTATTGTTACAATTTCTTTTTTCAGGCGAGAAACCTTTCAGATGCGAGTATAACGGCTGCGATAGGAGGTTTGCGAACAGCAGCGATCGAAAGAAGCACAGCCATGTTCATACTTCGGACAAGCCTTACAATTGTCGAGTCACGGGATGTGACAAGTCCTACACCCATCCTAGTTCGCTACGCAAACACATGAAGGTACGTCTTCCGGTTGAGTTAATCATGAAAATAGCTTGGCAGGCAGATGAGAAGGCACTACTAAGAATTCGATCCTATCGTTTACACATTTGGGCTGCTTGTATTTCGTAAGTGCCACACATTCAATAATTCGACTTTGGACACACATTATAAAACAACTTTAAGATAAAGAGAGAGATTGTCAACACGTTGCTAATGAAAGTTTACATTCATGCTAAATTATTTTGATAGATAAAGATACATAACGTAATATTACGATTAACACGGAACATCTTCTATATCCGACAAAAAAATCCTACACACAAAGATGGATTAACACTGAATTAAATAATAAAAAGGCAGCGTGGTCCCGGTCGGTGATCAATTGTGACCCAGCTAGAAATGTCGAATCGAAGTCGATTTGATGTCGATGCGTCGATGAATGATCAATGTCAAATACTGATTGATATTTTTTCATCTTCGACTTCGTCGTAGTTATTTTTATGTTAGTTGTGCAATTATAAATATTTCTATAGGATTTTTATTGTCTTTTGGCCAGTTCTATATCGAATTGATGCAAAATCAAAAAGCACAAAATATATACGTATGTACTGTGTATTCGATGTAGGATTAGGAAGAAAGAGGAGGGGAGCAAAAGACAATAGAAATCTAATAGAAATATTTACAATTGTTCAATTAATATAAAAACAATTATGACGAGATCAAAGATGACAAAAATATAAATTAGTATTCGACAGCGATTATTCATCGACGCATCTATGTCAAATCGACTAATCATTAGACTTCTGTTTCGTTTGTATTCGGATGGTGAAGACTGCGTAAATAGTGAAACAAAACAGTGCGCCGTTCCTAAAGCTACAGTGATTTTTTTCGCACGAACGATCGCGGAATCTTAATAAGAAATTATCTCAGAACGGAAAGGCAGAAGGAGAGGTAGGGAACCGTGCAAAACCCAACTTCCGAGATACACGCGTGTTAGGTCAGCTTCACCGGGAATACTTTCGCTACTCCACGGTTTTCGCAGACGTGATTCGCGGAAGGCAGTCATCGAGATTTGCTCACTGAATTATGAAGGAAGGACCAGAGAGATGGAAACGGATCCTTGATCTCCGTTGCTTTCGCGTTCTGGACTTTCTTGGGTCAGGCCAAGGTGCTACTCTTTCCGCTGATCCTCGTGATCTCCGTTTCGATATCTCCCGGCGATCGACTTCAAGTCTCTCCACGTTATAAGTTCCCCGAAACGTACCGTATAAATCAAAAATATGTTCTGTATACTATACGAAATACACGAAAATCATCTTCTGAGAAAATGATAATAAGTAACTTTTAACGACACATAAGTGCAATGGCAATTACACAATCGAAAAGATTCTTTATGCAAGTTATTATTAACACATGCTAGAGAAAAGTTCATCGATTGATCCGGATTAAGAAGTGATCCAACACAATGCACAACTCTGACTACATGTTTCGAAGAGGTTTTATACTATAACATGTAATACCTAAGCCACACATACAAACACTTTTTTTACAATGGTAATGACAAAATCCGTCATTACGGTCGCTATCTAATGCGATATCCTTTTCGACGTTCTCTTTCCAGGTACATGGAATGACGTTAACCGAGGGTAAAGTAGGAGGAGGATACGAGAGCGAGGGAGAAGAGAGCAGCAGCAGCGGGGGTAGCCTGTCGGTGACTGGTAACACGGAATCGCCCCAGCCACCTACGGTTGTCCCGACAAGGACACCAACCAATCTTCCACCTACGAGTCGAAGCCATGATCCTTCGGCCCGCGGAACGACGGAGGTGGCGGAGTGGTACGTTTGTCAGCCACCGACAGTCGGGCCTCAACCAGGGTCCTTACCTGGTCCACCGCCGCCGCATCATCTTGGTCATCATTTCAATCAGTTGATACACCATCAAGCAGCCGCTTATTAGGAAATATCGAAAGGTCGAAGTTGTGACCAAGAGAAAGTCTTTCTAAAATCTTCGTTCCTATCCAATCACCTCAATCCGATGATGTGAAATAAGATTCCTTGCCGAGGACGAGTTTCGTCAAAGGAAGTACCAATGACAATCATCTCTCGATTTATCGAAGATAATTCTCTGAGGAAATATTCAAGGACATACCTGCGACGAAATTTCGTACTTATTATACAATAAACTAACGCGGGCTTCGTTGACACATAAAAAGAGGCTCATGGATATTTAGAATAAATCAGGAGTAACATTCGCTGTATGCATCACTGCATCTGACATTTTCAAAGTATCTCACAGTGAATCTAAATTTGAAAATAGTTTAAACGGACAAATATTTTTTAGTCATATAAGATAATCCATATAATTTGTCCGCTTGAAATATTTATAAATTAATGAATATTAAACAAAAAAACATGTTTTACATCAACGATACTCTTTTGCGAAGAGGACATCTTATGATTAGTATATTTCTGTTCTAGATAGTGTTTAACACAACTTCACATATTATTTTAAATAAAATTATATAATTTCTTTATATTAATTAATTCTTCCTAATATTCTGTATAAATATTAATATACATTAATTAAAAAATAAAATATTTTTTAAAATATTAGATGCATAAAACAATTATTACAATAATATTATAAAATATTATAAAATAACATCATATATACAATGTTATTATAAATAACATTATAAATATAATGTTTTTTACAATATATTTATAATGTAATTTAAAAATAACATTATATAATGTTATTATAAATAACGTTATAAAAATAATGTTTTAAAATATGCAGTTAATAAAAGTCATATATGTTGCTTGATCTTTAAAAAATGTTAGGAAAGTTAGTATCTATATAATGTTAAGAAACGTTAAAAAATATTAAAAAATAATAGAAATTATTACAAAATAGTTTTTTAAAATTATTTTATCATAACACTTTTAGGGGCCTATTCTGTAAAGGTTAACGACATCATTGTGCTTTGCGCAGCTATAATATACCATAGAAAAGCTGCACAAAGCGCATAACGATATCATTAACATTTACAGAATAAGCTCCTTAAACACAGAATATTAAGAGAATTTTATACAAAATTATATGATTAAATTTTAAAAATAATAATAATTTTCTTTCACAAAATTTCTAGAAAGTTATACTGATCGTAAAATGTCCTTCGAAACCAAATATCTATGGTCTCTACAATGTTTTTCGATAGTCACTGCTTTCGAAGATATTTCATACAAAATTATACAGTTTATCTTGCATAATGAAACATTTGATGATTAAATTTGATGATTCAGACTTTAACGTAATATTACTGTTCATAGGTACATATAGAGTAAAAATGAAGTTATCTGCGATATAATAAGAACTCGAGCTATCGCTTAAGTCTATTAGAAACGGTTTAGTATAATAATATAGAATTATTAAAATACAATAATTTTAAGTTAATTTATATTCAACTCTAAACAAGTTGTGTAAAGATACGCGATCTGTCTCGTCATTTTGGTGCGCGAGATATTGACGTGAGACACGACCGTGTCTCTTGATGTTAGAAACAAAACTCGTGATATTTGCTTGTACAAGGATTGTTCGGATATAAATTTCAAAATTTCGTTTATTGTGCACTGCTTGTGCTAAACCGAGGAGAAAAATAGTTACACGATATAGGTTACCAAAGATCCGCGTTAACACCGGATCAATCTCTAAAAGTTATTAAGGCTGGTATTCATAGTCAGATCTTATATTTAAGATCGTCTTAAGTCTGGTCAAAGGCAATCTTAAGACTCCATCCAGCCAATGAAATGACCGTATTAGCATCTTAAGACATTACTTAAGACAGTCTTGAAATAAGAACGGACTATGAATACCGGCCAAGATACAAACACAGACATATACACACACACACACACACACACACACACACACACACACACACACACACACACACACACACACACACACACACATATATATATATATTGGAGGATGCAATATCTACAATATAATTTTATATACACATCCAAATAGTGGACAGTACTTTGGACAGTATCGATCAAAATGAATTAGAAGCACACACAGATCCATACGTGTCTATTATGCTAATAAATGATCTGTTCTTTTTATTCATTTTGTTAATAAAAATGTAAAGTCACCTGTTCTTTGTCGATTCTACATGTTTAGCTTGGTGATGATTTTTAGAGATTTTCAAAGACAAGAGTACGAATGAGTAAAATTACATTAGAAAAATGGAAAGCGGCAGGAATAATTTCATTTGCGCAAAGATTCCATCATTAAATTATTAGGCACAACATTATTATATATCTAAATTTCGTATTTATTTTACAATTAATTGATCGCGATAATTTATCATCAATTGCCTTTGTGATCTGAATAAGATCTGTGGTTTTTTTCATTGGTAATAAATCATAATAAACTATGTTATTTTGAAACATGAAAGACTGAAGATTAAAACATATTTTCTCGCTGAATTCTGGTCATCTAATTATAAATTATTTTTAAGATTGCTATACTTGGATAAAGAACATCTCAAAAACATTTTCCTGCACGCTGTGTACAAAAGCAATTTTGCACATTGCAAAATTGTATCCCTTTTGTTTTACTTATTTGCTGTGATTATTTCCGATATCGTACCTCATGTATTATTTATACAATTTTTCATTATATTATTGTAAATTTTATGAACAATTACGATTATTACAAATTCTTCGTATACATAAAATTAATTGTATATATTTTCTTAATCGAATTTACTTTCGAAATATCATAAAGCAATTTTATGATTTCTTTTAATTTTGGAAAATTGTATAACCAAATTACTTTATATTTTACATTCTGAATCACTTTACACATCAAATTCATAACTATTTGTAAAGAAATTTATAAGTAAAGTTCTTAATAACAAAATATTATTTGTGATATATTTGTATTACAACGGCCTCAACGATCTTCACAAAACATAAACGTTGAAAACATTTAAAATATAAAAATGCAAGGCCCTTTTTGTTGTTTTCAATCCAGAATTTAATTTTCAGATAAATGTAACCGACAGTGTAATATCCTATATACAAGGTGTCTGATAATATAATACCCGCAGAGGATAGGTAGAACAAGTTAAACTGAATAAGTCCTGTACCGTTGTGCGATTATGACAATAAAAATAATGAGGCATTAATTAATGAAGATCTACGCGGCCTCGCCTTTATTATTGGAAGGAGCGCTATGTAAATAACAACAGTTACAACATGAACGACATTCATGCTCTCTTCTCGCCGAATCGCGCGAACACGTGCTGATTCGCAGATTCGCTTTATTATAATTAATAACTCAAATGACAATTATAATTATTCGTTGTCACAATCGTAAAACGGACTTTTCTATTCAGTTTAACTCGCTCTATCTACCCTCTGCGGATGTTACACTTATTATCAGATACCCTATATATAGACGAGATAACAGGTCAGACACATATATACAAGAATATACAAGCCACGCTCGTGCCTCAATTTATTAATCGCCAAGTAATTAGTTCGAGTTTTTCTGTTCGTTTATAAACATTTTCTCACATGCGCTTCTCGTATACTCGAATCTAATGGCGAAGCACGTTCGTAGTATTAGAAAGAAGAAAAGGAAATCGATCAATCGCGCTTTATTTTGGTAAGTGCGAGATATAAGTATTTTGCTAGACTTGGCAAAACCTTGTACATAGACGCGACACGAACTACGGTGGCGTAGGTGTTCAATGTAAAATATTTACGATTTTTATTATGTGTGATATCTTGTAAATTTGGAAACGTAGATAAGCGAGTGTAACATTATTGTAATAATTATTTTCGTTGTGTATAATATGCTTATTATGTCAGCGGAGAAAAGAATATCAACATTTGTCGAACATTATTGTACCATATTATATTTGTTTTGCAGAAAACCTGAAATATATTGACACGATAGTATATTGGAATGCAGTCTTACTTATTTTAGATACTGAATAATCCTACACGTGTACGTAGTATGTATTTTTTAAAAAGTTTTATAATTGATATATCTCTTTCTACAATAGTCTGGACATGTCAAAATTATTTGTACATTATATTGATATATTTACATTCATAGATACGATAATATCGCAGACTTATTATCTCAATATACGATATCAATAATAATATCTGAGAAATTAATTTTAATGAATCTCATTAAAATGATCTCGTTAAAAATATATGAAATGCCTAATTGCGTGCACGGAATCTACACAAATAATAAATTGTTTTCACAAATAAATAAAGTTTTTACTTTCAATTTAATTCATATCCTTCCCCCCTCCGTTTCATACGGTACGAATAATGGCAGACAGAGAACTCGCGTGTGTGTTGGGTCTTCGAAGATTCCAAGACAAGATTATAAAAATCGTTTCTTCAGTGAATTATAGATATTGTATAGCGGATATAAGGTTCTTATTAAACTGGCCCCGAACTTGAGGAGCATCTCGTGGGGCGTATTGAACGGATAAAAAAAACTGGATAAGAAAGGGGACATATATACAGGAAGGGTTCGGTTGGCATGGCGCCACGACGTGTCTAGGCACCTACGCGGGAAAGAGAGAGAAGAGAAAAAGTGGAGGAGATAGCATCGGCATCAGGACGACCGTGGCGTTTTATTGCTCGATAAGCAGATGAATTCGTCAGATAATTTCCAGGCTCGATGCAGATGATTTTATTAGCTAAACCCGTACGAGAGAGAGACCCCGGAATTCTTCGGGTCGAGGATTGAGATGACACGGGCTCCGGGAAGATCACCAGAGATAAGACGAGATACTGAGGGAGGTCCGGCCAGGTGTCCTCGCGTGAATTCGTATGATCGATGATTTACGGATATGCTAATCTTTCGCACGGTGCGCATTATACGTTCGTTCTCTCGTCCCGATTTGTGATATACAACGCGCGACAAGCGATCGACAAACGATCGACAAACGATCGACAAGCAAACTCACAGTGAACGAAGATGTGTGTTCGAAGCAAGACGCCAGAACACGTGAAAGCAAAGGCGACGAAGCAGGACGGTGGACACGAAAAATATAATTCCCGTCCTTGGATACGTGCTTTTGTCTCGCTGCCCCCATCCACCTCTTTTTTTGCCTCCCCTCATAAAAGCGAGATTCGTATTAAAAAGGCACGGCACATAATTAATGTCCGACGGTCACGAAAGATACGGAGCGCGAGCCGACGCCGGCATCCTATATACACGTGCCGATTTATAAAGAACATGCATTCCTCTACTCATACACGTGTTCACGTAGGCGCGTATGCGCGTCGCGTGCCGTTGGACCTGATCGTTGAACGAAGAACCGCGAGACTTGCGCACGTGCGTGTTGAAGTTGAACGCGGGCATTCTAAAAGCGCTTAAAATTAAATTCTTTAAATTAATAGCGGAATAATTAAACGCACGAAATGCGTGATGCGTTCTGCCGGTATTCTTCACAGCTCCGTTTCCATCGCTGTAGAAGCTGTTATTAGCTAGCTTTTCTTTTCTTTTCTTTTTATGTACCCCTTCTGGCTAGTCCATATACGAATTCCGCGTACAAAAAGAAAAAAATTTGAATTATATGTGAACCCATTAATCCACATAAGACTCTCGTACTACATAGTGTCTAACGATTTTATGAGATTTTATGACTAACATTTGATTCGTAAAGTGACTTTGTATTGCAACTGTCACATTAAACTATTTCTAGTAATTACATAACGCGTAATGTTTCCAGATTCTCAAAAACGCAATAGTACGTTGACATCAAAACTTTATCATTTACGTTCGTGAAAATCGATTAGATTAGAAAAATCCATCGCAGCTCGTGGACATTATCGCCGATGCACTTCCGTAGAAGCGGTGTAAAACGATGTAAGAGGATTAAAAGGCTCAGTCGATTGGCTCCCATTACCGGTCCTGTCCAGATTGTAAATCCTCCATAAAGCCATTGATAAATCACGCGCAACTTCGTGCGGGCGCGCGACTCGCCTTAACGATCGTTTCGCAAGTCTGCGTGCTTACGGAAAAGCAACGAGTCGAGTTTTAAACCCGAACCACGATCGCGTAATCGAATCGCGCAATCTCATGTCGCTGATCGAGTAATTAATCAAAATTTCTGATGACAATTTCAATCAACCGCTATAACAAATTCTAATTAATTATTTACCAAAGAAGAATCTGTGTGGTATTTAAATATTTATCGGTAAATTACCGGTTTCAATGGCGTCACAGAATGTAAATTCTGTATAGCACTAATAAATCATATACAGAATTATGCAAATTATTAAAAAAATATATAAGATATAAAATTGTAGTAAAAATTTTATATTTTTACCACAAGATAGGATTTAATAAATATAATAAATCAGTAAAAAATCAAGCATAACATCTAATTAAAAATATCTATATTATTACATTATTCTGGATGTCCCGCTCAATGCTATATATGTCTAGCAGTCACTCGTGCAAGGTGATTCACAATAAAAACTATGTTTGTAAAAAATTAAAGTAATCTCAATATTTTAATAAACGTGAAAATATTAATGCCATCGCTACCCGCGAAATAGACGCAACCATCGCTGTCAAAGGGTTAAAAACAGCTCTGCTGTGAAATAGTAGACGTGTGTCGTGCGTTCCGGAGCCGGATCGTTCGTGTGCCTCTGTTCAATGAATAATGCTCAGCCGCACCAGTGTGTAAGTACACTAGGCGTCGTAAACGTTTTTACATTCGCAGAATACATTTCATGGAATTATTTTTAAACAAATGTCTTCCATCTGTGTATATTTATGCATCATTTATAATAGAGAAATTAGACAATGTTGAGCGATAATGAATAGCTAGCATTTGACATTTGCCATATCTTAAACGTAAAATTAAAAAATAAATAAATTATGTTTTATAAGCTATTTTCTGTATTAAATAAATTTATAAATTAATATTTTTTTTATTTTTATATCTTATAGATTAAATTTAAATTTGAGACGCGTGATGTATCTTATCGTCACTCCAAAATCTTTACTTAAAACAGCTGCCGGTATAAAGTTTATACCAGCATAATTTTCGAAGTATCGCGCAGTTTATCTTCTGCCAGCTGACGAATAATCTGACGAAACAGAGTAGAAGAGATGTATCGTTATATATTGACAACTCATACGATCTAAGTTTATCATATGTTATCGCTCATTTTCGTTGTCTTTTCTTCCTCCAAGAATTGAGTGCGCAGATTTCGTGTACGTCGCATCTAGACGCAGTGCTCTAGGTCAGTCTAGGTTGAAAAGTGTCCGTTTAGTAAATGTTAAGGCGTATACAACGCCTAGTGTACACGTGAGGCAGCTATTACGTGGGCGTGTACGTGTGCCGGTATGATCTACGGGGGTTATTACAACGGCAATGAGGCACGACGCGAGTGCTCACCGAGGATACCATCGATTCTTCTCTACTCTTTGGCCCCTGCCACGATATAACATCTCGGCCCCGACCATCGTCGGTGTCGGAGTCCTTACCGGAGTAAATACACAAGTCGCGGTCGACTGCTGCATTCCGGCCGTAACGGGGTGTCGCGAATACGTGTTTTTTGTCTTTCTTCTGACCGCGAGAATACATCTCCGGGACGTTAAAACGCGTAACGTTGACGAACGAGATGAACGAGCGAATGGAATCTCTGACGATTTGTCGCACGAACAGAAAGAGACGCGCTACACATAACAATTTTCTCACTTGCAAGAATAGATACTCGCGCGAAAATGCTAAGGTTTAACAAAATATACAAAATGTGAAATCTGCGACTCCGAAATATGCGACGGCGCGGCGCGTCGTACGTCGCGCTCGTCATCGCCGATAATTGAAGTTACTCCGCAAACCCGCTGAGAGTACTTTTTGTTATCCGTGAGCGTGAAGTATTATCGCGAAGGAGGATAAATGGAG
Source organism: Temnothorax nylanderi (assembly GCF_030848795.1). Lineage (NCBI taxonomy): Eukaryota > Metazoa > Arthropoda > Insecta > Hymenoptera > Formicidae > Temnothorax > Temnothorax nylanderi. The sequence continues at coordinate 42,039 of NW_027249069.1, read as the reverse complement.
AGAGTCCGCGAGAGTGGAAGAGGCGCGAAAGAGGAGGGCCAAGCGAGCGTTTACCCGTCCGCTCCGATCCGGTGAATGAGAGGCAGCGGGAGAGCAGGAGGGAGAGAGAGAAAGGACGAAACGAGAATCGAATGAGAACGAGAGCCGGAGAGCGCAATTTGTAGTCGCTCTCATTTGTCACCGCGTCTCCCCTCCCACTGTACTCCCTTCGCCTTAGTCACCTACCATCTTGCCCGGCTCCTCCGTGAGAGAGAAAGGAAGATTCCACTTCTCCTCCTTCCACACGTTATATCCATCCACTATTTCCACTGTTACCACCACTAGGTAGGTAGATAACTCCCTCGTCCTTCGATTTTACCTTCTCCACCCTCTCTGTGTCGCTTGCACGCTCCTTCTATCGTTTCTCTCGCGCTCGACCCCGTCTTGGATTCTCGTAGGACAATTCTTACCAGATAACAAACAGATACGAAGATCTATCGTAATACAGATGCGATCATAATAACGCGTGCGTAGAATTGATTGAAAAAAATAAATTGCAGCAAAATCAACATATTGTAAAATAATCAAAACATAAGCTGAAAACTTCATATTTAGAATAAATCTTCTCCCTACATTTTTTAGTTAAGAAATTATATTCTAAAATTTTGACATCTAGTAGCGAAAATTTCAAGTTATAATAAATTATTTAATTCCGTTTTTTCTCTGGCCATAAAACGAAAAAGAAAAGAGGCAAATAAAAGGAAGCGAGACAACCCTGGTTCGATTATTCGATAGCGCGAGCCAAACACGATGACTGCACAGCCATGATCACCGTAATAATTTTGTAAAATGTCATCCGGTCTCGCCCAGGAACCGTACCTTCTTCGATACTCCAAAGAGTTAGAGTCCGAGGAACCTGACTGGATTCAGCGAACGACGCATTTCGGTATATTAACACGTAACACATCAAGCAACCATCACACGGGCGCACCTGCGCCACGTTAAAAGTAAGGGGCGCGCATACACGCCGTGCACTTTATTATTTATACCCTGTAAAAGTCGCGTTTCCTTCTTTTTTTTTCGACTCTCAACGCGCGAGTCGAAGTGGAAACCGAATTCACGTGGCCCGGTTATAAACGTCCGCGTAAATTCGAGGCTGGTTAGAGATCGTAAAGTAGCATGATATGGCCGAGATACGGGTCCCGATGGCGTGGCACAGAAAATCATAAAGTCGATCCGTACGCCCCGCGGAAGGTCGGTGGGGTCCTGGTCTCTTAGGCCGATTGCTCGCTGACTCTCGAGTTTATTTGTCTTTTCGCTTCCCGGCCGCCAGCGCGAGCCTTACTTTGTCGCGTCTGGGTGTCTCGCTTATTAATTACGGCATATTCGCAGTCGTGTATTAACATCACGGTACATTCCGGAGAAATTCCCACTGCCAACGGAAAATGAAATTCTTCCGGGTCTTCTCGGAGATTTTATTAAAAATTTATTTATCTGTATTATACGCTAATTATATTATATCTGTGTTTTTGTCCACTTAATCATTTAATTATTTTTAACAGATAACGCAATTCGAATTATTGGAAACCTTAAAATCCAGCATACACTATGCACTATGTAAATAATGTATAATTCTATGATAGGAAAATATATATTTCTCACATCGGAGAATTATACATTTTTATAAATATATCTTGTTTTCATATATATAGAAGCATGATATTTAATTACAATTTTTTTTCGAGATACTTAGCTTATGCAAAATATATCACTGTGTATGGCTAATTTATATAATTAAGCTATTCTTATTCTTTCCTTATTATTTTTTATTATCTTTCATCAATAAACACATCATCATTATGTTGTATATTAAATTGTTGAAAATTTATATTTTTGAAGCTACAAGGACAGATATGGGACGATGTTTCACTTTCGTACATTTGCATCGTTTAAAAATTTTCTTGTAGAAACGAAAAAACGCGTGCTGACCTTTATTGATAACGGAAAACAAGTGACTTAGACGTCTGGATCGACCTGTCCAACACAACTACACATAAAAACTATACTGACGTTTCAATGTGTGGCTGCCACAACAGGACGTCCGCTCTTATTATTATAAATTATTTATTTGCATTTCCAAATGATCCTTGAAGAATCACGGTATTATGCTAATGCAGAGATTAACATATAGGGAGGCCTGGCGCGATATTTCAACTCGCCTCACCATTTAGACTGTGGGAGTCTAGCCAAGGTATTTGATCTCTCCACACGACTCGAAAGAAAGGCGCGGGCCGAGGATATTTTATCATTTCTCCTGTTACAAAAAGGCATCTACGAGACTCTAAGAAATTCCTACGGACGGAGAGAGAACAATGCTCTCACGCTGAAATATTTACTAGTTAATCGCTTTTTGGTACAGCAAAATAGTCAACAAATAGACGTTCTTATTTTGACGCAAATATGTCCAATTAAAAGTAGAGAAAACGGATACGATCCACATTTTTAGAAATTTACCTTCATTATAGTAAATCGACCAACTTTTCTTATCCTTATAATTGTTTCTTTAATAGTATACATTCCTATGAGAATGTAATCTGATCAAAAGGGATAAAAAAGTTTTTACAAAATGTATTAAAGATTCGTACCTTTATTGAATCAGCATCTGGATGGAACCCGGTACTTCGCGACGGACGTGAGGATTGAAGGACAAAATCTCTAATCTGTAACAAAGATTGATAACATATTATGAAGATCGTGTTAAGAATCAGTGCTAATGATGTGTAAGAATTATCATACTTATTAGGGGACAATAAAAGCACGGCCCTCTTTTATCTAAAATTCGATAAGCGGCGAACATTCTAACCTTTCGCTAATTTATTGCAACGCAGGCCGGCGGGTCAGAGATTTTTCGCGCAGCCTTCTCGCGAGAGGGCTGTCGGCCCGGAGCGCTCATAAATGACTTAACCAAACGTAATTAACGATGGCCTATCATTATGTAGTAGCGGGACCACACCCTCGTCACATTATATGTTTATAAATCAGCCCGGAACGGCGACTAAAAACACGACGAAAATCGAGTGTCCGGAGGCGCCTCCTCACCACCGACCGTCCCGGAGCAGGTAGAGGAATTCTTATGCTAATGATTTTATGATCGTGGAAATGAATGCTCGTCATATTTTTTTAATCGCCTGGGTTTCCACGTACGCGAGTCCGCGGGACGGCGGGGCGAAGGCTGGGACTCGGAAATCGTTCCTTGTCTCCCACTGCCTACTTTATGTCCACCCGTTTTTTATCCCCGTTGTTACAGTCTTACGGCTATGCGCCCGTCTTATATGCGCTGTCATAATCGTAAAGTAACTCCGAAAAGGACGACTTTCAGCGTTTCCAAAGATTAAACAAAAATGTTGGTGCGGACAAGCTTAAACTCAATAATTGAATGCGGAATACGTTAAACGAGGGCATTAAGCGGATGTCGCTTAACGTGAATACAAATAAGCACGCGTGTATGTGGCAATTGAAATGTAAAATATGAATGGTTAAAGTCGGATCAGCAGGAACGATAAATATAGTGAATCATCATCGAGAATTTAATTCCATGTTCTTATTAGATTCGACTTGTTCAATTATTTAAAAAATTCATGCAATCGTATCGTTTTTTTTTTCGATTGTGATTTATTCTAAAAGTTTAAAGGATTACTTTTTTAGATGTTTAATATTGAGATAAAAAAAATGTTTCCGATAAAAATCAATTCGCCAGATTTGCACATAAGTCATGATATTAAGATCAAGCATTCTATGATATTCTGTATCAAAAAAATTTACTTTACTGTTATAATAATCGATTCTTTAAAAACTCTATTGTTTAACAAACTGTCGACAGTGTCGGTCGTACTCGAGAATTCGGTATAGGACGCTTCAGTCGTGCCGTGCGAAGAAGATGTCAAAATAAGTGCAGCGAAACGTACGGTAGGATAAGTATTATGAGGTAACAATTACATTGTGCTGCGGCGCGAACCGCGTATGCAAATGAAAGATCGCCGTAGACAGTGCCCACAAAGGTGCTTGAGCCGAGTAGCGACTCTCACACTCACGCATTCCGGGCAGGTGTACTAACAGCTGAGTCCAACCACCCACCCACACACATATACGTACACATACATACCTAGGCTAACCTGACACCTTGATGGATACTATCGTGTCCCTTTCTTGCGTTGCATTGCATTGCATTGCGCAAGGTGCGTCTGTTACGATTGCCCTCTCTAGCGAAACTCACGATGCAACATTTGAGAGTGCATTGCATAAAGCGAGTGATGTAACGATATAAAAATACGCTTCATAGGTATAGATAAATTAGAATATCGCACAGCTTTTCCCATAGGAATGATTACGAAATAATTAACAAATATAAATATTATAACTAATGTTCTGATTGCGAGCAGTTAATGATGGCAATGGGGATATATTATAGATTGTTTCTGCAACCATTAATTAATGCTACCTCACCTACCTGACATTTAACTTAACGATTCTGTCTTCTTCGCGAAGCAACATTAAATAGTAACGAATAATAGACTCAACAGTAGTTAAATCTAACTAATGATATATTCGAAATGTTATACAAATATCATTTCATATTAAATGTACCTATATATATAGTATGGTTCAACTTTTTTGCGCAAAGGATAAGATAGAAAGAAATAAGTATAAAATAAAGTGTCAGCATTTACAAAATTCATCTTAGCTCATCCTGCAATAATTCAATAATAACAGAGACATTTCTTTGCTATTCTTTGCTATAACTGCGATTATTAATAATAATAATAATGATAAATTTTAGAAAATAAAGTATGTGAGAAAAGCGGAAGTTCGAAAGCCTAAGAGATATTATTTCGTTCAGGAATAAAAGTGGCGATCCATGTTTGTAAATGACATAGAGAAAAAAATGATTTCATCCGACGCGTCCTTCCAACTTCGCGGCTCAAGAGTCGGTGACAAAATCGCGTTGATATTCAAAGATAGTGGCGGTTGTTAAGTGCCTGAAATACAACTTCCTTCCGTTGTTTGAGTGCGCCCGACTTACAATTAGGTCTTTTCCTTTATGCGCCGACGAAACTGCGGATCATCCTTCTGGATGATTGCGATTTGGAGCTCTCCTCGTACAGGCGCGCGTGAACTGACGTAAAGGATGTCAGCCCGATAACAAAATAAAATTCGCGGGCAGGTGGCTGACTCGCGGGGCCAACAGGTTAAGAGCGCGCGCTCCTCGGAATGACTCGTATCGCACATGTTTCTCGCCGGTCATTTTTACGTGCTATATAGGTCAAAATTAGCATTTCCCCGCAGTTAATTGCGTATACGAGTGGCTTTCCGGCAATCGGCGCTCTCCCTCCCTCTTCCTCTCGGTCTCTCTTTTTCTCTCTCTTTCTCACTTCCCGAGCTGCAGCGGCGCGTGTCAGTTCCGCGACGCGCCTTGCTTAACTCGGGTATGAAAATATAGCGCACGGAAATTACCGGGCGCGTAGGAGTATCCTCGCTGTAGAGCGACTCGAACAACGCGATCGATATCTTGACGTTGTGTGCGTTGCACGTTGCAAAAGCACGCTGGCCGATTCCGGCCGAGAGAGAGGCGCTATATCGATGACGAATCTTGATGGACTTTGACGGTGATTAGGGCTAGATTACCGATCAGTCTGAGGGGCAATTTCTGCGACGTCGTTTAACTTTAATCATAGTTCGATCATCCTTCCATGTCTCTAAAGACGATATCTTCACCGTTGATTAATTTCTACTCCAGTTTAATTGGTAACACGTTCTCTTCTCTCTCTCTTTCTCTCTAGAGACAGAATTAAGAAAAAGTCGGAGAAAAAAACTAACTTATACAAAGTCGATATTAATATCGGAAGAATATGATTCATAGGTAGTCTGAAAAATTAACGTAATTCTTTCACGATTTTAGCAAATTCACGAGGTATCAGAGGACCTAAGGACCAGTTGATTAGCGGTCAGGAGGCAGGAAAAAAGCATGGCGGTGGTTTTCTGCGGCGGTTCGCCGATTGGACGGCGCTCGGGGAACAAGGAGTGCGTTTCGAGCTGCGAGGACGAGCCAAAAGAAGTAGGGACGATCGCGCCCGCGGGGATGAAACAACAATCTAATCGCGGACGCCATTTTGTTTCTGCCTACCGGAGCAGTAGTTGATATATGATCCCATTGGCTACCAAGCTGTTTGGTTCCCAGCTCTGTACCGGACGGCAGGCACGACCTCAACCTTATGGTGCCCGCTATATAAGCCCCGTACGCCCCGACGCTCTCTCTTCGGGTTGCCCTGGCAATTAAAATTCTTTTCCTCCTGCCATAGTTGCTCTCGCTGCTTCCCCGTCTCCGTGCTCGTCTCCTTCTCGATCTCTTCGTTCTCTACCTCCACGTCCGCTCCACCGTCAGCCTCCCCCTTTCTCCCTTCATTTCTTCGTCGTCTCTCTCTCTCTCTCTCTCTCTCTCTCTCTCTCGGTGCCCGACCGACGCGATACGCGCCGGCAATTAAAAGTGCCCGCTCGCCCCGGACGTTTACACGATCCTTAACTCCTGGTAGCGCAGGGGTTAAGGGAACTGACGTGCTCGCTTAAGTAGCTGGTCAAGGGAAACGGGTAATTATGCGAAATGTCAGCGTTTCCGAGCGCGGCGCGGCGCGGTGCGGCGCGAGCCGCATTATCGCGGAGTCGAGAGGTCTCGTCGATTCTACCGGCGCGATGCAGCTTCGTTAACGATCCAGGGAGGAGGGGTCGGAGAGGTCGGGATGTGCGATAGCTTGTATTAAGCTAACGTCGCCATTATAACGCATTAAAATCCGCGCGCGGTATTCAACGGTCGCTTTGCCGCGCGCCGACGATTCGTATACAAATCGAACACGCGTCCAATAATAATTTCTTTAAGCGTTTATGGTCACGCAGAGCGAATTGCGATCACGGTTGTTTTCGGGAAACGTCAAGTCTGATTTTTTAATTACATGGAAAAATTTGGGAAAGATCGTAAGAAGATATTAAATCAGAATAAATACATATGAAATGATTCTGCACATAGTGTTATAGTTTCCTTAAAAATGTTCACCCCATCGAATTTTTTAAACTAAATTAACCTCATCGCAATTATTATTCGATGATGATACGCTCTATTTTTAAGAATCGAGATTATCACGACGTAAGTAATTAAGGGAAATTAATAAAGGACGAATCGACGATTGTGAAATTTTCGTGAATTAGAATTCTAAGCAATAATGATTTGCTTGCAATTTGTCAAATCGTATACTATTTTTTTCTGTTTTATTTTGACTCATTATCGTTCGATGGGATCAATACTGTATTCCACCGATGTGCCAGGATGTAAATTCACGATGTAGTTCGCCCTTAGTTCCGAGTAAACTGCAATGAATCGGCGTTCGCGAAATACATTTAAATTCGACCTATTTTTCGTCCGCGTGACACTCGTGCGGCCGTTTTATCAGCCGTGGTTCAATTACCATGGTAAGTAACTCGCATGCGGTTACTTTCGAGCAGGTGACTCCCGACCGACTCTCGCTTTACTGGGTCGATTTATTCATTTACATTTGCCCCGCGCGCCTACACCTGTTTCTCGCGCCAACACGTAGCGATCAACGCTTCAACTAACGAATACGTATTCATTATTTGTACCACAGTTCAGTATTCGTTTTCCTACGAAGATTTTTGTGGAGGCCGAAGAAGTGCTAGTGAGAATATTTGCTGTAAACGATAGCAATAGAAGCTTACGAATCATTTGCAGGAAAATTTCCGCAATTTTTTTAAGTTATAGAAATAAAGTCAGATGAATAAAAAATTTTAAATAATAATATATTTTTTTTCAAGTACAATTGTTTAATTAAAAAGGCTTCGCGTACTCGACCGCAAATATAGCTTCTTCGGCTCGGTCAAGAACAAATGTAAACAGGAGATTTGTCACCATCGTTATCGTAAGAATATCACGCTACGCGCTTTTTGGTGGCACACGAGCGGCGCCTAAGGTTGGAACGCTCCGGCTAGAATGCAAGGAACTAATTGCCGGTACCTCCATCCTCGCGACCGCCGCATTCCCGGAATGCTCGGTCGTGGCGATACGCGACCGATTACGAACATATAAAATGCCTTCGCGATCGTTCCCTGCATTCTCCAGTCATAGCCGGAGACAGATGACTCTTTACCTGTTTTGACAAATTGTCCCGTCCCATCGTTTTTATTTGTCTGTTTTTTTACTCTGTCTCTTCTATCTACGATGAACTTTCGCATCGCAAGAAACGATGCAAAACATTGTCGCGAGAATAGAATTTTTCTATAATAGGGTGGAAATAGTCACCAATTTACGCCCAGTTTGCACCCAGAAACAATTTATGTAAGCTAATTATTCGTATGTCAAACAACCCGTTCGCTCAAATCAACAATTTGTAGTAAAAGATATTTTATATGTGAAGTATCAATCCCTATAATATCTATATATAACAATCAAAATTTTAACTTTTTGTAGACGTTCACAAATTGATGGCTATAAGCACATGGTTTACAAAAATTAGTATTAAATTAGTTAGCTATTTGTCTAGCTGATTAGTCTAGCTATTTAGAGTAAGGCATGTGTATATCGTTCCTCTTTCACGAGACTGTCTTCCTACGTTATCAACAAACGCGATTCTGCTATTAGAACGCGGACGGAATTAATTACGGAACCGTATCGGATTAACACAGATTGCCGAGCGCGCCGTGCACGGCGTGCATTACCGCGCGCGCCGCGACAGGACAAAGAGGAGTTACTAATTTCGAACAAGTCTATATTTGGGGTCCCTCGCGTGTGCGCCTCGCCATCGCCGCGCCGCCGCCCTCTCCGCCTGGGACCCCGGCGCGCTCGTTCTTTTAATATCGTCGTCGGGCCCCGGACACCATAATATGCGAGGTCCGTATACGCGGGACCCAGGTCTCGGGGCTCCGGTGCTTGTCGGCCGTGGTATAGGATATAGGTACCGGGGCCTTAACCGTCGCTCCCCGGTCGCTAAGGCTAAGCGTGTATGCATGTTCGGTGCATAAATAAGGAGCGCAGCTCGGGAGGCATTAAATCACGCGCGAGGATCGCGTGTGTGCGGACGGGACGGGACGGCACGGGACGGGACGGGGCGGGGGCGGGGGCACGGGGAGAGGAAAACGAACAGAAAGGAAAGGGGCAGAAAGAACGGGGGAAAGGAGAAACGGAGGCGGGATAAGGACGAGGGAGGAGCGCGGGTGCGACGCGCGCGGATAACCCGAACCACCGGATCCGCAGGATGCATCCTCACGGATTCGCGGCGCTACGTCCGCGCGCGGGCACGCACCCCCGCCGAGCCAATATGCCCCTTGCCATCAACCGTTGCCCACCTTCTTGAGTAGTCCCGCGATTATGCTGAGAGGTACCCGTGCGGACGGTGAACGTGTAACGGCCACGACCAAGTCGTGGCTCACGTCCCAGAGTCCAGTTTCGGGGATGCGGAAAGTGATGCGCCGCGGGCGCTGCAATTAAATCGTCACGCGATCGAATCCTGTCGCGAAATCGCGTCGACTTCCGATAGCGCCGACGGCTTTACTTTCTTTCTTAACCCGCTAATATTACCTATAGATTTTTAACTAGACCTCTATATTTTTTGCGTGATTATTTTGTAACAATGTTAAAGTTCAGATTTCTTTTTCTTTTCTTTATGAGACCATAATAAATTAATGAGTTAAATGACAGAGTTGATAGATAATTGTATAAACTTGCTTATATATTTCCGAAAAATAAATAAAGAATATAATACTTTAGCTTACTAATATAATACTTTATCTGTTTATATGCGATATCTTACGTCGTGTGTGTGTATTACATTCCTTATCTCTCCTCATACCACATAACGTAACTTACGTGACATAAATATCGTAAAGACATAGAAATTTTTTAAGAATGCTCAATGACCGAGGGAAAATCTTGATGCGGTAGTGGCGAGATTAAGGCAGACTCGTAGGTACATACATTAGGGGCAAGGAAGTTCTCGAGGCTCTAGATGCAGAACTCAATCCGCGAGCGCCGTTCGAATCCCGTAACGAGACGGCCGCGCAAAGTGGAGAAGAAGAAACGAGGTAGACCCGAACGGTATCCAAAAACGCCTCGTGCAATCTATCACGCGCAAAGAGCGCAGCAAGAAGCGAAGTTAGGAATGTTAATGTGGGCAGCGGGAGCAGGCAGTCGGTGCGCATGCGCCACCCCCCGCGGAGCCAATCACCGCCCGAGAAATGGTAGCTGCGCCCGAGTCAGCTCCTCGCGAGCACCATAAGCCCGGGAAGATGGAAGAAGAATCGCACGGGCTCCTCTTCGCGTTCTCTCTTCTCCTCTCTTCCTCCACCTTCTCTGCCCTCTTCTCGGTCTCCTTCTCCTACCATTTCGAACCATTGGATAAAACGCGGAGGAGGGAGACGTGGAAATGAGGCAACGGCGAGAAAGAGCGAGAGTAATGAGAGAGGAGAGAGGAGAGCCCGGACTGTGGAAGCCCGGACGCCGATGAGGACCCGTAGAAGGAGGAAGAGGCTGATTGCGTCCGGGGCGCGTAAATCTTGTTGATGGAAATTGTTCGCGGACCTTCAGTTTGTTCGGCGATTACATCCTGCGGCGAACGCGTTCGCCGGTAGCGGAGCCTCCTCTCCCCCTCCCCCCTCTCTCTCCTACTCCTATCCTCTCTTTCTCTCCTTCCCACTCTCTACGCCTATCCGTCCTCCGAAGGACCTCTTTCTTCACGGACGCCGAGATTAATGAGCGCACCGCTCGGTACTTTTAATTCCGAAGAGCGAGTGCAAATAAGTACCGCCATCCGTCTTGCCCGCCAATTACCACCGGGCAGGGAGAGCCCCCCCCCCTCTCTCTCTCTCTCTCTCTTTCCCTTTCTCTGTCTTTCTTTCTCTCTCTCTTTGTCTCCTGTACTCTCATTTTAGTTTCCTTCGTCGCCGTCTCTCTTTTTCTTTCCGTTTCTCCTACCTATCGCGTCTTTACGCAACGAGTACGCGTCGCGTTTGATATTTGTGCCGAAGAGATTTTCTAGCCGCGTAAGTTCGAGTGGCTCTCGCGAGGCTGATGGATACCGAGGTGCGTCGGTAACTGGTAGCGGGTAATGAAGACGCCGTCCTGCGCCGGCGACTTTTTTCCTCGCGGCCCCGTTCCTTTATCCCCGTTTCTCCTTCGGATTTTAATTCGCACATCACGCGCATTAACTTCAACATATGTTACGCACGGTGCATATATTCCGATTTGCGTCTCGCCGAGTAACGAATGCGTTGAATTTGCGAACGTGTATCGCGCGCGCGTGAATGTTTCTCTTCGGCGAGGGATACCACGACGATAACGGGAGGGGGGGGGGGGAGATTCTCACGCGATACCCTTAGGCAAATAGTGGAGCACGTACGAACTTCATTAACTCTCAAATTTATTAAGTCTCACGCTATGGCGTAAGGATGTAACATATAGCTTTACTCGTCCAAGCGACAGAAATATCTACTAAATATAAAAACAAGATACGATTGCCTGTCGAACGTATCTCGCGGACGGTTCTTTCGATGCAAAATGCTATCTACTCACCGATAAAAAAACGCCAAACGGGATTTCATAAGTTTTCATTCGAGCATGTAAACTCGTCAAGACTTATCGGCGAGGAGAATAATCAACGAGGCTGCATTCGCCGCGCGCGATATTCCGAGACAATGTTTTATGTATATATGCGCTCCGATTTAATCTCGAAGTTTATTGCAATTCCGAACTTGGTTTCCGAGTAACCGTCACGCGGCCGATGAACAAATGATACGTTACACCCACGTCTGGAGTCCGAAACTGTCTATAGACAGCGAACGCGCGCAGCCTCATACCGCACGAGGATCCCAAATTAGAGGAATGTCTGATTTACATCTCGAGATATCTCGGATGAAGCTATAAATAATTTCGGTGGTGGAATGTTAATGCGACCCTAGGCCAGAAAGGACTGAGCGAATGGTCCGCGGACCTCCAGTCCGCGCTCGACGTCCAGTCAAATTGGAAATACTACTACCATCACCACCGAATCCGTTGTACCTCTTCACAAAAACAGCGACGAAAACGAAGAGAGGATTCACGTTAGTCTCACGTATAACGATCGAATACATATTAATAGTCTGAATCACATACGGTCGGTTGGCAAATACAATTTAATTGATTCACTACTTTTTTCTAAAGAATGCAAAAAATATAAAGAAAGAGAAAGAGGATCGTTTTACCATGAGTAATTACGTGCATCAACAACGCTTTTAGATATGTCTTTTTGTAACGTTTAATGGACAGCGAGTTACTCGAATATCGCAAAAAATCGACCGTCCCGGGAATTCCGTCGTGCGACCTATACGCGATGTATCTTATACACCGCGACGATAGGTGAAGATAGCAAGAGAGACGTACGGGATGCGCGGAGGCTGAGACAGGGACAGAAGGAAGCGAGGGGGACACGTGAGGGTAGGAGACGGGAGAGGAGACGCGGCGCAGGACGGAGGGAGAGTCGAGCTGTCAGAGGCAGAGACGTTCTGGGATGGCCCCCATCCTAGTCCTCGCTCTCGTCGTCCTCCTCGTCTGTAATCGTGGGGGCGGTAACGTAGTCCTGTGCCCGACAGGATCACATCGCCACGCCGCTACTGTACCTATATACCTACGTACGTACAGCACAACGCGTGGCGTTGCCCTGCCTGGCAGGCAAGTAACGCGGACTGCCAATCTCGGCCGCCTAACGCAAAATCAAGTCGGAGATTGTCCCATTGTATAACCCAACGCTCCTCGCTCACCCGCCTTCGAGAAGCTTGCGAGATAACCGTCGACCTCGCGCGCGCAGTTAAACGTTCCTACCGGAAGGCGTGGAGGTGAAACGGACGATATCGCGTAATAAATTATTGCGATAATTTATAGATTGGGCAGTATTATAATATTGAATGCAAGAAGAGTATGATGATAAACGAATGGAAGAAAAAGCAAAAAGTAAAATGCCTAGAATCTATTTTTTTTTAATATAAAATGTGGAACTGATGTTATATACACAGCATATCGCGTAGGTATATTAAGGTATATTTAAGCTATCTGAGCCAAATTATCAGAACACAAAAAATTTTATATGGAATTAATTTGCTAATTATTTGCTATTTTTTGCTTTTAAAAGTAAATTTTTTGCTCCAGCTATTAAAAAGTTACGAAGGGCTGGATAGCTTAAGATTAAACTGCCACGTCATTGTAAAAAACAGCATACACAGAGCAAAAAAATTATTTTTGCAAGCAAATAATAGTAAAAAAATAGCAAATAATTTTGGTATTAACTTTTTGCTTTGACCTATGTATATGTTTTTTTTTTTACAATGACTGGATAGCTTAAGATTAAGCTATCCAGCCCTTCGTAACTTTTTAATAGCTGGAGCAAAAAAATTACTTTTAAAAGCAAAAAATAGCAAATAATTAGCAAATTAATTCTATATAAAATTTTTTTTCTGATAATTTGGCTTAGATAGCTCAATATACCTATATCGCGTTGCGTATGTCATCTCGTGGAATGTACTGGCGCGTAAAACAATTAATCCGACAAGTAGTTAATTTTACTCTACAATCAAGTCATCGCGTCCCCCAAGAACATCCATAAGTAACAACTTTCTTTATGGAGTATGACATATACGCTGTGATTACTGGATGAAACAAAATACGGGACGCAATCGATCACAACATTAGAGATATCGTCGAGAGTAACCTGATCTGTGCAGTAAGATAAATAATAAGCCGACAATGTGCGGTAAGAGGGTCAAGAAATGCTTGGCATCTAGTATCCTCTCTCTGATTTATAAGGGAATTACTTTTTAGGAAGCTTGTTGCAATTGTATATTATATTATAAATTTAATAATAATTATAGAAATATTATATACATGTAATTTATTTGAAAGTATATCGGGAAATAAAGAATCATTTTTATGTCTTAATTTGTCACACAATCCACACTCATCCACTCATAATCAATATAAGTGCAACTATGTGATAAATATGGAATTTAAATCTACTTACATCATTAATTTAAATATACAATAAATATATCGAAAAGAGCTATTTATATGATTCAAGTGATTGTAAATCAATGTCCCCTCAGAATTCATACGGATTCGCATTTAATTCGGCCATATTTTCCGATGACATATACGGGGTTAAATGACAATGGATTAAACGGCAAGTACACAGAAGATAACCCGCGTCGAAATACAGCGACTCTTGCACCGCAATTCCGCACGCATTCGATCGATCCCGTTCTTCTTCGCTCGCAACCTCGACGCGGGATTAATGGGCCTCCTCCACGTCGAGGAACCGGCATTCAGCAAGATCCCTCGGGATCCCAGAACGGATAATATTTCGAGCCACGGAATGAGGAAAAAGGAGGGACGAAGCGCGGACACGAAGAAGAAGAAGTCGGTCGCGCCGTATCTCCCGAGTTCGGAGTCTGTCGAGATGGAGCCCGCTATAATTTCAGCATCGATCATTCGCGAAGCGCCGGTCGCCCGCGTAAAAGCGTCGACGAGTCGCAACGGAACCTCCACGCGCGGTGTCGTAAAAAGAGTTACCGCACCGAGAACACGGAATACTTTATTCATTCGGGGACGAGGGTTAGCACGGAGAAGGGTTCGAGAGGTACGCCGGTACGCAGTATGTTTCGATAGAGCGTATAGAGAGATGCCAATAAATATGTCCCCGTCGGGCATGCAATATGTATGCCGGTGCCTGCCAATCCGCGGATAAGACCCGCGGACCCAATTCACCACGACTTGTCTCCGTTTCTTCTTCCTCGTCATCTTCTTCTTCGTCTTCTTCTCATTCCCGGGGCCCGACGTCGTCGGCGCCGCAAAAAGGGCCCCGGCTTACGCGCGAGCGATCTGATGGACGTATTGAGACGAGATGTACCGCCACGACGATGATAATCGATACCAGGGTTCTTAAGTTGGATCTTGGTGGTCGGATGTTTACACGGAGGTTCTGCGTTATCCCGTGTCGCTTGACGCATGTCCGCGGTACTATACTGACAGCACACAGGATCTTTTTATCAATTTTTAAAGCATTGGACAAAAAAGTCCTTTATATCCCATGCAATTATTATATATTGCCAGAACGCGCGCGCGACTCTGATCTACTCTATTTTTTTCTAATATAATTATAAGAACACTTTAAAGAAACAATCCATATTATATATTTGCAATTGGGATTAATCTAATCGTAATTAAACTCTAAAGCAGATAAGTAGATAAGAAAATATTTTTAAATTAGAAGTCACCACTTCAAAAGGAACGATATTAATCGATCACGCGTGTAAACGCGGAACTAAATTAGCGACTTAAGAGATTGGAGACCAGGCGGAAGAGTCTGGCTTGCAAGGACAAAGCAACATTTAAATGAGCGTTTGAGAGAGAATGGTACATCGACGAAGTTGAGTCCCTTTTTGTCGCGGGTGAAAGGAGGACGGTCGACGCATCGGGTGGTCGCCGATCGCGACGGATAGACGTCCGATCTGGCAACAAAACATTCGCCGATCTGGCAACAAAACATTCGCCGATCTGGCGTATTAACGATCTCATCAATAAAGCTTTCCTTCGTGTCCGCGCAGACGACTCTGAGGCCTGAGGAGCACGACGCGAATCGGCGGGCCTTCCCTCCTGGTATCGCGCAAGAAAAATCACCAATTTGTTGAATGCACTGACCATAATCCTACGAGAAAAACTAACATTTCGTATGCGTTGAATCGAAAGGACCGAGTATATACATCGGTACAAATGTCGTGTACGAATCAAACAAGGCCCCCTTTTTCGTCCGACATCCGGAATTGGTACACGTCGCGTGTATTAATCGGGGAATGGATTAAACGAGATTTTTTGTGATTTTCTGACGACGAAGGTATTCTAAAAAGCCCTCATCGTTAATATTTAATTATATATTTATTTAATTACCAGAATTTCAGCTTCTAGAATAGTTTGAAATTGTGGATTTTGCGAAGACCGTTCTCGATCGATAGAAGCGAAGCTCGCCAACGCGCTTCAACGTGCAAGCGGTATATTGAGAAAACTATCTACGTGTTTAGATCTTCGCATTCACGCGCTCGAACTGGTTAATTGACGCTAGACAGATGCATACTTGCTTTTACCGTCCTGCTAACCGTATCAATTCTACACGCTCGGCTACGCAAACAAACCACGTATTTTCGGATGTTGACTCAGTGTGGAAATGTACACCGAAGAAATATTTGCCTTGATTCCGTATATCTGCTCGGTGTATTTCGAATACCGGATTTCTTCATGATAATGCTATCGTTTCTCAGATTTGATTAATGACTAGGGAAGCAAAATCGCTGCGTGATCATCTTTTACATTACTAAACAGTAAAATTCCTAGGTCATAATGATTGCTCTAAATTGCTCCTATTCATTCTTATCTGCTCAAGATATTCGAGCGGTCTATTGTGTCGGTAATTAATAAAACGCGAGCGATTATAATTCTAATGATCATAACATCCGACATTTCAGCGTTTAATAAAACGCTGAATAGCTTACATTCAATAAAATGCTGAATAACCAACCCCACAATACTTAATGTTTATGCATAATCCGCGATACGTCGGCATACAAGTGCCTCGATTAACGCGCCCTAGATTTATTTGCCGCACAGGGGAGCTACGGTTTTATTTCTATTCTCGGCTCGAGCGCGCGCGCGATTTAAGTGCAGATTTCCGGTGAGTCGCGCGAGATAACGTCATGCGAGGAGAGGTTCCGCTTCGCGATCGCTCAACGAAAAGGAAACATAAAGAGGGGCTTTTCTTCCCGCGCGCGCTCGTATATCATGGTCTCGTAATAATATCTAGTCGCTTCCGATCGCAAGCACCCACGTGTAACACGGTCGCGCACCACGCGTGTCGCGATAACTCTTCTCCAGAATTGCCGCAATTTATTGTTTATCACACAACGGATTTCGCTTCGCAAATATTTTTCAAGTTAGAAATAACTTTGACACAAATAACGAAAATCTATAACTACACGTAAAATTACATGTTTTTATCTTTAGAATAATACTTATTATTTTGTCAAATTAACATGAGTCGAACATTCTCAAGATGCCTAATCAGGTATACCTAATAAATCAATGTCAAAATATATGTATAGATATATCAAAATATATAACATTTAAAAATAAGAAATTATGTATCCACAAAAACCATCTTTTGGGTGAATTCTCTGGCATATAATTATCATGCAGTCAGACGAAAGTACGAAACGCATTACGTGTATTCACAGAAAAACGCCGCGTTTGATCGCACGTGCTCGAAGCGTAAAGTATTCACATATTGACGCGTGCATTCATATTAATGTAACGCGTGGCGAGTACATTTCGCGTGGGGTATCGAAAGACCATAGACTGACGATGAGTTACACTGTGGGTTCCGTTGTGCTATACGATAAGGGGCTCCGTTTTTGTTCATGGGTGGTAAATTCGTTCCCCGAAGCTGTCTAACGCATTATCACGCAAAAAATGAGATTTTGAATATTTGCGTTAATTACGATAACTTTCGTATTTTCTTGCGGTTTCTGTGAAAATGTTTCTAAAAGTAGAACAAATATTCTAAAAAAATTTGTAATATATCACTCAATTATATGCTACTGTTCACTTTATGTTTGTACAACTTCATTAGTAAGCTATTGAAAAAGACGAATTCTTCGCCTCGAATCGCCTTGAAATTTCAATCATAATTTGTTTTGAGGCATCACAATCAATGTTACAAGAAATATTTAAGAGCGACTCTCTCGATTAAGCCGTCACTTTACGATAATGTCACGTTTTGTAGGATTAGGGAACTTTACGCTCGGTGAAAGTATCGATTAAGATTGTATACCGGAATATTTTGGCAGGATGAAGAGGGACAAGGCAAGTTTACCGGCGCTCGTTACCGCTAAACTATTCTTAAACTAAACGGTTTATCACCTAACCCTTGCTGGTAAGAACTGTACAATTACCGAGTCGCTCTTACCGGCCAGATTCGTGCAGGAACTAAAATATGGTAAATCGTAAACTCCCGCCGTTTATGTTACGCGCTAAAGCGAGGATCTCCTACGCACAAAGACAATCCACTACTATACCAAATTAATTTGTGGTCTGCACAAGCCACTATAACTTTTATTGCCTCGGAGCTTCACCATCGTCCTGAAACAGCCTCATTCGCGATAAAATGTTACTGAGTAAATACGTATAAAATTGAATTCTGAAAATTTATTATAAAATGTGTCGAGCGCGTCGTATTATTATTCATGTTTATGGAAAGAATCGTGTCAACGCGGAATATTAAGTAAAATTTTGATAAACAACAACTCCTACGCCCAGTTCGTCAATATAAAATCTAGAGTATGAATGAAAATAAACCAAGTGATGTAGCATCGGTTATATTTCTTCACGAGCGATAGCGGATGAATTCATGCGCGAAGTTGTGCGGAACGATCGGCCCACCGTATGATCATCGTATATATGGGGCGGAGAAACGAGGGATGAACGTGTCAGAAGCAGTCCCTGGGGTCTAATTATGAGTTTGTACAGAGGGTCGGTTAGTCGACTCCACCGCGTAAGGAAAAGGCCCTATTGACTCATTGACCGAAATATCTTCATTGAGTATCTCGAATGAATTAATAACACGTACACGCCATGTATAGCGTAATGAATAGATACAACGCCTGATATTGTCAATCCGGTAGAATCTAAACAATTACAGCGACTAATTGTAAGCCGAGCTCGTTTGCCCGTAACATATACGTTTGCACACAAATATAACACGATATTGAGAGGCGGAATATGAAGAATAAAGAATAAAGAATAAAGAATAAAGAATTCAAAAGAACCGTCGGTCTCACAGAAAGTATTTAAACGCTATCAAACGACGGCCGCATCCGACGTCGGAATCAAGATTGAGCGATCGCGTTGCCGGATCGCGCAACCATAAATAATCCCACAGAAATCGTGGTGTCATTAAGATCTCGTCGCACGTCGATGCTCGCACGGTGTAAGGTGCGTGTCCCGAAGAAACTGGGAAGAGCGACGGCGAGGGATGAACGTTGAGGCCGGGGTGATGGGCGGAGGTGGGGTCACGAGTCGACGGAAAGTTCGCCCCGGCAATATTTCGCGGCGTGGTCGGACAAAAGGGGACACAATGCCGAAGGCAGGATCGATTCTCCTCGCTCGAGAGAAGAGGATCGCGGACGGGAGGACCAGGGCTACGTGGTTACGTTGCACGAGAGACGCCGAGTAGACCGGGCCACATTGTTGCCGAAACGATGCTCACCGTTGGGCTTGGGGAAACAACGAGCCACCGGACTCCCGAGAGACGTAATTAATCACTTTTTGTTGCGCAAGGCGAGGAGAGAGAGAAAGAGAGAGAGAGAGAGAGAGAAGAAGGGAGGAAGGGAGAGAAAGACGGAAAGAGAAAGATGGAGAAAGGAGATTCCCGCACCGCGCGTTGGGATGCTCTCGAGGATAGGCACCGCGAGTCGATGGCCTGGCTCCGAGATTCCCGATTCGAACCGATCGATTTAAAATCACTCATTAATTGAAGGAAAAATATTGCAAGCATTAAACATTAAGATAATAAATAACTATGTTTGAAAAAATTCAATTATACTTTAGCAATTTCCA
The DNA here is from genome assembly GCF_030848795.1 of Temnothorax nylanderi. NCBI lineage: Eukaryota > Metazoa > Arthropoda > Insecta > Hymenoptera > Formicidae > Temnothorax > Temnothorax nylanderi. Next base: position 22,322 of record NW_027249069.1, on the reverse strand, counting down.
TATATTATATTCTTTCACTTATTATATAAGGATATGATAGCTGCATATTGTACTCAAGTTTAAATAACGTCCTTCTATTAAAAAGTTGCAAAAAGTTTGGCGCTTAATCGAGATTAATTCGATTACACTGCAGTTTCTATTAATGTCAGATTCGCTCTTAACATTTCCATTTGCAATAAGAATTTTGCCTGCATATATTCCTATTAGCATAAACATGTAAATTTTGTAATTAACATTATTATATTTCCTAAAACCATTCGTACAATGTCATAAACATCAAAAAAATTTCTGACACTCGACCTTTACGAATCGCTACATCGCGCAAATAATCGTAGCGAAATATTCGCATGCGTTTCTCTCTCGTCGCTTCCCTTCTGTCCCACGTTCCCACGACAAAGATCAGCGACCGATGGTCGCGAGGTTCCCTCGAGAGGCCCGAGAAGCTTTTCGGCTATGATCCGGTAATTACCAACGGAGCTAGAGGTCGTTGGGGCTGTTAACGTTCGGCGGCTAATGGTATGCACGCCGGCAATAAAAAGCCTGTAACAACGGACAGAAATCAAGGGAAAAGAAAATAGACGGGTGAAGAGAGAACGGGTGGTAGTGGCGGCGGCGGCAACGGCGGTCAGGGGGGAAGTCGGCGAACGCACGATGAGGAGAGGCTCGTATGCTTGCACACATACGGCGGCTAACACCGGCGAAACAGGGCCCCGAAACGACTTTACGGGAATTACACCCGCGAAATCGGGGAGATATGGAGCCGCGAAATGCGATGTGGCCATCCGTCACTCCCGCGGCCTGCGATGTCCGCGCCTGCCCGGCCGACCGGCTGCCTGCCGGTTCGCCCGGGCCCTCTCATCTCCTCACGCACAGGTGTTGGATTCTCTCGCGAGAGCGGCAGAACCCGGTAACATCTCGTGGATGCATTGTCACCCGATAATGGACCTACCAATGCTTGCTCTCTCGCATAGAAATTAACTCTCTTGCACATGATATACACGCTTCTCGGTTTTACATTTCAAAGGATGAAAAGTAAATAATATCGACAAACTTAAACGTTATAGATACACAAAACAATGAACAGCTTGCATTTGTTAAGTTTGTTAAAGCAGTAAAAACGTGACGATTATAAATGAATTTTTTAATATCTGTAGTATGGGACCTTGAACTCAAAATTAGTATCAAATAAATTTCGAAGAAATAGAGAAACACTTCTAATTTCTATTTTGTTTTATACATATTAAATATAAATGAGAGAATATTGAAATAGAAATGAGAATTCAAAATCTCGTACGATTCGTTCGAATGTGATTGGGGAAAATGGTCGAGATAAAGTCACGCAGGTGGAAGATATTGCTCGCATTGCTCAGAATTTGATTTATGAAGCGATGACGCTTTAAATGGATGTCCCAAGCGTGGATCGTAACGCGATCTGACCACACACAACGCGTGTTCTCGGCCGATATCACTCGCAATATCTCTCTCTTACGGTGTGTAAAGGCCCAAATTAATGTTATTCCTAATGTCACGTGGGATTTATACGCTGAAATTATAACATGTAGAACCGCCTCTCGTCTCGACGCGAGAATATCGCGATGCATTTACGATGCACGACGTCCGCGTGTGAAAAAGCGAGCATCTCCCAGCAAGAGTAGGAGGTGAAAGGATTTACGTCTTTTTATGATACAGAGATGCAGCGTTCCTTTTTAACCCTCACGCGAGAGAATGCTCTCAAAGGTGGACAACGACGAATATATCCTCGGAATTCCATTCTACATCGGCACGCAGAACTCGGTGTTTCAGGCAAAAACTCATTAAGGCGACCCCCACAGAGTCATCCTCCTAGACAAAACTGACAATCCTGATGATCCTGATGCTGGCAGACAGGTTGGTGCCTTCCTTACAGTGAATTCCTGGAAGAGACTCCTCCACCAACCTCCGCTTACCTGGACAGGTGCGCGGTTTCTGCCCTACGGCAAAAGCTAGCTATACGGGTGTCAGGAACGTATCCCTTGAATTATTACATTTCTTCAGGTCCAGCTTGGTAGTTGTCTAATGATTTTTTTTTTCTTAAACGACACAATCTCCGAACGAGTTATCGTGCGAATCTCTTCCTTTCCGCGATTCTCCTTGTTCTTTATACTTATAACTTGCACAACAGCATTGTATCTCACACATGTTTTTTGTCATATCTTTTCCTTATTATAATACGTTCTAAATTAATGTTATCATTAACACTTTGACTGCCAAGCTGATTTTAGCATTGAGTTTAATAAATCTAGTACCTATATTATTTTAATATTTTACTGTTTTTTTTATGTCATAATATAATTTATATTGTTTCTTTAGTGTCGTAAATACTTAATAATATTATTCTTAATCGGTTAATTAAAACCGTCACGCACAAATAGGTGACGAAGCCTTTTGTTTTGTGGAAATTTACGCGTCACTCAGATGGATGACATGGCAGTCAGTGTTAAATAATTTGATACAAAAAACTAACTATGCAATATTACAGTTTGAAACTGAGAAAACGAGTTTCTGACGTGTTACATTTTTTTTCATCTATCTACTCTAACGTCTAGTTTTCCACTTTTAATTAAATATCGTATACAATTATCCAGGAGATAACTGCATTTCTACGTATTGATTACTAATAGAAGACAGCACATGAGAGAGATTATTGATGGAACTAATTCAAGAAATTGTGTAAATGTCTGTAAATAGTATTTATCTACTCCTAAGATACTGATATGATATCGATATATGTACATACGACAAAATAAAATATTGATACGTTTTGCCCACTATTCTGATGTTTTTATTGTACGAATGCTACGTATCTTATAATTAACATTAATCATACGTATGTGGCAAATATGTAGTAAATACATATCGAGCTTTTTTTATTATTTTTGAAGAAGTGATTCAATTTCGGAATACAGAGCGCGGAACAGGGCGCAGAAGAATCAACGAAAGATGTTGGAAATCGCCACCCCTTAAGATGAAACGATGAAAAATGCCGGCCGGTTGAATGATAAACGATCGCAAGCTCATAACCGACCGAATGATACACTCAAGAACTCATTGTTCGAGTAAAGTTTTCAGGTGGTTCCCTTCCATTGTCAGCTGCGCGGCTTCGTATTGTTGTGACGATGCCGCGTGATGAAGTGACCGAAAAAATCTTTCGCGCTCCGAGGAAAGAAGGAAAGGATGATTGCGAGTAGAGCAACGCATACACGCCCGCGCGCGCACCCACACACGCCATGCGAGCCTGAAAACTACGATCAACTTGCGTGAATAACGCACAAAGTCAGACGATAATAGCTCGAAGCAGGTTCTTTCTATTTTTATCTTCAAATCGATTCGCTGTGCTCTTTCTTTCACGCTTTCTAAAAGTGGAACAGTAGACGACAATGTGATTTTTCGCAGCATAGATCAATGCGATCATCCATACCAGAATCCTTTCAGGCAAAAAGAAGAACGCAAGAAACCATGGACGGAACATAATACGCATAATCACACTACAATATAAAAAAGAATCAAACTATTATATTAAACGTACGTCATACGAAATCGATGAAAGTAAAACAAAGAGATAAAAAGACGAATTTAAAAAATTCACACGCGCAAGAGACTGCGTATATGTGCGCGGTTCCGTGTCAGGCCCAGCAGATCGTGAGAATATGTCGATAAACTTGTAAACAGATACCGTCCTGGCTTGGACGTTACCAATCATCGTTCGCGCAGAACGACCGGCAACTGAACGCACATTCGGAAGTAGAAGGCGCGATCCTAGGCCAGCGGCGCGTCCCGTTCGCATCCGACACCGTTCGCCCTCCTTCCTGCCGCGGTTGTCGTCATTGTTTCATTGTGTTATAAACGCATTGCGTGCGCTTAGTGCGTGGAGCGAGGGTGTATCGATTGCCCCGCCCCCTGCTGCGTAGCCATGACGACACACCCTATCCTATCTAACCCCTAGTCTAACCCCCGAGTACCCATCTCTCTCTCTCTCTCTCTACGTTTCAACCCCTCGCGCGTCAACATAGGTTCTCCTCCATCCTTTGCGTCATCCGGAGCCCGAAAAATCCTGAGTCGCATTCTCCAGGAGAAGGACGAGGTAACAGTGGACAAGGAAGGCCTTGTCATCGGTCTGATAAAACAAGCGACCTGTCACGACCTTCTCGCACATTGGAAACCTGTCATCGTCTACGATTACGCGAACCATGCTCGTGGATTCGAGCTATGATATTTTTCGCGTTATATATCTCTACGTTTTCCTAAAAGTGTTGTATTTAGCTGCTTCTTTAAAGCCCTTGCACTAAAGAAAGAACCACGATCCAATATTGCTCATCTGACATTCGCAGACACAAGTATTATACATGCGCGAGAAAGATTTTAACAATGTCGGTTTGGAAAATATTGTGCGCGAACATATTTTTGTATTTATTTCTCCGTTTTTGTTCCTTTTTATACGATTACTATTAATAATCTATTGAAACTAATTAGCTATGTATTATTGTACATATATGTATTCACAATGTGCTTATATTCGCAATACATAATATTCAGGATATATTTAAAAAAATTCAATTATTTCTTTGTATCTTAATTTTAAAAATATAAGTAACCGTTTTCAAATTTTACGTCTAAAAAATCTCCAATAAAGAATAATGTTTCTCTTACAGAGTTGCTTTATTTCTATATACTCTCTTGGCATGAGACGCCATTGCGAACACAAAAGATTCGGACAAATTGGTCAAACTATTCAAGTAGTTTTCTAGAAGTAAAACTGAGTTTCAGACTAAACTACTTAAAACAGTTCAAACAAGACTAATAATCGATTTATTCAATCGAGTCAAATATTAAGAAAGCGAAAATAGTATCCATTACAAACAGAAGATTAATAACTTTTATGCGTTTTATTAAATCTAAAGAAAGAGGAAGTCTAATAAACCGAATAGTTTAAATAGTTTAAGTATACTTTGAAGTTTAAACAATCTGTACAATTTAAGGTTCGATTTTGAAGTTGTTACTGTTCGATTACACAAAAATTGAGAGCATGCATTAATCCAGAGTGTCAAATAGAAACATTATGTGTCGTGAAATATCTAGTATACATATTTTAAATGTGCAAAAGTTCGAAATTTATAAATTTTTCAGATAACTCATACTTAGAATAATCTATGAATAAAAATAACAAATGTAATAAACCAGCTCGGAGCGAAAAGTTTCATCGACAAAAGAGAAGATTATGAGAGTGAGGTTTCTCTGGGAAAACAACAATTCCCGGAAAGTCGTGGAGAGAGACCGAGTTGAGAAATTTTTAGGGCCTGGAGGGTCCCGAGAGAATTTCCTAAGCTCAGTTCGTGAGTCCCAGTCGAGAGCACAATACGTCTCATTATGTTATCCGCGCATCTCTCGACATAGCCATTTATCATTCCTCCGCCCGTATACCAATATATCGATCCCCTTCTTATGTGCGTAAAACTCGAGCCCGTGTGGCAGCGGCGGCGACCTATCTCGGGGCCCGTGGTACGTGGTTCTCGCGCGAGTCTTTGTCTATGATGGAAGAAAGGCACTCTCTCGCACGTTGCAGGAACACGAGAGGAACGAGACGCGCGCGGCCCGTAGAAATGGAAAACGATCGTCTTGCCGATCGTGCGAACGATACGTGAGGCGATTTACGGATAGCGGATCGCCATCCGGAGTTCCGCCGCGTGCATGGGCCGCGCCGCTCGTAATGGACCGCAACTTTAAACAAACCCGTATTCCGAAGACTTGAAGAGCGACGTAAATTATTCGAGCGAGAGGAGTGTTATCGAGCGTGTGTACTTGCAGGCAGTTACAAATAGTGTTTCAGCGCTTGTGTCATTATGCGTCATGACGGTATCTCTTTAAGGCGCGAGAATCGCCACGAGAGATTGACGAGACACATCTTTCGAGTCATTACGATGGAAGTTGAACTGATCCTTGAGACAATCAAGGAAATCGCATTTCGTGTATACACATCATAGTAAAAAAAAATGAATAGCCATTCCCAAGCGATATCAACAATAATTGAGTTTTGGGGTACAAAGACCCGTGTTTAAAATATTGTGATTTACCGGCGCAGAGAGTACACGATGAGGTGATGTCACTCGGCGAACGGAACGGGGAATAATTAGAGCTGGCAGAGAGAAACGCACGGATATTTCAGTGCAATGTAATCTAGGCGACAGTAACGACGATCGAAACAGTTCGTTTGCACCACTTATTATTCATGGAATCGCGCTCGCTAATGTGTCTGGTGCTGCGTGTCCCCACATACGTGCACACACATGCACACATACGCACGCATACAGACGCACGCGGTGGTTAAGCTTGCTGCGCACGGTTACACGCACGTGGGTGGTACACGGGTATGTGCGCAAATGAGCGCCAGTGGAAGATCGCTCGACGTCGGCTCACGAATATATGTATGGGAAAGAAAAATCATCCATCACGTTCGAGGCCATCCGAAGTTGGCAGTGGTGGACGGACGAGATGTTTTGGGCATCGTTTCTCTATGGACGCGCGCGTCATAAAATTGATGAGCGTCTTTGACTAATTTATTACGCTGAAAAAAACGCACTGAAATTCATAATGATCGGGGTGAGACTCACTATTTTTTTTATAGCCTCCTCAAGACGCGCACGTTTCTACCTATCGTTCCCGAGCGCGGTCGCAGGTCCGATTATGAAGATTATGAATGATCGTAGAGCTTATTTCTTAGATTATTTAATGAGAACGATGGTCCAATAGTCTTTCGTAGAAAATATGCAGCTATTGGTTTGTATACATCAATGCCTCAAATTTTTAACGAAAATTGAGGGATCAACAGTCTCTCAGTTACGAGCAGTTGGAAATTCAAGAATATTCAAGCATCAGAAATCAGAATCACAAAAGAACAAGGTAACTTTATATTTCTTACCAAAATATTAAAATGTTTAAAAAATAATACCTTTAGTCTTATTATTTACTATCTAATATGTAAAGAGGTATTAACTCCAAATTGATCACAAATTTTACAAACAAAAATTTGCAATCAAAAATGAGAATTCCATAATTTTTAATACTAATTTAACACTATATATTAATATTATTAACATAATTCTCTCTGTAATGTGCTAACAATTAAAATATATAATTAAAAGATGAGATATTTCAAAAAACAAATATTTTTACATATGTTGGGATAATGCTTGCAATGACACTTTGCGCAAGATGCACAATTATCTCAGTTTCCAAATTCTTTTTCCCGATCTTAATAACAATATTAATATTGATTGTGTGCATATACCTATCTATTCAAAATCTTACAGTACAATTGAAACGCGAGATGGTGGGAGAGCGTGCGCGCGCGTTTACCCAGAGGTTTCAAAGGCCTCATCTCTTTCCAACTACGGCGCTTAATTAATAAACTTGCGATCTTATCGAGCGCAACAAGACACACATTCTCTCTTCTGCATCATGCCTGCTCCTTCGTGTTCTCTTGTCTTTCCCGTTACCTCGGCGTTCGCTCGGCATTTTTCTCTTTCTTTACCGAAGGGGAGGCGCGATTTTTGAATCGGGCAAACGCAAGCACTCGCAAGCGTGAAAAATGATGCAATTTTCGCGGCACGCCTCCTATAGCGCGCCTGAATCTCGCGTATAAAGGTGCCTATTAGGTATACCTACTTGGTCCCGAGGTGTACGAGGCGTCGCGTTGATCGTGCGCGAATCTACTGGGTGCTCCTGCAATTCGAAATGCCGCTAAATTCGTTCCGCTGCGCTTGAAATAAAACGAAAAACGAAAACACCCGCTCGATATTGCTTTTTATCGAGATTTGTTCATGTCATATCGCGAACGTTTCTCTCCTAATGATCCATTTATATCGGCGCGTTACAGAAAAATCTACAAGGGCGAGCGCTTTTTAGCACGGTATTTTTTTACAAGCAATAACGCTGGTGCGTATAAAGGTGAAAAATGTAAATGAATTGATCAATCTCGAATCTTTTTAGATTCACTCGAATTCACATCGATTCACTTGAATTTATCAGAAAATTATTGGAGCATGTTATCTGCGTATTCTACAATAATCACGTATACCGTATAATAATAATTTCATTTGTTTTCAGAATCACAAGGAAGGCTATATTTACATTTTCAGTCTTATTCGTAGCAATATAAAGAGAGAGGTTCAATACATACATTGTATAAAATGTAACAAATCACACATGTGATATATGTATATATGTACGTAATGCAGGTATGTGTACACTCATCCACCGCAGGGTCCTCCGCCATATACCAACAGTGGGACTTTATGAAAGAGACAGATGGAGGTGAGGGCGCGTTCGAACATCTGCCGGTGATGTGCCCCTTGATATCGATCAATTACATCGTCGTGCATACCGGTCGGTCGAACGATAAGACAATGTCTTCACGCGTGGCCTTTACACAATGCCAACCTCATACTTTTTAAATAATAGCATGTCATTCGTTTTATTCGCGTGATTATGAAGGAAAGAGGAATTGCTCTCAGTGCTCGGCAGTTTTGATAAATAACATCGCTCGAAGAATTACGTTCTTACAAATATGACTTCTAAAACGTGTGATATCGTCAGATGAGGATGATAACAATTCCTTCCGGATAAGAGAAACGATAAGATTTTATCTAAAAATGAATTATATGTTTTGTTTGTCAAATATTTTATGTTCATAATTGAATAAGAAGCAAAAATATGTGAGATAAAAAGTTGAAATCAAGTTTCTTCCGATAAAAAGATTCCGGTCTTTCTTCAACGCTAAAGATAGACAATCTACGAAGCGAAGGATCGAGAAATCACATGGATCGTGAGAGGCTCCACCTAACTGAGAATCGTACTCGAGTAGGCTCCTCACCTCTTCTGCTATTGGTCGACACGTGGCCCGCCATTGTTTCATTCACGCCTGTTGCACATTTCTCGTTTATCTCGTTCGGTCTCTTCTATAGCTTTTACATTTCTATGAGATATCGCAATATTCAAATCCGAAAATACACTGCTGTTCAATTAACGTAAGATCGAAATGCGATTTCTTGGAAATCGCGTCAATGTGAAACTAAAGCGTATTCTTTGTCTATACTCGTCTTTTGCAATTAATCTGCGCGTGCGATTGCTCATATATTTCTAATAACGTTATTTTATATCTAAACAAACTTTATTTTGTATACTATATTATATTATGGCACGGAAAATAAAATAGTACATTTTTTTATATAAATAGAATGTTATGATATAGAAATTTATTTTCATTTTTTATTATAAAATTTATATACAAAATTTTTCCTATCTCAAAAATGTGTAAAAAATGAACATCCAAAACATATATAATTAAAAAACTGATGTTCATAAATATCATAAATAATTATAAAATACGATTTTATTATATGACCTGCACTATGTTGTGGGAAAATATTTGAAAAGACGATAATAAATGGTAGAATAAATCTTTGATTTTTAGCGATCCTTAGAAAAATAAGCAAAATCTGGGCGTGTTCAATAGAAAAATACAGCCTGCGCATTCGTAAGGAAGCGGTCACGCTTTGAAAGAGTTGCAAAAGAATGAAATCCTTATAATCTCAGAAAGCTAACTCGATAGGAAGAATGACCCTTACTTTGTCTGTCTTTAAAATGGTTACTTTGTGAGGGTAGAGTCAAACCGAACCATTTAGGCAAATCGCTTGTACACAAAGGACCAATAACAATTCAGCAACTGGCATGTAAAACAGGCAGATTCTGCAAAAATATCGAAATGAAATATATCCGAGCATCGTGCATAAAAGTCTCGAAATAATTGTTCATGAATATATGAATACAACATAAAACATGCATTTTCAAGGATTTCCTATACAGAAAGACAATACTTTCCTACAAGGTTTCCTACAATTTGATGAAACAAAAAGAAAGAAAAAGTTATTGTGTACCTTAAGAATATTTCATATTTGTATGGCCTGAAGATAACAGTCTAATATACAGACTGCATTTGATCTCATTATGATCTCATCTTCTAAGAAAATCAATAATTCTTTAAACTATCGCCTATCAAAAGTATTTTTCTATGACCGTAGAGAGATCTACTAATAGTATTTCGAATTAAAATATTTTAACTAATCCGTCACCTTCGTAAATTTTTCGAAACAGAATTTTTAATTTGCCATTTACTATAGAATACAAGATCGTACAGTTAAATATATCTATGAATAAAAGTCAGATTTATAAACATCCGAACGTATATTTTCACAAAATCACATAAGTATTAGAGATTTTAGAGCTAGAATCTTCTTTACTTTGTCATGTCAAAAGGAATCAGTGGTTCTACAACAGGTTGGCGACAAAGTCGCCGTCATGAATGTGAACATTGTGAAGATTCCTAAAAAATTTCCTTTGCCAATCTGCATCAGCACGAAACAACAATTTCTCAACGCCAGAAAAGAATTGAAAGGACGAAACTCCTTAAGCCGGTTACCCAAAAAGGCCAAAAGAAAGATCCTGAAACGAATTTACAGATGAGCGAATCAGACTGAAGTAAAACGGAAAATGCCGGTCTCTCTAATCCTCTGAAAGGTTTTCTTAAACTCAGATAAATAAGTTTAATAAGTTAAAATTTGGCGAAAATTAACAATGCCTTTAAAAGCATTTATAGATAATCGATTATACAAAAATTACTTTTTCACTTGAAATAAACACGAGAATTTTATTTAATTTAAGTGCAAACGTGAAATTTTTATCTCGTATTACATTAAATCCTGTCAATTGATGCGTTTCTTTCCGACAACATACATAACAATTATAAAAATAAAATAATAATCATGACTCGAATGATATTTACATAATACGAGTTGGCGCATACGTAACACCCGATAGAAGTGAGAGCTAAGTATCATGTTTCACGATGTATAATTACACAACGAAGTAATATTACACACAGATATGCGCAATTAAAATACACGTTTCAAAGTAAGAGAAGTATTTATAATAGTTTCATCAGTAATATCATACGAACAAATGCATTCATTTGGCGTGCGGTAAATGTATATCTCCCGGTAAGAAAGAACGAGGCTAACAGGTTTTTGCATCATGTCTGAAACAGCGGTAGATAGATTGTCCTTTTGCGGTCCCTTGCGTTTACGCTAACTCAATTAAAATTATAATAGTATGCTTGTAAATTATCTATAATTCTCAAACAGCGTTCAATAAACTTTTCAAAGTCACTCGGCCCAAAGATATCTCGATTTATTTCAACGCAGATCAATGTCCAGCATAATAGAGAGAAGTAAATTCCCCCTAATTTAAAATTCTTTTATACAAGCGATTTGGGTGTAAAATCATGACTTTAAAATAAAAGGAAAACGCGAGCCAACCGCTCACGATTTTGTCCGAGAGCAAGCTCACCTGTCATCGGGCAAACAATGGCAGACAACCGAAACGAGAGAACGAGGAGGTGGTACAAGGTGGTCGAGGAGAAAAAGAGACAAACAGCGCGTAAATAAGTGTAAAAAGGGGCAAGAAGAGAGGGAAAAAACGGGATGATCGGGGGTCCACGAGAGATGGGATTCCCTGTCCCTCCCTATCCTAGTGGCATCCTCTACCTCCGTCGCGAGACTATAATTTGGTCCTTGGAGTTGCCACGCCCACGCATATACATCACCCTACTATCGAGATCTCGTGAGTCAGATAAGGCTTGTCACTTTGTCGGCGTATGTATACGTACGCGCACGCACACACGCGTGCGAAATACGCGCGGAATAGTGGAGATGAGAATCCGGATAACAACTTTGACCGGGAAAGTAGGAGAACCTGCGGACGAGGCTGCAGCCGCAGTTGATCCGAGTCAACTACACCACGTCGGGTTGAAATCGAATTCCATATTGGTACTGGTCGCGCGCGCCCGCATATACACGCACACGCACACATGCCCTGTCCTTCCTTCTATATTGTACGCGTAATTAAGGCGACTCTTCGTCGCGAGGGATAAGATGGGATAAGATGAATGTCGACCGGGAGTTATAAGACATAGTTATGAATATTTATGAAACAATACCAACACAAAACACATCACTCTGAGTGATGGAGTGTCCTAGGATTTATATATAATTTAATTATCTGTTATAAATATATAATAGATTTTTTTTGTCATGAGACATCGAAATTTTGATCGAAAGAGAAACCTTGCAATCGAGCGATCGAACTAGAAGGTTTGTTAGCTATGTTGTTGCCAAAAAAAGTGGCTGGAAGAAAATAGCATGAGCGCGTAATCGGACCCTTGATTATGACCATTTCAAACCTTCTTTCGGGGATTCCGTGCATCAGTGTCGTGACAAGGAATCTCGACGCTTTTGACACGCGTTACATCCGTATAGCGGAATATCAACCTGTCAGAGATGTTGCAGGGTGTGAAACCTCGAGTGAGTAGGTATATACGCGTATACCCGTTCGGATATACGCGTATACACAACGCATAATATACCAGGTGACCCTCCTCAAACCGAACCACGCCTAGTTAGCCACCATTGTGCACTCTGAGAGTTTATGAACTGGAAACGAATAATCGCGCTCTTGACAACTTGATCGTTATGCGACTCTGGTAAATCCTACCTTCTTCGAGGAAAGTTTATCTCTTTCGGGGGCTGATCTGTGCCTGTGATATATTCTAAGCTCTTACATGAATGTAAATATTGTAAATATACTATAATTGATTACTTATTCGAGTATTATAATAGACATATAATACCTATATTTTTTAAATATACTATTTCTTTTCAGGATATTTTCTTTGGCGAATAAAAATTTAATAAGAAGTAAGTTTTTAATAAATTACCTAGCAGTAATAATAAAAGATTTTGTTACTCAGCGTTGTCGCATTGTGTGCAATTTTTTCATCCTCAGTAGCATAAACGATGTAAAAAGCGTGCGATTGGTATTCATCAGTATTCAGCGATCATTGCCTCTCCGACTGGTTATTCGATCTTATTTATGACGTTTCGCGATTTAATAATGCCATTGAATCTATTGAATTATACACGATGTAATCCTATATGTCAGGCGCCGCGACCAAATGAGAAAAGTTATGCTGACCCACCGCAATTTTAATCCGTCGTCGAGTCACGTGTTGTCAAAGTCCCCCATCGCCCCATGCTATCTGCGATTGCGCGTGGAAGATCAACGTATTATCTTCCGCCAACAACGCGCGACCGCTTTTTACCGTCGCGCGTTATTCACCGCGTTCTACAAACGTGAATTTCTCGTATATACGGGTGGGCAAAAAGAGAAAGAGAGAGAGAGAAAGACAGAGAGACTGTCCTAAGTAAATAAAATCGTGCAAACTCTGTACCCCCTCGTGCAAACGCATCGGGGGCTAAACTGCTCGTTTGCGCCGTCATATTTAATTCCAAAGTCATCCCGGCACACGTGCGCCGTTGATCTCATTGACGTTGTGTCGCGTATTAATATTGCAAGCTCGATCCCCAACGAAAGAAGAGAAAGTTTAAGTCTAAACGTCAACGTTCTGCATTACATATATTTTTGAAATTATCGTCGCGTTAGGCGGCGTGTACATAAATATATCCGACGTGATAGCTTGATTGCGGAACAATATTACGGAAAAGTATACATATACTTAAATAAATTTTTAATTTTCCCACGGGTAAAATATCCTCAAGCGTATTATTGGTGTCGCCATTGCGAGGGGAAAAGATGATCAATAAGTAATGTAACTGATGTGAGTGATATTTATGAACTCCGCATGTTTTTGTACAACTTTATTTAGGATCTTCACTTGCATAATCTAATATTACGAAAATTCTAGTTTGACAATATTTTACGGGTTTTGCTTATAAGTTCTTTTACACATATAATTTTACAAATATGTTTGAAGATCCAGTACCTTTTCAGTATAGTATAATTTGATTGTAAATTAGTATGTGGTACGTGCTGTCACATATTTTTGTTTCTGGCGACTTATGGAGGAACCGTCCTATAATTCCAAGACGTACAAGCAAAGCGGTAGACCGAAGATTTAGCTCACAAGCGAGAAACCGGCGTGTGAGAAAACATATAAATTTGCGTTCTGTATCGCGTGTAACTCAACCGTGAGTAAACCAGCGCGTTTCACTTTTATTTCTCCTAAAATCGTTCATTCGGCAGAGAATCGTCGGACGGTCGTAAGTTCCCTTGACCTATGTTCGCGCGCGGTCTTCTCCTGGAGCGAGAGGGAAAAATAAAGCGAGAAAACGGGGCGATAAATAACGACGCTAAGTATCTAGGTGCGCCCGTGTAGTTACCTTTGCGCAATTATTATTCGCCCGCTGCGGCGAGACGCGCACGAGCGCGGGCATTGTAAAACGCGTGCGAAGACGATCTCGTTCCTCCTTGCTCGCTCGACCATCCTTGTTCCTCAAAGAATGCATCGCGGTGTTTTTCCAACTGAAGGATGAAGTTTTCGTTTCGCATCCCGGCGAATGATACGATTGTGAAGGTAGACCGACACGGATATGCCTAAAAGGTACTTTGCCCAACACGAACCTACCTGACCAACAAACTTGACATGAGAATCAAGTTGAATCTATTGTCACAATCTCTAACAATAAGTTTAAAAATTCCATCGGAAAATCGGAAATTCACATGAAATTCGTACTTAACGCCAGTTAATCGCTTTGCCGTAACACCGTAGGGAATTTTGATAATAACGAACTATCACACGGATATAACAATCGACCTGCATCGAAGACCCTTGGTTGAACGGAACTGATGGCCGATCGAACGATCATTTTTCAACAGTCTCACGACAAATCTGTACAAAGCGACGCTATTCGTGAAACGTCAAATAACCACGACTCCGTCCGTCACGTAATACATCTCTGACGATTGCAAAGTGAAATCCGACGAAGGGGCACAATTGACCGATGAAGCCACTCGACCTACTTTCTTAAATAAGATCATTCGTTCTCCTTGATGCTCGCAATATTTTAAATTGGACAGTGCACGAGCGAACGCATCGTACACGTCGATGTAATATCGGATGCTGCTGTTTTTGCCGCAAAAATAATCGACTGAAACCATAAGGTAATTTTATGGCTAGCACATTTTTTCGAGAGATTTGACGGCCGGCTATTATTTATCGCAATTTCTTAACTGTCATCGTTAAACATTTTGCCAATTCTGTTGAGAAAAGAACCTGCTTGGAGTCTCAAATCTGTATTCTGGCTCTTTATATTATAAAAAATTTAATATTTAAAATTTATTAATTAATTAATTAATTTCTTCATTTCTTCCAGCAGGAAAATTATCTCCAAATTCATTAACAAAATCAATTACATGGTAATAATAATAAAAAATAATTAATAATATATTCAATATATATATATATATAACGCAGGAACTTCAAAGTATATTATTGCATTCGATCAACAATGATAAGATAATATGTATTGGATGCATCGAAAACATATATTGTATAATCAATTATCGACGTCCGAGGAGGACTAACGTCTTTAAATAATTCATCCGGAGACTTCGAGGATGAATCGAAGGCCGTTCGGGATCAGATGCAAATCAGATTCATTAGCGTTAAGCCGGACCGGGGGGCGGAGGGAGTCGCCTGTACAACCCCTCAACGTAAACACTGCCGGCACTGCGTCAACCTCCGCTCCCGAAGGGTTGTTATTGCGCGGTTATACCAACCCCTACTGGCATTCATCTCTTTCGCGAAGTACATTTGCACTTTGTGCAAATGCTCTTTGTATTTTGGTTTACTTACGAACGCGGAAATACTTGAAAATTGCTCTCATTCCATAGAAACTAAGTTAGAATTCATGTTTGCAGTCATTACGTTATCACAAAGATAATTACTAAAGAAACTACAATATGTAATACATAATACAATAAATATGTAAAAAGAAATAATTTATTTAAAAATCTATCTGTATATCAGAGTTTAAAACAAATAAAATAACTGTCACTTCAGCCATATATTAAAATTATTTTGTAAAAAATGTAGAAAATTTATCAATAGAATAATGACTATAATAACTATAATTATAATAAAGGAATGCACACACACAACAAGGAAAATCGATTATATATTACATGTATTAAATAATCATTAGGGTAAACTCGGGTAAGATGGCTATACAGGAAAGATGGCCAACCCATGTTCATTCGATGTTTCATGGCGAGCTAGATTGAAAGAACATAGGTTGGTTATTCTCCATTCATATTTGCCTTCTAATCAGAGACAAGCGCGTTAATGGAAGTAGTTGCATTCAATGACTTCAAACAATAATTCACACAAAGTGCATGAAAGATGCATCCAGCAAAAAAGAGCAATAAATGTCGGTAAATAACAGTATGAAAAATAGCGCGTTACATACAATGGATAGTCATGTCTGGCATAAGATATGCGTAAGGTGCACGAGGCGATTAGTCTCCGGTAAGAGATTGATCGTAAGTTCTTTCGAAATATTAGTTCTAGATAAGTTCTTACTCTTTGATCTTTAAACAATAAAAATAATACGATACACCTATATGTCTACACATTTTAAAAGTGAATAATATTTTGTGAGCGTTAAACGAATTACTGTTCATTTCACGTTCGGAGGAATTTCGTGTTTTTCTCACCATTTTTACTGTTGCGATTAAGAGAGGCTTATTTCGAGGCTCGTTAAAAGCAGCCGCATAATCATAGCATAATAGATTCCAAAAGCCGGAGCGTGTCAAAAGCCGCATTGGCGCTGTCACGATGATCGAAAGCAATGATCGCGCGTAAATACTTCTGGATTGGGATCAAGTTCCGTACTTTTCCCTAGGGCGGGTCACGGGAGCACGGAGATATACCCTCGAGATTACAAGGATTACGCGGAGATTGAATCACTTCCCAGCCACCCCGCACGAATGCCTAAATGTGTCTCTGGCAAGCTGTCCCTTAATCATTGTGTCTTTACCAGAGGTCGTTATCGCGCTTCCGATCCGAAGTTATACGTGTCCCGAATTGCATATCATCAGAAAACGCTCGTTACCACGCGCCAGACCGATTATTATTCATTATGAATTATAAATTTTTCTCTATTTAACGAAACTCGCGAGTTTGTCTTGCGCATTTTGGACCGTTTTATTGAATGTTAACAATGGGTGCTTACGAAGAAGCGCTCGGGGCCGGCTCGGAGTTAGATTTTGATATAGCATATGTTACGTGCACTATACCAAAACCTAACCCCGAGCGCCTCTTCGTAAGCACCCAGTGTATAGGGTAAGCGAGCCTATTTCGGAACAGCACCTATTTCGGAATACTTAAATTTTTCTCATTGCGGAACATTATGATGCTCTTTGTCACCAATATCAAAATTTGACATTACGTGACGGCTAACATGAGAAAAATTAAAGTGCTCCGAAATAGGTTCGCATATTCCAAAAGATTAATAAAAACGGTATCGAAATGCATAAAATATTCGTAATTAACTATTTGGACTTCTCTCGCTCCTAATGTCTATCGGATTTATAATTTCACTACATTTTTAGGTATTAATAAAAAGTTCTTCATTTGAAACAGCTAATAGAGCAATATAAAAACACGTTAGTATTTCTCTAATTATCCCTACGTGAATTCAAATAGATTCATGCAACAGTTTTAGCGGTATTTCTTTTCCGCGGAGAAGAAAGAACTTTGGCAACAAATCGCAGGATCCGCGAAGGCAGGAGCGATCGCCGCAAATAAAAATGAGAGATCCAAGAGGGCGAGTGGCCAGAATTTTTCCCCTTCACGCCTCCACGGGCGAACGATCGCGTCAATTATGTGAAACGCGCGTAATGAAAGCGCCGTCGTGAAAACCAGTTGAAAACAAACTCTGAAAGGATCTTGGCAACCCCTAATCAAGTCCCGTTTAATAAAACCGGGTTCGTGGATCCCCGAGTCTTGCACCCCCGGTGTCGTGGAAGTAGGGGAGGGGTGGAGAGAGGAAAGGAGACGAGAGGAGACGAGAGGAGAGGAGAGGAGGGGTGGGCTCGGCTAATCTGACTTTGATTAAACTTTTAGCGACACCGAAAAGGGTGCCGGGCCGATGGAAACGCGTGCGCGGGGCGGCCGGCGTGTAAGTCGATTTTTATTACGTTCCGTCGCATACATTACGCGCGACGCGCGGTTAATGGGTTTATCGACGCCGCGGGATTACGACAATAAAGTTTTCCGATGCGCCGAAAACCGCATCCCTCGATCAGTCACGTTCATCACGGTCTTTCGCCGCGCTTGTTTGCACATTCGCGAATCTCTTCGAATTATGTTTGGTATTCAACGATACACACGTCGAGACGAGACATTCGTTTCTTTATAGGCGTAACTGTCGTCTACAAAAAATTATTCCGTCTCGACGACGTTCAAATTTTTATTAACGTATTCTTTTTCGTTTCTGTTATATCCAGTCGAGGAGAAATTAGCCTGAAGTGAATCCAATGATATAAGAAAAAGTTTACATAATTAGGCACAGTTTTAAATAAATAATGAATTTTGATAGGTTAAAAATTACTATGTGTCTGCCGGCGATTCTGCTTCGTTTAAATTAATAGGACGGATATTAATGCCTTGTATGGAATTACCTTTTTTTTATCGTATTATCAGAGAATCTAAAAATAATCATATGGTTTTCGAATTAGAGAACACTTCTATGAATTGTTTTATGTTAGAATAATTGGTAATGCACAAGTTATTATTTGCATTATAACGCGCATACCAGCTTCGATCAGATAATGTATGCTAATTCATTAAGTACTTTTCTTATGTCTTATTTTTAATACAAAAAACCAGGGGAGTTTTTTAGGTAACCTGATGTATATTTTCTTTGTCAACGTACACTACGTAAATTTTGTAACCTCAATTGCATCGTCCATTACAAATAATATCGTGATATACGTATACGTTCCAGTAATTCGCGGTTTTACATCGATCTTTCCTCTTTATGCGATTAATTAAAACATCATTCTCTAATTTGCACGAAAATAAACACTACGCCATTGTTATTCTTTAACCGCGAGTAGGAGTGGAGTATCACTCACCGAAGTGAATGCGCGTTGTTGTTCAGCACGCGTTCTACATCGAAAGCAGTGGCTCGAACTGACTATAACGATTTTCGAAGATATTTGCGCGATTGAAGCACTATTAAACGCGATTTAAACATAATTTAACACATGACACGACACACGCGCGATTTAAATGTCATACAAACGAACGCATGAATAAACGACCGGTAACTCTCCCTGTCGTTGCGTCGACGAAACTGAAGGCACGCGAAGTCGCCAAGTGTGCCAACCAAACGCGCAGCACACCTTACCGACGACGATACTGAAACTACCGGTGGGTAACGAACTACCGTTGGCACAGTCGGTAAGTGAAATAATTCAGTTCTCGACCAGTC
Source organism: Temnothorax nylanderi (assembly GCF_030848795.1). Taxonomy (NCBI): domain Eukaryota; kingdom Metazoa; phylum Arthropoda; class Insecta; order Hymenoptera; family Formicidae; genus Temnothorax; species Temnothorax nylanderi. Next base: position 2,880 of record NW_027249069.1, on the reverse strand, counting down.
TCGATCGAGAAAGGGCTCTCGGCTCTCTCTCTTCGCGGGAAACGCGGGAAACAAGCGATTTGACAATTTCAGCAAAATAACTTGATAGCATTCGAGCCGCATAAGTATCGCATTGTATGCAGTATATCGATAATAATAAATGATAAATTATACTCACTTTGCTCCTCCTTCTCCTCTGCCGCTCCTCCTTCCATCGCTCCGATCGCTCCGATCGCTCCTGTTGACTGTTCAGTGTTCTTTCACGACATTCACACAACGCTCACTCGCGAAAATACGCGCACACAATCGCTACGAACACGAGAATCGCGACATACAAGTTTCTTCGTCATGGCGATACGCGATAGCCGCGATAGAATGAAACACGAACGAAAGGGCGAACGCGCCAAGTTGCGATCCTCTCGCGACTCGCGACGCACGTCTCGCAAATTATTACTTACGGGCTTAGAACGGAAATTTTAGCAAACTTCGAATTTACGTTACGCGCGGCTGGCGAACATTAAAACGCGAAATTTACAACGATACTTAACTAATTGCCGCCCGAGACTCGGAGCTCCGTTCCGCTCGATCGTATCCGCTCCGTGCTCCGTCAGCTCCGTGGCGTTCCGTTAATGAGCAAACGAATCAAAAGTATCGTTGCCAACTTCGTGCCGACGCGGTTAATAAAATCGAATCAAGATGGAGGAGAAATCAATGGCTAACTAAATCGTTCAAATATCATGCACAATCGAAATCTAGTGTTGCGTAATACGTATCAAGCATATAGTATATGAAATACATTTTAATACGATTAATAAACGATACGTTACTGTTTTCTTGAATTACTCGATCACCTCGCACTCTCATTCCGAAAATCGCGAGCAAGTTTAAATTTACACCGTTCCAGAGAGAAATCCAGAGAGCGAGACGCGACGTATATTTCATTCATATCTAAGCGTCGTTAAATATAAATTACTTATCATGATATCGCGACGAAGCAGTGCTTCCCGAATCCCGTTTCTTCCGTTTCGACGAATAAACTGTGCAAACTATCGGAGTATTCAATAAGCGGCCGTCACGATACGCAAAATCCATCATTACGCGCATTAGTTAACGCGGATCGACGAACGATTATTATGATCGTAATAAGGGGGTGATTGCGTTCAATGTCTCTCTTGTTTTTCGTAATCGCGCCTCGAGAAATACCTATACGACGACGCACAGAACGGCTCGCTCACCTGCCTGACCTCCTGCCTAGTGCCTGCTCGAGTCTCGGCGCGCGAATCAATGACGTCACAGGTCTCGCCGCGCGCCGCGCGCCGCGGCAACACGAATGGTGGGGATGGAGTGGGGGTAAATTCTAAACAGCCGCGGCTCCAGCTCTATTCAAATATTATTGGCGCCGTTGCGCGTTGGCGCGAATGATAGCATGGGCTACGGTCAACGTGACGCTACAAATGCTTCGAAGCATTCCTCTTCTCTTTTCTTTCAATGAAGAAAGAAGGAGAAGAAGAACGCTCCAAAGCATTTGTAGCGTCACGTTGACCGTAGCCATGGTGATAGACTTTTTCGTACAACGGCGCCCCGAAATATAAACATTATAAACAATGAGCTATTTCATTGTTACCACGGAATATTCAGGGTCTATACAAATAAACGCGATAAAAAGCACAAACATACGCCGTGCGTCTATCCCTTGTATTTCATATCAATTATTATACAAACGTGATCGATACCGTCGATTTATGTAATCTCTCTTTCGTTCTCGTTCTTTCTTTCATTCAATCTCTCTCTCTCTCTCTCTCTCTCTCTCTCTCTCTCTCTCTCTCTCTCTCTCTCTCTCTCTCTCTCTCTCTCTCTCTCTCTCTCTCTCTCTCTCTCTCTCTCTCTCTCTCTCTCTCTCTCTCTTCTCTCTGCTCTGCTCTTCTCTCTCTCTCTTTTCTCCGTAAGCCGCCTTCGGGCCATTTCTTGCAGGTATTAGCAGGTTTTTTGTTGCTTGTCACGTGCTATCATTATCTTTCTGGTGCTTGCTACCTAATTAGAAGCATTTCTGCGGCAAATATCATCGCTTGTTCTAACCTAATTCTTGGCTGTTCCGGTGGAAGACGTCGATCTCAGCTGCGCATGCGCCTATCGTTGCGATCTTCCCTATCTTACATGCTATTTTCTGAACACGTGCTATCTAAGTGACTGCAGACTCTGCGATATTTCTCTGTGATCTATTTCTTTTCTATACGGAACTCTGATCGCGGATCGATACTACAGAACTCTACTTTTAAGTGATTAAGCGATTGTAGATAACACATGCAGCGTACGTGTGTTAAGTGTACTAAACGGATTGCTGGTGAATCTGTTTCATGTGCTGAGTGTCATAGAGCATTTCATCCGGGTTGTGTCAAGGCTTACGTTGGTACGAAGTCCGCTAGTGGTTGCTGTAAATTACAATTTTTAAATATGCCATTTACTAAAGTACCTAACATTGTTGATGCCTCGCTTGGGGGTGCACGTATGCATTCCACTACGCAGGACCTATGTGTGACACTGTACATAGCTCCACCAATGATCTTTTGCATCGATTGATGTGCGGATGGATAAATCTGATGCGAAGTTGTCTTTTTTCATAGATGAGTTAGATGCGAAGCTTTCTGCGTTTATTGAAAGTCAGCAACGTACCAACAAAGAACTAAGTGATAAACTCAGTCATTAAATCGGCTTGCTGACACCGTTGGTCAGAATAGTCAGCGCATTGCCAAATTGGAGCGAGATACGCTGATCTTATTCGCGAGATTCACGACTTGAAATCTGCTCAGTCATTTCAGGGATCTCATGGGGGGAAATGAGTTAATCATTTCGGGTTTACCATTGGGTTATATGTTGCTCCATCTGAGCTTGCCAAGAATGTGC